>NC_058097.1:132677500-133927500 GCF_020171115.1 Neogale vison
TGTGTCTTAAGGCTAAAGTGAGTCTCTATTAAGCAAAATATTGTTGGAATTTAATCTTCTTATGCTTAGTGATTATTCATAGGTAAGGACTTACTGTTGCCATTTTGTTAGTTTTTTTCTGGCTGTTCTGTAGATTCATTGTTTTTATTTCTTATCCTGCTGTAATTTTTATGTTTTGATGTCTTTGGGTATCAGTATGCTTTGAGTTCTTCATCATATTCTTTTCTGTAATTACTAGAGGATTTTCCCTTCTGGGAAAGCCATAAGGTTTACGTAAAATATCTTGAACTCATAATACCCTATTTTGAACTGATAACTACTTAACATCCAGAGAATTCATAAATTTTACACTTTTACTTCTCCTTTTCCTCACATTTTGGGTTGCTGCCATTAAAACCTGGGTGGCTCAGTGGGTTAAGCCGCTGCCTTCAGCTGGGGTCATGGTCTCAGGGTCCTGGGATCGAGTCCCGCATCAGGCTCTCTGCTCGGCAGGGAGCCTGCTTCCACCTCTCTCACTCTCTGCCTGCCTCTCTGCCTACTTGTGATCTCTCTCTGTCAAATAAATAAATAAAATCTAAAAAAAAAAAATTTACATTTTTTACCTTGCATGTCTAATAACAGATTATTGTAGCTATTGGTTATTTTTGCTATGTTCTTTTTTGAAACTTTGGACTAGAGTTGTAAATAAATTAGGCACCACTACTGCCATATTGCAGAATCTAACTCTAACTATACTTTAACATTACAGTGCGATTTATAATACTTTTCAAATATTTTTATGATGTTAGTTAGTGGTCTTTTACTTCACTCAAAGAATTCCCTTCAGCATTTCTTCTAAGGCAGGTCTAGTGGTAATGAACTTCCTCAGCTTTGGGAGTTTGTATCCCTCCTTCATTTCTGAAGGACAGCTTCACCAGGTATTGAATTCTTCGTTGATGGTTACTTTCTTTCAATATTTTGAATGTCATCCCATTCTCTCCAGGTCTGAAAAGTTTCTGCTGAGAAATCAACCAGTATTCTTATGGGGGTTCCCTTGTACGTAACTTCTCTCTTTTTTCTCTTGATGTTCTTAAAATTCTTTGTCTTTGACTTTTGATGACTGAATTACAATGCCTTGATACAGCCTTATTGGGACTCAATATATTTGACATCCCTTGGGCCTCATAGAAATGAATGTT
Source organism: Neogale vison (assembly GCF_020171115.1). Classification (NCBI taxonomy): domain Eukaryota; kingdom Metazoa; phylum Chordata; class Mammalia; order Carnivora; family Mustelidae; genus Neogale; species Neogale vison. The sequence continues at coordinate 132,678,679 of NC_058097.1, forward strand.
CATTTCTGTCCCCAAACTCGGAAAATTTTCAGGTACTATTGCTTTATATATAATTTCTGTCCATTTATTTCCTCTTCTCTTTCTGCAATTCCCATAATACAAACATTGTTTCTTTTCATTGTGTTCCATAATTCTGGAGGCTTTTCCACTCTTTGTTGTTGTTGTTGTTGTTTGTTTGTTTTGGTTCCACTCAGTGTAATGAGTTCCCCTGAGGGTTATTCCAGGTCACCAATTCTTTTTCTGCATAGTTGAGTCTATCTTTGAAACTCTATTGTATTCTTCAGTTCATTTTTTTTCCAACACTAGGATTTCTATGTTAGTGTTTATTTACTTGATAGTTGCTATATTTCCTTGTCACACTTCTTGTTTTGTTCATATGTTGTTTTCCAAATTTCCTCTCCTTCCTTGTGTTTTCCAAAACACAAGTTACCTGCGTATTCCTTGTAGTTCATTAAGCTTTCTTTAGAGGATTATTTTGAATTCTTTGTCTAATCTCCATTTCTTCAGGGTCAGCTATTGGAGCTTTATTAGTTTCCTTTGATAATGCCATATTTACCTAAAGTTTTTGTGATCACGGATTTCTTACATTGATATTTGTGCATATGAGTAATCAGACTCCTCTTTTAGACATTATAGATTTGCTTTGGCAGACACAATGATTCACCAGTCAACTTGGTTTGGGTTTCTCAGTGTGTCTGTTGGTAACAACCTTGGACTGGTGCGACATGCTACTATGGTCTATTTTGGGTGAGACAATTGAATTCTGAGGATGGGGTTGGGAAATTGCACATCTGGCTTAGGACAGCTGGTTGGATAGGACTGCTGGTTTGATTCCCTACCCAAATGAGGACGTACAATGGGCTCTAGGGTAAAACAGACCAGGCTTACTAGATGGCTGGAATTGGGTATTATATTCAACAATAGTCAGTCTATGAATTACCTTCCCTTCTCTAGTAGGCAACAAAATGGGACCCAGAGCTCATACAGTTCACTGTTTGGGAGCCCCAATCAGGCTAGAGTGTGTACTCAATAACCTGATCAGGTGAGATCACTGATTTTGCCTTGCAAATAAGGGAAGCCATGAGTTTTGCTGTCTGTTCAAATGCCACTGTATGTAGGACTATGAATGGGCAGCTTCCCATATGCTCTGTTTAGGTTCTATGGTCAGACAGGCTTAAGGTTGTCTTCAGCAATGAGTGGGACTACAAATTAGACTCCCTGACTGGGTGCAGTGGGAGAAACTGTTCCAAAGCCAGTGAAGGTCTTTGTTGTCTTAAGTCAATCCAAACCCGAAGTTCATTGGCTGAACAGGGTCACTGGCTTCACTTTGCAAAATACTGACTCTACCTGTCCTTCCCTGGGTTCAGAAACACTGCCAGGCTGCACAGCTTCCAGGAGTTGTCATCAGCCCTCCTGATCATATCGAGCTAGGTGAAACTCTCTACAGAGGATAGGGCTGTCTCAGCTTCTCTGTCTGGGAGGGAAATGGAGGGACCACTCCAGGCTAGTCACAATTTCCCAAACAGCCTCTCTGGTTGGAAGGGGATGGGAGCTACCCACAGCTATGGCTATGAATTAATCCCCTTGCTTGGGCATAACATAGGGACTAACCATGCCTGCTATCAGCTTGGCTCTGGGGGTGATCAGCTTTACCCACCCACCTCTTGGCTGGATCATCACCAGGCCGCATAGCTTCCAGTTGTCACCAGGCTTTGTGGTGGAAGATGGGGCTGGAAGACACTCTCCACACGGGGTAAGGCTATAATTCAGTTTCTTGTCTGGGTGTGGACAAACCAGGTTGTAGGGGTGGCAAAACTTATTCAAGGATCAGAATCAGGCAGATCTGCACCCCACCAAATTTCTTGGTCAGAATGAGCCCCCAACTTGGTTCTGCAGATGAGCAAAACCACTGGTTGGGATTACGACTTGGGTACTTCAGGTACGAATCACATTTGCCAAGACCCATGTGCTGGTTGTTATAAGTGCCATGCCCCTTCTCTCACTCCCCTCCCTTCTTTGTCACAGTCAGATTTCCAATGATTGTTCCTGAAGATTCCCCTGCAATCTCCATGGTGCAAGATCAGGGTAGTGGCTCCCATAAAGGAAACCCAATGCTGGAGACTAGGAGCTGGTTGTCCCCCACACACACACCCCATGCCCCACTCCAGTTCTTTTTTTCCCCTGGAGGAGCCAGAGGCTCGGGGGCCATCTCTTTGCCTGGTGCTGCACTGGTTTGGGGGAGAGGCAGTGTGATCAATGTGAAGCTGTTTCTGTTACCTTCTAATGAAGTCTGTCTGGGTGTCTACATTGAGGAGCTATAGCCTACCCTCCCCCACCATGCTCTAGGATTCTCTCAATGGTATCACATTCCTGAACGGTTATTAGTTGCTCTTGAGATGCAGAATGAAGTCGGGAACAATGTATTTCACCATTTTGGTGCTATCATTCTCCGGCCATTACTTTTTAATTGCTCAATTAAGAAAACTGATAGCTAATATGTTAAGGTAAAAGGGTACATGCTGTATATTCAAATTTGATAAGGAAAAAATCACTTATGCAACATTTTATTCTCCACTTCAAAATGATAACAGTCATTACATCAGGGTCAGGTAGTGATGGGGATAATTACAATCTGCTTTATAGTCCCTGAATTTTCAACAAATAATTGAATTACTTTTGAATTAAGAGAAAAGAAAAAAGAAAACAGACACAGGGTAAAGGCTGTCGACTTTCCCAAAGAAAAGAGTGATAGCCTGCCCAGCAACCTCCCAGCTTCTCCCTCCCTCCTGCAAGAACAGAGAAAAGAGTGAGCCCTCACCCCTCCTCCAGGGCCTTACCCTCATCTCTGCTTTTAACCCGACCCTCTCTCAGAAAACCAAAAATGTCCTGGGAAATCACCTGCCACTGTTCCCAAATTGCTGTTCTCCCCCATCAGTTTAGGTCACCAGAAGCTGATTTTACCCAGAAGTGTTCTAGATGTCAGCCCCATCAGTCTGTCCTTCTTAAAAACACTTTTGATCTGGGAATTCAGAAAGAAATTCTCCCCCCTCCCCAGCACAAAGCATGCATGTAACCCACAGTCAGGCATAGAGGAGGCTCTCAATAAATGTCAGGTCCCTTCTTTTCTACTGTCCACCTCCTGCCACTTACGCATCCCCTTTAAATAAAAGTGTCACCTCCGGTGCATAGATATTTGCCATACATAGTACAGTCTTAAACCGTTTACACAGATCTCCACAGATATGCACAGACATAAACGGGATTTGCTTAATAAACATTGTAGCATCTCCATTCTGTGCTTTAAAACTATGCATGCTAATTTTCTAGAAGACAGAAGGCAAGTGTCACACAAATTAAGTTTCCTCACAGACAAAAGCAGCTGTCTCACCTCACTTAACATCCCCACGGTCATGTTCAACAGCCCAAGCTTTAAAACTACCACTGGAGGTATGTTTAAATTTGAGGGAAAATGCAGTTCTGGACATCTGGATGCATTAAAAAATAACCTAACCCCCTCTTTTCCCTAAGGATAATATTGATAAATACATATAATATGGTCACACCCTTATGCTAGAGATACACACTTGGCATATTTTAAAAATTATTCTTCTGTTATTATTAATCTAAGAATTTGTTTAACCCAACAGTTTGTGCCTTAATTACAAGCCACTGACATGCCTTAATAAATAGACTTGCCAGGGTTTCACATCCATGGTTAAATTCTGCCTTGTAATAAATACGAGGGATTAAAAGTTGCACCAAATTTTCCTGTGATGGCATGCACATAGAGTATCACTTCTGCAAACTGATATTTTGTTTCAGGGAATAAACTGAAAATGTAAAAGTCAACCATGATACTGCTAATTGTCCTTACTTACTCTAGAAAAAATAACTGCCAGTTTTCAACTCTATTCCCCATCCCAGGCTAATTCTTGAAGCGCAACTTGAGTTTGCCATGGGACACGGAAGGAAAATTTGCTAGGAGACAGGACAGAGCACGCCAAGGCCCAGGGTGAGGATGAGAAGCACGGGCTGGAGAACGCGCATGCCTTCGTCACGGCTGGAGCACACGTAGGAAGAGAAGTGCTGAGCAGTCTCTAATGTCCATTTCAGCTCCAAAATCCTCCGATTTGGGTTATCAGAATACACCAGGGTATTCTCTGTGGCTTAGATCTAGGGAAGCAGAAATAACTTTTGGCTATCAAAGCGGAATATGCATTTAGACCAAATTTCTTGGTCCAGACAGAGGAAGTTGCACCCCCTATATCCTGGTCCAGGAAAGACAGACTCTAGGTTCCTTTCTCCATCTGGGTTTCTATCTAGCTAATGTTCCTCTCCACCCCGCCCCCATGACCCCAGCCTGAAGCACAGACCTGGGCCCCAAAACTGAGAGTATGGATTGCATACTGTCCTAACCCTTGAGGAAGGGGTACATACTATCCTCACCCTTCCCCCTCTCTACCCTCCTGGCTGGAACTGATTTTCCAAGTGCAAGCACAAGACCTCCATAAAGACACAGAAGCACCCCTCTGGTGAGTGAGGAAAGATACCCTCAGTGATCACCTGAGGGGTCAATGTCTCCAGCAGAGCAGAGTGGCTCAGACACCTTCTGACTTGGCCACCTGCTGAACTTTGAACTTGACAAGTTAAGTAAGCCTCTAAAACTCAGGGTCTTCATGTACAAAATGGAGAAAAAACCCACTTACCTCACAGGTGTGTGTGTGTTTGTGTATGAGGGAGAAAGAGACAGAAAGAGATAATAAAAAGCATTTAGCAAAACATAACCCAGAGGAAATGCTCAGGAAATGTTAGATATTTTTGCTATGGTTCCTTAAAAAGACAGCTGAGGGCCATCCAGCTTCTCATATATCTTTGTAAGTCCTAGCCTTTCAAGTGAGTATTTATAAGGTCACTACAGTAATTATGTGAAAATTCTCTGATTGGTTACACAAGAGAAATCACATTGGTGTTCTGACGAGGCTGGTGTGCCGCTGAAGAAAGGCATAAAAGTAAATCCATTCCTTCTGCTGGTAAGCTTGGAATATCTCTCATTAAATACCAACACCATAGAAAACAGAACCTTTGGGCCATGAAAAGGCAGATTTTGCTGGAAAGCTTTTACTCATTTATTTGTGTACTGATGACTTATTATAGGTCAAGCACCATTAAGTAGCTAGGGCACAGGATCAAACAAACAACAGATGATAATCTTTGCCCCCAAGGGGTTTCCATTCTAGGAGAGGGAGAATGAAAAGAAATGAAGATAAGAGCCAAACATACATGATAATAAGGAGTATAGAAAGAGGGCAGTAAAAGGTGGCAGGCAGCTCTGTGGGCAGGTGAAAATTTTCAGTAGGCTGTTTAGGTAAGTGGTCACTGAGAAAGCTGCACTTGATTGAATATCTGAAGGAGGTAAGGGAGTGAGCATGTAGATGTGTAGGGGGAAAAGGACACCAGGTTGATGTAGCAGAGGGGCCTCCAGGGGGAACAGGCTGGTGTGCTCAAGGAACAAGAATGAAGGCAGTGCCACGGGAGTTCACAAGCTAGAGAATAGTATAGATAAAGTCAGAGAAAAACAAGGCACCAGATTCTGCGGAGTCTTTCTGAAGTTAGGTGAGGAAGCCGTTAGTGTTTGGTGCAGAGGAAAGGTAAGATCGGACCAATGTTTAGCAATATTAGTAAGTGAAGTGTTAAAAACAGACCGTAGCAAAGAAATGCTGAAGCCAGCAAACTGGTTAATTATATCCGTAATACATTACAATTAGATATAATTAACTATTATTTACAACATACTGTAGTATGTCTACACCATGGAGACTCTGAGCAGTGCCATCCTTGAGATGAGGCAAGGAAGACCGCAGGAGAAGCAAGAGGGTGGGGTAAAGACTGGGAGACCCGTCTGGGCATGTGAAGCTGTAGACGCCCTATAGAAAGCCCAAGTGAGTGCTGAATAAACCGCTGAGTATAGAGTATGGAGCACGAGGGAGAGTCATTTAGGACACCCAGATGACATTATAAGCCACGTGACTGGAGGAGATTGCTCTGTGATCGAGTCTTGTTTTAAAAGAGAAGATGTTCGATGGGGCGTCTGGGTGGCTCAGTCGGTTGAGCCGCTGCCTTTGGCTCAGGTCATGATCCCAGGGTCCTGGGATCGAATCCTGCATCGGGCTCCTTGCTTGGCAGGAAGCCTGCTCCTCTCTCCGCCTCTGCCTGCCTGCCACTCCGCTTATGCGCTCGCGTGCGCTCTCGCTCTCTCTCTGACAAATAAATAAATAAAATCTTAAAAAAAAAGGAAGAAGAAGAAGCAGAAGAGAAGATGTTTGAGAGCTAATTCCAGGGCATTCCTATGGTCAGTGAGAAGGGGGTACAGGAGACCACGAGGCAGCAGCCAAGAATGCCAAGAAAGACAGTGCAGAGTACTGGAAAGGAAAACCAGTATGTCCTTCAATGACACAGCCAAGAATAGTTCCAGTGGAGTGACGAGGACAAACACCTGACCGGCTTGGAGCTAGGAGAATCCAGATGGAAAGAAAGTGAGGGAAAGAAGGATAAGCAATGCTTTCAAGGAGTATTACTGAAAAGGGGAGCATAAAATGAGGCAGTGTCTGCAGGGAGATGTGAACTCAAATGAAGGATGTTTCTTAATGCTGAGAGGGATTACAACACACATGCATGCCATTAGGAAGTAACAGAAAGCAGAGAATGATGCAAGAGAGAGACAGTGCAACCAGAGTTTCCACTCAGAATCGGGAGAGCCAGAAATGGGCCCCCAAGCCTGAGTCTAGGACAAAACACAGGTAAGAGGCAGGGGAAACGGCCTCTCCCCACCTTGACAAGCCCAGGAGTAGGACCTGCAGGATTAACGCTTCAAGTACTGAAGTTTCCACACTGCCAGCCAACCTGGGTGACTACAATTCACCAAAGAGATCATTTAGAGAACACAGGCTCCTGGGGGGACCCCAGAAGGACTATGGGTGATTGTTTCCGTGGCCCTGCACCTCTGCCTCAGGGCCTGACCTAACCTTCTGACTCCTAAGCCCTGGGAGCCGGGCTGAAGCTAACAGCAGATTATTATTCAGGCTCCAATAGTTCTGAGATAGAGGTGTCAGCACATTCCCAAGGAACAGAAAAGGAGGCTGGAACATGGGGCACCAGCCACTCTTTGCCAAAGAGCTAACCTGGTGTGGTCCAGCAAACGTGGAAAATAAAGAAAAAATGCAAATACCTGATTTATGATACTCATGCCCTAGGGACATTTTCTTTCTTTCTTTCTCTTTCTTTCTTTCTTTCTTTCTTTCTTTCTTTCTTTCTTTTTGAGAAATCACAGGCGCGTGATGGAATCTTAGATGCTGTAGGTTTGTTTTCCTTTAAACAAGGTTCCAGTCTTTTTGCAATTCCAAGTTTGACGGGTAGAAGACGGAAGGCAAGCAAGATAGGCAAACGTGTGCATATTTATAATATGGATAAACAAGCAGATTGATAAGAAAAACACCTTAAAACACAGAATGCATGAATTCGTTCACTTCTTTAAGTGCTGCCTTGTTCCAGGAAAAATATAAGATGAGGAAATGTACACATAAGGCTAAAATGCCGAGCTAAAGGACAGGAGATGCAAGAAGCAGACGTGGGTACCAGTTAGCTCTAGGCTCCAGGGATGCCCTAAGCACTCTGGGCCACGGTTTCCTCATCTCCAAAACAGGGGACAAAACCAGAGGGTCTCAGGGACTCCACTACACCGACATATCTTTGACTTCACAATTCATCTCAATTCCCAAAAGGCATTTCTCAGCCCAGCGAGGATTCGGCCTTATAAACGCCCGCCTCCACGCGTCTCTCTATCTGAGACAACTCATCTGTTCTGCGGCTCCTCTGTGCCTGCCGAATGGCTCCACAACAGGCTGCTTTCACAAATGCCCCCCATTCCACGGCCCCCCGGCACATGGGGGCCTTCTAAGCCAACGGGCTCTTTCCAAACTGACCCCGCAAGGCTGGAGAAGCTGCGCACATGAGTCAACGGTCCCAAGGACCAGCAGCTTAGAAAAGTCCATTCAACAAGGCGACTCCTGGAAAGCAGGGCTTGCTTCTTCAATAAATATCATGGCTGCTGATGAGAAAATCAAAAGAAAGAAGGCTCGAGGATCTCTTAGAGAGAGGAGCACAAGTGTTTGGGAGGGTGAAGAGGGAGCCTGGTCAACTTGAAAACAAGGCAATATAGGAGATTTGGAAGGTTTGGGGTTGGCTTACCATTTCTGCACACGATTCTCTTCAACACAGGCATTTCTGATCCAAACAGCAAGATAGGAAACCCAGGTCCAAAAGAAGAGCTAAATACGGCTATAGTACACCATATTATACTGTACACTCAGTAGAAAGAGAACAGTTATAAAGGACCCTTAGTGTTTCTGAACAAGTTTCTGAACCACACTATACATTTGCGACCTTAGATAGCACAGCAGGTTTTCACTCTAAACCACCTAAGTATGTAGATTTTTAAACACCACTTAAATGATCTTCTCCCCAAAGAATTAAATTACCATTTATAGCCTATTCCTCTATTAAAAATTAATGAATTTACTAGCTCCTAGGATGGAGGCCTTCATTTGTTTTATAATGAAAAAAGCTTTGATCTGCAATTCTCCAAGGCTGTGATTGTTTTTATTCTTCAGTTCTTCTCATTAAAAATAAATACCTCCATTCTCTAAGATACACCTGCAAAGCACTTAAAACACCCATTTGAACAATAGGAAACCTATTTTCGTCTCCCCGCAAAAGAATCTACTGTTTAAAGTGCTTCTGCAGTGGGGAAAAGCACTTTTCTTCACTACCCAGGCACCATTCTGGGTGGTGAAGGACCAAAATTGAAGGTTTGCAACTAATCAGTATTTACAGAGCGAGCTCAAAGGGCAACTTCTTAAAGCCAAAGATCTGAGCTGTAATCAGAATTCTTCACATATTGTCTTTTGCTCAAGAGGGAGTAACAAGCCAACTTGAAGTCACAGTCTGATTCATTGAGTACTTCAGGCTACACCCCCTAATGAAGTCCAAACCACCAGGAGCAGATTCTCTAGAACAGACGCCATGAGCCTTAATAGCAAAAGGCAAATGACCTCTTCGTGCATAACCAAAAAAATGGCTGATTTTTTTCCTCCCATGCTATCATTACAGTAAAATGCTCATAACCAGGTCCTAAGTGTTTTATGTATTATTAAGACAAGAAAGAGGGAGGCTTTTCGAAATGAGCTAGTTTTCAGAGACTGCTGCTAATTCAAATGTGGTCATTCAGGAAAACAGCTACCCCAAAACACATTCTATATTTGAATAACATGACCCACTCCAATCCAGTAACTCTTTGCTGATTACACAAAGGGCTCCATGAACAAATGGAGTCATAAGTCCCCTCTGTGTGGATAGGGGACAGTTTCTCAAAGCTATTTCCAGGGTCTGGGCATTCACATTCATTACTCACTGCTAGATTATCCAGGCTTCTGCGACATGAGATTTAGAATAATCAAAAACCCTGGGCTGATCCTGTCACTGGCAGTGATTGCCTGCCTAGAAGTCGATAAAACAGTCTTGAACCCTGAATTTTTCCAATCCACAGACACTGCATACTGAATCTCTACAATCTATCAGCTGCTGGAATGACAAAGCATCACCAGCAATGTGTATCCCCACTGCCAAAACTGGGGAGAGTTTCCCATTAGGAACCGTCTCTGATCTAAAGCCCGGAGCCAAAGGCAAAGAGAAGCAGTCAGTCTCCGGGGAGTGGAGGGGAGTCACGCTGCTGTTAAGCAGTAATTTTTGCCAACACTCTCATCTTGGGGAAGAGCATTAGCAGTGGCACTCAAGAGTGCTGCCAAGCTGTTTACCCACTGCCTGCCATCCTGCCCACCACACCCGTTCTCCTGAGAGGAGGGGAAGGGAAGCAAGGTGGAACATTCTAGAAAACAAAACACAGATTCCCCCAAATAAGTTACGTCGCCATTTCCATCCTCTACTGTCTCAAACACACATACAAAAATACATAAGTGATTAAAAAGATCATTTTCTTAATTTTGGCACTGAATTATAAATATGCAAATGACTCCTCTAGGAGACAAAACACTGACATGCACAACAGAACCAGATAGGATTCTTCTGCCAAGAATACTGCTTTCCCCTAAGTATGAAGGAAATAATTTCAAATTTGGCGAAGATAGATAATTTCTTAAAAACAGAGGGGACCTAACTGCCAGTCTCCAGATGTCCCACAGATGATCAGCCACTTGAGCAGATACCTCGAATGAGCTTCCCTGGAGCTATAAGAGGGGGGTGACCCTGTGAAAAGAACATGGTCAGCACTTCTCAATCTGCAACGCATCTTCCTTCTACCCAGTGTCCTAACTCCCTCACCTTCCACCACACATAAAAGCTTGGCAGCACAGTCAATCACTGTCCATCCTAGAAAGCCTAACCATGGGACAACATAAATAAAAATGACAATAATAATAATAATTATTATTATTATACCATCATGTTAACAGATAACCACCCGCCCTTAGTAAAAGCTGCAGATGCACACATGAGTGTCTAATTAGAAAAACAAACAGACTGGATGTGTTTTCAGAAGTTGTAATCTTAGCCGTGCCCATGCAACTCATAAGCAGAGCCCACAGAGCTGTCTTACTCTACATCCTCCCATTCCTACCTTCTACTCTACACTCTCCCATTCCCACCTTCTTAAAAATGGAAGACATCCATCTCTGACTTCACCAGGCAACCTCAACTTTCCTAAACATTCCCTATTTTGTGTCTCAGAGATATCCACTAACTCGATGAGAGCTCGCTGCCCTCCAGCTTCTGCTCCCTCCCAGTCTCACTGCATAAAGAAACAGGATCATACCTGTAATGTTATTTTCCTAATAGAGAATTCTATCACCCATGGGCTATGAGCATCTAACTCTAATCTAGATGAAACCTCCTGTTTTCTGATGTCCCCAAGGTAATACTGTCTTTGGCTATATTTCAGCAGTTCAATTCTCCTCAGACGGTATTTATAGAGTTTCCTCCATGCGCCAGCGCCACGCTCCATCTGAGAAAATGAAGGAACAGCAGCCAGTTGCAGCCATCTGTGGAGAAGACTGACCTGCAGGCATTCCTAGGACAACAGTTGAAGTACTCTGCTTGAAAGCACGTGCAAAGAGCTAAGGGGTAGAGCAAGGAAATCCTCCTAGTACTCAGCCTCTGCAAAGTTCATCTAAAGAAGTCCAGTACAGGTTTGTTCAAGCACAGTGGGCCCCGGGATTAACAACTAAAATCAACACACAGAACCCTACGGTAAGATGGGCCTGTTCCAAGAGGCCTGGCTACTTTCCCATCTTAGCTATACCCAGTCCCAAGCTACGGGAAGGATTTTCTAGGCTCGAATCCTCATAGCATGATATTCCCATTCTTCCCCTTATCTTTCTTTACCTTAAAACCCAAGAGAGGGAATCTTTACAGGTGGTGCGAAGGCCTGTGAGCAACAACATCACAGCCTGTTCATGGCTTCCTCTGTAAAACCCGTGTCAGCCCCAACCTCCTTTTCCAGCAATTTCCATGTTCTTACTTTTGTGGACCCCACAGTCCAACCAAAGGGAATCACTTCTGGGATCACAGAGGCTTGATGCCTTCCCATGTCCCTGTGGTTGACACACTATATCCACTGCTGTGATGCCTCCCACCACACCCTCGCCACAGCCCTTTCCATATGTCTGTCCTTCAAAGCCAGCTCAAATGCCACCTCCTCTGCCATCCTCCCAGAGCTATCCGGCTCCTAACTTTCCTATTTATTTACTTATTTACTTACCCACCACATGGCTATTAAAAACCTACCCTGTGCTGTGTTAGGTACTACGGGGGTAGAAATAAATGAACAGAATTTTCTCCAAGCCCTCAGGGCACCCCCAGAGGTAGGGCGGTATACACATGCAGTACAAGAGGGTGAGGGATTTCACAATGTCCCAAAAAACCTTTTGTGTCCCAAGATGCAAAGAACACCATCTGCTCTGATGGGTCAGTAAAGGCTTCAAGGAAGAGGCCGTGTCATCCCTTCTGGTCTTTGAGCTACTTTAGGGCAAGGTCTGTGTCTAGTTCCTACCCCTCCAGGTGGACCAGCCCAATAAACAGTCTGAAATAAAGGAATAAAGGCATGGACAAATGAATAACAAATCAATTCACCCCAGGGCTCTCACTTTGTGCAAGATCATTTTAACGAAAACTTCCAGAAAGCACAAAGATTCCAATCTCAGTGACAGGGGGTAGGAGAAGTACATCACTTAGCTGTTCCTGAATGGAAGGTTAGACCAGAAGCTTATTCAAGTGAACAGGCCATCATTAACTGTAAAAGCTGCAGAAGAAAACTGGATTCAACTCTTCAGGGCATTCACTGAACTGCTAGCTAAAAATCTATGAAACCCAAACCATGAAAACTAATGAGTAGAGAATCGAGGTGTTACAGAGCCAGTGTCCTGATAGAACTGGGCTTACCTGTCATAGCACTGAGGATGCTTTAGAAAATGATTTAAGGTTTAATGCTTGAGGTGGCGGTTTCGTGTCAAAAATTTTGACTGATGAACTTGATAATACTCCAAACTACGTGTCAAGTAGAAAATCTGACTGCCTCTCAACTCAGAGGCAAAGCTCGCTACTGATAAGCAAGTCTCAGATTTGATTCTGCTTTAATAGGAATAAAATGGTTACTGGTATGATCTTTTCTGGTGCGATAACACCAAGATGATTTCCCAGAGAATTAGTGCAGCTTGTAGACAGAGCACTGAACTGGGATTTGCATGCAAATAGGATCCCAAAGACCAGGTTTCAGAACCAGCCTTATAACTTAATTGTTATGTGAGGATAGAGCAATCATTCAACCTCTATACCTTTTTTCGCTCATCTATAAAACAAAAATAGGCATGTTGACTGGCTTACTTTGCAGCAGTGAAATCAGATTGTAAATTTCAGGTCAATGCAATGGGTAAAAGACAGAGCTGGTCATTGAAGTCAGGTTCAATGCTGAGATTACCTAACTTCACAAAATAAAGTTAATGTTGAACTAGGATTAATTTATATTTTCTAAACAGCTTCATTAGATTAAGCTAAACAGAATTCCTATTCTTGTTCTACAAATGAAGAAACAGAGCAAGGAGCAGAGTTCTACCGGTTCTGTCTTGAAAATGTTTCTTTGGAGCACTTTACGTGGCAAACTGTCAAGTTTCACGGATATAATACCCACAGCCACCAAATCCAACCCTTAATCAATTAACATTAGGTGGATTTCAGTAGATTCCTAAGGAATCTCTGTTCACTGTACCTACCCCCGATGCCAGCTCTTCCTTACTACAAATTACCTCTCTCAAGACTTGACAATATTGTCTTGTTCAAGATCCACAGGGATGCATGTGAGTTTAAGTAAAATTCCAAACTGTTTCCTTTGCCATCCCCTTCTTTATGAGTACGACAAACGACCTCTTTACTGTCTTCAAAATTCATTTCACCAGCTCCTGCTTTTCTCACTCTGACCATTTTCTCTACTTTTCTCCAGATCTCATCCATGTTTCAAGACTCAACTCTTGCTTCACAGCCTTCAAGAAGCCACTACACATACAGGGAGTGGGTGTCAAGTCTTCTATTCCTCAGACTCCCCCTGGACACGGTCGATCATTTTATCATTGCACTTACCAAAGTTCATGCTGAGTCCTGTCTGCGGTATTTTCTCTTAAATGAGACTGACAAATAATTCTGTGGACGAGAAGCCATGTTTTGTCATCTTTGAATTATCTGATGTTCTTTCTGTCATGCTTTACAAATAGTAAGCATTTAGTACCTGTTGTTGAAGTTACGGAACTGAACTTATTTATCCCTGAACTATTTATCCCACAAATATTTACTGGACACCTTATGACCCAGGCACAGTCATAGGCTCTGAGGACACAGTGTTAATAAAAGTAATATTCATCTCTATTATCTACCGCAGGTTATAATAAAGAAATGGGCAATCTATTTACTGTATCTGATTTTGATGATGATCACTTTATAGCAAAATAAAATAAAAACCAATTCTGAGACATGTACAATCCCAAGGCAAAGAAAGGTTTGTGATTTTAAGTTAACAGGTCAGGGAAGGCCCAAGTGAGAAAAATTCAGAAGGCGGGATGGGTGATACAAGGTAATGATCACTTGCAGAGTACCAGCTATGGGCAAATACATCATCAGGTACTGTTAAATACTGAAATCTAAACAAGACATGCTTCTTATCCTTGAGGATCCTTCAAGTATCATAACAGAGAAGGTACAGGCAAAAATGACTTATACAGAGCAGGAGACAAGGAGTCTTGCCAAAGAGACTTAAAATCTCTCCTCAGAGAAGAGACACAAGGAAGAACTTCAAAGAGCTGATGGCATTTGAAACAGATGAGAAAGAAGGGGCGTGGTATATACAGGCCAAAGGATGGGGGTGGGGATTTGAAGAGTAGGACTCTTGAATGTAAAGATGCTAGTTTAAATTCTAGGAAGAGGAGTAATCCAGACAAGGAGACCCTTCCCCCAGGTCTCCTGTAAGACACAGCATCCCAGTGAGTGATTAGAGTATCTGCCTAACTCCAGAAGAAGCTTCATTTCACGTTTATTGATTCATTTACCTTTGATTGAGCACTCACCCCAAAGCAGTTCCCGTGCTGGGCACTGAGAAAAAGTCATTTAAGATTTAGGCCTTCTGAAGAGATCGGTACTTCACGTAAGATTCCCAGGTGGGGTGATTCCCGAGCCCATTTGCACTGTGCCTAATTAGAAATGTTTTCTTGATTGTAAAATATACACAGCCTTGTAGAAACTTGGAAAACATAAAAAAAATTATAAAGAAAAAAATAAAACAAACCTACCACCCAAAGAGTTTCTATTAATTTTAAGATTATTTCCTTTCAGTGATTTTCTCTTCTTTTCTTTTTTTGTAAGTAATCTCTACTTCCAATGTGGAGCTTGAACTCACAACTTTGAGATAAAGGGTCACATGCTCTACCAATAGAGCCAGGCAGGCAGCCCTTCTTCTAGTGATATTTTACAATCTCTCTCTTTTCTTCCTTATGAAATATAATAAACACTAAGATGTATAAATGAGAATACATATACATGTGTTTGTGCTTCAGGTGCTTTTAATTTAATATTATCTTATAGGTCTTCTCTTATGTTATCAAAAATCTATGAAAATATAAATATAATAGCTATGCACTATTGCATTGTACTTACTCTGCCATGAGATATTTAAATTGCTTCAAAGACAGTATTTCTGCTATTATAAATATCTTCAACAAACATATTTACAGATAAATATTTGTTTCATTAAAAGAAACTCTTAGAAGTGGACTTATTAGGTCAAAGAGAACATGCATATTTTCAATAAGCTTGAGTTTTAAAGAACAAATAGAAGCAAACTAAGAGGAAAGGGAAGGCAGTGTTGGCACCAGGAAGAGTATGGACGAAGATTCATGGGCAGAGAACAGTACAATAGCTT
The DNA here is from genome assembly GCF_020171115.1 of Neogale vison. Lineage (NCBI taxonomy): Eukaryota > Metazoa > Chordata > Mammalia > Carnivora > Mustelidae > Neogale > Neogale vison. Next base: position 132,694,205 of record NC_058097.1, read on the forward strand.
CCAGGAACTTCAGGTAATTTGGTCAGGTGAGATCAAAGGGGTGTGTTCATCGGGCTGAGGGAGTGGCTGAGTTGAGATGAAGCTCAAGAAACAGACAAGAACCACATCATAAATAGTCTGGAAAGCTACATCGCAGGGATTTGACTCCATCGTGGAGGTAGTTATGAGAAACTCTGAAATATTTTAAGCAAAAGAGGAACATGGTCAAATCTGTGATTTAGAGAGGCCACACTTGCGGCAATGACAGATGGGGATACACTGAAGCAGAAAAGACGCCCCTGAGAGCTCCTGTAATATCCAGGAGCAAAGTAAGAACGGCCAGAAGCAAGGCATGAGGAATATACAAAAAGGGATATGTACAAAGGATATTAAATCACTTGAATGTACAAAATACGGTGACTGATTTCAAAGACAGTGAAGTACCCCCATCAGGGCGAATTGTAGTTGACTCTTCCCATTTGAGATGGGCCGATGTAAGTTCTGGAAGGAATCTACATGTCCTTCGTGTTAAATATCCTCTTTACCTTCTCCCCAAAAATGTCAACAGCTATCTGTGTTCCCACTTACTTCTGACAGATGATGTGTCCTCAGTATCTTAAAGTTTTGTCTCTAAACAAACCTACGTTTGCCTTTTATGCATCTACGAAGGGCATGATGGCCTCAGCAATGATCTAGCCGAGGGAAAGGCTGAACCACACACTGTGGTGGGTCACACCAGGGACAGGAGGCAGGTGGGCCCTGATGGATATTTTGACAAACCCACATGCCCTAAGGTCATCTTACGCAGAGCATAAAGTCTTACAAAAGTCTTACTGTACCTTACAAAAGATACAGTAGTATGATTTTAAATGGTATTACTTTTCTTTGGACCCACCTCTATACTGCTCATGCTAGGATTTCATCCGCCTGGTACACACAAGCCCTAATTCAGACCTACTGTTTTCCTTTCCTCTTCTCCTGGCATGACTATGGTTCTTAAAATCCAACAGTACCCACCAGAGAGGACAAGAAGCCATCCAAGATGGAAATGTGCAGGAGTAAACAGGGCACACTTATTCAACAAATATTACTATCCTTATCATACTGGAGACAGACTGTTCCCTGAGATGGGCTGGTCTCCAGAAAAAAACCCCTCACTCTATCTCCATACCTTTATTTATTTATTTGACAGACAGAGATCACAAGGAGGCAGAGAGACAAGCCGGCTCCCTGCTGAGCAGAAAGCCTGATGCAGGGCTTGATCCCAGGACCCTGGGATCATGACCCAAGCGAAAGGCAGAGGATTTAACCCACTGAGCCACACAGGTGCCCCTCTCCATACCTTTTTTAATTAGCACTTATGGGTGGAAGGACCTAATGAGAATCATTACATGTTGCAATTAAGTTTGGGCAAACAAGATTCAAAACTAAATTGTTGAGTCACACTTTTTTTATTCCTTCATCTATTTGCACAGTTTTGGTTGTAATTTGCTTACATAGGGAAAATATGTTTTATCTATCTAAAATATGTTTTATCTACAGATAGATAAACTTTATGAAGTATATACATATGAGTGTATATGTATATATACACATGCACTTCATGAAGAATATATAGAGAATATAAATTTATATATATTTATTTATATGTACATATGAAATTGTCCACCTACTATAGCTTCCTGCCTCCATTAGTCAGAGGACATGTGTATTTCTAGATTGAATAACCAAAAACAAACAAACAAACAAACAACAACAAAAAAAAAAACCTTAAAATTGAATCTGGGAAATCCAAAGAGACCCAGCAACTTCTGTAAATGTGCAGAACATCCTAATATATGCTGACCTATATGTAAGACCTATCAGAGTTACAATGAAACACAAACACGAGGAATAGAGTCAAAACATTTCATGAATGTCCCAACATTGTTTTTTAAGATTTTATTTATTTTTTTGACAGAGATCACAAGTAGGGAGAGAGGCAGGCAGAGAGAGAGAGCAAGAAGCAGACCTCCTGCTGAGCAGAGAGCCCGATGCAGGGCTCAATCCCAGGACCCTGATATCATGACCTGAGCTGAAGGCAGAGGTTTAACCCACTGAGCCAACCAGATGCCCTGTCCCAACATTTTTTTTTATAGCAGTAAATTCCAATGGAATATCCCAAACAAAGCTGCTCTTAATCTAATAGTTGGTCAATTAATCAAAAAGGTGAATTAAAATAAAAAATAATAATTTAAACATGTAATTTTTAACATAAAATACATAAATATGTGTATTCACCAATCATTTGACAAGGCCAGTGCCTGTTTCAGCTCTTATATACAGCATACATAAATCAAGCCCCATGATTCCCAATTAGGCATTCTTTAATGCCAATTAAACTTATACCATCAACGGGGTGCCTGGGTGGCTCAGTGGGTAAAAGCCTCTGCCTTCGGCTCGGGTCAAGATCCTGGAGCCCTGGGATAAAGGCCCGCATCGGGCTCTCTGCTCAGCAGGGAGCCTGCTTCCTCCTCTCTCTCTCTCTCTCTCTAACTGCCTTTCTGCCTATTTGTGATCTCTGTCAAATAAATAAATAAAATCTTTTAAAAAAAAAATAACTTACACCACCACTACTACATGTACAATTTTTTCTCTTCTCCTAGAGTTATCTCACCTGCCTAATTTGACAGAAATATTTTGGAAAATATCTTTTCCCCAGTGTTTCACTAAGTCTCCCAGAAACAACGACCTTTACACAGGCATGTAAGACTAATTTACATAATATTTAATAAAAATACTTAAGTCCAACTATCTCAGCAAGTTTGATCACAACTAAAGTTCATTTTTGTAAGTACCTAACAGCCCGTGGGAGTAGATGTGGGCATGCCAAAGCGTAAGCTACCATCTGCAGACAATCAACACATCAGGAGCATCAGTCTGACTGTTCCACAGTGCGAGAGACTGTCTGGGAACCCAGAAAGGAACTTAACTGGCTTATAGTTAAGAAAGTATCTGCCACATAAACAATGAATTTTGGAACACTGAAAAAATAAAATAAAATAATTTAAAAAAAAGTTTCTGCCACAAATAGAAATTATTTCATAACAAATACAGTTGTCTAATGAGACTAATTAGTTAGTTATGGCTGTAATAATGTTACAGAACAAACCACCTAAATCCAATGGCATACAATAATAAGCATCTTATTCCTCATGCTCATGAGTACCCTAAGTCAGCTTTGATCAACACAGGTGAGCACCCCTGACTCAAGCTTTGGGTCAGCTAAGCCTGATTCCTCCCTTTAGACTGGGCTGGGTCTGATCTACACATACCTACTCAGGCACCCAGTCACCAAGAGGAAGCAGCTATCCAAGGAAAAGTTCTGCTCATGGGGATGGCAAAGCATAAAAGATTCTACAAGCCCCTTCTTGACATATCATGGATGACAAACCATGAATTCCACTGGCCAACAGAAGGCACATGACCATACTATTTCTCAAGGACAGGTAGCAGACACCACCAACACTGAAGTCAAAACAAGTCATATGGCCAAGTCTGAGAAAATACACTTACTTCTGTGGAGATGAGGGAAGAGTGTGAATATTTTCAGGAATAATTCAATCTATCACACAGACCAAAGTGAAATACTGATGTAGGATCTTAAGTATGTTAAAATTCTGGTAAAACTTATTTTCAAGGTCAATTTAAGCTCTTTCTATGATGTTACAATGTTGTGACTCCTGTAATAAAAATGTACTGCTAGATTAATTGATAATGTTGATAGAAATAAAAAGGACTAGTGTTTCAGATATTGTTTTGTTTAAAAGTCTAAGTTAAATAAAATATTTTTGTTCAGGCCTAGCTGCCCATGCAGATTTGAGCACAGAGAACTACAACTTATCAGAAAAAGATATTCAGTTCTCTTCTATTGAAAGTAGTCTCCTCTTCACATTCAAACTTGATTTAATGAGATATGGGGTTCTTTTTGAAAACACTGCTACTTTATATGTATCACATACCTATGACATCATAAACCTATGACAAACTATATACACTCTTAAATTTGGTTCATATTTTAATCATGAAAATATTCTAAAGATGGGACCCCCAATTCAACTTCTTCATTTTATGTTAAGAAGGTTACTAAAAAACTGGCATTAGGAAATTCTATAAAAAGTTTGTGATTAATAAACATAAATGTACATAAATTTCAATTTTAAGAATCATTATCATCAAAACAAACGCTTAAAGGCATTTCTTACTTTATGCAGCATACATGCTCCTGAAAAAATAAAACAATCGATTAGTAGATAAATACTAAATTGGTGGCACAGAGGTGCTGTCTTCCAAAGTGAGGAAAAGCAGTGATTTGGGATACACGATGAAGGTAGGAATCAAGTTGGACTTTGGAGGATATATAGGTTTTGATAAAGTGAGGAATAAGAAATACATTCTGGAAAAGCTGGAGAAAGGGAGTCATAACTAAATATCATGTAAAAAAGAAGAAGCATGGTATGTTTGCCAATCAGTGGAACCAAAGATGAACAGGGAAGTTTGTATGCATTTAGGAAAAAAAAAAAAGACTGAATACAGAGGTTGAGGTCAATTATGGCAGCATTTGAAATCCAGACACAGTAGATTGAATTTGAGAGGAAGTTAAATGCTGAGGGCCACCTTGGTGGCTCAGTTGGTTAAACGTCTGGCTCTTGATTTCAGTTCAGGTCATGGTCTCAGGGCTCTGGAATCAAGCCCTGCATCAAGCTCTGCTTAGCAGGAAGTCTGCTTGAGATTCTCTCTCTCTTCCTAATTTCCCTCCCCTCCACTCACACTCCCTTGCTCTCTCTCTCACTAAAATAAATAAACAGGGGTACCTGGGTGGCTCAATAGGTTAAAGTCTCTGCCTACGGCCCAGGTCATGATCCCAGGGTCCTGGGATCGAGCCCCGCATCAGGCTCTCTGCTCAGTGGCGAGCCTGTTCCCCGCCCTCACTCTGTCTGTCTCTCTGCCTACTTGTGATCTCTCTCTGTCAAAGAATAAATAAAATCTTTAAAAATAATTAAATAAAATAAATAAGAAAATCTTAAAAAAAAAAAAGAAAGTGTTGAAAGTGGCTGAAGGTGAGAAGTTTCATGGATGGATTGCTAGGAAGAAAGAATGAAGGTAAGAACTGGGGAGGGTGATGGCCTAATGCAGCATGAGATCGGGAGAGGAGGGTCTGGTCTAGGATTATAGCACTCTACCTGGACAGATGGAGAGATGGAGAGGCTCCTGCTTGCAGGGAAGTACCTGGAAGACTGGGACAGTGAGGACTTAGAAATCACGGCCTATCCTGCAGCAACATTTCCTTCTTATCATTGCCGTGTCTATGCATATTGCATTGAATACCTGACATACGCACTAACATATGCAAGTAACCATCACATATATGTGCTAATGACTGTTTGAAAAATGTCTCTTAACATTCTCCATTTACAAAGCTTGTCATATGTCTTTCATATGGATCTAAGGGCTTCCTTCCAACAGCTGTGAAAACCTCTTTATATTGAACACTCAAAAAAGCACATAGCATATCAAGATAAACATCTAAGAAAGGCTAGACAAATGTGGGTGCTCATGGAGTCATCAGAAAGGTCAAGAATTCAGTGTTCTATTTTCCTCTGGGTTTAAAGAAATGAGTAAAATTAGATTGTCACAATGATATTAAGATCAATATTCTATATAGTTCTGTCCCTAAACTGGTAAAGAAAGCACAGAAATCTAATGAAATAACATAAGGATTTTACTAAATATTAAATATTTAGTAATATATTATAATATAGCAAAATATTTTTTAAAATATATATCCACTCTTCACCAAAATATCTTCTAGAAGAACACATCCTGTATAGTTCAATATTTAAGAATGCTTTATAACTGACATCTCATACTCACAGAAGATGAGAATTGGGAAAAGAAACCTGAAGTGGTCAAGTAAAATAATGTTTCTAAAGTGCTCAAAAATCTGGGTCTCTAACTTTAAACCTAACATTTGCAATCTATCTCATTGCAATTACTTCCAATACTATTTAATTTCTTAGAAAACTCCCCTTTGTAGCAATGATTCAAAATCAAACATTAGTGACCCCTCAAGTTATTAGAAAATTTTAATTGAAGACCAAATACAAGGTTTTGCTGTATTTTGGTAACAACAAAAAGAACTACTTTGTGAAATAACAGAAAATACATGCATTGGTCTCTGCCACTGCTCCCTAGCACAGCACTCTTACAACCCTTCTAATTTCCTAAGTGACCAGAACACAAAGATTATCTTTGGTTCTACTATTTGGTCTTTGGCCCCAGTTCCTGACACAGAACTTCTAAATACTTCATAATTTTCTGGGTGATGGGGTGTCTTTTGTTCTAAGGAGGCAAATCTTGGTGGGTTCCTGGATGGCTTCCGGCTGTTGACCAAAGAAATTAAGCCATGATTAGAATCTTGAAATTGACCACCCACACCCCCATCCTCTGGGAAGGGGAGAAAGACTGGAACTGAGTTAATAATTCATCATGCCTACCTGATGAAGCCTCCGTAAAAATCCCCCAAGTATGGGGTTTGGAGAGCTTCCAGCTTGTGAACACATGGAGGTTCTGGGAAGATGGTGTACCTAGAGAAGGCATGGGAGCGTCATGTCCCTTCCCACAATCCTGCCTATGCATCCCTTCCATCTGGATGTTCATCTGTATCCTTTATATTCTTTATTATCTAATAAACCAGTAAACGCAAATGCATAGTTCCCTGAGTTCTCTGAGTTACTCTAAAAAAATTATGGAACACAAGGAAGGGGTCATGGGACCCCTGATTTATATAGTCAGCAGGTCAGGACAGGTGACAACATGAGACTTATAATCAGCATCTAAAGAGTGGACTGTCCTCTGGCACTGAGTCCTTTCATCTATACAAACTTAATTGTAAGATACCCAGCTTGGTGTCGGAGAATGACTTGATGAGTGGAAATTTCAGACATCTGGTGTCAGAAGTGAAGTGGAGGGCAGTAGTCATGTGAAGGCAAAGGAAAGCAGGGAGAGTGTTTTTTTCAACTTACGCTTGTTTTCCAAAAAAAGAAAGACAAATCGTAATTATTCTCAACCATTTCTCTATCTATAATCATGATCTAGATTATGCATGTGAAGAAAGGATATTAAAAGAAGTGTGAAATTTCAAGAATTTAGTGCCCAAAAAGATAATGGGAGTACAACTGATTAAAGTAATAATGAAAGTTTTAGAAATACTGAGGCCTGATTTTTTAATAAGGAAGCTGAGAAATACCATCATAATTTTCATTAAATTTTTGATAACAGTAGACATTTCATTATGGGCTATAAAAACCAATGTGTCGAGCTATGCACTAACTTGCAACCTGCTGATAGCAGACCCCTCATAAAGTCGGTTTATTATACCAGAAATGTTCTAATAAACATAATCATATTCTACAAATCAAGCAACTTTGTGTGCTAACTTCCGTCAGCTCAGAAGAATAATAATGTCTAAAGAAAATGAGGGAATGAAGGCTTTGTTTTTTGCCCTCTGTAGAATAACAGGGTCCAAGAGACTCCAAGCCCCATGCAAGCATTTACTTAATCCTCAGAAATCTCTTCTGGTTACAGAGCTTTATAGTCTTCCCCTAATTTTGTCCTATAGGCCTTTCTGTTCTTCCTCCTTCACAATCTTCTAGACCCTCTGACTTTCATTTCATTTTACGCAGAGGCTCCATAACAACTTCATTTGCCGGCTTTTAAATTATTTTGATAAAGTGTATGATATTATACAGTTATTACAACGAGGACCGCAAGAAACATTATCAGATCGATATCACCATCTCCCATTAAATAGCGATTCAGTGTGTCAGTAATTTCCTTTCATTGCACTTCAAATCCAAAAATACCCAAGATCTTTTTTATTATGTCCTCTATGATCCCTGCAGGCCCAGAATGTTACAGAATCCGGAAGCTGGGGGTGGGGGATGAGCTGAGAGGGAGATGAAGGAGAAGGTCTTAATAGGACTGCTACGAAGATGTTGAAGAAGTAATATTATTTTTCCCCAAAAGCAGAAATGATTTCAAGGGCAGAAGATACAAGTTCTCTATAAACAAATAAAACACATTAATATAAATGAGTAGTGTAAAATACATGAGGTAAATGTAGTTAGTATATAATTTTGGAAAACACAACATTGGACATCAGACTCTAATTTCACAGATACTATTGTTTGGGAAGGGATTTATTTAAGTAAAGCAGAGGATCTATTTGAAATATATACATAAGTAGTGGTACGGGGGAACCAAGCGATGGCATGTCAATAGAAGGTGAGGTGTGAAAATCTGATGAATCTGTGGGGTGGGATTCCCCCGTTTCCCCATGACAAACACAACACTAGACAGGTACAGGTTAGATCTCCGTCTGGCAGTCAGAGATCAGGTCTGTAGATGAATGGTTTGCTTGGCTCAACAGACCTTACTTTTACAAAAGGTCTAGCAGGCTTTCTTGGCAATCCTTTCCTTAATAAGGTTGTCCAAGGTCATGGACAAGAACAGAAGTGAAAAGGCCTGGGGATGACCCTTTCTTTCACATTTGAGTCATTGGGAGCACATTTTCCCTGGGTTATTCAATCCCATAGGACTTGTGTGCTTCATATAACCTGTCTGCCATGCAGACCCCCTTCTCGATTCTTTCTATCCCCCCTCACTCTGCATGTGGTATCAAACATCCCCACCCCTTAAACACCCACTGCCTTGTGCTTCTTTCTTTCTTCTGGCCTAAATTAGGTTCTGTCTCTTATGTTGGTTATTTTCATATTTATTAATTAAGAGCTCCTTAAGCACATGGTCCATGTCTCATTCGTCTTTCCAGGTGCTATCACTACTACTACTCAGTAATTCACAAAATGTCACACGTGTATTAGGGACTCAGAAAGTAGTTCAGTCATGCCTGGGGAATGTAACGTTTATGCTAGAACACAGAATCCTTACCCAGAAAGTTGGCACAGACTTACCTGTTAGATTTCTATGCTGCTTGGTGATCGCAACCAAGTGGGACTCCCACAGAAGCAAAGCACAATGAACAATAGCAACCTTCCCGCCAATTTCCCCTTTAATGTCTTTTCAGTGTCTTCACTGCTCCTTCCCATCATCACCTCCACATCTGGCATGTGCAGGAATTTAGAACATCAATAAAAGAGCTCTCTTTGATGAATAAGCCACAGATTTTTCCTTCTGCAACCCCAGAGAAGTAAGGTGGAGGACAGTGACTGCTTGGGAGAACTGATCTAAATTCTCGTACAGCCCTATAACAAAACAGATTCAGTCTCGTGGTAAACCACTCCCAACCCAAAAGAGAATTGAAAGGAATCAGTATACACTTATTCCAAGAATTGTTCCTCACAGGTTTAAAAAATGGGACAACAGTTTTGCAATGTAAAGTAAATCTACTTCCAAAATGGGTACCTAGAAGAAGACAGAAAAAGCCAAGTTACATTAAAAAGATTAATGGGATTTGGAAAAATAGTTTCTTCAGATGAATGGAGCAAATCCAATTCACTCAGAGCAGCATATCAAAGGGAACTGTTAACCTCTCTCTTTAAAGGATAAATCACAAGAGCCATAAAAATCAAGAGGTAAATACAGTCATCCTGTGTTTATTGAGCAGCTACTATGTGCCAAGTACTGTTCTGGGCCCTGACGGTATAGCAGTGAATACAATAGACAGATTCCCTACCTCCCAGGCCAGGAAATTCTTGTGATGAAGGACAGGGTAGAATACCTAAAAACGATCATTAAAACATTATAACATTAAACATTAAACATAAACATTAAAACATCATAAAAACATTAAAGTATTGAAATGTACCTGAAGAAAAGGAAATAGGACCATGCTAAGGAAGAGGAAGCAGAAGCATCACCTGAGACAAAGGTCATAGGATAGGGCATTTGGGAGGTTTAAGGTACAGAGAGAAGACCACTGTGTCACAATAACCAAAGGGACAAGGGAGGGAGATGAAATCAGAGAGATCAACAGGGGCCAGGTCAGGTGGAACCTTAAGGCTATTGTAAGGAGTTTAAATTTTAGACAGCAGTGAGTACCTAGAAGGCCTTAAGGAAAGAGTGATGTGGCTAATAAGTACTCTGGCTCAGAGTGGGAGATGGACAATAAAAGTGCAAGACAGGAGGCAGGTAGTCTATACCTCCATTGGAGTCACGTCAACTGCCCAGGAGAGAGACACATGTTGGCTTAAATAGGGGTTGTGACAGCAGAGATGGTGAGAAGTTGTTAGGTTTGGGATATATTTTAGAAGTAAAACAGATAGGACTTGCTAATGGGTTGGATATGGGAAATGAAGAAAAGAAAGGAATTGAGGATGACATCTAGAGTTTTAGCCTGAGGACTGGGTGGATGATGCCGTTTATGGAGACTGGAGTGAAAGTGGGTTTCAGAATGGTGATGGAGAGAACATTAGTTCTCTTTAGACAGGTATGTCCACTTTGACATCCAATTGGATCTATCAGCTTAAGAGTAATTAACCTGTAGATGGTATTAAAACCAATGGACTAAATGATATCAGTAGAGGTAAGGAAAGAGAATGTAGACAAAGAAAGAAGATCCAAGTTCAAGACCTGAGATACCCTCAATCTTTACAGGCCTCCTCAGAATGGCCAGTAAGGTGGGAGGAAAACCAGAGCAGGATAAAGTAACTCAAGACCAGAAGTCAAAGTGTTTTAAGATGAAGGAGTTAGTCATCTATCCCAAATGCTACTGAGAAATCTCACTCCCTCTGGCAACTTAGAATCAACAAGATGTCATCAATCACCTGGAGAAAAAGAGCCTTAATGGAGAAAAAAGTGGCCGCACCCAAAGTAGCAAGTGAACATCTTATTCCCCAGATGGCTCCACCATCAATTATTTCTGAACGGTCCAAACCAAAAACAACACATGTTAAAAGAAGTGGACTTTGGGGCCCCTGGGTGGCTCAGCCGGTTGAGCATCTGCCTTTTGGTGGGGTCATGATCCCAGGGTCCCAGGATTGAGCCCCTCCAGGAGCCCCACAGCAGGTCCCTACTCAGCAGGGAGCCTGATTTTCCCCGTTTGTGTTCTCAAATGGGCTCTCTCTCACAAATAAAATCTTAAAAAAAGGGGGGGGGGGAGAAGTGGATTTCAATAGATAGCAAGAAGGTATATTCTCCAGTGGCATTAGAGGATGTAGGCTAGAACACTCCTCTAGGCCCAACTTCCCTGCTGGGCTGCCAAATGGGGGGGAGGGGCACAAGGAATACACTGGAGTCAAGAAAACAGAGTTCGTTTGTGGGTTGGTTTCTTTTTTCTGAAAACCATCTTCTTCATTGTTGATATGATGATAGTCCACATAAACTATATACACATGAATTAGGAAGAAGGTGGGTAAATATTTCATGAGCCAAGAGTGCTTGATAAACTGCACAGGCCCAGTCCTCATATCCCTCCTTCCGCTATCACTTCTAACAAGAAACACGCTTCATCTAGTTTCCATCCTCTGACTTCATGCCATAGGCCCATAACCCAAAGATTAACTGAAGAGCACCAAGTTCTGTTTGTTCAAACGATATGACCCAGATTCATGTTTTCATGGGATAATGAATAAGATCAAGAAAACAAAAATACATCAAGGAGTTAATTTCCACTCTCTTCTAAATATTTTGTGAAAAGAATGGGAAGCGTTTTCACCCAGTACTCACATACCTATAGATCAGAACACAGACTGAAATTATTTGAATTCAGGGCACCTGGGTGTGGATGGGGTCTATCCGGCCAGGAGAAAGAGGGTTTCCCACTCGTTAAGACCATGCGTCTCCCAGCTCCCATGGCCCTTCTGGAATCTGTCAACATTGTGAGTCACATCGTAACGATAAGGAAATGTTTTTAACTTAACTTATGACCTTCAGTCTAATGAATCCTCTAATTCTACCAGTTCAAACTGTTGAATAATTCAACAAACAGTCTTCTGACCCAAGGCAATTTAAGATATGGTGGTATTTTTGCTGTGAGATGAAGAGGGAAAAAAGAGCTGATTCTGCTTCCCATTCCAGCTCATTGTGTTAAAAACACCTGAATACAACTATTTTTTAATTTTTCCCATGCAGAGTAAAAAGCTGAAGTGGAAAAAAAATAACAGTTTCAAACCACAGTCTCTCTTTCCTGTAACCAAAATCTCCCTTAAAAATGTCTTCTCTTTCTTCTCCACTCCCCCCCTCCTTAAAAGGAAGAAAATTGTAAGCTGGAACACTATTCACCAAGGGGTATAGTTTGCTCATGTTTCTAAATGCCAGAAGTTTCTGAAGCCAAGGGTAACTTATATTTTAGTCAATTCTCTACAAATGCCTGGGGAAATATGTAACACATTAATCAGGGTAACCGCAATTGCATACTTACCATCTGAACGGAAAAGAAATAAACACAGAAGAGTGACCAGAGATTAAAATTGAGTTAGTGATGGGTCTGAAAGTTCAATGAGCTTCTATGCAAAGAACCAAACTTTTTTTTACAAAGGGGCGAGGGAATTGTGAAATTATAGTCTCAAGGAAAATAATTTTTACTTTTTAAGAAATCAAGAAAAGGAATTCTACACGAATCTCTTTTACAATTGGCATGTATGTTTAAACTCTTCCAAGTTAAGTAGTATGATGCATTGAAAAGATCACTGCTTAGGGGATTAAGAGTCCTAGGTTCTAGTCCCCTCTCTTTATTACTAACTAGCCAAATGGCCTTTACTTGGGTAGTGTTAAGAGCATGAGCATAGGCACTAGACCGATCTAAATCTGAAACTCTCTTCTGCTGCATGATATGTTTCCCTGGGCAAGCTCCTTAACCTCTCTGAATGTCAGTGTTCCCACATGTGAAATGGGGATGATAGTTATCACTCAGGGCTAGGATTAAATAAGTTAATGATCTGAAAGTGATTAGCACAGAGCTTGTACCGGGATTTCTTCCTTTTCCCTTTGTTTCTCTGAACTGATTAGTTTCTCTCTCTCTCTCTGTATTTGTTTTTAATGAGAGATTTAGGGCAGATAACTAAACTCCTTTTATACTCTAAAAGCCTGTGTGCTCGCTTCAGCTGCACATATATACTCTAAAAGCCCATAATGGTAGTAATGTACACTGAAGGAAGAAGCACCTCAAGCTTCATTCATCTAAGCAACTGCAGAAAGTGCCACCCTATTGCATGATTAGTGGAAATCCATTGAATCTGAAGACCTAGCTCCCCAGATCCTAACAAATAAAGGCTCATATATGTCATTCTACAAAGGACATACACGTGTGAGGTTCCAGAAAGGAGATTTTCACAGACCTGGATTCCTTAAGAATTTTAGGATGCTAGCCTTAAAAAGCAGTATCTCCAAACAAGTCATATTAAGTGATGGCTTCTGTTGAGAAGTATAGAATTAAACATGACTTTTTAACTTTCTCTTGACATACTTATAGATAAAACTATGCTTCAACCATTAATCTGAAGATATAAAAAATGGACAATAGGTAAGAGGTCTGACTGATAAGTCTAGTCCTTTGGGGTCATTTTCCATCCCCATCACTGCTTTTTCCCATATGTTCAAACACTCTGGTTTTTCATTCCTAAAAGCAATGGCTCCCTAAGCTGCCCCTCTCAGCCCAAGGGCCCTCTCAAAACTCTGTACACCTTCAAAGCAGCTGAGGGAAACTCTAGCACTCTGTGCTCATTCCCCTGTCCTCAGTCAAAACAAATCCATCATTTCTTCTTATACTTAAAGTTAATTCATTAGAACTAATTAACTAATTAGATTTCTGGTAGCAGATTTCAGCATGTACGTAGGAATTCTTCACAATTGTGAAGGAAGTTCTGTCCCTACAATGACATTGTGTACACTGTTTCCATCTTTGAGAAGTATAGATGTGTATTATCCCATTTCTTCCCTCCTGAATACCAAATAATACAATAAACTCAGAAATGTCAAGTAGATTTCTTTTCCAGGAAATGTTTTCAGTAAACGAGTTGGTATAAGGAGTGGGCATGGTAGGAACTGAGGGAGTGGTGGTTGGTGACAGGCATGGCGATATCAGGCAGCCTTTCTACATTCAAGTAGGGCTGGGGCAAAGTCCAAAGTTCTTGCAGCAGGTTTCCATCAGCACAGGCCAGCACGGGGACACATGCCATTTACTCAAGGAATACAACTCTGCGGACAACGTACCAGCATTAACAAAGAATTACAAACATAAATCACAGAGAATGAAAATCATCAGGTAAAATCAAAAAGAGGCACCCAATGGTGTCTCCATAAAACTTCTGGCAAAGAATCTGTCAACAAGGGGAACCTGGGTGGCTCCATCATTAAGCATCTCCCTTTGGCTCAGGTCATGATTCCAGGGTCCTGGGATCAAGCCCTGCATCAGGCTCCCTGCTCAGTGGGAAGCCTGCTTCTCCCACTCCCACTCTCCCTGCTTGTATTCTGTCTCTTGTTGTGTCTCTCTCTATCAAATAAATAAATAAAATCTTAAAAAAAAAAAAAAGAGTCACTCAACAAGTAGAAGATACATTCCCTTTATGAAACAGAAATGAGGAGAGTCTTGGAGAACAATTCCTGCTATCCCAGAGGGTGGGCAAAAATGGCTTTTTCAGCCACAGCCACCAGACAGAGCTGAAGTCATTGGAGTGGAAATGGACATGCCTTTCTCCAAGGCAAAAAGTTGTACTATATTCCCTAATATAAAATATATCCACTAGAGTTAATAAAGAAATGAAAGCACCCTAGATTGTCCTTAATTTTCTGACACAGACAGTGATAAAAGCTGAAAAGTACCTATCAACCAAGGCCACACAGCTCAATATGCCTCCCTAATGACATTTTAACAAGGAGGATTTGTACGTGTCAAACAGGGAATAAATAGCATTTTGGTTCTGAAGACACTTCTTTAGCTCCTGCCCATACTAAAGAGAAAATATAGTTTCAAGGATATTTGGACATAATTTTTCATTGTGAGGCCAGGTTCCCAAAGTGGAGAATGAAATAAACAGCATGAATTGCTCAGGGAGCTACTTTGATGAATTTTGAAAAGAAATGTAGCTTATTTATGACCCCTTTCTCTTAATGAAAAACTAGTCGGTATTTCTGTAAAAGAGACATTTAGAACCTGAGATAAATCTCCTTCCAAGTTAAAGATTTGGAGGAGAATATTACAAACCATGTCTTATATTTAATAATAAAAGGTAGTTATTGAAACTATAATTTCAGCTGGGACAACTGCTAAAGTTAATCCCGGACAACAAGGAGAATTGATGTCGGGAAACAGGAATGAAGGAGGGAGGAGAGGGAAAGTGATGCTGGAGCCTCCTCCCCTGCCCCCAACCTTAGCCATTCCCAGGGAAGTCTTCCCAGCACCCAAGATGTTCCCAGAGGAGGTGTTCCCCTTGCCCTCTCTGATAAATCTCAGCACTGGGCTGTCATCTCCTGTTAACTCAACTCTCTTCCCCATGAGACTGGGGTCCTATGATGACAGAGAAAAAGTCCACCCCATTCACCATTTTAACTGCAACACCCAGGATAGTGCCTGGCACTCAGTCAATATGGGAGGGCAGAGGAGGAAGGAGAAAAAGAAGAAAGTGTAGTGGAGGGAGAGGATATATCAAAGCATAAGGCAGAGTCATTTCTTTTTAGCTTTTGTTTTTATTGTTAGCCTGGTGGAGCAGAAGGCAGTTACGTTTTCCATCTTTCAAGTAAATACAGGATTTCAGCTTCTGGACAACACTGAACCATCTATAGCTCCCTGACTCTTGAGTGGTCATCTTCACTCACACGGTGGGTTCCAAAAAAGAGACCCCAAGACAAAAACCTCCAGGGAGCTGGTCATAATTTCTAGATTCTTGGCTTAGCAATTGTTTTGGGGTTTTTTTGTTTTTGTTTTTGTTTTTTTCTTTCTCAGGTCTTCTACTTTTTTTTTTTTCTTTCTTTACTGAATGTCAAGAAAGGTCCCCACAAACTATTCACAGAATTAAGTCCCAACCATCTGAAAGGTGAGCTTGGAGTATCTCTGATGCTGAATTCTCTTTACTCAAGGAGACTAAGGCTTCAAATCCAAGTTGAAATAAACGCATGGTGATATTTAAGTAATAATAGTAAGGACTGATGTCTGATCTTTCTCCATAACTGCCCTTAAGATGTCAGCATAGCCTAGCGACAGCCACGCTGAACATGGACCGCCACTAGGAGCTAGGGGTGAAAGGGAGAGAACTGCACATCTCTGAAGAAGCACGGCTGGTGTCTTCTCACGTCTTTGCCTTTCTAACATGAAGTCAGAAAAGATCAATATAAAATGCAAACATAAGCGATATTCAAGCTTCCTGTGTTTATACTCTAAAAAGGAGAAAGTGGGAAATATTTCTATTGTCATAGCAACCTGGATTCACCCACAGTAAGTGTATGGTATGTGATAGCGGTCAGGCTGAATTACTAGTTAAGCTCCTTCTAAACGCAGTTTGTTCTACAGGGCAAAGGGCAGAGAGGACTTTTTTTTTTTTTTTTAAAGATTTTATTTATTTATTTGACAGAGAGAAATCACAAGTAGATGGAGAGGCAGGCAGAGAGAGAGGGGGAAGCAGGCTCCCTGCTGAGCAGAGAGCCCGATGCGGGACTCGATCCCAGGACCCTGAGATCATGACCTGAGCCGAAGGCAGCGGCTTAACCCACTGAGCCACCCAGGCGCCCCAGAGAGGACTTTAATGTCCTTAAAACAACCCAAGACTGTTTTCTACAATTTAACCATTTCAAGACACGTTTCACTTACACTATCGATGACATATTAGTGTTCTATTCCAAGGTGGAAACCAATGCAGGAAGACCCACTATCCTGAAACATGGGCAACAAGAAAAGAAGGCTTAGAAATAACTGTTGGCGAGGACATGGAGAAAAGAAAACTTTCCTGCATTCTTGGTGGGAATGTAAAGTGGTGCAGCCACTATGAGAAACATCATGGTGGTTCCTCAAACAATTAAAGAGCATTGCCACGTGATCCAGTATTTCTACTTCTGGGTATTTATTCAAAGAAAACAAAAAAATAACTCCAAAAGATACATGATGCACCCCGATGTTCACTGCAGCATAATTTTTAATAGACAAGATATGGAAGTAACTTAAGTAGCTATCAAGAGATGACTGGATAGGGAACCCCAGGGGGCAAAACTGGGTAAACATCCAACTCTTGGTTTCAGCTTGGGTCATAATATCAGGGTCATAAGATAGAGCCCCATGTCAGGCTCCCCACTCAGCTCAGTGTCTGCTGGAGAATCTCTCTCTACCTCTGCCCCTCCCACCCATGCTCATCCTCTCTCTCTCTCTTTCTCTAACTCTCTCAAATAAATAAATCTTTAAAAAAAAGAGATGACTGGATAAAGAAGATGTGGCATATATATGCAATGGAATATTATTCAGCCATAAAAAGGAATGAACTCTTGCTATTTGCGATGACATACATGGACCTTGAGGGTGAGTAAAATAAGTCAGAGAAATACAGATACTGTATGATTTCATTTATATATAGCATCTAAAAAAAACAAAAGAAAGAAACAAAAATAAAACCCAACTTATAGATACAGAGAGCAGACTGGGGGTTGTCAGAGAAGGGGATTATTGGGGGGGGTGGGCAAAATGGGCGAAGGAGATCAAGAGGTATAAACTTCCAGTCATAAAGTAAGTAAGTCAAGGGAATGTAATGTACAGCACAGGGAATATAAACAATAATATTTTACTGATTTTGTCTGGTGGCAGAAGTATTTTGCTGGTCATTTCACGATATATACAAATATCAAATCATTATGTTGCACATTTGAAGCTAATATAATATTGTATATCAATTATACTTCAATTAAAAAAACAAAAACGAGGCTCAAAATATGAGTCTCAAATTGCTCTGCATTCGAATTTACAGTAAATATCACCATGACTGTAATAACCCTTAGTTTGTCACAAGACAGGAAAAATATCAAGGTATCCTGGTTTCTATTATTTATCATTTCTATAATTAAATTAGTCAAAGTTCACAAAATGAGACCTAGAATACGCAAGGTAGAGAGGTATACTGGTAAAATCTAAATGAGGCTGTGGGCTTGGCAGTTATGGGTGAATAGTTCGGACTTAACTATGTGCTCTAGTAATTAACCACTCTGCTGCTCAGTTTATCTATCTGTAAAATGGACATGCTGATACCTGCCTTGTCACACTTCCCTGAACCCTGCCTCCTAGCACAACACACAGAACACAGTGGTTGTTCAGTCAACGTCTGCTTTCTTTCATCCTAAAAGCTAGTATCAAATGCAGACCCTTGCTCTTGGGGGCCTGAGAGATGTCATTAGAAAAGTTGTTTAAAAGGAAAAAAAAAAGAGAGAGAGAGAGAGAGAGAGGATTAAATGCAACAGGATATGATCAATGCTAACAGATGACATACTGGGGAAATGTTTTATGATTTGTTCACTTTCAAGCATTTAGAATTAAAAATTAAAATTATAACATGCATATACTTATATTCAAATACCACACTTACCACCCAACATCTTAGAATACATGGAATTTTACTCAGCAGATACAATCTTCACGACTTGTGCAGACATGAGGAAGGAAATTTTTGAGGAAGACTATAAATAGTTTTTTGCAAACCCTTGAAATTATTATATGCAATGATATAGTTTTTGTTACCACAATACTGATGATATAAAATCTTTTTTAAGAAATGAATTTCACATATATATATGAAAAATTCCAGACTCTTATAGGAGCCCAAAATGTTGAGGAAGACCAAGTTAAATGAATTGAGAAGAAAATGATGGGCAGGGGCACCTGGGTGGCTCAGTGGGTTAAAGCCTCTGCCTTCGGCTCAGGTCAAGATCTCAGGGTCCTGGGATCGAGCCCTGCGTCAAGCTCTCTGCTCAGCGGGGAACCTGCTTCCTCCTCTCTCTCTCTCTGCCTGCCTGTCTGCCTACTTGTGATCTCTGTCTAATAAATAAAAAAATCTTAAAAAAAAAAAAGAAAAAGAAAAGAAAGAAAGAAAGAAAATGATGGGCAGAACCCATACCTATGTGCTGGGAACACTGGGAAAAGGGCCATCGAAGATTCCCAAGTCCATGTGAGTAGTACGCCATTTATTATAATGAAGAACGTGGGGCACAGTCACCAGCTACAAAGTAAAGATAATTAAGAAGGAAAAGAGGAGGAAGATAAAAGATGTCACTGCAGGGGTACAAGAGCCCAAAGAGGAATATCTGCAATTCAGTAGCCACTTTGACCTCAGTAATTTGTCTCTGTTTTTCTATACTTCTATGATCCTCTTGTTTGTGGGGCAGAATGGGCAATCATCTGGCAGAAGCATTTACACTCCACTGCATTTCAGCCAGGCATTGTAGCTTCAGAGACATAGATATTACCACCTCAACCCTTCTTCTGGGGATGTTCTCTCTTCCTGGTCTTATCACAGTCCCATGTGGAATCATCTCATTTTCTCAAGAAAGGTATGAATTAAAGTCCCAAATAATTATAAAAAATAAAAATTGTTTCAATCCTTTCACTAAATTATTTAAACCATATCATGCTCTGCCCTACTAATAAAGGACTGGAAAAATTCTACTGGATGGGGAAAGAAATTTGTCTGATTTCCTGAGATCCTGGATGTATCATTAAAGGGTCTGATGACCTTTCCTGAGCTCTAACAAGGGCCATGCCAAGAATGCCTTACTATATTTCATAACTGTTCAATGACTAGATTCTCCAAATTCTGAGCTAAGGTTTCATCAGCTGATGGAAAGACCTTGATATGTCAAGCAACTCCTTTGAACTCAAGTACAAGTGGGTGTACACTTGTTCTTCCTATCCATTACTCAAAAGATCCACTGAAACTACTTCTTGACACCTATTTTCAGGAAAATATAAGGGAAGGAAAGACAAGGATTTCTGAAGGCTATTTAAACTACCCATGAGCAGTTATTACCAACTAAAGGCAGCTAATAAGGCCTCCTATTTTGTAATCTGTTCAATAGTAGAATTTCCAATTAAATGTTCTGTCTCAGAAGGTTCTTATCACTATTTCATCATTTCAGATGCCTCTGGTAAGCAAAAGCTAATCTAATATGGTGGCCTTCGTCCAAGTCTCTTTAGATCGCATGGAAGCAAATTAATGCCTGCGTCCATTTACTCTTCCAGAGACAGGCATTAAAAAAAATTTTTTAATTAAAAAAAAAATGAAGAAAAAGTCAATATATATTAAAGAAGCAATATAGGAATAGGAAAACCTGGGATTCAGAGGGGAAAAGAAAGAGTAAATGTAACTGGATATTAATTAGAAGGCATTAATTGAAGAATCTTTAATAAAAGGAATGGCTAAAATGCCTTGGCATCAAGCCAGCATGAACAGGTCAAAGAGCTAATGGTTTGGAGATTCAAAGTACGGTGCACTTAACTCTTAGTTGTGGCATTTTTTTCTGCTTTTAGGAAGAAATACCTTGAGGGATCAGGATTAATATGTAAGTTATGTAGCCACCCAAGGCCTGGAACAGCACAAACATTTGGAAGATACAAAACTCTTAGGTTCCGTGTTGTACTGAACTGGGTCCAGTCAGTGGCTGTAATTCGGCTGTGCTATTCTGAGCTGAGCTAAAATATCACATGGTAAGATTCCAAGACAAATTTCACAAATAAGTAAATAACCAAATTAAAAGAAAAAAAAAAAAAGAATGAGAGAAAAAGAAAGCTTTGTTCTTCAAACACCTCACCTTAGAGGACAATTCTTAACCTTTGTAGGTATGAGGTCATTTTAATACCCAAAATGTAGTTTTTTTCTTTCAGTCTACAACACAAAGATCTGTCACACACATCAATTACCCAGAGGTCTGGGAAACTCCAGGTTGGGGACAGTTGCTTTAAGATATCTCTAAACTGTGCCTGTTCCTCCTTACCTTTCCTATTTAATGATATGAACTCATTAAATGGTTTCTTGCTTGGGTGAATTCCTCCTTACATTCTGAAATTCCTCCCATGAAGAAATTAAAATAATTTTGCCTCTGAAAATACTGTCTTTTCAAAAATCCCCTGAGTACAGGGATTTGAGATGATTTATGGAAACAACACTCATCTGAAGTAGTACATTGTCATAGCATTTTTTAATATGAGTAATGATACAGCTCTTTCTCTTTCAGTAACTCTGCCCTATAATAAACTATCACCGCACTACCCACAGATAATGATATAACAATTTTTTCCCAGCTATTCATACTACTTAATATGTGCAGACAAAAAGCGAATAAGATACCCACTACTTAAGTTATTTTGTTGTCTATCTGATGTCCTACATGTTGGCATACTCAGCTTGCAATTCTCAAATCTTCTCTACTCTTCTGTTAAAGGGTATTCTAATGTCTACTTGAACTTATCAAAGATAGGCCATCTATTGCATCTACCCCCTCAGGTAAAACCTAAGATGGTAACTACACCTTCTCAACTATAGGACATATAAGGGAGCCGGTGATACATTAACTTTACCACCTATTTATTAGAAATACATCAGATAGCCTTCCTGGTTTAGATGCTGGGTCCTGAATGAGTTTATGGCCTGATTCCTGTAACATACCTAGATGAGAGCTTGCTACATTGATATATTTACCCGCAGGGGCTTAGTGACCCTAAAAGAACTACTGAAAGGGGAGTTTACAAAGATTATTTTCTTTAATTGTGAGCAAAATTCAACTAAAGGAGATGTCTGGCTATTTTTATGCCATCTGTTCCAATTTCATGCCTTACCACTTTTATAACCAAATAAGAAAGCTGATAAGGATTTCTGCTCTTTCTTTTCCCTATAGGGCAAAATTTCTGAAGCCCTGAGTCAATTTTTTTTTTTTTTTTTGTATGTGACTCCTAGAAGACAAATAGTGAGTCTGAGTTCAAGCACATAAATGAATATTCTACACACACACACACACACACACACACTCACACACACACTCCCCTTCTAGGCTGCTAAACCTGGAACATTCCTAACCGGAAACAAAATTGATGAAAGAAGAGGGGTAGCAGGGAAAGAGGCTATAGGCAAAGGCTGCATCTGCCCAAGAAACCAGGTCACACTGACAGGTTTTATAAAATGGGTGCTTAGAATTCTGCATGACAGCTGTACAAAGCTCTCCAGCTTCACTTTCCTGCATCAAAAAAAGCAGAGGCTCAGGGGATAATAGATCCTACCCCTGAGAAGTAGAACTGTCTTATCCTTGAAAGACTTGAGGACAAACTGCACTCCCACCTTAGAAACATCCCGACCACATACATCTTCTGCTCTCCATCCCTGATGTGGGAAAAAAAAAATTTAAAAGCCCAAGGAAGATGAGATGAAAGCACACTGAAAACCTTCTCTTTTTTTAAGATAAGGCAGGCCATTTAGGTCTCCTCCAGCAATGAGGAGAGCCCAGTCCATTAGTTTTCAATGATAGGTCTGATTTCTTTCCAATTTATTTCAACTCAACAAAATTTCAAGTCATTTAGATGCCATAGGATTATTTGCAAGTTATCATATGCAGAGAAAGACTTCAGTTCTTCCTGAAGTGCTGTTTTGAATACTAAATACACCTATATCCCCACTCCAAGGTAGACGTCTCCTTGTATCATCTACCATATATAAAGGAAGACAGGAATATGACCTATAGTTCTCTTTTCATAGCTTGTAATATTCATTACACGGCCACTAGTGTGGTCTCTTTAGAAATTTCAACCCATTTCCTGTTTATTACCCATTGAACAATTAGCCTTGATTATAAACGTGGCCAGTGTAGGCACCACCCAAATTACTGCCATCTTAAGTGTCAAAGGGGAGAATTTCCTCTTCACTAACTAATTAACATACCCTTCTGTCATTCATTTGAATTGTATCTTTCCGCTTTAAATGTCAAGAGTCTAAATCTTATGCAGCAGCAAAAGATCGGAAGCTTTCCATACTGTGTTTTCTGCCCTTCCCTTTTCTTACTTCCTGAAAACTACTTGAACAATTCTGTTCTCTATTTTTCTAAAACAAATGATATTTGGAATAGTGAGTCATAAGAATTAAAGACGCATTTTACAGATGTGGAAGCATGCTCAGAGGGGTGAAGCTGCTTACCCAACATTACAGAGTTAGGAGGGAGTCATTCCTGCCCAACATTCCCCAACCACACACACACACACACACGCGCGCGCGCGCGCGCGCATACGCACACACACACACACAGGCACACACGCTCAGACATTCCCCCTTTCTCACCTAGTTCTGATAATGCGGCCACCTTTCTCTTTGTCCTCCAAATTCCAATACTCTTCCCTGACATCTCATCAGTGCTTCCACTGTGGTTCCCCCTCCAAATGTCCTTGGTCTCTGGTCTCCATCTCCATCTCACCTGCTCTAGGTCCATCCCCTAGTGTCCTCATCCTAACCCACCTGCCTCTTCAGTGTCTGTTTCCTTCACCCCCATGTCCTTCCAGTCCACAGTTCACACTGCAGTACAGAAAACTCAACACTCATCATGGTTCTCATAATGCCAAAATGCTCACATTTTTTCAGTGAAGGTCCACTGCCTAATGACTCAAGTCCAGGCTCCCACTCTGACATCCAGGACTCTTCAAAATCTGGCTCCAATATATTCCCCTTACTGCCATCCTTCATACCCACAACACTCCAATCAGTGAAACCAGGCACGGTCCCCTGCGGGTCACCTCTGTGCTCCGCAGTCCTGGGCCTCTGCTCATGCTGCTGTGCCCAGCTGGGACCGCCAGCCCTTCTAGCACAGCCAAGATTGGAGCTAATTCAAATGGCCTCTCCCGTGATCCCTCAAGCCAGGGTGAAATCTCCCTTATCCAAATTTCATTGCATTTTTAATCCCTTAGGGCTCTTGCCGTGGTATACCTGGTATTTTCGTTTCTTCTATAAATGACTTACTTCTCCCAATCAACAAAGCAGTGAGTCATTGCTTGTTTCACTGTGGGTCCATCTCAGACTTAACACAACATCAGGCACACAGCGAGGACTCACATGTGCAGCTCCAGTGAATGCATTTGGGATCCCAGGGGCTGGCTTCCTCTATTAGAGCACGGTTATTCCTGGAGCCAAGCATGGTCTTACACACATCAGCCAGTAATAATAAGAGCCAGAGAAGCAGAAGAGCGAGGAGACTCTTTGTCATTTTTGGGCAACGTGAATAATTTAAAAAGAAAAAAGAAACATTAAAATAGAAAAGGTACTGGGGCTATCTGGGGGGGGTGGGATGAAGGGGGCTGGCTTTAATGTTCCTGGTTCCACATACCATTTCTAAGCAAGGTGGGGGTGGAGGGTGGGGGTGTCCTGGGTGAAAAAACCAATTACATAATGTGCCCCTTTGACCAGGAAACTGTGATATGCAAACAGTGAAGCAGATACCTTCAGAGCCCCTGGAAAAATAAAATGCCCAATCATAATTAGGTTATATTGTTCATTAAAATATATTTCCAGCTGCACCCAAAGCAAGGCTGAAAGGAGCTGAATCTAAGCATTCAGCAGTGATTTAGAGGGGGTAAATGGGGCTATGTAATTCGTGAGTTTTCAATCATATGTCAATCTGATTTCTCTTCCACGTGTCTTTCCTTGCTTGTCTCTATCCCTCCACACACCCATTTTTCAAGGTTAGGCAGGAGGGTAGAAGGTTACAGGTCAGAGGAGAATTGGAAGAGTTTGTAGCTTTCACTTTTTTTGTTGTTATTTTTTAAAGGGGATTTTTTTTTCCTTCTTAAAATTTCGAGAGATGGAAACTCCATTAGATAATTAGGACCAGCCCAAGAGACCAATTCAAGACTGTTCCCTACAGTTCACTCTCCAGCAATTTTCCAGTCCACTTCCCTGGGGAAATGTTAAAGTTGCCTCCCCCACAGCCACTTTCAAATGTAGCCTAAACCTGGTACCACTGTAAAGGCTTGAAATGTAAACTTTATAACAAGACCGGAGCTGAAATTGCAAGCAGCTACGAAGACCAGGATCCCTGTTTTTTGCAAGCGGACAAAACAACCCTAGGCAGAAATGGAAAAGACCACACCAGGATTGCATGCATTTCTAAGTTAACCTCACCATAGCTGTTCTCCCCAGCAAGCCTCAACATGTGGGAACTTTCGTACTGTCCGTCTCAGAAGTCTCAACTTCTGAGCTGGGGTACAAGATTTTCATTTAGAATTTCACTCCACTACCAGAATGGTCAAAAGCAGGCTACCAACTTCTGAAATTCTCAATTAGTAAGGCAGACGAGCAAACTTACCAACCTAGGACCCGTTGCTAGTGGTACAAAGAATCCACATTGCCCAAAGGCTGAAACTGTATGATTTACAGCTTAATTGTAGTCAAGAGAACACCCTAGGATCACAGCAGACCTGGGTTCTAATCCTGACTCCACAATTAATTAGCTTCTATAATCCCAAATTAAGTGATGTTTCTAAACCTGTTTCTCAACCATAAAATGGACATAGTAATACCTACTTCATTGAACTCTGATGATCTTGGCATATGTAAAAATGCTTTGCACAAAGCACCCTGTGGCCCACAGAAAATACATAGTAAATGTTAATGGTAATAAATGCACTTAAATTACTATTAACCTGAATAGAACCACACTACCTTGCATTTAGAAAAGATTCAATTTACACATCCCAAACAATTCCTGGTTATTGTTTTTTTACTTTTCAAGTTTTGGTAGGTTTTTTTTTTCTTTTTTTGTACTGAGTTTTCTTATTCCTCATTCCTTTTTATTTCTTTATCTCATTTGTATATAATATTAACAACTTTAGATATGGAGGACATCTTTTCTCTTATGACCTCAAATGCTTTTCTAAAAAAGATTTTATTTATTTATTGGCTTACTTGTGAGAGAGAGAGAGAGAGAGAGTGCACGTGTGCAAGCGAGCACGTGTAGGGGAGGGGCAGAGAGAGAGGAAGAAGCAGACTCCACATTGAGCAGAGAGCCCGATGCGGGGCTTGATCCCAGGACCCTGAGATTATGACCTGAGCTGAAGGCAGATGCTTAACCCTCTTAGCCACCCAGAGATGCCCCCCCAAAATGTATATAAAACTCACAAATAAGTCCTTTATAATCTTGCTCACTTGTAAATTCCCGAACTATAAATTCCAAACACTGAAAGGATTTCCTCTGTAGCTGAGGGACATCACAGACATTTTAACAGTATGTGCGAATTAAATGTGCACCTTCCCAGGGTAGTCTCTACTAGGCACCCACATTCTTCCTGAAGCAAGACGCCCTGCTCCATAAAGGATCTATTTGCTATGCCAATGGATGGATGCCAAATCTTTTCAAAGTAGAAGAGGAAAAGGTAAAACAAAACCACGAGTATTTAGTTGTGTCATTTAGGCTCAAAAACAAAAGGTATCCATTAACACACATCAATATCCAGAAGAGAATGATGGATTTTTGTATTTTTTTAGATCAATGTTTGACAATAATATTTACATCAGAGCTCAACTACTTTCTATTTTTACTTGATTTCCTCTGTTGTAATGGCGTAGATGTCACCTCTACACTTCAGTTACTTGGGCAATGCCTGCTTCTCTGGTTTTACCCACTCTGGGTATCTTTGTTTCCAGTTGGTGACAGTGCAAAATATATATGGCAGTGAAATTTCTCCTTTACTTAGTCTTAAAGGAGGTTCATTGTTACCTACCCCACTTCTTACATGTTGAACACCCACTCCGTGCCAGATGCCTAATTCATAGTCATAAAATTCTTTTTTTTTCCAATTTATTTATTTTCAGAAAAACAGTATTCATTATTTTTTCACCACACCCAGTGCTCCATGCAAGCCGTGCCCTCTATAATACCCACCACCTGGTACTCCAACCTCCCACCCCCCCCCCCGCCACTTCAAACCCCTCAGATTGTTTTTCAGAGTCCATAGTCTCTCATGGTTCACCTCATAGTCATAAAATTCTTAAAGGTAGGTGCTATTATCATCACCCGTTTACTGAGAAGGACATTAAGCCACAGAAAGGTTAAGTAAATTCCCGGTCTCCGAAGTGTCAGGGAGTTACAAAGCCAGACTCAACCCAGAGCAGCATGTACTTAATTACTCCAAGAGACTTACTCCTCAATTCTCAAGTGTCCACAATAGCTCTTCTTCACTGATGAGCACGTAAAAATCTGATTGTTTCAGCCTTCCTTCCTTCCCTCCTTCCTTCCTCCTTCCTTCAATATGCTTTTTAATTGAATCCCTACTTTATGGTAGGAACTGCGCTAGATAGCAGGAATCCAGTAATAAGAAGACAAAGATTGTATCTGCCCAAAAGGTGTTTATAAAGGTAATGAGAAACTTCTATTTTAAAAACCCTAATATTAAAAATTATCCAAATAATTACATAAAATTTACCAAAGAATACCCTAAAATTAAAAATGATGTAAATGATTAAATAAAGCCAGGATCATTGCCTGGAGGACCCTGTGAAAGGAGATAGCAAGGGACCCATCCCGGTCTGGAGGACCAGAAAACACTGATCTCCGATGTTGTTGATGGGGCTATTACCCAGGGTTAACTTTGGTTATGGCATCTATAAATGCAAAGGTGCCACTAGCTCTGCTTCTATAACTTGTGAATTCCTGAGTCCTGCACAGTTGGCACAGCCAACTGCTTGATTTTTTTTAGTAATACAAGATGGCTGCCAATAAAGTCTCTAAATGCCAACCTTTCTTCCACCTCTCCCTGGCTGTCTGTGTGTACCTAGAAATTAAATAAGTTCCTATAAAATTTCATTAGGGTAACATGTCATAAAATGCTTCTCCAGCCCCCAAATCTCAAGCAGTTCTCTGCCTTCTAGTCTGGCATCCAACACTGGTTTGGAGGTTACGTAAGACGCTCCCCCCAACCCCGCGTAATTTAAAAGGTTTTTATATGTAAATTTTTAAACATAGGAACACCTCATTTTTTCTCTGTGCTCAGTGACAAGGGTTAATATTTCCAGCCAATAGGAACTTAATTGTTTGAAATTTCTTTTTCTACACTTTGTCCCTTAAAATCTTTCTAAAATGCATTAATGTAATATTTTATCTAGCAGTCTGGTGAATAAAATAAAACTCAGGCTCCTGGATCCTTCTGTGAGATTTGTCAAGATATCAATATTTCTTTAATCTTGTCTTATTGTCCATAAGACAAGTGGCGTGGAGAATAGGGCCCTTGGTGTGGGTAATGCAGTATAGTCTTAAGAGGTGAGAGAGAGAAGGCAGAGTCACTGGATTTCTACTTTGCCTCTACCTTCCATCTCTTGGCAAGAAGCACAGTACACCAGGGGCTCCTAAGTGGCTCAGTTGGTTAAGCATCTAACCGCAGCTCAGGTCATGATCTCAGAGTCCTGGGTTCAAGCCCCTTATTGAGCCCCACGTCAAGCCCCAAATTAATCTCTGCACTTGGCGAGGAGTCTGCTTGTTCCTCTCCCCCTGCCTGTCCCCAGCTCATGCTCTCTCTCAAATAAATATATAAAATCTTAAAAGAAGAAGAAGAAGAAGAAGAAGAAGAAGCAGCAGCAGCATGGTATGCCAGATAGAAATGACAAGGAGATAAGATAAGAATCCTTAATCCAGAGCCTACCAGAGTACAGAGCATTTTCCCCTCCAACCAGAGACACTTCATTTTTATCTATTTCAAATCTGGAGCTTCCATGGAGAATTTCAATGTCAAGAAAAGATGTCACTGCTTTAAAGGTTCAAGAATTACTAATACCTGATTTGAATTAGTTCAAGTATCCAAACCCAAATGAATTAAATTTCAGAGTGATCTAGGAATTTGCAATGGGATCTTTTCGTCCAGACTTCTTCAATAGTAGAAGACTGGGAATCTTTTCTATATCTCTTTCAGTTCGAGATTCTATAAGTCAATGAATCTGCTGTCTGCCTGGACCACTACCTTGGACCTCTCTGCAGTAAACTAGTTCCTCACAGAGGCTGACTTCCTTAAGATTTGCCTCTTAAAAAAGAACTGGGAAAGAAAATATGGCTAAATCATGGTTACAGTTTGGTTTAAGAAGAGAATTACTTCACATTAAAAGAAACCTGAGTTACTGTGAAGAAATACTCTATAAATCCCGAGTACTGAACAATTATCCTTACGCTTTCCAGTGGGCTTCCTTTCCAAAGAGCCAATAAATATGTCCGAGGTGCCTTGGCAAATGAGTCCCGTTCAAAGAGGAAAACCTCAGAGCAGAAAGGAAGGAAATATGCAGGAAGAATGAGTAAGAATGAAGGACAATGCTGGCAGAATGAGTAAGAATGAAGGACAATGCTGGCAAGTGTGAAGTTAATGTTTTGCGTGACATGTTTAAATACACCAAGGAAAAGACAGATAAACTAATAAGACATCTGAAAAAAGAGGAGGGACCAAATCTGCAGGGCTTTAGGAGGAGAAAGGGAAGCAGAAGCTGTCCAGGGGATGAAGGAAGAGAGGACTACAGCCCTATTCCTGGGCGATGGATCACAAGAATGTGAGAGAGGCTACAACGGACCCCAGTTCCTATAGAACACTGCTTGCTGCAGACAAAAAGGCAGCAGTAGGAGAAAAGTATGGCCATCATTACAGAAGGAGCTCGAGAGACTTAGGTTTGACTGCTGATCTCAGTGTGTCAGTCAGGTCCCTGGGAAAAACAACATGGGTACTGTCCACTTAACTCCTCCTTTCCTTAAGTGCTATAGGACAGGAGAGGAGGAAGGACGGGTGGGTGAAGACATTTCCTTCCAGCGGATTCATGGTGTGGAGTTCAGAGAGAATTTTGCAGACTGCTGCTGGAGGAAGGTTTACCAGCACGCCCTTGCTTCATCTTTGCCAAGTAAGTGGCCTAAGTCAGCAGGACCTAGGAATCTGTAACACTACAGCTGCCCCGATCCTAAGGCCCAGCTAGGTTTGGGAGCCAGAGCTCAGGAAACAGCTTTCACTAGCACATGACTGTTAGAGACTGAAGTGTACAGAGTCAAGAAACACCAGTAGGAAGGAGAGGAAATGACACATGGTCCCACAGCCATGCGTGGGGCCAAGTAAATCTGTTGAGGTGCTCAGCTGGGATGATTTAGGTGAAGACGGTTCTCTCCTTGATGTCCCTTCAAAGAAGAGCCCTCCAGAAGCACAGGATTCCGGAGACATGGTCATAAGGTTCCAGTCCTCGTTCCGCTGTCAATCATGTCACTTTGGGGCAACTGAGTCGGCTAGTATGGTTGAGATGGTCACAAGGGCGGCTGAACCTACACGATTTCAGTTCTTTTGATTCTACTTCACACACGCAACACTGACATGGATACACAGCTTAGGAGGAAGAGCTCTCAATTCCCAACACTGGGCAGCAAAGCTGCTCTGGGGCACAGCTGCCTCACTGATTTTCTCCATTCTTCCCCCGGCACTTCATGCTTCTCCTCAGATACTTGGTTCTTGGCTCCCTGGATCTCTCCAGAAGCTCGACCCAGCCAAGCAGCTTCTGATCCCTTTACGCATTTCTGAGCAAGCCAAGGAGCCTTGTTCTTTCAAAAAGTGATAATGGTTGAAAATGGAATAACACATAACCCTAGATAACCTAGTCGCGTCTTTAAAAGTAACCAGCAAGTTACCCGTGTGGAACTTTCAAGAAAAATAGGAGCGAACACATGGTTTTCCAAGTAAACCAAGAGCCCTTTCAACACATCAGTTTGTTCACAGGGACTTTCTAGGTCACAGAGAATTAAAAAAATTGATGAATTTTTAAAAAATGTTTATTGGCTATCTTTCCCCACAAAACGTAATTTTCATGAGGGCAGAACCTTGCCTTTGTCTCCCATGTTATCTCCTGCTGCTTCAAAAAGCCTGGCACAGAGTAGGCACTCATTTCTAATTTATTCAACAACTTTTTTTTTTTTTGATGAAAAAGTAATTTACAATGATTAAATATAATTTGTGGGCCTTAATCCAGTAGATTTATCTTTTTAAAATTAGATTTCTCCTTCAATTAATACTAAAATAAATATGAATTCCTTAAGCACATTACTGGAGAAGTAAGACATAAGGAAAATAGGACTGGAAAAATACCTGGTTGTGGAAAATCTATAATCAGATCATCATGAGGTAATTTTAGTTCAACAATTTCATTAACTGATTTTCATTGTTTTTAAGAACAAAGCACTTGCTTTTTTGTCTAAATGTAACATTCTAAATGTTCCTAAAGAGGGGTGCCTGTGTGGCTCAGTTGGTTAAACATCTGTCATTGGCTCAGGTCATAATCCTAGGGTCCTGGGATCAAGCCCCATATTGACCTCCCTGCTCAACAGTGAGCCTGCTTCTCCCTCTCCCTCTGCTGCTCCCCCTGTTTGTGCTCCTTTGATCTCTCTCTCTCTCAAATAAATCTTAAAAAAAAAATGTTCTTAGAGAAACAAGGACAAATCATTCAATGAACTCAATTAGTGTAATACAACATATAACTCCAGCTGTTAAAGGAAAACTGTAATGTCCCACATACTTGGGGGTTCCATTTCTCACCAGGTTTGCAACCATCAGCCAGGAACATGGCCTTGCTCAGGTTCAGTGCTCACCTATCTCAGAAGCCAGAGGTGAGGAGGCTTCCATGAGGCAACCTATGCAGTACTTAGCACAGTACCAGCTCTCAACAAACACAAATGCTTACTGTTACTAAAGAGAGTGAAATATATTTCATTTGGGTTTTGAGATTGTGGTTTAAAGGGAATTTCTCTAGATCCGTGTTTACTCAAACTATCTAAAGAAAACACCACACGCACTGTAGGAATTGACTGATCCACAGTCAAGATGGCTATCTTAACCACTGCACTTTGATTGATTTGACTTTCTGTAGCAACATTGTGAAAGTCAATGTCACTTTCCTAAACTAGTGCAAAAGACACACTTATGCCTGTAAATTCTGTTGGCAAACTGTGTTGAGAAATGACAGTGACTCCCAGAGCCATTCCTGTCCTTCTCCTGCCTCATCCTCAAGGAGAACATGTAAGCAATGGCTCCAAATCACCAAAGTGGAAATTGGCTCAGAGACCCTCTCTTCAGGCTTCATTCAGTTGTTTTGTTCTTTCAAAGCATTGTCCCTTCAGAATAAGCCACTTACTCACATGTAAGGGTTTAGCAGTCTGGAGTTCTTTAGAAGTGAGCTCCATTAATTACAGACATCCTCAAATGCAGTTTTTCTTTCTTTTTCCCTTTTGATGTATTAAACTGGCTGTCAGAAATTAAATTAATTCAGAAAGGAATGACTGAATATCTCCAAATTGAATCAACTGTTAAAAACTTCCTGGAAAATGATTTTTTGTTGCTAATGCTAGACTTATCAACCTACAAAGTTGACTTACTTGTTATTTAAGAGGACAATGCGCATTAATATTGTATAACTGCATAGGTCTTGCCAAAAAAAAGTCTCATATAACTTGTTTACATTAGAATAAACAATGCTTAGATGCCAAAAATAGAAAACCATCCCTTCACTCTGTTCTGTATATAAGTCTGCTTTGTAAACAGGAAAAAAAATGTTTTAGGCTTCATCTGTTAAATAAGAATTTAAAATGTCATACAACTGGTTCATATTATAACCCCAAAACACTTAGATACTAAAAATAGAGTTTATATCAGTTTGTATCCCAAAACAGTAAGAAATGAATGTATCAGGACCCAGGAATTTAGAATGTCTACAGCAGAGAAAACAATGAACTTTTTCATGGCAATAATGATAACAAAACTTCATTTCCTAAGATTTATGTATTCAGAAAATTTTAGGAGCAGAAGAAATCTCAGATATCAACTCATCCATCATTCTACTGCAGGCAATATAAAACATAACCCTGCAAGACAGAGAAGAATCTATTTTATTCTGTATCAGGACTATAGATTTGCAATTGGGTAATAATCTGTCGTAATTTGCAAGGGTGGCATGTCATTATGTAATGAATATTAAAACCTCTTCTTGGTTGTAAAGAGTCTCCAGTGCTCTCCAATGACTTCCATGAGAACAAGGCAAGAGCTTCCATCAAACCGAGAAGAGCTGGCTGCTAGCATCCCAGGTTTCTATAGGGTGTTTATACTGCTTTCAAATCTGTCTCATCATAATGACACTGTCTTTTGATGCTTCACTCTTGCATACGAAGCTGAAGGAGGGAAGATGAAGTTCTTTGTTACTCTGATTTGAGTATCCATCTTTTCCAGAACTCTCGGTCTACACACACAAAAGCCAAAAAGCCTCTCAAAAGAAGGTGATTTATGAACTTGTAAAACCCAAGAAGTCAATCAATATGTAATGAAGTAAAGAGAAAAAGAAAGAAAAGCAGGCAGGTGTGACAGAACGCTTGGTCGATGGCAATTACTGACATGCCTGGATTGAAAGTGTTCAGTTCACTTACTAAGACCTCCAATTCTGATAAACACTGATTGATGAGTGAGAGACACATTTCAGATTGCATGCACCTCTCTCTGCCTTCACTTCTAAGTCACAGGTGGTGGGTCTGTATGTACACACACCGGCTCCCTTGTTACAATCTCCCATTCCCCCTCCAGTTCATCATTTTTATCTAAATTACTCCCTACAAGTTCACCCGAGGTGATGATGTTTGTCCAAAGTGATGCAGCTGTCAAAACGCTTCCGTATTTCACAAGCAAAATGCATGTACTTTAACTTACTTTTAAGCCAAAACTAAGTCTTTCAAAATATCCACTACAACCTTAAAGTACAGCCTTAGA
Organism: Neogale vison; assembly: GCF_020171115.1. NCBI lineage: Eukaryota > Metazoa > Chordata > Mammalia > Carnivora > Mustelidae > Neogale > Neogale vison. The sequence goes on from NC_058097.1 coordinate 132,727,920, forward strand.
TGCTGAAATGGCTGAGGTACTTAAATCTAGATGGCCAACTGGTGATGGGCACAGAATTTGGATTTTAGAGTAGGATTCTAGCCCCTCACTAGGTCCCTAACTGATCTTGGGCAATTCATTCACCCTTTCTCTGTACCTCAATTCATCTGTAAAAAAATTAATTAATTTTTTTAAAAAGGAGATTAAATCAAATTCACTCTGAAGTTTCTTCCAGCCTTAACACTCCATGATTCTTGTTATCTTTTCAGGATCATTAATGTAGTTATGTTATTGAAATTAATTCTGCCACTTAGAAACTCTGTACTACAGCTTATTTCAATACCAAACTATATGCCTCACCAAAACGTACATGGGAACGTCACTCTCATGCAGTAAGATGTGAGATCCTACTTATGACTGCCAAGTACTACCCCATCAGCTGTTCCTCTTTTACCAATATCTATTATTTCATGGGGTGCCTGGGTAGCTCAGGGGATTAACCAATAATCTATTACTTCCCACAATGACAATATAAACAAAGTTGGGCTAGCGTTGTTTTTGTTTTTGCTTTAAGAGTTTAAGTTTGTTTTTAATGTTTCAGTTCTCAAGATACTAATGGATGTCAAGTACATGGTAAACTTTTCTGCACAGATTTATTCAAAAGGTAAATACGTACACATTCCAACAAAACAGATAGGGTATTCATAACATCTGACAGCTATTCTAATAATCTTTCTCCAACATCCGTTACCTTTCATATTTACATCTTTCCTTTGGCAATTCCAAACTGGAAGGAAAAAAATGCAGAGGGCAATGCCATCTGCATGAGATATGAAATGTAGTGTGAGATGTGTTGATTCAAATACAAAAAATGATACACTTTTCTAATTCATTTTCTCTGATTTTTTTCAACTGATACATGAGAGTATGAGATATAAATCAAGCCATTCCTGTTAAAAAAAAAAAAAAAAGGAAAAGCTTCAAAGACAAAGACAAATTTAAAACCCAGTCCTCTTTTCTGTAGGTAAAGGATATGTTTGGCTAGCAGGAGGGAGAGAGGAAAGAAAGGAAGGACTGGAGCAAGGAGAGATAACCCTTTGAAGCATGGATCTTCTAGGAAGCCATTTTAACCATTTGTTCTAAACTTTTTTTAAATGTTCATTTGAACCTTATTTTTATTTCATTTATTAAAGTCATCATCTATGTGAGCTTGAATTTTCTTTTTCTTTTCTTTCTTTTTTTTTTAATGTGGAATTTTTTTTTAATTTTTTATTTTTTATAAACATATATTTTTATCCCCAGGGGTACAGGTCTGTGAATCGCCAGGTTTACACACTTCAGGAGCTTGAATTTTCTAATGGAAATAGTACCTATTTGTCTTTAGAAGACTCTGAAATCAGAAGCATGAATATAAAAAGACAGGTCCAAATCTGTTGTGACAGACAGGCTTCCTCAAAGAAGTCAGCCACAATATAGACTAGAAGTTATTAACAACCCCTAACAATTTGTAATCCTTGGTAGAGAGGAAGACTTGATCTCTCCTGTATAGAAGACACTGGAAAACGACTTCCTTCTGATTTAGAATGGACAGTCACAGAAGTTCAAGTTACGAACAGAGAGGTACCCTATGTGTCTGAAATCTTTCTTCATGCTTCTGCCATCTAGAAAAAAATGAGTAAAGAGGGATGCCTAGGTGGCTCAGTTAGCTAAGTGTCTACCTTCAGCTCAGGTCATGATCCCAGGGTTCTGGGACTGAGCCCCACATCGGGCTCCCCTTTTTGGAAGGGAGCCTGCTTCTCCCTCTCCCTCTGCTGCTCCCCCTGTGTTCTCTCTCTCTCTCTCTCTCTCTCTCTCTCGGATAAAAAAAAATCCTCTTTAAAATTTTAAAAAATTTTAATGGTGAGTGCTGTGAAGTGTGTAAATCTGGCGATTCACAGACCTGTACCCGTGGGGCTAATAATACCTTATATGTTTATAAAAAAAATAAAGAATCATTTTTAAAAATTTTAAAAAGGGAAAAAAAATGAGGAAAGAGTGAAAACGTGTGGTGAGTTGCTTCAGTAGTCACAGAAAGAGGCATGTCACAACTAGGAAGGGCAGAGAAGACAAAAATGAGCAAGGAGTAGCGGCTCTGAAAAAAATCCGAAGAGAAGACAAGGTTTCAAGGCTCAGCTCAGTAGCAAAGTTACGGCAGGTGGAGGATGAGGTCTCTTCTGCTGTGGTAAGAGCTTTCTCCTCTCTTCCCATCACATCATGTGACTTCAAGGTCTCCTCTGCTAACCTCCCCATCCAACTCCCCTCAACAAGGCAGCCACAAAACGCTACCTTCGACTCCACTCCAGAGTCTAATTTCACAGGCACAGCCTAGCTCTCTGTCATTCCTTGGAACAGCTCCATCTCTGAAATCGCTACAAAATACCCACACCTCTAATAACTTCGGATCTTCTCTAACCCCCTTCTATCTTTAAACCCCTCCTTCATCTTCCCCAAGACTTCGGGTGATACAGGGACACTCTCGCGTCCATTCTCTCTCCTACACTTGGTTTTTCCCAACATTTCTCCTCAGAGGCATCTGAAACTCTACCACCTAATGCCCTTCTGACCCATCTTTCTGGGCAACCTGTGATTCTGAATCAGCCCTCTTGTCTGTTTAGCTTTGTACGGGTCCCAGGCTGCTCCAGATCGTGGCAGAACCCCATGTAACAGGGACGTGTAGGTCCCAGCACGGCCCTCAGGGACGCCTGGCAAGCCTGGTACTTAGTTTTGACAGACTCTGCCTCACTGCCTACTCTCAGCCTTGACCGATTTCCGTAAGACCCCTACTCTCCTCACTCCAAACTTGCTTCCGCTTCCCCAAGGGAACACGGGCAGCCCTCCGGGAGCTCCTTTCCTTCCCTTCACCTGAATGGAGCGATCCTCACCCACTCCTGTCCTGGAAGGACTTCCCCGTTAGTAGTCCAACGTGCAATCCCTGCAGGCTGTCTTCATCCCTTCCCATCCTCTGTCTTGTGAAGGCTTTTTCTTCATTAATTATCCCCCTTTCCTGTATTTGCATCTGATTCCCTTTCAGCGCGTGCTGCACAACTCCCGGGGCGCCATTTTCTTAGGAGACGGTGTGTGTACACAGGTCAGGTTTCTGTTTCTACTGGCCCTTTCCTCTCTGCTCTAAACACACTTGTTTTCTCTACCCTCATTAAAACAAAACAAAACAAAACAAAACAAAACCTCCCCAGATCCAACTTTCCAACTTTCTCCTCAGGCTTCAGCCCCAACCCCTTCCATTCCTTCATTGCCAAACTTGTTGAAAGAGTATTCAAAATTTGCTGCTGCCACCTCTTCCCTCGCTTCAGCCCACTGCCATCTGGCAGGCATCCCCCTCCACCACTCTGTTCCACAGTCAGCATCACATCCTAATGGCCAAATTCAATGGCTTTTTTCAGCAGCCGTCCACCCCTGCATCTGTAATGGCCCCTCTAACAGTGGGGTAAGAGTGACTCATACTTTCATTCTTGAAAATCAGGTTCCTTGGCTTTAGGGTTCATCCCTGCCTCTGGGTGGTCCACTATGGCTCAGACTGCCCTTTCTCTGGTTCCTTCTTCTCTGCCCAATTCTTAAAACTGGGCGACCTCAACTCTTGCCTTTTCTCACCCTATAGCAGGGGATGCAAACCATAGCTGTCCTATGGGCCTAATGGGGCCAGTCGCATGTTTTTGTAAATAAAATTTACTTGCACCCCATTCATTCAGATACCTTTACATAACCTCTTGTGGCTGTTTTCAAGATACAAAGACAGAGTTGAGTGAGTAGTTGTGAAAGAGATGGTATGCCCTGCACGGCCCCAAGTACTTAACATCTAGTCTTTTCCATAAAACATTTGCTGGCCCCTCTCTAGACAAGTCTATGCAGTGACTCCCAAAGGATGGTCCCAGACCAGCAGCATTGACATGTAGTCTTTGAGCTCCCCCTGAAGCCAAACACATAGGAAATAATGGAAGGAAGCACAGGAATCTATGTTTTACAAACCCTCCAACTGATTGATGCTCAACTACGGTTTAAGAACCACTGGTCCAGCGGCACTGAGTGGCTCAGTCAGTTAAGCATCCGACTCTTGGTTTTGGCTCAGGTCATGATCTCATGGGTCTTGAGATCGAGCCCCGCATCGGGCTCCATGCTCAGCAGGGTGTCTGCTTGAAGATTCTCTCTCCTTCTGCCCCTCACCACACTCATGCTCTCTCTCTCTCTCACTCTCTCTAAAATGAATAAATGAATCTTGAAAGATAGAAAGGAAGAAAGAAAAAAGAAAGAAAGAAATAGAACCACTGGTCCACATAACACTGGACAATCCCCAGGGCTTCAAGTACCACCCATGCAGCTACGTGGGGGGCTCAGTGGTTAAGGGTCTGCCTTCAGCTCAGGCCATGATCCCAGGTCCTGGAATGGAGTCCCACATCGGGCTCCCTGCTCAGTGGGGAACCTGCTTCTCCCTCTGCCCCTCCCACTGCTCATGATCTCTCTCTCTCTCTCAAATAAATAAATGAAATCTTAAAAAAAAAAAAAAAAAAAAGTACCACCAATGCATGTGGTGACTCTTGAACTAAGCTTCACTGTGCTCTAAATTAGTATATTCAACTACTGGATATTTCCACCCAAAGGCTCCTTCCTCTTCATTCAACTCTTTCTCAACACCCTCTATAGGATAAGCTGCCATCTGTGCAGGAGTCGAACTGCCAGATACAAATGTGTCTTATGCAATATTTGAGACATACTTATACTGAAGAATTGTTCAGTGTTTATCTGCAATTCAAATTTCATTGATCTGTATTTTTATTTACTCAACCTAAGAATGCTCACAGGCCATAAAGTGAACATGAAAGAGTTTTTACCCCAAAGTAGCCCAGAGTTCATTCAGGGAGCCAATGATCTAAACACAGTGCAGAACAATATGATAACCTCAAAATCTCACATTTTAAAACTCTCTCTCCCCTCTTCCCATGGCAGTTAACAGCTGCATGGGCGTTTGGGGCTAAGCTACTTCAAAAGCCTCTCCTAAAAACCCAGAAAAGGGGATTCTGATCCTCAAGTGGAGGGAAAAGTCGTAAAGCAGAGAGGAACATTCTAATCAAATGTGTGTATGAGAAACAGACTGCGATATGAATCATAATGGAATGATAAGACATTAAATATACTTAGATGCTCATTTCTCTAAACTTTGATCTTTATGAACCGTTTCATATAATGAACAGTCAATACTAAATGAGCTGAAGTTAAGTATTTTAAGATATGTTAATAAAAATTGGGTCAATTGTTTAAAAAAATGATAGCCAGTGATAAGTTCATGGTTCGGAATCTGGATGTAAAATCAAAGTCCTTGGCTTCTGGTCCTGACCACAAACCACAGCACTGAGGCTCATCTGGTAGCATTTTACCCCATTAACAAGCCAGGAAGAACTCTTCCACATTGGTTTTGTGAAGTCTGATGACAACAGTGAGACTTAAGCATTCTGCTAACCGGCACCCTTCGAACAAGAAAACTTCGAACAAGTTTTAAAACAATGAGTTTTTTTTTTTAAAAAAAATTCTGACAGGGGTGCCTGGGTGCTCAGTCATTGGGCATCTGCCTTGGGCTCAGGTCATGATCCCAGGGTCCTGGGATTGAGCCCAGCATGGAGCTCTCTGCTCAGTGGGGAGCCTGCGTTCCCCCCCTCTCTCTGCCTGTTTCTCTGCCTACTTGTGATCTCCATCTCTGTCAAATAAATAAATAAAACCTTTGAAAAAAAATTATGAGTTTTCTAATTAGAAGAAAAAAAGACAATTTCTTAAAACATAGACCTTTTTTTTTTTTTTAAATCAAGGTTTCTGGCAATGAACATTTCCACCTCACTTTGAGCAAACTCATGTTTAAAACTTTCTCCAAAGGCCCCCAAAGAAAACTTACTGCTATTATAAGTCACCCACACTTGAACACAGTCCATGCACTCAGCTGTGGACATGGAAAACAATGACAGCGAGACAAATGAAATTCAGACTTTCTCTCATTTCAGCTAATACCTACTCACTCACTTTGTCTCCTATTCTCATTTTAATCAATACTGGTTGATTTCAATTCAACAAGTCCTGCACTCAATATTTAGTTTAGGTGCAAAAAGGAAGACAACAGAGAAGAGGCAGCTGCCAGGCACCAAGATAATTTAGAATATTGAAAACAACTATCCCCTGATTTTAAATTCCCAACACTGTTTCAGTAAATCCAAATTTGCAACTCATAAATGACATTTGTTTCTTGATGCAAGTTGAACTTGTAGGGCTTCTTGAAGTGAAGAGATCTCATTGCAATTTTGCTTTTTAAAAACACACCTCTGAAACCTATACATCCAGGTTCTCAGAACATCCCTCCTAGATAAAACAGCATTGCCTTCAACTTGCTCCTTGAAGAAATAAGAAGTGCCAGCACGGATCAGAAACATCTAGTTGAGAACCTTGACTCTTAAGTGGTAAATTACTGGGTAATGAACCACCCTCAGCTCTGGTGCTGGGAGGCACTGGCATCAGTCAGGGGAGTCCTGCTTTCACAGAAGTTCCTGGAGGACTCAGGTGAGTTCGGAGAGGACACGTCCACGTGAAAGCAGCAGAGCACACCCACTGCAGCAATGCAGGCCTGACCTCATCCCCACACCTTCAGTTCCCTGAGGTCAAGAATGGTGTTGTATTTATCTCCTTGACCCTGCCAGCAGCCAGCAAGGTGTCACAGGATAACAGGGTCTCTGTGAATATTTATGAGCCCATAAAGAACAGGACCAGAGCTGGGGTACCACACCAAGGGGAGGTTCGAAGCCTTCACATGGAAGTCGCAATTAACTGGCCCTTCAAAAAATATCGTTCCGCGGGGTGCCTGGGTGGCTCAGCAGAGTAAGCCTCTGCCTTCAGCTCAGGTCATGATCTCAAGGTCTTGGGATTGAGCCCCCCATTGGGCTCTCTGCTCAGCAGGGAGCCTGCTTCCTCCTCTCTTTGCCTGCCTCTGCCTACTTGTGATCTCTCTCTCTGTGTCAAATAAATAAATAAAATCTAAAAAAAAAATAAATAAATACCATTCTGCTATTTTAACTACTCATAGTTTTCCCCCTGCCCTTGATCCAAATCATAAGGAGTAATGCCTCTCTCAGCACAATTCAAGATAACCCGTCATTATCAGATGTCTGAGCAGTCTTTCTCGCCAGTAGGCAGTCAGATAAGACACTTCTAGCCCTGTGCTGGTTCATAAAAGGCCAAAGTAGCATCTTTTAAAAAGATTTGTATTTGATTCAATACCTTAATCCAGGGACACCTTCTTAATCCTCGAAAGGAGTCAAGCCCTCCTTTTAGAATCCTCGGTATTAAAAAACAAAGTTGCTCATATTCCCCCTTCTGGCAAAGTCATCATTTTAATTCTTAACGTGTAGGATGAATGTTCTTCTCCACAGTTCCTAAAACTTCTACGTCGAGTGTAAGGTGTGTTTTCTTTCAGTTAGTATTTATTTTAGCCCAAATCACAGAACAAACTCAGTGTGTAAACAGCACTGCATCTGCGGGAATGCAAAGAAAATCCACTGGACTGAAATAGTCACTAAAAGAACAATCACTCAGGGAGTTCACCATTCAAATATGGCCAGTCGCTCAAACTGCAGAAGGCTCACTCCTAACTGGAATTATAAAAGAAATGGATATGTTAATAACCACATTAAAAAAATACATAACAGACTAGTGAGTTAAGAAAAAAATCTTTTAACCAAGCAAACAAAACACCAGCAATAATCTGCACTCATTAAAGGCAGTGAGTTCTTACCGAATCAAAATCCGGTTCCTCCACCTTCAGTGACTACTTACACACAGCTGTGAAACAAGATGAAATCAAATTCGAATAGCAGACAATTAATTTTAAAATAAGTATTACCTAAACATTTAGCAGCACAGACCTACATTTTCTATGAAATATTTGCAGGAACTTGACACAGATGCAAGTGAATAAAACACCTATCTAAAAATACTGTATTTAGCAATGATAAAAAAAAAAAAAAACACTTCAGACAGCAAAGGAAACATCACAAAGGAGCTTTTCCAATGTGTCGTGGCATACAAACAAGTGTATCTTGCAAACAGTAGAGTACTAGGTTTCCTGAGGTCCCCACAGTGCCCAGAGGTAGAGGGGAGAAGCAAGGAGGTCCCCAAAATGAAGACATCCGCTGAAGGAGGATCAGTTTGGCTCAGCAGCATTGGAACAGCAGGTTCAAAGCCAACAAAGAGTTAAACACCTAGGCTAGCTCTGTAATGAATGCTTAGTAAGTTTGGCCAACGAATATCAAGTAGATACCAGGGCTACAGCAACTGTTAAAGGGATGACCTCCTTGAATCTTATTTGCATAGCAATGAGATGTCACAAAGGCATTAAGTCTGAAACTGCAATGCTGTTTCTAATCCATGCTTTATTTTGTTGTGACATGAAGCAAACTGCTTTTTAAAGTAAAACAGAAATGATTCCAGCAATTCAGGCACGGGGGAGGGAGCGGGGAAGGGGGAACAAGTATAGATTATAAAACGGACTGGAAAGTAGCTATGCAAAGAGCTACTAAGTCACTCTGGGAGCAAAACCAGCTGGGGGATAAAACGAACAGTAAAACAGTAACTTTCGAGGATTATTTCCAAAGTGAGACCAGGTAAGTTGCTGGCTTTTGTCAACTAATATATGTGACTTGGACAAAGAATAATGCATGTCTGCTCACAACAGACAAAATATCAATGAAATGAGCCAAACTATTTCAAAGTGTATCTGTTTCAGCCTCAGGCGGTTGCCTATAATGATGCGAAAGCCTTCAGTTACAGTTTGGCTCTTGTTTTTGTTTTGTCTTATTTTGTTTTCAGGAATTGTGCTTGCAAGTATTATTATCATTAGCTAATACTAAGGGAAACTGGGGGATTTTTTTTTCCTTTACCATGGAAGAATGCAACTTCTTTTTAATATACTGGATTAAATTACACACACAGCTAAGGCTGCAAAGAGAACAACAAGAAAACCACATTGAAATCAAGCTTTTGTGTTAGAAAATGAAAAGGCATTCAACAAAATCATGAATCCTCAAGGTCTACCTATATTTCTTTAAAAAAAAAAAAAGAGAGAGAGAGAGAATACTTCTACGCTTCAAAGGTTGTAAGTTCATTTCTCTCCCAGAGTCTTATGCATCAAATTCAAACGCAGAGTACAATTAAATGAAAACAAAATAAAACAACAACAAAAAACCTCCATGATGCCTTGAACATGCAACTTACCCAGTTACGTTGTTTTTCTGCCATAATTATCAAAGAACATAGAGATTTTTACCCATCTCTGTCACAAAGACAGGCAAAATGAAGTTTTAGCTGCCTGTTACTCAAATCCCTGAACCACCTTTCTGAAGGCATAAAAAATAACTCTCTTATTTTGTAATTCTGACAGAACCTCAAGTTATTCACCAGACCATATGAATCTACTTCGGGCAATGAAATTAATATTTTAGTAAGTCTTCTTCCATGAAACAGGAAGCCTTTTAGTAATGACCTTGGACCGGATAATAGGAAAGGCAAAAAAAAAGCAGGGTCCAAAGCCAGAGGGTAATTGTGATTCAAAGACTCTTTTATGCAAATAAGACCCTAATCATGCTAATGCAATTTTCTACATTTTATCTTCCATCTTTTTATTTACATTCAGCTGAGAAGCCAAAATCAGAAAAGAGCAGATTTCCGGCTTCTTTATCCAACCTGTCCCATGCAAGCAGGGCCCTGGAGAGCTGCAGGACCTTCATTGAGCATCCGATGGGCCACTCCCAGAAGTAACAGGACAGAACTAGAACATCCTGCTTAGACTGAAGTTAGTTCCAGCAAGCGGTAAATGACTCAAGCAGGGTGCAAAAACCCACACTGATTGGGCATTGCTTAACATTTCTGTTTTCTCTTGTGTTAGACTGGTCAGGAAGCGAAAAGCCATTTCCAAAAGGGAGCATCTGTACTGTCGCCCTCATCTCTGGATGCCCTCAGTGTGCTTCCTGCCGACCTGGGGGCACACTCCTATTTGCCATGTCCTAGCAGGCGCTTTCAGGGGCAGTGTGGTCTGGAGAAGCCTGCACGCTTCCAGTAGGATGGCTACGGGGTACGGTAACTATGAGTCAGGCTGGGGAGAGGCCAGGAACTCAGAACTCCGCTAAGGAGAATAGTTGTTGGACAAGCAGAGGTACAGAGAGCACAGTGTGTAAAGACAGACAAAACCAAGTTAGAATCCCGACTTTGACACCTCCTGTGTCATGTCACCTTGGACAAGTCACTTCCCAGCTCTGTGCCTCAATTTCTTCATCTGTAAAGTAGAGATCATGATAGTATTTATCTCAGAGGGTTGTTGGGGGTAAATGAAAGGATATACGGAAACCTTGTATCAGTGTTAGGTGTTGTGAACCAATACAAAAATGCATAAAGAAACTGTAATAAGTAAACCCAAGTTACTATCACCAGTATTGTCAATAATTTCTTTTTAATAGTCTATCAGGTCTATCAATCCCATGCCTACTGAGCAGCAGGAAGTTTGGGAATGTTCTGTTTTTCAGGATTCTTTATCCATTTTCCTTTTTTCAGCGTTCAGATGAAATCACAGGGAGTTTTAGTACCTTTCCCATCTCCAACAGCTCAGGCCATGGCAAATAAACATGCAATCTAAGTAAAAAACTATACTTGCTATGGAAACAAAACTTCAAAATAGGTGCTCCAGGTCTCTCTTCCAACCCAGCAGCCATGTCTGATTTTCTCTCCGTGGAAATTCTAAAGATGTCGCAGAGGATATCCTCAAAGCAACTTTTAGGTGTGTCAATTTTACTTACTTTTTTGAAGGTTTCATTTATTTATTTCAGGGATTCAGCACGAGTGGGGGTGGGGGGCAGAGGAAGAGAGAGAGAGAGAGAGAGAGAGAGGGAATCTCAAGCAGACTCCATGCTGCACACAGAGCCTGAGGTGGGGCTCCATCCGGGAACCTGAGATCATGACCTGAGCCGAAAGTAAGAGCCAGACACTGAACCGGTTGTGCCACCCAGGTGCCCCAGTGTGTCAATTATAATTAAGGGGTCTGGGGAGAAAATTTATGTATGCTGACAGCTAAGGAATTAAAATATTATTTCACGTTTAAAGAAACACGTTATGAATAGACTTAAAGTCACATAAAGCTTTAGAAAAAGATAACCATGAAAGGAATCTGACTGATACCCATGGCCTACCTTTGCGCTCCATCACCAGGCTTTGAGAGTATGAGACCATCCTGCTGTTTTGGTGCAAGGATTCGTGTGGCTACGTTTGAGAAGCCCTGGTTGCAGACAAGAGCTGTGGATTCAAATCCCGGTCCTGCTAACTAAGGTCCATGACCTTGGTTCAATTCCTAACCGTATCTTTGTTAACTATGGAATAATGATGCTGGGGTGTGTGGCTGGCTCGGCCAGTTAAGCATCTGCCCTCAGCTGGGGTCAGGATCCCAGGATCCTGCGATGGAGCCCCACGTTGGGCTCCCTGCTCAGGAGGGAGCCTGCTTCTCCCTTTCCCTCTGCCTTTCTCCCTGCTTGTGGTCTCTCTCTTGCTCTCTCTCCCTCAAATAAGTAAAATCTTTTAAAAAATCAAACAAACAAAATTTAAAAACAAAAACTCAAAAAAACAAAAAAGAAGAAAAGAGAACAAAGATAACAAGTGTTGGTGAGTAGGTGGAGAAGTTGAAACCCTTACAAAATAGTTCGCGGCTATGAAAACATTATGGAGGATCCTCATAAAATTAAAAATAGGACCGCCCTATGATCCATCAATCCCACCTGTGGGTATTTATCCAAATGAATTGAAATTGGGGTCTTGAAGAGATCACTAGCTCTCTTATGTTCACTGAAACCCTATTCACTAATATCGTGTGGAAACAATCTCAATGTCCATCAACAGGTGAGATTTTGCAAAATGTGATACATGCACACAATGGAATACCATTCAGTCTTTGTAAGGAAAGGAAAATTCTCTGGGGCGCCTGGGTGGCTCAACTGGTTAAGCCTTCAGTTCAGGTCACGATCCCAGGGTCTTGGGACTGAGCCCCATGTCCCGGTTCCCTACTCAGCGGAGAGCCTGCTTCTCCCTCTCCCTCTGCCTACTGCTCCCCCTGCTTCTTCTCTTTCTGTCAAATAAATAAAATCTCACAAAAATTAAAAAACATAATGACACGGACATCCAGCTACTAGAGCACAGTGGATGCTGGAACCAAAGTGTATATACAAGAGCCTGATGTAGTGGATGCTCGACAAATTAGCCATTTTCTTCTCCCCCTGCCTCCCCCTTTCCTACTGGTTGTTTAGGATCTGAGATCATAATGTGCTTGAAACTCCACCAGCCATCACCTCTAACTTCTCAAGGACGCTGACTCAGGGGTATCTGGGTGGCGCAGTTGGTTCAGCATCCAACTCTTGGTTTCAGCTCAGGTCATGATCCTCTGCCCCACCTGCGCATGCTCCCTCTCTCTCTCTAAAATAAAAGATAATCATAACAGTAACTTAAATAAATACATAAATAATCAAAATAAATCAAAATAAAATAAAAAGATGCTAAATCAGCCCAGCCTTGAAAACCTATACATCTCGTTCATTTCTCCATTCGGCAAATATTCCTTAAGCATGTATTTAGTGGCAGACACCGTCTGTGCAAGAAAGGGCTCAGAAGGCAAGAAAGAATGTGAAAATACACCATTCCAGGTCATCATTTCACAGATGAAGTGTTTTCCTTGACAGAAAATGGCTACAGAGCCTTCTCAGTTGAGGGAAGGAGAAGCAATGACAAAACACGCGGGCACCCCAGGTAATTCCAGCATGGTTTAATGCTCTCACCGGTGTTCACTAGGACACCAATGCCCCCATTCAGTTCACATCAGGGATATTAATAATAACCAAAAGCCATTAGTGAGGCCAAGAAAAAGAAATGAAAAGGCCCCAGACCCAAACAAAGAAGGCTTCCAGCAGCAAAGAGCCACCAAGAAGAAACTGCTGGAACTTGGTCACCAGTGGTTCATCTCTGCACCCTGCCCATTTACTCTCTTTCCAGTTCAGTGGTAACAGCGATCACACCATTCAGACTCAGCACTCAGACTGCTCCAGCCTGCCCGGAAATCTGCATGAAAGCAAAGGATCAAAATGCCTTTTCATCTAAAGAACTGTGATTTAACTCTCTGCCTTTTTAATTACTCTCAATTACTTTCCCACTATTTATAAGGATTTTTTTTTTTTTTGCATCACAAAATCCAACTCTAATCAATATATGCAGTATATCCCAGCTGATGAGTGTAATTCTTGCCCCACCGTGAGGCTGGACTTGTGCCAGCCTTACCTAGCGCACAATTAAATGTCTGGTACTGCCTGCTGCTACCCAGCGGGTCTCACGAGTTAATAGGGAAGAAACGGGATTCACATTTGCCTCTACCAGCCCCTAAGTGCCCTTGCTCTCTCTCATCTGCTTGTAGACACGTACAAAGTGTGCCTAGAGAAATAAAAGCCTGGAATAATCACACAAACCTAAAAGACACAGGAACTTAAGAAAAGGATCTCCAAAGTCTAACTCGTCATCTCCTCATTTCAGTAAATCCTTCCAGGAATAAGGTATAGCTCTTCCCACCTTCTATTCCGATACTGAACTGTGTGAGCACATTCTAAGTACAGAAAAGAATCAGGTATCTAGACCTACCTAAATCCAGTATTATGAATTATGTTCAGTGTACCTTCAAGCCAATTTTCAATAAACACAAATCACTTAATAAGAAATTAAGAGCATTACACACTTCTCATGCTCCCATGGATTTGGTGTTAATGAGATTTTGTTTGTTAAGCTCACAGAATGACATAGTGTCTAAAAGACAGAGCCTTTTCCAATTTCCATTCATTCAAGAAAGTTATTGAGCATTTTTTGTAAAATGACATTTCCAACACACACACCTGTTCATAGGCTGATTTTACCAGCCTGCCCCTCAAATAATGCTTTCTTGCAGTATAATTGGAAACAAAACAAAACAAAACAAAAACAAAAAAACCAACAACTAGGAATTTGGAATTTTACAAGACTTACATTTTAATCTATTCTATGACTCTCAGCCAGGTAATCTCATACATTCATTCACTCACACTATGTGCCTGACACTGTAAATCCAATGCTCTAAAGCAAGATTCTGTTGCCCACAAAGGTCAGTAGTAAGCAGCGGCGTGGAACCTCCATGTCTCAGTATATACCAGAATGGTGTATCAGTTGTAGGTTAGTATAGCAATAGATACAGCACAAGTTTGCAGATGATTTGATTTTTAAATGTAAATTAGAAAGACCCCAAGGACCCTCGTAATAACAACATTCTTATGTACATATGTATTCTTTGCTTTCTGGAGACAGAAAAGACTCAGTACTGAAGTGGGTTCCCACCTCCCACTGTATTTTACTTTAACCGTCAACACTGATTTCCATGCAGTTGTACCATTCGGTACAAATTTCTCTATCAGGACCTTCTCAGAAACAAAGTGGTGCACCTGGAAGGTAACCAGGCATTTGGATGTGTCCACGACGCCTTTTTAGTGTATTTGCCACACTCTTTGAAAACCTACGGGAAAGAGCCACAGCTCTGACAGGTCAGCCAGTCAAAAACCTGGGTGTGTCTATGCCTGGAGGATCTTTCCTTGGAATAGAAAATGTGGACCTCAAATGTACTACATCCCACCAACACCAGAATCATAATGCAGCCCCAATACCTCAGAGATATTTCAATATTTGGCTGTGGATGTTCCATTGTGAAGGTCAATGATACGCTATTCAAGTTGAACAGAAACAGATACGGTCATTCAGTTTTAAATATTAAACATGGGGAAGATCTGGCAACGGTAAGAGTGAAGGAGTAAAGGTTGATGTAATGCTACTGAGCCCTAGGAACGATGGTCCCAGGGAAGAGGATGGGGACACCCGGGGATACCAGGGAAGAGACACCGGGACAGGTAATTTCATGACCAGGCAGATGGTATTTGGTGCCATACCAGCAATACAAACTGTAGTGGGAACCTGAGTAGGCAATGTGGAAACGCAAAGCAGGAGGTAAGGATTAAGCGAACCTACAGGAGGGCATAGGGCTCCAGCTAGGGTTGGAGCAGGGGGCTTGTGCAGGGGGAACACAGAACCGGGCCAGCAGCCACCAAGGAGAGAGAAAAGGAGGAGGGGGCCCTGCAGCAGGTAGAAAGCTCTGAATAATCAGGTCTACTCCTCTGGACATTCCCAAGTTTGGGAACAGGAGAGATCCTCATTCAGTATCTTCACAAAAGAGCTGATGTAGTCAGAAGTGTGATTCTGGGTGGCACTGGCCTAAGCCCACCGACCCAGAAACTCCTCAGCTTTCCCATCTCTGCAGACCTTTCTCTCCTAATTCCAGTCCCACTCCAATGTGCCTCCGCCCCGGCTCCCCTCTGATGTTTCTCCTCAAAGTAGTGCTGAAGGAGAAGGTCACACTCTAATTTTCAGACCATCACATATTTGAAATAAAATACATTCTCCATATGCGTACCCTCTTGCCTTTCTCCAAGAAATCAAATATACAAAAATTTAAAGTTAAAAAAACAGACAAATTAAGGAGAAACAAAATATTCTTTGGAAAAGAATGTGCCCCAGGATCTGCTTAAATAGTGCGTTTTCCCTAATTGAATGCATTTAAAATGTGATTTGCTTTGAAAAATGTGATTTACGCTCATGTTTAAAAACGTTATCTATTGTATAAGAGCAATCTAGGCTTATTCACTTTGATTATTATAATAACCACTGATGAACTGTATGAAAATGGCATATCTCATAAAATACCTGTATCTCCCTCCCTCTCTTTGAAGAGGAAGTAGAATATGCTATTAATCCTACCTATTTAACAGAAATATAGAGAGTATAAATTGAACAGACTGTGCACTGCTGAATAAAACCTGGGAATAAAGTGACGTAAGTAAATAATTACACATACAAAATCCACACTTCCAAAGTAAAAGAAGATTATCTAATTATTGGATAATTCAGGAAGATCTAGGAAATTGATCTGGCTATAGAATATGTTTTCATCTTACATTTCCCAATCAAGTGCCTGCATTGCATAATTCCCTCATCCTAGTAGTTGTCTTCTGAATGTAAATGAGGTATCAGGGTCTCGTTGTTACTCCAGGCACTTCCAAGCAGATGAGGTCACTTCAACTCAATAAAAGATGGTTTGTGTCATCTTTCTGACTTAGGGCACACATGCTTTCTCTCCTTTTCTGGACCTACCTCGGGAAACATCAGCCAGTCCAGAAAGCTAACTTTTCAAGGGTCAGGCACCACATTTGTATAATACGCTTTCATGCAAAATCAGTCCAAGGTCATTAGAGCACTCAGTGCATTTTTGCCAACAATGGCATGGATTTTAAGAACCATCATAGGCCTCAGCAAGACTAACAGTATAATGCATACTTACTTCACCCAGGCTATGAAGGATCTGCTACATCTACAGGAAAGAGGGAATGGTAGATTATTTTAGATAGCTCCTAAAGAAACATACTTAGGAAGATGAAGAGTTAAGAAATCTCATAGAACTAGCTGTTTACATTAACACCGTTGCAAGAGAGAGCTAAAATTTAAATTATAAACAGGTAGTGACAAATCCTGGAGGATATTTCAGGATATGTGTTTCTCACATCTTCACTTGTTGTCAACATTCTCAATGTATTTCTTTACTAACTGTGGCACTTTCAAGCATTTATGATCATCAAAAAGATATCTATCCCACAACAAGGATATTAAAAAAGAAAGGAATTTCTCAGTCTCTTATATGATTGGAAACTTTTTCATGGCAACAATCTGGAGTCAAAAGGATCTATATCACTAACCCATCAACCCTAAAACTGAAAAGGACACTGAGAAATGCAGGTTTCAGATAAATATAATATAGGGCTGATAGTTACAAAGAAGAAATTGACCTCACAAATTACTTTTAAATTGTTAGAGCAAATATTCCACTAGGAGTTTTACTTGCCTACCCTTGTTTTTCAAAGGTACAAAGTCCTGCCCAAGGTTTTGGTGATAGTTCGTGTTAGGAGTTATCACAGGCTCACTCCATGGGCATGGCCATCAGTGAAAGAAGCAAAAACATCCTAATAAGTTGCAAGGTAAAAAAAAAAAAGGCACACACCACTGAAGTCAAGAAGCACAAAATGGCAAATGATCAAGTTCCAACAGCTAAAAAGATCCAAGACATTATGAGCTTTTAATGAGTGAAACATGCCATGAGAAAGAGACCTTCTGTCAATAAATCCAAATTCTGGTTCACTAATTAAACCATCTAATACAGTGTCTGAATATGTAGACACCAGACTTCAACATTTCTTAATTATATTCAATTCCGGGCATATTTTTCCATTTAATTGACATTCTAAAATGCCTTTACAGTCCTATCAGATAGGTACCAAATTCTCAAAGGACATTACTACACACTTCTGAATTCTGATTCATCTGATTGAAATTGTTATTCTGAAACTTTTCTTTGAATGTGGAAAAGATTCACACCCCCCACTTTGTCCATAACTCTAGCAACATTAAGGTCATCTATTTACATCTGGCCCACTTTCTTGTGTACCTTTCTTGGCAGTGGGGCTCTCCACAGCCAGGCCAATCTTATGAAACCAAGGCTTCAAACCCTGGCATGGAACTATAACCATGTGAATCACACAACACACCACTCAACCAATCACAGCACCGACCACCATCATTAAGGCACTGCTTAGAACCAAACACAGAGTCTCAAACTGCAGCCTTGAAATAGACTTTAGATACACCAAATATTTTTTTCAGATGCCCAAATTATTAATCATATGCTTAGACTTTTTAAAAAATCAACAAAATGTCATTTGCAATAGATGGTCTAGGTTTCAGAAAAGACCAACCTACCCCTTTACCACTCCTTCCAAAATGCGGGCCCATTCAGCTTTTGAAGAACACACCCGCCACACACACACACACACACACACACACACACACACACACACGGGCATGCCATGTTTATTCTGAAGGGAAAAAAAATGACATTTATACTATCATTAAGCACACTTGTCACTAGATTTAATCTGTATTTTCCAGCATGCTTTCAGATGATTACAAGTGTTAAGTAGCATCCAATGATATTTCGTAGCATTAATAATTTGGAATTTATTTCAAAATGTGAAACACAATCGCTGCTCCAACGCGCTCACTTTTTAACCTTCCACGGTACTGAAAAGCTTTAATTTTTATCAGATTGTTTGGAATTTAATTTAGTTGAAGTCCTGAAGTTACAATTAAACTTCCAGTTAACATTTCATATCTCTACCTCATTCAACGGCTGAACTCATCTCCAACATCTCAAAAGAAGAAAAGAAAAACTAAGAATTATGGAAATATCATTTGCAACTGCTCTGCAAAGTACAAACAGCAAGTCATGGTGAACATCCAAGGTAAAATTTCAAGCCTTCTCACACCCATTCTGGCAGCCAACCTTACCATGCATAGGGTTTACTTTATTATTATTTTTTTTAATGTGTGTTATAAAGCAAGCAAGAGACATGAATGCTGAGTTCCTAAAGGACAAAACACCTCAGAGTTCTCTGTGCCAAAGCTAATTCATAACTAAGCCTCAGAGGAAAACTGGGAACTATGAATATCCCAAGGACATCACCCTGTAGGAAGAAGCTACTTCCTTTGCATGCACCAGAACCGTGCCCACCAAACTTGGTAGATTTCTTCAACCTCCAACATTAAAAGGTGCTGTGATTTTTTTCTTCCTTAAGTATACACATCTTTAGCTAGCTAGCTAAACTGTAGTCTAGCTAACTAGACTGCAAGCTCCTTGAGAACATGATTCATTTTTCTACGCAACTCACCCCTTGAAACCCTTACAAATAAAAAGAAAATTGAGCAGATATTGATGGATTACATTGAATGCATTCCCTGAATCCAGAAATAGATAAAAAAAAAGACCTCAGGAGCAAGAGTCTAACATGGAAAAGGGAAGAATATTTATTCCTAGAGATGTCTGAAGCCTTCACAATTTCATTTCTCAGCTCCTGGGCCAGCCGTGATTACTATCTGGAGAAGGAACTGAGGCAAAGTCTAGAAAAACGGAAGATAAACTGACATTAGGCAACAGAGGAATGTTAACGACTGGCAAACTGAGGACTAAAAAATGCAGGCAGATGGAAGCCATGAGGGTCCCAGCCGTCTAATGCAGAGTGCAAGGGCTCCAGGTTTTCATTCACATTCCCTGAGGTCTGGGAGCTTTGGCCAGGACTCAAACTCCATTCCTGATGCCCGACCTTTGTAGTGGTACTTCTCAGCCCTGGTGACTTAATGAAATCTGCTGGGAGGCTTTAAAAGATAACTGATGTCTGGATCCTCCCCATGGAGATTCTGATTTAAATGGTCTGGATGCAACTTGTGCATCAGTTGTCTTAAAAGCCTTTGGGTGATTCTAAAGTGCCATCAAGGTGGAAAACTGCTTTAGGACCACTTCTGAGAGCCTTGGGTGGTGTGAGACACCTCAGGGAATTAACGGTGAATAATAATACGTAGTGCTATAAACAACCCATTAAAGTTTATGAAAACATCAAAAATGAATGATTCTTTAAAGGATCTGCTAAAGAGTAGTTTATTTATAACAATACAACTAAAAAAATCCCAGAATTGTTGATATAACCACTAGAAAGCCAGGGTGTGTATATGTTGGGGAGGAAGTGGGGGAGGTGGGTGCACCTGCAGGCAGGCTCCCAGACACCATTAAAACATGGAAGGGTCCTCTTCAAAGTTGGTGGTGGAGGGACCACCAAAGGAAAATGAAGAAAAGAGCCTGAATAAATTCTGATATCTTCCCAAAATAATAAATAACAGTCTAATAGCCTATTTGGTCTGTTCTGTGAATATGTTCTTCCAGAAAAGAAGCCCTGTCTTAAAGAAATGAAAGAATTAATTTTCTAATATCTTGCCCATATAAGGTTTCACTGAGAATTACCAAATTGGGTTGTATTCACTCTATATTCCTCCTAAAAGTTGACCTCTGTTCCTATTAATCTCTCCCTTGTCCTCGAGGACCCTTTTGTCAATTAACAAATATGCCCATGTGTTGATTCCTAGTTTGCACACATGGGTAACTCCCATCTTCCCAACAGAATTGTAAGCACAGATCAGCAACGATATATTTTACTTTGACAAAAGCTATATCTGAATCCTGCCCACTGCCTTGTAAAGGGAGGTAGGTTGAGTAAATATAACTGAAAGAAATTTAAAAAATGCATTTTTAAAGAGATAAAAGAAACAAAGAAAAAGAAAATAAGAAAAAGAAAAAAGCTTTTCTTAAAGAAACAAAAATAAAGAAAATGACTTTAAATTCCATGTGACTTTACAGAATAAGCACAAAGGGTAAAATTTAAGACATACAAGGGCAAGAGTTAATTAAACAAATTCCTTTACTAAATAGAGGCTAAAATCCACAGTCTTGAAAGCCTCTAAGTTCAGAAACGTGCAATACTAAAATCTATCCAAGGGTCCTTCACAAGGTCCCCTACACAACTTTTCTTGCCCAGACAAGGCCACACTCTCATCATCGAAGCGAGGACAATCCTACAAGGCTCCCCAGGCCTCCCTTTCATACATATCCACCCAGTAAAGGAAGCAACACACTTCCATTATATGGAGGGTTTGATTGTTACGTTTTGAAATTTGTGCTCTATTTTCTCTGACCACCATCAAGCCAGAAAATCCATTCTCAAATTTTTACCCTTTCTAGTTAATACAAATACATTCCAATCCTAGAATAGGCTAACAGCAAGACTAACCTGGGAGTGCCAATCCAATCCAAAGCTACTAGAACGGTCATTTGTCACTGTTACATGTAACTGACAGACTATTTTGGTCGACCAGAAATTGGCTGGAAGCCACTAGACAAGTGTCAAATATGTTCTCAATAAATTCAATCTGTGGCACTCAGCTGATTCTTTTTATTTTTGTTTCTTTAAGGAAAGGCATGCTGTTCTAAAAATTAGAAAGAAATTTGGGGAAAAGGAGGTTAATGTAAACAAAGACAAGAGCTTATTAGAGGAGTAGATAATCCTCAACTGACAGAAAATCGGTATGTTCGAGAAGCCAGTAGAATCAAATTGGCCAAAGCACAGAAAATATATTTACCCTCAAGGTCTTCAACCAGGAAGTCACCTAAGCACAAGTATCTACTTTGTGCCTCTTGAGCAGCAGGCACTGTGGTCAGCCTCAAGAGGACAAACTTATAAAACACAGACCCAACCCCCACAATTGGGTAGAAGGATTCCCACAATGACATATTCAACAACTACAGATTAGAAAAGTATTTCAGAAAATTTTATCAATAAGCAAGGCAATACACACAGGCGGTGCATTTCTGCCTTTAACATCTGTGGAAATCAGGAAGGAATTAGGCAGGAGACATGGCCCTCCCTCTAGGTCTGTCAGATCCCCTTTCTTTTAAATTTCCACTCCTCCCTGGTGTTTGTCACAATCAGCAAAGACAAGGGTTCATCAATAGTCCTTCCCCAGCAATCAAAGGAAATCAATCAGCATGGCCAGCCCACCTGATCCCATCAGATGATCCCCACTCTGTGCTCCTCCTGTCCAGGGGGAAAAAAGCCTAAGAATGACCCACAATAGAAGAAACCGAACACTCCCAATATTATCCTTTCCCTCTGGCCGCAGAGGAAAAGTCCCACCCATCAGTTAACCAGACAGATGTGGAGTGTCACCGAATGCCACACCCAGCTCCACAAAAGGTAAGATAAAACCACCTTGGTCCTATTTGCACTCTGAGCTATAAATAGAGCATAACACAACAGACACCAGGAGCACTCCTCAGACCAGCTGGAAATGACTAAATACCCTCTCCTCACTGGTAATTGCCTACTTCTTTCTATTTGACATAATTCATCATCCAGATTACAGCAGGTCATTCTGCAACATATGAAGAAAGCAAGGATAACGTAACCTGACACATCAAAATGTTCCTCTGCGAGCAGCCTGAAGAGCTGCTTTACAAAAAGCTGTGAGCTGGCAAAATAACCATATAGCATACAGGTCAGTGGGCATCCACTCTGCTTATTGCTACTCATTTCATTTTTGAGTAGCTCAGCACAACTGTAATTGCTAGTTAACAGACAGACTGGGTCCTGACTGTTAAAAAAAAAAAAAAAAAAATTCCCAAAAGAAGTCTGCCAGGAACCAAAATAAATAAAATGGGGGGGGGTGAGGGGGGAGCAGGGGGGTGTTGATCCCCAGTCACTGGTCAATAAACACTGGCTGTGAAAATCCTGCAGCTACAAGGGATGCAGCCAGCCCAGCAGCCACTGATTTCTGATCTCTGAGCCCCCTGCCTTTCATGTGGAGTTCTCTGTGTGGTTAAGATATGAAGACATTACAGCTGGACAGTTCTGGGAACTTTCTCATCCCAGTGCACTGTGCATAGACACTGGCCCCAGCAGCATTCACTGTCCAAGTTCCAAAAAGGAAACCACATGGATTCATAATTAAATATCAGCATTCGGTTTAATTCTAAGAGACAACTTTGCTCCTTGTAAAATGTTAAAAACCCTTCCCCCACTCCAACCCTATTAGGAGAAAAAAATCACATCAAAGCGCTGAAGTTATTATGCATTTTTTTGTCTTTGTCTCTTGGCGCCCTGGTTTTCTTGGCTGTTCTTTATTCTCTCACTGCTCAACTGCTCCAATTTAGGAATAAGAACTTAAAAAAAAGAAAGAAAGAAAGAAAGAAAGAAAGAAAGAAAGAAAAACAGGAACAATCCTGTGCAATTCCCAGGATTCTGCAGAATTTCCATCTCTCAATCCCTTCTCCCTCCTTCTCCCTCTTCCATCCCCTCCCTTCCTTGCCTTCTCAGATTCAAATCTTCACGTCACAAACCAGAACACCATTCAAGCCTCCGATAAACGTTAAGAGAAGTTCAGTGCCCGAAGGTAGAGGCGAAATCTGGGCTCTCCTTGGGCGACACTGACAAGGGGGAACCTCAAGTCCTCAATTCCTAGATGGCGGGCTTCCCCATTCCACCACCTGAACTTGCCGCCTGGATCCCAGGCAAAGTCGTCTGCAGATTTTCTGGCCGGTTCTCAGTCTCTGCATTTATTTTAACTCGGCCCGGGCGCAATCAGAGAATCTAATCCTTGCAACAAAGCCAGGAGCACAAATCCACCGTGATGAACTGGTCGGCCCGCTCCCCCGCCCCCTTCCTCCTACCGCCCGCGACTCGCCTTTGAAAAGACAAACGTTGGGGGCAGAAAATTAATACGTCCGAAGCTAGCTAAAGAAAAGCGGCAGAATACAAAGTGGCCGGGAGTGGTCTGGGTTTCGTGGTTTGTTTATGCGTTATCTTTTTTAAACAAGGACCCACCGAGGTGAACCCGGACCGGTCAAGCCCTGGGTGGGAGCGTCGAACAGCCCCCGGCGCCGCGCAGACAGCTCGCCCCCCGCCCCCTCTGCCGCCTGGCTGCGGCCGGGGTGAGTGGGGGAGGTTCGCGCGGGTTTGTCTGACACTTGTAAATGGAAGTGGGATCCAACTTGGAAAACAAACGCGCCGGTGTCTGGGGGCGGGAAGGAGCGGGAGGAGGGATGAGGAGAAGAAAAGAATCTTCAATCATTTGCGCGGTCCGCGCTTGCCTCCCTCCCGCCGGGGTTGCCGCAGGTTCGCCCAAAC
Organism: Neogale vison; assembly: GCF_020171115.1. Lineage (NCBI taxonomy): Eukaryota > Metazoa > Chordata > Mammalia > Carnivora > Mustelidae > Neogale > Neogale vison. The sequence goes on from NC_058097.1 coordinate 132,751,685, forward strand.
CCGAAGCGGAATCCCAGTGGGCGCCCGGCGGCGATGAGACCCGGCCGGAGACCGAGGCGGGCGGAGTCTGCCAGCCGCCACCCGCCGCCGCCACCGACCACCACCGCCGACCGCCCACGCTCCGGGGCCGCAGGCGCCTCTCCCGGCCGGGAGCCTCTCCTAGCCCCACAAGGCGACCTCGCCCGGTCACCGCAGGCTCTCTCGCTCCTCACATCCATTCAGGAACCCCCTTCCATTGCCCGGTTGGCCCCCATTATTACGAGGAGCTGCAGTCGCAGGATGCCATCATCTCTCTCTCTCTCTCTCTCTCACACACACACACACACACATCTCGGGGGCGCCCACCCCTTTCCTCCTGTCGCAGGCTACCCTAGAGGCTCCCTCAGCTCGCGGCCAAACTCTCGCCACCCCCGCATCCCAGCCCCAAGCGCACCGCCTCCTATGACAGTGGAGCAAGGGAAAGTGCACAATCAAAGTTGCTTTCCGCGAAGCCTAATTCAGGTCAATGTTTAACCATCTCGGAAAGCACGCGCGACAAAAGTCAGCGGGAGAAGGGAGGGAGGACCAGACCACAGCACCTCTAAAAATACCCGGGCTCGCCGCCTCGCGCACGCCCGGGGGCCGGATGCACTTTAGCTCAGCGACCCCCACTGGCGGAATCCTGGCGCGCAAGGCGCGCGGCGCGAGGACGGTCCCGGCTGTCTCCGCAGCTTCCCGGGCGCTCTCCCTCAGATCCCGGACCCAGCCCCGCACCCACAGTCGTCCCGGCTGGGGAGTCCATCCACACCCGTCCGGGAAGGGGCCCCCAGCGCAGAGCTGGCGCGTCCTCGCGTTCCCGCCTCCCGACCCAGAGAGGGAGGCAACGCACCCCCCGGGCGGTGAGACCCGCGCCGCTTTCTTTTCAAAGACAAGCAACCTTCACGCGTGCAAGCCCGCCCGCCAAAAATCATGCACTCTCCCTAGGCGCTCTGTTTCCTTCTCCCTGTGAAGGTAGCAAGAAAAATCCTCCCTCCCAGCCACTCCGTTAAAAGCTGGCGCCCCAGTCCGAGAGCCGCTGCCTCTCGGAACATTTCGCCCTGCCCGCGACCCCGGCAAGCCGGAGTCAAGTGTGCAGCTGACCTGCAGATCGTCCACAAACCCCTTTCACTCCCTAGCGAAAGTGGAGTCTGGGCCCCCTGCTCCGCCCTGCACCTCGGCTAGCAACGACCCAACTTGCGCCTCCAGGTCGCCCAAGTGCATCCATCGGCATCTGAACATCGCCGCTGCGCCCGACAGGCACCAGCTATCAAACAGGCTAGCAGCCTGGATCCTCCTATCCACCTGCAACCGGCGGCCGGGGCCTGGGGGACCCAGGGATAAGTGTACTGATCCGCAAGCCCCCTCGCGGCCCTCCCCAAACGCTCAGCCTCAAACTTGGCCAACTCTCCATACCAGCCTCCCGGCTACTGCCGCAAGACCGAGCCTATCTTCCCTCCTGGCGGCGGCGGCTCGGAGCTGTGCGGAGGCAGGAACTTTACAAGGTGAAAAGTTTCCCCACGCGCTCCGTCGGCTCTCGCCTACCCGAGCCCACCTCGCAGCCCATCTGCACCCGGCAGCTGGAGCTGTGCTCCTGCAAGCGCGCTTCGGCTGGTGCACCGGGCAGCCAAATAATTACGCTAAAATCCCCACGCACCCTTGCTTTCGCCGGCGATCCACGGCTCCACCAGGCGCAGCCTCCGTGGTCTTCCTCTCCGAGCGCTCCAGCCCAGGACTAGCCGGCCGCCCGGCCGCCGCCGCCGCAGTGCACGCCGCGCGCTCTCCCGGACTGGAGCCGCGGGCAGAGGCGCTCGGCGTTCGGAGGCTCGCAACGCGGAGGAGGGGAAGCCGGGAGGAGGAGAACGGCAGCGGGAGGAGGGGGACGGGGCGCGAGATCCCAATCCGCAGCCCAGATCACAGCGCAGCCTGCCGGGAGCAGCGCCGGCTCTCGTGTCTGCTCCGTGCTGCCGCCGCCGCCGCTACTGCTCGCCGCCTGGCTGCTCCCAGCTCCCCATCACAGCCGACGCCGACGCACAGCCAAACCCCTCTCTCGTCGCCCCCTCTCGCTTTTCTCTCGCTGTCTCCTCCTCCCAAACCTCGAGCGAAAAGGGCGAGGGGGAGAGAAGCCTTGGCGTCCGGGCCGACTCGCGATCTCGGAGCGCCGCGAGGGGGGGGGGCGGAGGGGAGGGGGTTGTGGGAGAGGCGCTGCGAGCTGGAGGGCGCTCCCGGCGCGGGGCCTGGAAGCTGGACTAATTTTAGAGCGCGAGTCTTCCCCCACCGGTCTCTCGGGGCTCGAGGATAACACCAGCGCGCCTTCCTGCCTCGCCTAGAGCGTGGTGCCGGCTTCAGGGAGCGCGCACACACCGCTCTCAGTGGGATCAGCACTGCGGCCCTGCGCACAGATCAAGCTCCCGTTACTCTTCGAGGACAGAGGAGGAAACTGAGGCACGTCGAGGTTAAAATGGCTTCTCTAAGATCCCATGGTTAGTTTGTAGCGTGAAGAATAAACCATCAAACGTTGCGCCTAGATTCTAAATGTGCTTCCCAGACAGGGCTCTTACGGTACTACTTTGAACATGTTTGAATCCTGGGGTCATCTGATTCCCTGTGGAGAAGGGAGTAGTATTCAACCGCAAAGGTGACGGGGTGCATTCTCTTTTCTCCTTCCCTGACCCCAAATGGTTTTAAACATTTTTGCCGAAATGAAAGGAGCGGTACTCTGAAGAGAATGAGTGATTCATTTGCGACTTGAGTTGCAGCTCCAACCTGCCATACTCCTGTTCCAGTAACTTCTGCGCCCACAGCCCTCCTAGTACTCGCAGACCACACCCACACGTCCACACTCTGATGCACCAGAGCCTACACTGGTCCCCCGCTCTGTGTATCCTCGCACTTCTGCCTTTCTTCCCCAGGAAAGGAGAGAGGCAGTCTTAGCACCCGCCTCCCCCTCCCCACCTACACCCCCACACACAGCAACGCACATCTGTCCCGTAAAGCAGCAGGCGCGTGGACTCAGATGCTCTCTCCCAGGCGCTCCCCACCCCCCGCCCCCGCCAACTCTAGTACTGGCACCCGCGGGAGAGGCGCGCTGGGCCTGCAGATCTATTCTCCAGAAGAAATCCTTACTCTTTGAACCATGAAATTCTCTCTGGGGAGTAAGGTGGGGGTTGTTGCTGGAGGGGGTGGGGCTTTGTGCTCCCTCACTAGAGCGAGCCCTTTGAAGAGTCACTTGAGTTTATCTCTCTGTCCTTCCAGCTCCCAGCCTGGGGCCTCTGCCCTGGTTGCCACTACACAATGGCCCCGCTACTCCCCACGGGTGGAAAGTTCCCCTTGAAAGTCTCCAGCAGCCTCGCTGCCTAGACTGCTCCATAAAGCACTGGCATGCTCTGGTCACTCTGCCCCGGAGAGTTTAATGTGAATACTAAAGAACACTGACAGCTCCCCATACATCAGCTAATTCAGAGGTAATGGGCATGATGTAACCTCGGGCTTCATTGTCACAGAAGGCCAGAAGATGGGTCTGGAGTGAGGGAAACCACTCTCAGGACTAGGAAGTCTTACCTGCCCTCCAAAATGTGATCATTGGAATACTTTTATTCTGATTTTATTTTTATTTCAGCATCTTCCGAAAGCATTGAAACTTTATTATCATATAAATATGTCTCTGGCATGGCATTTTCCTCTCCACAACAGGATGTGGCTAACTGTGAATCAGAGATGTTAATGAATCAATGTATTTCCTACCTGAGTGCTTCTATGCAACCAAGCACTGAAACAAGCTGGCTCCTGAAACTAGGCATTGGGGTAGAGTCAGCTGGTGGTGGTTTGGCCAGTGGGATGCTCATGGAGAGAGCGCTGGCAGAGGACATGGCATCTTCTACCGTCTTCCTGGGAATACTGCCAGCTGTGTGTAGGTGCGGCCTCTGCTGCCACTGCTGGTGATGCTCCTGGATTCCAGCTCCTCACACTGTTCTCTTACGCCTAGGAGGCACCTTACAGATAAGTACAGAAATCTGTCTAAATTTCACCCTCCCCTATCCCAAGGCAGTACACTGATAATAAAGTAAACAGTCTTTACTCCCAGGGCAGACATAAGCCATTATAGCCAGTGGGTAAGAGATTTCCTGCAAGGATGATAGAGTGGTTTATCTAGTGGGACATCCCTCTGGTCATTTCAGACCTCCAGAGTAGTTCATACTCATTTACTACTGATTGTATTAGAAGACTCTTTTCTTCCTTTAAAAATGCCTACTGCGTGCTGGTACCCAGTGCTAGTACTGCGGTAGACACAGACTGGATAATGTAGTAGGCTGTGTGACAGCAAGAATCTCTTCATCATATTCATATTTCTATCCCCTGTTCCCTACACAAGGCCTGACACACCCAATGAATATTCATCACAGGAATGAACAGATAATGAAAGCTGGAGACTCTTCTGCTAGACCCAGTGAGCAGGATATACAGGACATTAAAGCCCATACAGGAAAGGAGGCCAGCAAATGAAAAACTGTGACTCTATGAAAAAATAACGTTACTTTCTATCTCACACCTCCCATGTACCATTTCAGATCCTCGGAGCCTCGGAGTGTCTGTTTTAGGCACTGCAAGAGCAACCAGTTCTAAGTGGGCTCCAGCCAGCTTCACATAGGTACAGCCTGGCAATGCCTTGCTCCAAGGCCTCTCTCGCATCTCTCCCCCCATCCAGAGGCTTCTTGGTTGAAATTTCGGTGTACATGAAAACCCACAAAGAATCATTACAGATAAATACCCCATGGTAAATCTTTGTCTAATGGGAGATGGGGGCCCATGGATAAATGCTCCCCTTTTTATCTTCTGACAAAGGATCCTGAAATGCGTAGTTTAGAGCTCCTTCGTTGGTCTTGCTGAATTAAGCAACCTGTCACCTAAATCAGTGGCCGGTTGGTAACACATCCTGTACTGGTTCTTCATCTTTTGCTTGTTCCATCCCTGGAATCACACTCCCCAGTAAAGTAATTCCTTGTGGCAGGCAGGCTCTCCTTTCTGGCACCCCCAGGCTAAACACCTGACTACTGTCACCAATCCAAAATATTTATATCAAGAAAAAGAATATTTACAACAAGGAATAGTCAAATGATTTTTCAAAATGCCCTATAACACACACACATACACACACACACACACACACACACACACGGGCTCCTCTTTGTGATCACTTCTATCCTGCCCAGATTTGTTCTTATTAATCCCAATCATTTTGTTTTTGTGTTCATAAAATCAATAATCTAGGAAGTAATAATCTGGTGTGGTATTTGAGGAAGAACCTACTTTATTGTTAACTTTCCACAAATATTCGATAATGGTTTCCTTTACAGAGAGTTTCTTTCCTCAGTGGGCTATTAAGGAAAATGGTAGAATTTCCCTCACTAAAGTATTTAATCAAAGGATAGGTGCTTATCAACTTGGGATAGAACTGGTTCATTCAAGAAACTGGTAATACAAATTTTTGAAAACAGATAAATTCAAGTTATATTGTAACAGGGAGTCAACTTAAGGTGGTCATAAAGTGAGCCGGCCCTGAAGGGAAGGGAAACTGAGTTGGGATTCTCATTTTTGGGGGTGCCTGGGTGGCTCAGGGGGTTAAGCCTCTGCCTTTGGCTCAGGTCATGATCTCAGGGTCCTGGGATCGCTCGGCGGGGAGCCTGTTTCCCCCTTTCTCTCTGCCTGCCTCTCTGCCTACTTGTGATCTCTGTCTGTCAAACAAACAAACAAATAAATAAATAAAAATATTTAAAAAAAAAAGAATTCTCATTTTTCCACCTTTAATCTGTTTTATCTGGGATAAGTACCTTCCCTAAGTCTCAGTTCCTTATATGTAATATAGAACCTATAATGGTATCTATCCAATAAGATTATTTTAAGAATAAATGAGATAATTCAAAAAAGCATGTATTCAACATATAGTAAGCACCTAACGCATTTCAACTATTATTATTCTTTTAGAGACAAATCATAAAGCAACTATTTTATATCTTCTGAACTTAAAGTCAGTGCTAGAAGCCAGAACAAAATTTCAGACTCTACCACTATCCCTTCCATGCTAATATTTTATGATTCTAATCCCAGATCTGAAGTGGCATTTTCTTATCCACGTAGTTACAGGACAGACTTTTATTTAAATACAGCAAAAGGATGATGTTCCAGATATTCAGTATCATGCAATCCATTACACACACACACACACACACACATATCATGCAATCCATTACACACACACATATACACATACATTCATACATACATACATACATACATATATAGTGATAGTGGGTGGGAACATTTATTTATCCTGTTTTTGCTCCTTTTTTTAAACCTTCTTAGATTTCAAAATGACAATTATTATGTAATGAAAATGACATATACCTTATACTTCATACATGACTATAATTGTAACTCAAATATTTTTATAGAAAAATGTTTCTGCTCATTCCTCCTCACTATAAAACATGGAAGAATGTAAAAGCTACATTGGATACACCTTGTCCTGCTGGCTCTTAATGTTGTTGGGGTTACAGGCCTCTTTGATGAAACTAACAGAGCCTCTTGTTAAAAATACACACATACATGTTTTTGCATCCTTTTCAGAAGGCTCTGAGTGCCTCTGAAGTCCCCTTAATAGAATAAAGATTAAGGAAAATATTGTGCATAAAAAACTTTAGCCCAGAACTCAAGTCCTGTATCTTCAAGGTGTTACTTACTGTATTAACATTATTTTTCAAAATGTGCTATTTAAAGGAAAGAATATGAAGAACTGCAGGGGTTTCTGAAGCAAACTTGGATAATCCCAAACTCTTAAGAACCCACTCTTAAGTATTTGTAGGCAAGGCCACCTTTGTTGGGGACCCAGTATGCAACTATAAATTCTCTGAATTAGCCTCCACTTGGACTACAAAGCTTATTAAAAGATAAGTAATTAAAAATTCAACACTAGGGCACCTGAGTGGCTCAGTCGATTAAGCATCTGCCTTCAGCTTGGGTCATGATTCCACAGTCCTGGCACTGAGTCAGGCTTCTTGGTCAATGGGAATCTGCTTCTTCCTCTGCCTGCTGCTCTCCCTGCTTGTGCTTTCTCTTTCTCTGAAAATAAACAAATAAAATATTTTAAAAAATTAAAAATAAAAATTCAAAAGTAAGTAAATTGAAACAACCTTAACTGCAGATTTTTTAGTACTTAGACCAAAAAAGATCTTGTTACAGAGGATTATTTTATTATTGGTGTTTTTTAGAATTGTAGGTATACAGTAATACTGAAAAGCAAACTGACTTTTCAAAGTTTCTTTTTAATTCTCTACAGATAATGCTTCTACCCAACCTATTACCTGCACACTTCTCCTACTGCCCCCCCATGACCATGCACACCACTGATTATACCTGCATGGGGCCTTCTTTGGCCCTTAACTATTCTAAAGGCTGATGGATCCCAATCCCCCTTATTTTGAAACAACAACCAGACATGCTTGGACAGACCTAACTACTTGATTTTCACCAAATAAACTGTCTTACCAACTGTTCTCATCCTTGGAGAAACTTATTTTTATACCCCAGTCTTTGGCTATGACTCTCCCCTCTTTGGCTACACAGAGATTAATAATAAAATGTGATTTCAGACATTCATTTTTAAAACATCTATATTTTTAATACAATTCTACATTCTTTAGGCCAATCTTTTTCCCCCCTCATTCATTCATTCATTCATTCATTTAAAAAATACTCTCAAACAATTATGTAGTTGTCTTTCTGCTAAGTGCTGGGGATTTAGTGGTTAGCAAAATCTTATTATAAGATATCTGCCCTCTTGTGTCTTTGGGCCAGTAGAGAAGTCACCATTTATCAGATGATCATATAAGGACACGTAACAGAGAGAGGGGCTACAAATGAATGCTTCAAGTTGTTTGCTTGATGATCACCACCACCTCAGAAAGGAGGACTTTTCATTCCTCTCTCTATAAAGTGCATTTATAAACTATACTGAGCTAAAGTTCAACACTCACTAGGCCATTATGCAAACAGCATATTTAATGTTAAACCAGATACATGTTTTGACATAATCTTAAAAATGACAAATGCCATCAAATCCTGAGGTATTGGGGCTCCTGGGTGGCTCAGTGGTTTAAGCCTCTGCCTTCAGCTCAGGTCATGACCTCAGGGTCCTGTGAGCGAGCCCCATGTCTGGCTCTCTGCTCAGCAGGGAGCCTGCTTCCCCCTCTCTCTGCCTGCTTCCTCCTCTCTCTGCCTGCTTCACTGCCTACTTGTGATCTCTCTCTCTCTCTGTGAAATAAATAAATAAAATCTTAAAAAAGAAAAAATCCTGAGGTATTAACAGTTTCAGGATCCCACTTGAACATCTTCACCAAACGTTTTCATCTACCCTTTTGGCCTCTTATGAGACCTTCTTTTCCTCAAGTATCCTGAGATGAAACTTTAGAGGTTTTTATTCAAAATCACTGCTTTTAAAATTATTTATACATTATGGGTACTTATTACCTGCCCCTATATTTTGGTACAATAGATAAGTTGTGAATGAAATATGCTTAATGTGGGCTAATCTGGTTAGACCACAGTTTATAACATATTTCTGTGGGAAAAGCATTCTGGGTTTGAAACAACTGTCTTACAGACTTCTAGAACATTACCTGTTTGTAAACTAGGACGTTCCTTTGCCAATCAAAGGTTAGGTTGCTATGTAATATAAAAGTGAGGTAACCATTTATTAAATTCCATAAAATCTAAAAGCTAGAAAAGTAGAGTTTACTTCCCTCGCTGTCTTTTAATTTGCTTACATGTCACAGCTACTTATTATTTCTGTCTTTACTTACTTCCTTAGTATACTGTCAAAAAGTCATCTTGGCACAGAAGGGAGAGTTTTGTCTACTTGCTAAAAGGAAGAAGTATGTGGTCTTCTACTTCATTTTTTGACTGATGAAGAAAGGAAACTTAAAAAGAAATCCATCTAAACTAAGGAGCCCCCAAACCAAAGGAAAACGCCTTTCTAAGAAGTTGGTGAACAACTTACAGCAATTCATTTTTTTTAACTTGATCTTAATTGAATCAGCCAAATATTATTAAAAATAAACATTGGCATATTGTCCTAAATGAAGGAACGTAGATTCCCCCCATTTTCATTTTTGAATTCTTGAAAAGATCTACTTACTCTTATTTTTGGGATACTGTAGCTAAACAAGCTAATATCAATTCCATTTTGCCAGGCCTGGTGTTAGCCATGAATGTGAATGTAGTTTTTAAAAAATGAGCTGCATCAGACGACTTGCATAACAAAAACGACACTTTGAACCAGCACCTTGCTGCCCAGGCCTGTTGTCAACGGAAGCTGGAAGACCATCATCTATTTTCATACCTGATAACTTTGTTCACCCGAAAATAACTACTTCCCCAATACAGTTGATTTTCAATAAAGCGAAAAAGCTACTGATTATGAGGAAGTAGCAGGTTCAAGGAGTTGATAATCGGATTCAGGGTTTTTCTTTGTTTTGTTTTGTTTTGTTTTATTTCAAAATCTGCCAGCCTAAATTCAAACCAGGTTTGTGGTGATTAAAAGTTCTTTTCTTTTGGCTCCAATTCAGGAGTCCACTTGAATTGAGTTATTTCTTTAGTATTTTAGTATTTTCCACTGGGCAGATCAGGTCATTGTAGAGTATCTGTATAATTGCTGATCATTGCATTCCTACACTGAAAACCTATTATGTGCAGAGGGGCAGATGACTTCAAGTCCAGGTGGACTTTCTGTGTTCCCAATGGTACCCGGTCTTTATTTCTGTGGTATCACTTCTCACAATGCCTTATCCACCTCTTCATCTGGTTGTATCCATCTCTCCACCAAACTGGGAGCCTCTTTAAGGGTATAGAAAGGTCTTTATCTTGAGATCACCAAGATAAGCATCACACAGTGGGTGCTCGACAAAACACTTGTTGAATGAACATCTCAGTAGTAGTTTGGGTTTTTGAGAGATGGGCAGAAACGTGATTGCCATAGGAAGCATCACATTGCTTTCATCTTCCTGAGAGAGAGAGAAGAGTAATTCAGTTGTTCCCAAAATGTGGTCCCTGGACCAGCAGCATTTGCATCCACTGGGAACTAGTTAGAAATGCACATTCTGGGGCGCCTGGGTGGCTCTGTTGGTGTCTGACTTTGGCTCAGGCCATGATCTTGAGGTTCTGGGATTGGGTCCTGCATCAGGCTCCATGCTCAGCAGGGAATCTGCTTGTCCGTCTGTCCCTCCTCCTGTTCCTGCTCACTCACTTTCTCTCAACTAAATAAAATCTTTTAAAAAATACACATTCCCAGGTCCTACACTGGATCTAGTGAACCTGTAATTCTGGGGATGGAGCCCAGCAGTTTGAGTTTTAACAAACTCTACTGGTGATTCTGATGCTAGTTAATATTTGAGAGCCACTAACCTAGATTTTCATCACTCTTTTATTTTAATTTTTAAAATGTTAACTCCAGTATAGTTAACACAGTGTTATATGAGTTTCAGGTGTACCTTTTAGAAATATTTAATTTTTAATTCTAGTATATAGATCCTCCTTACTCTTAACATATACACATGTGCTCACAGTTCAGAGTAAGTCCATGTGAAGCCTGATACTGTGTCCCCAAAAAATAAGTGCAACACCCCTTTAACTTGACCTTTCAATCTGCATTCAGGATGTATTCAGTTAGCCTAATTTGGCAAAAACTTCAAATTATCCTCCTTTGCCTCTCATGGGGAGGTATTTGGGCTTGAATTGCCAGGTAATTGCTTCAATTAACCAACTCATTTTGCTTAGGTAAGCACAGCTGGTGGTAAAACCATCCACAGGATCCTAAAAGTGCTCTAGTCCATGCCCCTCCAGGTGAAGCCAACCAGAGCCCTGCCAGGGAGGGGAAATTGCCCACAAGGGGAGGGGAGAGGAAGAGTGTCTGCATCCTACTTTGCACTCTCACAGGTTTTTTCCTACACCCAGGTTCATCGTATTTCATGCCACCGGCACCTGGCACATGAGTGATAGAAGGAAGTGCTTTCCAGCACTTTCTGAGTACACTGTGGGCGCGTTTGCCCGTCCTTAGAATCACACACGCTAGGAAGAGCAGGGCCGGGTCTCTGGCCTGTTTCTTCAGCAGCTGATTTTCCCGTCATGTTAAGTGCAGCTGTGCGTGGACATGAACTGGAAGTAAGTCTGTCCCCCGTGTGCAGGTTGTTGCCATCATAGCACAGGGGTGCACGATTTCTGAAACCTTTAGACGGGAATTTTGTGGCAAGTGATTACAAGTAATCCTTTTGGTTTAAGAAGTAATCAGATTACCGACCTGGATTAGGGCACCTTCCAGAAATGAAAGAATACTTAAGGAGTTACATGGAAAGTAGTTTCATTTTCTTCAAGTTGCACCCAAAACCAGTAACCTTTTTTATTTGGGTTTGGTGTTTTGTTGTTGTTTTGTTTTGTTTTGTTTTTGTAGCTGTGCTACAGATATTACTGTCCCTGAAATATCTGAAACCTTGTGCCAGTAACTTTTTATTTGCCTTTAAGACAAAACTGACTCTCTTGATAGAACCTTCTATCTTTCTGAGTTGGAAGGCTTAGATGAAGGAATGTCTGAAGAAAATTTCATTTCTCAGTACATATTTCTGAGCTTGTTTCGGAGTGACAGTAATGGCATTACAAGGTATTGGAGCGCTGCTCCTGGAAGCTAGCGGGGAGGCCAGAGCAGTGTGAAAATCTCCTGCAAATCTGTCGAGCATCCCCCGGCTCCCGAAGGTAGGAGCGCAGGTCGTTTTTCATGAGTGGTCACAGTCAAGGAAGCCGGCCCTGTCTTGATACTGACAAAGAACATTTGGAGGTCACGTCATCGTTTGTGTAGTGTTTTTTGTTTTTTTGTTTTGTTTTGTTTTAAGCAGGGGCAACGTGTTTTATTTTAAAACTCTGAGTAAACATGCATGCCTTAGTCCATTATGGTTAGAGAATTTGGAAGCTATAGAGAATTCAGGAAACATTAAGTTTTAATTACGGTAAATTTGAGTGTTACAGTAGAGGATTTGTAACAATATTCTGATAATCTTGGGCTAATATTCAAGAAGAACCAAAATAGGAAAAGCCAACTACTTTTGTTCGTTTATTAGCCCATTTATTGACTTTGCAAACATAAATGCATCCCATAAACACTCCTGAGTGTCTATTATGTTCCAGAAGCAGAGGGCATAGAGGTTAATAGGACATCGCTCCCACCTCAAGGAGCTTGCCTCCTGCTCTAGTTGTATCTAGTTGCCTTCACGAGGCCAAGAACACAAGTGGGCAGTAATGGAATGCCGTGTACTACTTAAACTTGCTTCCTTTCCAGAGGGGCTTTCCCTGTCAGAGTATCCCTAGGTCCCTAACTTGCTTTTATTGTTCAGAAAAAAGGAAACCAATTTTTTTTTTTTTTTAAGAGAAGGACTAATTGAAAAGCATCTCCAGAGCAGCTATTAGGATTTCAGGTGTGTGTTTCTGTTTTACATGGTGTAGGACACCTGTCTGCTTCCTGAACAGTCTTTAGAGGGTTGTTCCCAGTGGTCCTTTTATTTTTCCCCTCCTTGGAGCAACTGGATTCCTCTGGGAATAGAAACAGCTGCTGCTGAGCGACGGCTCAGCACAGATCCTTCTCTTACCCCAAAAGGGTTAGAAATGGCCCTCCTGAGAATGGACTTGGACAGCTCTTTATCTGTTCTGGTGGCAGGGGCAGTGCAAGAAGGATAGCTTCTCCCTACCGCCACTCTAAGGCAACATATGTCCTGTTTAGCCAGATTCATTAGCATTTCCCTAACAACTGATTAACTTGAAAGAAACAGTATTTAGTCTGAATGATCCTCCCACCTTGAGTATAAGAAGAGGATCATTGCGGTTTTGCATGAACAAGGGCAGATAAATAACAATCTTTTTGAAACTTTGCTTTTCACAGTGCCGGTTCTTAACTTGGCTTGCATGTTGAGTGGCATGCCATCATGTCCCTGTTGAAGTCACTGAGGAACTGTATCAGTGGTAATCTTGCAGCAAAATCTGCCACTCAAAAGTCCATAGTTCTCGAGGAGTCAAGATGGCGGAGAAGTAGCAGGCTGAGACTACTTCAGCTAGCAGCAGATCAGCTAGAGAGCCTATCTAAAGATTGCAAACACCTGCAAATCCATCGGCAGATCAAAGAGAAGAACAGCAGCAATTCTGGAAACAGAAAAACAACCACTTTCTGAAAGGTAGGACTGGCGGAGAAGTGAATCCAAAGCGACGGGAAGATAGACCCCGGGGGGAAGGGGCCGGCTCCCGGCAAGCGGCGGAGCAACAGAGCACAAAATCAGGACTTTTAAAAGTCTGTTCCGCCGAGGGACATCGCTCCAGAGGCTAAACCGGGGCGAAGCCCATGCAGGGTCAGGGTCAGCATGGCCTCAGGTCCCGCAGTCACAGAAGGATCGGGGGTGTCTGAGTGTCGCAGAGCTTGCGGATATTGGAACGGGAAAGCTGGCTGCAGAGACAGAGCCGACAGTAAGCTCACAGCTCGGGGTTACCTTGAACCGGTCGCAGGCTCGACGAGCTCGGAGCTCGGCCGGAGGTCAGGCAGAGAGTAGTAACTGGGCACTGTTCGCTGAGGGCACATTGAGGAGTGGGGCCCCGGGCTCTCGGCTCCTCCGGGCCGGAGATCAGGAGGCCGCCAATTGTATTCCCGTCCTCCGGAACTCTACGGAAAGCGCTCAGGGAACAAAAACTCCTGAAAGCAAACCCGAGCGGATTACTCAGCCCGGCCCCTGGTAAGGGCGGTGCAATTCCGCCTGGGGCAAAGACACTTGAGATCACTACACCAGGCCCCTCCCCAGAAGATCAACAAGAAATCCAGCCAAGACCAAGTTTACCTACCAAAGAGTGCAGGTTCAATACCAAGGAGAGCAGCAGAATTCCAGAGGAGGAGAAAGCAAAGCACGGAACTCATGACTTTCTCCCTGTTATTTTTTTTTAGTCTTGCAGTTAATTTAATTTTTTTCTTTTTCATTTTTTTTCTCCTCTTCTGCTAAATTTTTTTTAACTTTTACCCTTTTCTTTTTAACTAGTTTAATATATATTTTTTCTTTTTTATATTTTTCTTTATTCGTTTTCTTTTTTTAAATTTTTTTATTTTCTTTTTTTTTTCTTTCTTTTCTTTCTTTCTTTTTGAACCTCTCTTTATCTCCTTTCTCCCCCCTCATGATTTGGGACCTCTTCTGATTTGGTTGAAGCATATTTTCCTGGGGTTGTTGCCACCCTTTTAGTATTTTACTTGCTCCTTCATATACTCTTATCTGGACAAAATGACAAGGCAGAAAAATTCACCACAAAAAAAAGAACAAGAGGCAGTACCGAAGGCTAGGGTCCTAATCAATATGGACATTGGTAATATGTCAGATCTAGAGTTCAGAATGACAATTCTCAAGATTCTAGCCGGGCTCGAAAAAGGCATGGAAGATATTAGAGAAACCCTCTCAGGAGATATAAAAGCCCTATCTGGAGAAATAAAAGAACTAAAATCTAACCAAGTTGAAATCAAAAAAGCTATTAATGAAGTGCAATAAAAAATGGAGGCTCTCACTGCTAGGATAAATGAGGCAGAAGAAAGAATTAGTGATACAGAAGACCAAATTACAGAGAATAAAGACGCTGAGCAAAAGAGGGACAAACAGCTACTGGACCACGAGGGGAGAATTCGAGAGATAAGTGACACCATAAGACGAAACAACATTAGAATAATTGGGATTCCAGAAGAAGAAGAAAAAGAGAGGGGAGCAGAAGGTATACTGGAGAGAATTATTGGGGAGAATTTCCCCAATATGGCAAATGGAACGAGCATAAAAATTCAGGAGGTTCAGAGAACGCCCATCAAAATCAATAAGAATAGGCCCACACTCCATCACCTAATAGTAAAATTTACAAGTCTTAGTGACAAAAAGAAAATCCTGAAAGCAGCCCGGGAAAAGAAGTCTGTAACATACAATGGTAAAAATATTAGATTGGCAGCTGACTTATCCACAGAGACCTGGCAGGC
Organism: Neogale vison; assembly: GCF_020171115.1. NCBI lineage: Eukaryota > Metazoa > Chordata > Mammalia > Carnivora > Mustelidae > Neogale > Neogale vison. The sequence goes on from NC_058097.1 coordinate 132,766,776, forward strand.
CAGAAAGAGCTGGCATGATATTTTCAGAGTACTAAATGAGAAAAACTGCAGCCAAGAATACTATATCCAGCTAGGTTATCATTGAAAATAGAAGGAGAGATTAAAAGCTTCCAGACAAACAAAAACTGAAAGAATTTGCAAACACCAAACCAGCTCAACAGGAAATATTCAAAGGGGTCCTCTAAGCAAAGAGAGAGCCTACAAGTGATAGATCAGTAAGGAACAGAGACAATATACAGTAACAGTCACCTTACAGGCAATACAATGGCACTAAATTCATATCTCTCAATAGTTACCCTGAATGTTAATGGGCTAAATGCCCCAATTAAAAGACACAGGGTATCAGAATGGATAAAAAAACAAAACCCATCTATATGTTGCCTCCAAGAAACTCATTTTAAGCCTGAAGACACCTCCAGATTTAAAGTGAGGGGGTGGAAAAGAATTTACCATGCTAATGGACATCAGAAGAAAGCAGGAGTGGCAATTCTTATATCAGATCAATTAGATTTTAAGCCAAAGACTATAATAAGAGATGAGGAAGGACACTATATCATACTTAAAGGGTCGGTCCAACAAGAAGATCTAACAATTTTAAATATCTATGCCCCCAACGTGGGATCAGCCAACTATATAAACCAATTAATAACAAAATCAAAGAAACACATCAACAATAATACAATAATAGTAGGGGACTTTAACACTCCCCTCACTGAAATGGACAGATCATCCAAGCAAAAGATCAGCAAGGAAATAAAGGCCTTAAATGACACACTGGACCAGATGAACATCACAGATATATTTAGAACATTTCATCCCAAAGAAACAGAATACACATTCTTCTCTAATGCACATGGAACATTCTCCAGAATAGTTCACATCCTCGGTCATAAATCAGGGCTCAACCGGTATCAAAAGATTGGGATCATTCCCTGCATATTTTCAGACCACACTGCTCTGAAGCTAGAACTCAACCACAAGAGGAAATTTGGAAAGAACCCAAAGACATGGAGACTAAACAGCATCCTTCTAAAGAATGAATGGGTCAACCGGGAAATTAAAGAAAATTGAAAAAAATCATGGAAACAAATGATAATGAAAATACAACGGTTCAAAATCTGTGGGACACACCAAAAGCAGTCCTGAGAGGAAAATATATAGCGGTACAAGCCTTTCTCAAGAAACAAGAAAGGTCTCAGGTACACAACCTAACCCTACACTTAAAGGAGCTGGAGAAAGAACAAGCAAGAAACCTTAAGCCCAGCAGGAGAAGAGAAATCATAAAGATCAGAGCAGAAATCAATGAAATAGAAACCAAAAAAACAATAGAGCAAATCAACGAAACTAGGAGCTGGTTCTCTGAAAGAATTAATAAAATTGATAACCCCCTGGCCAGACTTATCAAAAAGAAAAGAGAAAGGACCCAAATAAATAAAATCATGAATGAAAGAGGAGAGATCACAACTAACACCAAAGAAATACAAACTATTATAAGAACATACTATGAGCAACTCTACGCCAACAAATTTGACAATCTGGAAGAAATGGATGCATTCCTAGAAACATATAAACTACCACAACTGAACCAGGAAGAAATAGAAAGCCTGAACAGACCCATAACCAGTAAGGAGATTGAAACAGTCATTAAAAATCTCCAAACAAACAAAAGCCCGGGGCCAGACGGCTTCCCAGGGGAATTCTACCAAACATTTAAAGAAGAACTAATTCCTATTCTCCTGAAACTGTTCCAAAAAATAGAAAGGGAAGGAAAACTTCCAAACTCATTTTATGAGGCCAGCATCACCTTGATCCCAAAACCAGACAAGGATCCCATCAAAAAAGAGAGCTATAGACTAATATTCTTGATGAACACAGATGTGAAAATTCTCACCAAAATACTAGCCAATAGGATTCAACAGCACATTAAAAGGATTATTCACCACGACCAAGTGGGATTTATTCCAGGGCTGCAAGGTTGGTTCAACATCCGCAAATCAGTCAATGTGATACAACACATCAATAAAAGAAAGAACAAGAACCATATGATACTCTCAATAGATGCTGAAAAGCATTTGACAAAGTACAGCATCCTTTCGTGATCAAAACTCTTCAAAGTGTAGGATAGAGGCGCATACCTCAATATCATCAAAGCCATCTATGAAATACCCACCGCAAATATCATTCTCAATGGAGAAAACCTGAAAGCTTTTCCGCTAAGGTCAGGAATACGGCAGGGATGTCCATTATCACCACTGCTATTCAACATAGTACTAGAAGGCCTAGCCTCAGCAATCAGACAACAAAAGGAAATTAAAGGCATCCATATCGGCAAAGAAGAAGTCAAATTATCACTCTTCGCAGATGATATGATACTCTATGTGGAAAACCCAAAAGACTGCACTCCAAAACTGCTAGAACTTGTACAGGAATTCAGTAAAGTGTCAGGATATAAAATCAATGCACAGAAACCAGTTGCATTTCTCTACACCAACAACAAGACAGAAGAAAGAGAAATTAAGGAGTCAATCCCATTTACAATTGCACCCAAAATCATAGGATACCTAGGATTAAACCTAACCAAAGAGGCTAAGAATCTATACTCAGAAAACTATAAAGTACTCATGAAAGAAATTGAGGAAGACACAAAGAAATGGAAAAATGTTCCATGCTCTTGGATTGGAAGAATAAATATTGTGAAAATGTCTATGCTACCTAAAGAAATCTACACATTTAATGCAATTCCTATCAAAGTACCATCCATCTTTTTCAAAGAAATAGAGCAAATAATTCTAAAATTTATATGGAACCAGAAAAGACCTCAAATAGCCAAAGGGATATTGAAAAAGAAAGCCAAAGTTGGTGGCATCACAATTCTGGACTTCAAGCTCTATTACAAAGCTGTCATCATCAAGACAGCATGGTACTGGCACAAAAACAGACACATAGATCAATGGAACAGAATAGAGAGCCCAGAAATAGACCCTCAACTCTATGGTCAACTAATCTTCGACAAAGCAGGAAAGAATGTCCAATGGAAAAAAGACAGCCTCTTCAATAAATGGTGCTGGGAAAATTGGACAGCCACATGCAGAAAAATGAAATTGGACCATTTCCTTACACCACACACAAAAATAGACTCAAAATGGATGAAGGACCTCAATGTGAGAAAGGAATCCATCAAAATCCTTGAGGAGAACACAGGCAGCAACCTCTTCGACCTCAGCCGCAGCAACATCTTCCTAGGAACATCGTCAAAGGCAAGGGAAACAAGGGCAAAAATGAACTATTGGGATTTCATCAAGATCAAAAGCTTTTGCACAGCAAAGGAAACAGTGAACAAAATCAAAAGACAACTGACAGAATGGGAGAAGATATTTGCAAATGACATATCAGATAAAGGACTAGTGTCCAAAATCTATAAAGAACTTAGCAAACTCAACACCCAAAGAACAAATAATCCAATCAAGAAATGGGCAGAGGACATGAACAGACGTTTCTGCAAAGAAGACATCCAGATGGCCAACAGACACATGAAAAAGTGCTCCATATCACTCGGCATCAGGGAAATACAAATCAAAACCATAATGAGATATCACCTCACACCAGTCAGAATGGCTAAAATCAACAAGTCAGGAAATGACAGATGCTGGAGAGGATGTGGAGAAAGGGGAACCCTCCTACACTGTTGGTAGGAATGCACGCTGGTGCAACCGCTCTGGAAAACAGCATGGAGGTTCCTCAAAATGTTGAAAATAGAACTGCCCTATGACCCAGCAATTGCACTACTGGGTATTTACCCTAAAGATACAAACGTAGTGATCCAAAGGGGCACGTGCACCCGAATGTTTATAGCAGCAACGTCCACAATAGTCAAACTATAGAAAGAACCTAGATGTCCATCAACAGATGAATGGATAAAGAAGATGTGGTATATATACACAATGGAATACTATGCAGCCATCAAAAGAAATGAAATCTTGTCATTTGCGACAACATGGATGGAACTAGAGCGTATCATGCTTAGCAAAATAAGTCAAGCAGAGAAAGACAACTACCATATGATCTCCCTGATATGAGGAAGTGGTGATGCAACATGGGGACTTAAGTGGGTAGGACAAGAATAAATGAAACAAGATGGGACTGGGAGGGAGACAAACCATAAGTGACTCTTTTTTTTTTTTTCCCAATTTATTTATTTTCAGAAAAACAGTATTCATTATTTTTTTCACCACACCCAGTGCTCCATGCAAGCTGTGCCCTCTATAATACCCACCACCTGGTACCCCAACCTCCCACCCCCCCCGCCACTTCAAACCCCTCAGACTGTTTTTCAGAGTCCATAGTCTCTCATGGTTCACCTCCCCTTCCAATTTACCCAAATTCCCTACTACTCTCTAACGCCCCTTGTCTTCCATGCTATTGGTTATTTTCCACAAATGAGTGAAACCATATGATAATTGACTCTCTCTGCTTGACTGATTTCACTCAGCATAATCTCTTCCAGTCCCGTCCATGTTGCTACAAAAGTTGGATATTCGTCCTTTCTGATGGAGGCATAATACTCCATAGTGTATATGGACCACATCTTCCTTATCCATTCATCCGTTGAAGGGCATCTTGGTTCTTTCCATAGTTTGGCGACTGTGGCCATTGCTGCTATAAACATTGGGGTACAGATGGCCCTTCTTTTCACGACATCTGTATCTTTGGGGTAAATACCCAGGAGTGCAATTGCAGGGTCGTAGGGAAGCTCTATTTTTAATTTCTTGAGGAATCTCCACACTGTTCTCCAAAGAGGCTGCACCAACTTGCATTCCCACCAACAGTGTAAGAGGGTTCCCCTTTCTCCACATCCTCTCCAACACATGTTGTTTCCTGTTTTGTTAATTTTGGCCATTCTAACTGGTGTAAGGTGATATCTCAATGTGGTTTTAATTTGAATCTCCCTGAGGGCTAATGATGATGAGCATTTTTTCATGTGTCTGATAGCCATTTGTATTTCTTGATTGGAGAAGTGTCTGTTCATATCTTCTGCCCATTTTTTGATGTGTTTGTCTGTTTCGTGTGGGTTGAGTTTGAGGAGTTCATTATAGATCCTGGATATCAACCTTTTGTCTGTACTGTCATTTGCAAATATCTTCTCCCATTCCGTGGGTTGCCTCTTTGTTTTTTTGACTGTTTCCTTTGCTGTGCAGAAGCTTTTGATTTTGATGAAGTCCCAGAAGTCTATTTTCGCTTTTGTTTCCTTTGCCTTTGGAGACGTATCTTGAAAGAAGTTGCTGTGGCTGATATCGAAGAGATTACTGCCTATGTTCTCCTCTAAGATTCTGATAGATTCCTGTCTCACGTTGAGGTCTTTTATCCATTTTGAGTTGATCTTTGTGTACGGTGTAAGAGAATGGTCGAGTTTCATTCTTCTATATATAGCTGTCCAGTTTTCCCAGCACCATTTATTGAAGAGACTGTCTTTTTTCCACTGTATATTTTTTCCTGTTTTGTCGAAGATTAATTGACCATAGAGTTGAGGGTCCATATCAGGGCTCTCTACTCTGTTCCACTGGTCTATGTGTCTGTTTTTATGCCAGTACCATGCTGTCTTGGTGATCACAGCTTTGTAATAAAGCTTGAAATCAGGTAAGGTGATGCCGCCAGCTTTATTTTTGTTTTTCAACGTTTCCTTAGCGATTCGGGGTCTCTTCTGATTCCATACAAATTTTTGGATTATTTGCTCCAGCTCTTTGAAGAATGCCGGTGGAATTTTGATCGGAATGGCATTAAAAGTATAGATTGCTCTAGGCAGTATAGACATTTTAACGATGTTTATTCTTCCGATCCAAGAGCATGGAATGGTCTTCCATCTTTTTGTGTCTTCTTCAATTTCTTTCATGAGTGTTCTATAGTTCCTCAAGTATAGATCCTTTACCTCTTTAGTTAGGTTTATTCCCAGGTATCTTATGGTTCTTGGTGCTATAGTAAATGGAATCGATTCTCTAATTTCCCTTTCTGTATTTTCCTTGTTAGTGTATAAGAAAGCCACTGATTTCTGCACATTGACTTTGTATCCTGCCACGCTGCTGAATTGCTGTATGAGTTCTAGTAGTTTGGGGGTGGAGTCTTTTGGGTTTTCCATATAAAGAATCATGTCATCTGCGAAGAGAGAGAGTTTGACTTCTTCATTACCAATTTGGATACCTTTTATTTCTCTCTGTTGTCTGATTGCTGTTGCTAGGACTTCTAATACTATGTTGAACAAGAGTGGTGAAAGTGGGCATCCTTGTCTTGTTCCTGATCTCAACGGGAAGGCTGCAAGCTTTTTCCCATTGAGGATGATATTTGCTGTGGGTCTTTCATAGATAGATTTGATGAGGTTCAGGAATGTTCCCTCTATCCCTATACTTTGAAGCGTTTTAATCAGGAACGGATGTTGGATTTTGTCAAATGCTTTTTCTGCATCAATTGAGAGGACCATGTGGTTCTTCTCTCTTCTCCTATTAATTTGTTGTATCACATTGATTGATTTACGAATGTTGAACCATCCTTGTAGCCCAGGGATGAATCCCACCTGATCATGGTGGATAATCTTTTTAATGTGTTGTTGGATCCTGTTGGCTAGGATCTTGTTGAGAATCTTAGCATCCATATTCATCAGTGATATTGGTCTGAAATTCTCCTTTTTGGTATGGTCCTTGCCTGGTTTGGGGATCAGGGTAATGCTGGCTTCATAGAAAGAGTCTGGAAGTTTTCCTTCTGCTTCAATTTTTTGAAACAGCTTCAGGAGAATAGGTGTTATTTCTTCTTGGAAGGTTTGGTAGAATTCCCCAGGGAATCCGTCAGGTCCTGGGCTCTTGTTTTTTGGGAGATTTTTGATCACTGCTTCAATCTCGTTATTAGATATCGGTCTATTCAGGTTGTCGATTTCTTCCTGGTTCAATTTTGGTAGTTTATATTTTTCCAGGAATGCATCCATTTCATCAAGGTTGCTAAGCTTATTGGCATATAACTGTTCGTAGTAACTTCTGATGATTGTTTCTACTTCCTTGGTGTTAGTTGTGATCTCTCCCCTTTCATTCATAATTTTATGAATTTGGGATTTCTCTCTTTTCTTTTGGATTAGTGTAGCCAGTGGCTTATCGATCTTATTGATTCTTTCAAAAAACCAGCTTCTAGTTTCATTGATACGTTCTACTGTATCTCTGGTTTCTCCCTCATTGATCTCAGCTCTAATCTTGATGATTTCCCTTCTTATGTGTGGAGTTGGTTTGATTTGTTGTTGATCCTCCAGTTCTTTAAGGTGTAGAGACAGCTGGTGTGTTCTGGATTTTTCAATTTTTTTGAGCAAGGCTTGGATGGCTATATATTTTCCCCTTAGGACCGCCTTTGCTGTATCCCATAGGTTTTGGACCGAAGTGTCTTCATTCTCATTGGTTTCCATGAATTGTTTCAGTTCTTCTTTGATCTCCTGGTTGATCCAAGCATTCTTAAGCAAGGTGGTCTTTAGCTTCCAGGTGTTTGAGTTCCTTCGGAACTTTTCCTTGTGATTGAGCTCCAGTTTCAAAGCATTGTGATCTGAGAATATGCAGGGAATAATCTCAGTCTTTTGGTATCGGCTGAGTCCTGATTTGTGACCCAGTATGTGGTCTATTCTGGAGAAGGTTCCGTGTGCACTTGAGAAGAATGAGTATTCTGCTGTTATAGGGTGGAATGTTCTGTATATATCTATGAGGTCCATCTGGTCCAATGTGTCGTTCAATGCTCTTGTTTCTTTATTGATTTTCTGCTTCGATGATCTGTCTAATTCTGAAAGAGGCGTGTTAAGATCACCTACGATTAGTGTATTCATATCAATATGACTCTTTATCTTGATTAACAGTTTTCTTAAGTAATTGGCTGCTCCCATATTGGGAGCATAGATATTTACAATTGTTAGATCATCTTGGTGGATAGTCCCTTTAAGGATTATGTAGTGTCCTTCTGTATCTCTGACTACAGTCTTTAGTTTGAAGTCTAATTTATCTGATATGAGAATCGCTACCCCAGCCTTCTTTTGAGTCCCATTGGCATGAAAGATGCTTCTCCACCCCTTCACTTTCAGTCTGCGTGTATCTTTAGGTTCAAAATGGGTCTCTTGTAGACAGCATATGGATGGGTCCTGTCGTTTTATCCAATCTGCAACCCTGTGCCGTTTTATGGGTGCATTGAGGCCATTCACATTGAGAGTGATTATTGATAGATACGTTTTTATTGACATCGAGTTACCTTTGAAGTCTTTCTTTCTGTAGACTGTCTCTATATTTCTGTTCAATGCTATTCTTGGGATTTTTCCTCTTTTATAGAACCCCCCTTAATATTTCCTGCAGTATCGGCTTGGTGGTTGCATAGTCTTTTAAGTCTTGCCGGTCTTGGAAACTCTTTATCTCTCCATCCATTTTGAATGTCAGTCTTGCTGGATAAAGTATTCTTGGCTGCATGTTCTTCTCATTTAGTGCCCTGAATATATCTTGCCAGCCTCTTCTGGCTTGCCAGGTCTCTGTGGACAGGTCTGACGTTATTCTGATGGGCTTCCCTCTGTAAGTAAGGAGCCTCTTTGCCCTGGCAGCTTTCAAGAGATTATACCTACAATTATAATTTCTCAATTTGACTATCAGGTGTCGTGATGTTTTTTTGGAGTGTATAATCTTGGGTGGAGACCGTTCAGCCTCTAGTACATGAACGCTGGTTTCATTCGCGAGATTCGGAAAGTTTTCATGAAGGACTTGTTCCACGACATCTTCTAGACTTCTTTCTTTCTCCTCCCCTTCAGGAATTCCAATAATTCTGACGTTGGAACGCTTCATGGCATCACTTATTTCCCTAATTCTGCTTTCGTGGGATCTAAGCTGTTTGTTCCAGGCTTCCTCCTGATCCTTTCTCTCTATCTGTTTGTCTTCCAGATCACTAATTCTATCTTCTGTCTCAGTTACCCTAGCTTTGAGAGAGTTTAGATTGGATTGGAACTCATTGAGAGCATTGTGGACCTCCTCCCTGGTAGCTTTAAGCTCCGCCCTAACATTGTGAACATCCTGTCTGGTCGCTTTCAGTTCGGCTCTAATCAATTCTGTTTGGTCATCCATGGCTTTCTCCAACCTAGCTATTGCCTGGATAATTGTTAGCCTGAATTCTCTTTCCGACATATTGTCTATGTTGATAGCCGTTAGCTCTGTTGCGGAAGGTCCATCCTCTGTATTTTTCTTCTGTTGGGCATTCCTCCTCCTAGTCATTTTGGTGGGAGAAGACTGAACAGATGTAGCTGGATGTATCAACTCTGGTGCAGTCAAGGTGCACCCTGGAACACTTCCTGATCTCCGTCTCAGAAGCCTCAGTCTGGGTGCAGAAGCTGAATAAATTCCCCCTTGGATGCTGGCAGTGCAGGTTCCAAGTTAAAGACCCTGGGGGCGCAGGATCTTTTGCTCGTCCCCAAAGCCAAGGCAGTGGCGGCTGTCTGGGAGCTCCTGACCGCCAGAGAGGTTCCAAGCAGCGATCGCACACTGAGATTTTGCCGCCGGCCCGGGCTGGGAGTGCCCGGCTTGCGCGCACCTCTTTTCAGAGGCGGCTGTGGGTCGGGCGCGCGTCTGGGGCACTGAGAACGGGGCGCTGGTCCGTAAGCCGCAGGCTGGGCTTTTGCGCGCCTCTGTCCGGGGAAGAGTTTCGCGGGCGCGAGGCTTAGACTTTGAAACAATGGCCCGGGTCAAGAAGCGCCCCAGGGCCTTAGAAACCCAGGAGAGCTGGAGCGACGTGCACGCGCATCTCAAGCTTTGTGGTAGGGCTAGCGCGCGTTCTGCAGACCGGCTCCCATCCCCTCACAGGAGCCGGAACCCCGCGCTCTGGGGCACACTGGCGGCTTAGGGACCAGGATCCGGTTTCCCCGCCGCACTCTCTCTGCCTCCGCGCCGGGGAGGCCGTCTGGGACCGGGGACTCAAGCCCCTGTCCCTAGCCGCCCCGATTCCCACAGTTTGCCCCCGCGATCCTTTGCTCTTTTGGAGTGCTTTCAACCAGTCTCCGAGTTAATGCTGGTCCCCAGACGCAGGGCACTCTCGCTCGTATCGGGGTATTACTTTTGCACCGGTTGCCTCTGGTGGCTCCCTCCCCCTTTTGTTTATCTTCCGATATCAGTCCGCTGTTCCCATTCCGCTTTACCTGCTCACTGGCGTCTTCTGCCCCTGTAGAGATCCAGACGTGTATAATTCTGATCTCAGGCTGATTTCATGGGTGATCAGAGTTCTTTGGTAGGTAATCAGCTCACTTTGGGGTACCAGCTGAAAAGACGCCTCTTCCTAGTACCCCGCCATCTTGTCCCCCCCCCCTTTTTTTTTTTTAAAGATTTTATTTATTTATTTGACAGAAAGAGAGATCACAAGTAGGCAGAGAGGCAGGCAGAGAGAGAGAGGGAAGCAGGCTCCCCGCTGAGCAGAGAGCCCGATGCGGGGCTCGATCCCAGGACCCTGGGGCCATGACCTGAGCCGAAGGCAGAGGCTTTAACCCACTGAGCCACCCAGGCACCCCCATAAGTGACTCTTAATCTCACAAAACAAACTGAGGGTTGCTGGGGGGAGGGGGTTGGGAGAAGGTGGGTGGGGTTATGGACATTGGGGAGGGTATGTGCTTTGGTGAGTGCTGTGAAGTGTGTAAACCTGGCGATTCACAGACCTGTACCCCTGGGGGTAAAAATATATGTTTATAAAAAATAAAAAATTTAAAAAAATAAAAATCCATAGTTCTCAAAGGGAGCCACCTTGAAATCTTGGCCAGGATCTTTGAGCTTCAGTCCAGCCTCAAGGCTGTTGTGACCCTGAATTTGTCTCACTTTTGTCTCTGACCCTTCATGTTATCGTCCAACATGTCCCTCTGCTCTGCAAGAGGGACACAAAGGGACCCTCCCTACAGAAAGGGATGAGGAAGCAATGAAAGAGGAAAGGGAAGGGATATTTTACTGTATTGAGATATAAGAGTTAACCCTCTTTTGTTCTAAATCAATAACCCCATATATATATACACATATGCATATATATGTTATGTGTGTATATATGTTATATGAGATATGAGAGACCTTTTTTGTTCTAAATCAATAAATATAAATAACATGTATATATATATATGCATTATATATATACATGTTATGTGTGTGTGTATATAAGTATATATATAAAATGTATTTCATCTAGCTAGCATAACCTAAAATATTTAGTTGCATTAACCATTCAATCAATATTCTTTCATGCTACATACAGTGTTTGTTTTGCTTGCTCCTGGCCATGTTCCTTGTTCCCAATCGAAGAACAGTTGAGTCGTAGATTCATAGGAATATAATAAAGACCAGGAATCATAAGGAATATTATTTAACTGCCTAGAAATAGGATACATAATGAGAAATTATTGCATGCTGAGATGGTCAGAAAAGCTTCACTGAAGAGGTACAACTTTTTCCTAAAGGGTGGGAGGGGATCCAGAAAGGTGGGCAGAATGAATTGATAATTTCTAGTGACATATATAAACGGAGTAAGATCAAGGACCAAAATGCCTAACCCTTGTTCCAGGGGTAGTGAGAATACTGGTCTCAAGCTTTACTGTGAGAAATAATATGAAGTCCAGATCTTAAAGGTCCTGGGATGCTTGACAAGGGAGTCTGAAATGTCATCTTAAGGCAGCTGAGAGAAACTGAGGACTTTTAGTTGAGAAGTGACAAGATGAGGACAGTGTTCAGGACACTAATGGTGGCAGTATAAGCCCTGCTTTGAAACAGGAGGACAGGGAAACCAGGAAGAGTGGCTGAGAGGGCAGGACTTGGGATCCAATGGATCTGGGTTCCAGTCTCTGCTCACACCCCAATTTTCTAGCATGTGCAAGTCACTTAACCCTTCTGAGCTATAGGTTTGGATAGTGTTCCCTATTGTTTTCATACATTCAGCAAAAACTATTGAAAAGCTATTTTTCCAGGTACTGTCGTAGGCACTGGGGATATAACGGTGAGCAAAACAAACACATTCCCTACCCTAAGGGCCCGGGCTCCATGGAAGTAAGAGAATTGAGAGGATTAAGTGAGGTAATGTATATACAACCCATGGCAAACAGGAGATACTCATTAAATGGTGACCAGAAAGTCCACTGTAGCAATACTTAGTTACGAAATAGAAAAATACCAATAGTATGCTTTTTCCAGAACCATTATTTGCCAGAGAATAAGCACAGGTAAACATTTCAGGATATGGATCTCATCCCACTGGCTCCTTCTCAGGGAAGCACCTGTCCTTGTCCAGGTGGGCTGGATTTCAGTCACTTATACCTTTCCCGTCTGCGTGGATGTACCATGCTTGCTACAGAGCCACTGAGTCAGACCCTGGTGATCCAGGAACTGCTCCCCCTTCCCAGACGCCTGGGCTCTAGAGTCAGCCATAGGCCTTTTCTTAGCCTTTGCTTCCCACAGCCACTCCCATCATCCCCAGCTTTCTGCCTGATTAGATCATGAGAACTGGAACTCTCTTCTCCTCCTCTCTGTACTCAGGCCCACCCTGCTCAAGCAAAATGTGTCCTTGAAGGACTTGTTCAAGATCTGCGCACCTACTGTTTTTGTCACCAGATGGTTGACCAAGAGAACGAACTATGTTTGGTATCTTTAATATTCTCCCAAGCAATACCAAGCAAAGCACCGAAATACATTTTATTTTTATGATACATTAGCAACTCTATAATTTGACCTGGAGTCTGCTGCCGGTTCATTATTCAACAGTATTTACTGACTATCCATTGCTTGCAGAATGCTATGCTAGATATTAGGGTTCAAGGTCTGGCGTCAGGATCCATACTCTTCATGGTCATATCTCAGAGGAAATATCACTAGACTGGGAAACAGAACATAAGAATTCTACACTTGGGTGTGGCTTATGCTCCTGAACAATGCATTTAAATTCAATGTGAAATCAGAACAACATAAAAACAGTTAACATTCATTGAATTACTATACATTTGGCAGTGTACTAAGTGCTTTACATATATTATTTTATTCTCTCAGCAACCTAACGAAATTCATATTATCCCTATTTTCCTTTCTATGTGAGTGGAATGAGGCTTAGTGTATCCCTCACCCCACTCCCCTGATGGAAAAACCAAAGTTGAAACTACATCTCTCTTAATCCAGAGTTCCAAGTCTTACCCTCCATTCCCTAGCATTATTATAAATAGCAAATTAGTTAATATCAATTAAAGAGCACTTTTGAGTTCATAACAAATACAGAGAATGCTCTTTTTTCAACTGTAAAGCCTTTGAAATAAAGTGTTGTTCCTGATTCATGCATATATCTTTTTCGTGTTTAGCATGAAAGAGTAGGTGATCAAACAGTATTTGTTGGATAAAACATTTGTATGTTTGTGCTATCTTATTCCCAGCCCCACTGCTGTATCAAATTTACCTCCTTGTACACGGAACTGCCCCCAATGTTGCTATTTACAGGATGGGGATTTGATACTATTTATGTATTGAAATGAAGTACCCCTAGCTCTAAAATACTGTTTTAGATTACTTCACAGTTTTGAGTACATACATACTTATAAAAGACGTAACAGTTATACTTGGGAATTTCTACCCTGTTAAACTGAGAATCCATCCTACAATATTGTCATGACTGCAATATGAAGACAGTGCAAAAATGCCAAGGGAGCACCAGGCAAACAGTGCTCATTCAGGGAGAATAAATAAAGAAAGGCATCCCAGAACGGTTATTTTTAGGAGGATTTTGAGGGAAAGGAATGGCGGGCAGCTCTGAATGCCCTACTCAGATATGATACACAAACCCCTCTCCTCTGGTTTTCTTCCCCCTGCCCTTCCTCTCCTAACATTGTAAGACTAACAGTAAAATGTTTCTTTTTAAACATTTGTTGGGGCTTTCTTTATATCTTGTTTTGTGTTTTAAATTTGCAAAAGTTGCAAACACAGAGTAAAAGAGGCACTGTAGCAGACCCCTCGTCTTCATCACTTGAGATCTGCCTGTCTCTGTTCCGAAAGCTGGCCCCTGCACCCGATCCCATGTCTTCATGCAGACCCAGCCCGAGCAGGCTGGGTCCTGCCAGTGTCTTGCCAGTGACAGGGCACTCTGCCTGGTATCCCTGTGTGTGCAACCCCAAATTGCAGGAGAATTAACACTCTGCGTTGTGAATCTTTGTCCAAAGGGAGATGGGTACCTGTGGATAAAGTCTCTTCTTTCTGTCTTTCCAGCTTCCTCGACAACACTGTGGGGACCAGCTTGATAAGACATTTTGTGTGGGCTTCCTTTCCTGCCCTGCTTCTCTCACCTTGTCCCCCCACACCCCCCGCAGCCGAATCTTGCTTTCTTGGGATTGTGTTTCCAATAATAAACAGCACACATACCCTCTGCCATAGCCTCTGCTTTCTGGGAGACACCCATTATGGCTAACACTGAGAATGGGAGGTTCAGATCGTAGCAATGAGAATCCTTAAAATGAAGCCTTTATTTTTTGACTCATGGATAGCAAATGTGATAACCAGAAATGTAAAAGTGAAAGGTATCAATTTTCTTGATACAGACATAAAAATCATGTTCCTCAAGAATATTAATGAAAACGACCTGGGTTAATGCCCCCCAAATTAAGGACGTATAAAAGTAATGCATCTGTTCTCTGTGATCTAATTTGACATAAAATATGTATTTATGTACATGTAAGAATAACATGAAAAAACCCCACTAACATGTCAATTGTAATTATCTCCAGGTGGTGGTATTATGGATGTCTTTATTCTTTTAGTATGTCCTTCTGGAATTTTCCCAATTGTCTCTGACCATGCTTTACTTTTAAAATTAGAGGAAAAAATTACAGTTATTAGAGGTGAACATAAAAAGTCATTTATTCCTTCTTTTACATTTTTTTCTCCATAAAAGCAAATGTGTGTTTCTGCCTGATAAAGCACAGTGGCATGTAGATCCTTGTCTTTTTCACAGATCAGAAGTTGGTTTGGCTTATGCTGTAATTCGACTGCCAATGGAAGCCCAGAAATGGCTTCACACTTCAGGTCTGTGGGAGCTGCCATGGCAGTGAGGCTGAGTACACATTTCGTAGCTGGGGGATGATACTAATGGCAATAATGACGGGGAAGAGCACTGAGTGAGTCCTGACGGCATAAAGATGTTGTCAGAGCACAGAAGTGGACATGGTCCCAAAGTCTAGATTTAATCACCATTTCTTTTTTTTTTTTTTTTAAAGATTTTATTTATTTATTTGACAGAGAGAGATCACAAGTAGGCAGAGAGACAGGCAGAGAGAGAGGAGGAAGCAGGCTCCCTGCTGAGCAGAGAGCCTGATGCGGGACTCGATCCCAGGACCCTGAGATCATGACCTGAGCCGAAGGCAGCGGCTTAACCCACTGAGCCACCCAGGCACCCTTAATCACCATTTCTATAAGGCATCCTGGCAGCCCTTAGCATCACCCTCCATGGGTGATGACTGACAAGGAGAAATAAGTACAGAGACTGTTTCATATTCTTAGCATCATAATTGCTTTACATACAGGTAAAGTAGGTGTCTGCCTCTGTAGGGCAGCGAGAAGATTATGCCTAACCCCCAGTCTGTCACAGATGCCTGGCCTTCCACCATTATTACCTCACTGTGGTGGATTAAGTAATATCCACCACTCGGGCTAGACAGAGTCCCTCAATGTATTCCTGGGACCATTATCAGCCGTTATCATCTTATATTAAATGTCAGATTTTTACTTCTTTGACAACAAACTTTTAATTTGTTGATTAAAAGGACAGCAGATTAAAAGGACAAGGAGTAAAGAAAGGAGAGAATTTGACATCAGACGCTCTACAGAAGCAAGTTATTGGAAGGAAGTAAAGTGGATATTTACTAACTAATATCTATCTACCTACCTATCTCTCCATCTACCCATCTGTCTAATCTCTATCCATCCATCAAACATGACCTCAGGTCTATTTGACTACAAAGTTCATATGGTAAATTGCCCCCAATTCTTTACCTTTTCTATATTTGCTCCTCTTGACATGTGACTTTATAGTTGTTCGCTCTAAGCTTTGAGCTCAGCCGTAAATCTTGCTTGGACCAGTGATGCATGAATGGAAGTAAAGCCTTTGCTTATTTCCATTTGTTCCACACCATTATCATGAGAAGAGTAAGTCCCAACCAGCCCACTGACCCAAGGAGGATGAGAGATACTTGAAACATAGCCTCCCAAGTGAATGCAGACTAGATCAGCTGACCCCCAGGTGACCCCCAGATGTATAATCAATAATAGTATTCCTATTTTAAACCACCAAGTTTGGAGTGATCAATGGCAGGCAATAGCTGAGTGATACACTGCTCTTTGAGTTTCTACCCTCTAAGTTCATTGCATCATAGCTCAAATAACTTTGAGCATTTGTGGACAGGAACTATTTTTTTTCTCCAGCAAAATGTTTAGCATATGGTATATGACTGACAATGTTTATTGAATGAATGATTCTTTGCAGTAGTTCCAACCTCCTTTTCCAGCCTTAACTCTGTGTTGTGGATTAAATTAGATCCCCGCCCCCCCCAAAGATATGTTGAAATCCTGACCCCCTAGTACTTCAGAAAGTAAATTTATTTAGAAATAGGGTCTTTATAATAGTGATCAAATTAAAATAAAATCATTAGGGTAGATTGTTGTCCAATATGACTGATGTCCTTATAAAAAGGGGGAATTTGGATACAGAGAAGGAGATGGTGTGGAGAAAGTGGCCATCGGACTGGGCTGAAGCAATGACATGTTAAGGAACACCAGGGATTACCTGCAGCCACCAGAAGCTGGAGAGGTGCAAGGAGAAAGCCTCCCCTTGAGACTAGATTCCGCTCTGGTAATACCTTGATTGCAGACTTGTAGCCTTCAGCCCTGTGAAACGAGGCATTTTAGTGCTTGGGGGTTGCCCCGTGTTTGGGTGTTGCCCCGTGTTTGGTAGTTCATTACGCCAGTCACAGGAAACCAAATGCTCCACTGCTCTGCAGCCCACTGTCTACTTCAGCCATGTCATGCCACTCCCTGACCCTTCATTCCTCTCTGCTCTTATCCGTGCAACTCCTCTGTTGGGGAAATCTCTCCTTTCTCTTCCTCAGCTATTTAACTTCTTACTCAACTTTCAAAACTCAATAGAAAGCTCACCTCCTCTGAGAAACCTGGTCCAAACACCACAGGGAGAGTTCATTTCTCATTCTCTTGTGTTCTCATTTCCCCCTGCATTGCGGTTCTTCTAAGATGTGTCACCTTGTAGTTAACTACCTGTTTGGATACCTCTCCCCACCACCAAGACTGTGAACTCCTGGAGGACAGGAACTATGTATTATTTTTCTTTCCTTACATCATCCTTTTTTACTATGGTTCCCAGATGATATTTCACATTTCCTTTGAGAAGTATCAGTTTACTGACCACAGAGGTTTAAAGAATGAGGATTTCCTTTGAGAACCAATACCTGAGAGGTGGCCAGGGGGACACCTGGATGGTGGTAAGAGGACACTGCTATCATAGCGAGAGGACAGTCCACAGGCCTGGTGGACTGCACTGACAGGAGGATAGAGAGTGCCTATTTATGCTCTTTCTCAAGGAGAGTCCAGCTCTCCCCACGGCAAAGCTGTGACTTAAAGTGTACTTCTTGTTCAAGTCTACACACTGAGCATCTGCTCTTTGTCTTTGGAAGTTCATAACAGAAAGGAAAAGAAGACAGCTCAACGCCTCCTTCGAACCACCCCACTCAGAGCCCTCATATTGGAGAATAAAGATCTTGTGGGGTCTTTGAAGTCAAGAAGACCAGGCTTGGAATTTCCTTCCTACCAACTGCGTGACCTTGGGCAAGTTCTTCCACCACTCTGAGCCCATGTTTCCATATTTATAAAGACGGAGATGGTGCGTCCCACTTTAGAAGGCAGTTGTAAAGATTAAATGATAAACACAACCTAGAAAAATGTGGTGCATGGTAGGCATTCTTAAATGCCCGCTTCCCTGCTTTAGGCCTGCTCAATTAGTAATTCAACCCAGAAAGGGAATGGTGCCTCTGTTGCAACACAGGCAAGTGATTAGAACATTCTGATCTTCAGAGCACACTGGCTTATTCTGTGGTAATCACAGTAAAATATATGAAAGTGATTAAAGGTCAGAAAAAAATTGGTGCAAATCCTACGCCTCTGAAGAATTTATGTCAAGTTCAAACCTTTAAACAATTTTATAGATGAAACACTTACAGAAATCGGGCAAAAATGAAAGTGGACAGACCCTTAACTCAAGCAATAAAAGGGGTCTCTTTCCATAATGATGGAAGCATGATAACTCTTGGTTAAATTTATCAGGGTTCACAGCTTTTTAACTGCTGGATAAAAATCACAGTATGGCACCTGGATTCAGGAAAGAATATAAATAATATATTTATAAATGCCAACAATTTTGTGGTCTCATTTCATACCTGTCACCTCACATTAGGAAATACATCTTTTTGTGAGTATCCAAACACACTCACCTTCCTTTCGTCTTTAGAATGATTTCAGTTTCCATTATTAAAGCCTGTTCAGAGGTAAATTCTTGTTCTTGAAAATGACGGTTCGTGGAAACCCTCTTCAACCTGAGCAACATTATTTCCAGAGCATCTGGCTCTTCCATGTACGCATTTATTTCTGTTTATTAGAAGAGCTATTCTGGTAGCCGTACACAGGTTTAGCAACAGGTAGGTGGGGAGGCCAGGTGCCCCACACTGCTGTTCTTATAGCCCTGGTCAGCCTCTACTCAGAACAGCTCCCCCCACGCCCCCACCCCCCACCTAGGGTAGCTCCTAGACAGCCACTCTTCTCAGACTCAAAGAGGAAGTAGAGACAAATAGAGCTTTGCCTTATGGTGAATACAAATATATTTCAAATAAACTTACCCCTAGAGGATTAAGTTTTACTGTGTGTAAAAAAGAGAATGTGAGTTTTAGTGCCTTTCCTAACCAAGTTCTCCTATTAAATTCTTTAAATTACATAGGAGAAAAATAAAATTAAAGAAAAGCAATATAAATAACCAAATTGTAGAGCATGCATCATAAACACCTCTAAATCAGAAGGGCTCATAAAAATAATATTTTAAAGCTTTTACTAATAATATTAGTATAAAAACACTTAAAAATGAATATACCCTGTGCTGCCCTTTTTCCCTCCAGGAAGCTGAAAAGGCTTCACAGGTAGTCTCAGCCAACCTTTAACACGTGCTATAGGCTGTGGGCAGCTTACACTTTCTCTCTCCCGATTTATGTGATTTATGTGTGGGTAGACCAGACCACAGGGAGATTAGGTAAGTCTCCTGATTGTTAACCCCCACATCACCGGTTTAGGATTACACTTTTGTGAATTCTTTTTCCCCAGTACATCTCGCTTTATGCTAGCTCAGAAGATCTGGCTTTTAGACTTCCCACACCGCCTTCTCCCATCCCAGAGCCAGGAGGCTTCCTTTGTAAGTCTGGTGTTCACGCCTCCCTCCCAATTATGAAGTCACTTAACTCCTCTCCCAAAATCTGCCCTCAGGCAGAAGCCAGCTCAGATTAGGAAGGTGTTGTGCAATCTTTTTCCTCCCACAAACTCCTGCCTAACAATCAGACATTCCTTAGGGTACTAACTCAGAGGGTGTAAAGCTAGATGAAAAATATGAAAACCAAAGGCCAGAGTCAGAGCTGGCTACTTCTAAGCCTCAAGACAGTCCTGTACAGTAGGCATTATTTTCTCCTTGATTGGAGTCCTGCACGTCTGTGTTGATGCACTGATGCCTCAGTCATTGGGGCAGGAGGTGTGCTCCTTACTGGGAATACAAAGATAAGAGAACTTATGTCAGGGTAATATTGAAAATTGTGCGTTTAACTACTACCTTCCCCTCCAGATACAAAGAAAAACATAGAATGAGAAATTTTTAGATTTTTGTGCTTTAAAACAAGGTCAGTGTCAGGGCTCCAGATGGCTCAGGCAATTAAGCTCTGACTCTTGATATCTGCTCAGGTCATGATCTCAGGTCTTGAGATCGACCCCCATGTCGGGATCCACGCTCAGGGCAGAGTCTGCTTGGGACTCTTTCCCCCTCTCTCCTTCACCCTCTCTGCTCCTCCTCCTGCTCTGCATCGCTCTCTAAAATAAATAAATAAACAAACAAACAAACAAACAAATAAATAAAATCTTTGAAAAATAAATAAACAAAATAAGGTAAGTCTCTCCATACACCAGAAAAGAAATAAATGAAAAGTAAAGCTAAGGGGAACAAAGCTGAGAGGATGTTCTGCTGGCCTTCTGGCCTCTGACATGGAAATAGGCAGGGTCGACCAGGAGTCTGGTTTGAGCATTATGTTTCCTGAAGAGGTGGGGTCCTGAGCCAGGCTCACTGCTTGGAACAGTGGCAGGGGTGCATCTCCCACTCACAAAATGATGTGGAAAATGTATGTCACCTGTCTGCTAGGCTGGAATTTATATGCAGCTATAGAGCTATGGGAGCTGGAAGACATTGTCCCTGCCGCAGGACTGACAATGGAGTCAAGTTGACTACCAGTCCTGTGAAAGGCTGAGTGAAAATTAATTCAAGGCTTTCCCAGGAAGAGGCGGGAAGCAGATTAGAAAGAGAAGGGAGAAGGAACAAAAAAGGAAGTAGAAGAGAGCAAGAAAAAGAGAAAGTTACAGAAACATCTCTTCTGAGCTTAGCCTGCCATCCGAAATCTAAAATACGTTTAAAATAAACAGAACAAATAACATGGACGTCCCAAAAGTCTACAAATGGAGATGGGATTTACCACAGTATAAATAGGAGTGACAGAAGAATTTGAATAAAGGTTATATAAGTATGTTCATTGTTTTTAAATGAACAAATGAAAAAAATACCCCTATTATGAAGAAAAGATTGGGAAGATATTTTTAAAGCACAGTAAAAATAAAACAAAAATAAATGGATATGAAAATAACTTACAGCAAATATCATACTTCATAGTAAAATAGTAAGGCATCCTTTTAAAAATACGGAGTGGAAAAAAAAAATGCCACTGTGGAGAGAGAACCCGGTAAAATGAGATAAAACAAATATTGAAATTAAGAGCTTATTTTTAAAATTCAAAGACAGCATTGAAAACAGCATTGAAAAGACAGCATTGAAAAAGGATAGTCATGAAAGTATGAAAGTATGAGCGACAAATCCACAAAGGTCTAAAATTGAGAATGCATAAAAAATTCACACAAATCAATAAGAAAACCACAACCACTCAGCAGAAACATAAGCAAAAGTCGCAAACCTACGAAGAACTTGTATATGAAGACATGTCAACCTCATCAGTCATTCAGGAAAATGAAAAATATATGATTTCACACCTATCATACTGACAAAAATTTAAATGGCTTATGATACCAAAAGTGAGTGAGGATATAGGTTACTGGAATTCTAACACACTACTCTTGTGATGTTTTAATTCTAAGGCCATATTTACTTTAGAAAAACACCCTCACATGTTCACTACAATAATACTTATAGCAGCAGTGTTTTCAAGAGCATGTGATCCAAATATACATTGATGGGAAAAAGGATAAACTGTGATTATATTTATACAATGAAATATTACATAGCAGTGAGAATGAATGAACTAAAGATACACTTATCACTGTGAAGACATGTCAAAAGTAATTATATTAAGTAAAAGAAAAAGCAAGATAGAAAAGAATACTACATAGGGCATACCATCTGTATGCATTTTTGAAGTGCACAAAACTATTTTAGGAACATATAAATCTATAGTAAAACTATAAAGAAAAACCAAGAACTTTATATACAAAATTCAGAATACTAGTTTACTTCTTTTGGGAGATAGGAATAAAATTGGGAAAGGCTATAACAGAAGGTTTTAAAGGTTTTATGTCTTTTTTTTTAAGATTTATTTATTTAAGAGAGAAAGAGAGCACCAACAGGAGGGGGAGAGGGAATAGGACAGGAAATCTCAAGCAGACTCCATCCACACTGAGCTCTGAGCCCATCTCACTGAGATCAAGAACCAAGCCAAAAGCAAGAGTTAGATGTTTAACTGACTGTGCCACCCAAGTGCCCCTGTCTTATTTTTTTTCAAGCAGATTATTTAATGCATGAGTACTAATAAAATACCTGTATACAATGTACACATGGTAATATTCTTTTGTATGTATGACATTCCTAATAATAATAATTGAATAAAAGAAAACATGTGAGGAAGATAGAGGATAGATCACAAAGTCCCAAAATAGGTCTGAAAGTGGGGCACCTGGCTGCCTCAGTCAGTATAACATGCGATCCTTGATCTCAGGGTCATGAGTTCGAGCCCCATGTGGGGTGGAGAGATTGCCTAAAAATAAAATCCATATATATATATAATATATATATTATATATATATATATAATAGAAATTTCAGAAAAAAGGACTCGAGAGAATGGAAGGAAATCATCTGTGTTCTCTAACTCCAGGTCATCAATTCCTGTTGTGTAATGGAATGGAGCCAGAAGGGAAATGACCTGTGCCATACAGACAATATTTGGAGAGACAATGGAGAGAAATTTTCTGTAACAGAAAAATGACAGGAGCCCTCAGAGCTGAAGTATGCTTTGAATGATATATATCCAGACAAACTATCATTTAAGAATACAAGCAAAAAAGAGATCTGTCCAAATATAAAAAGACTATGGGTTTATTACTCTCAGACTCTCATGGAAAAGATACTCCAGAAAGAAGATAAATGAAATTAGAAGGAAAGAATGAAAAGCCAGAAACACTGGTGAACACAGACATTGGTAAATTAATAAGTTTTAATATAACTGATTTTGTAATTTTTTTAAATATCAAAACGAAAACTCTAGGTAACTGCAATAAGAAAGGTAAGCAATGGCAAGACAAGAGAAGATCTTCAGTACATGATTAAAACATAAAAATTAGCTAGGTCCTCAAGTTCTTTGGGAGACAGAAATCCTGAGACATTCTTAAAGTGTTTAGAAATAATATGTTAAAATTTTGAGGGTAGGCAGTAAAGAATAAAAGCCTAATGTAGAGTTTCCACACCAACAGGGGAAATTTTAATAGGTTGTAGGGGGTGCCTGGGTGGCTTACTTAGTTGGTTGAGCTTCCAACCCTGGATTTTGGCTCAGGTCATGATCTCGGGGTTCTGGGGTCCAGCCCGGTGTTTGGCTCCCTGCTCGGCAGAGTCTGCTTGACATTCTCCCTATCCCTCTGCTCTTCCCCCCACTTGTGTGCACACTCCCTTAGTTAATTAATTAAAGCTTAAAAATTGATAAAAGGATATAGAAACCTATATCACTTTGAACAGAAGGCAGAATAGCTAAATAAGAACTAAGGAAAAAGATGGTAAATGAAAAACAGAAAACTCAGAAGACAGTAAGAATAATTTCAATTATATCAAGAATCATGGTAAATATAAATGTATAAAGTTCCAACTGCCTACTGCAAATGAGAAATTTCATATGCCCCCAAATGATTTCCTGTTCTCCACTGCACCACTGCCAGCTCCACCTCAAACCTGTGTCCAAGGTATCCTTTAGCTTATGTATGGCAATTCCATCCCTTCAGTGGCTCAGTCCAAACCTTGAAATCGTCTTTGATTCCTTCTTGTGTTCCACATCCCATATCCAGTCCATTAGCAAATCCTTTGGGCTCTATCTTAAAAAGAGTTCCAGTCCATGATTACTTCCCACCTTCTTCACTGTTACCACATGGAACAAGCTACCATCGTTTGTTGTCTGGATTATTTCAATAGTCTCCTGATTGGTCTCCTGCTTCCAACTTAGCCAGCATTCCTCCCACACTGCCCTTCGGGCTCTTTCTCCCTTAGTCTTTCTTGCAAAGTCAGACATAGGGATCCTTTAAAATATAATTCATCGCTTCTCGGCCTTTTGGCTAAGATCAAGTGTAAAATATAATTCAGATCATGTATCTTCTGTGCTGAAAGCTTTCAGTGGTCATCTTCTCACTTGGAGTAAAAGCTAGAATTTCTAGAATGGCCTAAATGCCCTACATGATCTGACCCTCGTTATTTCCTTGGCCTCATTTACTGCTCTCTGCCTTCCTCACTGTATTAGTTTCCTATTGCTGCTCTAACAAATTATCACAGATTTCATGGCTTCAACAATACAAATTATCTCATGGTTCTGGAGGTCCGAGGTCTCCGTGGGCTAAACTTACAGCATGGGCAGGGCCACCTTCCTTCTAGAGGCCCTCAAATCCATTCTTTGCCTTTTTCAGCTTCTAATAATGTCCATATATTTTTTTTTCCTCCAAAAATTTATTTATGTGAGAGAAAGACAGACAGGGAGATAGCATGAGCAGAAGGAGACAGAGAGGGAGGAACAGACTCCCCACTGAACAGGGAGCCTGATGCTGGGCTCAATCCTAGCACCCTGGGATCCTGACCTGAGCCCAAGACAGATGCTCCACCGACTGAGCCACCCAGATGCCTTGGATGCCCATATATCTTGAATCACGTCCTCTTATATCTCCTTTTTAACTCTTCAGACTCCCTTTTTCCCTTTTAAGGACCTTCGTTGTTACACTGGGTCCACCCGGCTAATTCAGAATCATCTCCCAGTCTCAAAGTAACTGAATCACATCTGTAAAATTGCCTTTGCTGTGTACGGTGACATACTTAGAGGTTCCTGGGATGTCTTTAGGTCCAGGATTCTGCCTCCCACACTCACCATGCTGCAACCATGTGGACTCTCCACTGTTCTGCAGGCATTTTGGCCATGCTCCTGCCTCAGCACTTTTGGCTGCTCCCTCTACCCAGAATGCTTTCCTGGTGAGACACCCCGTGGCTCACTCACTCAACTCCTTCTCGTCTTTTTTCAAATGCTCCTTGTCAGTGAGGCTTTCCTTACCTACCCTATTTAAAATTACAACTCCACAATATTCTAAAATCCATAATTTCCTGATTTTTTTTCTATAGCTTTGTCTCCTTAAAAGTGTTAAGAATTTATTATGTATTAATTATATTAATTATGATTGTATTAATTGTGATATGTATAATTATGTGCATGTGCACGATTATAAATATGTACATATACATAATTATAAATACACATGTAATCTATTATGTATTCTGTACATAGTTATGTATAATTTTGTATTATAGTTGTATTAATTAATTGTAATAATTATTATTATGTATTAATTATGTGTTGTTTGTCTCCTCCCAGTAGGGGCAGTGATATTTGCTTTATTCACTGGAGTATTCTTGGCACCTAAATAATGCCTTGTCCCTGCTTGGTGCTGAATAATTATTTGTTGAATGAGTGAATAAATGAGTAGATGAATGGATAGATGTATAGAAGGTTGTATGGATGGATATACACATATATAATATGTAAGACATTATATACAATACATGTAATAAATAAGACATTATATAATAAATACACACACAAATACGCATAATGAGGCAGAATTAAATTGTTAAGAATAAGATGGCACTGGAAGCCTTAAGACCTGGGTTCAAATCCCGAATCTAGCACTTCCTAAGGATGTGACCTTAGCCAAGTTAATTAATTTTTTAATGGCTCATGTTCTTCATCTATAGGTTAGGAGTAATAACCATATCCACCTTGAGTTTTCTTGTGCAGATTAACTAATAAAGGTAACCATACTTGGCTGTTTATTATTATTAAAATAATAATAATCCTGATTGAACTGAAGAAAACATGGCCCTTATCCTCCAGGAACCTGTCCAGAGCAGCACTCCTCTGAAGGCAGGGGTAGATGCTTATTATTATCTTTTATCTAAAGGAGGACATGCACTAGGCTGTTGCTGTTGCTGGCTGGACTCTTCCTGGACCCTTGGTCAGGAGAGTGTTGTGGGAAGAGTGGTAGTTCTGCAACCTGTAAGGAGGGGTTCTTTCCTTGCTTATTTACCGTCCCTTCCATTTACTGTGTCAAATGGGTGTCTGGTCAGTTGGCTTATGACCGTCTAACCCTCACAAAATGGAGAAATGGCTGAGAAAGATCCCTTCAAAAAAAGAATGGATTGGAGATAATATTAATAACATATACAAAAACAAACAGTAAAAAATGGCAAGGTAGACATTTTTCTGGTCAGCCACGTTAGGAGGTAAAGAGAACGCCAAACTGATCTGATCTGTTGCAAAGCCACATGGAAATATATCAAGATGACTGTTTGAAATATTGATTTATTTCCACTCTCTTAATGATCAGCTTTGCCCTGAGGATCTATTGTGTCCTAAACTATTAGCAAATCAGTAATGAGAAGACATGATAATCATCAAGATATAGAGCACATCATTAAAATTTGTTTCTCATATTATAGTTTTGTATTTCCTGTATGAGTTTACAATATACATCAGAAAGATACTACTGCAAATGATTTTTTAAAAGATTTATTTATTTATTTGAGAGAGAGAGAGCATGTAGGGAGAGGGACAGAGAGAGAAGGAGAGAGAATCTCAAGCAGACACTCCGCTGAGTGTGGAGCCCAACCTGGGGCTCAGTTTCACACTCCCAAGATCATGACCGGAGCTGAAATCAAGAGCCAGCCCCTTGGGGAACCTGCGTGGCTCAGTGGGTTAAGCTGCTGCCTTCGGCTCAGGTCATGATCTCAGGGTCCTGGGATCGAGTCCCACATTGGGCTCTCTGCTCAGCAGGGAGCCTGCTTCCTTCTCTCTCTCTGCCTGCCTCTCTACCTGCTTGTGATCTCTCTCTGTCAAATAAATAAATAAAATCTTAAAAAAAAAAAAAAAGAGCCAGCCCCTTTTCCAACCGAGCCACGCAGGCACCCCTGCAAATGATGTCTATATACATACAGACATACATGGCTTACCGATCGGATGCTGGTATCAAATCAATGTGGACATCATGCAGGGGAGGAGATGCTTAGGTGCATTCTCACGGGGAAGGACATGAGACAGGTGACATAGAGACATATAGCCCATACCCTAGAGGAAATCAGGGCTGAAGACTGAAGGGCAGGTAGTTCTTAGCTAAGCATGGAGCGGATGGGAGGGCCATCCAGGCAGAAGGAGCAGACAGCAAGGATGTGGCAGACACTGAGAACTGCAGGTCCCACAGGAGATTAATGACGAGTCCAAAAGGGTGAATGAAATCCAAATATGCAGTTGAACAGAGGTTTTGGCTCAAACCTCCTGGTATTGAATATCAAGTATTTCTCTTGGGAAGCAATGAGGGATGCATAGGTTAAACAAAAACAAAACAAAACAAAAGATATTCACAGGCTTTGGAATCAGACAGACTGAGGTTTGAATCCAAATAATGTCACTTGTTCTGTGACCTTGATTAAGATGCTTCTCTTTGGGACGCCTGGGTGGCTCAGTGGGTTAAGCCGCTGCCTTCGGCTCAGGTCATGATCCCAGGGTTCTGGGATCGAGTCCCACATCGGGATCCTTGCTCGGCAGGGAGCCTGCTTCTCCCTCTGCCTCTGTCTGCCTCTCTGTCTGCCTGTGCTCACTCGCTCTCTCTCCCTCTGTCTCTGACAAATAAATAAATAAAATCTTAAAAAAAAAAAAAAGATGCTTCTCTTTTATAACCACGGATCCCTAATCTGCAAGTGATAATAATGGTAAGTATCAGCTAGCACCACTCTGAGGTTCATCCGAGATGGCGTGCTCTACCCACACAGTGGCTGGCCTATGGCGAAAGCTCAGTTCCTGCTGTAAGGTAAGGAATTTCTAGGCAAGAGCAACACATGGACAGCATTGGTCTGGAGCCACCATGGGCAGCCTGCAAACTGCAGTGCCAGAGAGGACACGTTTTGCTTGCACATTCTTCACTGAATCTTAAATGGCAATAGAAAGAAGGCTTCAGTGCTGTGAGGCCAGGAAGAGACTTTTAAAATGAGTTGTATTGGAATGGGACAAAATTGAAGAGTGAGAGATGCTTGGAGAAACTCCCTGTGGGAAACTGCTTTTAGAAGGAGCATTCTGAGTGGGAGAAAAGGAAAAAGCCTTCCCTGTGGAAGAAGTATCTAGCATAAACTGCGGCCACACTCCATGGTCAGAGCTTGCATGTGGCCAGGGACAGGGATAGGTGAGGTTTTCCTCTGGTTTGCTGCAGGTGCGTGTCTTCAGCAAAGCTTTGAGGAAGGCAGGGTGCACAAGTAGGTTCTTTGGCGAAGCAATGTCTGGAGGAATTCTATTACCTAGTGAAGAAAGGGGAACAAAAGACAGGAGAGAGTTCTGCATGGGTGTGTGCATGGGCACGTGTGTGCTTCTGCACATGTAGAGGGGATGATGTTTTATTTCTGTATTTTGAAGAATTCATTCAATGAGAATTCACTCATTTTATCTCAGGAAAACATAATCCAAGAGAATGACATTAGAAATAAGAAGAGGTTGGGGCACCTGGGTGGCTCAGGGGGTTATTAAGCCTCTGCCTTCAGCTCGGGTCATGATCTCAGCTCCTGGGATCGAGCCCCATGTCAGGCTCTCTGTTTGGCAGGGAACCTGCTCCCCCCCCCACCAGCCTTCCTCTCTGCCTACTTGTGATCTCTGTCTGTCAAATAAATAAAATCTTAAAAAAAAAATTGGAAGAAGAGGCAGAGTTCTCAATTTCACAGGACACCCCACAGTAGTTGTAACTCAGTCACGGCATCTGTCGTAGTCTCCTTGTGTCACTGTTTTTCCATCCATGTGGCTGTCTGGACTACTGGCAGCTCTAGAGGGCACAGGCTGAGTGACACAGGGGACATACACCAGCCTGGATTTGCTTTGAATCCTTACAGACACTTTCAGGCTCTCTTCCCCCAACATGTGTATCTGGTGACACAGCCTAACCATTAGATGGTGGCAGCCCTCGTCACAGCTGAAGAGTAGGCACATTTCAAGCCAGTACTTCATCTCTTCTAGGCAGCAAGAGGGCTAGACTTGGCCTCTCCCCAGTTCTGCTCCTACCACAGGAACACCCATCTTCTTTGTTGGGGGAAAGAAGGCTGCTCCAGCCACTGGACAATTTTCACTTTCATGGAGATTGTAGATCATCCTATGGTGTGACGGAATGAGTCTTTTTCATTCTTGATCTTCTAATTACTGGTAATTTGGTTTTGGTCAAGTAACTTCTCTGAATCTGAAATAGCCCATCTACCAATGGAAAGATAATATTCATCTCAAAAGATGGTTACAAAGATTGAATAAGATAATATGGTTGAAGTACCAGGAGCAGTGCCTTGCATATACCACCAATGCAACAAATGATCATTTCTTCGTTTAATTAGAGGTTACTGAATTCCCTGGCACGGCTTTCTCCACTTGGTGAGGAGGAGCACTCTGGACCTGAACAGTCCTCTCTGCTAGTGATCCCATAGACAGAGGGTGCTCTCTTCCCTTATCAATATCAATTTTCAGGGGCGCCTGGGTGGCTCAGTGGGTTAAGCCGCTGCCTTCGGCTCAGGTTATGATCTCAGGGTCCTGGGATCGAGTCCCACATAGGGCTGTCTGCTCAGCAGGGAGCCTGCTTCCCTCTCTCTCTCTCTGCCTGCCTCTCCATCTACTTGTGATTTCTCTCTGTCAAATAAATAAATAAAATCTTTAAAAAAAATAAAAAAAATATCAATTTTCAGAGAACACGGATCAGTTGTTTTGGTCCCATGTCCACCTTCGGACCATGACAGTGTCCAGAGTGATGGGTTACTTTGACAGCCTCTGTCACTTGACCACTCCTAAGTAGGCAACGTAGAGAGATAAAAATAGCAACAGTGCAGAGGGGTCCATGACATTATTATTAGACAAGAACCTGAGAAACACTAATGACAGATCTCTTGGGCTTTAGAAAAATCTAACTGCACAAAATCTAACTGCACAAAGTTCTTGCTACCTGGACACCACGACTGGACTAAATGTCTGTTTCTGATTTCTGTGAGGTGGGCAGCGAATCCTGGAGAAATCTGGCTGAAGCATCAAGCAGGAAGTCAGAGAAAAGAACAAGTTAGGGAAGATGGCCCACCGTAAAGTCGTAAGATAGACAGTAAAAATGTAACTTGGAAAGACATCAGGTTGTATGGAGTGGACGTGAGATTTTCATACCCAACATGTGTAGTAGTAGTAATAGTAATAATAATAATAATAATATAGCAACATCTCTATAGTGTGTATTGTGTACTGTTCTAAGCATTCCATATATCATTTAATCCAGATAAGAGTCCTGTGAGGTAAGGATGTGATATTGATCTCATTTTGACACCAATTAGAGGTAACAAAAATAATGAGAGGGTAAAAGGTCACTCATTAAAAGAAGTAACACCTTCCCTGGTGAGTTGTAACCTTCCTTTACCTATACGAATGTCAATTTGACACTATCTTCATCAAGCATTGCAGTTATTTTAAAACATTGCCACCAATTTATTTTATGTAAAGATTGTACACGAGCAATCAAGTGTCATTACATGGGGAGAGATCTTCGGACTTCTCAGAGCAGGGACAGGACTTACATGCTCAGGTGTCACTTCTGTAGATTTTGTTTGTTACTTTTGGCCTTGTGAAATGAACAAATCTGTATCTTTGTTGCTACAGAGTACAGAGCATTTGATTTATAAGGTTGCCAAGTTAGGAAATAAAGCAATTTCTATAATTAACAGTCTCATTAGAATGCATTTCTTACTTTCGAAGTTAACAGCAGAGAGGACACTTAGGAGAATTAATGAAGGATTGTCCAGAGACAGTTCATAGATATTTCAAATCATGAGATTTGATAAAGAATATCAACTGAGCACCAAAGAAACACAATAGATTTAAGTACGGTTTAGCTTTACCTTTACTTATTTTTATAATATAGAGTGTCCTTGGCTCCATGTATCATTCTTTTAAGAAACTGGTGACAAGC
Source organism: Neogale vison (assembly GCF_020171115.1). Taxonomy (NCBI): domain Eukaryota; kingdom Metazoa; phylum Chordata; class Mammalia; order Carnivora; family Mustelidae; genus Neogale; species Neogale vison. Next base: position 132,797,647 of record NC_058097.1, read on the forward strand.
TACTGCATTGCTTATTCCTCACAGCTACGGGGGAGCCAGATTGCTATTTTACTCCTCAGAGATGAGAAACAGAATCAGTGAGGCCAAACTACTTAGCCCATATTAGTTACAGGTTAAGAACTAGACCTTAAATCTTCTGGATTTGCATATTTCTTAATTCTTTGAGCTAACTGATTCTCTTTAAATCATGTATTTATTATGATTCCTATGTTTTCAAGATAATTTTAAAAAAAATCTTAAAGGAGAAAAGAATCACTCACAAACCCACCATTCTATATCTCATGATCTAATAATTCCCTAGTCTATATCTGTATGCACATATATTTTATGTAAAGGCAACACAAATGTACCACATAGTCTCAGGCTTCAGGAATTACTTATACCTTTAATCCCCAAATACCAATACATGGAATTCTCATTTCTGTTGCAGGAAGGGCAATACGTTGTTAGGGTCTCCTCAAAAGTTTCTATGTATCCCAAAGGAGGTTTAGTGTTTCACAATTTCCATTCTGCTACAGAAGTGGCCTAGACCCAGTGATGTACCGATTTCACAACTGGCTCTCCAGGAAAAAAGTATATAAATACATATATTATATATATACATACATATATAGGTATATATATATGGGTATATATATATATGTATGTATATATATAAAATTTATATATATATGTATGTATATATATAAAATTTTTCATTAACTTTACTGATATAAAGATGTATGACACAATTTACCATTATAATAAAGTATACAATAGTTTTTATAGTAAATTCCATATAGCAATTGACACTTACAGAATGATTTTGTTGATTTTTGCAGAATTTTTGTGCTTCTAGAAAACATATGGTTGCAATTGACAAAAAAGTGTGGTTCCAACATAAATGCTGGTTGATATTTTGGTTTACTCCAGGAGCATTTTCACAATGTAACAGCTACAGATATGACACAATTTTAAGTTTACTGTGGATTTTTAACATTTTCTGTTTTACTTTCTTAAGTCTAGAAAGTCAACAAAGTAATAAATCAAGCCCTGTTTTGCAGCATTTGCCCACTTCTATGGCTGATTTCAAGCTATCAACATGAAATCATCAAACATGGAGTTCAGAAGAGTTACGCAGTAGCATTCTGTTGTACACTGTTTCCACCCTCCTGATACAAAAGATGTAAGTAGAGGTCCCAAGGTTAAGTGTCCCACTTCTGGTTTTGGCTTAGGTCATGATACCAGCATCCTGGGATGGAGCCCCACATTCATGTAGAGTTAAACTTCAAGGTAATCCTCTTTCCCCAATCAATGCTACCCCATAGGTAAACCAATTTTTAATCCCCCTTTTATCTTAGAAAAGTTGAGTCCTTTAAAAAAGATATCAAGATACATCCAAGAAGAATCAAAATAATCTTCCTCGCCCACAGTGAGAACTTATAACCACCCTCCCATTTTTTCTTCTGCCAGTGTTTCTGTGTATTTGTGTTTGTCCTGATAGTATATAAATCTTATACTTGGGGTTCTTTTTGACGAGTTTCTTTTTTTTTTTTTTTTTGCTTTTATTATATATAAATATTTTTTTTCTCTTATCACATACTTTTATCAGTCTTTTTGTTTGTCTGTTTTTGTTTGCATATGTCATAAATCTACCTTGCGGCCCATTAAGGCTGAGCCTTCTCTTTTCTTTTTCTTTTTTTTCCTGTCTCTCTCTCTTCTTTTTCTTTTCTATTTTCTTTCATTTGGGTGGGGACTCCTGATTACTCAGAAGCATTCCAGGGTGCACCTTGACTGCACCATGGTCGATACATCCAGCTACATCCATTCAGCCATCTCTCACCAAAATGACTAGGAGGAGGAATGCCCAACAGAAGAAAAATTCAGAGGATGGGCCTTCTTTTTTTTTTTTTTTTCAATTTATTTATTTTCAGAAAAACAGTATTCATTATTTTTTCACCACACCCAGTGCTCCATGCAAACTGTGCCCTCTATAATACCCACCACCTGGTACCCCAACCTCCCACCCCCCCCAGAGGATGGGCCTTCTGCAACAGAGCTAATAGCTATCAACATAGACAACACATCAGAAAGGGAATTCAGGCTAACAATTATCCAGGCAATAGCTAGGTTGGAGAAAGCCATGCATGACCAAACGGAATTGATTAGGGCAAAACTGAAAGCCACCAGGGATGATGTACACAATTTTGGGGCAGAAAGCCACAGAGATGATGTTCACAATGCTCTCAGTGAGTTCCAATCTAATCTAAATTCTCTCAAAGCTAGGGTAACTGAGACAGAAAATAGAATTAGTGATCTGGAGGACAAACAGATAGAGAGAAAGGATCAGGAGGAAGCCCGGAACAAACAGCTTAGAAACTATGAAAACAGAATCAGGGAAATAAATGATGCCATGAAATGTTCCAACATCAGAATTATTGGAATCCCTGAAGGGGAGGAGAAAGAAAGAAGTCTAGAAGATATAGTAGAACAAGTTCTCCATGAAAATTTTCCCAATCTCATGAATGGAACCAGTGTTCATGTACTAGAGGCAGAACGGTCTTCCCCCAAGATTACAGATTCTAAAAAAAAAATCAAGGTACCTGATAGTAAAATTGAGGAATCATAATTGTAGATACAATCTCTTGAAAGCTGCTAGGACAAAGAGGCTCCTTACTTACAGAGGAAAGCCCATCAGAATAATGTCAGACCTGTCCACAGAAACCTGGCAAGCCAGAAAGGGCTGGCAAGATATATTCAGGCCACTAAATGAGGAGAACATGCAGCCAAGAATACTTTATCCAGCAAGACTGACATTCAAAATAGATGGAGAGATAAAGAGTTTCCAAGACCAGCAAGGCTTAAAAGAGTATGCGACCACCAACCTGACACTGCAGGAAATATTAAGGGGGGGGTTCTATAAAAGAGGGAAAATCCTAAGAATGTCATTGAACAGAAATATAGAGACAATCTACAGAAAGAAAGACTTCAAAGGTAACATGATATCAATAAAAACGTATCTATCAATAATCGCTCTCAATGTGAATGGCCTAAATGCATCCATAATATGACACAGGGTTGCAGATTGGATAAAATGACTGGACCCATCCTTATGTTGTCTACAAGAGACCCATTTTGAAGCTAAGGATACACCCAGTCTGAAAGTGAAGGGATGGAGAAGCATCTTTCATGCCAATGGGCCTCAAAAGAAGGCCGGGGTAGCGATTCTCATCAGATAAATTAGATTTTAAACTGAAGACTGTAGTTAGAAATACAGAAGGACACTACATAAGTCTTAAAGGGACTATCCACCAAGATGATCTAACAATTGTAAATATCTATGCCCCCAATATGGGAGCAGCCAATTACATAAGAAAACTATTAATCAAGATAAAGAGTCATATTGATATGAATACCAAAGACCACACCAAAAAGAAAAATTTCAGACCAATATCACTGATGAATATGGATGCTAAGATACTCAACAAGATCCTAGCAAACAGGATCCAACAGCACATTAAAAAGAGTATCCACCATGACCACGTGGGATTCATCCCTGGATTACAAGGATGGTTCAACATTCGCAAATCAATCAATGTGATAGAACAAATCAATAAGAGAAGAGAGAAGAACCACATGGTCCTCTCAATTGATGCAGAAAAAGCATTTGACAAAATCCAGCATCTGTTCCTGATTAAAACACTTCAAAGGGGGATAGAGGGAACATTCCTGAACTTCATAAACTCTATCTATGAAAGACCCACAGCAAATATCATCCTCAATGGGAAAAAGCTCACAGCCTTTCCGTTGAGATCAAGAACATGACAAGGATGCCCACTCTCACCATTCTTGTTCAACATAGAACTAGAAGTCCTAGCAACAGCAATCAGACAACAAAGAGAAATAAAAGGTATCCAAATTGGCAATGAAGAAGTCAAACTCTCTCTCTTTGCAGAAGACATGATTCTTTATGTGAAAAAACCCCAAAGACTCCACCCCCAAACTACTAGAACTCCTACAGCAATTCAGTAATGTGGCAGGATACCAAGTCAATGTACTGAAATCAGTGGCTGTCTTATACACTAACAATGAAAATACAGAAAGGGAAATTAGAGAATCGATTCCATTTACTATAGCACCAAGAACCATAAGGTACCTGGGAATAAACCTAAACAAAAGAGGTAAAGGATCTGTACTTGAAGAACTACAGAACACTCATGAAAGAAACTGAAGAAGACACAAAAAGATGGAAGACCATCCCAGGCTCTTGGATCAGAAGAATAAACTTTGTTAAAATGTCTATACTGCCTAGAGCAATCTATACTTTTAATGCCATTCCAATCAAAATTCCACCGGTATTTTTCAAAGAGCTGGAGCAAATAATCCTAAAATTTGTATGGAATCAGAAGAGACCCCGAATTGTTAAGAAAATGTTAAAAAACAAAAATTAAACTGGATGCATCACGTTACCTGATTTCAAGCTTTACTACAAAGCTGTGATCACCAAGACAGCATGGTACCAGCATAAAAACAGACACATAGACCAGTGGAACACAGTAGAGAGCCCAGATATGGACCCTCAACTCTATGGTCAAATAATCTTCGACAAAGTAGGAAAAAAGATACAGTGGAAAAAACACAGTCTCTTCAATAAATGGTGCTGGGAAAGTTGGACAGCTATATGTAGAAGAATGAAGCTTGACCATTCTCTTACACCATATACAAAGATAAACTCAAAATGGATAAAAGACCTGAACGTGAGACAGGAATCCATCAGAATCCTAGAGGAGAACATAGGCAGTAACCTCTTCGATATCAGCCACAGCAACTTCTTTCAAGATATGTCTCCAAAGGCAAAGGAAAGAAAAGTGAAAATGAACTTTTGGGACTTCATCAAGATCAAAAGCTTCTGCACAGCAAAGGGAACAGTCAACAAAACAAAGAGGCAACCCACGGAATGGGAGAAGATATTTGCAAATGACAGTACAGACAAAAGGCTGATATCCAGGATCTATAATGAACTCCTCAAACTCACACAAAACAGATAATCATATCAAAAAATGGGCAGAAGATATGAGCAGACACTTCTCCAATGAAGACAGTGGCTATCAGACACATGAAAAAATGTTCATCATCACTAGCCATCAGGGAGATTCAAATTAAAACCACATTGAGATACCACCTTATACCAGTTAGAATGGCCAAAATTAGCAAGACAGGAAACAACATGTGTTGGAGGGGATGTGGAGAAAGGGGAACCCTCTTACACTGTTGGTGGGAATGCAAGTTGGTGCAGCCACTTTGGAGAACAGTGTGGAGATTCTTTAAGAAATTAAAAATAGAGCTTCCATATGACCCTGCAATTGCACTACTGGGTATTTACCCCAAAGATACTGATGTAGTGAAAAGAAGGGTCATCTTTACCCCAATGTTTATAGCAGCAATGGCCACGATCACCAAACTGTGGAAAGAGCCAAGATGCCCTTCCACAGATGAATGGATAAGGAAGATGTGGTCCATATACACTATGGAGTATTATGCCTCCATCAGAAAGGATGAATACCCAACTTTTGTAGCAACATGGACAGGACTGGAAGAGATTATGCTGAGCAAAATAAGTCAAGCAGAGAGAGTCAAGTATCATATGGTTTCACTTATTTGTGGAGCATAACAAATAACATGGAGGACATAGGGAGATGGAGAGGAGAAGGGAGTTGAGGGAAATTGGAAGGGGAGGTGAACCATGAGAGACTATGGACTCTGAGAAACAATCTGAGGGTTTTGAAGGGGCAGGGGGTGGGAGGTTGGGGGTGGCAGGTGGAGGATATTAAGGAGGGCACGAATTGCATGGGGCACTGGGTGTGGAGCAAAAACAATGAATTCTGTTATGCTGAAAAGAAATTAAAAAAATAAAATAAAAAAGGAGATGTAAGTAACCTGAAGAGCATAAGTGATAGTACAATATAACAAAACAGTAAGTGGTGAGTTTTGAATATTTGTTATCTTTGTTTTTGGTAAAATTTATTTAATTGTAAGATTACATAATGAATTTTTAATAATGTCTGCATTTAACAATGATCTCACAAAATTCCTGAAAATTTGGCAACTGAGTCTTAGAATCTATCATGAGCTGCCTTCAGCGCACTAATTCCTAGGCCTTGTTTCTACACAGTTCATGTTCCAGCATCTTAGAAAGACTCTCCCCCTCACTAGCTACCCACTAGTGGAGGGGAGGAGAAGGTATGCTCAGGAGGTTTTTCAAAAGGAAAGGCAATCCACAGAAATGCAAAGTCATTATTATGCAGAGCAGGTAAGTTCCACATACATTCCTATTTCAGGGAAGAATTTTTACTTCACTCAGTGTAACCAAAAGGGCCACCAAAAAATTTCCTTCCAGACAAAGGAATCATCTGCTCCAAAGACAAACTTTAGTTTCTACCTCAGAAGGCAGACCCTTTTTATAATTTTTTAAACAGATCTCTCTATCTGTAAAACCAGGATTGTTTTGAAAGATATGCAAGTCTATTCTGTTCTAAGGGGCTCAATCATATTATAAATATTATATATAACATATACATGTTGTAAATATGTTAATCATTCTGTAAATGTTATGTACAACTGTATTTTATATGTTTCTTATTCTGCTTTTTCCACATAATGTATTGTAAATATTTCCCCATTGTGTTTGTAATTTCCATTTTATAGCCTGCATATAATAGAATATTTCCTATTGATTATAGCAATTTTTACTTAAGTTTATTTACTCATTTAATAAAAAATTATGGAGACCCTATATGAGGTGTTTTGGTATAGGCAAATGATCACTGATGCATAAAACCATTATGGTCCCCCTTCATGCAACAGTCTCGTGGGGGAGAGAAGCATTACACCAAACACACAAATTGGGATAAAACCTGCATGGAAAGTTCAGCATATGATTGGAGGGATTAACAGAGGCAAAAGTATATAGGGTCTTATGGGCAATTTTAAGAAGATTAGATTTTATTCTGAGTGTAATAGGAAGCCTTTGAAGGTTCTAAACCATGGTGCCTGGAATGCATTTCACATTTTTAATAGCTCTGCATGGCTGTTATTTGGAGAATGGATCAGATGGGGCAGGGACAAAAGTGGATGGATCACTTTAAAGGTCGGAAAGATTATGGTGGTTTGAACCAGAGTGTTTTCTGTGATGCTAGAGGTAAGTGGAGACATCTGAGATGTCCTTTGGTGTGGAGGTGATTTGATGGAGATTTTGATCCATTAGGTAGGTGGATGGAGCAATTCTAGTTCAGAGGAGAGGAGTCGAGGCACCCACTACACGGACTGGCAGGTACCTGACCTTGGAGGATCAAGGCTTCAGAGTGTGTGTGTGTAAGTGTGTGTGTGTGTGTGTGTTTGTGTGTGAGTTTTAATTTATTTAAATATATTCAGTACTTCAAAGTGTGATAAGATGAGGTTAATCTCTGCATATTTTCTGGTAACTAACATAAAAAGTAAATGTAAAGTCTTGGAGAGCAACTTAAAGAATATATCTGATAGGCAACAAGACACAAGAAGCAAAAGAGCCTTGGAAACTACTAGAGGGAAGAAAGAAGGAAAATTCAAAGAGTTTCTGTTAAGTCACAAAGAACCTTTGGAAACACCATGTTATGAAATTCTTCAAGGACTAGCTGGTTATTGGCATAAAATGATTAGAAGCCTAAAAGTTTCATGTATGTGATTTTTTCCCCTACTTATTAAAAATGGCTTTTGCTTAAACCAGGAAAGAGGCTAGGGGTTAAATCGTGTCATAAATGGGAAAAAACTTGGTTAAAAGTGATTTAGCGTATATTGAAGCTAGATCTTAGATGATCTGAGTTATGAAGCCTCTGAATAAGTTATGAAGATACTTTCAGTTTCTTGTCTAAAAAGAAAAGTCCTTTTGCAGTGTGACACCACAAATATGGATAGATTTGATTTAGTTACTCTAGTTACTGGAGCTTCTAACCTGACCTACACACACTGGGGTCCAGAGTCCTGACTGTGGTTGTCATTTAGGTCCCACAAATGCAGTCCTTCTTTGACAAGATCTTGAAATGTGCTTTTTGAGGAACTTCATGAGGGCATCCAATATATATGCTTAAATAGATGTCAACAAACTACACATAATAGCTTGGAGGTATCACCTCAGAAAAGTTACTTGGCCTCTCTCAGCCTTGGTTTCCTTATGCGAATTATAAAGACAATCTTTTTTTTTTAAATAAACATATAATGTATTTTTATCCCCAGGGGTACAGGTCTGTGAATCGCCAGGTTTACACACTTCACAGCACTCACCATAGCACATACGCTCCCCAATGTCCATCGCCCCTCCCCTCTCCCTCCCTCCTCCCCCCAGCAGCCCTCAGCTTAACAATCATTTTTAATATACAGAGTTGCTTGAGGATTAAAAGAGATCCTGTTGAAAAAGTGTTTCTCACCAGGCTTAGCATAGGCTAAACACTTAATCATTAGTAACTATTATTATTTTATTTACTAAGGTAAGTGTCATCATTTTATTGTTACCTCAAGTCTTCCCCAAGAGGGTTTGTTGAAATACTTATTTTCTGTGCCTCACTACATTTTGATCTTCCTGTCACTTTATTTCATAGTGTCTGCTTACCTTGTATTGAGAATTCCTCCCATGCAAATTGCTACCATTTACCTGAGTCTCTACTATGGGTTACAGAAAGTTTATAGAGGACCACTTGTGCCTCAGTTTTGGCTGAGGCCCCAAGTCAGCAGGTGGATTATATTTCTATAATGGAGTGAAGTACCAGGTCATCTATTCAGGATTTGCAAGAGAGTTGTCAAACTCCAGTCATGTAACCTTTGAGTCAACACCCACCTTTTGAAGAATGAAAAGGTAGCAGTTAGAGAACGTACATGGAAAAAATTTTCCAGCACTGAGACATTTTCTCTTATATCACCTTCCACTCTGTCCACATTCACCCCAGATTGAGTGAAAGTTGCTTCAAGGAAACCATGTGCAAAAATTGACTCCTGTCTCCCATAGGCCCTAGGTCAAGCCTAGAATGGTCTACAATTATGAGGCTATTGTTGTTTATGGTGTTCATAGCAGAGTGAGGAGAGACAGCTGTGTTAGTTTGCTTGGTTTGTTAGAGCAAAAGTGTAGGTGAGGAGTGCTTGATGAGCAGATGTGGGACAATGAGAGACGAAATCCACCCAGAGCTATTTTGAAATGACTTTAAGAAGGAAGAGTGATGTGTCCTCAAAAGGGAGGGTCTGTGCAGAATAGATCACTCAGATGGGGGCAATAAGAGAATAAACAGATGAGGCATTTGCTTCAGGTGTGGGAGATAAAGTGAACGATCCCAGCATTGACAAGGTCTGCAAAGAATCCACAAAAAATGTCTAAACTTCTGCCACACCCAAAGAAACTCAGTTATAGCCTTATAACAAGTCCAAGGGAAACCAAATAGATTGGTGATATCAGAGAGTAACACCTGTCCTGTTCCTTACCTCTTTCTCTTCCTTGGCTTTGGACTTGAAGAGCATATGAGGCTCAGGAATGGTAGAAAAGAGGTGGGAAGGAGGTAAGAAGGAGCTCACCTCACTGTTGGAGGAGGTGATCAAGAGGAATGATATGACCACCAATTGCCCTGGCAATTGGAGGCTCCTCCTCCCTCCCTTGTCTCTGGAATGTTACACTCCACCCACCATTCCACAACAAGCCATTTTAAAAGACTCGAGAGAGCAATATGCTGTTGAGCTCTTGAACTCCATTAAGGTTTCTATATAAACTTTTAAGATTCTGGCTGACAAAGTTGGTGCAGCTGCTTTGGAAAACGGTGTGGAGATGTCTCAAAAAATTAAAAACAGAGCTACCCTAAGACCCTGCAATTGCATTACTAGGTATTTACCCCAAAGATACAGATGTAGTGAAAAGAAGGGCCACATGTACCCCAATGTTCATAGCAGCAATGTCTACAATCGCCAAGCTGTGGAAAGAGCCAAGATGCCCTTCACCAGACGAATGGATAAAGAAGATGTGGTCCATATATACAATGGAATATCACACAGCCATCAGAAAAGATGAATACCCAACTTTTGTGTTAACGTGGATGGGACTGGAGGAGATTATGTGGAGTGAAATAAGTCAAGCAGAGAGAGTCAATTATATGGTTTCACTTACTTGTGGGGCATAAGGAATAACATGGAGGACATTAAGAGAAGGAAAGGAATAGTGAATTGGGATAACTTGGAGAGGGAGATGAAGCATGAGAGACTGTGGACTCAGAAATAAATGGGGGGTTTTGGAGGGGAGGGTGCTGGGGGTATGGGTGAGCCTGGGGGTGGGTGTTAAGGAGTGCACGTATTGCAGTGAGCACTGGGTGTTATACATAAACAGTGAATCATGGAACACTACATCAAAAACTAATGAAGTACAGTAACAAAAACTAATGAAGTACAGTATGGTGACTAACACCAAAGAAAAAGCTTCTGTAGAGAAAAACAACAGTTATCTACAAAGATAAGAGCCCAATGAGCAGAAACTCTCTTTAGCTGCATTGACTGACAGATGGTAACAGAATGACACTTAAATATAATTCTAAGAGAAAATGATTTTGAATCTATAATTTCATTCCCAGCCAATCTATTTTGAGAGGTAAAATAAAAACACTTCATTTATTCAAGGATTATACCCTTCCCGCTCCCTTTCTATGCAACCTTTCTAAGAATGGAACTCTAGTGAAATTTTGGTGATTACCAAGATAAAGAATTCAAGAAATTGTGGGACTCAACCAAGAATATGAGTAAAATATATCCTGTAATGATAAATTGGGCAAAGGTCTAAAAACTGACTGTTGTACATTGCCAAAGGCAGCCGAAGGCTTTACTAGAAAATCCTCATGAAAAAGAAATGGAACAGATTATAGGCAGTAGAGAGAATTATCAGAGGGCTGGAAAACTGGCAATATAGTGAAATAATAATATTACTCTGTCAAGAAGAAAAAAGGAAGGCAACTAGAAATGTTTGAAAAAAATTAACAAAAAGTTGTGTCAGAAGTCCTTGTCCAAATATGAAGGAAATAAAAGGTATTGCCTGAATTAACAATAAATGGGGTAAAACACTAGTGAATCAACTTGATCTTAATAGTAGAAGCAACCTCCTTGGGAGGGAGGAGAGGTAGAATTAAAGGAAGGAGCATTAATATCTTCATTGTACATAACTTAGAGTCAAGATGTACTTCCCGAATTTCGTGAAACAAGATTGGTAAAAATAAAAAAAATAAAAATTGAGAGAGGACCAGGAATATGGAAAACAAGGCAAAGAAGTTTAAATCGATTCTTTCATAGCAAGAACCAAGATATAATGCCTTACGTTTATAACAAAAACGTAGCTATTATGTTTAAGCGCTAGTACCTACAAATTATTAAAAAGCAGTTACCTAAATAAAATACCAATATTTTTATTTTTTAAAAATATTTTATCTATTTATTTGTCAGAGAGAGCAAGAAAGCAAGCAGAAGCAGAGAGGAATGTCATGAGCTGAGTAGAAGACAGCTGCTTAACAAACTGCGCCCCCCCAGGTGTCCCAGCAGTTCCCTTTAGAGAGTGGGACAGTTGGGGAAGAGGGACGTCCAGCAAGATAAGGGAAACAGAGACTTGCTTTTCATGATGACTCCTTTTGTGTGATACTTGATATCATTCTTATATGATTACTAATGTAAAGTTATATTTTCTTGATACTTAATTAAAAACTTCAAAAGGTACACAAAAAGATCTACAGTAAGAGATACAATATCAAGTGTTGTACGTGAAAGACAAATGGTAAAATATTCTTAGGGAATACAAGAGGGAGAGGTCATCCTGAACTTAAGAGAACTGGAGAAACCTTCATGGAGAAGGTGATTTTACATATTTACTTGGAAAAGAATTTGTTTATTTGAGAAAGAGAGAGAGAGATGGAGAGAGAATGAGTGGGGTGGGGGCAGGAAGGGGGAGGGAGAGAGAAGCAGACTCCCTGCTGAGCAGGGAGCCCAGCATGAGGCTCAGCCCCAGGCCCCTGAGATCATGACCTGAGCTGAAGCAGATGCTTAAGTGACTGAGCCACTCTGGCTCTCCAAGAAGGTGATTTTTAAATCAAATATTTTTAACAAGAAAAAATTAGGAACAAGACATTTCAGTTGTGTGTGTAGACTGTGAGATTTGTGTGTACTAATTATAATAATAAACCTTTCAGCTTGAAAAAAGAATCTATAATGCATTTTGCTTTGTTCAGAGACAGCTATAAAAGACAAATGAAATTAAAGTAATTATAAATGACCATTTTTTACTTCTAACACCTAACACTATATGTTGAATGACACACAGTATATGGTTGGTAAATGCAGATGAGGTAATTAGTTAGTAAATGAGTCAATGAATTGCAAATGATTAGGAAATTATGTCTTTATTTTTTTTTAAATGCTTTATTTATTTGAGAGAGAGAGCATGAGCGGGATCAGGGAGAGGGAAAAGCAGGCTCCGAGCAAGGAGCAAGGAGCCCGACAATGTGAGTCTTAATCCCAGGATCCTGAAGTTCTGACTTATTAAGCTACTTCATGATCTCAGGGTCCTGGGCTGGAGCCTCACACTGGGGTCTCTGCTCTCGCAGGAAGTCTGCTTCTCCCTCTCCTGCCAGTCACCTTGCTTGTGCTCTCTTTCTCTCAAAGTAATAAATAAAATCTTTTAAAAAAAAAAGAGTTAAATGACTCTTCTGTCAACTATGCCAAGGTGTTTATTCATATTGAATTTATAATTATTTCTTGTATTTTTCTTCTTTTTAAAAAAGATTTTATTTATTTATTTGAGAAAGAGAGAGAGAGCAGGCGTAAGTAGGAGGGGGTGGCAGACACTTGGGCAAAGCAAAGTCAGATGCTTAACCCACTGAGCCACCCAGGCCCTTTGTTTCTTGTACTTTTCTACATGGGTGTACATTAAACCAGATCTTCCTCATTTTTGCATTTATGAATTATGAATTTTGTGAATCAAAATATTTTATACTTATCCCTGTTATATTTTGGGTGGATTTTTTTCCTATTAAAAATTTAGGCATAATTTGCACGTAGTAAAATTTGCTCTTTTTATGGTACAGTTCTGCAAGTTTTCACAAATTTTTATAGCCATGTAACCACGACCACAGTCAAGATAAAGAAAAGTTTAATTGCTCCAAAATACTCCCCAGAGCAGTTCTGTAGACAACTCCCACCTCTGGCAACCACTGCTCTGTTTTCTGTCTCTACAGTTCTGCCTTTGCAAGAACGTCATTTCAGTGAAATCATTCAGGCTTTTGACGATGGCTTCTTTCGTTAAACAGAATGCACTGGAGATTCAGTTATATCTTGTTGCATGTATCGGGTTTTGTTCCTTTCCCTTTTCATTGCTATTATTCCATCATACAGATATACTACAGTGAAGTTTATCCATTCTTCAGTTAAGTGATACTTGTACTGTTTCTAGATTTTGGCAATTATAGGTAAGCTGCTGTAAACATTTTTGACCATCTTTTTGTTTGAACCTGAGTTTTCATTCACTTGGAGAAATATCTGGTAGTGGGATTTCTTTCTTTCTTTCTTTCTTTCTTTCTTTCTTTCTTTCTTTTTATTTTTTTTTTTTGGTAGTGGGATTTCTATGCTGCTTGTTAGCTGTATATTGAATTTATAAGGAATTGCCAAAATGTTTCCAAAAAGTAACTGTACTATTTTGCATTCCTCCCTGCCATGTATGAGAGTTCCAGTTGCTCTCCATCCTGTCAGCACTTGGTGTTGTCAGGTTTTTTAAAAATTAGATTTGATTTTAGTAGGTATATAGTTGTATCCTACTGTGGTTTTACCTTGCTTTTCTCTAGTGACTCTTGCTATTAAGCATCTTTATAGGTTTTTATTCTAAATCTTTGTATCTACTTTGATGAAGTGTTTATTCAAATATTGCCCCCATTTATTATTGAATTTTGATTGTTGTTTATGTTCTTTATTAGAACTGTGATTTGCAAACCTTTTTTCCCTTTCTGTGACTTGTCTTTTCATTCTTCTGATTTGTCTTTTGAAGAGTAAATGTTCTTAATTTTGATGAAGTCCTGTTTATCCAATGTTTTCTTTTATGGATTGTGCTTTGGGGTGATAGCTAAGAAATTAATGTTTAACTCAAAAATGCAAAGATTTTCCTTTATGTTTTCTTTTAGGAATTTTATAGTTTTAGGTTTGACATTTAGGTCATCATTTAATTTGAATTAATTTTTGTACTGAGTGAGAAGTACGGATTGAGTTTCATTTAAAAAGATAACCCATTTTTATCTAATTTCCCCCCATTGTTATCCAGTTGTCTTGGCACCATTTTTTGAAATGACTTTTCTTTCTCCACTGAATTGTCTTTGCATCTTCATAGAAAATTAATTGATCCTGGGAGGCCTGGGTGGCTGCCTTCATTTGGCTTGGGTTATGATCCCAGGTTCCTGGGATTGAGTCCCGCATCGGGCTCCTTACTATAAGGGAAACCTGCTTCTCTCTCTGCCCACTGCTCCCCCTGCTTGTGCTTACTTCTGCCTCTCTCTCCCCCTATCTCTGTCAAATAAATAAATACAATCTTTATTTATTTATTTTTTAAAGATTGTATTTATTTGACAGACAGAGATCACAAGTAGGCAGAGAGGTAGGCAGAGAGAGAGGAGGAAGCAGGCTCCCCGCTGAGCAGAGAGGCCGATGCGGGGCTCCATCCCAGGACTCTGGGATCATGACCTGAGCTGAAGGCAGAGGCTTTAACCCACTGAGCCACCCAGGCGCCCCTAAATAAATACAATCTTTAAAAAATTGATACTATGTGTGTACTTCTATTTCTGGACTGCTCTGTTCCATTTATTTATACTATGTCTGTCCTTTCTCCATCAGACTGTCTTGACTTCTGTAGTGTGATATTGTGATTTATAAGAAATATATATTTGGTCATTGAGATGACTAACATATATTTCTCATATATATTTGGTTTTCCTCCCCAGTTCTTGGTTCACAGCTCCCCTAAACCTTGTAATTTCCTAAGGGTTTAGAAAGATAAAGGTGTCTTTTGTTATGTTAATGAGGTCTTTTGGCGTGCTCTTAGGTCACCTGAGAATGGGAGCTGGTCACCAGAGACACCAACCAAAAAATTTAGAGAGTTAGAATTTTCAGTCCCACCCCCACCCCCAACTTCAGGAAGGGTAAGGGCCTGGAGGTTCAATCAGTTGCCAATGACCAGTTATTTAATCTATTGTGCCAGTGTAATGAAGCCTTCCTAAATGCCCAAAAGGTCTGGGCTTAGAGATCTCCAGGGCTGGTGAACCTAGGGAGGTGCTGGGAAGAGTGTCACACCTGGAGAGGGCAAGGGATCCCCATTCCCCATGTCTTGCCCTATGTATCTCTTCCACCAGGCCTTCTAAGTTATAGCCTTCCATAATTAGCTAGTGATCTAGTAAAGTCAATGTTTCTCTGATATTTCTAGTAAGTAAAGCTTTCTTTGAGTTCTGTGAACCACTCTAGTAAATGACTCAAACTTGAGGAGGGGTTCTTGAAAATCTCTTCTTTATAGTCAGTGGGACAGAAGTATAGGGACCAACCTGGACCGGGGACTTGTATGTGAAGTGCATGTGTGGGGCAGTTTTGTAGGACTGACCCCTCCATCAGTGGGGTGTGATGCTATCTCTGGGTAGATAGTGTCAGAACTGAGTTCAGCTGGAGGATGGTCAGTTGGTGTCAGCACATTGCTTGTTGCATGTGCCCCTGCTACCCACACTGGAATTGTCACCAGAACCTAAAGATATAGTTTGATAGTAAGTTTGGAAATCAGGTAATGGGAAACTTCAACTTTGTTCTCTTTTCTCCAAAATGTTTTTTCTATTCTAGGTGATTTGCCTATCTATGTAAATTTTAGAATGAGTTTGTCAATTTCCAAAAAAAAAAACAAACCCAAAAAACAAAAAACAAACAACAAACCCACAAAACTTTCTGGGATTTTGATGAGATTATGTTTGAATCTATAGATCAGTTTGGGGTGAACAGACATATTAACAATTTTAAACCTTTCATCCCGTGAACTAGTGTATTTCTTCACTTATTTAGATCTTCTTTGATTTCTTTCACCAATGTTTTATAATTTTCAGCACAGAGATCTTACACTTACTTTCTAAGACCTATACATAAATATTTCATTTGGGGGATGCTATTGAAAATGGTACTTCAAAAAATATAAATTTCTGATTATTCACTGCTAGTATATAGAAAAGATTAAATTTTACATTGACCTATTCTTTAACAGTGCTATGCACTAATTAATAGCTTTTTATTTTTGAAGCTTCAAGATTTTGTACATAGACACTCATGTTGTTCTCAGGTAGAAACAGTTTTATGTCTTCCTTTCCAATGCATAATAGAGTTTAATTTCTTTTTGTTGCACCTCTATTACCTTTTTCTTCCTTTATTTAGCCTATTGTGCTAGCCTGTCAAAAAATTCAGAATCATGTAATTGTCACCTTGTTTTTTCACTGTTGATCATAAAGTTTACCAATTCTTCATCTTATTTTTAATGTAAAAGCATGGAACCATATCACTTTTTTAAAGCAAACAGAACAAAACCACCTTTATTAGAAGAAATTTGGAACATATATAGATGTGGGAAAATAGATTCATGAACACCCTGTCCTTATCACAGAGCTTCAGAAGTTATCAATTCATGGCCAATCTTATCTCATCTATGTCTTTACTGACGCTCTCTTTGTGCTCACCCACTGAGTTATTTTCAAGCATATCCAAACAACATGATTTTCAGATAGAGATTTGACAATCAACTCCTCTACTATGCTCTAAGTTGCTGAAAGCTCGAAGTGGTGTCTTATTCATAATTTTATACCCACTGCATAGCTCAGCACCTTGTAGATGGAATATATGCTCAAAAATTGTTGTTGAACTAAAATTTTATGGGATCTCTCACTTCATATAGTTCTAGAAATACTTTCTCTCTTTGTTTTTTGAAAATCAGTTTACCTTACTTCGAGGTCCCTTTTCTATATTTAGTTGTTTATACAACCTTCTGTTTGAAAATATTCTATCTAACACACATGACAAAATATAGGAACATATGTGAGTACAAAGCATGGTAAATGTATACTCAGCACCCAACTCAAGAACTAGAATTTTACCATATCACTGAAGCTGCTGTTCCTCCTTCAAATTCTGTGTTCTCAATCTCTTTCTATAAAAATTTTGAATTTTATTATTTTGAATTTTATTATTCACATTTTAAGTACATATATACAAATAAATGCGTCCTTAAGAAGGATATTATTTAGGGGCACCTGGGTGGCTCAGTTAGTTAAGGGCCTGCCTTCCACTCAGGTCATGATCCCAGATTCCTGGGATCGAGCCCTGTGACTGGCTCCCTATGCTCAGTGGAGAGCCTGCTTCTCCCTCTGCCCCTCAACCTGCTCATTGTTCTCTCTCTTTCTCTCCCTCTCTCTTTCTCTCAAATAAATAAATGAAATCTTTTTTTCTTTTTAAAATATTTTATTTGTTTATTTGACAGAGAGAGACACAGTGAGAGAGGGACCACAAGCAGGGGGAGTGGGAGAGGGAGAAGCAGGCTTACTGATGAGCAGGGAGCCCAACGCAGGGCTCAATCTCATGACCCAGGGATCATGACCTGAGCCCAGGACAGACACTTAATGACTGAGCCACCCAGGCACCCCTAAATAAATGAAATCTCTTAAAAGAAAAAAAAAAAAAAGGTATCGTTTTGTTTTGCTTATTTTTGAGGCTTATGCAAATGTTATCACATTGTAGTTAAATTTTTGTGCATTATCATTCCTTAATTAGAGCATTCAGACAATATACATTTTATGTAATTATTGGCATGGTTTGATTTGAATATATTATCTTACTTTCTATTTATCCAATCTCTTCCTTTTTCCTTTTTTTTCTGCTTTTCCTGACTTTTTTTGGATTAATTGAATATTTTTTGGATTATACTTCATTTCCACTTGTTTTTTTAGTTAAGTCACCTTAATAATGATTTTGGTGATTACTCTAAGGTTTGCAATATATATCTTTTAATTCATTATTAGTGTATCTTCACATAATATTATATTACTTCATGTGGAACATATGAACCTTACAACAATTTCCTTCCTCCCAACTTTTGTGCTGTTGTCATACATTTTAGTTTTCATATGCAAACCATTCAATATATTGTTACTCCTTATGCCTTAGATATATATATATTTAAAATGATTAAAAGTAAGAAAATGATATTTATTCTCATTTTTACCACTTCTGATGCTTTACATTTCCTCACACAGATTCAGAGTTACATTTGATACCATCCTTTTTCTGTCTAAAGAACTTTGCTTAAAATTACTGCCAACAAAATCTGCTGGCAAAATATTATCTTCGCTTTTGTTTTTCTGAAAAAGTTTTTGTTTTGCCTTCCTATTTGATGGATAACATAGCTGCGTACAGAATTCTGGAGTGGCAGATTTTTTCTTTCAGTGCTTTAATTATGTTTTTCTGTTGTCTTCTAGGTCACAGTGTTTCTGATGAGAAGTCTGCTCTTCTTAGTAGAGCTCCATCTACATATATGTTAGACTATTTGATATTATACCATCACTCTTAGATGCTCTGTTCTGATTCTCTCTCTCTTATCTTTGTCTTTAAGTTTGGCTAATTTCTACTGATCTTTCCCAAAGTTCACTGATTCTTCCCTCAGCCATATGCAGTCTACTGGTACATCTGTTGAAAGAATTATCTGTGATATCAAGTTTTTATTTGTAGCTTTTTTTTTCCCCTCAGAGAGGGAGGGGGATTAGGGCAGAGAGAGAGGAAGGGAGTGAATCCTAAGCAGGCTCCATGCCAGGCACAGAGTCAGGCATGGGGTTTGACTTCACGACCCTGAAATCATGACCTGAGCTGAAATCAAGAGTCAGAGGTTTAACAGACTGAGCCACTAAGGCCCCCTATTTACAGCTTTTCTGTTTGATATTTTTGATAGTTTCCATCTCCCTGCTATAATCCTCCATTTTTAAATGTATGTTGTCAATATTTCCTGTTAGGCCCTTCAGCATATTAATCATAAAGTTGACTATCTTTGAGTTCTAACACCTGAGTGTTCTCTAATCTGGTTCTATTAATACTTGGTCTCTCAACAATGTTCTTTTATTTCCCCTTATTTTTTTGGTCTGGCTCAGAATTTCAAGATTTATTATTATTATTATTATTAAGTAATCTCTATACCTGATGTGGGGCTTGAACTCACAACCCTGAGATCAAGAGTAACATGATCTACCAAATGAGCCAACCAGGCGCTCCTCATAATTTTTTTATAAAGATTTTATTTATTTATTTGTCAGAGAGACAGAGACAGTATAGGCAGGCAGAGTGGCAGGCAGAGACAGAGCGAGAAGCAGGCTCCTTGTGGAGCAAGGAGCACAATGTGGGACTCGATCCTAAGAATCTGGGATCATGACCTGAGCCAAAGGCAGCCGCTTAACCAACTGAGCCACCCAGGCATCCCTCCTCATAATTTTTGATTGAATGTGTTACATCATTTGTACAGAGTAGAAACTGGAACAAATAGCATTTATTCCTGGAAATGGACTTGAGTCGGCTCAGACTGTTAGTGTTGGTGATTGAGTAAATCTAGTCTCTAGTTCAGCTGGGTTTCTGTTATATAGTTGCTATAGATACTGATAGTGCACCATAGGCTTCAAGTTCCACTAGCACTGAAGAGCATTACCTTCATCTTATAGTGTGGCCTAGAGTTCTAGAGGGTTATTCCCTGTGCCTTGGTGCTACCTTCAGCTATTAGGAGTTGCTATATGCTTATATTACAAGATTCTCTTTCCACACTCTTTTTCCTTTCCTCAGGGGTAGATTGGTATTGCTTCTTACTCGATGCTAGGGGGGTTTGTTTGTTTGTTTGTTTTTTGTTCTTTTTTTTGTGGGACCAGAGGATATTTTGGTTTTCTTGCGCCAGTCTCATCTTTAGCCAGGACCTATGTGCTTGGGCTTTTGGGATAGGGTATTTTTAGTATGCCTGTCAATTCCACCATGGCAACCAGACTCTGTCTTATGTCTGTGGCAGGTATTGAGCAGAAGGGTTTCTTGACACAGAAGTGGTAGACTTCTGCTGTGTATTGGTGCAGGACCCTGGACATAAAGATTTTCCTTTCTTTCTCCTGGGAAAGAGAGCTTTGTTTCTACTCTTCACCAAGAAGGTTTCTGGTCTGGGAAAAAAGTGTCATGTTCTTCCTGCAGATGCAGATGGGTTTGGCTTCTGTCTCTTACCTTGTGACCCTGAGGAGAGAGGACTTGCCACCCTTCCCTAAGTGCTGCCCTCCCCTAGGTGGTTTTGCTTTTTATAGAAGATGGGTCCAGGGAAGTCGACGGTTTTGTGCCAACCCAAGCAGATTATTTTTTAAAAATTATTACTTATTCTAAAGTTATATGCTGCCCATATTTGGCCTTTAGGAATTTGTTAATATTTTAACTAATTTATTCTTACCTTCTTCTGGAGTGGCTCCCTGTTTCTTTCATGCTCTGGCAAAGGTAAAATCATTTCCATGTCTTGTTTCTCCTTGGAGCGGCTTGCCTCTTTTTGAAATTCAGTTCTTGTGGTTGCCTTTTGACTTCAGTTCCCTCATGGGTTCAAGAAAAGTTACAATTTGGTTATTTTATTACTGTTATTAGGACAGGAAGATCATTCTCTTGCAGCTTAAGTGGAATCAGGATTTATATGTTTTCTTCACTCAGCTTTATGTTTTTAGGATTCATTTATGTTATTGCATGGAGCTGCAAGTCATTTATTTCCCCGGATGTATAATATTCTATTATGTGAACATAGCATCATTTATCCATTTTCTTGTAAATAGGCATTTGGGTTGTTTCTACTTATTTATTTTTATGAATAGCCTTGCTTCGAACACTCTTATTCATACTTGTTGGGACACCTTGGTAAGTTTCTCCAGCTCATACAGCTACAGTTAAGTGCTGCTGCTGGATTGTAATGTATGTATGTTTATACTCAATCTGACAAATAATGCCTTCTCTTTGGTTTTTCATTTAGGCCTTCATACCTTCTGAACAATAGAGAAAAGCTGCATGTGTCACTAGTAATCATCCCATTTTCTTTTGGTCATCACCTATGTCTATCCTTCCTTTCTTTATGACCTCTTAAGTTCTAATTCCTCCTGGTTTTTTATTTGGATCTTGGCTACACCTGTAGCTTATCATCCAGTTCTTTTTCCCTTGATATTCTTTTTTTTTTTTTTAAGATTTTATTTATTTATTTGAAAGACAGGGGATCACAAGTAAGCAGAGAAGCAGGCAGAGAGGGAGGGGGGAAGCAGGCTCCCCGCTGAGCAGAGAGCCCAATGCGGGGCTCTATCCCAGGACCTTGAGATCATGGCCTGAGCTGAAGACAGAGGCTTAACCACTGAACCACCCAAGCGCCCCTTCTCTTGATATTCTTATTAGTTCCCTTTGCTCAGGGAACAACAGACTTTTGTCCAATAAACAATAATATCTCACATTTTATTCAGCCCCTCAGCTCCCCATCTCTAGCCCTGGCTAAATGAGCCAGCAACCTAACTTAGTAGTCACTCCCTGGCCTACTGTGTTTGTGTGTTATTATTTGAACACTTTACAGTTGAAAAAACCCCATCAGTCATTATCCTTTATGTAGACTTAACTTCACTCTAGAAATTAGTTA
Organism: Neogale vison; assembly: GCF_020171115.1. Lineage (NCBI taxonomy): Eukaryota > Metazoa > Chordata > Mammalia > Carnivora > Mustelidae > Neogale > Neogale vison. The sequence goes on from NC_058097.1 coordinate 132,819,377, forward strand.
AATAGTTAACTAGTCACAACACCAAGTCTCATTTCTCTGCTTTGTTTTCAATGATAGTAAGGAAAATAAAGTCAAGATTTAGATACACAGTTCATGATACACAGTGATCTATTCTCTGCCCTCAAACTAATGTGCTTCAGAGAACTTACTTTATAAGGCACAAATTAAGATTTTTCTTTCTGCTTTGGTCTCCTGGCAATGAATCTATGAGCCAGCATTACAGTACTCACAGGAAGTCATTAATACTTGGGCCATAATATGTATGAGGACAAATTTAGAGAGAGATTCAGTGTTTATACTCTTACTGTCAATTGTCTAGGAATATATTTTATGATAACAGAAATATAGATTAAGAATAAGAAGTTTGAGAGGAATTAAATAAAGAAACCCTTATTTTCTGTATGCTCCGAGTTTTATTTTCCCTAGGGAAATATTGATTCAAAGCAGCCATGAGGTACATAGAATTCTCTTCCCTCGATAGCTATAAAATTAGGAAAAAACATGGTCTGTGCTCTTGAGAAGATAAAAATTTAACAAAGATTAGTATGCCAACCAATACCAATGAATGCATCAATGAACACATGGTAGAAAACACATAAAAATAAGTTAAATGCCCAGATGGATATAACTTAGTATCAAGAATTAGCTGGACCAGAATAGGTGAGGCAAAGACAGTCAAAGAATAAGCAGCCTCATCAAAAAGAGAACGGTCATAAATCAACACTTCCTTATTCAGAGGTATGTTATAAAAAGTCTGTATCTTTCCTGATGCAAACTCCTCAAAGTCTTGTACCAGAGGCTGTGGATGCCCTACTGAGATAGCTTCCACTCGGTCAGTGCATTGGGCCTCTAGCTGTTGAGAGTGTGGTTTACAAAAGGCTCACCACTGCCCTCCCTCTGGAGAACTATGGAGTTCGTGATCCTAAAGAGTGGTTCCCAAGAACCACTGGGTTCTTAACCTCACAGGGAAACTTGCTCCGAATGCAAATTCTCAGACTCTAGTCTACAATTACTAAATCAGACACTCTGTGTGGGGCCCAGAAATGTGTGTTCTCTGGAACACCATGTGATTCTGACTCAGCATGAAGTTTGGGAATTGCTGTCCTCATTGCTGAGAACCACCTTGTCTCGGGGGGTGAGGCAGCATCCCTACACCAGCTCCACAGCTGATGACTGACAATACAGAGACAAAAGGCCAAACTCCTTGCATCTGAGGTAGGGAGAAGGGAACAGGCAATTCTGTGGCGTGATTTATACTCTAGAGCATGAATCATCAAATCATGGCCTTGGGAGCCAAATCTGGCCCACGAATGTTTCTGTAAATAAAGTTTTATTGGAGCAAAGCCAGACTCATTTATTTTATTGTCTGGGGCTGTTCTCATGGTATAATGGCAGAGTTGAGTAGTTGTAAGAGAGGCTATCTGATCTTTTACAGAAAGATTCTGCCAAGTTTTGTTCTGCAGTCTCACATAATGTTAACTCACCAGGCCAGCACTAGACTTCACTTGACACCATGTCCTTGCTTGGTTCTCTCTTTTCCATTCTGCTCCCTTCTGTGACTTACAGAATGTATCCAAATCTTTGCCTCAGGCTCTGCTTCCTGATAAGGGGACCTGTCAAGTACATTTGCATGCTTCCTTATTTTTTGGCTATTTTTCTCCATTTGTATTGGCTTTAAGGGAGTAGGTTCCCAGACTGATGTGCCAATATTGTTCAATAAGCAGTCCCTCCTAAATGGTCTTTTCGATCAGACATACTTCTCGGAAAGGGATGGCACTTCTCTCTGCAACCCCAACTTTTTTTTTCTACCACTTCTCTAACAGAGTGTCAGCGACTGCCTAGAATTGTCTTTCTTACCCTGATTTAAGGACCATATGTTATTATTATTTCATTTATATTTATAATCTATAGAGCACCAGAAGCTTCTGTGACACATTTCACCCCATAATATTTGATTTGGCAGATGTCTAAGGACCTCTAAAAATACAAGTAAAAGTAAGACAAAAATATGTATTCCAACCACCAGTGATGATTGCAAAGTATCGACAAGAGTTAGGTGAGGATATTCTTGTGATTCATTAAGTTAAAAATAAGATAGAGAAAATAACTTTGTCTGTAGCTTGCCGAAAGAATGAAGCTTTTCTTAAATGTCACCCAGTCCTGCAATCTACTCCCTGAGTTGTTTACCATCTTAATAATGAAACAGCCCCAGAATCTTCCCAATATGGTGATGTTTTCATTGTGCTGTAGTTGCAGTTGATGCCTGGAAACATATTCACGGTTTGTGATGCCTTATGTTTTAAGCTTTTTTTTTTTTTTTCCTGACAAGCCAAAGGAAGTAGGACTAACACACAAAATGAAAAATATAATTAGTATCCAGAGGTGAAATAGCAAAAGTCATTTTATGGGAGAATAAAATGTTGACAGTGAGAAGAGAGAGAGAGGCATTAATGAAATAAGTTCGGCATCATGAGGTTGTACTTTATTTGCCGAGGATTCGGATGGAGGTGAAGAATGAATGGATTGTTCTTATCTGCGTATAGAGATGGTTGATCATTTCATAAATTCTGAGGCTGTTTCTTAAGACATAGGAAAAAACAGTTTCTCTACATCTCTTCTTTGAAATAGCTATTTGCAGGTCAGAGGACCACTGTAGGGTTTTCAAATGGATGGTTTCGTATGGCTTATAGGAAGGTGCTATATGTATAGTATAAGAATAATTTCCTTACTAGGATAGGAGTTTTATGAGCTGAAGTTTAATTTAGAATGTCAATTGTTAATGAATTTCAGTGAAGTATTTTACATCTGAGGGACTTTTGTCAAAGCCCTTTTCAGCTTTCCACTTGATTAAAAATCATTGTTGAAAACTATAGTTGACTCTTAAACAATGTAGGGGTTAGAAATGCCAACCCTCCTTGAAGCTGAAAATCCACATATAACTCCTGACCACCAGAGCTTAGCTACTGATAGCCTACTGTTGACCGGAAGTCTTACCAATAATACAAACAGTCAATTAAAACATATTTTGGGGGCTCCTGGGTGGCTCAGTGGGTTAAATCCTCTGCCTTCAGCTCAGGTCATGATCCCAGGGGTTCTGGGATTGAGCCCCAGCCCCACATCAGGCTCCCCTCAGGAGGGAGCCTGCTTCCTCCTCTCTCTCTGCCTGCTTCTCTGCCTACTTGTGATCCCTGTCTGTCAAATAAATAAATAAAATATTCTTTAAAAAAAGGAGGATATAATTTAAAACACAGATTTTGTATGTTTTATATATTATATACAGTATTCTTACAATAAAGCAAGCTAGAGAAAAGAAAATATCATTAAGAAAATCACAAGGAGAATACATTTACAGTACTGTATTTACTGAAAAAAAAAAAAAAATCCATGGAAGGGCTGGGTGGCCCAGTTGGTTAAGTGTCTGTCTTTGGCTAATGTCACAATGGCAGGGTCTTGGAGTTGAGTCCCACATCAGGCTCCCTGCTCAATAGGAAATTCTTCTTCTTCCTTTACCCTCCCCTCCACCCCATTCATCTCTTTCTTTCTCCCTCTCTCTCTCAAATAAATAAAATATTAAAGAAAAAGGAAAAAGAAAAAAATCCATATATAAGTGAAACTGCATGACTCAAATCCACGTTATTCCCACATCAACTGTAATAAAGAATGGAGCAGTCAAGAATTAGAGTTGCATACTTAAACACACATTCCTTAGATTTTAATATAGTGATTCAAATCTTATAATGATCAGTACAATGGAGTAAGAGAATAAAACATTTCACCTTTGTGTACCGTTTTAAAATTCTTTCAAAGTACTTGCATGCTTTCATTTTATTTTACCCTCACAACAATATTGCAAAGTTAATTAATTAACTTAATAATCATGCTCAAAATAAGCTTCTTTTAAAAATTAATGTTTAATAAATATACAGTAGAGCATGTACTTTGGACAAACCCAGAAAAGATTTGGGTTCAAATATCAGCTCCACTCTTACTAGAGTTTTCACATTGGTATGTCATTTGACATATCCAAACTTTGTCTTTAAAAAGATTATGGTGTTACTGATTATCACCTAAGGTGATATGCATATAACTACCTGGCACAGAGTAAATGATCAGTCAATTGTGGTGCTTTTTCTATATACCCTCAGCTATATGCCTCCCAAATTTGGAAAAAACAGAAATCAACTTCCAAGTTAAATATGATGTAAAATTGATAGCTGCTGACTGATGACTAGAACAGAAGAAATGCTACCTAAACCCTGCCCTCCCTCCAAAATAATGCCATAAACTCAGGGTGAGTTAATTTCTAAGGTATGTCTGAATTTAGCTCTAAAAGGATTCCTCATTAGCTCCTTAATGTTCACTACAGACAAATGAAAGCATACACATCTACAGACAGAAACAAACCTTTTCTGAGAATTAAGTTAAATGAGGTGAATTTCTGTGGGGCTTTTTAAAACTGATTATTTGCAACCACAGTGGACACTGCCTGGCTACAGCTTTACAAAAACAACAGAAATACCGATGAGACAGTTTTCACATCGACCCTCTGTAAAGGCTCAGGGCAAAACCTTGCATCATCAATCAGTAAAGGCATTTCTACAGAGAACGGAGATAATTTGGTCCAAGTACATTGCTTCTTGGTGGTCTAACTTAAAGTGCAGCTGGAATCTGGGAGAAAGAGTATTTAGCATGTCCATTAGACTGTATTTTTCAAATATCAGATGTCTTAAGCCAGCTGTTGGCAGGTGCCGGCTCACAGATAATTCAGGATCGAACTCCCTAACAACTACCCACGGTGCAGCCATTCCACAATATTGGCTAATGGGAAGCCCTTTAGCTTTAGATACTAGACATGAGGGAGGCAGAGTCATCATTATATTATGAAAGGTAAGAACTTTACTTATATTTTTGCTAAGTCAGGAGGCCAACTCATAGAAGCTTGGGAAGTAGGAGTATTTTTAGATGGGGATGCTATTTTCTCTATGAAAGAACTCTGACTTTTCTCAAGTGTTTGCTGGAAATTCTTGGTTGCATTCTTCAAGTTTTGTGCTTTATAATGCATAAGGGCAAGTGTCATCCTTGTATAAGGGAGGTAAAGTGTCTTTCCTGTCTACAGTTAGCAACACAGGCATTACTAGAACTTTCAGTCTCTGATTCCCTGGGCTAGAGCTGTTTATAGTAAGGGTTACTAATCATGATTCTACATAATCATGATTCTACTTCAGCATGTTGCTTCTGCCATTTCTTCTGGTTCAATCCATTATGGATTAAATTGTCAATAATCTTGTTTCACGTTACAAAATTCGGTTTGGGAGTGTGTTTCTACTGACTCAGCTAGTTTTCCTGATAACAATATATATTTTTAGGACTTTGGCCCAGTCATGTAGAGTGGACTTGATTGTGGGGGGGAAAAGTCTATTTCACATTATTTATGCTGTTCTTACAAATATTTCCATGTATTTTTATAGTTCCTCTTTTAAGAGGCCATAATTCTAAGATTTGGAGAACAGAATGTGCCTTGGAGGTTCACATGTTTGACTCATCAATGGAGTGATGTCTGTGCAGGTGGCGTTTGCTTGGGAGATTGAACTGATGTTTGTACAATATCTGCTCACTTATTTTTAAGATTGCTTTACTGATGGTGTTGCATCTTCCATGTGCCATACCTCTGACATCCACAGCAAAGGGGGATTATGGCAATAACACATTAGCTTAATTTTCAATCCAGTGTTGCACCTGGACTCTTAGTTAATGTTAGTACTTCTTTATTATTATCTGTCTTTTGTTAAGAGAAAATTTCTCAGGCATGGAAATATATCATGTTCTCCTGGGTCTCATCATAGAATCACAATTTGGCAGTTATAGCCCCCATCTTTATTGTATTTTGCATTACAAAAAAAGAAACCCTAACTTCTGAAATGTTCAAAGTGAAAAATGGAGTGCATCCTCACCTCAAAACTATTCCCTTAGGGATAGCCCAAGTAAGTACTTTGTTAGGTATCCCTTTTGAAAAATTTTGATTAAGGTTTAGTCTCAACAATTTAAAGGTTTATCACAAACAGAATATGTTCATAAGAATATTGACTGAAAAGGTTACATAAAGATCTTGTGCTGGAAGCATGCCGCTGTTCAGAAAAGTATTTTTAAATGTGCATGCCTGCTCTTTAAGCTGTGACTAAAAGCCAAAAATAAAATGAAATAAAATAATAAAATAATAAAATAAAATAAAATAAAAATCATTTAAAAACCTTCCTATAGAAAAACATGAAGTATATCCATGCCAACACCTCTCTCCAGAACCACTCAGTAAGGATATTTTTAAGTACTCTTACTCTCTATTTTTCCAGGTTCACTCAATTGGGCACAAGTAGATGCAGATTTCCCAGGGTGAAACAAAGACTTCTATGCCTCAGAAGTTTAGCAAAGAGGTCTGTGGTCCTAATGAGGAATGTCTTCGATAATAAGTTTGCATGAATGAAGCACTGGCATGTTTTTATATACTCTGTAAACACTGCAGTTGTGACTGGTGTTCATTTAGCAACAGTATCACACATGTGAGTCAATGACATCTTGCTCTGTTCTGTGCCTCTAGCATACACTTCCACTTTTCTCAGGAGAGGATCACCGGAAACTCTGCAGTACAGAGTTAATGTAGTCAATGCCACTAAAGTCTGAGTTAACCAAGGGCAAATGGAAGAAGGGTCCTAAGCCTTCTTCTAAGTCCTTCAAGATCGAGTGAAGAAGCTGACTTGACCAAGGAGCTTTTCATGATCCCTCAAACTGGGATTAATGACCCCTCCCCCATTTCCATGTTATTCTGTGCACATGGAACATTCTATTATAACTGAAGTTTACTTGAATTTCTAAATGGTAAAACCTTTGATGGTAGGGGTTATGTCTTATTCATGACTGTCTCTCCATGTCCTAGTACATTTCCTGAAACATAGTAGTTTCCCTATAAGTGTTAATTGAATGAATAAACACATAAAGGCATGAATAAATGTTTACTAAATTCTCCATCCTCATTGAAGGCTTCTAAGCTCCAGCTCCAAGATTTTGCTAACAGCCACACTAGTTGGTTAACACACTTAAGAAAGCTAGCCAGCTCTTTTCTGAGGCTTGTCTCAGCTGTCACTACTTTCATGATTCTTAGAGAGGGGAGCTCTTGTTCTGAGCTATGCACTGAGTTGAACCAGAGCCTGAGAACTCTGACATTCTTCTAAAACCAGTACATTTAGAAGTTTGAGGGGGTGCTTCCTGTTTGAAAAACCTAAAATTCTATCCCAAGAACTAATCACCCTCTTAATAGACAATACCTTTAAAGCAGGGCCTGAACCTTGTTTTTTTTTTTTTTTTTTTTAATTGTGGCTGAAGGGCTAACACACACCTGCTGATGATTGCTGCCAGGGCACCAGCACACACCTCTGCCTCAGGCACAGGGTAGAGAACAGCATTAGAATGGTTGAGTTTCACTTCTGGTGGAGTTGGGCACCTCAGCAACCTGCCCTTCGGACCCCAGGTCAGAAAGTTACTCTCTGGTGCAAATTACAACATTTTCCACACCTGAGCTATAGTTTTCTGGCTTCTTGCCTCATTTCTTCACCAATCTACATATCCCTTGAAGGCAAGATTGTACCTGTTCATTGTGGTGTTATAGCTTCTCATATACTAATGGAATACAAGAAATAAGGTAGAGCTAATTCTTTTCTACTCTGGGTGGGAGATTTCTCAGGTAGTATTGAAGTTGGAAGTTCTATCAGGAAGCCAGCATGTGTTTTTGGTCCTTTCCCTCCACAACTGAGCAGAGAGAGAGAATTAAAGCGGGTAGTTTCCCCGTGTATGTATCAGAGAGGTGAGCTATATGTTCTTGCATCGCACAGACTGATCCGGTAGGAAATTAAGTACAGCCATGTGTAAAGCTAATGAAAGAGAGATAGCAGAGACCGTCCTGAAGTTGTTCATTCAGAATTAGTTTTAAAAACCATACAAAATGGGGGAGGGGAAAGTATCCTAAGAGAATTGGTGAAGTAAATGAACAGTGTGGAAGAGAAGGAAACAAGAAAAGGCCAGAGAATTTTAGCTTAGTCACCCCAGCCTAAGAACTAAAAAAGTTTCTTAAGAGAAGTTAGAAGCAAACAAGAATGTCTTCATTCATTCATTCCTTCATTCATTCGTCAGCTGACTGCCAGGACATGTATTGGGTTTAGGGGATGTAAAGAACAAAACAAACAGAGTTCCTGCCTTCATGGAGCTGACTGTCTAGTCTCAGGCAGCCCAGCGCAGTGAGTTTAGTCCTGGGTGTTTACATTTCAAAGACAAGATAAGGTTTACCTCTTCAAGGGACAGAGAAAGAATGCAAATCTTCTCTTGGAGTTTTTGGGTATATTTCTCTCTTATTAGAAGTCAAGAGTGGGTCACCTGCATGGCTCAGTCATAAAGCGGCTGCCTTTGGCTTGGGTCATGATCCCAGCGACCTGGGACGGAAATCCCCGGGTCGGGATCCCGGCTCCTCCCGAAGCCTGCTTCATACACACACCCCTGCCCCCACCTCCCGCTTGCGTTCCCACTCTTGCTGTCTCTTCATAAAAATAAAAAAAATAAAAAAAAAATAAAATTCAAGTGTAATTGCTGTTTCAAATTGTCCTTTGCATTAGGGGTCCAATATCACAGGGTGCTTCCTCAGCATCACCGTCAATCACAATATCTTCACCTTTGGTCTCCTCACTCCCCCAAGGATCCCTCCTCTAGGCAGCTTACTTGAGCTCCGTCCCAAGCGTGCAGACCTCCATCCAGGTGGCCTGCGCCCTCCCAGCTTCCGGAAACTACACACAAAGTTCCTCCACTGACGATCAGTTTTGTGGTTGAGTTGATGAGTTTGAAGTTCTAGGTGAATATATAGGTATAATACTAACAGGAGGAAATGAAATGCAGATATGAATTTGTATATATCATCAATATTTAGCTTGAAATCATGAAAAAAACCTAATTTTACATTGTTTTATATGCATATATTAAGTATATATTTATATAGTAAATGAACACATGAATTAATATATTAATATCTAAATACATATTTATGTATTTATATATAATTTTATATTTAATACATTATATAATTCATAGCTTATAAATTCTATAAATCTATACTAATATTTAAATGTATAAGATATCAGGGTGCCTGGGTGGCTCAGTTGGTTAAATGTATAAGATATCAATATCAAATAAATATACTATAAGTAGGTTTATATAATATGAAAATATTTATATATTAAATTCATATATATAACTATTTATAAATTTGTTTTTATATTTAAGCAACTTTGCTGACAGATCATGTTTTAGAAGGCAATTACACTATATTTTAAACAGTAATGCAATATGGTCATTAGCACTTATGCTTTACTCCCAGGATTCCTGTGGTCAAGAGTGAGTGATTGGCCTTAGTGACTGGGTCTAGTGCTTATTAAATCTCTCTAGTACACAAAATCCCAAATTTTCAGGACCAAGAAGTTGTCTGTGAAACTCAAGGCCATCCAACCTTTTAATTTCTGGATACAATGAAGAAATGCATTATATTTGAGAATTTGAATTGTAACCATCCCTGAGGGATCAAATGAATCCAGTTTTAATTTACCAAACTATTCTGTACGAAAAGTCTCAAAAAAGGACCAATAATCTTAACAGGCATTTTAGTTCTTTAACATAAACAGGATTTAACATCCATGCAGTCCTACTTTAACACTATTAACCAAAGGAGTATGCAAATTAGCAGTGTTCTGGTCTGTGCTGACACTTTGTTAACACTTCATTAAGGAAAGTCAGCTCTTGGTACTTGAGGTTGTGCTAGGGAGGGGATATTTCTTTCCCTTTAAATCCACAGATATTTTCCCAAAGTCTGAGAGCTCCTTAGAATTTCTTTCTTTCTTTCTTTCTTTCTTTCTTTCTTTCTTTCTTTCTTTCTTTCTTTCTTTCTTTCTTTCTCTTTCTATTGTAATTAAAAAAGAAACAACTTAAGGCTTCTCTTAACATCCCTAAATCCATGGAGGGATAAGTGTCCTTTTTTAAAAAAAATTAATTAATTTATTTGACAGAAATCACAAGTAGGCAGAAAGGCAGGCAGAGAGAGAGAGAAAGACAGGAGGATGCAGGCTTCCCGCTGAGCAGAGAGCCCAATGTGGGGCTCGATCCCAGGACCCTGGAATCATGACCTGAGCCAAAGGCAGAGGCTTTAACCCACTGAGCCACCCAGGTGCCCCTCAGAGTGTCCTTTTAAAGATTAACAGTAAACTAGCTACACTTGAGGATGGTTGTCCTGACAGCTGACCCTTGTGGTGGTGGGCTATGAAATAATCTAGAAGAGATGCGTATGTTCCATTCAACCATGTTTTTATTTATTCAGTAGTTATTAAACACTTAACTATGTTCTTATCACCTTGTGAGGCTTTGTGCCAGGAAGATAGATAGGTTTCAGTCTCTATTCTTGAGGAGTTAATTGATTAGTTGGGGAACCTGGATGTAAATATTGATCTTACCATATGATATGTTAAATTTCAAGACGTAATTATGAATAGCATGATATGGGAGCTCTTCCCATAGGACATTGACATAGAAGAGCACATATTTGGTTTGAACCCTTAAGGATAAGTAAGAACCTTCCATAGGAAGAAAAACTGGTGTGTGTGTGTGTGTGTGTGTGTGTTTTGGATTCATAGTGGTGGTGATGGGACAGGGTTTGATAAAACCCAAATGTGTCCTGAATTATGATAGGGCATAGTCTATTGAGAAGAAAAGTGGTATCAGAGCATAGCATATTTGGCCATAGAAATAGGTCATCCTTGGTGGTTTTAACAGGATGGTTGGACCTCAACGAATTTCAACTCCTGGAGTCCTATTGGAAGGCCTGGGGGAATTTTCAATATATGAAGGTATAACTTATTGAATAATGTTTTAAGCTATAATAGACCTCTAAGTGTGAAATACCTGGGGTCTGAGACTGTTGAGGCTCCACAACGAAGCCCAAATGAGGCCCCCAGTTTCCATCTAAGTAACCTGAAGTCCTAGGATGACCAGTTGCTCGTGACTTTCAAGCTCATGTTTGTCTACAGTACAATCCAGACTTCTTTGTTTCTCCTCCTCTGGGATTATAATGCCACCAGAAAGAACAGGCAAATAAACATCAGCCTCCACATCTTCTGCATGCTGAGCAGCGCATGTTTACTTGCACTTTTAGTAAGTTAACCTGTGTGCACCTTGCAGCCAGTGTGCTGAGACAAAGTGTCACTCTGATATGGAAAGATGGAAAAATGTAGACCACATTTAAATTGTGACATTTCTGGAGTACTATGTCCAGTTTCAGGAGGGATTGGTTATTATGTATCATCAGTTAACCATTGGTGAGGCTCTCCTATGGGATTAACATTGGATAAGATGGGTTTTCCTTATAGGAAAAGGGCAGGTTGGAAAAATTTTTTACTTCTTTTAAGATCCTGGAGGCAAACTCTAAGCAGCTTGAGGGCAGTGGTTGTGTCTGTCTTGTTCATCTTTATTTTCCTGGCACTTACAAAAGTATCCATTATTTATGAAATGAACAAATGTGTCCTTTATAGTGTCATATAAACTTTTATTAGATATTTTTAAAGTTCTGTTTACAAATATTTAAACTTAGAGGATGAATGAGAAAAAGCAATGTAAGTATCATTCTATATATTGAGAATTTCCTTATAAAGTATTCCTATGATCTTTCTTTAGAAACAAGGAGTAGCAGAAGTCATAAATACTATATTTAGGGTTCAAATAGTATGTCTTGACTTCAGATGAATACAACAACAACAAAACCCCTACACTTATTCATATTGGTCAACACGACCTAACCAGGATAGTGTTTAGCTTATTGTATTTCTTTAGTTAGTAGAACAGAGCAGTTGGGCTAATAGTAATAAGACCCTACCTGACCTTTTGCCTTAGGTTTTGGAGGAGATAATAATAAGGGGAAGGCCCCTATGTCTGAGCTAATAGCTTTGGGGAAAAGGACCATTTAAGTCAGGAGGTGGTGAATGAGACCTCTATGAAACTCTAAGCCCTGTCAGCTTCTAACTGACATTCACAGTTGTCATTACATTCATTCAGATGATCCCCAGGGACCTAACACTACATCTCTATTTTTCCGCAGGACAGGAAAAGCCAGATGACACAGCTGAACCCTAGTTCAGAAGAAGTCATCAAAGCTACATAGCAATTAATCAGTATCTACCCTGTGGGCCTCATGTTTTAAAGGAAGAATTTTTTTTTTTTTTAAAGATTTTATTTATTTATTTGACAGAGAGAAATCACAGGTAGATGGAGAGGCAGGCAGAGAGAGAGAGAGGGAAGCAGGCTCCCTGCTGAGCAGAGAGCCCGATGCGGGACTCGATCCCAGGACCCTGAGATCATGACCTGAGCCGAAGGCAGCGGCTTAACCCACTGAGCCACCCAGGCGCCCCTAGGAAGAATTTTATAGGGTTACCATGTGGCGGGTCTCCAGGAAGGGCCATTTCTATTGGTGACCATTGGAAGGTTCCCTTGAGTTGTACAGTGAGCAGTGTGGCCATGGGGTGGCCCTGATCTTCTATGCTGGAAATAGGATTAGAAACATGGGGGTCTATGGAGCTGATAGAACTCCTGTCATTATTCACAACCCCAAATATACTTGATATATTGCTGACATGGCAGGAAACAGGTACATTAGAGACAACAGAAAAGATTGTAAATAACTCAGTTTGGTACAGTAGACTTTCTGTGATTCTATCCATCTTTATTTTAATTACCTATCAATTAACTTGGCACTTTCTGTAAGCCATTCACTATGTAAATGTTTAATACATGACTTCTCACTAGAGAAGAGTGCTCACCATTATGGCAAGAGGTATCCAAAACAAAGCTTGTTTCTCTTCTTTTCCTCTCTCTCTTTTGTGTTTATTTTTAAACTTTTATTGTTTCTTATTTTAATTAAGAATTATTTAACATGGTTAACATAGTTAACATACAGCATGTAGTTAACGTACAATGTTGTATTCATTCCACGTGCACAATATAGTGATTGCACAAGTCCACATACTATTCGGCACTCATCAAGAGAAGTATACTCTTACTATCCTTCACCTATTTCTCATATCCTCCTACCGACTTCCCCTCTGATAATCACCAGTTTGTTCTCTATAGTCAAGAGTCTAGTTTTCAGTTTCTCTCTCTCTTAATCTCTCTCTCTCCCTTTTCCCCCTTGCTTGTTTGTTTTGTTTCTTAAATTCTACATATAATTGAAATCATATGGTATTTGTCTTTCTCTGACTGAGTTATTTCATTTAGATTATACTCTCTAGCTCCATCAATGCCCAAGTAAATGGAAGATTTTCTTTTTTTATGGCTAAATATTATTCCATTTATACATGTAATTTTATCCATTATAAATGGATTTGTATTCCATATAATTTATATTCCATATAAATGGAGTCTTTATCCATTCATCGATGGACAACAGGACTGCTTCCATATGCTGGCTATTGTAAATAATGCTGCAATAAGCATAGGGGTGCATGTATCCCTTTCAATTAGTGTTTTTGTATTTTTGGGATAAATACTCAGTAGTGTTATTACTGCATCTTAGGATAATTCCATCTTTAACTTTATGAGGAAGCTCCATATTGTTTTTCACGATGGCTATAGCAATTTACAATTCTGTTAACAGTGCGTGAGGGTTCATATTTCTCCACATTCTCTCCAACCTTGTTTCTGGTGTTTTTGATTTTAGTCATTCTGACAGGTATGAGGTGATACCTTATTGTAGTCTTGATTTGCATTTCCCTGATGATGAGTGATTTTGAGCATCTTTTCGTGTGTCTGCTGGCCATCTGTATTTCTTCTTTGGAGAAATGTATGTTCATATCTTCTGCCCATTTTTAATTGCAGTTTTTGTTTTTTGGTTGTTGATTTTTTAAGTTCTTTATATATTTTGGATACCAACCCTTTATCAGATACGTCATTTGCAAATATCTTCTTGTATTCAGTAGACTGCTTTTAGTTTTGTTTATTTTTTCTTTTGCTATTTGGAAGCTTTTTATTTTGATGTAGTCCTAATAGTTTATATTTCCTTTTGTTCCCTTGCCTCAGGAGATCTAGCTAGAGAAAAGTGGCTATGTCCAGTGTTGGGGAGATTATTGCCTATGCTCTCTTCTACAGTTTTTATTGTTTCAGGTTTCACATTTAGGTTTTTAATCTATTTTGAATTTATCTTTGTGTATGCTGTAAGCCAGTGATCCGATTTCTTTCTTTCTTTTTTTTTTTTTTTGCATATTGCTGTCCAGTTTTCCCATCATTTAGTAAAGAGGCTTTATTTTTCCTATTGTGTATTCTTTTCTCCTTTGTCAGAGATTAATTGATCGTATAAACATGGGTTTATTTCTGAGCTTTCTATTCCATTTCATTGATCCAAATGCCTTTTTTTGTGCTGGTGCCATACTTTTTGATTACTTTGTAGTATAATTTGAAACCTGGAATAATAACCTCCAGCTTTTTTTTTTTTTTCAAGATTGTTTTCGCTATTTGCAGGTTTCTGTGGTTCCATGCAAATTTTAGGATTGTGTTCACGTTCTATGAAAAATGTTGTTCCTATTTTGAAAAATATTGCAGTATATCTTTAGGTTGCTTTAGATAGTATGGCTATTTTAACAATATTTTTTATTCCAATTGATGAGCATGAATATCTTTCCAGCTGTTTGTACTTTCTTCAGTGTCTTTCTTTTTTCAATTTCTTTCATCATTGTTCTAGTTTTCAGAGTACAGGTCTTTCACCTCTTTTGTTAAGTTTATTCTGAGGTATTTTATTATCTTTGGTACAATTGTAGTTGGGGTTGCTCTTTTAATTTCTCTTTCTATTGCTTCATTATTAATATATAAAAATGCTACACATTTCTATACATCAATTTTGTATCCTGCAGCCTTATTGAATTCATTTATCAGTTCTATTAGTTTTGGGGTGGACTCTTGAGAGTTTTCTCTATATAGTATCATGTCATCCACAAATAGTTTACATTTTACCTTTTTAAAAAAAGATTTATTTATTTATTTGAGATAAAGAGAGAGAGAGAGACAGAGAGCAGGGGGAGGGGCAGAGGGAGAAAAAGAGGGAGAGAAGAGACTTCCCACTGAGCACAGAGCCCAGTGGGGCTAATTTTATGACCTGAATTGAAATCAAGAGTCAGACAATTAACCAACTCAGCCACCCAGACACCCTGAAAGTTTTCTTACTAATTTGGATACATTTTATCCCTTCGTTTTGTCTGATTGTTGTGGCTAGGACTTCCAGTGCTATATTAAATAATAGCAGTGAGAGAAGACATCCCTGCCTTGTTCCTGACCTTAGAGTAAAGCCTCTTGGTTTTTCACCATTGAGTATGATATTAACTGTGGAATTTTCTTATATGGCCTTAAAATGTTGAGGTATGTTCCTTCTAATCCTACTTTGTTGAGGGTTTTTATCATGAATAGATGTTGTACTTGGTCAAATGCCTTTTCTGCATCTATTTGAACTAATCCTATGGTTTTTATCTCTTCCTTTTTTTTTTTTTAAGATTTTATTTATTTAGAGAGAGCATGTAAGCAGGGGGGAGGAACAGAGGGGTAGAGAGAGAGAGAGAGAGAGAGAGAATCTCAAGCAGACTCCCTGCCGAGTATGGAGCCCAGTGTGGGGCTCGATCCCACAACCCTGAGATAATAACCTGAGCCGAAATGACTGAGCCACTCAGGTACAGCATCTCTCACTGATATGTATCACAATTGACTTACAAATATTGAATCACACTTGTATCCCAGGGATAAATCCCACTTGATCATGGTGAATTATTTTTTAATGTAGAGTTGGATTTAGATTCCTAATGTTGTGTTGAGGACTTTTACATCTGCATCTGTGTTCATTGGAGATATTGGCCTGTGGTTCTCTCTCTCTCTCTCCTGTTTTTCTTCTTCTTCTTCTTCTTTTTTTTTTTTTTTTTTTTTTTGTAGTGTCTTTATCTGATTTTGGTATCAGGATAATGTTGGCTTTATTGAATGAATTTGAAAGATTTTCTTCCTTTTCTAATTTTTGGAATGGTTTGAGAAAAATAGGTATTAACTGTTCTTTAAATGTTTGGTAGCATTCACCTGGGAAGCCATTTGGCCCTGGACTTTCGTTTGTTGGGAGTTTTTTGATTATTGATTCAATTTCATTACTGGTAATCAGTTTATTCAAATTTTTTGATCCTTCCTGATTTAGTTTTGAGAGGTTATATGTCTCTAGGAATTTATCCATTTCTTCTAGGTTTCCCAATTTGTTGGCATATCATTTTTCATAATACTGTCTTGCAACCCTTAGTATTTCTGTGATGCCAGTTGTTATTCCTGCTTTTTCATTTCTGATTTTGTTCATATGACCCCTCTTGCTTTCTTTTCTTTCTTTCTTTTTTTTTTCTTCCCCTGAGGAGTCTGGCTAAAGATTTATTGATTTTGTTACTCTTTTCAAAGAACCAGCTCTTAGTTTTATTTACGTGGTTTTTTAGTTTCTTTTTGGTGTATTGCTCCTCTAATATTTCTTTTTTCCTTACTTCTACTACCTTTGGGTTTTGTTTATTGTTTTTTATTTCCTTTAAATGTAAGATTAGGTTATATTTGAGATTTTTTTTAACTTCTTAGAGATACCTGTATTACTATAAACGTCACTCTTAGAGCAGCTTTTGCTATATCCCAAAGATTTTGGACGATTATGTTTTTATTTTCACTGGTTTCCATGCATTTTTTAAAATTTTCTTGTTTATTTCTTCATTGCCTACCCTCATTTAGTAGCATGCTGTTTAACCAATATGTGTGCCTTTATTCTTCTGGTTGACTTCTAGTTCCATAATGTTGTGGTATGAAAAGATGTACAGTATGACTTTAGTCTTTTTTAATTTGTTGAGACTTGTTTTGTGGCCTAAATTGTGATCTGTTCTGGTGAATATTCCATGTGCACTTGAAAAGAATGCATATTCTGCTGTTTTAGTATGAAATGTCTTAAATATATCTGTTAAATCCATCTGGTCCAATGTGTCATTAAAAGCCACTGTTTCCAGGGCTCCTGAGTGGCTCAGTTGGTTAGGTGACTTCCTTCAGCTCAGGTCATGATCCTGGAGTCCTGGGATGGAGTCACGTTGGGCTCCCTGCTTGGCAGGGAGTCTGCTTCTCCCACTGGCCTCTCTCTTCTCATGCTCTCTCTCTCTCTCTTTCAAATAAATAAATAAATAAAATCTTTAAAAAGAAAAGCCACTGTTTCCTTGTGGATTTTCTGTTTGCATGATCTATCCATTAATGTAAATGGGGTGTTAAAGTCCCCTGCTATTATTTTATGACTACCAATTAATTCCTTTATGTTTGTTATTAGTTGCTTTATTTTTTGGGGTGCTCCCATGTTGGGTGCAAAAGCATTTACAATTGTTATATCTTCTTGTTGGATTATACCATATATGATTACATAGTATCTTTCTTTGTCTCTTGTTACAATCTTTGTTTTAAGATCTATTTGTCTGATAAAAGTATTGCTACTCTGGCTTTCTTTTCACTTCCATTTACATGATAAATGTTTCTTCATTCCTTCACTTTTGGTCTGCATGTGTGTCTGGGTCTGAAATGAGTCTCTTATAGGCAGCGTATACATAGGTCTTATTATTTTTTTTTAATCTGTTCTCTTACCCTGCATCTTTTGATTGTAGCATTTGATCCATTTACATTTAAAGTAATTACTGATATGTATGTCCTTATTGCCATTTTGATACTTGTTTTATGTGGTTTTGTATTTCTTCTCTGTTCCTTTCTTCCCTTGTTCTCTTTTCTCATGATTGGCTTTCTTTAGTGAAATAATGGATTCCTTATTTTGTTTTTTTCATATCTATTACTGATTTTGATTTGTGGTTACCATTTAGTTTATTTGTAATCTCTGCATATAACAGTCTACATAAAGCTGATGGTTGCTTAATTTTGAACTCATTCTTTACTTTTGTCCCTTCTACAGTTCAGATATTTGATATCATCTTTTGCATACTTTTATTTTGTGCTTCTCTCTTTTTTTTTAAATTTATTTTTTATTTTCAGCATAACAGTATTCATTATTTTTGCACCACACCCAGTGCTCCATGCAATCCGTGCCCTCTATAATACCTACCACCTGGTACCCCGACCTCCCATCCCCCTTCAAAACCCTCAGATTGTTTTTCAGAGTCCATAGTCTCTCATGGTTCACCCCCCCTTCCAATTTCCCCCAACTCCCTTTTCCTTTCTATCTCCCTATGTCCTCCATGCTATTTGTGCTTCTCTTGACTGATTATTGGAGATATACTTTTTTTTTGTCTTTTGTGCTCCCTAGTTTTATTTCTCTTACTTTTGGTTTTGTTTTTCACTCATAGAGTCTTACTTATGGTTTTTATTTTCCACTTACAGAATCTACCTTAACATTATTTGTAGGGCTGGTTTAGTGGTCATGAAGTCTTCGCTACCCCCCAAACTCCTCTGGAAAGCTCTTTAACTCTCCTTCTATTCTGAATGATAACCTTGCTTGATAGAGTATTCTTGGATACAGATTTTCCTTTTCAGCACTTTGAATATATCATTCTACTCCCCTCTGGCCTGCAAGATTTCTGTTGATAAATCAGCTGACAAGGTTATGCAGTTTCCTTTCTATGTAATTGCTTTTTTTTCCCCTCTAGCAACCTTTCAAATTTGTGGTTTATCACAAATTTTTTTTTGCCATTTTATTATCTTATTTATTTTTAATTGACTATTCCATAAGGAAATGATAGGAAGGATATCAAAGGAGAGACTGTCTGCCTTGAGATAGTGCCATTTTAATTACTCTGTGTCTTGGTGTGGACCTCCTTGAATTGGGTGTTGTCCATACCTCCTAAATCTAGTTCTCTGTTTCCCTTCCCACATTTGGGAAGTTTTCAGCTATAATTTCTTCAAATACATTTTCCAATTCCTGTTTCTCTCTTCTGCTTCTGGGACCCATATAATGAGAATGTCATTCTGCTTGATGGTATCACTGAGTTCTCTATGTCTGTTCTCAATATGTAGTGCTTGTTTGTCTCTCATCTCTTCAACTTGATTGCTTTCCATTACTCTAGCCTCAAGGTCCATTATATGTTCCTCTATTTCCTGCAGCCTATATTTATTCCATCTGTTGCATTTTTAATTTCATTTTATTGAGTTCTTTTTCTCTGATAGATTTTTTATCTTTTTGTTAGGGTCTCACTGATGTTCTCCACCCTTTTCTGAATTCCAGAAAATTAAATTCTCTATCTGACCTTTTGTTCTGTTCTTTAATTTGGCATATATTTTTCCGTCTCCTCATTTTGTCTATCTCTATGTGCCATTTTCTTTGTTAAGAAAGGCAGCTACATCTTCTGCTTTTGAGAGTAGTGACTTTGTGGAGAAGAGGTCCTGGGGTGCCTTGCAGTGCAGTGTTCCCTGTTCACCAGAACCTGGCACTTCAGGTGCCAGAGTCTCCTAGGTATATTGCTTGTGTTCTACTCTTGTCACTTTTTCTTTCAGTCCAGATGTCTTTACTGACTCTCTTTCTGTTGTGGGCTATGTTTTCTCTGTGGTGTTAGTGAGGCCCAGGCAGGTCAGCCCTGAGGGGGTCTTCCCATAAGAGGGCTTGGAGGCAGGGCCATGGTGTTAGCAAAATTTGCATTGAGCCACTACTCCTTGGTCAGGTTTCTGGGAAGTTCTACAGCTGGGGCCACAGCGTTTGGTGACTGGGGCCCTGTGTACAGTAGCTGGGCAGGGCGTGTGGGAACATGGTGTTAGAAAAATCTCTGCTCAGCCCAGGGCCAAGGCCACCAGGCTTGGAGTGGGAGCATTCTCGGGAGAATGCGTGGGCAGGGTGCACTGCCAACAGGTCAGGTAACAAGTGTCTCTGAAGTCTTACCTCCTGTGGGTGGCTTGCTGTTTTTGCTGGGTGGGAGAAGAGAAGAAGACGCCTGCCAACTACTTCCTTTGT
Source organism: Neogale vison (assembly GCF_020171115.1). Taxonomy (NCBI): domain Eukaryota; kingdom Metazoa; phylum Chordata; class Mammalia; order Carnivora; family Mustelidae; genus Neogale; species Neogale vison. The sequence continues at coordinate 132,839,412 of NC_058097.1, forward strand.
TCTGAGAGAAGTCCTCCAGCATGCTCCAAATCATTATAAACAGATCTTCCCCCAATTTTCCTGAGATGTGCAAACTGTCCCATCTATGTTGCCTCTCCATGGGTTGCTATCTCTTTAAGGGTGGGGACCCAGCTATCACTTACCCTCTTGGCTCACCTAGTGCTGAGTCAGCTGACTTTTAAAACTCCAAGCTCCTTGTCTGACTTATACAGACTCATGGAATTTAGCTCAGGTTTTCAAAACTGGATGTTATAGGGGGTTCATCTTCCCTGGATGATTTCCCTGGCACAAGGGACCATTTACTTCCTTTCTCCATGCTTACAGAAGAGCTCCCTCTGAAGGCAGCTCCCAACTGCTGTTTCAGTCCTTCTTAGCCTCTCAAATGTGGCTTCTTCTTCACATTTAATTGTAGAGTTTGTTCTGCCAGGCTTTGGATTGTCCTCCAGTTCATTTACATGGATAGGAATGATAATCTAGGTGTAAATGTGGGTATCAGGTGAGCTTACGGTCTTCTTAGCCCACCATCCTCCCAAATTCTTTTCCAAAGTTTTGTGTTTCAATGAACTATGAACTATAAGGGGAGAAAATAACCCAGTAGCTCTGCTCTTAACAGATAAATTTACTAGTTTGAAAATTGCATACCATACATTATTGACCTACCATCTGTGGCTGGTGGCTATATTTTGGTGATACATTGTCTGGACAGTTGTTTCAGAAAAAGACCATTCCCTTGTTTTTAGTAAAATAAAGTTTTTGTCATGCATGACTTCAGATATCCTAATTTTCAGACTACAACCAGAATTTCCAAGGAAGTTTCTGGCAATTGGTTGAAGAAGGTTAAATTAAGCATGAATACAAGGTTAGTATTTGTTTCCTTTGATAAAATTGCCAAGAAATTAAATATCTAGACTTCTGAGACTACCTTTCAGGATTTTTTGCAGAAAAATCCCAGTATCAGTGGATGTGTGTGTGTGTGTGTGTGTGCTTTTATCTACATACTATTTTTAGAATATTAAAAATATTAAAAATTCTCTATCTGACCTGTGATGAAAATATGAGTTTTGATTTCTTCTAAGCAAAAGAATTTCAGAAGGAGTAGATTACTTATTTCCTTGAGGTCTTTGTTTATTGTTAAAATCAGGATATAACTAATTCATCTTATACAGGGGTTTAGTAGCTGCTTATAGATAGAATGACTATAACAAGTACTGTGAATATTGTGGTGGCACAGAAATGCTTATTATCAGTAATAATAGTAATAAGCAGTGAGGTATTCAGCTGAAGAAGTTGAAGGCAAGACATTGTCACATTGTTTTCTTAAGATTTTAAAAAACTTTGGCTTTCTTGTGCATGTGACACTTTCAATTGTGTTGGAGAGATTAAGAGCTATAAATGCAGTACTTCGTTGTCTAAGGAATTCTTCATAGAGACAGACTTCATATAAAGTCTAAATTGTGTCACTCACTGTCTGAGTTTTAGCATTAAGATCTTTAGAAGATAATTTGTTTATTCTTAATGTAACCTCAGGCTGAATTCTCTTAGGTTATCATAGAAGAAATGTCACCTGAAAGTAGAAAATATCCCTGAGATTGCTTCAGGCTTGAGCACATTTTTCTTGTCAAAAAATTAAGTCCAACCTTGAAGGTTACTAGTATTTGCATATTTACCCCATTCTTTTGGGTTCCCAGGGACTAAAGGATAAAGTGACTAGAAGCGGGAGGAAAAGAGATGATTCTTACACTGAAAAATACTAAAAAAATGGTTGAAAGTGTATTCCAAGACTGAGTACAGTAAAGATCTCTGTGTATCTTCTTGATATATCCCTGAGTGTCTACAAAGAAAGATTGTAAGGTTTTGTCTGTATGGATGGGACCCCAAAACAATTGCTTATATTCAAATCTTTTCACCATTTCTTTTCCAAATGTCAGTTTATTTAAAGGAATGGGTACTTTCAAAGTATACATGAAATTACATAAGAAGTAGCTTTTTAAGTAATAAAATTACAGATCTTCCTTAACTTCTGGTGGGGTTATATCCCAAGAAACCCATCACGAGATGAAAATATTGTAAGTTGAATGTAATTTAATACACCAAACCTGTTGAACAGTACAGCTTCATAGAGTATACCTTAAATGTGCTCAGAACACCCACGTTCTCTTACAGTCGGGCAAAACCATCTCACACAGTCTTCTTTATCATAGCGTGTTGACTGACTCATGTAATTTACTGAATGCCATATTGAAAGTGGAAAATAGAATGACTATGGATATAGAATGGTTCTGAGTATATTTAGTTGTTTAGCCTTATGGTCATGGGGCTCACTGGCCTGGGAAAATAGCAAAATTCAAAATTAGAACTACAGTTTCTACTGAATGCTTATCACTTTGCACCATTGTAAAGGCAAAAAATTTTGAAGTCACACCATCGTAAGTTGGGGACTGTCCATATAGCAAAGGGCAAATCAATGATATTTTATTTATATAGTGTGTTTGTGTGTGCTTTCCATGTGGAAATTAGAAGGGCAACATTCACGGTAAATTCATTTGACTTAACAGTATTCTTCCACTCATGAAAAGCAGCCTTGGTATACATTCTGTACATATTTTGGATAACTAGAAAGAAAAGGGCAAGAGAACAGAGCCTGAAGAGCTGCTGAGAGGGTATGGACTCAAAGCCCACCCTTTACCTCCTGAACAGAGGGGAAAGGGTTGGTTTGCATTCTGTAATTATAATGTGGGGCTTGCTAATGCTCCCATGAGTGCTGGAGTCCAAGACATCTTGATGAAGATCAGAAATCAAGTTACCCTAGAGGAATTTTGTTTTTGTTTTTAAGCAGATGTTCACAGAGCTGCAATCTTTATTAAGCAACAGCACCAGGGAAATGTTACAGACAGGAATGCTTCCTGTCGATCACAGTTTAGATTGGCTTGGCAAAAGATTAGTAATGATTTGGAAAATTCCAGAACTAGTTTGATGTCAGAATGTTAGGAACACTTTATGTGAAGGCCAGAAAGGTGACTTTGTACCTCTGGGGGTAGTCAGTTACCCAACCAAACCACAAATGTTTTATTCAAGACACTATCCTGGGCCTTTAGAGGGGCACATAAAGAATTATCAGATATAGTCTCTGTTCCAAAGAACTTGCATTTATTTGCAGAAAAATTCAGAGATGTATGAAAAATTAATGGAATAAGGCAGTATATGTAAAGTGCCCAGTGAAAGGTACAGAAGGTAAAGATTAAAGGGAAGAATATGTATGACTTAGGGTTCTTTGATTCAGATCAACAATATTGCTCTCAATAACTTGAAAAAAGAGCTTTTATTTGAAGACTTTTAGGAACTCTCAGACTTGCCAGAAGTCTTAAGAGTCTTAAGGTCTTAGGAGACAGGCTTGCAGGAGCTGTCCAACAGGTCTGAGGTGCCTTGGATCCTGGGGTTGGAAGGAATTGTGTGTTAGGTCCCTCCAAGTTGTGGAAATTATTTGACCATTTTTTAATATCCTACCATAGATGTAGAAGTGATGTATACAGTAAGCTTAGGATAATGCACAAATTCTTCTGCTTCTAATGGACACTAAATGCACAAGGAAAGGGAGCAGTTTGCAAAGTAAGTGGGAACCAGATTACAGAGTGCCTTGCTAAAATTATCTTACTGGCAGTGAAGAACACTTTGCAATGTTTAGCAAGAGTATAGCATGGTAATAACTGCAAGGCTTTAACTCTGTTCTTTATAGTGGTGAGATTTAAAAAAAAATAGCCCCTCCCTACCTTATTTCTGATGGTTTTGAATTCAGCCTCTGGGTGGTCTGTTCCTGAACTGCTTCCATTCTTTACAGCAGTCATTATCATGCCTTTCTTAGGGCAGTGTTTCTCAAAAGAGCAACCAAAGGCTACCTGCATCAGAAATGACCAGGGAGAGATGTCTGGGTGTCTCTATTGATTAAGTATAACACTCTTGGTTTTGGCTCAGGTGAGATCTCAGAGTCATGTGATGGAACCCTGCTTCCAGCTCTTTGCTCAACAGGGAGTCTGCTTGAATTCTCTCTCCCTTTCCTGCTCATGCTCTCTCTCTCTCTCAAATAAATAAATAAATATTAAAAAAAATGACTGGGGAGATTTGTTAAAATGTGTATTCTTAGGACCCTACTGAATTAGAATATTGGGGAGTGGGGGAAGAACCTGCATTTTCAGCAGGTTTCCTGAGTGATTGTTCTGTGAACTCAGGTTCAAGAATCACTGTCCTGAGCAGTACTTAAATGGACCCATAGGCACAGGGACAAGGGTAAGATCCTTCCTTCCTGCCTTTCCTTCTCCCTCATCTCCTTCTCTTTCGCCCCATCTCCTCTCATTCTGTATGTTTTGCTCCTCTTCTGTTTTCTCTTTCATTTAAGAAACACGCCACTCATACGAACCATGAGAGACTGTTGACTCTGAGAAATAAACTGAGGGTTTTGGACGGGAGGGGCGTGGGGGGTTGGGAGGGTCTGGTGGTAGGTATTAAGGAGGGCAGGTATTAAGGAGGGCATGTATTGCATGGAGCACTGGGTGTGGTACATAAACAATGAATCTTGGAACACTGAAAAAATAAAATTAACAAAACAAAACAAAACACTCCGCTCACTGAGCACTCCCTGTGTGCAAAACAGTGCTAGATGACTTTCCGAATGCTGGAGACTTAAAGACATACCTGGGGAGCTTAAAATATATGTCTGCTCAAAATAGACATTGGCAGGAAATCAGTTCTATTTCAAGGTGAGCCTTTTATGGGAAAGACGTTTAGAATTTGCGTTAAGTAAGGCTCACTTTGATTTTCAAGTGTGGTAGGGCTCCAATCAGGAAGATCTAAGGATTTTCAGCTGTTGATAAAGGGGCAGCAGCTGGTGAAATCAAATGGTAGGCATCAGGGTGAGAATCTCCATGACAATTCAGAACATCAGAGAGAGTGTAGGACCCGGCACTAATGCTTGGGTGGATTCTCTCTTCCCTTGTCCACTGCTCTTGTTTGAGATGTCATAAAGAGAAAAAAAAATTATTTAGCATACCTAATGCTATGCAGATATCATCTCATTTATTATTTATAGGAATCCAGTTACTAGAACAATACCTAGTACAACTAGGTTTTGAACGGATATTATTACTGATTTGTTTTTTAGTAAATGCTAGGCAATGTACTAGACATTGAGATGCATCACTGAAGAAAAGCAAAATAAGAATCTTTGCCTCATGTTGCAGGTGATTTTATATCAACCTTGTTAGGTTGATAAATATAATTCCCACTTTACAGATGAGAAACTGGAGATTAGTGAATTTATGAGGTCAGACAGCTAGAAATCTGTAAGGTTTAGCTCTAGGAAATGGATTCCCACACCTTTTTGGCTTCCAAACTCTTATTTTCTATGACACTGTTATAGATTCAGGTAGATTTTTTAAAGTAAAAAACTATCTTCCTTTGTTTGGATATGTTGGTCATCCTCAGAAACTGAAATGAATTTCCTGAAGAATAGCCTTTAAGCAGCAAAATGCTAAAGAGAACTGAAAAGACCCCAAACAATGCCTTGTCCCAGTCTCTTGTCTCCTGTGCAGAGATCAGAAGACTCCAGTTAAGCTCCTGTAAACTGACTATAGAACTGAAAACTTAGATGCTGTTTGGAAATGTCATATCCCTTATCTAACATATGCCCTCGCTTCTGATATTTCAGCCCATTACTTTTGGGAAGGGTGTGGTGCTCCTGCCAAGAAAGTGGTGGATCAGCTGGTCCAGGTGAATAGTCCTGCAATTGGAGTAGTAGTTGAAGGTTATCCACCGTGCCTCTAACCTCTGTGTGGCTTCCTGTTTCCTTCCTGTCCTGGTGCTCCTTTCTTCTTAGGGCCTTGTGTGCTGACAGTCTCAGGGTCTGCTGACACAGCTGAAAATGATCTATAAAATGAGATGTAATACCTTCCTCCTCCAGGAAGAGGTGTTTGCATTTTAGAAGAGGGCATTGCTTCACCCAAAGGGTTGATCCTTATTAGGGATGGCTTAGAGAGGGTACTGTCTCTGAGGTTCACTCAGATGCACCTTTCACTGTGCATTTCCCTCTCCTCCCAAACAGAATTAATTGCTTTTATTTTGAGTCTGTAAAATTTTGCTGTTACTTCTTTTATAATGCTTAGCTCTGTCTAACCTGTTTGTTAATTAGCTGTGATTGTGGCCTTGTTATAAGACAGCACTGGGCATGCATCTCTAAAACACGGGTATGCCTGAGGTGCCAGGAACAGTCTTTGCACTCTGCCCGTGGTCCATAATGGTTTGGTACATTGAACTGAATTGGAGTTATTCTGGAGAGGGCACATTTTAAGGGTAGAGGGTGTACTTTTACTTTTAATCCACTCAGAATAATTTGCCAGAAATGTAAATAGGCATAGAGAAATGAGATGGACATCCTAAGTCATTTTCTAAAGAGATGAACTAAATACCATTTGTTTGGTCCAATTATACACTTAAACACTACAAATTTGGGTACTGTGTACTATCTGTCACTTATTAACTTCCCAGGAGCGTTGGGCATGCTACTTTCTGTCTCAGGGATTCCAGTTTCTTCACCTGTTAAAATAATACGTTGATCCTTAAGATACAATGAGATCGTATGAAAAAGCACAGTGCACATTTCCTAGCACATGGTACCTCCTCATCACCTGTTCTTTATCGTTATTTTTATTTTCACAATGCTCTGAAGTTGATGATCCCTCCATTTTACAGATAAAATATAACAATGACTTTTGTGTATTGGGTGCAGTCTTCCACTGGATTTTTACAGCAAGCTTGTGGGGAGGTACCGTTATCACTGCCGCTTTTACAAAGAGGAGCCAGGTTGTGTTCGGGGTCACTCAGCTGGGTAAGTAGTGGAGCTGGGATCCATGCTTAGTTCCCATGAACTCCCGAGACTTCATTCTTTCCACTATGACAAGCTGCCTGTAAGGAATGATTGCCACTTCAAAATTGCACTCAGCCTTCTTAAAATACTTCTGTTCTTCAAACGAAATACCTCACGTCAGTTCTAAATCTGTAATACTTGGGGAATTAGAGCCTCATCCCATGTAATGCTGCAATGTGCTCTCTGCGCTGCAGAAACCTCAGACGCAAGGGTTTTCACCCTTGAGGTATCTGCTGGTGGGCGGCTCATCCTTATGCCATCTGTGAGGTGCTGTGAGAGCACTCTAGATGAAGAATGCTTGTAAATGCAAGCCAGTGTTTCTGCGCAAGACCTATGTGTTGCTACTACTGAATATATTAGTTCATTACACATCTTCCAAATAATTAGAAAGAATGTGCAGCATGCATTATAGAATGTATATATTTCAAACCCTAAGCTGGCATGTTACAAGCTTTCAGTTACTAACTAACATGTGAATTTTAACACTAGTTCCCTGTCAGAGGTAACTGGCGGCAGAATGAAAACTCTGGAATATAACTTCATTCAAATGTGAATAGATAGGGCCAAAGGAAAATCTTCTGATTTTGAAACTGGACTCGTGCCAGCTTTTGAATTCTGAGGGAGATCTGAGACCTGGGAAGAAATAGCCAAGTTATAAAATATGATTTCCTTTTGCTTTCACTTTGTTTCTTCGAATGTAACATTCCTTCATAGTCCGTAGTTATGTTTGATCACATCAAAGCAAGGTTAGATACATCTTCTGCAACACTCAAAATATTTTGCTATGCAACCTAGAGAGGTTATTTTCACTTCAGTATGAACAAAATACAGATCTATTAGAAATTATTACTAAGCTCTTTTTTTTCTTTAATTCAAGATTTGTACTGGCTCTTTACAAAATTTTCACAAATCTTTAGCAAAATGGAAAAAACGAAGGGCAATGTGGTATGTTTTCCATGAAGCTAAATTCATTTAACTGTAAGTGTTGATCTTCTATTTTGAGATTCAGCCGTTGCAATGTTTTCTGTGTTGCAATGTCCCTTTTATTATGAAATGGTGGTAATAGTAGGCTGAAGTTTCTACATTTAATGTTTTTGACAGTATCTGAAGTTGCTAGCTCTATTTCTGTTTGCCAATTTTTGTTTGTTTTTAATTTACTGACTTGTGTAATTTAAGTCTGGGAACCACTGGCATGGTAGAAAGAGCACAGGGTTTGAAATCAGAAGCCCCTGAATTTCCTTCCTTGCTAAATCTACTACAAGCCAGATGAGCTGGGCCATTATTGGTGCTCCTAGAATCTCAGCTTGTCCATTTGTAACGTAAAGGAACAGAGTTGTTGGGAGAATTCAATGTGATTGAATATGCAAAATGTCTATCTCACAGTCCTACTTAACAATCATTTTTCCTCTTTATTTTTTTCTTCTAGAAACACAATTCATTAGAAGAGTGTGACCGTTGTCTGAGATACGGGAGAAGAGCAGATAAGGGAGCCAAATCACAAAATGGAAAATGGTGATCCCAGAGGCAGGAAATGTTTGACGTAGTCTTTCTTTCTTTCTATTCCTTACATTTTCTTATATTAAGCTCTTGGAGGGCAGTGATTTATCTTGTTTGTGATTCCCCAGCATTGAGCACAGACGGCAGGCTCAGAGAGGCCTCTGCTAAAAGTGGTATAACTGGGGACGTGGACTCTGATTTGGCTATTTGCATGCAGGAAATTTATTGGGGTGTATTTGCCAGTTTAATGGCTGTAGGGGAATTGAAGGAAGAAGGGCCAGGCAGGGATCTCTGACAATGCTGCAGTGCGTTTTGGAGCTGGAATAACCATGCACTAGTTCTGAATTAGGGGATTCAGGCTTTTTACTCCCTCTGTCAGTCGGTCATAGGATATGGGTTGAGATAGGGAGGGGGGCAGGAATTAAGAGAGGTCCCTCTCTTCAGCTAAGGCAATCTCAGGAGGGGTTTTAGCGGCAAGCTCTCAGTTGCTGTTATGGGCAGAATTGTGTCCCTCCAGAAACTGTTGAAGTCTTAACCCCAGATACCTGGGAATATGACCTTATTTGGAAACAGGGTCTTTGGAGAAGATCAAAGTGAGGATCAAGTTAAGATGAGATGATTAGGATGGTTCTAATCCAATATGACTATGTCCTTATAAAAAGGGGACATTTTGACACAGACATAGACATATGTAGAGAGAAGACAATGTAAAGGCCCAGCAAGATTGCCATCTGCAAACCAAGGAATGCCTGAGGCTCCTAGAAGCTAGGCTCCCAGAGGTTAGGATCAGATCTTCCCTCACAGCCCTCAGAAGGAACCTGTCTGCACACACCTTGATTTTGAACTTCTGCACTCCAAAACTTTGAGACAATACATTTCTGTTACCTAAGCTGCCTGGTGTGTGGTGCTTTGCTACAGCAGCCCTGGGAAACAAATATAGTGGCCAGAGCTCTGACAGCAGGGGGCCTGTGCTGAGTTCTGAAGGGGTGGGGCACGGCACATCACAGTGTTACTGACAGAACTCCATGATGTTTGTGGCGTGAAGGAGCCTTCATGTTTTAGCTTTGACCAAAGTGGGGTTATGTTTCTCCCTGAAAGAAGTCTGCTAAGTAGGTGGACGGGTCCTTCTATCTAATGATAGACACACCTCAATGCAATGAAATGCCTGGGTCTATAAGGCTGCCTTCAGGCTAACTATGTCCAGAAATTGACAAAGGAAGAGTGCTCTGTATGTGCTCAGAGAACACTTTAAATCTGAGGTGCCCTAGAAACCAGGTAGATTTGTGGACCTGGGTCTCAAGGTAGGCTTGAACTGTTCTGGGGCTTGTTACTGCTCTTGCATTGTCAGCTTGACGAGCTTGTTTAAGGAAATGAGGTTTTAAAATATAACAAGAGTCTTGGCTATGGAGGAGGATGGAGGAATCAAAAAGTGACAATAAGGAATTTTTATATCACAATATGGCTCAGAGTAAATGCTAATTTACTGAGCTGAGCAGTTCTATCAGGGTAGAAGAGAAATGGGGATGGATTCACGTAATTTTAGATTGATGTTTGCTGGTTCTTTGTGTTTCTCTATTACTTTTGGATTTTGTCCAGCCTATCAGAGGCTGGGGCTATGTCTTATTCATCTCTGTAGTCTCAGCACCAAACTGGATGGACAATTCTGGGAACTGAATATGTATTTAGAGCTGAGGAGTATATGAAATCGGCCTGTGTAATCCCCTTGTCTTTTTCCTGCAAGTTGTGAGCATTAGCTATATTCTTGCATCAATAGAACAGTAGGAGCAGAGAAATCCATTATCTCTTTCATGCCATCAACTGAACTGTCATCAGAGCTTGCATTGCAAAATTTTTATTTCTGGTCATAGGCAGGGAAAGAAACAATCTTCTTTCTACTGAACTCCAGATAAGAGGTTGAAAACAAAACAAAACAAAACAACAGCAACATAAACGATTGTTGAATGGATATTGAAAGCGTGAGTAAAGCCCTTCAATACTTACAAGTTTTTGTCTTTGGATTGTAAATGATAAGTTTATGTCCATCATGGAAACCACATGGCTTATTGGAGAAAGGTCCCAGACTCCATCCTTGCCTGCAAATCAACACTGAGGATTCATGACAATCATGTAGTAGATGCTCGGTAAATATCTTTGGAATGAAATTCCATGCTGCAATCGGAAACAGGTTCCTACAGAGTCTATGTCAGGTCTCCACTGAAACTTCTTTCAGGAGAGGTCAGCCATCTCTTAACTGGTATACTTCTCAGCTTGCCTGCCTGCCTTCCTTCCTTCCTTCCTTCTTTCCTCTGTCTCTGTCTCTCTTTTTTTCTTCTTTTGGTGAGTTCCCCACTCAGTTCCCTGGTCTTTCACTTCTAATGTCTTCTGGGAAATCCAGAGATGCTTGGAATTTATTTGCAGTGTGTGTCTGTGGGGGCAGATGATGGGGGTGGTTGTGAGAGCCCAGCATCCCCAGCTTCAGGTTTGGAGAGCTCTGAAGGTACCTTATACCACACAGTTCCCCTGATGTGTTAGGCAGAAGTTGCTGCCAGCAGGACCTTCCAGAAATCCCACCTTTGTTGGACCTCCTCCTCTCCTCATTTTGTTTCTCTTGTCCTTTACTAGTATCCTAGGGGACACTGTCTTCAAAAATTTCTCAAACATGGGGTTCCTGGGAGGCTCAGTGGGTTGAGCATTTGCCTTTGGCTCAGGTCACGATCTCAGGGTCTTGGGACTGAGCCTGCAACTGCCTCCCTGCTGGGTGGGAAGTTCACTTCCTTTTTCTTCTCCTCCTCTCTGCCCATGCACTGTCTTTGTCTCTTTCTCTCTCTCAAATAAATACATAAATAAATCTTTTAAAAAAATAAATAAATTGGTCATACATGAATTCTCATCTAGGGAAGCCCAACCTTAGGCTTCCCACAGTAAGAGGGGAGAAAAGCCCTTTTGACTGAGGTCCATCTCTAAAAACGACCCCGTTTCTCTGCTCCCTTTCAAAGTAGAACTTCTCAAAAGAGTCATGTAGTGCCTCTTACGCTTCTCTATTTCCTTCCTCAAACCATTCTAATTAGGCTTCTATACCAAACACTCCATAGAAACTGCTCTTTTCAGTATCACCAGTGACCTCTATCTGGCCAAATTCAATAGCTGCCTCTTGTTCTCTTTTTGCAGGAGTTCTCAGCAGTATATAGCTTATCTGACCCTTCCTATAGAGACACTCTCTTTTCTTGGCTTTACTGACATCACACTCCTAATTTTCTTCATGCCTCATAGGTTATTCCATCCTACCTTTTGAGCTTATCCCCTCTTCTCTTTTTGGCCTACTATATGTTGAATACCCCATGGCTTAAATCTTGGACCCCTTCTTTTATCTATTTATGCTTCTCCCCGTATGTGCTGAAAAGTTGTGCCTCTTGCCCCAATTTCTCCACGAAATTTTAAGTTATATGCCCTACTTCTTATTAGACGTCTCCACTAGTGTATTTAATTAGTGCATCTCAAATGGAAACATCCAAGAACGAACTATTGTTTCTTTATGCCAACAACTTAAGGAACACTTGTGTTTCTCACGTACTACACCTGGTCTTTGTGAATGCGTCACTTTGCACTGTACTGCTCAAACTAGAGACAGAATAATTCTCCTATGTGGCTCTACTCTGTCCTCCCTATCACATCTAATTGATGACACACTCCCACTGACTATGCCACTGCCTTATGCTCTTCATCTGAACTTCTCGTCATCTCGGTTGCCACTACCACTGCTGCTATCATCTTTTATCAGTCGGATTACTGAATCCGTCAGCCAACTGGTCTCTTACTTCCTCTGTCTATCCTTCTCCCCACCTGCCTTAAACCATTCTTGGAACACATAATGAGATCCCATCATCCTCCTGCTTAAAACTCTGCATGGCCTCTTACTGCACCGACGATGAAATCTCGAGTCCCTGCTACAATTTATAATCCATGCTTCCCCTCTGGATTCTTCCCTTTCCTTAGTTTGAGCCATCAGCCGTTCCAGACTTCGGTCTTTCCTAGCACATGACAAGTGTTGTGCTTGTGGCTCTTCCTTCTGCCTACAGTACGTTGCCCTCAGTCTTTTCTTCATGTTTGTATGAGATAGATATCCTTTTTTCCATCTTTATTGAGGAATAACTGACACACATAGTTTTAGGTACTTAGGATATACAACATGATATTTGATATACATATTCATTCACTGTGGTGATTATTAAGATCAAGGCAATTAAGACATCCATTACCTCACAAGGTTAACTCTTTGGTTGTTGTTGTTTATGGTAAGAACATTTAAGCTATACTCCTCTTAGCAAGTTTCAATTTTCAAATTTACAATACAGTATTATTAAATGTAGTCAGCATGTTATACAGTAGAGCCTCAGGATTTATTCTTAAAACTGAAGTTTGTAACTTTTAACCTATGTTTCCAACTTCCCCATCCCCAGCCCCTGGCAACCGCCTTTCTATTTGCTGTCTCTATGAAATTGATTTCTTTTTGTTGTAGATTCCACATACATCTGATACCATACAGTATTTGCTTTTTATTTTTTTCTCCCCTCTGTCTGGCTTACCTTACTTATCATATTGCCCTCCACTCTCAAAACCATGTTGTCACAAATGTTAGAATTTGCTTCTTTCTTGTGGCTAATTAATACCCTATTTCACCCATTCTTTTATCCATTTTTTCTTTATCTATTTACTTATCCGTTGAAGGGCATTAAGGTTGTTTCAGTATTTTGGGTATTGTGACTAATGCTGCAGTAGACATGGGAGTGCAGATACTCTTTTTGGGATACTGATATCATTTTCTTGAGATATATACCCAGGAGTAGGATTGCTAGATCATATGGTTGTTCTATTTTTAATTTTTTGAAAAACCATCATATTGTTTTCCATAATGGCTATACCAACTTACATCCCCAGCAACAGTGTATAAGGGTATCTCATTCCCCAAATCTTTATTTACATTGCTTATCTCTTGTCTTTTTGATGATAGCCATACTGATAGGTGTGAACTAGTATCCTATGTGGTTTTGTTTGGATTTCCCTGATAATTAGTGATGTTGAACACCTTTTCAACTGTATGTCTTCTTTGGGAAAATGTCTATTCAGTTCTTCGACCATTTAAAATGGATTTTTTTGCAAAGCACCAGGGTGGTTCAGTCAGTAGAGCATCTGCCTTTAGCTTATCTCATGATCTGGGGGCCCTGGGATAGAGCCCCATGTCTGGCTTCCTGCTCAGCGGGGAGTCTACTTCTCCCTCTGCCCCCGCCCCGCACTTGTGTTTTCTCTCTCTCTCTCAAATAAATAAATAAAATCTTTAAAAAAATGGATTATTTACTTTTTTTCCTAGTAAGTTATATGAGGTGTTTTTTTGTTTTGTTTTGTTTTGTTTTGTTTTATTTTTAAGAGGGGGAATGGGCAGAGGAAGAGAGAGAGGAAAAAATACTTAAGAAGGCTCCATGCCCAGTGCAGAGCTACACTTGGGGCTTGATCTTATAATTCTGAGATCATGATCTGAGCTGAAATCAAGAGTCAGACGCTTAACCCACTGAGCCATTGTGGCAACCCTTGAGTTCTTTTTTTTTAAATTAAGTTTTTATTTACATTCCACTTAGTTAAAATGCAGTGTAATATTAGTTCCAGGTGTATAGTCTAGTGATTCTGCACATCCATGCAACACCCAGTACTCATCACAACACGTGCCCTCCTCATTCCCCATCACTTGGGGATGTTTAACCCCCCCACCTCCCCTCTAGAAACCATGTTTGTTCTTTATACTTGAGTCTATTTCTTGGTTTGCCTTTCTTTTTTATCCTCCAATGTTCTTTTTTTTTTTTTTTTTGAATGAAGTCATAAGGTATTCGTCTTTCTCTGATTAACTTATTTCACTTAGTATGATACTCTCTAGTTCCATCCACAGCATTGCAAATAGTGAGATCTCATTCTTTTTTATGGCTGGGTAATATTCATACACACACACATATACCACCTCTTTTAAAAAATATTTTATTTATTTATTTAAGAGAAAGAGAGTGAGCACACAAGCAGGGAGAGCAGCAGAGGAGAGAGAGAAGCAGGCTTTCTGCTGAACAGGGAGCCTGATGCAGGGTTCAATCCCAGGACCCTGGGTTCATGACCTGAGCCAAAAGCAGGTTTACCGACTGAGGGACCCAGGTGCCCCCTATACCATCTCTCTCTCTCTCTCTCTCTTTTTTTTTCATTCATCAGTTGATGGACATTTGGGCTCTTTTCATATGTAATTTGGCTATTATAGATAATGCTGCTATAAACATTGGTGTGTTTGTATCCCCTTGAGAGTTATATGAGTACTTTATGTATTTTGGACATTAACCCCCTATCAGATATATGGTTTGCAAATATTTTTTCCCATTCTGTAGGTTGTCTTTTCATTTTGTTGATGGTTTCCTTTGCTGTACAGAAGCTCTTTAGTTTGATGTAGTCCTACATGTTTATTTTAACTTTGTTGTCTGTGCTTTTGGTATCTTACCTCGGAAATTTATTGCTAAGACCATTATCAAGGAAATTTCCCTATATTTTCTTCTAGAAGTTTTATGTTTCAGATGTTACATTTAAGTTTTTAATCCATTTTGAGCTTTTGTAAATGGTGTAAGATAGGTATCAACTTCATTCTTTTGCATGTGGATTTCTAGCTTCCCTAGTATCATTTATGTAAGAGACTATCCTTTCCCCAAGATGTGTTCTCAATGCCCTTGTCAAAGATTTGTTGACCATATATGAGTGGGTTTATTTCCAGGCTATTTTGTTTTACTTGTCTATGTTTCTGTTTTTATGCCTGTACCTACTATCTTGGTTACTATAGCTTCATAATACAGTTTTAAGTCAGGAATTGTGATACCTCAATATTTGTTTCTCTTTCTCAAGATTGCTTTGGCTATTCAAGACTTTTTAAAGTCCACAGAAATTTTAGAAAGTTTTTCTATTTCTGTGAAAAATGCCATTGGAGTTTTGATAGAAATTGCATTCAGTCTATAAACTGATTTGGTAGTCTATCCTACCAAATAGTTTATCAGTATTAATTCTTCCAAGTTTCTTGGATAAACTTGGAAGTTTATCTAAGATAAACTTTCATTTATTTGTGTCTTCAATTTCTTTCCTCAGTGTCTTACAGTTTTTAGGGTGCAAGTCTTTTACCACCATGGTTAAATGTGTTCCTAAGTATTTTATTACTTTTTATTTTATTTTATAGTATAGTATTTTATTATTTTCTTGCTATAGTAAATGTGATTACTTTCTGAATTTCTCTTTCAGATAGTTCATTGTTAGTGTATTGAAACACAACTGAGTTTTGTATGCTATTTTGTGTCCTGCAACTTTACTGAATTATTAGTTCTAACAGGGTTTGTTTGTTTGTTTGTTTGTTTTGAGGAGTAGAGTCTTTAGGGTTTTCTATATGTAGGGTCATATCATCTGTCTGTAAACAGATAATTTTATTTCTTTCTTCTAATTTGGATGCCTTGCATTTCTTTTCCTTGATTAATTCCTGTGTTTAGAACTTCCAGTACTCTGTTGAATAGAAGTGGCAAGAGGGGGATCCTTGTCTTTTCCTGGTCTTAGAGGAAAGGTTTTTAACTTTTCTTCAGAGAGTATGATGTTAACTATAGGTTTGTCATGTATGGTCTTCATTTTGGTGAGGTACATTTCTTCTATGCCTAATTTGTTGATGGTTTTTATTATGAAAGAGTGTTCAATTTTGTCAAATACTATTTTTTTGGTCAAATACTGCATCTATTAACATGATCGTATGATTTTTATCCTTCATTCTGTTCATGTGGTAAATCACACTCATTGATTTGCATATGTGAACCACCTTGAATAAGTGCCACTTGATCATAGTGTATCGTCCTTTTAATATGCTCTTGAAGCTCTTGGATTTGATTTCCTAGCATATATGTTCATCAGGGATATATCCTTGTAATTTTCTTTTCTTGTGGAGTCCTTGTCTGGTTTTGTTATAAGGCAATGCTGACCTTCTAAAAAGAGCTTGGAAGTATTCCTTCCTCTTCAATTTTTTGGAGAGGATTAGTATTAGTTCTTCTTTAAATGTGTGGTAGACTCCATCAGTGAAGGCATCTGATTCTAGACTTTTATTTGTTGGGAGAGTTTTGATTATTGATTCAATCTCTTTGCTAGTTATTGGTCTGTTCAGATTTTCTATTATTTCATGATTCAGTCTTGTTAAGTTGTAGGTTGCTAGGAACTTATCCACTTCTTTAAATTGGCTAATTTTTTAGCATTAATTTTTTACAGTAGTATCTTATAATCCTTTGTATTTCTGTGATACCAGTTGTAATGTCTCCTCTTTTGCTTCTAATTTTATTAATTTGATTCATCCATTTTTATTTCTTAGTCTAGATAAAAATTTATCATCAATTTATCTTTAATAAAAACTCCGAGGGGCACCTAAGTGGCACAGTTGGTTAAGTCTCCTACTGTTGGTTGTCATCTCCAGGTACTGAGATTGACTTAGGACCCAGGGAGCAGTCACAGAATAGCAGCTGCATGGCCCCAGCAATAGCCTGTGGAAGCCTCATGTCAGGACTCAGAGGAGAGCGTACAGAGCAGGGAGAGCTTCAAAGGGTGGACTGCTGTGCAGTGGCGGCTCTGTTCCTGTAGGTGGCGAGGGACTATGGTGTCCTGATCCTGGAGAGTGGTTCACTGTGGCAACTAGAGTCTCTTGGAGCAGGTCTCACTGTAGATAGAACTCCAGCTCTGGTAAAGAGGTGCAGTGAGGGGGACTCTGGCCAGCTCCATCAGCTGGATTCTGCATTGGTGAAGACTGGTGGGTGAGGGTCCTCAGTAACAAAGGCTACAAGCGTTAACAGTGGTGATGGGACTTGCTGTGTTTCTCTTGCTCTCCTTTTCCTTTTGGGGTGAAATCTCCCTGAGGAAATCCTGGGCACTGATTTGCTCTGGAAAATTCTGGGCACTGAGCTGCTCTGGACTCAGGGCTGGGGTTATGTCGGTAAAACGTTTTCTGTGCTTGTCTATGTAGCTATCCTTATTTTTGAGCTTTGCAGGATTTCTGCTGCTTCTTTCATTGGAGTCCAGAGCTTTCCCAAAGAGACTTTTTGTCAGTTGGTGGTTCATTTATTGTTTTTGTAGGAGAGACAAGAATTGGGACCTCCTAGCCCATCATCTTGCTGATGTTTGCTCTGGGTCTTTTCAAAACTGACCCTAATAGCTGTGGGAAGCATTGACCTCAGTAAAATATCTCTAGATTGAGAGAAAGCTGAGTAACACATGAGCCCTACATTCAAGCAACTTCCATCAACAGTCTGAAGAATGGAGAGACATTCTAGCCATAATAGAATGAACTCCTAATTTTATTCTGAAACTCAGAGACTGGTTTCTAATATACAGACTTCTCTAAACTGTGAAGCTAGACTCCATCCTATTGTCAAATAAATATGTAATAATTTTTTAAAGATTTATTTATTTGAGGGGAGTGGAAGAGAGGGAGGGGCAGAAGGAGAGAGTGTCTCAGGCAGATTCCTTACTGAGCACAGAGCCTGATCTGAGGTTCTGTCTCATGACCCCGAGACTGTGACCTGAGCCAAAAACCAGGAGTCAGATGTTCAACTGACTGTGCCACCCTGGTGCCCCTATTTGTGAGGTTCTGGAGAGCAGAAACTATACATCACTTACTTGGACAAGTGGCATAGTGTATGGCATCTCTTCACAAGGTAGTCAACAAATGTTTGTTTGATGATGCATTGATCAGTGAAGATTGGGTTTTGCTATTAGCTTTGAAAATTTAGTCAACATTCAAAATCACTCTGAGCCTAGTTTTCTTTATACCTACCAGACAGGACTGTGGTAAAGAGCAAATGAGAGAGTGAATATGAAAGCACCAAACACATGCTTGGTGTACATAGTAAGCATTGTAGGTATATTTATTTTTCTCTTCCTCCCTCCATCTCTATTCTTCTCAATGCCTCCTTCCTACTATAGATTTACCTATGATCCCAAGTTCAACAGTAGGCATGATGCTTATATTCCTTTGTCTTCCTTTATTCTTCCCTCAAACCCTCCCTTCTTTCTCAACTGTTTCTCCCTTAGCCTCTTTCTTTCTTTTTTAATTTAATTTTTTTAGAGTTCCAAGATTCATTGTTTATGCACCACACCAAATGCTCATGCAATACATGCCCTCGTTAATACCCACCACCAGGCTCACCCAACCCGCCACATCTCTCCCCTCCAAAACCCTCAGTTTGTTTCTCAGAGTCCACAGTCTCATGGTTCATCTCCCCCTCCAATTTCCCCAAACTCACTTCTCCTTTCCTTCACTCAATGTCCTCTGGTTATTCCTTATGCTCCACAAGTAAGTGAAACTGTATGAAAATTGACTCTCTCTGCTTGACTTATTTCACTCAGCATAATCTCCTCCAGTCCCGTCCATGTTGATACAAAAGTTGGGTATTCATCTTTTCTGATGGAGGCATAATACTCCATTGTATATATGCATAATATCTTCTTTATCCATTCGTCTGTTGAAGGGTATCTTGTCTCTTTCCACCGTCTGGCAACTGTGGCCATTCTTAGCCTCTTTCTTTATCATATCCTCTCTCCCTTTTCTATCCCCCCCTTTTTAAATAAGATTTTATTTATTTATTTCACACAGAGAGAAAGGGCACAGAAGCAAGGGGAGGTACAGAAAGAGAGGGAGAAGCAGACTCCCTCTGAGCAAGGAGCCTGATGAGGGGTTTGATCCCAGGACCCTGAGATCAAGACCTGAGCTGAAGGCAGATGCTTAACTGACTGAGCCACCCAGGCACCCCTCTATCCTTCCCTTCTATTCAACTTTCAGCTCAACCTGTACTTTTCTCCTCTGCCTTTCTTAAAGTTTAGCATGAATATCTAGTCTCTCTAGCCTACCAAAAAGGTTAATGGGTTGCTCTTTAGTCAGACCTAAATACTCATTCTCAAACTCCCTATAGGAAAAGACCCTCTATGGAGCTTGTCTTTTGCTCCCTACTGAGACAAAAGGGCTTCCCAAGCCCATGCAACCCAAGTGCTGAAATATTAATAGGAAAAGACAGCAAGGCAAGGGCACGGCAGTTTGGGTGCGAGACCAGCAGGTCTTCTGGAGCTCTCTTCTGCGTGGAGCCTGCGGGAGGGCTGACATTCAGCCTGCCTCCACACGGAGTTGCAGATGGCTGCTAAGCTTATTCCAGCGAGCATACAAGGAAGGGGGTGGGAGAGACTGGCAGAACACAGCCACACTTCCTATCCATGACATCAAGATGCCAAGATCTAAAGACCATTAAAAATGGATAACTTGAGGGAAACTCACAGAGAGACAGTTTGAGCCTTATTAAAATGGATTGAAAACTTTTTTTTAAAAGGAGGAAAAAATATTCTGATTTGTTTTTGAGTTTTAAAAAATAAACATCCCTCAAGATTGGCCTCTTCTAAATAAGGTTGGTATGGGTATGTCTATGTAAAAATAAATCCAGTCGGACCTCCCACAGCATTTTCCTTAAAAAAACATGCCAATAAATTTGTAATACTGCCAAGTTCCAAAAGAACAGATTGAAATACCCAAGATTAAATATTCAAATTTTTCCCCATTGAAGTGGCATTTTAATTTCCTTCCCTAGAATACCCTGGTCGGGGGGGGGGGAGAATCACTGTCTTTACTTTCTTATTTTCATTTTCTTTCAAGTGGTGGGTTATAGTTGAAAGAGGTACAAATACTTAGGTAGACTTAGAGATCTTTGGGATTCCCCAGTAGAGGCCCCAAATGGGGAGAATGTCCATATGTGAGGATGACAAAACTATTAGTTAAGTGTAGTTTATTATTTTCTGATAATGCATTCAGGTCCAGGCAAAGCCCATCTACTCATTTTCATTGTTAGGTTGTAAATGAGCCTTGCATATATAAAAGTGCGCTCTTCTTTTATTGTTGGACTTTTCTTTATGATTATAAAGTTCAGTAGCTCATCTTTTTAGTATAGTCCTTAAAAGCTTAATAAGCTCAAGATCTGGATTTCATTTTAGGACCCATCCCATCCATCACTTACTGCTGAGTGACTCTGAGAAAATTACCTCATTGCTTTGAGTCTTGGCATAGTCGTCCATAGGATGGGGATGTTAATACCTGCCCTTTGAGGTCTCTGTGAGAATGACAAGGAAGTCAGCTTATATAGCACTGAGCACAGTGTCTGGCATGAGTGCAAGGAGTCAATATTTGTTAACTAGTATTATTTCTGCTGCCTCAGGAGTTTATTGCACTGACATAACTTCAGATATTTTCCTAGCACTTTGCAAATTTCAAAGCATTTTCACTTATTATGTCATGCATCCTGTGAAGATGGTAGGGCAAGAATCACCTAACCTTATTTAACGTATTTGTATTTAGGCACTTCCCAAACTCATGCAGTTAGAAAGTATTATGTCAGGACTTGAACCTTAGTGTTTTTGAGCCCATTGTTACATCTATGAAATATTAGTAATACGTTTGGAATTCAGTGAGTCCTTATTGTTTCAGCACTGTTCTTAGTGATTTATATGAACTATCTCATTTAATACTCACAATATTATGATTAAGGTACTATTACTTCCCCATTTTACAGGTGAGCAAACTAATGTTTGAACATTAACATTGGTCTCTTAGCACAGTACCTAGCTTTCAGGTAAAAACACTTAGGCATACCTTAAGTATGCCTGAATTTTCAGCTGTGTAATCTTAGGCAAAATCACTGAATTTCTCTGTATTCTTATCTGTAAATTGGAAATAATAATTCAAGCCCACTTTCCGAGTTGTGAGGATAAGATAGAACATTTGAATGTCCTTTGGAAAGGTAACATGCATGTACTAATTATTATAATATGGTAATGAGTCTTTTAAGTGGATGGGTGTAGCTAAAATGATCACCAATGATCTGGGAATAACTATTTTCTACTTTTTAAAATGCTGTGTTGGCAATAGGTAGACACAGATATGAAAGGAGCTCACTAGGAGCATGTCAGCTTAATCACAGTTAGAACAATTGTGGTTTCTTCCAGAAATGACTAAATTAGCAACATTTTCACATTCAGATAAGATGATTTTCTAGGCCCAAATTGTCCACAGCTGGATCTGTGTTGGGGCTGGTGCTTCCAGCTCATGGTTTCTGGACTGGTGGCCAGTGAATTCCAGACACCACTCTTTGTGTTAGAAGTTGATTCTAAATTCATGGAAGGTATTTTAATATTTGTGCAGATAGCCCATGTGGACTCTGCAACTCCAATTGATTTTGGCTGTTCATTCCTCCCCTCGAAGTTTACTTAATACCATTTTTGAGGGATGGTGACTGAGTCAATATCTGTGTGGACAGACCTGGGAGCCTCTTCACCAGTGTTGCTTACCTTGGTATTAAAAAAAAAAAATCAAGCAGTGCTGAATTGAAACACAAGACTATGAGACATTGTACTGTCTTCTTGGAGCTGATTTCTAGGCTCATAGGATGTCATGTCTTCCTAAATGGAATATCACTGGTAAAGCCTGGATATAAGAGCACCCAGTAATGATAGTTCCCACTCCTCTCCCTTGGTCTGTATTTCCTCACAGACTAGCACAGAGCAGGGCTTGCGGATGTGAAGCTAAGTCCCCACTCCCGCAATGTACAGGAGCAGAATGGCCAAAGCTCTGCAACCTGGCACTTTGATGGGGCCCCTGATGCTAGAGCTTATGGACACTGCAGACTTGAGTAAGTTCCTGAACTTTCCTGACACTGTTTTCTTCATTTGTAAAATTCCGTTGATAGTAGACACAGTTTTGGGATTGAGGATAATGAAGATGGTACAGGTAAAAGTGAATACCTTGTGTAAAAATAATATAACCATTAATTTTCTGTGAGTTCTTACCATTTACCCTCTTCTCTCATGGTATGAAAGTTCTAAATGAACGGCTTTAAGGGATGAGGTGGGGTGTTTCTTAAATGTGAGGTGCTTTATGCTCATTCTCTTGGTTTGTCCTCCTACAGTTCTGTGCCATGGGTGTGCTATTACTATCACTTTCCAGAGAAGGAAATGAATCCACAGAAAGGTTAAGTCACATGTCCAAAATGCCCCATTTAGTAGGTGAAATATTCAGAATTTGAATCCTGTGTTCTTTACTGAACAGAAAACTGGATTTGGAGCCAGGGTGACTTTTGTTTAAATGACAATAGGGCTAATAATGTTAACTATGCCTTCACTATATACCAGGTCTGTGCGAAGCAGTTTGAAGAACTAACTTGTTATATCTGCAATGACATGATGCCCCTTTACAGGTGAGTAAACTGTGAGGTTACCTGGCCTGCCACAGGTCAGCAAGTAAGCCGCAGAGTCAGGAGTTGGCCCGAGGCAACCTGGATTAAGAATCTCTGCTCTCTTTTCTGTGCAGTATTATTTGGGGCTAGGTTCACCTTTGCCACCCTCAAGCATGGCACTTCTCTGCTCTGGGCCTTGGCTTGTTAATTGGTAAAATGAGGAAGTTGTTTAGATAAACCATAAAATGCCTTCCATGAGTCTATCCAATAGAGTGAATCAATGTTGTCATAATAAAAATCACATAAGGGCATGTCCTGCAGGTCAGACCCATCCTCACTGCTGAATCATGAAGTGGGACTACTCAGTGAGTAACAAGGACTGCATGTCTTTTCCTGTGTTTGTGAGCTGTTGACACGGAGCTGAGGTGTACTGGATTCCATACAAATATGGTATCTCCACGGTAGGACTTTTCTTTCCTCTGAGGTGATTCCTCCTTGTTCTCCTTGTAATTTTCTTCCCAAACTTGCATTTTCTTTCACTATAGTCAGAATCAAAATAAATGTGGCAAAAGCATTGGTTATGATAGGGTTGTGACAGTCACCAGGAATGGCCTCATTTTGGTTGAGCACAAAGAGGTTTCTGCAGGTACTTTGGTTTCCTTTTTTCCACTGGAGGATGAGTCCTGCAAAACGTCAATTGAAAATGTGTAAGCTGTATAGCAGAATATCAGGTACGGTACTTATTCTCTGGCGTTTTGATTTCAATCTCCTCTTATAGAAATTCAATTAATGCATTTTCAAAACAGTACAAGGAAAACTCAGCCATGGGTATGTAGGGAGTTCCCAGTGAGGGATTTCTGCTTCTCTGAGAAGGACCCTTTTTCTCTCACATAATTCTGTTTCTAGCACAGACCCTTTGGAGAATATGATGAAAACTACAGACTATTTTCCCAGCAAAAAGTATACTCCCATTCACACAGAATTTCACAAACAAATTCAGGGGTTCACAAGACCCCCAGGCCTGTCCATGGTCAGTGGTTCCAGCTAAATACACTCTTCTCTAGGGCCTTGATTTCTTTCTTTCTCTCTTTTTTCTTTCAGCCTCTCTTTGTCTCATTGATTTTCCTGACTCATTTTCTCACCACTGAAGTGCAATAACAGCATCTTAGATGTGGAACGGACCTCAAAGACCAATGGACTGACTTTTCACCAGCTCCGAATGACCCGTTAGCTCAGATCATACCTCTCTAGTGATAAGGAATTCACCCCATACTGGTGACTGCTCATTAAATTTTAAAAGTGAAATAGTTAATGACTAAATAATTCTATTAGAAGTGTTCACATTTTCTTGAGCAGAATTCTATTCTATTAGATGCTATTGAGTCCAGGCTAGAGCCTCTTTACCTCATTCCCCACACTCATTCCCCTGCTGCTGTGAGGGCTGGCTGATTACTGTTTATGGTTGCTCTTTCCCTAGAGAAGTACCACTAGCTCAATGTAAGCTGCAGTTGCCCCATGCTCACATGTGTGTACCACATGCTGGGATAGCCTGGCATAGGTGCTTCAGAGGCTGGGCCACTTGCCCCAGGGTAGGAATGCTTCTGTTGTACATTTTGTGCTCCAGTTCCAGAATGACCCTATGGGATCAGATCTATACTTCTTTTTAGCTGTGGTTACTTTCTTGCTTAGCAGTTGTCCTATTCCTGACCCTGCTTCCCTTGCTCTTCTTTTGAGAGCAGTCCTGTTTTTGCTCTTGGGCTCTGCTTCTGGATTGGAGACAGTTTGGACTGCAGATGGTCCTGGGATGAGAATCTGGAGTTGGATCCCTCATTGGCTGGGTGGTAATGACGACTCCTGTCACTGGTGGTACGTGGGATCTTGATAGTCTCCGCCATGGGCAACAGTGCAGTTGCTAAGACATTCTGCTGAGTTGAACTGGGGTTGGGACAGATATGGAAGAGTTGCCTTAGCTGATGTATTGTATTGTGCATTTGAGATGTGCAGGGAAATAGTAACCCAAAGACTGTGGAATTAGGTAGCTGTTGTTAGCATAATTAATTCATTCGAAAGAGAAAAAGACAGTCTCAGATATAGCTATCAACAACTTAAAGCCAACGGAGAGGCAGGGAATTTTGTTGGAAGTTTTCAAAAAGAGTCTTATCTCCAACAGCCAGAGGGGAAGCACAGCTGAGGGGTCGAACAAGACTTACTAAGAAGAGGGCAGAACTTCAGATAGCCCTGAAGTCTAAGCTGAGGCAAGTCTCCTATGTGAAAATGAAGGCTCTCAAAGGGAATGAGTGAGACTGTGAGACTTGGGTTGGGGATAGCTGGTAAGATGCACTTAAGAATCCAGAACTGCCCAATTCCCTGGAACCCTCTGAGCTGACAGAAGTAGGTTCTGGAGATAGAGTACTGCCCCCCTCCCCACCTTGCTTAACTATGAGAGGCTTCAAAGGAGTCTTACAAAGAGACTTATA
Source organism: Neogale vison (assembly GCF_020171115.1). Classification (NCBI taxonomy): domain Eukaryota; kingdom Metazoa; phylum Chordata; class Mammalia; order Carnivora; family Mustelidae; genus Neogale; species Neogale vison. Next base: position 132,864,590 of record NC_058097.1, read on the forward strand.
AGACATGTTGGAACCTGTTCTACCTCCTCTGGTCCCATGCATACAATTAAGGTCAAATTGCAATAAAACTTGACCATCCTGCTGAGATAGGACAGGACTGTATGTGCGAGTAACTGTAGGACTGGGCTAACAGGTACTGGTATGAACTGGAGATTGTGTCCGTGAAAGAATCAATGCTACATCATGGGGAATAGAATATGAAGTTAGATAAGGGAGGGTTTGTCTGTATCGAGAGAAGTCTGTTTTGATACAGGATTTACCACCTTGGGAAGGACCCTGCATGCCAGGATGACTTGCAAAAACTTGGAAATCAGCAGCACATGGCTACGGCATCCATTGCTCCTATCTCATACTTTACCATCCGAAGATTATAGCTTAGTAGAACAAGGAAAATAAGCTTCTGCTGTCACAGCTGAACATCATGTGTCTTTGAGAAGAGACCATGCAAAGATGGAGTGCTATCAGTATACACATTAAACCATTAAGCATTATATGATATTACATTCCCAATTGGTTGAATACATAGACCTGAGAACCAAAGAGTGGAAGTAGAAATGGTGCCATTCATTTTGACTCCCTGTAAACCATTTATAGAATTTTTGTAAACCTTTTCTGCAAATTTAGGCTCTGTGGGTTTGGAGGTCTTAGGTCCCAGAGGGGATTGTTTCTACCAGGCGATGTAGTTAAAATACTCCTCCTCTAAAGTTATGGCTTCCACATGGACACCTTGGGGTCCTTGAGCTAATTGACCATCAGCCAAAGAAGGGAGTCACCCTAGTGGCAGAGGTATTTAACCCTGATTATCATGAGGTAGTAGGATTGCTCATACATAATGAAGGCAAGGAAGAATATGTCTAACATAGAGATAATCCACTTAAGCATCTCTTGTATTTTCATCCTCATCTGTAATTTCAAAATGACTTATAAGAGCAACCACTGTCTAATAAAAGCATAGTAACCAGATTGCAGACCCCTTAGGATGAGAATTTGTGGTAACCCATCAGATAAGCCACCTAGACTAGTAGAAGTGTGGACCATGGGGAGGTAAATCTAACACAGACATTAGAAGTTAGGACAGATGAGTGTTAGTTATACCTCAGCAACAGAGGCAGCAGGAGGGGATGAAGTTCATCCCAACTCACCGTCTTCCTGGAAGGTCTCTGAGAAGTTGAGGCACATGAGAATTCTAGAAGCTATACTCAGAAGGAGGAGCTTAGGAAACAAATGTATCTAAGTGCTGTAAGCAGTACACTGAGTCAATACAGGTGGGGCTTTGTCCATATATTTTTAATCAATAAGGGTACCCAAAACCCAAATTCTGAGATTGTTGGCTGGAAATAGTTCACAGCTATCCCGTTCTTTGGAGAATTGCCTTAGACTGTGGGGCACTTCACCTTAGAGGCTGTCCCTTATTCCCTCTTTTGGGTCAGAAGTCTCACTGGGATGGTCATATAAAGGCCATCCCACATGCTGCAAGGCGGAAATAACTTTGTGGTACAACTTGTTCTCCAGAGATTTCTTGTTACAGTGAAGCCAGTCTCTAGAGGAAACCATTTCACTTTTCCCGCATTCACTCACCCCTTCTCCTGAGAATGCTTCCTGAATAAATCATTTGAAGAGATTTCTAGGGAGCTCTATCTAACACACCCTGTAGCTTTTATTCCTTATTTCTCTGGTAGCCATATTTCTTCATACAACACAATGGCTGAAAGATAAGGAAAAGGAATAAAGCAAGCCATGGTAATGACAAAGTAAGTTCTGTCTTTTCAGTTTTACACTCTACAAAGCTGAGGCCTCTTGACACCCACATCAAAGTTTATTTCCTCACTAGTCTCTGAGGATAATCCTAGTTTAATTCCAAGATGGTTTAAAGAGGGATAGCTGAAAAGCAGCTAGAGCATGTCATCACATTTCATATTTTGAAGGTTTCTTTCTATTAGACATTGTTCTGCTCTGACCATTTTGAATGGTTACTGTATCCCAGTCTCATTGCCCATACTTGAATTTCTCCTTTACTGCCCTTGCTGGTACTTAAGTTCCTTCAAGACTGTGCTTCGTCATGGTTTCGATGAACTCTGCAAGGATCTGTAGTTTCGGTCCAGAGAGAGGTTTGCATGACTTGGAAGGACTGGGAAAAGAAGATTAGGAGACATCCTGTTGGATTTCAGATCGCTCTGAAGCCACTACCTGGGTCTCAGCTGCCAGTATCATGGAAGTGGGGGATTAACGGGTATTTGCTAGAAAGCATTTGGATAAATACTATAAGGTCATGTCCATATGCCTGCACATAGCTTAATACAATAACCTCCTTTCTTCTGTTTTACAAATCTTGTGCACATAAAGGGAATCTAGTAAGAGGGGAGTCAGAGGATATGATAACGGAAGGTACACACCACAGCCTTTCTCGAGAATTTCGAGTTGGGTGCTTAGTTGGATGATCTGTAGTGAGGAATGGGCAAGTTCCAAAACAGAGATCAGTGATTGGCTTTGATAAGGACATGCTAAAGCTTGGACATAGACATTCTTGGATAGTTTATTGCTAGCCCTTTCAAAGGAGTTAAAAAAAAAAATCTGAAACAGAGATGCATCTGTTGGAGAGGACATCATCTCACATACTTTTACTGCTGACAATGCATCCCTTTTCATCTTATCACGCTTGGCTCCAGCCCTGATGGTTCTCTCTGTTGCCTTCAGAGCTGGCGTCGCCTACACAGGGATCCAGACACAAAGTATTATCAATCCCAACACTAATGCTGGGAACTAGGTGTAGGAGGGGCTAATGGCGAGTGACTCCTATATTTCCAGTTGTTTACACTGTGCCTGTCATTTAGAAAGTGCAACAGTAAGGTTAAACGAATGAAAGAGTATTTAATCCAACTACCCACACTTCGTAGAGGCAGCTCATTCCAGTGACTGTTCTGATTAGTCACAAGAAAACTAAGTAGCAATGTAAGCTTTTGTGGATTGTGACCATGAAGTTAGGGAACATTGAATTGGGAACTCCAAGGAGCTGCTTGGACAGCTCTCAGTCTATCTTGCCTGTAAAAACAGTGAATTCAAGGTCACTGTGTACATGCTGAATAAATAAATAATGGGAGGGGCTGTCTGGGCTCTAAGCAAGGAAGAAAATGCCCTTTGGGGATGCTGAAAGGCTAGGCTAAGTGCTCTTCATGATACTCCAGGAGAGTGGAAGCTAAACCCAAAGGATCCTTAGACCACTTCTGCACTTTGCAGAGGATAAGCAAACAAATCCCTTTCATACATCCTAGGGTCACAGAGTTTCAGCATCAGAGGGAGTCTTGGAGGTTATCTGGCTGTGCTCTTATCTGATAACTAAATTTCTTTTTTAACAGTTTTCAAAAAGTGCATGTCCCGAGTCCTTCCATGGACAGAGAGCTCACTGCCTTCCTACTCATTTAATTTCCTTTTTAAAAAAATTTATTTGGATGTAACATCTCCTCTATAGGCACCTGTGTTTCAATTTATTACTCTATAAGGTAACAAATTTCCTTTCCAATGCCTTCACCTCCATTTCTCTTCCTTATTATATCTTAGCTAGAGAAAACCTGTTGTCCAGCCCACTTTAACCCTCCCTTTGTAGGGTCCCATGAAATTAACAAGTGATAAAGTAAAATATGATGCCAGGGTTGTTTGATGCCCAAGTCTGGGTTCTTAACATTGCATTATAATATTGGGCAAACACACACATATGGGTGCCCACACAAATGCAGTTGCATATCTTTGTGTCAAGTCAGTGGTCCTGGTTAAATTTTGGTCCCCAGAGGCACCCTGCACATGAACCTTGCAGACTAGAAGTAGTTCTTTAAAGAATAGTCAGACCCTGAGGGCTGCTTGTGTGGTCCTTTACCTTTCCTGTAGATTCATTAACTAGACCATCTGAGCCTTGGTGAGTGTTAAATAAAACTCCCTCATTTTACTAAAGGGGAATATAAGGACTACAGTTGGCCCAAGCTGTCTCAACTAAATAGCTGAAAAGTAAAGCCTTAACCTCAGGGCTCCAAAATCTTTCTTGTATGAAAACCAGTGGGCTGGTCAGAGTGAGTAGACAAATCACACATACTGAAAAGTTAAAAGACTAATTGATACATGTCTTTAAAAGGTCTGTAATTTGGCTTTTAATCTTTTTTTTGTTGTTGTTGTTGAAACCTAGACTAATATATCATTATACTTTCTTTTGGCTCAACAACTCACATCATTCACAGCTGTGGATAAAAATTATTGCCAAACAAGAGAACAGAGGTAGAGGAATAGATGGGGTGGGTGGAGTGGGGGAGTCTCAGTTACTAAGTGAAGACAACACAGATCCGGGGTAAAACTAAGCTTCCTTTGTAACCAGAGACCAGATCCCCCAAGATCTCATGAAGTCAGGAGGTGACAGTGATTAAGAGCCATGCATGTCTGGATTCAAATCTTACTTCTGCAACTTTCTAACTGTGGGTCCTTGGATGAGTTTCCTACTCCTCCTGGGCCCACTTTTCTTAGCAGTAACAAGGGGCTTTGTAAGGATAATGAGAAGCCTATGCATAAAAGTGTTTTCCTTGGTAAACGGGACACAATAAATTCTCATTAGATATCATACTTTATTATTATTATTATTACAGCTTGTTTTACCCCTTCTTCTTTTCCCATAAAATAAGTATTCAGTAGATTTCTGTAGAATTAATGTATAAGATTCACAAGATTTTGTTTTTACAGGAAAGGAAGAAAGATGGTATCTTTCATTCTTACCCTGATAATTAGAGGAAGTGGGCTTCTAAGATCAAGAGTAGGGAAGACACATCTATCTAGACCAGAGTTTGGCCCACTGGCCAAATCCAGATCACTGTCTGTTTTTGTAAATAAAGTTTTATGGAACATAGGCACTTACTTTTTCCATATTGTCTAAGGGTGCTTTTGTACTACAGAGAGAGCTGAATAGTTGCTATAGAGACTATATAGCCTTCAAAGCTATTTACTGTCTGGCCCTTTACAGAAAAAGTTTTCTGGCCCTTGATCTAAAAAGATAGGAACCAATTGAATGCATGACACAGTTCACAGAATGACCACATCTATGACTTAAGGCATGCAAAGGACAAAAATGAAACAGGGCAGTTGGGGTGCATGGTTTAGTGAAGCAATTGTGGCTTAAAGTCAGGAGATTCGGATGATAGTCTTACCCTCACATAGTCATTAGCTGAATGACCTTGGGTAATCATTTCATTCCTTTAGGTCTTTATCTTCAGAATGAAGGAGGTGGGTTAAACCAGCCTTGTGGTCACTTTATCACTAACATTCTATGATTCCTTGGAAATTGAGGCTAGGGCATCATCTCTTTAGGGTGTGGGAAAGTCTGGAAAGGGATCCTGGATTGATACTGGGATGGACTTGACTTCAGGAAGAGTTAAAAAATATTCTTACTTTCCCCTGAATGAAACTTTATTAAGGCTTATCAAATTCTAAGGGGAATAAAAAGGCTGCATTTTATGAAGCTATTTTTGGTTTTTGTTAACTACAGTAAACTCATGTTTCAGATATAAGAGCCAAGCACTAAAAGCATTAGAGGAAATTCCTTTCCACAGCAATGCTAACATGAGATTGTGGAAACAGAGCAGTCAGATTGAAAAGTTTAAGTAGATTTTAGTGTATATATATATATATATATATGATATTAAATATACATGTATACATATATGTATGTACATATATACATTCATATATAAGTATACTCACAAATATTTCAGTATGCCATTACCTGGTACCTAGCCTGACACTTAGTAGTAGTTGACTAAATACTTACAGGTGAATGAATAAAACCCATTGGTACCTCTGCATTATACCCCTTACTACTTTAATTCGACAAACACTCTGTGGCTATTGCTTGGATCATTGAGTCCTTTTTCACCTTACTGAGAGTAATGAGTTACTTTTAACACTCCTGATGTTTTTAATAATGTTTCTGAGATGAAATCCAAAAAGGGAATCTCAGAATCATAGTTTTAGAGCTAAAAGGGACAGGATGAAACCTTTTGCTCTTGGATGTATTCTTCTTCAGGCTCTTATCCAAGGTGCAGGGCTACTGTAAGGCAGTGAGGAATAAAACCCATTCCTTAGATTCCTAGTTCAATGTTTTTTCCTACACAGTACCTCAACTTATATTTTAGAATTGTACTTATTTCTTTTTCTTTCTTTCTTTTTTTCTATCTTTCTCCTTTTCTCCCTCCATCCTTTCCTTCCTCCCTCCCTTCTTTCCTTTCTTTTTAAGATTTTATTTATTTGAGAGAGAGAATGCACACTAGCAGAGGAAGAGGGAGAGGCAGATTCCCCAGTGAGCAGAGAGCTGGGTACGGGACTCGATCCCAGTATCTACTGAGATCATAGGTAGAAGGCAGACACTTAACTGTCTGAGGCACCCAGGTGCCCCACATTTTAGAACTTTAAAAAAATTTTTTTTTCAAAGATTTTATTTATTTATTTGACAGAGAGAGATCATAAGTAGGCAGAGAAGCAAACAGAGAAAGAGAGAGGAGGAAGCAGGCTCCCTGCCAAGCAGAAAGCCCGATGAGGGACTCGATCCCAGGACCCTGAGATCATGACCTGAGCTGAAGGCAGAGGCTTAACCCACTGAGCCACCCAGGCGCCCCCATTTTAGAACTTTTTTTTTTTTTTAAGATTTTATTTATTTATTTGACAGAGATTACAAGTAGGCAGAGAGGAAGGCAGAGAGAGAGAGGAAGAAGCAGGCTCCCCGCTGAGCAGAGAGCCCGATGTGGGGCTCGATCCCAGGACACTGGGATCATGACCTGAGCTGAAGGCAGAGGTTTTAACCACTGAGCCACTCAGGCGCCCCCATTTTAGAACTTTTTTAGTGAAGTTCTAACATACTATCCTTGATGGTAAGGAATTTTGGTGTTCTAGTAAATGGTAATTTCATTTACTCCTTCATTTATCCTTTCATTTTCTTCTTCAACAAGTATTTATTAAACACTAATTGTACTGATTGCCATATGCTCTTCATGGATAAAATGGAGTGAGACACAGCCCCTTCTCTGGGGGGTCTCCTGTAAGAAGATTTCCCCGGGCCTCTTCTGCTGCCCCCCAGGCTCACCTCTAGCACTGCACCCACCATATTATATTGGAATGTCCTGTTGATAATCTATCTCTTGTAGTAGTGTATAAGATGCTTGAGGTCAGAGACCATTTCTTACTAATCACTGGACATATTCTGTCCCCTCTCTCCCAAAATGCACTCATCTGAGCTCATGATATATTTGAGAGAGATGTGAATAATATAGAGCTTGCTAGTTCAACACATACATTATGAAGTAAATATTTATGTCCCTGCCAGATTCATATATTGAAGATCTAGCCCACAAGACAATGGTATTTATTTGGAGATGGGGCCACTGGGAGACAGGTTAGATGAGGTCATGAGGATGAGGCCCTGGTCTGATGGGATTAGTGGCCTTCTAAGAAGACACACTAGAGCTCTTTCTTTCTTACATAGAACCAAGAAAAGGCCATATGAGGATAGCAAGAAGGTGGCCATCTCTATGCCAGGAGGAGTCTACCAGAACCTCACCATATTGGCACCTTGATCTTGGACTTCCAGCCTCCACAACTGTGAGAAAATAAATTTCTATTGTTTAAGCCACCCTAACTTTACTATTTTGCTTTGGCAGCTTGAACTAACTAATGCAGTATTTTAAAACTTATAACTATATTGAAAATCACAAACTCTTTCACAAAATTACGACATTTAAAACTTTGTAGTCTTTCTAGATTTTTGTGAACTTTCCGACTGAACCAAAGCGTCTCTAGTTAGTTACGACTAACAGCTAATAAAATGCCTGTGAAATAGACTCTTCCTCTTTTCCTTGTATATGAATCATGACTGTATTAGTTTTTTGTAGCTGCCATAACAAAGTACCACAGAACAGGTGATTTAAGCTAACAGAAACTTAATTGCTAATAATTCTAGAGGCCAGAAGTCTGAAATCAAGGTGTTCGCTGGACTCTGGTCCCTCTGAAACCTCTATGGGATGAAGCTTCATTGTTTCTTCCAGCTTCTAGCATCCTCAGGGAGTTCATAATGCCAGTCTCTGTCTCTAGCTTCATATGGTCGTCTTCTCTCTGTGTGTCTCTTTACTGTCTTTCCTCTGCGCATGTCTGTTGTGTTTCTTCTTTAGTCATAAGGACTCCAGTTGTACTGGATTAGGGCACACTGTCATGATCTCATGTTCACTTGATTGTATCTGCAAACACTCTGTTTACAAATAAGATCACATTCTCAGAGATCAGGGATTAGGAGTTCAATGTATATTTTTTGGGGGGGGGCATAGTTCAACCTGTAACAATGACCTGGTCTAAAATTGTATTTTTTTCTCTTCCTCACAATAATAGCATCAACGTCTACCATTTGGGACGATGCATTACATGCTAGTTGTGGTATTAGGTATTTAAAGATTTCTTTTTATCGCCTCAACAAGGCTGAGAGGTGGGAAGTGTTAGCATTGGTTAGAACTATGAAACTGAGACTCAAGGAGGTTGAACACCTCACCAGGACCTGTACTAAATAGTGGAGTGGGATTTAACTCAGATTTCACCTACATAAAGGTTCATGTTCTTAACCACGATGTGAGTATTTCTCTTTTTATACTTATGAGCCTATTAATCATTCTGGGATTCCTTGTATCTTAAAACTTGAGAAACCCTTTCCCTAATGTCTACATGGAGAATTGTTCTATCATATATTCAGCTGTAAGCCAGCTGCAGCCAGACATAGAGGTCTATATAAACTGTGACCTGGTTAGGTTTGCTAAGAGTATCTCACCCCTTTCTTAGGTTGGCTCATCTGTCAGTATTCCTTCTCTTTTTTCCCTTTGTCCTGGTAATCCATATCATCCCTGAAACCATTTCTAAACGCTAGGTCAGGCCCAAAGAGAACGTCTACAATTCTTGTATATGCTGTTATTCCAACCTTGGCCTGAAATCAGTTTCTGTACAGAGAGAGTCTAGCATTCATACTGCTGAGTTCAGCCACTGCATCTTCAAAGCTGAAGTCAAACACAAGTTCAGTCAATTTGCCCTGGATTTGGAATCCAACATGCATTGTGCTGGCTTCCTCATCCCTTTGCCTCATCAGAGGCACATCCATGTACCAGCCCCAATTAGTTCTGCATGGTTTTTCCCAAGGTACTTGGAAAAGTCATCAAATTATTTGCAGTTGTATTTCTACAGTTTGCAGCTGTTTGAAAAATTCCAGATTGATTTTCAGCTGAGCAATGCAGCCTCAATCCTAATAAGGTTCAAGCACTGAAAAAGTACAGCGATGAACCATTGATTAAGTTGACACCGCAATCTATTTTCCCTGCCCCTGGTAGACTGAGCTGGGTGCTTACGCTGCTTACACTTGCATTTGTTAAATATTCCAGGCTTTTGTCTTTATGAATAATCTTATCTGAAACCAGAGATGGTTCAGTGCTTAGTTGTTCTGTCTGGATATTTGTGAGTGCCTCTTTCTAGGGATCTGAAAATGAAAGGTGAGGAAATTAAGTGAAGTGCACAGGGAATTCGCCAATCTAAAAACCTAGTGTCCCGCCCTGCTACCGTGTGCAATCCCAGTTTTAGAACTGAAAAGGAAGACTAGTTGGAAAATGAACATGTCCACAGGGAAATAACAGAGCAGGAATGTGTACTACTGAGTGAGTGTCAAGTTAAGAGCACGAATGGCCTTTCCACATAGACAAGTGTCCCTAGACAGTGGCCGTTCTGCTGCAAACATAAATCATTAAAGTATACAACATCAGATTCTCTTCCCTCCATCAAAATGCACCCACTTACCCAGCTTCTTTGAAATGATGTGCTTCATATTGAACCAGGCTTTTAAAACTTACTGCTATGTGATCTTTGGAAAGAGCTTAAATTATTTCAGCTTTAATATCCCCATCTCTATTATGGGCAGGTTACTGGTACTGTTCATGCACGACATTTGTATGGTCAAATAAGCTAAAGGATAGAGTGAGCCTAATATACAATAAGCATTCAATAAATTAGTAATAATGAAATAAGGTTTACAATTGAGGCAGATAAAAGCACATTGAAAATCAACCTATTTCGATAAAAACTTTTTTCCTTATAATTACACTGGTATTTAAATATGTTGATAAGAGACACTTGGGTGGCTCAGTCAGTTAAGCATCTGGCTTCATCTTAGATCATGATTCTGGGGTCCTGGGATCGAGCCCAACCTTGGGCTCCCTGCTCAGCAAGGAATCTGCTTCTTTCTCTCCCTGCCCCCTGCTTGTGCTCTCTCTGTCTCTTTCTCTCAAATAAATTTAAAAAAATCTTTAAAAAAATATAAATGGGCTGAAAAAAAAAATAAGTGGTGTGGTTAATTCTTACATTGGGAATGGGTAAGAGGGAGCAGCCTGACAGTCCGAGAGATTCCCCCGATGAAGTAGACAGCAGGACTCAGCAGTGTTACGGCGATGAAGCTGTGCGTCCGCAGCGGCTGGATGAAGACAGCAATGGCTGGAGAACAGGCATTTTGCTCACTCGCTGCAGACCCCTGGCTGCTCTGCCTTGGCGAAGGCATATTCCCTGCTCTCATTCCTTCAGAGTGATTTCTGGTTGCATAACGGTTGTTCCAGAATGGCAAACATCAGGTCTTTCAAGTCTAATGTAGATGAATTTTAACCATGTGCATAGAGTAAATATACATATACATCTATACAGGTATATTATCTTCTATAAATATTTATGGGGAGCATATAAATGATTCACACACAATCCCTCACATCCTAGGAGAAGAATAGAGAGATGCACTCTGTTTTGTGACCTAACCCCCCTCAATCCCATCAGAATGCAAATCACCTAACCCTGGACATGTAATTGCTCAGATAGCACAGGTCCTAGGGAGCTGAATCTCATGTGGAGCATCATCACATTCTAGACACTTTCATCAGTCTATTCCTTTACCAATAGTCCCCTAGACATTTCTTACCAGCTCCGTGCCTGCCTCAGATTATTCTGAAAAACCACAGCAGTCATGTGTTTGCATTTTAAAACATAGATGAGTGCTGGGGAAAGCTTGAGTCAGATTCTTGATAAAGGTGTTGCCTTTGGAGCTGGGGGCAGAAGGAGGTCTTTCAAGCAGTACTATCCAAGAGAACTTTCAGCGAGGATGGACGTGTTCTCTATCTGTGCTGTCCGTACAGAGGCCATTAACCCCATGAGGCTCTTGGCCACTGAAATGAAGCGTGTGGAAGGAAGTGTTGAGTTTTTAATTAAATGTTAACTAGTTTAAATGTAAACAGACATTTGTGACTAGAGGCTACTGTACTAGAAAGTAGAGCTTTAAAAAACAAGCAGCCCAATCTGCTTAAGAAGATGAACAGGAAGTCGGTGGAGAAGATTGGATGGTTTGGGGTGGGAGCAGCAGGGAGGAAGCTGGCAACAGGTTAAATCCTATTTTATTCTTTTGACTAAAATACTCCATCTCTCCTGAGGCAAAAATGGATTACTTAAATATTACTTAACAATTTCTCAGTCATTTACTGAGAATTTTCATGTGCCTTTTTATATCTTTATTATGCAGGAAACTAAGGATGAAGAAATAAATAACATTTAAAAAGCAAGATGCCTTTGCCCATAAAGTGCATATATTTAGACCCTCAGACAGGCACATGCCAGAAGACACTTTATATGTATGGTATGTGTATGGTATACAGTATAGGAAGGCTGCAAGAAATAATGAAAGTATTATTACATTTTCTTTGACTGGTAAAATTAATTCTAATTGGTGTTAATAATTCAAATTCATAATGGTCTTAAGGAAATAGAAAATATGACTTCATGAAATTAAAATGCCTTTTTAAAAAATGATCATTAAATACTGACCATTGTTTCTATTTTCTAACTCTTTGGTCATTCCTCTGACCTGTGTTGTCTGTGTTGCCCTGTCTGGCTAAGGTCAGCTGGAATGGAAAGCCCGTGCTTTATGATGCAGACCTAGTCTCAGAAGCCTGGGATATTTGGGGTGAGATAAGTCACCCAAGAGTGTTTTCTCTGAGTAGCCTCTGGACTGTCACCACATTGCTATTATTTATAGACCAAACAAGTACGTAGGAGTGGATACAGCTGTGTATTCAGGTTGCCCTCTTTACGATAAATCAGAACTCCAAATATTTACAAATATATTGCTCTTCAATGTCTGCTTCCTGGAGACAATAGTCCTATCACTACCACGAGCCACAGGAATATATCATTCAGATTTTCTGATGGATAATTTTTTTCCTAAGTCAAAGAGCCTCCTTTTTTTTTTTCTCCCTTCCCATTTTATTTTTATCCCATAGTAGTTATTGAGTGCTTGATGTTTGCCATGCACACTGTAAAATGCTGGAGATGTAAAACTAAATAAAATTAAGCCTGAATTTCTTCATTTATGGAGTGGGTAGTGTCTTCTGTTGGTTAGGATTATAGGCTTTGGGGTTGGTGGTCTCATCATGAATTACCAGTGTGATCCCAAGAAAGCTTGTTCACCCTTTTATGCTTTAGTTTTTTCTGCCATAAAATGAAGGTAGGGAAGTATGTTCTTTAGAGGTTTACTCTGATAATTAAGGAGATAATACATGTAAAGCACTCAGCACTTTATTGTGGGAAGTACCCAGTAAGTGTTAGTGTATACTATTGTGGTTATTACTATGATTAATGTCCCAGCTTTTTAAACGATATTATGTTAATTAGACCATGTTTGTGAAAACTTACATGTGCTCCGCACTTCTGTTTTAATTCACCGCATTTTCAAAATTCTGGTATAGCACTGAAAAGGTTATTTTCTTGTTACTGTTTACATTTCCAATTTCCCAAGTATTCAGTGTGCTGCTTGAAGGCAGGACTCTTAGGGCATTTGTCTTTGTTTAGTGACACAATGTCTGGCTCTAGGTCAGTGCTTAAGAGGTATTTATTGAATACGTGTTGCTGGTTTCGAGAATCTTACAATGAATTAGGAGAGACAGAAGTTTATGACCCACTCTAATGACACCGGACATGCAGAGCCCACCCTTCTCTCTCCTTAGATGTGAGATGCCCAGTGGGGACCTGCAGCCTTCTCCCATCCTTCCTGTGAGACATGTACCCATCCAGGGCTGCTGCCACCTGCATTAAGTTAGAATAATTTAGAAGTTCAATATACATGTTCAGTCTCTTCTCCCAGACTCACCAATCAGGTGGGTCACTCCTTCTTGCCTGGCATGAAAGAAAATGGGGAGAGAAGCAAGGACTGACCTGTTAAAGAAGCTACTTTGACACAGAAAGAAACATCAGAATTGAGGAAGACTATTTACTTCCAACAGGATGATTAAATAATCCATTTCAGAGATAATAAATCTTGAAGAGTTTTAAGACATTGCCCAAGCTGCTAAGTGGCAGGTAAGGAATGTGAACTTTGGAATGAGAGAACTCGTATCTGAAACACTGTAGGGAAGGACTGTACTATAGCCATCTTTGCATTAGTGACTTCTCCATTCATAGGCTAAATATTCTTTGAAATGTCTACTGTGCGCCAGGTACTTTCATAACATACAAAATACTGGCAGAACAAGGAATAAGCTCTGGGATTCTGTCAAGGTGAAGTAGCCTCATTCCTCCCAGGTCCTCTCTTTTACAACCAAAACCCTGGCCATAATCTAACAAACAAGGTTTGTTAGAAGAAGACTCTCAAAGTAGACAGAAGAAGATGGGCTGCTTAGGAACATTAGGTCTTGAGGAATGGCACTGTGGTAAGTTCCCTGGATTTTTCCTTAGTGCCTCCAATGTATCAACAGGGTGCTACAGAAGCATCCATCTCAGAAGCATTAAAGGGCACAGCCAAAAATATGCAAACAAGACCTCTTCCCCTAGCCAAAGGACCAGGAAAAGGGTGGTCTAAAAGTAGGAAGTCTTTTTGGTGATACCCACCTTACTCCAGGCAAACACCAACAGAAAAGCCATACTACTCCTTCCCTATAGTTTCAGCCTGCCAGAGAGGAGCTGATCTTTCATTCTACCTTTCAGTCCCTTCCCTGTGGAAGCAGATATTGTGCACCAATTCCCCGCTTCTCTTCCATTCTCTACTTGGCAGAAGCAGGTGGCGGTACTCTACCTCTCTCACCAGATGGTATTGGTGGACTGAGTGGGCAGCTGGTCTTCCATCCCACACCCAGCAGAACTAGGCAGGACTTGGGTTCTCCCACAAGATTGGTGTCATTGGATCTGTCGCTGAGCCCTATTTGGCATCAATGACAGTGAACAAGATGGTGCAAGTTGAGGGTAGTATTAAGGACTTCATTTTCCCCTATTCCCCACCCCATGTCAGTGGGACCCATTGGGGAGCTGAGCCTCTACCCCCACTCTACAGCAATCGAGTATGAGTCAGTCCTCTGCTTATCCCTATTTGATGGTAGCAGGACCCAAGTTGGGACTCAATCTTTACTCCCACCTGGTGACAGTAAGGCAAGTTGACTATTAATGCATTATTTTTTAAGGAAAGGAGTCAGCAGAGACAGGTGAGCTGAATGTTCACTGCACTGGTCTGTTACGGGGCATTGTGAGTCAGAGTCAGTGCCCCTCTTTTGCTGGATGGTATTGGTGGGACCCATTTGGTTCTCATGCTACACCTTAATAGAGGTATTGAGTACCAAAATAAAAAAATTAGGATCCAGAGTCCTATAATATCCAATTTGTCAGAATACAATAGAAAATCACTCGTCATACCAAGAATCAGAAAAATCACATGAATGAAAAAGGATAAACAGACAGCAATACCAAGCTGAATCAGATATCAGAATTACCTGATATTTTATTTAATTTATTTATATTTTGAGAGAGAGAGTATGCATATGTGCATTTTAGTGGGGCAATGCAGAGGGAGAGGGAAAGAGAGAGAATCTTAAGCAGGCTCCAGGGAGTCTGACTGATGCAGGGCCCAATCTTACTACCCTGTGATCATTACCTGAACCAAATTCAGGAGTTGGATGCTTAAGTGACCGAGTCATCCAGGTTCCCGCCCCCACCCACTGACGAGTATTTTAAAGCAGCCATCAAAAAATTCTTCAATAAACAAACAAACAAAAAGAAAAAATTCAGAACCAACCAGTAATTGCCAGTGGAGAGGGGGATGAGGGCATGGGTAACATGGATGAAGGAGAGCGGGAGATATAGGCTTGTAGTTATGGAATGAATAAGTCAAGGAGAAGAAAGTACAGCGTAGGTAATATAGTCAGTGATCCTATAATATGTATGGTGGCAGATGGTAGTGACGCTTGTGGTGAGCACAATGTAACATATAGAATTGTCTAATCATTGTGTTATACACCTGAAATGAATGTAGCATTGTATGCCAACAATATTTCAATTCAAAAAAGTCTCAACAATTATCCTGAAATACATAAAGAAAATAGAAAATCTCAGCAAAGAAATAAATCTTATTAAAAGCAACCAAATAGAAATTAGCTGAAAATACAGTAACTGAAATTAAAAAAAAAATCACTGGATAGGCTCAGGAAGTGGAATGAAGATGACAGAACAGAATCAGTGAACTTGAAGACAGCTCAGTAGAATTCACCTAATCTGAAGAGAGAAAGTAGACTGAAAGAAAATGAGCAGTCTCGGGGAACCTGTGGTGTAATAACAAAACTGCTAGCATCCATGTCATGGAGTTCCAGCAGAGGAAAGAGTGGTATAAAAGCATTTTTTAAAGAAATAGTTGGTGAAAATTTTCCAAGTTTGGCAAAAGACAAAAACCTATAGGTTCAAGGTGAGCAACCTTCAAATAGGATAAACCCAAAGAAATTTATGCAAAGGAGCATCATAATTAAACTTCTAAAAATTAAGACAAAAATGGAAAGCAACAGAGAAATGCTGTATTCATTACTTATAAGGGAGCACCAATTAGAATGATGGTAGATTAATCCTCTGGAGCCGTGAAGGATAGAAGGAAATAATAGTGCAATAGTTTCCAAGTACTGAAAGTAAAGAACTGTCAAGCATGAGTTCTGCATTCAATGAAAATATCCCCTAGGAAGGAAGGGGGAAATAAAAACATTTTCGGTTGAAGGAAAACAGAATTTGTTTCTAGAAAATCTCTCTTTGAAGAATGGCTAAAGGAAGCGCTAAACAGAAAGAAAATGATAGCAGAAGGAGGGTGGGAGCTTCAGAAAAAAAGAACATGAGAATGGATACAAATAGAGAAGAATATAATAGACTACCCTCATGAGATTTTTTTAAATAGTATTTGATGATTGAAGTAAAAATTATAAACATCTGCTGTCATTCTCAATGTATGCAGAGGAAACAATTATATTTATATTATTTAAACAATTATATTTAACAAGGAGGAAATGTAAAGAGACCTATGTGAAAATAGATTTCTTATGTTACTTGAAGTGGTAAAATGTGGATACCAGTAGACCAAGAGAAAGTATGTATGTATATTATACACCTAAAACAGCCACTAGGAAAACTAAACCAGGTGGTATACTCAAAAACACTAAAAATGAAACGAAACAAAACAAAACAAAACAAAAAAGACAAAAAACCCAAAACACTAAAAATGAATCAAGATGGAATCCTAAAAAAAAAGTTTGAATAACCCAAAGGAAAGTAGAAAATGGAAACAGGAATAAGGAATGGAAGGAACAAACAGAAAAAAAAAAGGAAAAAAATGGCAGACTTAAGATCTGCCATATCAGGAATGAACATAAATTGTTTAAACTTAAATTAAAAAACAAGCACTGGGTGTGGTGAAAAAATAATGAATACTGTTTTTCTGAAAATAAATAAATTGGAAAAAAAAAAGAAAGAAAGAAAAAGAAAAGAAAAGTACTCTCATATAGGTCATCAACAACTGCACAAATCTGCACTAAATAGGCAGGATTACAGTTCAATCTTCATTATGAAGTCAATAAAGACTCTATTTGAAAAACAAAACAAAACAAAAAAAAATTGCCAGAGTGGATACAAAACATGACCCAATAATACACTGCCTACAGGAAATTCACATCAAATATAATAACACAGATAGATTAAAAGGGCAAGATGGAAAAGTTACACCATGCAAACATTAAAAAAAGAAAAAAAAGAAAAGCAGGAGCAGTACTAATATTGGATAGACTTTAGAGCAAAGAAACAGTCTCTGCCCTCAGAGAGCTTAACATTTACATGTTACTTGAATGTAACATTCTCAATTTTTATTTTTAATTTTAATTTTTATAAAGATTTTATTTATTTGAGAGAGAGCATGTGGGGGAGGGGCAGAGGGAGAGAGAGAAAGCAGACTCCCAGAGGAGCCCAATATGAGGTTCCATTCCTGGATCCTGGGGTTATGACCTGAGCAAGGCAGACACTTAACTGACTGAGCCATCCAGGAACCACATACATTTTCAGTTCTTAGAAGGAAACTATAAGTAACTGCCTCCAAAGCCAGATCATGGGGTTGCCGAATATAATTAAGTAGTGATTTCAAAGTTAATTCCTTTTCAAATATAATCAGCCCACGATATTTACTTCTAATGTACATGGAGCATTCTGCTTTGTGCTTTTGGGTGATGCAGCTGGTAGGGAAATTCCATGTAAAATGCTGTGTAATGGGGTTTTGAGCCATCTCTGAGGTATAGGGAAGGGAAGTTTTGAGCGGCAAACCCTTTCAGGTGATTTATTAAAGCATAGATGAACAAGACAGATACGGTCCCTGCCCTCATAGAAATTAGGGTGAGGTTGATTAGGCAGTGATGTACTTGCGGGGTTGGGAAGTAGAATAATGCTGAGGTCAGATTCAGGGGCATTAGGAAAGAGATTGGCAAGAGATTGTCCATTGCCTGGATTTTGTCTCTTGCCAAATTCATAGTGAAAATGGACTATATTTAATGATTGGATTCTATTCTAGTATCTGCTTAATCTTGGTAGCAGTGATTCTTTAGAGATATGTTAAAAATTATTCTATAATATTTAGTAAAATAAAACTGTTTTTTCCTGTCCGGTAGTTACAACTATGTAAAAAATGTTCATGCGTGAGAACAAAGAGGTATCAGGCCTGCAAAAATAGTTAATCTCCTAGGGTGCTGGGATCGAGAGTGATTTATGATTCCTTCGAAGTGACCTTTTATTGGTATAATGTGATCTTCAGAATAAGTAGAAATGGGCAGGAAATGGGTATGCTGAATTCAGAGGATGAACAGAAGGCTCCAGGTATGTGGCTGAGATCTGAAGACAGGAGGGAAAGCCGAGACCCTTTCCTCACAGGAGCGTGGACTCCTGGCTGATGCCCACTGGGGGATGTGGCTCTAATTGGTAGAACCTGTTTTTGTTTTGTTTTGTATCTTTTAAAGATTTTATTTTTAAGTAATTTCTACCCCCAACATGGGGCTTGAACTTACAACCCATAGATCAAGAGTTGCATGCTCTATTGACTGAGCAAGCCAGGTCCCCCTGGTAGAGCCTGTTGTTGGCTGAAGATCACACTTTACGACCTGCTTTCTGACACTGCACATATATTGGTCTTTTACTCCCTTTATCAATGTACAGATATAATATCAAAGGTTCTTCCTATTGGTACTTTTCCAAGCATTTTTAAGAAGATTTTATTTATTTATTTGAGAGGGAGGGAAGGAGAGAAAGAAAGAGAATGAGTGAACATGAACAAGGGGGAGGGGCAGAGGGAGAGGGAGAAGTAGGTTCCCCCCAGAGCAGAGAGCAAGATGCAGAACTCGATCCCGGGGCACTGGAAACATGACCTGAGCTGAAGGCAGAGGCTTAACTGACTGAGCCACTCAGATGCCCTAGCCCAGCACTTTTATTTCATTATCACTCTTTGTGAAAGTGCTGTGAGGTAGGCATGAGAGGAGTTATTTAACAAGTAGACTGAGGCAAATACTGCCACTTAGGATCTGTGGAACCTTTGGTAGTAAACTTCTGTGCCTTAGTTTCCTCATCTATAAAGTAGATGATACTACTTAAATCATAAAGGAACTTCTGTAATTAAACAAATTACATGTAAATTAATTTGAACAGAGTCTGGCATATAGTAAGGACTCAACAAATGTTATCTATTATTATTTAATAATAATTATTATATTACCTATTTTCCAGTGGGTTGTTTTTTGTTTGTTTGTTTTTGTTTTTTTGTTTTTTGGTTCCACCAGTGCTGTTAGGACTACATCTCTGTTTTCCAAGTTTCCTATATCCTATACTTCTTGAAAAAGTATCATGGTGGAAAAGGGAAAAAAAATAAAAACTTTGTAGTTGAGGAAAAAATTCTGTTTCAGGGGTGCCTGGGTGGCTCAGTTAGTTAAGCATCTGACTCTTGGTTTTGGTTTAGGTCATGAGCTTGGGGTTGTAAGATGGAGCCCTGCATTGGGCTCTGCACTTGGCACAGAATTTGCTTGGGATTCTCTATTTCCCTCTTCCTCTGTCCTTCCCCCAACACATACTTCCCCACTCTCTCTCAAAATAAGTAAATAAATCTTTAAAAAAAATCCTTATTTCAAATACTGTTTTTCACTCAGCCATGAGATATTGGAAAATTCTATGAATCTTAGTTTCTTTGTATTTAAAATGAAGACAATGAGAATATGAATGGTTTCAGTCTTAGCCTAGGTTCTTTTAAATACAGAGCCTGGGTAAAGGATTAGTTGCTGTGTTTTATTTGGGAGATGTCATCGCAGAGCATTGAAATAGACCTTGAGTCTAAGCATCGCATAGACCTTGAGTCTATGTTCCCACCCCCTTAAAAATGAGAAAGGAAGTGCAGCAAGTAAGAAAAGGAATTGATGTAACAGGACCCAGGACTCTGTCGGCCACTAAAGCATGATCCACAGAGATGCAGTCAGTCCCCTAGCAGGTGCACCAGTTTGGCCTTGCAGAATTTCTCCAGACTAGTAATACTGTGCTTCCAGACTGACTGTCAGTGGGATGAAGGGAGAGGGAATTTATCTGCTGGTTCCCTTCTGTATTCTGTCTGCAACTGGTCACAATTTGTCCCACGGGGAGTTAGCTTTGGCAGCCACTCAGAAAGTCAGATCCCATATCCTGTTACATAGAAGTTTAGTGGAATCTGGAAGTAGAAGTGGTGGGAGGAGTTAGCAACCAGAGGAATGAAGCTTATCGGCTGGTGCAGGCAGACACTCCCAGGGCTGCGTGTTTGTTTTTGCTACAGCAGTACCGGTTGACAACGAAGCAGCCTGGAGTCTAGGAATGTGAGGAGGTCCAAAAGATGTGCCTATTATATCCTCAGAAGGTGGAATAGAATATAGGACTTGTCTTAGTGTGAGCTGCCACAACAAAATACCAACAGACTGGGTGGTTTATAAACTACACAAACTTGAATTTCACCATCTGGGAGGCTGACAAGTCCAAGATCAAGCATCTGATAGGTGTGTTATTTGTGAGGCCCTGTTTCCTGGTTCCCAGATGTCTGTCTTCTCCCTGTGTGCACAAATGGCAGGAGAGTCAAGGGAGCTTTCTGGGTCTCTAAGTTCACACTAATTCCATTCATGAAGCCTCAACCTTGTGACATAATCATCTCCAAACAGCCCCACCTCCTGGTACAACTCCAAATCACATAGGAGATTGGATGCCAGCATATGGATCTGGAGGAGACATAAGCAGACAATATATAGCTATGCCATATTAATATCAGTTATTAAACTTGGCCACTCTATATTGAATAGCGGTGGCAACAGAGAGAGCTGCTGTGTGGAATTCTAGAATGCACTTCTAAAACCACAGTAAATCACATGTGTCATCTGAGACACAACATCATCTACCAATGTGCATCCTGAAGACAAGGCCATTCCAGTGTTCACAGGCAATGCTTTATTCCCTTAGCAGGGGAACCTAGTGGTCTGACACAGAAAGAACAGTAGCTGGTGGCTAGCAACTACTAGTAAGAGCACAAAACATTTTTATTATTTAAAAAATGCTTACAAATTTAGAAACCTCTGTCTCCTATAGTGCAGATTATATTTCCTCTGATGGCCGCACCAATATATATCTTATCCCAGATGATGCACTTACAACCAATATGCCTGACATTAAGATACCTCTGTAAGGACCTTGAGTCTATGTTCCCACCCCCTTAAAACTGGGGGGTGGTGGGGTTTTGTAACTGACTCAGCCAATAGAATGCAACAGAAGTAACGCTGTGTTTTTTCTAACACTGGGTCATAAAAGGCAAAAGCCCTCCCCTCTAGCTCTCCTTCTTGGGACATGCACCTTGAGAGCATAGACTGACATTAAGAAATCTAGCTTCCTAGCGGTTGCCTGCCTACTAGGGAGCTTATGCAGAGAGACCAGAGAGGGAGCGACAGAGACAGGGAGAGAGGTGGGGAGAAAGGAAAAGAGAGAGGAAGAAAGATTCCCAAGTTGCTGTAGCTGTTCAGCCCCTGCTGTTGGGTTCTTCCAGCCCAGGTATCAGAAACGTGTATGAAGTCTTTGAGATGACGCCAGACCTACCAACCATCTGACTGCACCATATTCCCACCCCACAGAAACCTTGAGTGAAAATAAGTGATTATTGTTTTAAGCTGCTAAGTTTTAGAGTGATTTGTTTGCAGCTATAAAAACTGAAACACCTGTGAAGCCCCACGTGCTTTGATTAAAAGGCTATCATGACAGTTGCTTTAGGTGTTGCCATGTCTTTCATTTTGTTTGCAACTTTTAACCCTAATGACTTTGTTAATAAATAAAATATTTACTGAGTGCCTACTCTTTGCCCAAATGATGTAATAGTAAGAGGTACAGAGTGAGCAGTAATGTCTCTGACTTCCTGAGGTTTAAAGCTCAGTTGGGAGGCAGGTCTACCTGCATATGAAGAAGAACAAAGATGGGGACCAAGATGTCAGCTAATGCATGATGCCGAGATGCCGTGTCATGCACTTTTTCAAAACTATTCTCTGTTTGAGGAACAACAAAACATTATTGCACTCCCCAGAGGCTGATTTACATTGAACTAATGAAGCTTAAGCTTCAGAGCCCTTGGGGTTGGTTGCAATCACCTGGTTGCAGTACACCTTTTATAGACCTCATGAAGTCATGGACTATTACTGCTCACCCTGTACCTCTTGCAGCCAGATCAGTTTTGAGCAATGAGTAGGGGCTCCATAAATACTTTATTCATTAACAAGATGATTAGGGTTAAACGAAAGGAAAGAAAAGGCAATACTTAAAAAAACACCTGTCCTGACAGCCTTCTAGTCAAAGCACCTGGGGCTCCATAGGTGTTCCCGTTTTTATATACTATACTATATATAATAGGATTTTGAAAAGTAAGATATTTTAACTGAAAGCATTTGTAACCTTTTAGATACTTAACCAAAAGCATTTCTGCTCCAGCTTCCCTCCATCTGTCTTTCCCTCTTGTCCAGGGAGGCTGAAGAGGCTCTTACGCTTTTGGTATCTCATGAAGAGGAGGCTAAGTTGAGGATACTTTCGGTTTGAAGTCAGTGGGTAATATATATGTGGTTCACAGTTAATTCTCTGTAAGGCCAAGTGATTGCTAGTCACCCTGGTGTGGGAACAGTTTCCAGGAATTCTCCTGCTGCCACAGTGCTGATTCAACTGATACTGTGAAACCGAAGCTCAGAATTACAAGTGGTCTTGTAAGAGCATACCCCAAACACCCAGCGTCCGCTGCTGGAAGTACATGGGGAGTGGAAAAGAAGCAAGGCTTAATAGACCAGGAGCTGGTCTGTGGAAAATTCTTCTAAAAATGAGCCATATGAAATTATAACTAGAGGATTCTTTACTCACTGATACCCCGTCAAAAGGGAAGGCCTTGCCTACTGGAAAGGTTCTTAAGAATGCAGTGTATACAGTTTTAAGCACAAATGACTAAAAGCTGAGAAATAGCTCAAGCATTATAAATCCAGAAAAAAATAACATGTTAGTTTTGTTATTTAAGTATCAAATCAGGGAAATAAAAATCTTCTGCCAGTGTTTTCATATGATTCACTCCTCTTCATTAATTGGATTATCAAATAGCCCAGAAGTCTGTTTATTGTTGTGATTCAAAATTCATCTCTTTCTCTTAATAAATTATTGCCTTGGGTATGATCTGAAAAAAATAAATGTTCAATTTTCTTCTCCATGCCAAAACAGTTTCTATTGATTTCAGTGCCTATCTTGTTTGCCTTTCTTTTATATTTCATTAACTTTTAATTGGATTTTCTTCATTCTTTAATAAGTAAATATAAGACAGCAAAGAAGATAGGCTTCCATGTTGACCAAATTGTGTATAATTTCTGATTTGCTTTAAATTTGTAGTGATTGTGATTATTTTTCTTATTGTAAATAGTCACTTTTGTAGCTATTAAAGAAGAGCATCCAAATTGTAGAAGCGTCGGGCCTCATACACCTGGATTCATTCCTGACTAGACCTTGGGAAGAGGTGAATGGGCCTGTTGAAGCTTGTCTTCTTTTGGGACTTCTGTCCTGATATCCCATGTCTGAATTAAGCACCCCCTTGATTCCCAGATTGCCCTTTGCCATATTGAGAACTTACCACCTTGAATGAGATGCACACTTTTTCTTCTAAAGCTAACAAAAACTGTGAAGTAGCATGATAATCAGTTTCATGTATCAGCTTGGCTAGGATTTGGTGCCCAATTGTTTGGTCAGATACTAGTCTAGCTGTTACTGTGAAGGGATTTCGTAGATGAGCTTATCATCTACCATCAGTTAATTTTAAGTAGAGGAGAGTCTCCCCAGTGATGTGGGTGGAAATCATTCAATCAATTGAATGGCTTCAGAGGAAAGCCTGAGTTTCCTGGAGATGAAGGAATTCTGCCCCAAGAGCAATATAGTAATTCTACCTACTTTTCTAGCCCACTGCCTTACCCTGTAGATACAGGACTTGCAGGCCCCCACAGCTTATTCATGAAAATAAATCTCTCTCTCTCTCTCATTCTCTCAATGCACACCCACGTCCACACCCTCCCTACCCCCTGCACCTTCATAACCTGTTGGTTATATTTCTCTGGAGTACCCTGACTGGGAAAGGTAGTATTTATCAGTATTTTTATGTAAACAAGGTTAGCAAGTAACTTATCTCAGGAAAGGTAGCTTGTATGTGGCAAACCCGGGAAGTAGACAGACCATGCTCTTTCTACTCTGGAGCCCTTTCTGGAGTTAGAAAATCTTTCTAGTTGAGCTTTGTTTCATTGAGTTTCATGATCTTGGGGGTTTGGTACCACCCTCCCTCAATCTCTCTTTCCTTATATGTCCAGTGTGGTAACAATGGATCTTGACCTATATATATTGTAGGACTCTTCTGAGATTCAATGAAGAGGTGTGGGTGAAAGCAAAAACCACTACAGGGATATAATTAATTGTTAAGTAAAAATTAACTTCATGACTTTTTCCAAAAAAAGTGTCAGGCTTTCCTCTTCTGAGTATTAGTTTCTTTCTCTTCTCTTGTTACCTGTTTCCCCCACCTCATGCCCCTTATGTTTTTCAGTGGTAATTATATTAAAACCTTTGTACTCTCATATACTGTTTTATTTAATCATCAGAGCACACTTGGTTAAATAAATATTATACCCATTTTGCAGATGAGGAATTAACATGACATGTAGAGTTGCTCAAAGTAATGTGGCCAGGTAACAATAGAGATGGAACATTCTCTCACTATATCAAAGTAAAAGAAAGAAAATGCTATAAAATTTTAATCAATTTGAACCCTGAGACCATTGCCCTACAAAATGAATCCCTTACGTTGCAGGAAGATACGTCTTTAACTCAGGTCCCCTTCCTGCCCCAAAGGGAGCAAATTATAATTTTAGTGATTAAGCTTTTAGAATCAGTATTTCCATTGGAAGACTGTGTCTGATTCACCTGCTAGTACAAAACTGAAGCTATCAAGCATTTGGTGCCCAGCTGGCTGAAGAAGATTAAACTCGGAAAGTATTTAAATAAAATTTAAATAATTCATAATTTGCCTTCCTCTGAATAGTAGGCCTCTCCAGTGCAAGGGGAAGTAGCGGTAACATCTTCAATAGAAGGCTGAATTATGAAGGGAAGAATATTTGGGATCTGATTTTCTATGTAGATTGCCACAAACAAGAGGAGTTGATATCTTTCCTTTACAAATCAGTAAACTAACTACTCTTACAGACTAGTTAATTTAAAGTACCCAGAGAGTGCAGTGTATATTGAGACTAGAATTTGGTTGTCATATTTTCAGGGGGATATTCACAAGTCAGAGCAGTTTAGGAGTGTGGAGACTGTTGAGGAGAAATAATTGCGGAGCATGGGATGCTCAGCCTGATGAAGGGTTAGAGAAAATAAGCAACTGCTTTTCATTATTTGAAGGGTCAGTGTTTAGCTCCAGAGGACTGATGGGTAGAGTATAAGGGGAACTGGATGAAAATTCTTTGTCACCAGGAACGCTGTCCAAACATGGAAACAGACTGGTTTGTCGGGCTGATCTTTGTGGTGCTAGAGATGGTGACCGGGACGGGGATCCACTGATGCTGATGTTTGAATTCCTACTTTAGGACATGGGGTCTTAGGCTCCACAAAATTTAAGGCCTCTTCTGTTGCTAATATTCAAAGGTAAAATGCCGATTAAAATGGTCTTTTTCCATTTCCAGACTTGTGTCTGTTCAGATAAAAAAATCATAACTTATTCATCTGATTTGTCTTCAGAGGAATTGGTATGTATTGAAGATCTTTTATTCATCTCTACAAATCTTACTTACTTAAGTACTTTTTAGAGTGAGAGAGATGGAGACGAAGACCAAGAGTAAGGTGGGGAGGGGAAGAGGGAGAGGGAGAAAGAGAGAATCCTTTTTTTTTTTTTTTTAAAGATTTTATTTATTTATTTGACAGATCACAAGTAGGAAGAGAGGCAGGTGGGGTGGGAGCAGGCTCCCTGCTGAGCAGAGAGCGCGATGCGGGGCTCCATCCCAGGACCCTGAGATCATGACCTGAGCCGAAGGCAGCGGCTTAACCCACTGAGCCGCCCAGGCACTCCAGAAAGAGAGAATCTTAAGCAGGTTCCATGTGCAGCCTGGAGCCCGATGTGGGGCTCCAGCTCACAAACCTGAGATGGTGACCTGAGCCAAAATCAAGAGTCGGTTGCTTTACCAACTGAGCCACGCAGGCACCCCAACAAATCTTATTTCTACGTCTCAGATTCTTAATATATGGAATGGGATAAATATGGTGCCTGCTTAGTGAGGCTATTATGAAGATTGGTTTGAGGTGATGCACATAAAGTGTTGAGTGCCTGACACGTAGTAATTTCCCAGTGAGTATTAATCACTATTATTACTGTTGTTGTTGCTATATGTAAATTGATTCTACCTTATGATCTTGCGAGGTTGATGATGTCATCCACATTTTAGAAATAAGACATCAGAGGCCTAGGTCAAATAAATTGCTTGAGTTCCCATCGTTGGAAAGATGTGGCAATGGAAGTCAAATCTATGTCCTGCTCACACCGAAGCTACAGCATTTCTTTAGTACTCTATGTGGCTATCGAGCCCTCTCTTGCTTGCTCAGAAATTTACTATATAAATGACCCTGTTGTTTCATTTTGATGTTTAATCATTCTGCATTCCAGTAGAAGCAAAACTGTGGCTTTGTTGTTAAATACATACACACATCCATACCCATACATACAACCTCAGTGACTAGAGTAGAAACTGTAGGCCTCTTTGTGACTTTATTATTTGAAACATCATTTACTGGTGGCTCCAGCAAAGCTTTTGATCATGCCAAGCTGTGTGGCTCAATGAAATCCATGTATAGAATCCTATCTAGCTGCAGAAAGATTGCATCAGAGAAGGCTGAATGGTTCAATTGCTGTTATTCTTAAGCCAGCATTCTGGGGAGAGCATTAGTATTCACAAACTTCAAAAGAGTCGCTAGAATGGAAATTGACCCTGTCTTGTAATATAAACAGGTCAGCTGTTCGAGGGTTTTCAAAGACAGTTATGATGTAATAGCCTATATACAGTACTCACAGTCTAATCTGTTTTAAGCTTCTCCTCTGGCATTTCTCTTTCCCAGGAATGAAATAAAAGGAAAAGTGAATACAGATAAAGAAGAGAACTCATCCCTTTTGCCATTTAAGAAACAGCCCTATTGTCCATCCTCCATAGGGATATGGCATGGCTGGTAAACTCAATATTTACATCACGGGGGCTGTTTTCTCAGAGACTTTGTTTTCATGTGAGATGTTATCGTCTTGTGATTTATGATCTGTGTATCTTTGCTGGCATTTTTTCTGAAGTTTTCATTGTTCATAAATGGACATGACACCAGGCAAATAGCTAATACTGATCAAGTCAGCTGCAGGTGCAGTAGACATTTTAAATAAGATCACAATTAAATGGAAATCTGAATTCTAGCTAGCAGGATGTTAACAATAATATAGCACACTGGGGTACCCTGCAATATTGATCCTGTGGTGTCTCTATAAGCAGCAACTCACAGTGCATTTGCCACAAAAAGATGTATGCGTTTCAAAGGAGCCATCTCCCACTCATTGCGGCGGACTGTTGTAGGAGGACTTGAGTTGAGGCAATCCATTCAGATGTAAAATATGAATCAGGGATGAAATTATATTTGGTTTTACCTAGGTTTTCCTTTCCCTTTAAATTTGTGACTCTCATCTCATTTCTCTTGACAGTCCCTCTCCCTCACAGAATCCTACAATTGTTGATGAACATAAAAACTAGGAGTGAAGAATTAATTTGCACCGAAAAATATAAAATCACAGTTTTTCTCTGAGTGACTTTTTCTACAAGCGAAGGTGAAAAGCCACCAATAAATTGCATTTGGCAAAAATGCAGACTGATGTAATGCATCTCTATTAAAAGAATTAAAGTTGAAACACAGCTATAACATCATGTGTGTTTTACCCAGGCCAGTCTTTTCTGGGCCATGTTTGATCTGTAAGACTCAGACCAAATGTCACATATCATTCAGAAACAGGTTTAGAGTTCTGTGATTCCAAATCAGATCAAAAGACTGGTGAATTTTTCATATGGCAGGAGACTTTTCAATTCCGCTTTTATAATCCACACTGTAGAATTCTGAAGCTTTTTTTTCTTCCCCTATAAACACTTATTTCATAATGGATGGTGGGCAAACATCTAATAATTTGGGAAAATATATCAATGTATAGGTTTAAAAACAAGAGTTAAATGGAGAGAAGAAAGTACCTCCAGTATATGCATTTTTCTGATATATAATTTGTCAGCAAGCATCATCTTCTAAATTAACTACCCATAAGCCATCCTCTAGTCACTTGGCCCAGAGCATTCTGTGGCCAATGAGTTTGGTAACCACTCCCCATTCTCTTAGAATCCCCTTAATCCCCCCGGATACCCACTAGCAGTTCAGTCTCCTGTCATAGCCCTGCCACACCCTGAAGTGTGCCGTGTCATTCCTGTATTACAATGTCATGTACCCCCTTTTGTCTTACAGCTCCATTCTCTCAAAGATGAGGCAGCGTAAAAAAGTAGAAAGAGCTATCAAATCAGAAATACCAAATCCAGAAACCCGGCTCTACTATTTCCTGTTTGATTCTGTCCAATTTCTTATCTCCTTTAAATTTTGAGGTTCTTATCTGTAAATACATATTTTACAGAGTTGTGAATACTAAATGAAGGGACGTGTGAGTGCCTAGTACAATGCCTGATGTGTAGATGTTGGTCTGCAAATAATAAGTTTGCTTTTTCCTTGCACAGAAAAGATAAAGGAGATAGAAGGGATCACTTAAGGTTTTGCTTTCCCTGACATGAGTCATTTGCATTTTAAAAGAGAGCCCTTGCTGACCCAAAGAAATAAGATACCGATGCTGGAATTTTAGTGAGTTGATCAGGCTGGTGTGAAAGTTATTTTTAAATAGACTTCCCAGTTGCACTAAATCTTGCAGTGAGGATACCTAGTCCATGCATGTCTCCTCTAACACAGAAATAAGAATGTCATCATAAAATTGCATTAAATAAGGTCTCTTATATGCTCAGTGATCCCAATTTTAAGAAATTAAAAATCATTATTATTTGATTAAATTTAATTAAAGGGAACCCACCACCTTAGAGCCCCTGGGCTTCTATAAAGAGAATATGAATGTAATGATTAAATTAAGTCATAACTAATAAAGATTCTCATCAGAAAAGAAAATGGGAGGAATTATCTGATTGAGAACACTGAGTCAGTTATATGCTTTGGATAGTTCATGAAAGGTCACTGAAGTCTACCTGTGCCAAAAGGGAAAGTAGATCCCTTAGCAAGTGCTTCTTACCTCTTCATCCATCCATCCATTCATTCTATGTTTATCAGGCCTGTCGTCAGGGTAGAGAGTGTGCTGGACATCTTGTGAGAAACACAAGGATAAATGAGATGCATTTCCTGCCTCCCCACCCCAAACGTGGAGGAGGACATACTCACAAATGAATATAATCCTTAGCATTGGGAAGCCAAAAAAACATACCAGTTTTGAGCTGAAAAGACATTTTGAATAGATGGTATCGAATTTAGGCCTGAGTTGAGATGGCTCAACCAAAGTCATTCACCCATTTTTTATTAGATCCTTACCGTATGTCCATCTTCCAATTTCAGATGGAATGGGGTTGTGTTCCAGCTCTGCGATTTTCTAGCTGTGAGCCATAGTAAAATTTAGCCAGTCTCTCAAATACTTAGTTCCTTAACTCAGATCAAATAAGCTTTGACCTCATAGGTAAATGTTGAATGAAACAATGCACTTAACAGTAATTATGTGTTCAATAAAAGTTAGCCATTGTTATTATGACATTCCATTGATCTCCTCTTTTCCATTGTCTTTCTCTAAACTTTCCTATCTCTAGCTGCCAGTTTCAGTCTCATTAAGCAGCCCTTTAATCAGCAAAATCTAAGCAAAAATACTGGTAGCTTTTCAGCATCTTTTGAGAAATTCTAATAAACACTTTGCTTTTATTTTCACAGAGTTTCATGCTCTGCTTCTACCCCTCCTGTTAAATGTACCACCTAAAACCTGGATAAACTAGATTCCAGGATGTTGTTAGAATGTGACCTGGGCTCTGCTGCCTTTGTGTCTACTCATCTTTGGGGAAGGGACTTTGCCTTTCTTTTGATTAATATTCTTATTTTTTGAAATAGTATTCAAGACTCAGCTAAAAATTCACCTCCTCTCTTATGTCCTCCCTGGTTTTCCTGACTCATTACGTTTGAAAATAGTGTTGATCATGTTGTGACTCTGCTTAAGAACTTTGCTGGTTTTTCATTCCTTCATGAATCAAGGCCAAACATTTTAGCCTGACATGCCCTTCCTAATTAAGTCATCCACATGATTTTTTGCTATATACTTCTATACTGCTACATACTACATACTTCTGTGCCTTTCTTATGCTGTCTTGTCTACATGGAGTGTCCTGTGCTACTTTTCAGTCTTTGGCCTTTTTAATGTCCAGATCTGGGAAGCTGTTCTGGATGTTCAATAGGGATTAATCTGTCATCCTTTAGGTTGCCTTACCACCCCATTTTCATTCTATTACAACCCTCAGCAGCATCTCAACCCAGAGAGCTAGCTGTGTGTTCATACCACCTTAAAAGAGTCTGAATTCCTTAAGACACAAACCAATTTTTAAAGATCATTGAAAGCTCCATTTGTATCACAATGCCTGACACATTGTACACATTGTAGACTCAATAAATATTAACTGAATGGTGTAGAGAGCACAGACTGTCCCAGCAACAGACAGAATAGTGACTCTTGATGTGCTCATTTTGCTGGTTTCACGGAGGGACTCATCTGGGGTTCTTTGCTTCATTTTTGTGTCACAAGCATGTAGGAGGAATTCCTCTTGGATTTCTTTATCTCAGCATAATGGCTTGTCTTAGGTTGCTTACATAAATCAGTTTGCTTGCAGTGGCTTTAAGACAAGAGACCTCCAGCGAGCCAGGGGGTAGCTGACACCCGTTGGTCTGACTTGTCCGTTTGGGGACAGTGAACACCGGAGAGCACTTCCGTAACTAAGCCGATTCTGGGGTTTTGACTCAGTACCCAGGCCTTAGTTCCACCTCTAGGTTTAGTCATTGCTTTTGCGAGTAGTGAATAGTGGTATGTCTGGTACCAGGCCTGGCATATTGTAGTTTCTCAGTAAAAATGAGATTGATTTGTCTTGTCTTTCCTTCCAGTCAATCAATTTAAGACCTTTTAATAGAAGGTATAATTAAAGAAATCATGTCCCTCTCTCCCAATCTAAATGAAATCCTAAATCAGAGTGATAGGCTCTTTCGTTGCTCCGGATCTTCTCTGGGTGCTCACGCAAGCGCTGCCCCACCTCTCCTTAAGGCCCCCTCTCAAGGGCAAAGGCTGGATTGAACTCAGCCTTCTGAGTTGTGCCACTCAAACCACCAGACGGTCAGAGACTGGTGCTTTCTGTTTCTTGGATAAATTTTGCAGATTTTATTTATTTATTTATTTATTTTGGAGATGGGGAGTGGCAGAGAGAATGCATCTCAAGCAGACTTCCACCCTGAGCACGGAGACTGACATGACCCTTAATCTCACAGTCCTGAGATCCTGACCTGGGCCACACAAGAGTCAGATGCTGAACTGGCTGAGCTACCCAGGAGCTCCTCATGGATGAGTTTTAGATGATAGCAAGCTCACTCCTTAAGGATGTGTGGGGCTTTATAGTGTTTGCTAACCAGCTGCTCTGCGCTATTGTTTGGGCGCTTGAATTCAGGGCTTGAGGTGGGATGAGGTCTAAGACAGCCTTTCTGTCTTTGCTATCTCATCCATGATGCTTTGCTGAGAGGGAGGATGGGAATAATGAATAATGACAGAAAGGGAGTCGTGGAAAAATCATAGTAATATTAGTGATGTTGTAAGAGATAAAGCTACAACTATAGTCTAGACTGGAACATGCTCTTCGTTTTGGTTTCATTAATCCTCAAACAGGGAATGAAGTTCAAATTATTATTTTCCATGTAGTGAGCTTCTCATTAATGGTGCTGTGCAAATGAGGGCTAGATAATTTCTTTTGGAGGAGAAATACAAATCTTCATACTTAGTTTTCTCACAACTGGGAGATTCTGCATTTTCATGGAAAGATGACCTCACGTCTTATGCGCCCCTACATGTGCAGGCATCACAGAGACCACATGTGTGATAAGTGCTTTAACATTCTGGGCTCAAAAAAGGACATTGAGGAAATCAAAGGGTCTATTTCCTTCTACTTCCCTCCCTGGCAGGTTTTGGCTGATGAGGGCATGAAATGGAGAATGAAGGGAAGGCTCTGGTTCCTGAGAAGGGGTGAAGGTGGGAAAGATCCTAGTGTCCTTCAAATTTTAATCTTTAAAGCTCTCCCCACTGATTGGTTAATGAAATCTAGGATGGGAACATCAGGAGATTAGAGTTAGTCTGAAGCTGACAGTAGATGTTGGGTTTATTTTTTGTTTTTTGTTTTTGTTTTTTTCCAAAATATAATTTTCCTGGTAATCCTGAAAGGATTTGAGCATTGATGTAGAAAGAAAAGAAAACAGGTACTCTCAGTGTAGGCAAAGAGTTTTAAAAATTGTAAGAAAAATGTCCGAGATATTTGATTAAATAACATAAGGTCGTCCCTTTTTAGCTTTCAGTTCTGTCTAGTCTGATCCTATGACCTCTCCAGGCCAGTTCATAATGGGTGAAAATCTAAAGATGTGGCCTCTTGAGGAAAGCAGAAACACACCTCACTCTGTGGCAGCAGAGAGGGAAGTCATGGCAAGCCTGCAGTCCTAAGTGGGCAGGCAAAGTCAGCCTCAGAAGCCATGCCCAGTAGTGGAAAAATCTCAGTGAATTTGTAATCACTCTATTACCCATTCAAAAATAAACAATAATACTTTGAAGATATAGTACCAAGAATGATGTGAGTAGTAGTGGATCCCATCACTGAAGGGAGTAAAATACTTTAAATTTTTTTTTTTTTTTTTTTTGTAATAGCTTACTGAGATAGAATATGTATTCCATGAAATCCCTTACAGGTGTAGCATTAGGTGTTTTCTGGTGTATTTACAGAGTTGTGCAGCCATCCACACTATCTGATTTTAGGTCATTTTTATTACCCCCCAAAAGAAATACATTCCTATTTGCAGTCACTCCTCATTCTCTCTGCCGCAACTCTTAGCACCAGTGAATCCACTTGTTGTCTCTGCGGACTGACTGACTCTGGACGTTTCACAGAAATGGTGTCACGCAATGGATGTCCTTTCTGGTATAGCTTTTTTCAATAAGAATAAAGATTTCAAGATTCATCAGTGTTGCATATATGGTGCATTTTCACTTTATATGGCTGAAAGATATTCCATTATAAGGATATACCACATTAAATCATTCATCAGTTGCAGAAATCTGGGTCCAACTCCACTTTTTGTCTATTCGAATAGTACTACCATGAACACTTATAGACAGGCTTTTGTGTGGACAGACATTTTCAGTTCTCTTGGGTATATACCTAGGAGTGGAATGACTGGGTCGTATGACTCTGTTTAGCCTCTTGAGAAACTGACAAACCTCTTTTCAAAGTGGCTGTGTCATTTTACATAACATCTTTTTAATCTCCAGTGTAGGCGAAGAAGTTTATTCTGCTCTGCAGACCATATTGTTGCTGTAGTTGTATTTTTATTTTTTTAAAGATTTTATTTATTTATTTGTGTGTGTGTGTGTGTGTGTGTGAGAGAGAGAGAGAGAGAGAGAGAGAATGAGCAGGGGGAGGGGCAGAGACACAAGCAGACTACCCTCCTGAGCCCCATGTGGGACTCTGTCCCAGGACCGGCAATCATGACCTGAGCCGAAGACAGACACTTAACCAACTAAGCCACCGAGGAACCCAACTATAGTTGTATTTTTGAAAAATCTGTCACATTTTGAGGGTTTAAAATCTTACCATCCTGACATTCTTCCTTCTGTCTTGGCAAGGTCCCCCTCATGAACATTTATGGACAGTCTGATTGTAAAGAGAAAAAGTCCACGCCAGAGCATGAAACTAGGCCTTGGACTACTGCATGCCACTTAGCCTTAAAATTGCCTGGGTGGCTCAGTTGGTTGGACGACTGCCTTCGGCTCAGGGCGTGATCCTGGAGTCCCGGGATCGAGTCCCGCATCAGGCTCCCAGCTCCATGGGAGTCTGCTTCGCTCTCTGACCTTCTCCTCGCTCGTGCTCTCTCTCACTGTCTCTCTCTCTCAAATAAATAAATAAAATCTTTAAAAAAAAAATTATTTCCCATACTCTTTCTCCACTGGACATCATTGTTTCTCTTTATCATAATTGTATCACCTGACTTCAATAGCAATAAACAAATGATAACTGAGCACCTACTTTGTGCCATGTACTGTATTCCCTCCTGGAGAGAGAAACCAAGTTGGCAGAAAACCAGCATTTAATGGTTTCACAATTCCCCATAGGTGCTGAAAAGTGCATCAGTTGAGATGCGGAAAGGCAGAATGGTGTAAAGCAGCGTTTTTCAATTTCAATAGTATTGATACTTTGGGTGTGATAATTCTTTGTTATAAGTGCCTGCCCTATGTGTTATAGGATGTTTATCAGCATCTTGGGCCCCTGCTCAGTATATGTCAATAGTACCCTCCCCCAAAGCTGTCACACCCAAAGGTGTCTCCAGACATGGCCAAATATTCCCCTCAGGGAACAGTTGGTCCTGGATGAGAATCACTAGTGTAAAGGTTAGAGCATTGGCTCAGGTTTCAGGACTTGGGTAAGGTAACTAAAACTTTCTGTTCCTTATCTTAAAAAATTAGGAGAAACAATAGCTACCTTGAAGGGTTGTTGTATGGATTGGATAATATAATGTATATAAAAGCTGCAAAAAAGGTGCCTGGTACACTGCTCTCCTGTAGTGTGATGGTGGCAATAATACAGAAGGTTCATAGTTCAGTTTGAAGACATTGGAGAGGGAGACTCTCTCTTTCTTTTCCTCTCTTTAATGTTTCCACTCCCTAATTTAAACTTGAAATCTATTTTATTTATTTATTTTTAAAGATTTTTCTTTATTTGTTTGACAGAGAGAGACACCACGAGGGAGGGAACACAAGCAGGGTACTGGGAGAGGGAGAAGGAGCCATCCCACTGAGCAGGAAGCCAGATGCGGGGCTTGACCCCAGGACCCTGGGATCATGACCTGAACCGAGGGCAGATGCTTAAGAACTGAGCCACCCAGATGCCCATTTATTTTATTTTTTTTAAATATTTTATTTATTTATTTATCAGAAAGAGAGAGCAAGCACAAGCAGGGGGAGTGGCAGGCAGGGGCAGAAGCAGACACCCTGCTGAGCAAGGAGCCTGGTGCAGGACTGGATCTCAGGACTCTGGGATCATGAACTGAGCTGAAGGGAGACCCTTAACCAACTGAGCCACTCAGACATCCCTAGAACTTGAATTTAAAAAACGTAGACTGGGAGAAGTCCAAAGGACTAATAAGCAAGTGGAGTTTGCTTGAGTATACTTGCTTGAATGAATGGATGGAATGCCAGATGCTTATGTAACTGGACACCTATTCATTCATGGGTTCCCTCATCCATTATCTGCTCCCTGGAAACATTGACTGAGTGTCTGCTTTGGATTCCTTTCTGCCTTTCTGCTCTTCAGTCCCATGGGTCGCTTCCTTGACTATCTTACGCTCCTTCCTATCTCAAGGCTTTTCCATACTCTCTTTCCTCTGCCTGGGGGCACTTGTCCTACATCACTCTTATTCCTTATTGAGATCTCAGTTCAAATTTAGCTTTTTCAGAGCTGGGTTTGCTGACCATCCCCACATACACTCTATCCCAGTTGGAAATAGAGCTCAGTCTTAAGCACTCAAAGCCCCTGAATTATTTTACTAGATCAGTATGTGTTGATCCCCTCAACTGTAAGCCCCGACAGGGTAGCAGTCATACCTGTGTTTCTCAGCACAGTGCTAAGCACATAATGAGTGTTCGGTCCATGTGTCCAGGTGAATTGTCTGCTGAAGCGCAGACAGAATGAATGAACAGGTGTTGGGCGTGGTTCAGGTTTCTTCTGGCCGCTCTTTCAGTGTTCTGAAAAAAGCTAGACTAACAGTCACCCTGCCCTGTCTCAGGAAGGATGGCCACTTGCTGGGCAGGTAGTCTGAGATTGATGAGTGAGGTCCTCTGATCATAGGAGGGAGGGTGAGGTGGCACTGGGAGTGTAGACAGGAAGGTCTAGCCTTCTGCAAAGGTGGGGTCTACAAGCTTCTTTGAAGGTAACTGCCATCTTTACCATCAGGTGCTTCAACAACTTTGGCTACAGAATAAAAATTATTCCTTTGCTGCCCACATGACGCATGCACTTTTTGCTTTGCCATTTGAAGCTAAAATCCTTCTTTATCATCTGGTGGTTTTTTTTGCCTTAGGATGTGGTGATTTTTAATTCTTGAACATATTTTTTCTATTCAAAACAACTTTCTCTTAGCTGGTTGGGGGTTAGGTTAGCTTTTGTGTTGGCTTCTTGGTGAAGGCATGGTTGGTGGGACGGCGTGGGAAGTGATGACCAAATATATTTTTAATATATATAGACTTTATTCTTTAAGTCTATAAAAAGCAAATTTAAAATGTGCATATTTGTTAAACAGTCCTTAGGCTGCTGAGAAGATTGGAATTAAAAAAAAAATAAATGAAAGCAAGAAGCCTTTATCTGGGCTTGCAGTGTGCCCAGTGAAATATCAACCACTCGTCTCCTGTGAATACTAGCCTTGCTCTGCATGGGCTGAGCGTTTCTGCGGATTTGTGGCAGTGGCACTTTCGGGTTCACCAAAAGAGAGGCGTCTTGCTTGTTTCTCTGGTGAATGTGAAGCAAGGCCTCGTTCCCATGATCCCTGCTGCCCACCAACTCTGAAAATACATCTTGTCGCACCTGGCCCAGAGGCCAGCGGTGCAGCATTATACAGTACGTTGTAAAGCTAAAGACTGAAACTCAGTGCGAGTATTTATTTGTCATTTTGGAAAGCTTACTCCTTTTTCCTGTGTCTGAGATTGGAAACAAAGACTGGAGACCAGCCTGGAGAGGGGCAGTGAGGAGGGAGAGGAGAGATAGAGAGAGAGGTGGTGTCTATATGCCTCTATCCATTGCCTTGATTGCTGACGCAATTCAGACGAATGGGTCTATTTCCCACCCCTTTCCCAGAGGCCGGTGACTCTGAGGTGCAAGTAAGTCGAAGTGAATCTCCAAGGCTATATTCAGCATCATATATTAGAGGTATCATCTGTGGTTGAGATTTTCATTTCTCTGTTTATAACAACCTGGAATTAGACTTGTTTTGTTATTCACAACAGTTGTTTGTACAGTGGTCTCGATAATTAAACCAAAATGTCACTACATCCATATGCCTTTCCATATTCTATTTCCTTATGAAAGGTTTATCCCATAGGAAGTACCCCAGCTTCAGTCAGGTACTGCTTTGCCTTGGGGAAAAAAGACACAAAAAAACAACTCGTCTTCTCAAATGTTTCACAAACTGTAGAACGATTAGAATTATTTATATACAACTATGACACAGAAGTAATGAGATGATTAAAATATTCTTAATGAGTTTGCATTTTCCAATTGTTTGACTTGATGTAGCAATACATATTTATGATTTTAATTATTGTTTTGGCCTCAGAAAATGTCTGTTTTTAAAGATCAGCAGGGTTCACGGGAGAGTTGATAGGTTGTCTTGTTGACTTCTTGATTCTTTCCTTAGACTACTAGCAATTAGAATAATATGCTGTGGTTAGGAAATAATTTAACAGATTTATTTACATATGTTATGGGCTTTAGAAAACTAATGTTAAAGTCCTCTTCTTTTTTTCTTTTTTAATGTTATCTTTAAGCCTACAGGGTCTGGTGAGTGCAGTACAATCCATGTAGCATTAGAGGCAATTAACTTGTATATGAGGCCAGAGTTTTATCTCTTCCGCTCTCTTTATCTCGTTCTCATCTTGGTAGGTGAGAGGGGACTCCGAGAAGTGGAGGCTAATCCAACCATTTGTGCTCTGGCACCTCTTTCCCCCCAGGGACTCAATTCCTCACTATTCCACTCGTCTGTTTCTTTAACTTCTGCCATTCCTTTTCTCTTAGTAAAAAACTCTAGTCCCTCCATGAGTATAAAACAAAATCATAAGAAACTCCTTCCTTTCCCTTATTTTGATAATTCTCTATCTCTTGCCCTCTCTCTTTTCCTTCCCTTCTTTTTAAAAAATATTTTATTTATTTATTTGACAGAGAGAGAGAGAGAGTGCAAGCAGGGGGAAAGGCAGGCAGAGGGAGAAGCAGCTTCCACACTGTGCAGAGTCCGGTGTGGGACATCTGGATCCTAGGACCCAGGGATCCTGACCTGAGCCAAAGTCAGACGCTCAACTGACTGAGCCACTTAGGCATCCCTTGCCCTTAACTTTTAAGTTGTCGTCCCCCGCCCTCATTTATTCCTCAACCTTCAGCAGTCTACCTTTCATCCCTGTTCTCTGTGGAAAACAGAGTCAAGGGAGACGTCCCAATCCTAATGCTATCGCTTTCTGTGGCAAGCGTTCTTACTGAAATCCTAAAGCTCTTCAGGTTTGTGAAACCACATCTTCCTGGTTTCCTTTCTCTTCTTTTCTGCATTTCTTCTACTCAGCTTTAAATGTCGATGTTCCTCAGGATTTTCATTTATGTCTTCTTCTCTTTTGCCATTTATGTATATTTCATAAATGATTTAATCAGGCTAAGAGTTACGCTTGGTCATGATGGCATGACTGGGACTGAGAATATTTGGAAGAAAGAATATAACATTTAGAGTCAAATCCATCTGTCTTTGAATTTTGGTTCTACCATTTACAGGGTTAGTAGTAGATTTATCAACCTATGCTCTAATAACTCTCAGCTTCTTTTGTCCATCATGTTCTCCTGAAGTCTAGTCGTGCATAGCTGTCGTTGGAAATTCCTGGCAGATGACCCACAGCCGTATAAACTAATCATGTATGAACCGATACTTGGTTCTGGGTCCCGCCCTGCCTTTAGCTCTTCTCTTCATTCTGTCTGCCTTCCCCTAGTGAAGGTATGATCAGATATTTAGGAGCCATGTTGCCATTCCCTATTTCTCTCCTTTTTGCTAACTTTATATGATGTTAATCAATATATCCATTCCTTTCCATCTTTACCTCCACTTTAGGTCATCGTCACCACTTTAGGTTCAGCCTCATTAACCAACCCGAATTATTGACTTGATATAGCAATACAATACATATTTATGATCTTAGTTATTGTTTTGGCATCAGAAAAATGTCTGTTTTTTAAAAGATCGTGGAAGAATTGATAGCTGACTTGTTGACTTCTTGATAAGGTCTCTTCTTTTTTCTTTTTTAAGTAATCTTTAAGCCCATGGGTTCTGGTATTCATAAAGATCTGTCAACATTCTTGGTTTTCCCCTGGTCTCTACAACTCTCTACAAAACTGGCAAAATAGTATTTCTAAAGCACATATCCTTCAAAATATCTCATTTACTTTGTGGAAACAATTTAAGTTCCTTAGTAACAGCACAGTACTGTTCATGAATGCTCTTTGCCTTTATTCTATAGCCATTCCTTAACTATTGCCTGGTGGTGATCATCTATATTGAACTCCATGTGTTTCCAAGAATTGCCATATTTTATTTCATCTTTGTGGCTTTACAATAAAATCTGCTTTTATAAGGAATGTCCTCCTACTCATTTTTCACCTGTGTAATACCTCCTTCTATTTCAAATTTCAGTTACCTCATGGGAATGTGAATGTAAAATACTGCAGCCTCAATACAAAACAGGTTGGGTCCTCAAAGAGTTAAACATAAAATTATCACATGACCCAGAAATTCTAGTCAAATATAAATATATAAATATAATATAATAAGAATTGAGTTATATTATGTAAGAATATAATAAGAATTGATAATATAATATCAATTATATTACTGATAATATAATGTAATATGATTATATAATATATAATGTATAATATAATATATAATAATATAATTATATTATTGATAATATAATAAGAATAATTAAACATAGTTAAACATAAAATTATCATATGACCCAGAAATTCCACTCAAATATAAATATATATAATATTATATAATAATATATCTATAATATAATAAGAATTGAAAACTGGGACTCAAACAGATTTTTACACAGGAATGTTCATTGCAGCGTTATTCACAATAGTGAAAAGATGGAAACAATCCAAGTGCCCATTCAACAGATGAATGAACAAACTAAAATTGGCATATCCATACAATGGAGCATTATTCAGCCATAAAAAGGAATGAAGTTCTAGTACCCGCTGCAGCATGGATGAACCTTAAAAACACTGTGCTAAGTGAAAGTAGCTAGTCACAGAAGGACGAATGTTGTATGTATATTGTGAGATGTAAGATATCTACAGTAAGCAAATTTATAAAGAAGAAAATAGATTCAAATTTACTAGTGACTTAGGGAAGAGAAATAGGAAGTTATTGCTTAATGGGTGCAATCTTTCTGTATGGGATGTTGAAAAAATTTAGGAAATAGTTAATAGTTGGTGATACTTGAACAATAATCTGGTTGCAGTAATGTCACTGAATTTCACTAAAATTTGTTTCCTAGAAGTTTTCATTCATTGCTAGTGGAAATTCAAAGATGGTATAGCCACTTTGGAATACAGCGTGGCAGTTTTTTTTTTTTTTCCCTTTTTAAACATTTCATTTATTTGTTTATTTATTTTTTTAAGTTTAAAAAATATTTATTATTTCATTTAAAAATAATTGATTACATCTTCACACAAATAGCATATTTTTATGAAAAAGTGATCTTTTCCAAGAAGCAAATTATTTAACAGGAGGGCATTGTTTTACATTTTTGCACATCTCTTTATTACCTGACATAAGACAGCCACTTCTCATATGTGCTTCCGTTCAGTCTGGTGTGATGTGTTGTTTTGGTTGAAGTAGATGATGAAAATTCAGCCTCACACAGATTTATAGTTGGAAAAGACCATAATATTTCAGTAGCCATCTCATATAATCATGGATTTTCTCCTTGGATAGATACCTCACCAAAATTTGAAAATGGTAGTGTTTTAAGGTTAGTTGTTACACAGAATCTGAAATTACAACAATGAGTTTTTCATACTATTAGATTCAAACCCATTGAATGTCTGTGAGATACATTTTTGTTTGGTTGGGGTTTTTTTGGTGGTATACTTTTTTTTTCAATAGTTCTTTTTTTTTTCATTCATTTTTAAAATTTTTTTATAAACATAAAATGTTTTTTTATCCCCAGGGTACAGTTCTGTGAATCGTCAGGTTTACACACTTCACAGCATTCACCATAGCACATACCCTCCTCAATGCCCATAACCCCACTACCCTCTCCCGACCCCCCCAGCAACCCTCAGTTTGTTTTGTGAAATTAAGAGTCTCTTATGGTTTTTCTCCCTCCCGATCCCATCTTGTTTCATTTATTTTTAAGATTTTTTATTTACTTATTTATTTTTAAGATTTTATTTATTTGTTTATTTTTATGATTTTATTTGTTTATTGGAGACAGCAAGACATAGAATAGTGAGAAAGGGCAGTAACAGGGAGAAGCAGGCT
Organism: Neogale vison; assembly: GCF_020171115.1. Lineage (NCBI taxonomy): Eukaryota > Metazoa > Chordata > Mammalia > Carnivora > Mustelidae > Neogale > Neogale vison. The sequence goes on from NC_058097.1 coordinate 132,906,206, forward strand.
CCCCACCTAGCAGGGAGCCCGATGCGGGACTCCACCCCAGGTCTCCAGGATCATGACCTGAGCCAAAGGCAGTCACCCAACCAGCTGAGCGACCCAGGCACCCTAAAGATTTTATTTATTTGTTTGAGAAAGAGAGAGAGCAAGCATGAGCTGAGCAGGGAGCCTGACATGGGCCTTAGTCCTGGGACTCCCAGATCATGACTTGAGTCAAAGGCAGACCCTTAACTGACTGAGCCACCCAGGCATGCCCAGTCTGACAATTTATTGAAAACGTTTCTTTCTTACCATATGATCCAGCAGTTGTATTCCTTCACTCAAATGAGCTGAACGTTTATGCCCACACAAATGTTAACTGCAGATTTATTCATAATTGCCAAAACCTGAAAGCAAACAAAATGTTCCACAAAAGGTAAATGGACTAATAGACTGTGGTACATCCAGCCAGTGGAATATTATTTATCACTGAAAAGAAAGAAGAAAGAAGCTCTTCCAAGCCATGAAAAGACTTGGAAGAACATTAAGTGCGTATTACTAAGTGAAGGAGGCCGTCTGAAAAGCCTGTGCACTTCATGAATCTAACTCTATGTCATTCTAGAAACGGTACAGTTACGGAGATAGTAAAAAGTGCAGTTGTTGCCAGGGGTCATAGAGGAGAGAGTGATGAACAGGTGGGGCTCAGGAAATTTTTAGGACAGTGAAACTACTGTGTATGATCTTATAATGGTGGATACATCTTATTATATATTTGTCAAAAACCGCATAATGTGCAATGCAAAGAGTAAACCCAGATGTAACCAAAGGACTTTGGGTGATAGATTCAACACTTGTAAGAAATATACCACTCTGGTTCAGGATTTTGGTAGAGGGGGAAACTTTCTATATGTTAGGGGCAGGGAGTATGTGGGAAATTTCTCTATCTTCTGTTTGATATTGCTCTGAAGTCAAAACAGCCCCCACCCCCAAAATGAAGTCTTTTAAAAAATTACTGCCTCCCTTCAGTTTCCTCCATCTTTACATTAGCTTCTTCTCTCCAGCTAGACCCTTTTTTCAGTATTCTGCCCGCCCAGTAACCCAGTAAGACAAACCAGCAAAACCCCTGCTGCTACTCTCCTACCCTACTGGTTTATCTCACTCTCCTGATTCTAATGCAAACATCTTAGTAGGGGGAGTCTCTGTGTCCTTGGCTTCACTTCTTTCCCCTTGACGCTACTCTGTCATCAGCAATGTCTCTTCCATCCTTCCTACACGTTGTTGACTGCACTATTTTGGTCCTTGTCTTACTTGACCTCTTGTCAGAATTGATACTTTGTACTAATCTTCCTAAGAACTGCCTTCATCTGTTTTTGTTTGTTTGTTTGTTTTTTGGTATCTTCTCTCCCCCAATTCATTGATTCTTCCTTTCCAGTGTCCTTAAAAATTCTCCTCCACATCCCTCTAATGTTGTTACTTCACCAGAGGCTCTGTCCGTAACCCACTGTCTCTCACACTACTATTTCACCCACATTAGCAACAATTTGAACATGGTTTTTTCTAAGGAATCCTTATATACAAACTATTCTCAAATCTACATCTTTACCCTTAATTTTTCCTCTCGTGTAAGACTCTAGCTTCCTCCTGATGATTGACACTTCCATCTTGAGGCTCTGTATTTCCTTTGAACTCAACATGGTTAAACCTGCTTTCAATGTCTGCTCCTCCCACACAGCCTGTTCACCTGCCTCTGGTCACTATCTCCAAAAATCTTAGCATCACCCTGGCTCATGAGCTCTCTGTGAGGGTTCAGTGAGTCATATGTGAACGTGTTTAGCACAGGTCCTGACAAATATTTAGATCTCAAGAAATGCACACTATTATTACTGTTGCTATTCTTATCTCAGTGAGAGGTTTCACTGAACCACGCACCCAAGTAAGGTATTTGAAAAGCATCCCAAATCTCACCACCTGTTCCAAGCCCCTCCTTTTCTTCCATAACCAAGTATAAGATCCAACCTTTGCCTACTTGTCCAGGCTGCATCCCCATCACTACCTGCATTATGAGTTATGTTTGAGCAGGCTTAGATTTTGTCTTTTTTAAAAATTCCCTCTCTCTCCTTTTTTCTTGTGCAGTTCCCTAAGCCTGGAGTGATCTTCCTTTTTCTCTTTACCTGCTTCATTTTCTACTGATTCTTCAGTTCAGCATCATCTCCTTCGGGGAATCTTTTTTTGCTTCTCAATCCTTAGTATGATTTGGATGCCTGTTTTCTGATTGAACACAGTGTCTTTTGCTTTCCTATAGTATACACAGCCTTCCATACTGGACTGTGAGTTTCAAGAACTGTCTTATTCATATTTGTTTTCCTTTCACCCAGAAGAATGCCTGGCATATATCGTATGTTCAATAAATATTGGTTGAATTAAGCTAAACTGTTGATTCAACGTAGACATTGAGTGATAACCTTAAAACCTTATGCTGGATCCCCTCAAACGTTTCAGTCCCAACTCTTGAGTTATAGAAGTATAGATAAATCCTCATTACATGTTCATGTTGAAGTCCTTGGGTATTTTGCCAGTTAAAAAGAGGTCTTTTCAGATGTGATATTCCCATTTTGAACTTGATGATCAAAGCATCAAAAAGTATATTTAATGGTAAGCCCAGCAGGAGAAGAGAAATCATAAAGATCAGAGCAGAAATCAATGAAATAGAAACCAAAAAAACAATAGAGCAAATCAACGAAACTAGGAGCTGGTTCTTTGAAAGAATTAATAAAATTGATAAACCCCTGGCCAGACTTATCAAAAAGAAAAGAGAAAGGACCCAAATAAATAAAATCATGAATGAAAGAGGAGAGATCACAACTAACATCAAAGAAATACAAACAATTATAAGAACATACTATGAGCAACTCTACACCAACAAATTTGACAATCTGGAAGAAATGGATGCATTCCTAGAAACATATAAACTACCACAACTGAACCAGGAAGAAATAGAAAGCCTGAACAGACCCATAACCAGTAAGGAGATTGAAACAGTCATTAAAAATCTCCAAACAAAGAAAAGCCCAGGGCCAGACGGCTTCCCAGGGGAATTCTACCAAACATTTAAAGAAGAACTAATTCCTATTCTCCTGAAACTGTTCCAAAAAATAGAAATGAATGGAAAACTTCCAAACTCATTTTATGAGGCCAGCATCACCTTGATCCCAAAACCGGACAGGAAGGATCCTTTTTTGAAGGATCCCATCAAAAAAGAGAGCTATAGACCAATATCCTTGATGAACACAGATGCGAAAATTCTCACCAAAATACTAGCCAATAGGATTCAACAGTACATTAAAAGGATTATTCACCACGACCAAGTGGGATTTATTCCAGGGCTGCAAGGTTGGTTCAACATCTGCAAATCAGTCAATGTGATACAACACATCAATAAAAAAAAGAATAAGAACCATATGATACTCTCAATAGATGCTGAAAAAGCATTTGACAAAGTACAGCATCCCGGGCTCCTTGCTCGGCAGGGAGCCTGCTTCTCCCTCTGCCTCTGCCTGCCTCTCTGTCTGCCTGTGCTCGCTCTCTCTCCCTCTCTCTCTCACAAATAAATAAATAAAATCTTTAAAAAAAAAAAAAAACTCTTCAAAGTGTAGGGATAGAGGGCGCATACCTTAATATCATCAAAGCCATCTATGAAAAACCCACCGCAAATATCATTCTCAATGGAGAAAAACTGAAAGCTTTTCTGCTAAGGTCAGGAACACGGCAGGGATGTCCATTATCACCACTGCTATTCAACATAGTACTAGAAGTCCTAGCCTCAGCAATCAGACAACAAAAGGAAATTAAAGGCATCCAAATCGGCAAAGAAGAAGTCAAATTATCACTCTTTGCAGATGATATGATACTATATGTGGAAAACCCAAAAGACTCCACTCCAAAACTGCTAGAACTTGTACAGGCATTCAGTAAAGTGTCAGGATATAAAATCAATGCACAGAAATCAGTTGCATTTCTCTACACCAACAACAAGACAGAAGAAAGAGAAATTAAGGAGTCAATCCCATTTACAATTGCACCCCAAACCATAGGATACCTAGGAATAAACCTAACCAAAGAGGCTAAGAATCTATGCTCAGAAAACTATAAAGTACTCATGAAAGAAACTGAGGAAGACACAAAGAAATGGAAAAAGGTTCCATGCTCCTGGATTGGAAGAATAAATATTGTGAAAATGTCTATGTTACCTAAAGCAATCTACACATTTAATGCAATTCCTATCAAAGTACCATCCATCTTTTTCAAAGAAATGGAACAAATAATTCTAAAATTTATATGGAAGCAGGAAAGACCTCAAATAGCCAAAGGGATATTGAAAAAGAAAGCCAAAGTTGGTGGCATCACAATTCCGGACTTTAAGCTCTATTACAAAGCTGTCATCATCAAGACAGCATGGTACTGGCACAAAAGCAGACACATAGATCAATGGAACAGAATAGAGAGCCCAGAAATAGACCCTCAACTCTATGGTCAACTAATCTTCGACAAAGCAGGAAAGAATGTCCAATGGAAAAAAGACAGCCTCTTCAATAAATAGTGTTGGGAAAATTGGACAGCCACATGCAGAAAAATGAAATTGGACCATTTCCTTACACCACACACAAAAATAGACTCAAAATGGATGAAGGACCTCAATGTGAGAAAGGAATCCATCAAAATTTTTGAGGAGAACACAGGAAGCAACCTCTTCGACCTTAGCCGCAGCAACATCTTCCTAGGAACATCGCCAAAAGCAAGGGAAGCAAGGGCAAAAATAAACTATTGGGATTTTATCAAGATCAAAAGCTTTTGCACAGCAAAGAAAACAGTTAGCAAAACCAAAAGACAACTGACAGAATGGGAGAAGATATTTGCAAATGACATATCAGATAAAGGACTAGTGTCCAAAATCTATAAAGAACTTAGCAAACTCAACACCCAAAGAACAAATAATCCAATCAAGAAATGGGCAGAGGACATGAACAGACATTTCTGCAAAGAAGACATCCAGATGGCCAACAGACACATGAAAAAGTGCTCCATATCACTCGGCATCAGGGAAATACAAATCAAAACCACAATGAGATATCACCTCACACCAGTCAGAATGACTAAAATCAACAAGTCAGGAAATGACAGATGCTGGCGAGGATGCGGAGAAAGGGGAACCCTCCTACACTGTTGGTGGGAATGCAAGCTGGTGCAACCACTCTGGAAAACAGCATGGAGGTTCCTCAGAATGTTGAAAATAGAACTGCCCTATGACCCAGCAATTGCACTACTGGGTATTTACCCTAAAGATACAAACGTAGTGATCCAAAGGGGCACGTGCACCCGAATGTTTATAGCAGCAATGTCCACAATAGCCAAACTATGGAAAGAACCTAGATGTCCATCAACAGATGAATGGATAAAGAAGATGTGGTATATATACACAATGGAATACAATGCAGCCATCAAAAGAAATGAAATCTTGCCATTTGCAACAACATGGATGGAACTAGAGCGTATCATGCTTAGCGAAATAAGTCAAGCAGCGAAAGACAACTACCATATGATCTTTCTGATATGAGGAAGTGGTGATGCAACATGGGGGCTTAAGTGGGTAGGAGAAGAATAAATGAAACAAGATGGGACTGCGAGGGAGACAAACCATAAGTGACTCTTAATCTCACAAAACAAACTGAGGGTTGCTGGGGGGAGGGGGGTTGGGAGAAGAGGGGGTGGAGTTATGGACATTGGGGAGGGTATGTGCTTTGGTGAGTTCTGTGAAGTGTGTAAACCTGGCGATTCACAGACCTTTACCCCTGGGGATAAAAATATATGTTTATAAAAAATAAAAAATTAAAAAATAAAAGTGTATTTAACCTGGTGCAAAATTTGACAGGTTCTAGAAGAGAGTACCCGGAATCCTTATGCTCCTTTAATCAATAAGTACTACTGGGTGTGGCCTTTTCACAAAATAAGGTTTGCAGTTTTTCCCTAATTACAACTAAAGCTCAATATGATAATATTGGAAAACCTGGAGATTTACAGAGGAAACAAAACCAAAGGTAACTACTGTTAAAGTTTAGTGTACGTTCTCTCAGGATTCTCCATAGTTTTTCTTTATAAAAATACTATAATTTAAGTACTGTTTGAAGCCTGTTTAATTTTTTTCTTGGCAATAGAATAAAAATTTTTTATATGTTAATAAAGATTTGGTTCTATTGCTATTTTTAATTTTCTACTTGATATTTTATTAGATGGATATAAGCTTTTACTGTTAAACATGAAAGTCATTTCCAAAAATTGTAATGAAAAATTTTATGCACATATTTTTGCTGTATCGTTTATATAGATATTTGTGTGATAGGGTACCTAAACACATATATTAAGTATGGAGATTAACCATACAAATATATTTTAAAATGTTCTCTTGTTTATGTGGATGTATGGCTTGGGATACTGACAAAAAAGAAAAAAAGAAACAATGATTTCATATTTTCCTGTTCTGCAGTTGAGATGAAATTAATACTTTGTTTTGCAGATTTCTGGTGCTAATTTACAAGTGGTTCATTTATGTAGGATTGTTAAGATTTGTGACTTTATGGTCCTCAAGGTTTTACTCATAAAATGGAAATAATACTCTGACCTTTGTGGAAGATAAGAAAGTATCTTAAAGCATCTAGAAGAATGATGCCACATACAGTTTTCATGGCTATTATTTTCTGATTTTTCTCATTGTCCTTCCTTACTGTAATTTTGTTTGGTATTGTTATCCTCCCCCATCCCTCTGACCATCTTATCATAAATCAGTGATGACTTCTAACTACAACTTCCTTTTTCTTGGTGACTGTTGTATGGGGTTCTTTATATATATATATATATAATATATATATAATATGTATATATAAAATATATATATAAAACAGCATTTTGTACTACATAGAGACACATAATAATAAGTGTGCTTCAAAATTACATTTCAAAATGAGCTATTGTTTCAAATTGGAACTTAAAATATGGGAAGTCTCTGAAGTGGAGGAAAAGATGAAACGGATGGCTTAAATGAGATGTGGCCACCACAGGGGACATTCCACTTCATAGAAGTCCCAGAAATCTCAATGAAATCACTACATAATTTACACATGTTCATAAATAATCCATCTCAACCTTTTTCTTTAAGGATCCACTTTTCAAGTGCATAAACTAAGCAATCCTGGTGACCCACCTCCAGCATGAGATATTTCAAGTTTAAAAAATGACTTCATGGGTTGTGGTTAATGGAATATTTGCCAGTTTCTCTATTGAGGCCAAAGGGACATTAGAAAATGCACACCCTTTGATCATTTATTAATGTACCACGCTCTGAGCCTGTTCAAATAATTTTAGCATTCAGGAATTGGCTTATGAGAGTGGAAGAAGCTTGAGAGAATGGTTGAACTCTAGTTTGAAAAATGCTTTTACCATCCTGTTTGAACTGTGCTACATAATCCTAGCCCTTGCTATAATTAGACACAGGTCTCACGATTACAACTCCACTTTTATTAGTTGGCTAAAAAGTAGCAGAGGAGATAAAGAGTAGTGTTTTTCCCTTGAATGATTCAGAGTCTGCATAAGGGGAGGGAACACTAGGGTCTGACGCAGAATCCTAGCCACCCCACCATCCTGCATTCCAAGCTTCAGAAGTAACTTCAAGTATTAAAGGACACAGATTTCCCTCCATTGATGGATGAGGGGTCTTGCCTTAGCCAAGAAAGGAGCCTCACATGTGCCTGAAAACTGGGGATTAGCCCTGTGGTGACCAGACATGCTCGTCCCTATCTTCTGTGTGAGTTATTCCACGGGTAAAGAGATCATTCATCATCAGTGAAAACACAGTTCTTCCAACACACAGGATTGGTCTCCCAAATGTGCACATCTGGAAATCTTATCTCAGCCTGCATAATGACCAGTGTTAAGCATAATCTGTGTGTAAGTGAATTCAGCTGAAAGGGAGTTTGCCTTTCAGCTTTTGCTGTCTGAATCTTTGGCACTATTGAGCTCTCTTCTGTTTTATCGTCTGCACAAGAAAGTTAATAGGGGCTGGGCAAGAGGCTCTAAACTGATGATTTCTACAAAGAATATGGCTGTACTTCTCGCCATAACATTGTATAGAGTGTATGGTACCACTGGAGAGCTCAGCAGCTTTCAGGGCTGTGAGTCAGCTTTTGCGAGGTTTTGGGCTAGAATTTCTTTGGATTTCAGGGATGCATGTTCATAAGGAAGGGTGACTATTGCAGGAGAGCTGAGAATTTGTGTTCTTTGTGTATCATGGTCAAAGAGCGTTCCAGCTGTCTTGGAATCTCAATCTCTGCACGGCCTTGAGAGGGGCAATGTTGCCCAGATTTATAGAGGACAAACCTGATAAAGGGTGAATTGACATGTGTAAGCAGTGGTATAACAGAGTTTGAAACCCATTTCTGTAACTTCATGAGGTTTCCTTACCATTTCTTCCACAAACATTGTCTGTGGAGCTGAAGACTCCCATCTGTGGGCATTTGTTGACTTTTCTCCTCTGTTAATCTGCTGGAGATAATGACTGGAAGACCATCTCTGCCAATGGAGAGACCTGGTATGAATGGAAAGACCACATGTAATCCGTGGAGGGCAGCTTCTGGCTTGCCTCGCAGGAGTAGTAGATGATGTCGTTGAGGAGCCAAACTGAAGGAATCACTCTCTGTGCCTTCCTGTTGAGTTCCAGGGGGCCTCCATGGGGACAGGTATTAGTGGCCTTACTGATGTTTAAAGCTGTGCTATGTGTGGTTTCCATCATAAACCCCTTTATGACCAGAGCTTCTTTTCATCTTGTCTTTGGTTTGCAGAGGTCCTAGGCCTTTACTGGAAGTGCAGAGTCCTTGAATAATGACAGGTTAGAATGGAAAGAAATACCACTTCTGGAGGGAGTCCCATTACTTCTTGCTGTCTCTGCACCTTTTAGAAAACTGAGAAGATTTTAGTGTTATCAGAATGTTATTCAATGTATTGCTTTAGTTAAGAGCTTGGGCTCTACGTCAGGCAGATCTAAGTTTAAATTGTGGCTCTGTTATATCTATGTGCCAACACCATGGTGAGTTGTTTAACCTCCTGGAGCTTGTTCCTTTATCTATAAAATGAGACATTCATAATTCCTTATCTTACAGGATGATTTTGAAGGTCTAACAAGAGAGTGATGGATGGTAAAGCAGTTAGCACAGTGTCTAGCAATGTTGATGTTGTTTGTTATTTTTGTTTTTAAATATGAATTCAAGTGCTTCCAGAAAGTGTTTAGAGAAATATTAAGCAAAAAAAGCAGAACCTCATGCTCACTGTTGTAGAAACTATATAAAAATATGAATGACTATAGATGAAAACAGAATAGCTGAAATATTTAGACCCTGGCCTTTAGAATCTGAAAGGCCTGGGTTCAAAACTTGGCTGAAGTTATGTGTGTGTGATCTTGGAGATTTTCTTCCTCTGCTAGTCTAAGCCTCACTTTTCCTATTTGTAAAGTGGAATTAATCATAACTCTAGTGTCCTCAGGATGCTCTAAGGATTAAATGAGATAGGTCCTATGAAGTTCTTTGCACAGTGCCTGACATAGCAAGGCATCAATACACATTAAATACTGCAAGGCAATAAATGTATTTGTGCCAGTGCAATGAGATTATCAGCATTTTAATTTAAACAAATTTTCTCAAATATTATTTTTGCACATATCATATCAGTACAAATGTGGGAACCCTTTCCTAGGAATGGTGCAATTCAAGTCTGCCCTTAGAATTAGGATTCAAAATGTTATTTATGATTTCAATATTTACAACTCCTGACTCTTGTGATCATTTTTAGTGGATATGGCCTGAAAATATGCAAGGAAGTCTACCTTGTGACAACCCAGACTGAAGATGACAAATCAAAGGAAGCAAAAAGAGGAAATGAATTATTCTTAGTACATATGGAAACATGATTGGTATTTGGGAGTATACTTTTCCAGATGAGGAAGTTGAATTATAATGAGAACCTCATTCAGCTCCCTATGGGAAGAGGGAAGACAGGGCCATCCTTGTGAATGGAAAAGTGAAGGAAGCAGGGTGATGATCCCAGTAATGTCATCACTATCGGTTAGGCCCACTGAGGTCCCATGAGATGCGTATGCTTCTCTGTCTCCAACCCTGTCGCATGGAATCCGTGTGTCAGAGCCAGGAGTGACCTTAGCAAACACCTTGTCAGCCCTTCTCATTTATAGAGTGGTGAAGTGAATTGCCCCTTTGTGCAGCTGATAAGTGAAGTGACCACTGCTTAAACAGTCTCTCAGGCTCCTCATCCAGCTCTCAGTCCTCACGCAGGGGCCTCCCTGCTCTGGGCAGGTTTGATGAAACTGCCTGATGGAGGGAGGTGCAGTGAGTAAAGAAATTAAGATAATGTGAGAACCTAGGACACTTCCTCCACTTCTCTGAATTTCAGTAGCCTCAACTGCTCTGGGCTGAGAGGATTGCATTAGAAAAGTCTCCATATGGCGTCAGCTATATGACAATAAAAAACGAACAAATGTGGAGCGCTTACCATGGGCTGGGTATTACTCTATCTGCTATTTTACAGAAGCATCTCATTTAATCTTCAGGAGAACTCTGCAAAATAGGTACTATCATCATTCCCATATTATTGATATTATAATCAAAGCTTGCGGAAGCAAAATCAAGTTTCTAAAGTCATATAGTTAGAAGGGGATGGAGTAAAATTTTAGAGGGGTTCTGACTCCAAATTCCACATTCCTCATTCTTGTGAAATTCTACCTCCCTCTTCCGTACTCCATACATAGAAGCCACTCTTATCAGGACCAGCTTCACACAAGTACTCTGACAAAGCAATGCTTTACGGTGGGAACTTTTGAGTATCTCTGATATAGTCAAGGCAGGATGGGTGATGTCTCTAATAGCTAAGCAGAAAAGTCACCCTGGTTGTTTGGGTTGTTAATGGAGTTCTTAATGACTTACGTTACGGCAGAAAGGGCTCTAGATGAATGGAGAGGAGAAGGCTCCCAAATTACAGAGCGTACTAGCAAGGGATGTTTCTCCTTTCAGAAGGGAGAAAAAGGAACGTAAGTCACTAGTGTTTGTGAAGTGCCAAGTCATTAGAGCTGCATAATTCTTTCCATTTAATCTTACCATAACCCATGGAGGTATATGCAATTGATCTGTTTCACTTAAACCTGTCCAAGATCATATGACAAAGTAAATGTCGGAGGTAAGATTTAAACTTAAAATAAACTTATACCTGTTGGTCACCAAAGTCCCTGCTTTTCCTGTATTGTACTACACCTCAGACGTGTTTATTTTTTCCTTTTTACCTCTGGGACACATTGAGACTAACACTCCCCAGGGCACACCCACACTTCTCCCCACACATACATACCCTGCCTGTCAGCTTTCCCTTTACTGCTCCACCCCCGTTCTCGTTCACATCCGGTGGGTCCTCTGCTTCTTCACCATGACAGTTAGATTGATGCTTAGGGATTGATGGGGCGGAGAGACAGCATGTGCTGATGGAGGTTCTGAATCACTGCACTAATGCACTACATCATTTATTCATCTGTGCTGACCTATAAACTAGATATACATAGACAGAAAGCAGTGACTCCTTCTAATAAAACCCAGATGAGCTTGCAGAGCATACTCAGGGCCGCTGGGCATTTAAATTCTGAGGCAGGCATCAGGGCTGCCCTTTGAACAGGTGCTGCAGCTGAGCCCTAGGGAAATTATATGAAGATACCGAATTCACCTGGAAAACTGTGAGTGTTCCCAGGAGATATATATAGGTGCTTCTCCATCAGAGTCCAGGGCTTACTCTGAAGCCCACCCTCTGGCCTCAGATCATCAGAGAAAGAAAGACCTGACTTAAAATCTGCACTGAGATACATGGATTTTTGTATGCTGCTGTCATTCATTTTTTCAGCAAGTATTGAAACTCTGTTGTGTTAAGACACTGTGTTAAGTGCTGAGCTCACACCAGGGAACCAGGTGCAGACCCTGGACTTGTACACAGAGCTAACAGTTGAGATGCTGTGTTTCACCACCTTTTCATCTGTCCTTTCATTCATACCACCGTTCATTCTCTGTCCATGTCCATGTCATCATGTCCATCACATGATGGACAGTCTTAGGCACAACTGTGATTGCCATTGCTGTACCCCTTTGTGTCATTAGAGCTACTCCAGTGTGTTACCACATCTGGGCAAGGAAGGATGGCAAGTTAGAGCATGTGGTCCATCCGTTACCTCCCACCTTCTTTCATACACCGCTTAAGGCATGCTCCTGTATTAAAGTTTTGAGTCACTCAAGTCACTTGACTATCTTTACTGCTGTAGCCAATTTGATCCACTTATTGTGTCTGTCCTCTGAAGTAGGACTCAGAGTTCTCCTTCCCAGAAGTGCAGGCACTGTTCAGACACAGCCTGATAGTCCTACCATTGAAGGGGAGCCATGTGGTACAATGGAAGGAACCAAGTTCTTGAAATCAAATGTATCACGTGGGCATCCTAGGCCTGCCACATATTTGCAGGTGATGAGGGACAATGTTTCAGCCATGGAGTCTCTATTACTTCCTCCATGGAAGGTGATAACAATTCTGCCTTTGAGGTTTGATGTGAGAATGAAATAAGTTATATAAATGTCTATTCCCACGCCTCCAGTAATTACTCAGTTTTGCATCAGTTCTCTCGCTACCTAAGAAAGCATATTTGGAAATATGTTACTCATTGTATACGAATCCTCCTGAACTGGGCCCAGTTTACTCCCCATCCTCAGGTATGGACAGTGTATTGCACATCTCCAATCCTATCCACCACACTGGGAATTCTTGATGGCTGGAGTCATGGCCAGTTGGTTATTTTATCTCTCAAGTCTAGTTCAGTTCTGGCCTGCAATGTTTAGGCACTTAATAAATGCTTGTTAAATTAAAGGGTATCTCAATATCAGAATACCACTGCTATATGCCAAGTACCTCAATGACTTTGTGTTTATGAAAACATTTGAATCCCTTCACCATCAGATTAGATCTTATCTCTTGAGTCTCTTTTATTTTCAGAGCTGTTACCTTTTAAAATATAATAATTTAGAAAGACTTTGTATTAAGAATGCCTTTTAAGACCGCTTGACTCTCTTGGGTTATAGCCATTTGATTATACAGCTAAAAGTTATACTATGAAATCCTGCAGCTTGCTGGGAAAACCCATAAGGCTAATACTTGATTACTAAATCAAGTTTGCCACAATTGGAACAGAGCTTATGTCAGCAGAGTATCTTTAATGAGAAGGTAATTTTAACTGAAATGTCTGTATTATTTTGTTTACTCAAGGTCTAAGTGCATGACTGTTTCTTCATGCCTCATTCAGTCACATTAAACTTACTGTAAAGCATATTATTCAAACACAGCATTTTTTTTTCTTATTTAGTGAATTCCAAGTGCCAGGAAATAAGCACTCTTCCAATATTCCTATTTTTGGGATAAGAAAATAGAGGCTGTGATTAAAATGAGTATAAATAAAAATAACCCATGAATCAATAACAACATTATGTAGGATTAGCTAGGGAAAAGGCCCAGGTAAATAAGTGAAAGTGTGAATATCTGTTATGAAAATACAGTATTATTGTTTCTGATGATATACAATTATACAGAGAAAATCCTCCTTAAAATGTCCTATATTGTAAATTATTTGATAATAAGAAAGAGGGATTTAAAATTAGTTTTTATACAATATTATTCCTATGAGAGCAGTCAGTTAAAATTGTAAAATATAAGCTAAATAAGCTAAATTCCTGAGTTTCTCCCCCATATGAAAGAACTTAAGAATAGGAGACAAATAATGGATTAATAATTGTAACAGATAATGAAATAATTGTGAAGATTATTATGGTGATCTCTGGCCAAACACTAAGGAATACATGACTTCAGCTTTGGTTGAGCCTTGCTTCCTTGGTATAAAGTCTCTGAGGGAGATTCGTGTACAAAGAAGTCAAAGCAGGGCACACTAACCCTTTATTACTCAGGACTTTGGTCAGTGTATTGGGCTGGACCATAAGGAAGGCTATTTCTTTCCTAAGCTTTTTAAGTACTTTCCCCAAACCCAAACCAGAGCCTTCTATCTTTCTCATTAGTGGAAGGAAAGATCATCCAGAACAAATTAGGCAGGCACAGGTAGTGGTGCTAGAGACAAATCAAGAGAGTTGGCATCCTCAGCTCTTCAGAGCTGAACTGGCCTGGGCTCATTCCCTCACCCTTGCAGCATGCAGGAGAATAGGATGGTGGTGAGAGGGACAAAGAGAAGGAGAGAGAGAGAGAGAAGAAGGGGGAGAGAGAGGAGGGAGGGAGAGAGTGAGGAAAAGGGGGACGGAGAGAGGAGTGGGGAAGGAAAGTAAGAGGAAGGGAGAGAGAGAGGGAGAGAAAGGGAGAGAATGATAAGAGCAAGTGAACCCCGGGTATCCTTCCCACTTAGATACAACAGAAGAAATAGAGAAGAGAATGAAGTCAAACTAGGAAAAAGGGTCATTTAATTCTAAGTGACTCTACTCAATGGCTCAGTGCCAAAAAAAAAAAAAAGTGTAAAAACTGATCTAACAAGAGTGGGTCTCCTTCCTCTTGGGATACAATAAATGAAAGGGTTCCTAGACTCCCCCCTAAAGGCCACTATTAGAACCATTTATGTACATTTTCTCACCAGGTATGTACTGGGTACTATTATTAAACCCATTTTACAGATGATTAAGCTGCGTCTCAAAGGATTTAGGAAACTCTCTCCGTTCACCAAGTTATTAAATTAAGGAGATTCTAACACAAGTCTGTCTGACTCTAAAATCAGATCTGGCAACAATTTCAACTCTTCATTGGGTGACCTCCAGCAAACCAGACAAATAAATAGTTGTCAAAGGAATAAATTCCCAGATGAAGCTATCTGGTTTTTCAGCCTGAGGATACTTAATCTGTATTTTTTTTAGGGTTGCTGGAAGGATTAAATGAAATAGTTAAATGGTGAGTTATGGATGAAAATAGAATAGAACTCTTAAAGGGATGAAAGAAATTCTTACTGAATTAGGAAAAGGAGCTAGGACCTTTTTTATTTTATTTTTTTCTTAATTCATCAACTTTGAGGTAGATGTCAGAAGCAGCAAATTTTTTTTTTAACTGTCTATTCTTAGTAATCTAATGAGGAGTAAGACTGAACATTCCTCTTTGAGTTGACCATGACCACTCCGACATTCTTATGTTAATGTACAACTGGGTGTTTTTAAAGTGCTTGCAAGCATTTAGTTCCCTAGAGTAAAATAAAAATTCTTTCTATTTTATATACATGATTATTTTACCTGCCTGATTCTTTTCTTTACTAAGTACAAAGATGCCAATTCAAAGATGAATAGTCACACATTAAAAATAAGTATTGAATGGGTGAATTTTTCCTTCCTCTGTAAATAGAAATTTAACCAGCTCTTACTTGCAAACAAAAGACATGATTCTCGGGTGAAGCGCTACAAAACTGCTCAGGAGGTCAGGTTGATCTCAAGCAAACCTTGTGTATGAAACCTCAGTGAGGTTCTTGGCCAGGATGGGTCAGTCAGCTTACCTTGAACCCCTTCAGTGAGACTCGGTGCCTTTTGAAATTGCTAGCCTCTCTGTATTATTTAAAATATGACTGAATTTTGAGAGATTTGGCAGAATTGTTCAAAAATACTTACAGCTTCATCAAGGTTTATCTAGATAATTAAACACAGGAGTCTAAAGATATATTTTATTTGTTAAATTTAATATCCCCTCGCTTTCTATAGAGCAATATTCCACTATTTCCTCCACCTACCACGTGAAATCCCAACATATTACATTGCATTTTCCATGCCTTACTCCCTCTTAAATAAAGCCAAGAGTATACCTTGGTTCAAAGAAGAATTTGATTTTAACCAAAATATCCTCTTTTCACTTGCCACACTCTGTCTCTTGAAAAGACCTATTTTATCTTCATTTTTTCCCCTTACCTTCTGCTCTATTAGACACCTCCATTTCCACAACTGAACTCTGAGAAAACACAGAAAAATTAACACATTTTATTTGGATCCAACTGATAACAACGCCAACAAAATTCAACAAACGTGCTAATCTGCTCTTCTCTCCTTTTTTAAATCAGTGTCATTATTCATCTATGTCACCCAAGGTGGGAGCCCCACCTCTGAGGGCGCATTTAGTGTGCAGACTTGATAAGAGAACTTTATAACTTGCAATCCCAATTCCCATATTTTATTCATGATTTTGATACTCCTAGTCATTATTTCCGTAACCTTCTATTCAAGGCAGCAGGTTAATGTATATGATAAATTTGTCTGCTAATGGCTGTACCAAATTGAGTGGCATGGCTGGAGGCGGCCCCTGGCAAATGGTATTAGGCTCTTCTTGGTCGGAGATACAATTGTATACATAGCTTATTTCAAAGGGACTTAAACTCTTTGAGAGAAGGTGCTCAACTAAGTTACATTTCTAAAATGTGAATTGTAAGGATCAGAATTAAACTCACTTGAAACATGCTAGTTCATAACCTTGTTTTTGTAGCATTTTAGATGGATAGATATGGATTCATTTTTCTTGAGGTAACTGGAGCATTCTTACATATAAAACATTGAGTTGGAATCACTGGACTATAAGACCTGTATGAGAGTCTATTATACCAGTAATTATCTGTATGACCTTAGTTAATTTAGTTAATTTTCTTGGATCTTAGTTTCCAGATAATGATTTGCATGCTTTGGTAATAGATGTTCAACATGCGTTGCTGACTGAATGTGTTAGAATTTAAAACCTCCTGTACAGCCAGACTTCTGTTTGGTGATGATCCAGACTTGTAGGATCTCGCTTGTCTGTTATGTCTATCCCTGTTCTCATTCTTTTCCTTCAGACTACCACCACCATCATTTCTCTCCAAGATTACGTTAGCTGTTACTTATTTTCCTGCTTCTGCTCTTGCCCCTCTATTAGTGTCTTCTGCAGTGTTATGAGAGTGATCTATCTGAAACACACACTGGGTTGTTCACTTTCAGGCTTCAGGTTTCTTCCAGGGACTGAATGCTTATGACTCCTCCTCCCACCTCAGATTCATATGTTGAAATCCTAACCCCAAGATGATGATTTTTAGAGCAAGGGCCTCTAGGTAGTGATTAGGTCATGAGGGTGGAGCCCACATGAATAGAATTAAGGACCTTATAAAAGGGACTCCTTTCCCCTTCTTCCACAAGAGGACACAAAGGGAAGTTGGTCATCTCTGAAACAGGAAACCAGCCCTCACCAGACACCAAATCTGTGGGTGCCTTCATCTTGGACCTCCTGGACTCTTGAACGATGAGAAATAAGTGCTTGTTGCTGAAGCCCCTCAGTCTACAGCAGCCTGAGAAGACAAAAACTATTTCTCTGTTGCCCTTACTATCAAGTGCAGGTCATTTGTCTTCTCTTAGATTTGCCCCAGTGCTTCTTTTCCTTATCACTTTTTTGAACATTCTGAACTTCCAGGGTGTTTTAGATGCCCTTTCATGTCTGGGTCTTTGCATATGACATTCCTGTCCTTAGAACAATAATCTCGTCTCCCTGACATGCTGGCACTACTCATCCTTCAGAGCATTCTTTGCAAGTCACTTTCTTTAAGAAAATTTCTCAATTCAGCATTCCTGTGACATTCTATTCCTCACCCATCTCAGCAGATTTTGAATTGTAATAAATAGACTATTTTCTTGTCTGTAGCTTTCCTTACACTAAGTTGTGCTGAGGGACTGAGGCTACATCTCCCTTGATCACTGTAGAATCAACAGTGCCTAGCAAAGTGCCTGGCATATTGGGTATGTTGGTTGAATAGATTAGAACATGGAAGTAAATTTGTTACTAAACACTGTTTTCAATTGTATACCCCATCTTATGAAAAATATGTTTTATCCATACAGAGAAAACCAAAAATAAGAGAGAAAGGACATGTGAGTAGAAAAAGATGGAAACAAATAAATGATTTCTTTCTTACTAGTTACCATGCAGGTACACTAAACTAAAAATGTATGCCCTTGATTACCTTCACATACCTTAAATTGTATTAATAGGCTTTCTGGAGTATTAAATGAATAGTATTATGCTCTTCTGGGAGAAAAAATTGTCAATTTCTAATAATGAACTAGCTGTGGGGCATTAGCCTCTGTGGGGAAAGATGGATATTTAGAAAAAAATAAAGCAGAAATTAAACCAAAACTTCATTTTCTTTCATTTGTATGTTCAGAGAAGAAACTCAAAAACAATAGTTTCAGGTGTCATATGCACTTTTTTAGGTTCATTACATGGTATAGAAATCCATGTGACCATGAGCACAGAGTGTTGCTTAAATTATATTTCACTATTACAAAATATGCTTTTTCCCCATAGATATTTCTGGAATATTTGGTTCTCCGGATTAATATTTTGAAGGTAGAGCCAAAAAGATTGGCTGATTTAATTAAATGTAGGAGCCAGAGAAAGAAATCAGTCAAAGATGCCTCTAAGTTCTGGCCTAAGCAAATGGACAGATGGCATTACTAACAACAGGGAGAGAGAAGACTGGAGATAAAATAGATTTGGGGGAGAAGATCAGAGATTCAGCTGTAGTCATGTGAAGTTTGACATTTTTATTAGACATATGCAAGGGAGATGTTGAGTAGGAAGGGGATAGATGAGTCTGGACTTTGGGAAGATGTCAGTGTTTGCACAAGCTTGAGACTCACCGGCATGCAAGTAGTAAACAGAACTCTGAGACTAAGTAAGATCACTAAAGGAACGAGATTAAATAGAGAAGGGAAGAGGAGTAAAGACAGATAAACACCTGGAGTACTCCGATGGTAAAGACTGTTGAGGAGGAGTAGCCAGAAAGGAGGATGAGAATGAGAGACCAGAAAGGGAGAAGGAAAATCAGGGGAAAGTAGTGTCCAGGAAGTGAGGTGAAGGAAGTGTATCAAAAAGGAGAAAGTGGTCAACTATGTCTAACACTGTTGGTAAATCTGTACGAAGACTGAGAATTGACCACTAGATATGGAAACATGGAGGTCATTGGATACTTCGAGAAGAATGGAACAGAGCAGAGCAAGATCTTGAGTGAAGTGGGTTTAAGAGAGAGTGGGAGGAAAGGAATTGTAGACTGAGAACGCAGACAATTCTCTGTAATCAGAGATGTACATGATACATATAGGATATCATATGCTTACTGGAACTTCTGATCCAATTCTTAATGATCTTTTTTTCTGTACTTTTTATATATTAAAAATTCCATAGAACTAGAATAATTTTCCTTCAATGAAAAAAAATCCTAGTAACCAAAATACAGTGTACATGAGCAGCAGTGAGGAAGCATATGGACTTGAATAATTGCTAAGATTCCCACAACCCACCTACAAGCTCACTGGCTATACAGATCTTTTTTCTATTTTTTAAAAATTTTTTCAATGTTCCAAGATTCATTGTTTATGCAATCCACCCAATGGTCCATGCAATACGTGCCCTCCTTAATACCTACCACCAAGCTCACCCATCCCCACGCCCCCTTCCCCTCCAAAACCCTGTTTGTTTCTTAGAGTCCACAGTCTCTCATGGTTTGTATCTCCCTCCGATTTCCCCCATCTCACTTCTCCTCTCCATCTCCCAATGTCCTCCATGTTATTCTTTATGCTCCACAAGTAAGTGAAACCGTATGATAATTGACTCTCTCTGTTTGACTTATTTCACTCAGCATAATCTCCTCCAGTCCCATCCATGTTGATAACAAAGTTGGGTATTCATCTTTTCTGATGGAGGCATAATATTCCATTGTATATATGGATCATATATTCTTTATCCATTCATCTGTTGAAAGGCATCTTGGCTCTTTTCCACAGTTTGGTGGTTGTGGTTATTGCTGCTATGAACATTGGGGTACACATGGCCCTTCTTTTCACTACATCTGTATCTTTTGGTAAATAGGATTTGCCATGAACATATAGGCAGAAAAAAATATTAGTATCTCCAGGAAGTTTGTAGGTCACTCACATTCCCTGGTCTATTTCCACTGAAATCTGGTAACTAACTGCTTTGTTCTGTCAGCTCAACTCTTAATGACTTATACATCCTAGAGAGGACAATACGGTCTTTTAAAGGAATGGGAAACTGTATTAAGTTTTCATTAGTTTTTATAATAGTTATGAAATAGGGACACACTTTTATTAGTCATCTCTGTGTGCCATAATCACAGTTTGATGGTTTTGTTGACCCAGGGCTGGGACTTCATCCTTGGATTATTGTTATACATATTAATCCCTGTCTATCACAGCTCCAATTAACTGCCCAGAGTGAAAAACTGGAATTAGTCTGCCACCCCCATTTCCATTGTATGGTGTTCTTGGAATTAAACTAAATACATGAGTACCTATGTGAGTTTTTTTTTAAAAAGATTTATTTATTTATTTGACCGAGAGAGAGAGAGAGAGAGAGAGAGAGATGACAAGTAGGCAGAGAGGCAGGCGCAGAGAGAGAGAGAGAAAGAGAGAGGAGGAAGCAGGTTCCCTAAGCAATCAGAGAGCTCGATGTGGGACTTCATCCCAGGACCCTGGGATCATGACCTGAGCTAAAGGCAGAGGCTTTAACCCACTGAGCCACCCAAGCACCCCAAGTACCTATGTGAGTATTAACTGTGATTTCTGCCTACATGTGTCCAGTTTATATAATGGACTATCCTCTTATTTGCTCCCATTGCAGCAAGAAACCTGGTCTCCTCTTTCTCAAGAAAGGGGTCTAGACAAAGAAATAGAAATAAGTCATTTTTCTTCCCTCAGCTACTCCTACGCTACTTAAAGTCCAGAGCAGTTAAAGATACTTAGGTTGAGGACATTATTAAATAGGAAAGATACTTTCCTAGGTATCTTTTATCATTGAACGCATAATCATCAAATCCTAGGGACACATATATGTAAGAATATTGTATTCTAGGCTCTGTGATAGAGTTTGATTGTGAAAATGCTCTGGGAATATAGAGGAGGCAACAGTGTTTGGTTAGACACTTGAATTTGATATTAAAGCAAGATTGGTGCACTGTTGGTGGGAATGTAAACTGGGGCAGCCACTCGCCACTCTGGAGAACAGTTTGGAGGTTCCTCAAAAACAAGAGAACTATCCTGTGACCCAGCAATTGCACTATTGGGTATTTACCCAAAGAATACAAAAATGCAGATTTGAAGGTGTACATGCACCCGGGTGTTTATATATAGCAGCATTATCAGCAATAACCAAAATGTGGAGAGAACTCACATGTCCATTAGCTGATGAATGGATAAAGAAGATGCAGTATATATACATAATGGAATATTATTCAGTCATCAAAAAGAATCAAATCTTGCCATTTGCAATGACATGGATGGAGCAAGGGTGTATTATGCTAAATGAAATAAATCAGTCATAGAAAGACAAATACCACATGATCTCACTCATATGTGGAATTCAAATAAGAAAACAAATGAATATATGGGAAGGGGGAAAAGAAAAAAAGAAAAGGGGGAAGAGCTTTAAGTGACTCTTAACAATAGAGAGCAAATTGAGGGTTGATGGGAGAGGTGGGTAAGGGAGGGACTAGATGGCTGATGGGTATTGAGGAGGGCACTTGTTATGATGAACATTGAGTATTACACTTAAGTGGAAAACCATTGAATTCTACTCCACAAACCAGTATTGCACTGTATGTTAACTAAAATTTAAATAAGTTTTAAAAAAAGATACTAAAGCAAGGTTGGGAATTGATCAGGTGGCCAGGAGCCACAGGAGCACATTGGCAAAGAACCAGCATACAGCATGGGCAAAAGCTTGGAGGTGGAGACAAGCATATGTGCTCAAGCAATGTAAAATGTCCAGTGTGGCCAGAACACTAGGTGTGTGAGAGGACTCTGTATAGTAGTAAGATTCATGGTCTTACTGCTTGATTCATGCCAAATGAGAGTCATATCTGGTTGAGACTTGTGTTGTCACTTCTTAAAACCTTTTGTCCTCAGCTACCTATTTTAGTCATTTGTTTGGTAAGAGACTAAACAGTTTTTAGCATCAGTCAGTAAAGAAGATAAAATTCTAAGTACTATATAGGTCAGGGAAAATGAGAGGGTGCTGTGTCTGAGACTTAGTAGGCAAGACCGTACTTGGTATATTCAGTGAACATGGCGGCCAGCCTCTGGTACTCTTATCTTGCTGTTAGGCTTCCAGCTCCCAGTGTTGGCTGCATACGTCTGTGACCAAACCACGCGTGTAATTTAAATAGGAAGAGTGGCAGGTGACCTCTTTTTAACTCCCTAGCTCAGTTCCAATGGAAGAAAACTCCCAGTATGGCGTCATGTCTAACACAGAGTTTCTAGTTTTAGCTCTGCCTGGGTAGTTTCCCCTCATCCTGGGATTGACCATTTCTCTGACCTGGCTCTGTCCCTCACATTCAACATAGCACATCCACTCTCCTTTGTGGTCAGAGGGTAAGTGTGAATAGAGTTCCAAGGCTATGAAAATCTTTTTTTTTTTTCAATTTATTTATTTTCAGAAAAACAGCATTCATTATTTTTTCACCACACCCAGTGCTCCATGCAGTCCGTGCCCTCTATAATACCCACCACCTGGTACCCCAACCTCCCACCCCCCCGCCACTTCAAACCCCTCAGATTGTTTTTCAGAGTCCATAGTCTCTGGTGGTTTACCTCCCCTTCCAATTTCCCCCAACCCCCTTCTCCTCTCTTAATTCAATGTCCTTCTTACTACCCTGAGCAAAACCGAAGAAACTTTGGCTCTGTCTTCCAACTTAACCTCCTGTCTCTTCACCATCTGATCTTCTTTTACTAAAACTTTATTTTTGTCATTAATCAATTACATTTTTAAAGGGTCTGATAAAAACTAGTAATACATGAGAGAAGGTTCCCCTTTGCCTATAAAATGTCCAGAGAACATTTTATTTTAAAAATATTTGTTAGCTTTCTGGGAAATGAGTCAGTCAATGTGACTAACTTGGAATGTAGCTTTTATCTCTGGTTTAAAATTCATAATATAATTAGGTCATGGTTTCCTATGTTGATATTTGCTCCACAGTAATTCTGATAGCTGATAGTTTAATTGAATTTTCATGTGTGTGAAACAGATGCTAAAAGCTAACTCTCCCATCAAAGTGCAATGTTAGTCATGCAAATTTAGAGGAGAGGGTTCCTTCATTGTTCATGCTTACATTTCAGGGCTGTAGCTGATTTAACCATTGACTCATTTAGCCATGAACATTGACAATAATCATAGGGGTTGTGTGTTAAATTTTAAATGGCCACCGAAGGAGACATTTCAGAAAAAAGATTCAAACCAAGAGTGTGATGTAAATTGCTTTTAAAAATTGTTTTCTATAAGGGGTGCCTGGGTGACCCAGTTGTTTAAGCGTCTGCCTTCACCTCAGGTCATGATCCCAGGGTCATGGGGATTGAGCCCTATGTCAGAGCTCCCTGGGGAGCCTGCTTTTCCCACTCCCCGCTGCTTGTGCACACACATGCTCTCTCTCTCTCTCTCGTAAATCAATAAAACCTTTAAAATATGTTTAAAAAATTGTTTTCCATAAGCAAAGATAGAGAATGAAAGTGACTATGCTTTTCACTATCCTATACACTTTTAAAAAAAATTTTGGTATGCCAAAAATTGTTTTGCTTTTTCTCTTGATTAGTGTCAAAGCATACTGTGTGTATTTTTGGTTTAATGACTGAAATTTTGGGGGGAACAGATGCACACATCAAGAAGATCTAAAATAACATTACCATGAGTTCTATTATAATATACAAAACACCTAGAATTTATAGTAATTACATACAAACTTATAAATAATGGAAGAGACTTAATCACGTTGACCTTGCTCAATCATAAATAACAAGGCTGCCTTAAACTCACTCTAATTGCCCCCTCATTATACAGAAAAACTTTTCTAATCCTTTCCAGTCATGAGAACCTGTATAACAAGCTACAGTGTTCCTTTGGGCTGCTGGATTTCTTTTTGAGAAATTATTCTCCAGTTCTACCTTTTTTCCTTTAAAGCCTCCTCCCTCCAGTTCTGTGCACATTATTTCTCACTATGATCTCTATCTTATTGATATAAGTGATTCTCCATGTGTCCCTCACGGGATCTCTGCAGGTCTTGGCTACTCATGTGGAGATTTAGACAATGAAGTGCAAGATTTCATATTGAAATTGCTACTGCTATGTAGGCAGTTGCGTGAATGATTTTTCTCCTCAATGTTGTTAAGTAATGTTTTCTGAGAAACAGAATCTATCACTGGTGTGAGGATGAAATCTACTTTAAAAAGAATAAAGCTGCATGTCTTTTGGGGGTATAATGTGTTATGAAAGGGCATAGTAAAATTCTGGGGCATTTTTTTTTTTTAAAGATTTTATTTATGTATTTGACAGACAGAGATCACAAGTAGGCAGAGAGGCAGGAGGCAGGGTGGGGAAATAGGCTCCCTGCTGAGCAGAGAGCCCCATGTGGGGCTCAGTCCTAGAACCCTGAGATCATGACCTGAGCTGAAGGCAGAGGCTTAACCCACTGAGCCACCCAGGTGCCCCTGCTGTGGCCTACTTTTATACAAGAGGAATAAACATATGAAGAAAGAGAGAAATTAAAAAAAAAATGTGGGTAGAACATGAGTATTCCCTGAGCTTCCAGTCAAACAGTTGGAAGATATGGTCAGAATATGCTAGTTGGGGAAAATTTTTTTTCTTAAAATTGTATATATGACGGGACTACAACTAGGCATACCTATGCACACATATGTTTATGTAATGTGTGTGAAACAAACCGCAGACCTTTAAAAATAACACTAAAATATTAACAGTGAATTTTTTTTTTGAGGGACGTAAAATAATAGATTTATTTTTCTGTTAACTGTGGCAACTAGTGTGAAGTGAGTTCCACTGTGTGTATATTTGATACCGACAATATCGGCATTAGAAGTCAGAAACTCTGCTCTGATCTCCATGCCTGTGCTCTGGCAGAGGAGCCACTAAGAACTAATCACCCAACTACTGTTGGTTTGCTGCGTGCAGCACGCTGTGGAATGAATGGTAAAGAAAGCAGTGGCACAATTATCATAAAAGATTGCTGTTCTGGTGTTAATGGTTAGTATTTCTCATCCGTATGCCTTGGGCATGAATAAATAATGGACACAGATATATTGTTTTCCACTCCCGATGACTTTGTTGTGAGCTTGCCATTCTTATCAGTGGAATAAATTGATAAGTGCCTGGAACACAGGCTGTGGAATGAACAATGTGAGCTGGATCCACATTAGTTTTGCCTGTTACTCCTGCCAGCCGGTAAGGTTTGTCCTGTAAAGATTCCCTGGGCTCGCTACTAGCCACTGAACAAATATTTCTGGTTAACAGCAAAATTCATCAATAAGCAAATGGAAAACAAATCAGCTTAGCAATAAAGTTGAAAAATAAGCACGGCCTCATAGAGGAAACCTGCAAGGTGACTTACAGTAGGAGTGATAGCAAAATTGCTGGGATGTGACTCGAATTTACACTGTAAATGTCTGTCACGGGCCATACCCCAGAATGCCAAATGACGGTGATATGATTGCTGGGCAAAAACATATTTGTGCTTTCCAGTTACAGACAGGAATGCCAAGAGCTTTCTGAAAGTAGAACCTCCTGGTGCTTAGTCACGCGGTACTTCAGGGTATACAAAGGGTGTTCTTGTCCATTATACCATACAAGCAGAGAACAAACAACATCTCATTTCCAGGTGGTTTCCTGGGCATTGGATAAAGATGCTGAAAAGAATTGTTATATTTTTGCATGATTTCTATGTGCCAGGCACCGTGTTAGCACTCCCAATACGCCTTGTTTACCAACCACAAATGCCTGTGAGCTCTTTGGCACTTCCCCAGCTACCTCATTGTCTTGGGACGGACTTTCTGTCACAGATACATGCTTTACTCTTATTATTTGATAGATAGTCCTGACCTTCTGGATCTCCTTCTTGGTTCTCACGTTGCACCTGATTTCCCAGTCCTGTACTTACTATTCTCAAGGTATGTGTAATAATAATGCTAGGAAAGACTTGAAAGTCCTTTCTGTGATATGCCCAGCAGGCCCAGCAGGCACTATCCTTCTCTCTACCTCACATCCATCTATCATCAGTGCCCTTCAGCCGAAGACCTCAGGAACAACAACAGAAGTTGAACAAGTTGAGTTTATTACTAGTTGCCAAAAGGGAGAACTCATGAGAACATGAGAAGGAAACTGTAGGGGGTCTCAATACTAGGGTGTTAGAAAAAACTGAAAGGATTTAGGATCCAATTCAGAGATTTGGGAGAAGGACTAAGAAAGCAGGAATTTCTGCAAAATTGAATGCTGTCAAAAAGCCGGGGCAGTTTTATGTTCTAGTATCTCATTAAATCTTATCTTTGGAGAGTGGAGATTAGAGCCAGAATAAAGCTGTCATTGGCAAAGAAGTAGCAGTTACTCATTTTACTCAAGGGTGGTGTTGGGGGGATTTTTTTGTATTTTATGGGCAGCACAGTTACCTTGTTTTTGTCTGTTCTTAGCAGCTTTGCTTTGTCTTTCTATATCATGGTCTGAGAGTAACATTATCTGAAGTTAGTATTCTGCAGAATTTTTATTTCCAACAGGAGAATAACATAGTTTAGCTATGGGTGTCAGGCCAGCTTCTAAATGTTAAGGCGTATTCCTTTTTATTATCTATCCACCAGTCATCTATCTATCTATGCTTTTTTAATAATCACAACAATGCTATAGGATAGGTATTACAGATATCTTTATTTTACAAATGATGAATCTGAGAAACAGAAGTATCATACTCTGAAATGCTAATAAATAATGATCTGGGATTCAAACTCAGGCAGCCTGACTTCATAATCTGTTTTTTCCCCCCCCCTTAAGATTTTATTTATTTATGTATTTATTTGTCAGAGAGAGCGAGAGCGAGTGAGTGCACAAGTGGGCAGAGTGGGATGGCAAAGACGGAGAGAAAAGCAGGCTCCCCACTGAACAAGGAGCCTGTTGCGGAACTTGATCCCAGGACCCCGGGATCATGACCTGAGCTGAAGGCAGCAGCTTAACCAACTGAGCCACCCAGGTGTCCCTGACTTCATAATCTGCTTTATTTATCATTATACTGTGTTGATTGACAATGAATCAATCTATTAAGTAGTCCATCATTCCATCACAAATTGCATGGATCTTTCTATAATGATCTTTTACATTGTTGCTTCAGGGACCGGATGATAGACTACTGAGCTAGTTAGGAGGAGAGCATGCCGTCATGGCCGCTTGATGGGCAAAGATTTTTGTGAAGCAGCGGTTTAAGAAAATCCCAATTTCTTCATGAGGATACCCACCTAATTTACCCATGCGTTGATCTGAATCGGGGAAACAACTTAGAAGAGGTGAACAATAGACATCTGGAAAGACAAGCTCAGCAGACTGTGCTTCCCAGCCCCTGGGAGGAGAGGTATGTCTGAGAACAGGGAGACAAATGCAATCACTCTGGTCAGGAGGAAGAAAGAAAAAGAAATGAAAGAGCATGAAATAGTGGAGGAGGGAGGAGAAATGTAGGAGGCATGGAATCAGAAAAACGGGAAGCAGGTGCTTGTCTTATTCCCCTAGGCTTGTAAGAGCAGGTGAGGCCCCAGAGTGCGGGAGCAGGGGAAGAAGAGAGGTGGCCAGAACGTCCCTTGGGTTCTGTTACTGCGTTGGCCCATGGAGGTGTTTGCCTAATAAATCCATGATGGCTGTGTTCCTATTTAAGGTTTTTCTTTCTGGAAACATGGGCCTGTTTGCATTGTTGGGGCAGAGGGAAGAGACAACACAGAAGGAGGAACACAGAGAAGCCTATAAGTCCTGCTGGAGAGCAACAACAGGGGGGACAAAAATACCACATTTATGATGTCTGTCCTCAGCCCCAGTCTAAAAATCAAAACAGAGAAAAACCTCTTAACTTCTCAACTTTTCAGGTTTATCAAGTTAGACAAAATGGAAAGTCAAAGCAGAAAAAAACAAAATCAATCAGAGCTTTAATTGAATAGAAGTGCATTCAGCACATATGGATAATAATTTTGGTTTTAATTTATTTTACTTTCCCTTTTTCTTTCCTTCATTCATCACACACTTATCAAGAGTCTGCTGTGTTTTAGGCACAGCGCCAGGTATGGGGACACAGTGATGAATGAGACAGTCAGGATCTCTGCCGGTCACAAAGTAGGCCCCAGACACTAGGTCATAGATGAGAAGCCTCAGAATCTTAAATGTATTCTGGGGTGATACGTGAATTTGAGTTGTAATGTATTAGATTTCCAAGAACCAGGCTGCCTGCATGGTAGCTTGCTTATCTACTTGGAAGAAAAGTAAGTTGAATTTTGAATTGCTGTGTTTCCATACCAGGTCACTTATATGTGTTGTGTCTTCGGGAAGCCAACAAAAGGCGGGATCTCCATGGCTTACCTGGGATTCTTGGATGATCAGGTAAACTCGATTTACATGTTCTCATCTTTCTCTACCTTTGCTTTCTGCCTCCTTTTTATGATTTAGAAGCTGAAATCTCAGCTGGGTGGGTGCTTGATCAGGTGCTTGTGGAGGGCAGTTGCTCAATAAATGAAAATAGGTATCATCAAGGTAAAGCAACCACAGAACCCCGGTGAATAGGACTTCCTAAGTGCCGGTATCAGTGTTCACTCTCTTCTTCCTTTTGAACTCTCCCCGAGGGAGGATGGGTTAGCTGACAGGTCTCAACCTTTCCCACCTGAATTGAGTCTTCTAAATAGCCGTGTAAAGATATTTCCAATAAATAAAGTAAAGTAAGTCCAATCACAAAAGAGTATTCAGGGATTTTGTTTCTCAAGCAAAAGAAAGTGCGGGGGAAAAAAACCCTCTCTGATATTATCACGCTTTCAGCTTTAATTTCTCATTAGAGAGGTATTTCCAAAAGTCTGAAGAACTCTTTCAATAGCCTGACATCTTGTGAATATAAGCTATTGTGTGGCTGAAGTGTCTGTTCGTGTCAGAAAACACGAGGTATGGGTGTGCTTGTCCTGTTGATCCACTTTAGATATTTTTCATTGTCTCTAAGAAACTTTTCTTCACATACCTTTCCCTGCCCTTCCCGGTGGAGTGGACAGCAGTTAGGCTTAACGTGTAGCTCACTTTCTGATAAAAATGAGTCATCTCGTTCAGTGTTAAATTTTGTTTTTCCTAAGTTGACAGTTACAGGATTGGCCTATGGGAGATGCTGAAGGACACCACCTCTTGGACAGAAATGGTGAAATTTCTGAGAAAAACTCCAGCAAACCAAAACCAAAACCGCAAAGAAGAACTCACCACAACAGAAAGAGACAGAGGAACAAGAACAAAATTAAAAAAAAAAAAAATTAAAACCTCAATAAAGGGCAGTTTTCATCCTCTATCTCAGGTACAAATTTTCTTGAAATCATATGTGATCTTCATTGTGAATGTACATGTGCTTTAAAATACAGGAATCAGGACATGTTCTTACAGTGCCCGAGATTGCAGCTGGAAAGTGTGCAGGACAAAGTCCGGGTGGCAAAATTGTGGGAAATCAACAATTTATTAGCCATTCATGTTGATGCATTTCACACAACAATTTATCAGCCATTCAACATCTGTGGCTCCATTTGAAGTTAGCAAATAAATGGATTCTATATTGGTTTTTATTGGATTTTAATGGGCAGTCATCTTTTGATGAGAGAGAGAGAAGGTGAGAATGAGACATTATTGAGTTATCACTAGATTCCACAGGGGACAGTGTGGTGTCATCTCACTTGCCTCTGCTTTTATCAGCTGGTCTCTCATCTGATGAAAATTCCAAACACTATGGCTTCAAATCTTACTATACATATAGTAAATGGTCTAAGAAGACTGTGGAATGGCCTTGTGAATAGGATCCTAGGATATGTAGATCCAAGATTATTTGGCTAATGAGTTGCTTGCTGCCAAATATCAAATGTGAACCTACCATTCTCCATGATTTCTTTGAAGTCAATTAATGAATCATTTGCATTATCTCAGCCTTCCACATGAGGTATTGAATTCTTTGTGTGCTTGTTAATACCTATATTTATGGATCTTAGCATGATGTCTGGTGCATAGTTGGTGCTCATTATTAGTTATCAGAAAACAAGAATAAATGAATGAATGAGTGAAGGAAAACATGGATTTGAAAGGTTGTTGGTCTTTGAATTTCTCATTTGAGTACAGATGGAGCCATATTATTTTGTTTTAAAAATATTTTATTTTATTTAGTTTTGAGAGAGAGAGAGAGAGAGAGAGCATGAGAGGGGCAGAGGGAGAAAGAAGAGCAGACTCCATCCTGAGTGCCCATCCCAACATGGGGCTTGAGCCCAGGACCCGGAGATCATGATCTGAGCCAAAGTCAGCCACTTAACCAAATGAGCCACTCAGAAACCTCTAGATCAAGCCATATCTTGAACAGATAAGAGCAAACTTTTTTTTTTTAATATGTTGTGAAATGAGACAATACGGTAGTTTCTGACACACAGCAGGTACTCCATAAAGGTCAGTTCTCTTTCCCAGCACATACCTTGGTGGTGTTTAGTTTGAAGTCTGAAGAGAGCAGGATCTTGAAGGACATGGAAGAGGACTGGCCTTGAGTGATGAAAGGGCAGAGAGAGTTGCTGTAAAGAAAGTGGGATGGTTCCAAAACTACATTTTACCAAACCCACAGTTTTCCATACACTGTGTGTGAAGGACTGCCTGAATTAACAATATTTCCTCCTATTCAGGGATTTTGACTTAGTAAACAGCCTTGGTTAGAACTTTTATTCATTCATGTCAAGATTTCTTGGATAATAATGTTTAAATTTTTATTTGTGACCTTGCATATTGTACAGAAACTAACTTGAAGCAAATCAAAGACCTAAATATAAAATTTAAAACTACAGAAATTTGAGGAAAAAATGGGAAAAAGCTTCATGATAGTGGATTTAGTGAGGATTTCTTGGATATGACATTAAAAGCACAGACAATGAAACAATACAAAAAAAATAGATAAATGGACTACACCAAAATTTCTGTTTGTGGCAGGTCTAAATGCTCTTTCCTATGTGAGACTGAAGAACGGTTGGCGTTTCTGCCTTGTAAAGATGGGTAGGTTTACTTTTAGATTGTCTCCTTGGTTAAAGGCACAATGGAAAATAAATCAACAACAGTTGTTCCCATAAAGTCTTATAGTTGACTGAAATAATTTCATCTGAGCACCACAAGGTTAGGGTATCATGGCATTTTTTGTTTTTACTTATTTGGGGATGTTTGTTTTAGTTTTGGTTGCTGGCAAAGGAAGCCCATTCTAACTAATTGAAAGAGAGGTGGTTTAATGAAAATGCATGAATTATTTTACAGAACCAAAGGAACATTTGAGGAATTGCAGTGAAAAGTGTTTATAAACAAGAGAGTTCTTGGGAAATCAAGTAGCACAAGTTAATCACAATCTCATCAGATAACACTCCAGGATGAGTCAGGTCCAGCCATCTTTTCCAGTCCTTTGTCTTTACGCTCAGTGTCTTTTTGGCCAAGCCTGAATCATGAACCACCCAACCTTCCCTTCAAGAAAGAAATAATAACTTTATTTAAAATTTGCCGAGACTACACAGAGTCAAAGAGCCAATTCTACCAAAGGAAATAGGTGTGCTTTTCCAGAGAAAGAAAGCATGCTATGCAGCAAACACACATAAATAAACATACAAACAAGAGAGCAAATAAACAATCCAAGAGTGCGTGTACTGTGAATTTGTTGTTATCATCATCCCATTCATGGGGAGAAACCAAGGCTTAGGAATTAAAGGGAACCTAAAGAATGATAAAGCTTCTGTTGAAGCCACCATTTCTCCAGTGAATTGTATTTCCATGTTAAACTCCTTGAGCCATACCGTAACACTCAAAGCTGTTGGAATTAAAAAGGAGCTTGTTTCTCATTAAAGAAGAGTCATTTAGTCTTTAATTATGTTTGACTGTCCCGTTTTAGGTTTATAGCCATATTTGTCAAACAGAAAAGATGAGTTCCAAATGCATATGGATATTCCAAAACCCTGGAATGTAGCCTGATAGTATCAGAGCTTGCTCTCTCTCCTTGAGCTAAAATCTCATTTGTAATTTCTACAGAAAAATAAATATAGTTTCCCAAAGATTCTTCATCCTGATTATTGCTCTGCTGCTCCCTCGTTCATGCTTCAAATATCAATAGGTAGTAGCAATCCCTGGTGGAGTCTGTGAATTATTATCCTATCAATATTTGTACCAACCCATCTGTGAGCAGAATCACACTAACAGCTCCCATATTCACAGTATATTTTCACAGATGCTTTCTCCATTAATTTTCATCAGCAGTCTGGGAAGATAGAGATTTATCATTCCCATTTTACAGATAGGGAAAAATGAGCCTCAAATTGGCCATATCCTTAACCAAATAAATAAATAAATAAATACCCATAATAAGTCAAGCAAATAGTAAGGCCACCAGGTCTTTTGCTGCCATGTTGCATAGAAAGCACTTGGTAAGGTTAGAATCAGCTTTTCTACTGATTCTTGTTATTCTAAAAATTTCTGATAGCCAAATAAGCCAAACAGAGAAAGACAATTATCGTATGATCTCTCTGGTATGAGGAATTTGAGAGGCAGGGCGGGGGTTCATGTGCAGAAGAGAGGGAAAAATGAAACAAGATGGGACCTGGGAGGGAGACAAACCCTTAAGAGACTCTTAATCTCAGGAAACAAACTGAGGGCTGCTGGGGCTTGGGGGGAGGGATAAGGTGGCTGAGTGATAGACACTGGGGAGGGTATGTGCTATGGTGAGTGCTGTGAATCTTGTAAGACTGAGGATTCACAGATCTGTACGCCTGGAGCAAATAATACATTATATGTCAAAAAAATTTTTTTTAATTTTTGATAAAAAATTAGCATTAAGTTGGGTATAAAGATGTTACTCTTCAATGCAGAAGGCAGAACATTTTCTTCCTTTTTTTCAAATTGATTTATTTTCAGAAAAACAGTATTCATTATTTTTTCACCATACCCAGTGCTCCATGCAATCCGTGCCCTCTATAATACTCACCACCTGGTACCCCAACCTCCCACCCCCCACCCCTTCAAAACCCTCAGATTGTTTTTCACAGTCCATAGTCTCTCATGATTCACCTCCCCTTCCAATTTCCCCCAACTCCCTTCTCCTCTCTATCTCCCCATGTCCTCCATGTTATTTGTTATGCTCCACAAATAAGTGAAACCATATGATAATTGACTCTCTCTGCTTGACTTATTTCACTCAGCATAATCTCTTCCAGTCCTGTCCATGTTGCTACAAAAGTTGGGTATTCATCCTTTCTGATGGAGGCATAATACTCCATAGTGTATATGGACCACATCTTCCTTATCCATTCGTCCATTGAAGGGCATCTTGGTTCTTTCCATAGTTTGGCGACCATGGCCATTGTTGCTATAAACATTGGGGTACAGATGGCCCTTCTTTTCATGACATCTGTATCTTTGGGGTAAATACCCAGGAGTGCAATTGCAGGGTCATTCTTCCTAATGGTGTTTGTTACATTCGCTTTTTTATCCATTTTTCGTATATCTTGCTTTGCTTTTAGTCAGTTGCTCTCTCAACTTTAGCTGATACTTACATTCATTCATGTACTTTAAGTACTGTAAGGTATAACAATATCTATATTTGTATAGCACCATGTTATATGTAAAGGACATTGATCTATATCAGCTCATCTGATCTGACTGATTCTCTTAACATTCCTATGAAGTAGCTATTATTCTTAGTTTTCAGATGAAAAAACAGAGACAGAGAGCTCAAGTTGCTACTTAACCTTCACGTAGTTAGTGAGATCTGGAACAAATTGTATCATTGAGATTTGAATTTAGATGTTTTTAAACGATACAGTATTCATTTTCTGTTGCTCATATTGTCTCTCACCAGCCTATCAAAATACAAGACAAGACATCTTAGAGACCACAGACTTTGCAGGCTCAAATTATTAAATTGTGTATCATGAATCATGAATGGAAGACAATATTTTTATGCTCCCAGACAATATTATTGCCTAGATGTTTCCTAAATATAATATTTCCTTAGTCTAATTTTATAAAGGAACTGTGCTTTATGCCATGAAAACATGCAGTCTAACATTTTTATAGCACTTGATTTGATGCAGGTTTGCTTTGTTGAGGACTTTTTGCAGAAGGAATGCCTGCCTGAGAATAAACAAGTTCTCCAATGCTTGGGATAGTCAAACAACAGAGAGATAACCATGTAGTGATCTTGAAAAGGAGTAATGTTTCATGTCTACAGTTAGGTTTCATTAGGCCACAGGTAAATTCTGTAAGTTTTACTGAGATTCTCTTTGACATTGGTTACATACAGACCAGAAAAAAAAAAAAAGACAAAACTGCAAAGTTCTGACACCTGTCTGTATTAGGTATCCATATTGGTATATGATTATCATAATGGTAAGCTTCAAATACATGAACCACAGAGAACATCACTGTTTATGCACCTAGATTTTCTCAAGCATTAACTCTTCCACAAAACTTTGCTTTCAAAAAACAAAATTATTCTTGAGGTGCCTGGGTGGCTCAGTGGGTTAAAACCTCTGCTTTCGGCTCAGGTCGTGATCCCAGGGTCCTGGGATCGAGCCCCCCATCGGGCTCTCTGCTCGGCAGGGAACCTGCTTCCTCCTCTCTCTCTGCCTGCCTCTCTGTCTACTTGTGATCTCAGTCTGTCAAATAAATAAATAAAATCTTTAAAAAAATTAAAAAAAATTATTCTTTACATTTTTCTGGGTACACAGGCAGCGCGGCTTCATGAGTGTGCAGCCTGTGCAATTTCCCTGGACATCATGCTCACAGGGCCCTGTCCCTGGTTTAATGCTCTGCTGTCACCGTCTTCAAGTTTCTTAGTGATTTTATTCTTGACCCTATAATCGTAGATAAAGTCCACAGAGACAGTAGAGCATGCAGATGTGCAGGGAGCTGCACATAATAATGCCATCCACAGCCCCTTGGTGACCCAATTGCATAGAGTGTTTGTGTTGCCTCATAAAAGAGAATTCTGGTGCACCCACCAAGCATGGGAGTTCACTGAGACTCAGCACAAACACAAGACAAATGTGTTACATCTATGACTAAGGAAGCTGAGTCACTGACAATCTTGGGAGGCCACCTTGGAACACCCTTTGAACCTGAACTTGCTTTGAAAGCAGAAGGCCGTGATGTCCTAAGAAACATAAGTGACAAAGAAACACTATCATATCATTTTTTACTCAGGTTACTTCATTATTTTAACTAGCCACTTACACTGAAAATGATGATGTGAAAGGAAAGGAAAGATAGGGTGACCCAGAGTGACTTTTCCTTTTGGTTCTTCCTTACTCACCAGTAAGCTGAAGGTAGAGTGTTGGCAGACTATATCAAGAAGTGAAATAAAAGTAGTTGAATTTGTTTTGCACAGTGTTTCCATTGTCCTGCTAAGAACAAAATATGCATACTTATATAAGCTATGAAAAAAAACAACTCTGAAATTTAGTGATGTCTTTGCGTCAAAAGATGCACATACAAGGATGAATAACAAAATTCAGGCTAATAATCTAAAATTTTAATTCTTAGAATGATGTTCGATATCAAAAAACCACCATAGCAAATTGAGACAGAGACCGTGTTAAAAAGGTAAAAGTTTATATTTTAGTGTCTTTAAATAGGACTTTTTTCTGCTTTTTGAACAAGAATTCTCTCATTTTCATTTTGAACAGAGTCTTGTTAATTATGTAATCAGTCCTGTGGCTAGAATATGTTTTTCAGTCTTGATTGTGGTTAGGTATAGCTATGTGACTCAGTCCCAGCCAACAGAATTTGAGGAAGAGATGTGTACCACTTTCAGAGTCCTGAAACTTGCACACATGAAAAAATTTCCTCTAAAGGATTATCAAAGTCCGAGGAGACCTAGGAAAGCATGTATTGAAGATGATGAAACCTCCATTTGTCTGGATTCTTAAATGGATATATGATATCAAGTCTTCCAACTGATACAGAAACTCTTTGGATTGTATATGTATCAGACATGACTAACCAACACATCCATCTGTGTTTTCATCTGTGTATAATTCTGGGTCTATGAGTTGGCTTATAGTAACCATCTGATTTATAATGCTTTTGCCTTTCTCTAAACGCTTATACCATATTTTTTTCTCCTACAGTAAAGTTGATAAGTGCAGCATAAAATCTTCTATTGTTGTTTGATTTTTGTATTTCCCTTCTAATTAAAGTGACTTAGAACTAGAAACTATCCTGTTCTTTGGCACTCACCATTCCTGTTCACTCCAACCAATATCATGCCAGTCTACTATGTTGATGACATCAGGTAAAATCTGACTTGGTAAGTAGAAGGTGGCAAGTAGTATGAATTCCCACATAAGGAACCAGAGAGTAGAAAGTAAACTTATCATCTTTCGGAGACCTGCACAATGATAAAGTAGTCTAGGGCAAATCAAGACATCTTTTTTTTTTTTTTAAAGATTTTATTTATTTATTTGACAGATAGAGATCATAAGTAGGCAGAGAGGCAGAGAGAGAGAGAGAGAAATAGGAGAAAGCAGGCTCCCTGCTGAGCAGAGAGACCAATGTGGGGCTTGATCCTAGGACCCTGGGATCATGACCCAAGCCGAAGGCAGAGACCTTACCCCACTGAGCCACCCAGGCACCCATCGAGACATCTTTTTAAGGATAAAGTTACTGGTTCTTCACCTTCAACCATTAGGGATGAAGTATAGAAGCTGTATATAATACCTCTAATTCTAGTATAGTTAACATATAGTATTATATTAGTTTCAGATATACAATATAATGATTCATCAGTTCTATACTTTACACAGTGCTTATCCTGATGAATGTACTCTTAATCCCCTTCACCTCTTTCATCCATCTTCCCTTCCCCTCTCCTATGGTATCCATGAATTTGTTCTTTGTAGGTAAGAGTCGGTTTTTTAGTTTGTCTCTTTTTCCTTTGTTCATTTATTTTTTTTCTGAAATGTCATATATTAATGAAATCGCATAGTACTTGTCTTTCTCTAACTGACTTATTTGACTTATCATTATACTCTGTAGCTCCATCCATGTGGTTGCAAATGGCGAGATTTCATTCTTTTTTATGGATGAGTAATTCTCCTTTGTATGTGTGTATACATACACACAACTGTGTCTTCTTAATGCATCTCTTGGTGGATACTTGTGATGCTCCCATAATTTGGCTATTGTAACTAATGCTACTATAACAAACATAAGGGTACACATGTCTTTTTGAACTACTCTTTTCATATTCTTTGGATGAATAACCAGTAGTGGAATTACTGGATCACATGGTAGTTCTATTTTTTACATTTTGAGGAAACTTCATTATGTTTTCCACAGTGGCGTCACCATTTCCATTCCCACCAGTGGTGCACAATTTTTCCTTTTTCTCTGCATCCTCACCAACAGTTGTTGTTTCTTGTGTTTTTGATTTTAGCCATTTTGACAGCTGTGAGGTGATATCTCATCATGGTTTTGATTTGCATTTTTCTGGTAATGAATGGAGTTGAACATCTTTTCATGTTGGTCAACTGTATGCCTTCTTTGGAGATATGTCTATTCATGTCTTCTGCCCATTTTTAATTGGGTTATTTGTTTTTTGGGCATTGTATAAGATCTTTGGATATTTTGAACACTATAACCTTTTATCAGATAAGTCATTTGCAGAT
This sequence comes from Neogale vison, assembly GCF_020171115.1. Classification (NCBI taxonomy): domain Eukaryota; kingdom Metazoa; phylum Chordata; class Mammalia; order Carnivora; family Mustelidae; genus Neogale; species Neogale vison. The sequence continues at coordinate 132,944,062 of NC_058097.1, forward strand.
ATCTTTTCCCATTCAGGAGGTTATCTTTTAGATTTGATAATTCTTTCCTTTTTATTTTGATGTAGTCCTAATAGTTTATTTTTACTTTTGTTTTCCTTCCCTCAGGGGACATATCTAGAAAAGCACTGCTACAGCCGATGTCAGAGAAAGTACTGTCTGTGCTCTCTTCTACGATCTTAATGACTTCAGGTCTCATATTTGGGTCTTTAATCTACTTTGAGTTTATTTTTGTGTATTGTGTAAAAAACTTGTCCAGTTTCATTCTTTTGCATGTTGCCATCCAGTTTTCCCAACACCATTTGTTGAAGAGTTTGTCTTAATCCCATTGTATATGCTTGCCTCCTTTGTCAAAGAGGCAAGAGTTGACTATATTATCATGGGTTTATTTCTGGGCACTCTGTTGTGTTCTCTTGATCTGTGTGTCTGTTTTGTACCAGTACTGTACTGTTTTGATTACTGTAGCTTTGTAGGGTATCTTGAAATCTGGGATTGTGATATCTCTACAATTGTTCTTTTTTTTTTTTAAAAAAAAAGATTTTATTTATCCATGGACAGACAGTAGTAGTAGACACAAGTAGGCAGAGAGGCATGCAGAGAGAGAGGAGGGGAAGCAGGCTCCCCGCTGAGCAGAGAGCCCGATGTGGGGCTCGATCCCAGGACCTGAGCTGAAGGCAGAGGCTTTAACCCACTGAGCCACCCAGGCACCCCTCCACTATTGTTCTTTTTCAAGATTGCTTTGGCTATTTGTGGTCTTTTATGGTTCCATACAAATCTGGGGATTGTTTGTTTAGTTCTGTAAAAAATGTCATTGCTTTTATGATAGGGATTGCATTAAATCTATAGATTGCTTTAGGTAGTAGGGATATTTTCACATTTTTTTTTCCAATCCATGACCATGGAATGTCTTTTCATTTGTTTGTGTTGCTTTTAGATTTTTTCATCAATGTTTCATAGTTTGCAAAGGATAGGTCTTTCACCTCCCTGGTTATGTTTATTCTGGAATATTTCATTATTTTTGTTACAGTTGTAAATGGGATTATTTTCTTTTTTTTTTGGGGCGGGATTATTTTCTTAATTTTTCTTTCTGTTGATTCAATGACTATTCATGTATAAAAATGTAACAGATTTCCGTATGTTAATAGTGTATCCTGAAACCTTACTGAATTAATCAGTTATAGTAGTTTTTTGGTAGACTCTTTAGGGTTTTCTATATATAGTATCCTATATATAGTATCATGTCATCTGCAAAATAGTGAGTGTTTTACTTTTTTCTTATCAATTTGGGTGCCTTTTATTTCTTTTTGTTGTCTGATTGATTAGTAGGACTTCTAGTACTGTGTGGAATAAAACTGATGAGAGCAGACATCTTTGTTTTGTTCTTGACCTTAGGGGAAAGGCTCTGTTTTTTGCCATTGAGTATGATGTTAGCTTTTTCATATATGGCCTTTATTATGTTCAGGCATGTTCTCTCTAAACTTACTTTGTGGAGACTTTTTACCATGAATGGATGGTATACTTGGTCAGATGCTTTTTCTGCATCTATTGAAATGATCATATGGTTTTTATCCTTTTCTTGTTGATGTGATGTATCATGTTTATTGATGTGTGCTTGTATCCCAGGAATAAATCCCACTTGACTGTGGATAATGATTTTTTTAATGTGTTTTTAGATCAGATTGCTAATATTTTGTTGAGGACTTTTACATCTTTGTTCATCAGAGCTATTGGTCTGTACTTTCTTTACTCTTTTCTTTTCTTTCATTCTTTCATTTTTTTTTAATTTTTTTTTTTTTTTTTTTTTTTTTTTTTTTTTTTTTTAATTTTGGAGTGTCCTTATCTGGTTTCAGTATCAGGGCAGTGCTAACCTCATGGAATGAATTGTGTTGCTTTTCTCCCTCTTCTATTTTTTGGAATAGTTTGAGAATAGGTATTAACTCTTTCTTAAATGTTTGACAGAATTCAGTCATGAAGCTGTCTGGGCCTGGACTTCTGTTTGTTGAGAGTTTTTTTGTTTTGTTTTGAAATTACTGATTCTTTTTATTGCTGGTAATCCAACTGTTCCAAATTTCTGTTCTTCCTAATTTAGTCTTACATGGTTATATGTTTCTAGGAATTTATCCATTTCTTATAAGTTGCCCAATTTGTTGGCATATAATTTTTCATAATATTCTCTTCTAATCCTTTGTATTTTTGTGGTGTCAGTTGTTATTTCTCCTCTTTCATTTCTGATTTTATTTGAGTCCTCTCTCGCTTTCTCTCTCACTCCTTCTCTCTTTTTTATGATTCTGGCTAAAAGCTTATCAATTTTGTTGATCTTTTTCAAAGAACCGGCTCCTGGTTTCATTGATTTGTTCTGTTTTCTTTTTTTTTTTTTAGTTTCTATTTTGTTTATTTTTGCTCTGATCTCTATTATTTTCTTCCCTTTCCTGGTTTTGTTTTGTTTTGTTTGTTTGTTTGTTTCTTTTTCTTGCACCTTTAGGCATCAAGTTCGGTTGTATATTTGGGTATTTTCTTGCTTCTTGAGGTAGGCCTGTATTGGTACAAACTCTCTTAGAACCCCTTTTGTTACATCCCAAAGATTTTGGACCATTATATTTTCATTTTCATGTGTTTCCATGTATTTTCTATTTCCTCTTCCTTGGTTGACCCATTCATTATTTAGTAGCGTGTTGTTTGACCTCTGTGTATTTGGTGTTTCCTTATTTTTTCTTGTGGCTTAGTTTTAGTTTCATAGCTTTGTGGTTAGAAAAGATGCATGGTGTGACTTCAGTCTTTATAAATATACTGAGACATTTTGTGGCCTGATATGTGATCTTTTCTGGAGAATGTTCCATATGCACGTCAGAAAAATTTGTGTTGTGCTGTTTTAGGATGGAGTATTTTGAATATATCTGTTAAATCCATCTGGTCCAGCATGTCATTTAAAGCCACTGTTTTCCTGTTGATTTTCTGTTTGCGCAGTCTATCCATTGATCTAAGTGGGTTGTTACAGTCCCCTACTATTATTGTATTACTATAAATTGGTGCCTTAATATTTGTTATTAACTTCTTTATACATTTGGATGCTCTCCTTTTGGGTGGGTAAATATTTACAATTGTTATATCTTCTTATTGAATTATTCCCTTTATGAGGATAAAGTATCCTTCTTTGTCTTTTGTTACAGTCTTTGTTTCAAAGGCTAGTTTGCACAGGGATTGTTACTCTGCCTTTCTTTTCACCTCCGATTGTTACTCTGCCTTTCTTTTCACCTCCGTTTGCATGATAACTGCTTTTTCATCCATTCACTTTCAACTTGCTTGTGTCTTTAGGTCTCAATGGGTCTCTTATAGGCAGCATATATATCAGTCTTGATTTTCAGTCCATTCTATCACCCTGTCTTTTGTTGGAACATCTTGTCCATCCTTGAAAGTAATTATTGATAGTTATGTCCATATTGCCATTTTTTCCCTTGTTTTATGATTGTTTTTGTAGTTTTTCTCTTTACCTTTCTTGTCTTGCTCTCCTCTCAGTTTGTTGGCTTTCTTTAGTGACATACTTGGATTTCTCTCTCTTTATTCTTTGTATATCTATTACTGCTTTTTGATTTGTGGTTACCTTTAGGTTTGTTTATTAACATCTGCATTTAGCAGTCTGTATAAAGTTGATGGTTGCTTATGTTTGAACCCATTCTTTACTCCTTTTCCCCTTTTGTTTTAGGTTACAGTATCACACCTTACAACTTTTTATTTTGTGTATCTCTTGCCTGATTTCTATAGATGTACTGCTTTTGTGTTTCCCACTTTCTTCCTCCTACTTATGATCCACTTACTTTCCACTCACAGAGTCTCCTTTAACTTTTCTTTTAGGGTTGGTTTAATGGCCATGAATTCCTTTAACTTTTATTTGTCTGGGAAACTCTCTCTCCAGCTATTTTGACTGATAGCCTTGTTGATAGACTGTTCTTGGCTACAGGTTTTTTTCTTTTCAGCACTTTGAATGTATCATGTCACTCTCTTCTGGCCTGCAAAGTTTCAGAATCAGCTTATAGGTCTATAAGGTCTCCCTTGTATGCAACTATTTTCTTTCTCATACTAGCTACTTTTAAAATTCTCTTTATCACTACATTTGTAATTTTAATTACTATGTGTCTTAGTGTGACTCTCCTTGAGTTGATTTTTCAGAGGATCTTTGTGTCTCCTAGATCTAGATTTCTGTTCCTTTCCCACATTGAAGAGCTTTTCAGCTGTTATCTCTTCAAATACATATTCTGGCCTCTTTTGTCTCTCTTTTCCTTTCGGAATCCCTATGATATAAATGTTATTATGCTTGATGGTGCTGCTAAGTTCCCCAAGTCTACTTTCACTTATTATTACTTTTTTCTCGCTCCTCTTCAGACTGATTGCATTCCAAGCCACTGAGCTATTCTTTTGCTTCCTCTAGTCTACTACTTATTTCATCTAGTATATTTTAGATTTCATTTATTGAGTTCTTCATCTCTGATTAGTTCTTTTTTATATGTTCTGTCTCTTTGTTAAGGTTATCAGTGAAGTCCTTCACTCTTTTTTCAAGTCCAGCGCGTATCTATATGACTGTTACTTACTGATTTTATTTATTTATTTACTTATTCATTTTTTATGGCCGCTACTTTAAATCTCTATCAGGCATGATACTTATCTCCATTTTGTTTAGTTCCCTTGCTCTAATTTTGCCTTGTTCTTTCATTTGGGACATATATTTTTTTTAATTTTTAATTTTTTAAAATAAACATATAATATATTTTATCCCCAGGGGTACAGGTCTGTGAATCGCCAGGTTTACACACTTCACAGCACTCACCATAGCACATACCCTCCCCAATGTCCATAACTCCACCCCTCTTCTCCCAAGAGACATATTTCTCTGCCTACTCATTTTGTCTAACTCTCTGTGCTTGTTTCTGTTCATTAGAAAAGTCAGCTATGTTTCCTGCTTTTGAAGGTAGTAGCCTTATCACTACATTTATCACTACAGTGGTGCCCTGCAGTACAATGTCCTCTCTTCACCAAAACCTGACACTTCAGGGGAGTCTCCTATGTGTGTTACATGTGCCCTGCTGTTGTGGCTGAACTACTTCTTCATTCAGTCCAGTCATCTGCAATGGCTCTCTTTGCCTGTTGTGAGCAGAATTTGGTCCCTGTGTTGTTAGTGGGTCAGTCTGGGGCCTCCCTGGGCTTGAGTCAGACCAGATATTCACCAGAAAAGTGGTAGCACAGAACTTCAGATGTATGTGTGGATGGGGCATGCTGCTCCAACAACATCTGTGTGGGACCTGCAGGTCCAGGGACCAGGGGGGCTGGGTTGGAGGAGTGGATCCATAGAGGCAGGCAGGGGTCGGATGCCTGGTATTAGCGAGGTTTCTGTGGGATGGAACCTGGAACTGAGTCCTGGCTGGAAGCGGGTGGCCATAGGAGAACATGGGGGTGGGGTGAGCTGTTAGCAAGTTAGGTAGAGGGTGTTGGCACTGTGTTGGTTTCACAGGTGTCTATGTATCTAGGCTTGTGGGGTGGAGGAAGGCAATGGCATGTGACAGCATCTTTGTTCTTAGAGAAGTCTCCCAATGATTTCTGCTTCTCTGGCAGGACAGCTCTGAGATTAGTAAACAAATCTCCCTGCTGCTTTGCCCAGATGTTTTTCAGAAAGCTGTTTCTGGGCTGTATCTCTGAAAGGCTGTTTGTAGTGCTATCTCTTTAAGGGCAGGGACTCAGTTATCTGTCACCCTCCTGGCTTTCCCATGAGTCTGCTGATTTTGAAAGTTCCAGGTTTTAAGAACTCAAGACATTTAGCCCCCAAATGTTTTGCAGGATCCCTGGTGTGAGAGTGTGTTTTTCTCCCCTCTCCATGCCTGCAGCATTTCTTACTCCCAGGGACAGCCCTGGTAGTGTGTTTACTTCTGACTGCATGTCTGCCTTTCCTATTCTCTTGCATGTGGTGTCTTCTCTACATGTAGCTGTGGAGAGTTCATTCTGGAAGTCTTTGGGTCATTTTCTGTGTGTGTTTTTTTTTTCCCCCCACACCGATATGACTGTTATCTAAGTGTATCCATGGGACAATGTGAGCTTAGGAACCTCCTATTCCACTATCTTCCCCAGAAATCTCAAACTTATATAGCATTTTTGGACTTTATAAACAGCATATGCCCTACTTGAAAATACTGCTCCAAGCCATTTATGAAGTAACTCAGAAGACTGTCAGTTTTGAATTAAACCCAGAGCAACAGATGGCTTTCCAATAAGGTAAGAGCAGTTCTGCCTTTAGGACCTTAAGACCTAGTAGATCCAATGGTGCCAAAGGTATCAGCCTTAGATGAGAAAGTTGAGTGGAATCTCTGGCAAGGCCCGAGTTGAAAGTCATAGCACATGCTCTTGAGTTCTGGAGCAAGATCATGTCTTCTATGGCAAGAACTGATCACTGCTCAAAATGTGGTTCCTGCTGTGCTGTTGAGTCTTTATAGAGACTAAATGCTTGATCAACACCAGATGTTGACTGGCCATGTAGCTGAAGTTGCCAGTTAAGAGTATTGTCAGAAAAGTCATGAATTTGGGTAGGCAAAGTGGCAGTCCATTATATGATAGCAATGATAATTAGTGCTCAGACCCAAGCAGGTCTGGAAGCTGTGGTAACTTATGTGAATAGGAACACAGAATCCCAAATTACGCATCTGTTGCACTGACATCTCTCCCTCAGTTTATACCTATAGCCTGGCAGGCTCTCTATGGCCTGAAGGAAAAGTAAAAAGTCTGGGCTTTATTCCCTGCCCTGTGTAATAAGTTTCTTTGTCTTTGTTCCAGGAATTAGGTCTTCTGCCTGTGTCCATGAAACAGAAGGAGTAGCAGTCAAAACAAATACCAGATCCAATAACATGTATATGTAATGTGTATATCTGTAGCTCCATATTTGCAAATATGTGTAATATTTATATATTTATATATGTATATACACATACATTATTATCTCTGAATTATACTGTCACAAGTAACAATTTCCATTGTTTTAGCTTTATTCCCATATTTTCACAATGACACATTATTTACAGTCAGGAATAAAGCAATAAAAAATGTATTTTTAAAACTAAGAACCAAGATTCCAAAACAAAACTTGGGCCTGGTTCGTGAATGAGTTAGCCTAATGTGTTTAGTATGAGCTAAAAGTAGAGTACTCAGCCCCACTCAGAGGTGAAAGACAGTGGTGAAGGGAAATCCTCTTAGTGCACAGAGCTTTAAATTACCTGGCCATCAACTTTCTGTTGAGCATGGTCAGAGGTAAGGATAATACTATACCTATTCCTGAAGTAGCAAATGACTCAAGTAGTTGGTCAGCAGCCTGGAAGGAGCAATGAAGAAAGATAAGAGTCAAACAGGTCTAGTGAAGAGGTGAGTGGATGGACCTATAGGAGTAGGCACAAAATATGTGGATCTTTGTGTTTAATGAAAATACCCATTGGAGATTGTGGCAGACAGATTCTAAGATGGCTCCAGTGATATCTTTCCTATTATCCATGTCCTGTATAATTCCCTTCTCTTTACTGTGGGCTGGCCTGGCTGCTACAGCTAGTAGGGTAGTCAGGGTGGCACAGATGGAGAATATGCATAAGCTCTACAATACGGATACCCCCTCAACACAGCTGACTTGACTACCACTGATGCTTGATGTCTGATCTGTTACCGTAGAGGCAAAGCTGAGATTCAACATGGTACTGTCCCTAACAGAGGCCAAATGCCTACTCAAACCATCTGAACTGAGAATGCTGAATTATATACCCATGCCTTACATCCAAAGTTTTTAAGTCAAAGACTATGAGCAATTTATATAAAACTTAGTTAATAGCAAGACTAATTACTAGCATGACTCCTACTTATTATATTCATCCTTTGTTCCCTGAAACTTTCCTATTAAAATGTTTTGGCCTCTTAACTTTTACTGACAGATTGGCCCTATAATTGGAATCACTTTCCTAAAGGCATCACAGAATTTCTATTCTTTCAATTTAATTAAGCAACTATGAAATCCCAGCAACTCTAATTAAGGAGGAGTACGAACACAAGTATTGGGATTGAAAGAACTTAGAAGAATGGATAGAATGTGTTTTTGTCATATTTGTACAGACTTCTCTGGAGTAATGGGCTATTGATTAATTCTGCTCCGTAAAGAACAATAGTTTTTCTTTTGGGGCCATTACCCTAAGCAAAACCCTTTGGAAACCAGCTGTGTGTAGAAGTATTATTTCTGATTCTAAGGCTGAAGAATTTAACTTTCAAAGCCCCCATGTTAGAGGCTAAAGGCTATCTATGTATTTCTAGAGTTGATAATAGATGATACGAGTCTGGTTCCTCACTGTATCCATTAATCACATTGCTTTCACCCTCAATTTATTCACCATCAATTCCCATTGACATAGACACTATACAAAACATACATCAAAATGGGGCCTTGCTCTCAAGGACCTACCTTGGCAGCATGTAGAATCTATATCAAATAAATTAGAGGGATCATTTTCCATATCATCTAGTTCCTAAGGCAGTGTTCCTTATTTGTATTTCTTATACTTCTTAACAAGGAAAATAACAGCCTCAAATGCTTTCAGGGATAAAGTATTAAAAATTAATTAATACCTACTTTTCACAAAACACTGTAATAGAGATACATAAAATGTGAACTCTTCCCTCAAGCAAGCCAACAACCTAGTACAATAGGAGATGAGATGAAGCAAGCTTTGTTAGAATTGGTACCCAGAGGCTCTAGAAAGAGAAAATGACAGATGAATTAGAGAACCATAGAAAATGAAAACCGTCTTGACATCTAGAGAGCATCTTGACTAGTAGTGCCCATATTTTCACTGCCAATGATATGCTTTATTGTATTTTTTCTTTGCCTCAGCTCACATATTGAAAAAAACTTGCTATCAAGCGGAATAATTTACAAGTGATTAATGAATGCAGTATTGTTGTTTCGCAAACAAATACAAGTTAAGTGAAACTTGTTTGTAGGATGGGGAATGTTTGATGGCCAGGGAGAAGAAGGTGACGTGTAAGTCATGAGCGGGAGAGAGAGAAAAGTATAATTAAGGAGATAAGCCCCTCAGGAAATGAGACGGTTTCCATACAATGGTTGGAAGTGATATAGTAAAGATCTCTGATGGGTGCTCTTTTGGGAAATACAAGAAGAAGGTGGAGAGAGGGAAGCATGTTGTCAGAGTGAGGGTGAGAAAGTGGTAAGGAAGGGAGTTAGGGAGGTTGTTCCTCCAGGACAAGGAGAGGGAAGCTGAGGAAGTTAAGAGTCTGATGGCCACCATCTCCTCAGGCAGGAGATGATTCTCTTTGAGAAAATGAAAGAGGAAGAGTGTAAGCTAGGGACTGAAATCAAGTGGGCAAGGTGTAGGGAGCCAGTTAAGAGCACTTTGTATAAGAGCATTCAGGGGAAAGAAAAAGGATCCACAGACCCCATTAGGAGTCCAGCAGAGATGAAGTATTGTTATTATTCTGGAGGCAGTCCACTGAATACTTTGATTTTTGATGATAGCTCTGAGCATTCTGGGAGCAGAACTGGAAGATCAGCAGCCTGGGGCCTGGGGAATCGGCAGTTGCTGAATGCTAAGAGCATAAGAGAATCTGAAGTGATGCTGAATATTTGTGGGAAATGGCGGGGGGGGGGGTGTTTTAGGGCCCAGGCAAATTCTGGAGAGGCACAGTGTGGGAAGAGAATTGATAGATAGGGACGACAGGGAAGTGACAAAAGATAGGAATTCACCATGGTGGTGGAGGTTGGGTTCAGAGAGTAGAAGAATAGGGGTTTGGGGTATTTATAGCAGATATTTGCCATCTCATAGAGGATGTGTGGGTGGCCAGCAGGAAGTGGAAGGGGAGATCTCTGAAGCTCAGCAAGTTCATGAATTGTGAGAGTAGGGTGTTTTTAAGAGGATCATTCACAGGGATTCTGAGGTTGCACAGGGTGCTGGCAAGATTAGAGAGACAAATGGACATTTTTCTTCTACTGCAGAGTGATCCTATGCAAATACTCTTAATCGAGTCCTGATTGTACTAAAGACTAGGCTTGTGACGTTAGATATAGATCTCCCCTCCCTTCTTTGCTTTGCTTCCCCCTTCCTCTTCCTTCCTACATACCTACCTATCTTCCTTCTTTCCTTCCTACCTATTTCTTAAAACATTTTATTATTTTTGAATAGTTTTACATTTTCAGTGAAACTGAAAAGATCATGCTGAGTTTTTATATACTCACATCACTTTCCCCATATTATTAACATCTTACATTAGTATGATACATTTGTCACAATTTTGAACTAATTATGATACATTATTATTAACTAAAGTCCATACTTCATTCATATTTCCTTAGTTTGTATCTTAGGTCTTTTTTTTTCTCCATTTCAGGATTCTATGCGGATACCACAGAACATTTGATTATCTTGTTTCTTTAGATTTCTCTTGGCTGTGACAGTTTCTCTGACTTTCCTTGTTTTTTAATGACACTGATACTTGTGGAGGCTACTGGTCAGGTTTTGTACACTACTCCACCTTTGGGATTTGTCTGAAAAAAAAAATTTTTTTTTTTCTGTGATTAGAGTGGAGTATGGGCTTTGCAAGGAAGCCCACAGAAGTTAAGTGTCTTTCTCAACACATCATATCAAGGGTATATGCTATCAGTATGTTCTACATCTGTCAGTGTTGATCCTGATCACCTTGCTGGGGTATGTTTTCCAGGTTTCTACTCTGTAAATTTCTTCTTTTCCCCCTTTCCACACTGAACTCTGTTCAGTTTCTTAACTGTGTTCAGCTCTCTCTCAAGGAATAGGAGTTATGATCTACTTCCATGAAGGCAAAGTATCTACATAAATTATTTGGAATTCTTCTGCATAGGGAGATGTGCCTGTTCTCTGTCACTTATGTATTTATGAAGTTATTTATCTATATCAGCATGGGTTCATGGATATTTATTTTATACTTTGGGTTATAATCCAGTGCTACTTTATTTATTGTTTTGCTCAAATTGTTTCAGGTTTGGCCACTAGAAGCTCTTTCATTTGGCTTCTGCATCCCTTTGAATTACGTCCATCATCTTCTGTTTGTTTGTTTGTTTTGTGCACTTCCTCACTTTCTGGCACTATATTTTGCTACTAGCTCACCTAGTTTATTTCCTATCCCAATTCTTTCCCTAGGAAGCCTCGGTTCCCTTTGTTGTAGAATGGTATTAGAAACCAGGATGTGTGTGTCATATGTACTTGTGGCTACTGAAGATCAAAGTTATTGCTGCTGTGTGTATGGACTTTAATGTATGAACTGGATCCTATATTTCTCTCCAGCCTTAACTTCATTGATCCTCTCCATCACTCCCTGAGTTTCATTCCAGTGTTTGCTGATGGTGGTGAGGGAGGAAACAGGCAACAACTAAACAGACAAATAGACGAGGTAATACAGATTACTGATCACCGCTATGGCTTGTACATTAATGTATTTCCTAGCACAATGTGTGGTATGTAATAGGTGCTCAATAATTATCTGCTGACTAAAATGTATAAATGCATATTTGGAAACTCAGTTCCAATGAGCTTGATACTCTTTTTCCATCTGATAACAAACTCGTGTTATGTCTTTTGTCTCAAACATGCATTTTAACAGTGTTTTTTTTTGGTTAATGCTGGACCAGAAGGAAAGACTGAAATGGAGCATTGGTAAAACCAGTAGAAAGAGTCTCAGGGAATCAAACGCTTCGGGTCATTTTTTAGTTTACATTTACTGTGACATTGACATTTACATTTATATTTACTTCTCTTTTTAAACTTAGTGTCCGTTTTTCAAGTAGGTGAGGTAATATGGTACTAGTAATAAGTGAATGGAATTATAAGCTTATTTTATGATAGCCAATTCTGAATTGTTTGAACATCATTCAGGTCATTATTTAATCTGCCTAACACAAGCTTGCCAAAGATTTAATTCAACTATGTAGACAACTCAGTCAGATGAATTATTTGCTTAAATGCTTGCTAAGTAAGACTGTAAAAAGAAAATCTTAAGGGACCTCTTGAATAGATCAGATATTTTACAAGGACTTAAGATTCTTTTTTTAAAAATTTTTAAAAAAATTAAAAAAAAAATTTTTTTAAAGGGGGAATTAGCAGAGGATTTTTTTTAAGTTTTTTTTTTTTTTTACTTCTTCATGTAACAGAGAGAGAGATCACAAGTAGGCAGAGAGGCAGGCAGAGAGAGAGGGGGAAGAAGACTCCCTGCTGTGCAGAGAGCTCGATCCCAGGACCCCGAGATCATGACCCGAGCCCAAGGCAGAGGATTAACCCACTGAGCCACTCAGGTGCCCCAGGACTTAAGATTCTTGATAAAAAAAAATGTAATTCTTTGCAAATTCCCTATGGGCTCAAATAATAACTATTTTCTAAGACTTTAACTCAATGTAATATTGTACAGTGCTAAAGAGTGGACAGGGGAAACAAATGGTTTTTGAAAAATATGTCTCTTTTTCACTTCCTTTGCACCATAATTTGGCTGCTTGATTTTTGTAAAAGCAATAATTGTCTATAAAAGATGATATGTAGTAGAATTAACCTAGTATTTGCTTAATTAAAAGTTTAATGATATTACAAATGAAGGGTGATTGAAAAAATAATTCTAATTTTTAGAAAGATAAACTATTTATTTATATTGATTAGTTTTACAGCACTATATATTTCAGTAGACTCTAAATTTTGAGGGAAGAGGGAATAAAGCCGGTGTGGTACATTAGACTGAGTATCAGGTATTAACAGTTCCAATAACAAGCTATGTTGCTTTGGGTAAATGAAAAAGTGATTTAACTTTTCTGACTCTATATTCCAAAGCTGTAAAATGTGAGGCAGGGAAGGTGTGATGTATAATTTCTTTCTAGTTCTAATACTGGATGATCTTTTTGATACCTGTTTTAGTATTTTAATTGTGGAACTAGGAAAGAGCCATTTCTTTAATACAGAAGTAAGAATTTCTGATAAATTAAACCCAATATGATATTACTCATTGTGTGTCCTGAATCAGTTGTACTTAAAATATTCTGACTTAATTTAAGCTTTTTCCTCCTCAAATGATATGCATGCAATTTGTCTTCTGGCTATTAAATACCAATTTAAGTTAGAGACCTCTCATTTTTAAATTCGTATGAATTAATTATCAATCTTTTAATAAATGATTGGAATGTAATGATTCAGAAATATAAAAACAGCCCTAAAGTATCCACATAAATTTTCTAGTTTAGCATTTCCCAAAATTGCACAGGTGAGATTTTTGTTGCTGGCTGTGAAGGAGATACTGATATGGGACTTATCACTCCACTGTAAACAACTAGAACATTGGGTGAAATCGAAGAAACAATTATGTTCAGCCATTGGACAAGAAAGAGGCTTTGCAGGTGGTGCCTCCTTAGAGAAGGTGAACACATGAGGGGTATCCTGTGATTGCTTTGGCTTTCTGCTTGGGGGCAATTTAGGAGCCATGGCATAGGGAGGAAGAAGTTGGGCACAACATGGTGTCTTGCTGAGTTGTGAAATGAAAAGTTCATTGGATGGACATAAATAAAGGATTAGATTCTATAGAAGAAAAGATTGCTGAATTGGAAGTCAGTAACAATATCATCAACAACAACAAAAATCTAAAGATAGCATTGAGAGAAAAAAAGAATTAAAAATTTTAAGAGGGACCCAGTAATCTGGTAGACAATACCAAGGTGTTTAACTTTGTCAATGTGTAGTTGAACCGCATGGAGGAGGATGTAGAAAAGAATACTAGAGAAAAGCAGTTAAAAATATTTCCGTATTTGATGAAAACTATAAACACACAAATCCAAAAGTTTCAATAGACTCCCAGCAGGATATAGTCCAAAAACCCAACAAAGAAAAATTACACGGAGGAAAAGAAAAGATAAGAATATCTTCACACTACCTATCCAAAACAAAAAAGCCAGAAAACAATAGGAATACATTTTTAAAGCTATTAAGGAAAAAACAATTTCAACCTAGAAATCTATATCTGATGAAACAATAGTTCAAAAATAAGGACAAAATAAAAAAACTTTTTGAGACAACCAGAGCTGAGAGAATCCATTGTTGGCAGACCTGTACTATAAAAAATACTAAAGGAAGTTCTTCAGACAGATGGAAAATAATACCAGATGGAAGTGTAGATCTATAGAAAAAAAAAGGCAACAGAAATAGTAAATATTAGGGATTCTTCTTTTTCTTAAGAAGATAATTCACTGTTTAGTACAAAAGATACCAATATATCATAGGGTTTGTAACATGAGCAAAAGTAAAATATATGACAATAACAACACAAAGGACATCAGGATGGGGAAGTAAGTATTTTAACGTATATGTGAAGTGGCATAATATTTGAAAAGCTAAGGATGTAAATGCAAACTCTGGAACATCCACTTAAAAAAAGGACATATATAGCTAGTAAACCAATAGCAGAGATAAAACAGAATCATGAAAAGGTTCACTTAATCCAAAAGAAGATGGAAAAGAAAATAAGAAGTTAAAAATAGAAGGGATAAATGGAAAACAAATAATAATAGATTGAAATCAATCATATTGACAATTGCATTATTATATTTTGTGTAAACATACACTAACTGTATGTTATGTAAACATGACATTTAAAAGCAGAGACTATCAGACTGCATAAAAAATATACTATCTGTGATAACACTTAAATATGAATCCATGGATGGCTTAAAAAACAAAAGTAATCAAAGGAAATTATTAGTATCAGACAAGAAGCCAATTATCAGTATCAGACAAGGTATTCTCAAAAATAGAGAATATTACTCATGATAATGAGGGAATTTTCCCAATGATCAAGAGGTTAAGTCATCATTCAGACCTACCATTTCAATACATCTAATAGTAGAGCTTCAAAATACATGCATCAAAAATGGACAGAGCTGAAAGTAGAAATAAATTAAAGCTATCATTACATATAAAGTTTTCAAAATCCTCACTCAGAAACTTATAAATTAGAAGTAGAAGTACACTCTGGATGAATATTTACTGGAACTATTAACCAAACATGACTTGACAGTTACAGAGTACTCTACCTAGTGAGAACAGAATATATTTTCTGGCCAGTTGAATAAGGAATAGTCACTAAGATATTCTATATGCTGGTTCATAAAACAAAAATAGACTCTATGCTGGTCTGTAAAACAAATATCAGTTAATTTAAAATTTTGAAATCTTAGAGTCTGCTTTCTCACCAAAACAGAATAAAATGACAAATTAATAATAGAACAATGCATGATAAAACTGAATAATTAGTGATTAAACAACATACAACTCTAAAATTTAAAAAAAAAGAAAAAAAAAAAACTGTCCACACTCATTGTTGGTAAAGATGTCAAGCAACTAGAACACTCATGTACGTAAAATGTAAAAGAGTGTGAAATGGTTTAACCCACTTTGGAAACGAATTGGCAATTTCTTTGAAGTTAAGCACACCTAATATATGAGTCAATAATTGTACTCCTTGGTATTTACTCAAGAAAGTGAAAGCATATGTCTACACAAAATCTTTTTTCTCTTTTTTTTTGCAGATTTTATTAATTTATGTATTTGAAAGAAAGAGAGCGAGCGCAGTTTGGGGGTTGAGGGGGCGGGGTGGAGGAAGAGAGAGAAGCAGACTCCCCACTGAGTGTGGAGCCTGATGCGGGGCTCCATCCCAAGACCCTGAGTTCACTACCCAAGTCTAAGTTAGATGCTCGGACTGAGCCACTCAGGTGCCCCTCTACACAAAATCATATACACAAATATACCTAGCAGCTTTATTAATGATAATCTAAAAATGCAAACAATGTAAATAATTTTTAGAGGTGAATGGATAAACAAATCCCAGGATATCTGTATGATGAAATACTAAAGACTATTCAGCAGCAAAGGAAGGAAGGAGCTACCAGTACATATAAAATCACGACTGAATCTTTAAAACATTATGCTGAGTAATGACACCAAAACGAGAGTATATACCATGTGATTTCCTTTACACGGAATTCTAGGAAAATGAAATCTAGTCAATAGTTGCCTGAAGTTGTGGTTCTTTTAGGGACTGAATAAAAGGGCATAGACAAATCTTTTAGGTGATCCAAATATTCTCTGTCTTTATTGTGGTGGTGCTTACACATGTAAGTGCATATATTTGTCAGAACAAATCAAAGCTTATACTTAAAATAGCTATCTTTTATTGTATGAAGGAAGTTTTTCCTCAATACCTTTGATTTAAAAACAATTTTTTTTCCCAATTTATTTATTTTCAGAAAAACAGTATTCATTATTTTTTCACCACACCCAGTGCTCCATGCAAGCCGTGCCCTCTATAATACCCACCGCCTGGTACCCCAACCTCCCACCCCCCCCCGCCACTTCAGACCCCTCAGACTGTTTTTCAGAGTCCATAGTCTCTCATGGTTCACCTCCCCTTCCAATTTACCCAAATTCCCTACTCCTCTCTAACGCCCCTTGTCCTCCATGCTATTTGTTATGCTCCACAAATAAGTGAAACCATATGATAATTGACTCTCTCTGCTTGACTTATTTCACTCAGCATAATCTCTTCCAGTCCCGTCCATGTTGCTACAAAAGTTGGGTATTCATCCTTTCTGATGGAGGCATAATACTCCATAGTGTATATGGACCACATCTTCCTTATCCATTCATCCGTTGAAGGGCATCTTGGTTCTTTCCATAGTTTGGCGACTGTGGCCATTGCTGCTATAAACATTGGGGTACAGATGGCCCTTCTTTTCACGACATCTGTATCTTTGGGGTAAATATTTCCATGTGTGACCTAAGGAGAATAATTTTGTGACTTAATATATTAAGGAACAGGGGCACCTGGGTGGCTCAGTGGGTTAAGCATCTGCCTTTGGCTCAAGTCATGATCCCAGGGTCCTGGGATTGAGGAAGCCTGTTTCTCCCTCTCTGACTCCCCCTGCTTATGTTCCTTCTCTTGCTGTCTCTCTCTCTTTGTCAAATAAATAAATACATAAAATCTTTTAAAAAATAAATATATTAAGGAACTTTCAATTTTAACAAATTGAAATTTTTTTCTATAAGAATTCTTACAGTCTTTAGTAGGCCTTTTAAATTTAAAATCTCTAAGACATTTTCATGCTTTTAGCCATTCCCAAACTGTTAAATGGAGCATCTTCCTGGAATAATTTTCTCTGTAATGTGTATTTGAAAAATACTTCACTATTTTAACTAGACATTCTGTGAAGTGATATGTAAAGTTATTTTTTTCTTATCATCCCTCAGTTTTATGTTAGTGACAGAGAGACTTTTTTATTCTTCAATTCTGGGCAAGAATAGAAAACGGTTTGTTAGGAAGAGATGTTGTAAGTAAATGGACAAAAATACTGTGGTACATCCAGACAAGGGATATTATTCTGTGCTAAAAAGATATGAACTATCAAGTCATTAAAAGACTTGGAGGAAACTAAAATTCATATCATTACATAAAAGAAACCAATGTGAAAAGGCTACATGCTATATAATTCCAACCATATGACATTCTAGAAATGTCAAAACTGTGGAGACAGTAAAAAGGCCAGTAGTTGCCAGGGGCTGAGGAGAGGGAAGGGATGCACAGGTGGAGCATGGAAAATTTTTAGTGCAGTAAAATACTCTGTACAACACTGTAATGGTAGATACATGTCATCATATGTTTGTCCAAATCCATAGAATGTACAATACCAAGAGTGAACCCTGAGGAAAACTAAGAGCTTCCAGTTATTAGGGTCAAGTTGTTACAAACAATAGTTGCAACAAATGTACCACCTTGGTGGGGGATATTGAAGTGAGGTAGGCTCTCAGGACAAGGAGTTATGTGGGAAAACAGTATTTTCCTTTTAATTTTGCTGTCAATCCAAAGCTGCTCAAAACAAGTAGCATCTTTAAAGAGAAAGGGGAGATGTAACCACTTAGAAAAGGAAGCCATGATTATTATTAGACTTCACGGGTTCACCAAGAACAAATCATCCACGGTAGAATCATTTCCTTCTTTGGTGGGTTAGGTGTATATGATACATGTTTGAATTTCATTATGATGTCATAGTCTTCTAGACTCTAGATTCAAAGAGTCAGTGTTTATCTGAAGGATATTTCTAGAGGCCTAGGACTCTTCCTTCAACCTTGTGTTTGTGTGTATAGTTTTTGTTTGTTTGTTTGTTTATTTTTACATTTTACACAATGTCATGTTGTTTTTTTTAAACAAGTTCTTGCATTCTTTGAAAGTATTTTATGGGCCAGCAAGCTTCTGCTGCAGGACTTTGCGTCTCTGAAAGCATTTTAAACAGTGACATGCCATTCAATTAATGATCAGAATTTTATATAGCTCAAAGTTAGAAAAATATTAGTTAAAATATTTAATCTTTGAATTGTCATCCATACACAATTCAAGTGTTTGAAATAATAGATAAATGTTTGGAATAAATAAAAGTAAATAGGTAAAGGTAAATTTATGTCCCTGGTTTCACAATAAAGTAGTTGTGCTAGTAAAATGTGATAAGTAAAAGGATTTAAGTATCTTGTGATTGTAAGGGACTATAGATTAACCAATGACATACCTCACCAAAACACCAAAATTAATAATATTTACAGTTTGTTGAATGTCGACTATATGCCAGGCATTGATAGTTAGGATGCATACATTTATTTGTAAATTTCATGTCCATCTTTAATTTTTAAGTGTAATTTTTGCTGTTTTGTTAATTTAAATTTTAAGTTTAGAGAGATTAAATAACTTGCTTACACAACTAGTAAGAGTTGGAAATAGGTCATTGATCTCATATCCTTCTTTCACAATATCCATGGTCTCTTTCTGTTTCTGCCTTGTTTGTATGATCTTAGGATGCCCTAAGGTGGAAAGAAATGACTAACATAAAGAAGGTTAAAGGCACATTTTAATTTACACAATTCTGAGTCTCATTTGGGATTCTCCCTTTGATTGAGGACACCACAGACTAAGAGGAAAACTAAAGTACATTTACAGATAAACTTGTACTAAAGTACAATCAGACAATCATATAGAAAAGAGATTTGAAGTCATTTAAAATGAGTAACAGTCAGAAGAATTAATGATTTTTGACCTGTACAGCTGTGGATTCTGTTGGCCTGAGATAGTTGTCTTTAACATTTGAAGAACTATTATTTGAGAGAGGGCTCACATTTTTCTTTGTGACTCTACAGAGTAGAACTAGGACTAATAAATGAAAGTAAGAATTTTCTAGCAAAGTTCTCGGGTGTACCAAGATCTCTGAATGGTAATGAGCTGTCCAGTACTGGAAGTGTTCAAGCGGAGGGTGGGTAGTTGATCGTTCAGTTAGATATCAGCACAGAACCACTGGCATCTCAGCTGACTTCTAAAGTGAAATAACTCAGCCAGAGAAAGACCGTTATCATATGGTTTCACTTATTTGTGGAACATAAGGAATAGCATGGAGGACATTAGGAGAAGGAAGGGAAAAATGAACTGGGGAAAATCGGAGGGGGATATGAACCATGAGAGACTATGGACACCAGGAAACAAACTGAGGGTTTTAAAAGAGAGAGGGGTGGTTGGATGGGTTAGCCTGGTGTGAGTATTAAGGAGCGCATGGGTTGCATTGAGTGCTGGGTATTACATGCAAGCAACGAATCATGGAACACTACACCAAAAACTAATGATATACTGTATGGTGACTAACGTAACATAATGGAAAAAAAAAAAAAAAAGAAAGAAAGAAAAAGAAAGAAAAGAAAAGAAAGAAAGAAAGAAAGAGAAAGTTCCTTTTAATACTTGGAATTTAATTTTATAGAAACAGCAGTAAATTAACTGGGTGGAAGCTAGCTTGCCTTTCTTAAAAAGTAATTTTGTTGAATACCTTCATTATGAAGCTAGATTAAAGCCGAAACAAGCAACAACACACCTGCAAGTTAAAAGCTGGCAGGCAGTTGTTGGTAAAGAGAGAACAGGATGTATGTATTGTCCCATCCATTGTTGTACACACTCGCCAAACAATAATTATTTACTTTTGGACAAAGCTCCCTTGTGTGTGTTGTCAGCGTTCTTTAAGGGGCTGACTGCAAAATGTTTTTATCTCCATCTCCACTCTGAGTCTTTGAGTCTTGGCAAAGGAAGAAGCCAGGGAAACCTTCACTCTATGGAAGGTGAATGTTCTTGGCTGTGATGGAAGAAGCTCGGCAGTTACATGGCCTCATTCTTTCCATCTCACACATTGCAAAGACCTCCCAGGAGAGCTGTCAAGACTTGGTGAGTCCCTGTGGCCTCTGCAAGCAGCACTCAGGACCCTTCCTTGAAGGCATGGCTGGCCTTCATGCAGCACTTGCAAAAAATAAGATGCATCCTACCCCCCCCAACACACACCCTCAAATATTCCAGTTTTCTTTACTGACCTATTACATAGTCATCTGTAATAATACCCATCTGTCTAAAAGCATCTCAAAAATCTCCTTTTTGCATTTTAAACCCTTGCTGTTCAAAGTGTGGTCTGTGGACCAACATCAGCATCAGCGTCGCTGAGAACCAGTTAGAAATGCAGGTTCATGGGCCTCAACCAGGCCTACTCAACCAGAATCCACATTTTAATAAAATTCCTGTGATTCGTGTGCACATTAAAGTTTGAGAAGCACTATGTTAGACTACCTGCTCATGATGTTAAGCATTTTATAAACCTCCTGTATGATTTAGTACTTTCTCACATTGGTCTAATTGTACTTTTTAATGCTTCAAGACGTATCCCTTAGTTTGAGGATAATGATAATGCTGGAACTATTGCCTGAACTAGAATTTTCCACTCATCCTTTACTCTCAAGCCTCATAACCCAATTGGCCATCAGGTATAGAACTTTCAGTCCCGCCTCCAGATCGTCCCTCTCCCACCAGCCACATAGACCTGAATCAGGCTCCATCGGTTCAGTCTGGACTGTTTTTATGGCCTCTCTGTTTCTCTTTTTTCTCAGCCCTCATTCGTTCTGCAAACTATGGGAAAAGGTAATTTTTAATGAAAACATCATTCTAGGACAATGTCCTGACTTACTAGTGTGAAGTCACACTCTTCTCTAACCAGTCCCCAGTAACCTTTTATCTTCTGTTGTCTCATTCCTACCAAACACCTTAATTCTTTTTTTTTCCCAATTTATTTATTTTCAGAAAAACAGTATTCATTATTTTTTCACCACACCCAGTGCTCCATGCAAGCTGTGCCCTCTATAATACCCACCACCTGGTACCCCAACCTCCCACCCCCCCGCCACTTGAACCCCTCAGATTGTTTTTCAGAGTCCATAGTCTCTCATGGTTCACCTCCCCTTCCAATTTACCCAAAAGCACATACCCTCCCCAATGTCCATAACCCTACCCCCCTTCTCCCAACCCCCTCCGCCCAGCAACCCACAGTTTGTTTCGTGAGATTAAGAGTCACTTATGGTTTGTCTAACCATAAAGTACCATTGGCTATTTTGCATTTCTTTTTTTCCTTGAATACTCATCCTAAGGCTTCTTCCTCCTCTTTTTTTCCAGACTCATCATAAAAATAGTCTCCCCCTTCACCCCAGAAGAATGGATTGCTTCTTCCTCAGCTAATGTAACAGTTACACATATATGTCCTCATGTACCAGTATTACCTATTTTCTTCGCTCCATATACTGCTAGATTGTAAGTGTCTGCAAAGCAGAAATAAGGGAGATGTTATAGTGTTTAGTTTAAATGAATAGGTTTTAGAGTGAAAAATGATGCCAAATTCTATTCTCTCCTTACTACTGCCTGACCTTAGATGAGTTACCCTTCTCTTCAGTTTCATTTTTGTAATTGATACTTGTATTGAATGGATTCTGTGAGGATTAAAAATGAAATATGAAAGGTCAAGTTTTCATGATGTTTAGGTCATAATAATAACTTTGTTCTAGAAGGATGGTATATTGGGTGGTAATAAAGAAAAGACAGGGCTTTAACCATGGAAAGTGATGTGAATCTAAATTCTAGATTTAGAGGGCAAGAGTGGGGGTTCGTCATAGGGAGAAGAAAGAAGCCCAATAATTAGAACTATGGTATAGAATTAGAGGGTACGCAGTGATCTGCCTTATTGCCGAATTCCTTGTTCTAGAGTTTCTGAGGACTGACCCCAGTGGTCCCAAGAGGGTGGGCACAGGTGATGCAGAGTTAGAGAAGAAGCCGTGTCCCCACAAAGTGACCTGTAGTCACCCATATAAAGTGTGGGTTCATGTTTTCATTTTGTTTTTACTGTCTTTCCTGTTGACATCCAGCATTTTGTGGGTCTTAGTAAGTATGTGAAGTCTATCTGTTCCCTCTCTTTCCCTCCCTTCCTTCCTTGCTTCCTTTCTTTTCCTCTCTCTCTTTCTTCCTGCCTACCTTCTTTCCTCCTCCTACTTCTCTCCTTTTTTTTTGTCTTCATTCTCCCTGCTCAAAATGCCAGAAAGATCGAGCAGAATTAGTTTAGTGACAATGAATATTTGTTCAGTGTACACACAATTAAAACCAACAGGCAGAGCACACACAGTTGGAGACAATTTCCTGTCATTATCAGCACAGACAATTTTGAACTAATATCCTAGAAAGGAAAGAGTGACCTGACACTTTCTATGAGTCAAATACAGTGATTCTGATTGAAGAGGACAGTGTTAAGTTGGAGACATAATCCATATAATAAAAAAAAAAAACAAATCTTTAATCTTAATTCCTAACATGTGTCCTGAGAAGGCTTTAGTTTTGAAGTACCTTTTTTTTTTTTTTTTAAATCATACAACACATTCTTACTCATTTTGAAGATGAAGAGAAGCAGGAAGTGGAAGAGGTGCATTTCTTGGCATCCAGCCTGGGTACCTAGGACTCAGACAGCAGGATCTGGGAGTGGAAGAGCAGGGAACTGCAGACTTGGAGTTTTGGGTCCATCTGGAGCTCAGTAGCCAACTAAGCTCAGTAGCAGACTGCCCCTAACCATGTACCAGGTTGCTTTCATAGGTGTACGCCCACATTTGAATTAATGCACATTAATTTTTGCTCCACCTAACTATATACACTGTTTTAGAGTGCCAGGGAATTTGGTATAGGATTAAGTGGAAATTTTTGCAAGAACAAAGAGGAAGAGTATGTGGCCAAGCTGTGACAAAGGAGTGGTGTTGACTAAATCACATGAGAACTCGGTCTGTGAGTGTGTGTTGGGCATAGTCAGGACAGTAAACAGTTGAACTCATATGGGGACGTGGTGCTGATGGGCAGATGACAAAATGAGTAAATAATGTGGTAACTGTGGATTTTTTATATGATTTTTTTTATGCTAGAGTAGTGACCATATTGTATATTTTGTTTAGATGTCTAACACTGTTTTGAGTCTTTTGTTTCTTTCAAATGTGATCCACAATTCTAGGATTTAAGTGTGCTGAAAGAGAAAAATAAGTTAATAAGTGCTTCAACAGTGCTGTTGCCACTTTATGGTTTTTTCCTTAAGTTTGTAAGAAGCGAGGGGGGAAATTGCATTCTTTTTGCATGGCTACTATGTGCCAGGCTGTTCCAGATATTTTGCCCATGTTGTTTCATTAAACCCTTAAAACCCTTAAAGTGGGGATTAATATTCCTATTTTGTAGATAAGGAAACCAAAGTTTCAAGGGATGGAATAATATTTTTCAGGATCACAAATCAAGTGGAGAAAGATTCTAGACCTTTCCTTGTTATTTACGTGTTTGTTTTATCTTGTCACCCCTTTAGATGGAAACAATAAACACAACATTGGTTGAAATACACATATATTATGTTTGTTTCTGTAACTCGTAGATTATAGGACTCAGAATCTCAAGATATCCTGAAACAGACATAGGCCTAGACTCTGTTATTATCTTCGCTGCTATGTGGTTTTTAACAAACACTCTTAATCTCTCAGTGACTCAGTTGCTTGATCTGTAACTTTAGAGTATTTGGACCATTTGCTTTCAGTAACCCTTTCATGCGTGCATCTCTGTGTCCACATAATTTTAAGGAGTTCTACTTTAAATTCTGTTTGGGTTCCAAAGGAGGAGGGGAGGAGTATATGGAGAATTGAGTATTATCAGTGAAAATCTTTAGGAAGCAGGGTTCATGGCATAATTTACTTCAAACTAGCCAAGTCTAGTTAGAGTACCATGTGCTTCATGGTGGGTGAGTGGGAATGGGGCAAGTCTCATTAGAAATAATCATGACCAGGGCGGTGTTGGACTTGGTAAAGCAGAAAAAGTATGGGGTTTAGAATAACAGATACCTGAATTGAGTCCTGATTTGATCAATTACTAGTTATGTACCTTGAGCATCATTTTGAGCCTCAGTTTCCACTTGTGTAACTTCGAAGTAATTGTGATGCTCTTGGAAGAATGAAGTGAGGTATTGGGAACTACCCACCTAGCACAAGACGTGGAACATGGTTCTGTGCTTGGTACTCAAGTGCTAGCTTCCTTGTCTTCTCTCACACATGGGTGACTGTCACAAACTTTACAGGACAAAAAGCTGAGCCATGTCAGTACAGAGTTCCTCATGTGACATTTCAGGATCATCAAACATTTATAGGAAGATAAGAATTGCTGAAGAGTCCAAAGTGACTCCATTCTGACTTTTGATTCCAGAAGAATCCCTTTCCCTGGTCTTTCTATTTTCTAACAGTCCTTCCGTAATCCCTTTTGCATTTTTGAGGAAAGTTTGATGTGTGCAGGCATGGAGGCCTGGCCACACACCATGGATGTTTGATTTTCCTTCTCTCCCCTTCTCCCACCATCTCTCATGAGGAAGCCTTAATCCGAGCTGTTGCCAGGTGATGAGATCTCCACATTCCTTCCAGCAGCTGCTATTTATGTATGGGTTCTGGTGGTGTTTTAACACCTGGTTCAATATTTACCTGTGACGGCTTCACTTTACTCTCTGACCTTATTCACAGAATGGAGCTGTCCAGAAAATGACACCGTGGGGATTGTTCTTAAGTATCCCCAAAGTTTACCACTCAGTATCCACCCATCTTTCCAAAAAGATTCTTCTAGGTAGCAGGTTCTGATGTGAAATCCTCTGCTATCTTTCTTTTCTTTTTCTTCTTCTTTTTTTCAGACTCTTGAGCACCAGGAACATGATGAATGAATTAAAAGAGGTACATCCCAGGTTTGTGGGTAACTAAAAGAACAAAGGAATGGAAGTGTTTTATTTGTCTCTTATGACTGAAGAGAAGAAATAAAATAAAACTCTTGATTCTTAAACTCTTCCTCAGCTGCAATGCTTACTTACAAAATCACATTGGTATAGCACCTGGCAATACATAGTTTTCAGATCCATTATTTCATTCCATCAACCCCACGTGCTAGCACAAGGCTGACGTTATTTGGAGATGGAGTATGGAGACCTAGAACCGTTAGATAGCTTGTCAAGCCATTTATAAAGCTCATTTGAGTGAAATGGAGAATAACTAGGCAAAATAAAACATACGTAGAAAGAAGCATGCATGACCACTTAACAACCAGATGTTATGATGGGACTGTTAACATTGAACCCATTTTACAGATGGCTAACAATCATGTCTTGATTTGCCCAATTATATCAAATACTTTGTGAAGTGGTGGACAGGATGCATTCATACATTGTTAAATAGAAAATATTATGGTAAGAACTGTGTCCCACAGTGGGGAGCATGGACATGGGTTCAGATAATCCTGTCTTTGAAACTTTGTTCTTCCATGGGCAAAGAACTCAGCCTTCTGGTTTTTATCTTAGTTGCTAAACATTCTGCACCTCAGTTTTCTAATTTTTAAAATGGGAATGAATATTGTCTTTTTTTTCCCAATGGTCTATCTTTATTATGCCAATGGAAAACAAGAAAGATTCCCCAAGTGTAAACAAGAGAAAGCTCCTTATCATTATCTTATTATGAACAACAAAAAAGCAGTATCTATGTTTACAGTCATTAAAAAAAAAAAAGAAACAGCCTGGATAGAAGTTGGGCTTGAGGGAAAGGTAGGGAGGAAGGGAAGATTTTGCGTGCAGGGGTTGGCCCAGACACCACATCTGCCCCTGTGGGGTTTGGGGTTTCCTTCCCACCCTGACCCAAGGACTGTTCTTTGAAGACAGGTGCCAGTGGGATTTTTCTTAGGGAAACAACTTGTCCATGTGAGCAGGAGCTGAGGCACGTTCCCCAGTGTGAGTGACGGAGGCTAAAGGAACAGACAGGCAGAGGGACAGAATCTTATCCTCACCAACCCAAGAAGGAGGAACCCTCTTCCACTCCCTACTCACCAGTTGCCATGAGGAGGGGCCCTGGCTCTCCAGGGCTTCTGTCAACTGTCAGGAAGAGGGGCACCAACGTCTGGCACTCAAGTTGGGACCAGGGGCTGGGGCACTAAGACAGAGCTCTTTAGAGGCTAAGCATATTCCCATGTTGCTCAGAGCTAAAACTAGCTCTGTGGGAACTGACCGGCAAGGGAGAGTCAGGGAAGGAGGGAAGGTAACAGGCAGGGGAGGTCAGAGCAGCTGGTGGGCCCTGGGGCTGACCAGGGCCCTTACAGAAATCCAGATTGACCAGCGGTGTCAAAAGGGCAGAGGCAGACTCCAAGAAAGGGAGAAAGAATATCCCTACAGAGAAACGAGGACAGAAACGCACACAAGGACACGTAGAACCTGAGACGCCCATACTGACAAAAAGGTAGCAATCTGGGGACAGTGGTTAGCACCACCGTAAGACTTAAAAGTCGAAAGCATGCCTACTATACGGTAGAGACTCAGTGTTGGCTCACACACTGAAGAGCTTGTTGTCAGTGTTTACAATCCCAGGAAGGTGCACACGCAACTGTGTTGTCTCAATTTTTTGCTGGGCCTCTGGGAGTTGAGGAGAGGGAAGAACTGGTTTGAAGCAAACTACCCCTGCACACACAAAGCCCTGGTTTGCTGGCCAGGTCTCCGTCCTATGTAATTACAATGACATCTCAATATGTTCTCACGTCTCAAGGAGTCTTGCTTGTATCCCATTTGCATTTGAAAGTTACAGCTCCGGAACCATAAACACTGAACGGTGTCCAGGTAACTTGATGCCATGTGGAGCAAAGAGCTCGCCTTCAAAATGCTGCCAGGAAGATTCGCTTTTTATAGCACTTTTTATAAGAATTCCCGTGGAGGAGAATTCTCAGGAGAAGAATTTGGCCTCTTGGTTTGAAGCACATCTGGTTTTTTGAGTTGTCAAAGAGCAAGTAGTCCATAACAATTGAGAGAATGAGGTCAATGTGAAATTGGAGCTGGGCAAAGGAGAAATTCAAATTGCAGACAGCTTTGTTTATCTTTCAAAACATCCTGCCGGTTCACAAATTAGATGATTTTTTCAAATTAATTAAAAATGAAAAACCAGTGGAATCCCAATGGAGCTATGTTGATCTAATTAATTCAGAGGCTACTTGCTAATTTTGGGTTTTGTAGGACTCTTGCTTTACCCACTCACACCCAGTTGTTTACTTTTTGGTTAGTTCTCAGCCTATCCATGTCTGCCGTAATGTGTGAGTAAAGAAGACAAAAGGGATCCAGTAAGTTACCTATGAGTGGAATCTAATATCTCAGTCTCAGGCGCCTAAGAAATGTTTGCTAGATGAAGGAAGTCTGCTACTTAGAAGTAGTTCTGAGCTAATTGAGTTCTGGAGCTGCCGGGGACTTTGTCGATCCATTTTATTCTCACTCTCTATGTGTATAGTTAATTGAGCCTGGGTGGCTCAGTGGGTTAAGCCACTGCCTTCGGCTCGGGTCATGATCTCAGGGTCCTGGGATCGGGTCCCGCATCGGGCTCCCTGCTCAGCCAGCCTGCTTCCTCCTCTCTCTCTCTGCCTGCCTCTCTGCCTACTTGTGATCTCTCTCTGTCAAATAAATAAATAAATATTTAAAAAAAAAAAAAAAGTCACCCTTAGAGGTTTTCTTTTGGGTTCCAGCAGTTCTTCACATTTCCATGGTAGCCTCTGGGCTGGAGAAAAAATTCAGATTTGGAATTCAGTGAAAATTCACTTATAACCAAACCAGTGAAGATATCCAATTATCCTAATCAGAAGAAATTTTTGTCTTCTGTAAACTCTTAATTAAGTAACAGTGTTTGTGTGTCCCCCTTTCGCAGGTATCACATGCCTTACATTGTACTGGTTTGTATACACAGTCCCACCTCCCCCACTGGAATACAATGCAGTCACCTTGAGGGCATCTTTCTACTCACCTTCCTAATCTCCAGAGCAATCTCATAAAACTATAATGCCAGCCAAATTTGCAATTTACAGTTTTCTCTAAAACCACGTTAGTTAAAATAAAACCAGAAAGTCAGATCAAATTAATTTTAATAACATACTTATTTAAGCCAATACTCCCCAATTATTATAATTTTATATGTAGGGAATATAAGGAAGTATTAAAGAAATTTTGTATTTTAAAAAAATATGAAGTCTTCGACATCTGATATATTTTCCACTTGTGGTACATTTCAGGTCAGACAAGCCAGATTTCAAGTGCTCAAGAGTCACATGTGGCTAGTGTTAACCATATTGGACAGCCCAACTTTAGAACACTTCACTGTGGGAGGTGATACAGTACTCTGCTCTCAGACTGCCAATCATGTGGGTTCACATCCTAGCTCTCACTGATCTGTACACCTCAACTTCTTTATCTGTGAGTAATGTTATAACGAGAGCAATACCTAGCAAATGGTAGGTACTCAGAAGGCATTTATTTGTTAAATGATTCAAAATATTTTTCATAGGGGGTTGTTTGAGGGGTGAATGAAATAATGCACATAAAGCCCTTAGCACAATGTATGGCACATGGATTCTCTTCAATAAAAATTACCTACTATTGTTATACTATTATACATAGATAGTATCTAGATGTTAGAACATAGTCAATAGACATTTGTCTCTTGTGTCTGCTAGCCAAACTTTTATCCAACCTTTATATGCATCTCATAGTGGATCTTCTCTGTGAAACCTTCATCCATCCCAGCCAAGTCCAGAGGAATCTGTTCTTTCTCTGTTCTTTTGAAGAACTTGATTCATCTTTTAAAAAATTTACTTATCACATTATAATAATAAATTAAATTATAATTTATAATCTTATAAATTAATAATTTATTATAATTTATAATTTTAAAATTTTCATTTTCTTATAGGTTATAAACCCCCACATGCAGGGGCATCATCTATTTATCTAGGTATCACTCATTATGAACCGCACATTAAGTAGACATGGTAAGTGCTCAGTATACCTTTAATGTATAAGAAATGAACAAATTCATTTCTCTGTAGCATGACAGGTTAAAATCTCTCCCAGAAGAAAGCTTGTTGGACTGCTTTTCTGATCTGAACTGTTCTTAGAAATAAAAAAAATATGGTGTCAGCTTTGAGTTTCCTTTTAAACTTTTATTGAGCTGATGGAGATTTCCTGAGATATTAAAACTCATAATTGGTTTTAATAGGACAATTATGGGCCCTGAGGAGAAGGTAATGTATCTATGATTGCCAGGAGATGGAAATTTTATAAAAAGCCTCTGAAACTAATATAACTCACACATCTAAACTGAAGATAATAAGTTCTTTTTTCATTGTGGGTCACAGCTGTGTAGGGCACCAGCTAATTCATGAAGGGTATATAGTTACCCAGGATTTAAACTTAGATAAACTTCAAGTCTGCCTCTGCCAGTCACAGAACATTCTTAGTACTGGTCAGCACAGAGCTGTCACAGGTTTCCTTTTGCTCCTAGGACTTGGTCCCTAGAGGCACATCTGCACTGGCCCCAAGAAGCTTCTCTTTGGGGGCTTTTGTTCATTTCTTCCCTTCCATAAGGTAAAGCAGAAGTGGGATTGAAGTCAGAATCAATGGCATTAGGTCAACTAGTTTTAAGTATGGTAAAATTGTGTGGAAGATTAAAATTTTGTTTTTTTCTTGGTGTTCATTATGCCTGTCCTTGAATTTCGCTCACGTCTTCTTAGTTTTCTGGTACAGTTTAAGCAAAGGTAAACAGTTAATTCAATGAACAAGTGTTTATTTATTCCACTGAAATTGGTAACACTGTGTCGGGCCATCGGGCATAAATAAGTGGCCTGCATTCTCATGTATGGTAGGGAAAATGGACACATGCAATCGCAGGAGTGCTGTGAAGGCTGTGGTAAAAGTTTGTATAGATTGCTGTAGGAGTAGAGTAAGGAAAATTAATATTTGCTATGTATTAGATAAATTGTAAAGCAGAGAAATCATGTGGGTCTATTTTTTCTTGTCCAAGTAACCATAAGTAGGTGAATAAACCCATCTAAGCCTTGGTCTCCTCAATGGCAAAATGGGGACAGTTAAAGTGTTTGTCTCTGTTGGAGCTGACTGGGGCTACAGGAAGCATCACTGAGCACTAAGAGGACTAGATACGTAGGCTCATGCATACAGAACACTTTGGCATAGTGGCAACGTGAATGAGTATTTGCCGTTCCTGCTCTAACCTAATAATGAGAAGATTCTGAAGTGTATAATATACCTACATTTTCTGTAATTATACAGACTGCGATTGAATTTTACTTTATATTTAGATCCAAGGTATTCTAGTGACAGTATGAAAATTTGTAATTTTTTTTTTTTCAAATTAGGATTTTCTAATTCAGTTCAAACCTCTTTGGGAGCCTAATTCAGGGAAACTTACTCTGTCAATGTGAAGAGGTATTTTAAAGCCAAGACAGTGTAAAACTTGAGATGTCGGTGAAAGAATAGATAGGTCAATGTATAGAATAGACAAATCAGAGGCAGCTTTAGTTTATAGAGCAGTTTATATATGATAAAGGAGGCATCACAAATTAATAAAGAAAGAACAGACTGTGTAATGTTATTCTGGGAAATTAAATGTTTCAAAAAGAAAATTAACATATACCCCCATTTCAAAACCTGTGGAAAAATTCAATACCTATGGATTAAGATTTAAATATAAAATCCATATACAGGTAGCAAATATAACCAAATAGGTGCTCTTTGGTTAGAGAGATGGCTTCCCATTGCCCTTAGATTAGAGTCTTAATTTTTTTATTAACATATATTATTTGCTTCAGGGGTATGGATCTGTGAATTATCAGTCTTACGCAATTCACAGCACTCACCATAGCACATACCCTCCCCAATGTCCATAACCCAGCCATCCTATCCCTCCCCCTACTCCCCAGAAGACCGCAGTTTGTTTTCTGAAATTAAGAGTCTCTTATGGTTTGTCTCCCTCCCTGGTCCCATCTTGTTTCATTTTTTCCCTCCCTACTCTCCACAACCCCCGTGCCCTGCCTTTCAAATTCCTCATATTAGAGAGATCATATGTTAAATGTCTTTCTCTGATTGACTTATGCTTAGCAAAATACCTTCTATTTCCATCCATGGCATTGCAAATGGCGAGATATCGTGGGGCTTTTTGAGGACTACATAGTAATCCTGTGTGCGTGTGTGTGTGTCTGTGTATTTCAAATCTTCTTTATCCATTCATATGCTGATGGACATCTAGGTTTTTTCCATAGTTTGGCTATTGTGGACATTGCTGTTATAAACATTTGGGTGCATGTGCCCCTTCGGATCACTACATTTGCATCTTTAGGGTAAATACCTAGTAGTGCAATTGCTGGGTCATAAAGCAGCTCTATTTTCAACTTCTTGAGGAACCTCCATACTCCTTTCCAGAGGGACTACACCAGCTTGCATTCCCACCAACAGTGCAGGAGGGTTCCCCTTACCAACTGTAAGTTAGTGTCTGTCACCTCAGTGCACTAAAGCTTGTGTAACAGCAGAGCATATGTCTGTCTGGTTTGCTGTTGTTACCCTAGTATCTATTCATTACTTGACACATATTGGACACTTAGAATCTGTTAGACCAAGTGGAAAAAAAAAAAACGAGGAAAACAGAGATTTGATTAGATAAAAATTAAAACAAAAAAAAAGTTGGTGCTATTATAAATCATTGTGGAAGATAAATGATTTCAAAGTGGTTGAATGAAGAGCCTCCAACTCTTTTCCTCTACTCATAAATTACACCTAAAGTAAGGACAACTCCATCTTCAGTGCAACTCTCTCTATCTATGGCACAGAGGAGAATTAGAGGTAAATGCCCACAGACTGTGGCACTAATTGGAAATTCTTTGATTTACCCCACGAATTGGAGTCACCAAACACAAGTTAAGAATAAAGTGTGTGGGTATTTGTTGGTGTGTGTCTGGGATTTGCTTGGAAGTCTTTTCGAGGAGGAATTAGATCCCTAGGTATTCACTCCCTATGCAGAAGAAGCTAGTGATTGGAATAGAATGGAACCAGAGAGGCTGGAGAGAACAGCATGCATGGAGAAGTGGGGAGTTGGGACCTGGGCTAGCAAGTAGATGGACTAATGCAAGTCCTCTTGTTGAACAGCACCCAGTTCCAGAGCCTAGTAGCCAGGCTGATATGTCTCAGGAAGAGTTGAGAGGAAACTTCCTGGAGATTTGGGATTGCTAAGAGAAAAGACTAGCAGACCTTTGGCCATCCCGTTGAGAAGGTTGCTGGCCACCAGATCACCTCATACTGACAAACACCAGTGGACAGACCTTGCTTTCCATCCTCACCCAGAACTTCCAGTTAGCATTTTTGCATCCCACCCAGAAAAATGTAGTCTGGCAAGGCATTTGAGGAAATCTCTAACATGAAACAAGGAGATTACAATAGTAAATAAATGAATGAATGAATAACTAAAGATACATAGGTGGTGAGAGGAAGATTTGGAGTAATAGAAAATTTAGGAAGAATAAGATATTACAAAACAAATGAAAATTACCATTAATCTTTGAAAAGTCATGAAAATATATTGCATTCATGAAATAAAAACAGGATGCTGTAAAAAAAGATAAAAATGTAAAAAAACATAAAATTAAAAATTTTATGTTTTAAACTAGCATTTTAAATGAAAATGAACTACCATTCATTTAGTCAGTAAACACATACTGAGTGCTCATGATGTTTGAGGCAGTGGCCCAGGCATTGGTGGAAAGAAGGTCTTACCTTAAATACATATACAAGTAAAACATAGCTACTGTCAGCTGGGATGATAAATGCTTTGGTGAAGGTAAGGAAGAAAGCACTCGGAAGTTGTTACTGCTCAGGTGACATTTTGCAGAGACCAGAAGTAACTCAAATGGAGGGCCATATGGACATATGAGTGGAGAGCATTTCAGGCAAAAAGAAAAACCAATGCAAAGGCCCTGAGATGAAACCCTGCTTGGACTGCTAACAAGGAAGCTAGTGGAGATGAAGTTGATGAGGCTTTGGAGACCACAGAAGTGACATAGACCAGATTATGTGAAGTGACCCTGTCAGACCCAGTGGCTCACACCATAGAAAATGTTTTATAATGCCTTCCATGCTTTCCTGAAACGAAATACATAGATAATATGACCTACTTATATGTATATAATTTTTACTAACTCATTTAATTTCCTAAGGGTAAAATATGTGAGGAATTTCTAAATATATGTGTGTTTAGTGTATGATTATACCAGAGGTCATAAAGAAGTCATCAAATGCTTCACCTTTAGTCAGAATCACCAAATACATGACATAAAAATGTAGATTGATACAAATGTGATATCATGGTGACTCAACTATCATGAGTGACATTGTCACTGATGACAGGACTTCATGAAAAGAACAATTCTTGACAAAGTTCCAAATGAAGTGTGAGGTTTAATGTCAGGTGAAGATGCCAGAAAGTCATGTAGGAGGTGAGGAGATTTGTCACTGTGCTGTGTGGAAGAACCTACCAGTCCTGCCCTGCTCACTAGCTCAGGAGAGTGCCACTCGTGGGAGCAGTAAAATTCCCCTGGAGAACTTTATAAAAGGCTCCCTGCATTGCAGCACCACCTTCATTGAGAGACACAGACTACGTCTGATCTCAGAAGCTAAGCAGTGTTGGGCCTGGTTAGTACTTGGATGGGAGAAACACAGACTGAAGGCCTTGAAAACTCTTCTAAGGGTTTTTGACATTTCATAGTGATATGGAAAGCCCCTGGAGTGATATGGCAGTGATATGGAAAGATACTGGAAGATTTTTATCAAGGAATCTTATGACCCAACTCATATTTTAAAAGAAGATCTGTGTTGCGGATAGGCCATAGTGAGGAAGGGCAGCAGGAAGGGAGACTCTGCAGCCAGCCAGGGTGGGTCTAGCTCAAAGTGTTGTTGAGAAGTGACTGGATTCTGGAGATTATATATATAATTTTGATTTTAATGTGAATGAAACAGGATTTGCTAATGAATTGCAAATGAAAATGATAAAAAAAAAGATGAGTTAAGAATGGCAAATGATAAAAAGAGATGCATTAAGAATGGCTTCTCTGAGGCAGTGTTCTAACAGACTGTGATTCTTTTATAATGCTTTCTTGGCATGAAAGCCAATCCAAAGTTGTTAGGTTTTGCAAAGATATGCCGTTATTTGTCAGTAGTCTCCTAAGTTGAAGGTTCTTCACTTTTTTTGCCTTTCACATGGCCACCTAGAGCCATCAATGGGGGCTGGGGCTATGGATATATTAGAATGGACACTCATTTTGGGTTTATTTAATGAAGGTGCATGCATGGTCCTATACTGGAAATCTCATTAACCTGATCAACCTAACATCATTTCACTACGTAATCATCTTACCACTGGACAGATGGTAAACTGGAGGGAGAGGTGAAATGAGTTTTCTAGCCCCCAAGGGAATAGGGTCCAAGCAACACAAAACCTCTCTTTTCATAGACAGTATCCTTCAAGACTAGAGGCTAATCACTAAAAACAGAAATCAAATTAAGAAATTAAGGTGAGTTATTGTAAGGGTAGTTAGTGTTTAAAACTCTCATATCTTACAGAACTGATGAGCCAACTTGTCCCAGTGGCTGGATCCAAGAATCAGGGAGTGAAGCTAAAAAGGACCTTCAGTGGGTTATGAACTTCCTTCAGATTATGAGTTTTGTCTGTAAAATTCATGTGAATTCTACTCCACATTATTTCTATGCTTTCTTAAAATGGAAAAGTTATATTAAAACTATTTTCTATTAAGCGAAACTTATATATTATTTTTGTCTCATGGCTTCCTATGTGTGTACTCCCATGTATGCTGCGAAGTTACCAAAGCACATTTGTATTAGAGTGTGTCAAAGAGATGGCACAGACAAGCAGAGTAATTGAGAAAAGTCCAATGAAGGTATTATAGTTATTATTTTTGAAGGCATTATTTTAAACCAGAATGGGCAGGGCTAAGGAAAACAAGCCCACTACAGTGGGTTGAATGGTACCCCCAAAATACTGCTTCACAATTCCTGGAACTAAAAATTGCCTTATATAGCAGAAAAGTGAATATTACTTTTTAAGGTAACAGATGTGGTTAAGGATGTTGAAATGAGGATTTTATCTGGGATTATTCAAGTGGACTCTAAATACCTTCATAGGTGTCCTTATAAAAACGACATAGTGGTAGGGGTGGGTAACACAGACAGGAGAGGACAAGGCAATGTGAAGATGAAGGCAAGGCATGGACTGCGAGGCTTTAAGCCAAGGAATGTAGACAGTCACCTAAAGCTCCACACGGCAAAGAATCGCTTTTCCTCTAGAGCCTCTGGAGTGTAAACTTGCTGATGCCTTGACTTTAGACTCTAGGTTCTAAAACTGAGAAAATACATTACTTTTTTTTTTTTTAAAGATTTTATTTATTTATTTGACAGACAGAGATCACAGGTAGACAGAGAGGCAGGCAGGGAGAGAGGAGGAGGCAGGCTCCCTGCTGAGCAGAGAGCCTGATGCAGGGCTTGATCCCAGGACCCTGAGACCATGACCTGAGATGAAGGCAGAGGCTTTAACCCACCGAGCCACCCAGGCGCCCCCATTTCTGTTGTTTTAAGCCACCCAATGTTGTAGTGATCTTGGGGTGGCTACAAGAATGTAACAGAGGCATCTTTGTGCTAGCAATCATGTGAAGCCATTAATACCGCTAGGTCTGGAGTGTCAGGGGAGGGAGTGACTACCAGCACTCAGAGAGAGGCTGCAGTTCTAGCAGGGAGAGCCCTGATCAGTGCTGTGATCTTTGGTAGAGGAATCTTCCCAACAGGAAGGGAGCCAGGAGTGTAAATACCCTGGCCTCTGCTTCCTTCGATCTTCTTCTCTTATGTCCATGGCTCCCATTGAATCCAGATTGAAGGAGGGAAGCTTGGCTGATGCCATTCCTAGAAACCAGCCTCCATGGAGAGAGAAGAGTGGAACAGGATGGACAAGGGTGAAGAGAGAATATCCAGCATCGTGTCTGTACTCCGGGTTGGTTACTTCAGGATGGTGAAAAGATTATTGGCTCATGTGTCAGGAGACTAGGGGCACCTTAACCCCCAGTGGGTTAAGCCTCTGCCTTTGGCTCAGATCATGGTCTCAGGGTCTTAGGATCGAGCCCTGCACAGGGCTCTCTGCTCAACAGGGAGCCTGCTTCCCCCCTCTCTCTCTGCCTGCCTGTCTGTCAAATAAATAAATAAAATATTTAAAAATATTTAAAAAATGTCAAGAGACTTAGATTCTAGTCTTTATGTTATTAGCTATCTCCATACTTACTTATCTCTGAGTTTCACTTTTCAACATATTATAAAGCAGGTTTGTTTTTTTTTAAGCTTTAGAAGTTGGTGGTTAGCTGCGAAGACCGAGCAGGAGAAGGGGACTTAGTTGTGCCCCTTGACTGAGCAGGTCAAAATAGGGATGCCACCTCATATGCTTTAGTGCTTGTGGTGGTTTTCTAGGCTTTGTGAAAGAGCCTATTGTTACAGGCTAAGGGATGTGGAAAGTGCTCCCAAGTATGAGGTGAAAACTCCCTTGTTGGAGTGGGAGCTCTCGTCTTCAGAAACACTGTGTGACTTTCTGGGTCCTGCCTGTGCTGTTTTTTGTGCTTCCTGCCCCATCCTCCTCCCCACTTCACTCCAGGCCTCAGAAAATCAAGTCGAAGTCTGTTCCTCAGAGATGCCTCTCCTGACTACCCAAAGTAGACCAAATCTTAAAATTCTTCAGGTCACTGGTACACTTGGTACATTTCTCTGATATTTCACCATATTTGTCAATATACTACATGTTTGACTCTGCTTTTTGACAATAAGTGCTTGCGGGCAAGAAAAATATTGTATTTCTCTTTCTCTCCGGTTCTTAGCACAGTATCTGGCACCTAGTGGATCTTTAGTATTATTTATTCAAGAATGAATGAAATAGCAGAAAACAACAACAACAACAACAACAAAACCAAAACCAAAATCCTGATTTTTTCCTAAGGGAATAACTTCCTCAAAACCTAGATGTACCCAACTATTTATATTATGTGCCTAGATTCACTCTAGAATTCAAAAGTAGGTCAGTCCAAACTTGCAAATCCAGACTGGCTCCTTGACTATCCTGGTGTTTTCCACCTACCAAACTGTCCCCATGGCATCTCGGAAAAATATCAGGGCAGAATATTTCCTAATGCATGAAATTATCTTCTTGGTGTAAGTGTCCCCACTATATTGGGAGCCCCTGAGGTTGGAATATATGTCTTGCTATACTCCTAGCACATATCACAATGTCTGACACAGAATAGATAATCAATTAAAATGTATTAGAAATAGCTGAATGCCTACATAATTGAAGTTAGTTTTATTATATCTTTGACAATTGCCACAGCATATAAAATGGCTGGATGGATTTTTATCAGTTTTCGACAATAGGTTTGGAATTGTATGATGTGAATTTAAAAAGATGTGTGGCATATGCAAGATTTATTTTTGGAGGAGTCCCAGGAAGCAACTCAGAGAGTCATTCACTGGAGTGGTTGAAACTGAGAAACAATGAAGAGCCCATTTGGATTTTGGACCCTGAGAGACATGGCATATGCATGAGAAAACATATTGTGCTTTCAAACTGAGTCCCAAAGCAAAAGTCACTAGGGTAGATGCTTTAAATAGTCAGCATTGATTTGTGTTGAGCTGCTTCTCAATTGGACATTTCTGTGTTGCTTGCTCCAGGGTGACTAGCAGTAGGGATTTTCAGTATAACTACAGGTAATGAGTCTCTCCAGCAACAGGAGATAGCCAGCTAATCTTTATGATGGCGTGTGTTTTACAAAAACCCTCTTATATTTTAGTCTATTTGCTCCTCCCAATAATTCTGTTAGGAAGATATTTTGTTCTTAATTTATATGAGGAAGCCAGGGGTCAGTAAGTGACGGGTCCAAGCTCACAGGACTAACAGAGTCAGCTAGAATGTGTACCAACATTTCCTAATGACAAAGATAAAGATTATTTCACTAAATTACACTCCCTTCCCCAATAATATTTGCTAAAGAATGTCAGTCTTCCAGTGGGTACAGTGCTCTGATGGATCAGGTCTTCTTTCTCCCTCCTATTGATGATAGATACAATGTTAATGAGCAGGAAGCCAGGTAACCCACGGGCTTATGGTCTTGCATGACTGCCCCAAGGTTTTTGATGAACCCCTTTGTCTCTTAGCAAGTTTTCAATTTAGTTTTATGATGGAGTAAAGACACAATTAGAAATATAGTGAGAACCTTCTGAGATGAAGCTGACG
The DNA here is from genome assembly GCF_020171115.1 of Neogale vison. Taxonomy (NCBI): domain Eukaryota; kingdom Metazoa; phylum Chordata; class Mammalia; order Carnivora; family Mustelidae; genus Neogale; species Neogale vison. The sequence continues at coordinate 132,982,692 of NC_058097.1, forward strand.
GAGAAGTTTTATGGATGTAGCTGAGTCTTTAAAATTTTTTCTCTGACCATCTCTGTGTCAGACAATGAAGAGGAGCTGGAGTGAACCAGGCTGGGGAGTTTCAGATGCTTAATGACAGGTACCGGAAATAATGGGGACCTATTGCATTACTGTCAGACAACGCATCCTCTACCCCTAGCTTCTTGCCAGGGTTGGACATTAATCAGTTGCCTCCTGGTTCTGAGTCTCTCTGACATGGCGACTGTTACTCAGTCTCATTTGCCACCAATTCCCTTCCCCTTGCCCTTCCTCCTGCCAAATATATTTGGAGTGACAATGAGTGATTCCAAATGGTAAGTTTTGATTAATCCATTGGGCCGTATGGTTGAAAGAGGAAGTGGTGGGCAGCAGTGATTGGCAAGCACAGTCTGAGAAGACTAGAAGGAAATCTAGTCTGGGTCTCTACTAGTGAGATACCTGAGAGTTTTGTTGCCTCCAACTCTGAGCTGGTCTGGGATTTTGCTGTCTTTTATCTGGCTTAGCACCTTTTAAGAACAAAGTGGGATGACTGTTGACATTGCACTGTGGGTATGATGCTAACAATTCATGGAAGAAGTGGTCTAACTTTGAGATGCACAAGGAAGTGCTGTGCAGTGGAATAAGAATGGCCTGTGGACCCTGTACTGTGACATCATCAGCTTGTGGCTGCTGGCTTGGTCTTTAAAGGCAGAGGCATGAATTCAATTCTCTACAATCCATTTTATAGCTTCATGACTTTAGAGAAATTATTTCTTTGAGTCTCAGTTTCTTCATGAGTAAAATAGTTACACTCGCCATGTAACATTGTGAGGATTAAATGCTTTGTGATTTGACAATGTTTAGCATCTGCAAGTGCTCATTAATACTGGATTTTAACAGACTACAGTCTCAACATTGGCTGTACTTTAGAATTATCTGGGGAGCTTTAAAAATTCCCAATGCCCAGGCCACACCCCAAGCCAATCAAATATGGATCTCTGGTGTTGGGTATCAGCAATTTTTAGTCTCTCTTGGTGATTCTAATGTGTGACCAAGGATGAGAACTACTGTTAAAGTGTATTTTAGCCTATAAAATTTCATCTTGTGCAGACTCCATCTGGATAAAAATGAATGATGGAATGAAATTAAATCTTTTTAAGTTCAATCACCTGCCTGTGCCTTTCATAATATTCCCATTTTATAAGTGAGCAAACTGAGGGGTTCAAGGGTATGGAGCTGGGATTCTGATGCAGGGATTCTAAATTTCAGTAAATGAAGTTTCTTCTACACTTGGACCACATACTTTCTAAGCTGGTCTTGTAGCCTGGTGCTTGAATTTAGATCAGAATCTGCTTTTCTTGTTAAGTTCTGGAATAAGCCCTATAAGAAACAACCAGGCAAGTGTTATGAAGTATTAATTGCTCTTTCCCCATTATCACAAAGCTAAAGGAGATTACAGCTGATAGCAGGTCGTTACCTGACTGAGCAGAAGCCTGAGAACCAGATGTGCATACAGATTTTGTTCTTACTACCTCTTACCCCAGTGGTGTTAGGCAAGTCACATACTCTCTCTAAGCCTCTCATGCCTCATCTGTAAAAAGGCAATAGACTATGCCCAAACAAAAACCTGCCCATGGATGTTTGTTAGTAGCTTTATTCATAACTCCCAGAACTTGGAAGCAACTAAGATGTCCTCCAGTAGTTGAATGGATAAACTCTAATACATTCAGGCAACGGCATATTATTCTTCACTGAAAAAAAAATGAACTATCAAACCATCAAAAGATATGGAGGAAACTTAAATGCATATTACCAATCAAAATAACTAATGTGAAAAGGCTACATGCTATATGATTCCAGTAATATGACATTTTGGAAAAAGCAAAACTGTGAAGACAGTAAAAAGATCAGTAATTGCCAGGGGTTGGGAAGAGAAAGGAATGAATCTTCAGAGCACAGAGGATTTTTATGACAGCAAAACTACTCTGTATGTATTATAATGGTACATGCCATTATATGTTTGTCCAAACCCATAGAATGTACAATATCAAGAGTGAACCTTAATGTAAACTATGAACTTTGGGTGATTAGGATGCATCAGTGTAGGTTCATCAACTGTAAAAAATGTACTAGTTCGGTGGGGGATGTTGATAATAAGAAAGCAATGCATGGTATGGAAGCAGAAAGTATGTGGGAAATCTCTGTGTCTTCTGTTCAATATTGCTATGAACCTAAAACTACTCTAAAAAAAAATAAAGCCTGTTAGAGGAAAAAGGCAATAGGTTTGAAAATTCTGATTGTTTCTCCCTTATTTTTTGGTGGTAAAATTAGGGAAGTATGTTCTTATGCAGTGTGATCTCATGCAGGAACCCTTATAGCCCCTTATGCTCTTTTCCAAATTCAAGGCAAGCCAGACATAAACCAAGGAGGAGTCTTCTCTGATCGTCATGGACTAGGTTAGATCTCCAAGGCCAAATAATATAAAAAGTATATTGGATAAAGCAGAGTAGTAGCCAATGTTGGAGACCTGCAAATTCTCCACTTTGGAACTTCCTAACCAATGACCTAAAAGAGTGACAACTATAGAAAGACATTGATTTTCTCTGTTCTTGAGGCAGCCAAGGGGGACCTAAGATGGCCAGAGCCTAGGCTGCCCCTTCTGGCCCACAGAGTCTAGTCTATATCCCTGAGTCATGGGATATGATCAGACTCTTTGTGGAGTAGGATGAGAAGAAGATATGATAAGCACTGCTTTTGTCTGTCTTGTCCCCTCACTCACTTCCACTCAAGTCTGTCCTTGTAGTTAGGCACTGAGGAGGCTCTGAGAAGAATGTTCACCATAGCACTCTGTCATTAATTCTAGCCACAGGATGCTGGTAAACTGAGATGACTTAGCAGTGAACCCGGGAGCTAAAGAAGATTATTGAGAACTGAGATACTGATTCAGGAGCCCTTCTGCTGCGTGGTAATGGCATTGCTCCAGTATCTTAGTCCAGGCCCAGATCTGTAAAGAATGCTATGGAAGATGGTGACTTTTATAATCACTGTGGAGGTTTTGTGCTTAAAACTATATTGGGGTGCCTGGGTGGCTCAGTGGGTTAAAGCCTCTGCTTTTGGCTCAGGTCATGATCCCAGGGTCCTGGTATTGAGCCCCGCATTGTGCTCTGTGCTTAGCAGGGAGCCTGCTTCTTCCCTCTCTATCTTCCTCCCTCTCTATCTACCTGCCTCTCTGTCTACTTGTGATCGTTCTCTCTGTCAAATAAATAAACAAAACATTAAAAAAAAATAAAAACCTATTACTGTACAAGGAAGCACAAGGAACTGGACTCTGGAGTCTGCCCTTCTAAAGGAAAAAACAGCACATTTTTTTATAGGTTTAGCCACACTGAAAAGGAATTTGGAGACATTAAATTAACTAAAATAGATGTTAGACTGAGAACCAAGTTTCAATTCTAGCAAACATAGAGACCATAAGTAAAGAGCTTAAAAGCTAACCTTCTTTACTTAGTCTTAAAATCAATTCTTATAAGAAAGCATGGAAAGAAGAGAAATCTAAATGTTTACAAGTTTAGCTGGAGACTGACATTGCAAGTAAGATTCAGCTCTCAGAAGACTCAATAAAGCAAAATCAGCATCAAGTATTTGCAAACAAAATATCCCTTAAAACCCATTAGAGGAAGGGAGAAGTGATTTGGACAGCACCAACAGAGGCTTTAGAAGAAATTTCTGATGTTCAGAGAAGCATAAAGGTGCTTTCATACAAAAGTGGAAGGGAAAAGCAGGAAAACTTCTTTTAAAGAGTGGGTGGGTGGTGGGGAGTTTCAGAAAACCCTAACTGCCTACAGAGCAAGTTCCAAATAGAGAAAGTCAGATCAAGGCTCTAAGTGAACCTTGCTAAAGATGAGTGGCTGGGCTGCTATTTTGGGGGAATACAACATGGATCGTGGGAGCTTGGAATCAGATATATTGAAGGGATCTAATAAAGATCTCTTATAGGATAAAATTAGGGAGTTTTGAATGTGGTAGTTACATACTTATTCATGAGATCTTGGAAAAAAAGGTAACCAAATTCACAAGAAATTAGATGGTGAAATAATCGATTACTGAAACATATATGAAAAGTTTTGAAGCCAAGGAATGTTGGCTTCATTTAGAAAATACCCAGTTAGAAAGGGAGAGGTAAAAGCTCTAGAAGGAACACCAAATCCTACAGCATCAAGAAAAACAAATGTGTATCTCTTACTCAATTTATTGAGAATTTATCCTGCAAAGAAGAGAATCTTTCCAGAAGATAGGAACATCATTAAATGCTTGTGAAGAGCTGCACACTTATAAATTCCACTAAAATTTATTTCAGGAAAATACGGAAACATCATTCAGTATTATCAAATTATTCTGATTTCTCAGGAGGGAAAGTCACGATATTGGGATGACAGCTTTCTTCTGAGAAACTCTGAGAACATACCCTCCCCCAAAATACATACATCATGCAAAAATTGGTTTAAGGAGGATATAAAGGCATAGAAAGTATTGTTCCATTCTTGATATAGGCACATTTGGCAGATGTGTGAGAGGAATAGTAGGAATCTTCTGAATGACCAGATCTCCAAGAAAGGAGGAGCATCAGGCTGTCAAGGTATGGGCACAAATGGTCTGGTGCTCAGTGAGGATCATCTGCCTCCAGTTTGACTGGATCTATCCTGAGATAGCACGTCTTCCACAAGTAAGGCAGAGCCTGTCTTGGTGCTGTTCCTCCTACAGGCAGAAGCTCAACAGATTCCTTAAACTACACTTCCATGTCATAGGGAAACAACTGATACAGGCTGTGGCTCTCCATACTGTTCTTCAGTCAGAGGCAAGGTGTAGAAGAAGGAAGGCTGTAGGAAGAGAATACCCTGCCCTTCCCCTCTCATGAAAAGTAAGGACAAAGCTCCCTAAGAATCCATTCTGTGAGAGATTGTCCCTCCTGCAACACTGTTCTCCTCTGGTAATAAGGAATGTCAGAACATCAACCACTAGATTTGCCTGTCTGTCCACACAATCTGGAAACACAAGTAGATCACATCCAATTGGTCTGCTTCCCCAGAGTCTACTTTGAAGATCTAGAAAAACAGTGGGATGTTTGTCTCTCTCTACAAAATATCCTTTTGTCTCTTTTAGTATTACTCTGTTACGAGACTATACAGTGGCTCACTTTGAAATATGATAGGTTGCAATTGTTAGTACAATATACTAGAGCTTTAGAATATAATCCGAGGGGCACCTTGGTGGCTCAGTCAGTTAGGTGTCTGCCTTTGGCTCAGGTAGTGATCACAGGTCCTGAGATTGGAGCCATGTGTTGTCGGGCTCCCTGCTCAGTTGGGAGTCTGCTTCTCCCTCTCGCTCTTCTGCTCCCACTGCTTGTGCTCTCTCTTCATCCTCTCTATCAAATAAATAAATAAAATCTTTAAAAAAAATAGAATATAATATGAATCGCATAGGCCAATCGATTTCACTTTATTCACTTCACAGATAGTATAATTAGATATTTTTGTTGTCACTAACTAAAATAAGCTAGGTACATATACATAGTATATGTATTCTTGTTTAGCATGTCCCCCATAAGATCAAGTGTAATAAAAATTTTACATGAAAAGTTTTACCAGTAGAAACATTTAAAATTCAAGGTTTATTTCTATATAACAAGGGCTCATTACCCTGTGGTTATAAGATTGGTATTATTTATTATTATAAATTTGGTTTATCAAAAAACCAAAAGAGTTTTTAATAAAAGGCATAGACCTACATTAGTGACTAGAAAATTAACTCAGCTCACAGGGAATATATACATTTCTATAATTGGGAGATTCAGCATCGGTTACTGTGTTGAGGGCTCTTGTAGAGTACAGCCTTTCGGATCACCTAAATAATTCTATCATACTTACAGATTATTGTAGTCACTGTATCATTTGGTTTATAGGGAGGTTATATAGTTAATATGTGGTGTGGGTTGGGAAGGAACTATTTAAGTCAATGCTTATTTGTACCAGGCTTAGAACGTTGAGTGATAATTGAGACTTGAATTGGAAGGCTTATAGAATATTTAATTTTAGGATTTGGGAACTTATAATAAAGTCATTTTGTTTTTTTAGTTAAATGTGTCTGCAAGGTCAGTGATTGTTATTGAGAGCTGCAATTTCTGATAATCCCCATGGTTTGGCAGAGAATTCATTCCAGGGTGCATATCCATGCAAACCTTTGGAAGAAAATAGCCTGGCATGGATTTCTATATGTGTGATGTGTGACCAGGGACCTGAATTACTTTAGTGAGTGTGTAGAGGCTGAATGACTATTATATTTCCTATTATACACAGTCACTATTCATCAAATACATTACAGTGCATCAAAAAGGACAGGGGCTTTGTGCTGAAGTGCAGTGGGGGCTCTCTACGGAAAAGCCTTATGAAAGAACCTGAAGAGGTCAGTAACAGGAGCAGAACTTGATAGAATGGGATTCAGTATTGGCAAATGCAGTTTGATGCATACAGGACAAAATAATGTGCAGTACAGATATTAAATGGATTAGAAAAACCTGGAAAGTACTGATGGTAAAAAAAAACAAAAAACAAACAAACAAAAAAAACCCCAAAAAACAAAAAGCAAAAAACAAAAAACAAAACCTTGGAGTCTTGCTAGCAGATAAAAATTTGATCTGGATTCATAAGGGACAAGAAAAATAAGCTAATGTTATTGTTAGCAATGGGGAATAAGTCAAGTACCATTTTATTTGAGATCTAAATCTCATATCTTAAAAAAAAAAAAAAAAAAAAACTATTGGGACGCCTGGGTGGCTCAGTGGGTTAAAGTCTCTGCCTTCGACTCAGGTCATGGTCTCAGGGTCCTGGGGTCAAGCCCCACATTGGGCTTTCTGCTCAGAGGGAAGCCTGCTTCCTCCTCTCTTTCTGCCTGCCTCTGCCTACTTGTGCTCTCTGTATGTCAAATAAATAAAAATAAAATCTTTAAAAAAAACCCAAACTATTATTCTTATCCTATTATTCCCTTTTCCTTAATTTATGAAGCCCACTTCCCCTGGATTTTTCTGTAGTGTTGGAAATACTGCTTGTTTGGGGGAGGGGCCTACAGAGTGCAGGGTTTTACTTCTGGGACATCTCATTTCACAGCTACATATAGCATTTAATGAGGTAAAAATGACTTCATAGTTAAAAAGAAATGAAATAAAAAAAATCAGATCCATCTTTTCTGAAGTAAGCCATTTCCATTTCTCTACTAATTAGATGTGAAGAAATAAACTTCTCCTGGGTAAGAAAAGACCAGCTTCTGTAGAAGGCTCAGCATGACTCTACTCACATACATCAGACTGCGAGTTGGCAGTAGAAGAGATCTAGGATTTTGTGTTTGTGGCCAAGACCAAAGGGTGTGTAAATTGCTGATCTAGTGCTCTTATCTGTCTTAAGGAATGAATGACTGAATTTAGAAAGTTGAGAGTACAAATTCTGATTTGACTACAAAGAGTCAGGTAATTCATTTATCATCTGTACCCTGACACGCACAGTTCATTTTTGATAATGGATTGCTTATAAACCATTATTTATTGGGCATTTTTGGTATATACATGTACAGTAATAATTGTAGGAATTGCTCCCCAAAGTCTAAAGGATTGCTAGATTTAAGTGTAAGAATTCTGAACAAAGTGTCCATAGGAAGGTAAAAGATAATAAAACGATTATATACTGAATCTCTTTGAGGATTTATATTTATTCAAGAAAGGTGACCACTGAGTTTGAGTTTTAGATAATTTAAAAACAATAGAGCTGCCCCCCAAATATGTTGGTAGGAGAATCACCATTGCAGTAAAATAACTTTTCTTCCCCTCCACTGCTGTATTTTATGGCAAACTTGTATTGCATTCATTTATCATTCCATTTGTTGAGTCTTTCACACAAATGATGTTGATGTTGTACTAGGCAGTACAGTGAATATAGAAAAATAGAAAACCTGGATTTTTTACTCAGGAAGAAAAAAGAAAAAGTGGTAAAATGATGTGCTGACCAGGGGAAATTGCTGGCACTTATTTAACACTCTGACCATATAAGTTATTTAATGTCTCCAAGATTAGGTTTCTTCATCTGTAAAGAGAATAACATTGTCCACAAAAAAAAAAAAGATTTTTCTTGCAATTAATTCTGTGATGAGTCTGTATGCTCATACAGTGCCTCATACCTTGTAAGCACTCCATAAATTTAAATTCTCTTCTTTTGAATGATACTGTGTGATAGTATACGGTGATTGCTAAAAGTGCTCAGAAAGGAAAGGTTTGAGTATAATGCAATGGAGAGAAATGGCTTTGCTAAAAATATGGAATTTTAAGAAGAGAAAGATGAGCTTAGTATCAGACATTTTTGGAAAGATCTTTAAGACAAGAGAGGCTCATAATAGCTAGACCTGACCCTGTCTCCCCTAGATAAACCAGTGCAGCTCTGCAGTGGAAAAGGGCAGGTGTGGAGAGTGTAGTATATTTACTAAAGGCCTGTGCTTTGGCATCAGTTAGGTTCTTACCTGGCTCCATCAGTTACTTTGTGATCACAGGAAAGTTACATAAACTGTGAGCATCAGCTACCTCACCTATTAAGTGGGATAATGGTACCTAACCTCATGAGAAACTGTGAGAAGTAAAACAATTGATTATATAGGAGGTGCTCAGAACACAGCTGACGGTCACTGTATAAGTATTAGTTCATGTTAACTTCTCTGAACTCAGAATGCACCTTAAAATCAATAACCTGTCCAGTTCTCTCAGAGTATTCTAGAACACAGAGCCTGAGGTCAAAAGTATATATTTTCTTTTGGGTGGAGGGGAGAGAGAGGTATAGATTGCAGTTCAAAGACTGAGAGAGAAAAGAAAGTGAGTCAGGAAAGGAGATAAGTAAAAGCAAAAATAGCAGATCATTACCCAGCTTCACAAAACACCCATATCGTCTAGGTCAGAAAGGATCTGACTGGAAAAGCCATATGGAACCACTGTGTCTCACAGCATTTTGATATCTGTGGGGGAATGGTGAACAATTTCCTTCCTCTGTCCTGTTTTTCATTGGTCAAATTTTGGTTTAATTCCCCTCATACCTGGGGTTTGTTATCTGATGTCTCCACTGGGGAAAAGAGAGCTTGAAGGGATCTGAGTGGATTGGACGTGAGGGCTGGTGATCTGAAGGCCACACCACGGTAAACATGATGGAGGCCATGCTGAGATTGGATGCTTGCATGTTGGAAAACTGATTCGCTTTCCGGCCTGCCTGCCCCACTAGGCTTAGATGGTCACATCTTTATATCAGGAAACTGTGGGATATAGCAGTGGACCTGGAAGCAGGACAAGCAGTCCAGGCTTAGGAGGCAGGTAAGATTGAGCGTATCTCATGAAGAACAGAACTGGGTCCAGTGCAGAGGCACATAAGTAAATTTACAGTGTCTTAGTTTCAGTTAAATACCAGAATATTAGCACCAACTTTTTGGGTTTAGGGACTAAGTGAGTTTAGCACAGAGTGGGCACAAGAAAGTTCTCATTCAATTTTAACTCATGCTACTAATATTGTAGTTCTTATTCTTTAAAACTTTTATGGGGACAAAAAAAGGTTAAGGTAGGGTGATAGAAACAAACAAACAAAAAACGAAGATTTAAGACTGATTTTAAAAACCCCGACAGGAAAGTAAAAGTGTCCTGCTTGTTCTTGAACTTGCACTGTCTTTATTTCCTACCTTGGGTATAGTCAGTCTTTCAAACTTGTCTCAGCGGGCCTATTATTATTTTTTTCTTCTTTAAAACAATGCTATATTCATTTTAATTTTAGGGGGGGGGAAGGCAGTTTTCATCAGCTAGTACATCCCCACTTAATTATGCGACAATTATTTGAAAATCAATAATTTTCACTCACAGTCTTTTTCAGCATTGTATATTTGCTCAATGTAGCAAGCTGTATAGATGACATGAAAAAAACAGTGCAAGAGACTAGCAGTTTTTCATAGCAAATTCCCAAGAATGTCCACATGCAAATTGATTTTAACTTCATGCTGCTCAGTTTGGGAGCACAATTCATTGAAACCAAGCATGAACCTGAAGGACTTCTTTTGGAAGAGAATGGCCCTTGATGAACCATACATTTTTCAGTGTTTAGAGTCTAAACTGGCTTTAATTTTATGTAGTTCCATGGTTGTGTTCTAGTTTGCAATGTAGTCCTGAGTATCAGAGCTCATTAATGTCTTTCATTGCTTTCTCTTTACCACTGAATTAAATCTCCATAAATTCGATGTTCATACTGTCCAATGATATGATTCCTCTTCTCAACTTGCATAGACCCATAATCATAGTGCATCAAAGAGATCTGTGATCTATAAAGATTACATTGAGTATAGAAATGCCTGATATTAAAAACCTTTGTGTGTATAATGCTTTTCCAGATTCTTTTCAAGCCATTTTATGGATAATGTGATATTTCTTTAATTTAAGGAGCATACAACATATGCTGATGAGATACTTCTTATGTAGACTGCATATTAAGAACTAGGAATAAGCACTTCCAGGTTTTGCTATTTAGACAAGCTCAAGTATATGTCAAATTATTTGCAAAGGACATGTAATTTTTTATGCACATACATTTCATAATATCATTCCATGGCTGCAAGGCAAAAACTCTGCATCTTGAACTCAATCCATTTGGAAAAGTTATCTCCCAGTATCTGCCTTATCATACATGTGCCAGATAATTTATAATGGTACCTTTCTCTTTATCATCAGTTGTCAGGTTTTTTTGGGTGTGTGCATGTGAAATGATATTTAATTCAACATGAATGCCAAAATAACACACAGATCCCAATTAGGAACAGGGCACAATAAAAATTTTATAGAGGAGCCAAAGCAGAATTCAAATGACTGAAGATGCTGCTGTCAAGTGGAGAGAACTTTATTTCACTTGGGTAAGACTGCTCCTGGCTTCATTGCTGACTTACCTTTTTTTGAAATTATACTGAACTCCTCTTCAAAATATGTGAATGTTATAGCCTGGGTGGGAAGGAATAAGAGGAGGGCTGCTGGTCATTGCCCTTTTATTAAAAATTTTCAACAATCCCCTATTTCCTTTAGGGTAAAAGGCAAACGCTGAAGTGAAAGACGAGGAACCAAATTTTGTCCTCCTCAATTCATATATTGAAACCCTAACTTCCAGTGTGAAGGTATTAGAAGACAGGATTTTTAAGATCTTTAAGATTCAATAAGTAAATCACTCTTTAAGATTAAATAAATAAAAGATCTTCAAGATTAAATAAAGGGAGGAGTCAAGATGGTGGAGAAGTAGCAGGCTGAGACTACATCAGGTAGCAGGAGATCGGCTAGATAGCTTCTCAAACCATTGCAAACACCTACAATCCAACGGGAGATCGAAGAGGAGAAGAACAGCAATTCTAGAAACAGAAAATTGAATGCTTTCTGAAAGGTAGGACTGGCAGAGAAGTGAATCCAAAGCGATGGGAAGATAGACTGCGGGGGGAGGGGCCGGTTCCTGGCAAGTGGCAGAGCAACCAAGCACAAAATCAGGACTTTTAAAAGTCTGTTCCACTGAGGGACATCGCTCCAGAGGCTAAACCAGGGTGAAGCCCACATGGGGCTAGTGTGGCCCCAGGTCCCACAGGGTCACAGAACGATCGGGGGTGTCTGAGTGTCGCAGAGCTCGCAGGTATTAGACCAGGGAAGCCGGCTACAGAGACAGAGCCAGGGAGTGAGCTCTTACCTTGAACCGGTCGTAGGCAGGGTGAGCTCGGAGTGCGGCCGGAGGCCAGGGAGATGGGACTGATTGGGCTCTTTTCTCTGAGGGCACACTGAGGAGTGGGGTCCCAGTTCTCAGCTCCTCTGGGCCGGAGACTGGGAGGCCGCCATTTTCATTCCCATCCTCCTGAACTCTATGGAAAGTGTTCAGGGAACAAAAGTGAACCCTTGGTAAAGGCGGTGCAATTCTGCCTCCGGAAAAGACACTTGAGAATCACTACAACAGACCTCTCCCCCAGAAGATCAACAAGAAATCCAGCCAAGACAAAGTTCATCTACCAAGGAGAGCAGTAGAATTCCAGTGGAGGAAAAAGCAAAGCATGGCACTCATGGCGTTCTCCCCATGATTCTTTAGTCTTGAAGTTAATTTAATTTTTTAAAAAATTTTATTTATTTTTTTCTTCTGCTAATTTTTTTTAACTTTTGCCCTTTTCTTTTCTAACGTTTTTTAACTAGTTTATCTAATATATATATATATATATATAGTTTGTTTGTTTGTTTTGTTTTCCTTTTTAAATTTTCTTTTTCTGAACTTCTTTTTTTTTTCCAATTTATTTATTTTCAGAAAAACAGTATTCATTATTTTTTCACCACACCCAGTGCTCCATGCAAGCTGTGCTCTATAATACCCACCACCTGGTACCCCAACCTCCCACCCACCAGCCACTTCAAACCCCTCAGATTGTTTTTCAGAGTCCATAGTCTCTCATGGTTCATCTCCCCTTCCAATTTACCCAAAAGCACATACCCTCCCCAATGTCCATAACCCTACCCCCCTTCTCCCAACCCCCCTCCCCCCAGCAACCCACAGTTTGTTTCGTGAGATTAAGAGTCACTTATGGTTTGTCTCCCTCCCTATCCCATCTTGTTTCATGGATTCTTCTCCTACCCACTTAAGCCCCCATGTTGCATCACCACTCCCTCATATCAGGGAGATCATATGATAGTTGTCTTTCTCCGCTTGACTTATTTCGCTAAGCATGATATGCTCTAGTTCCATCCATGTTGTCGCAAATGGCAAGATTTCGTTTCTTTTGATGGCTGCATAGTATTCCATTGTGTATATATACCACATCTTCTTGATCCATTCATCTGTAGATGGACATCTAGGTTCTTTCCATAGTTTGGCTATTGTGGACATTGCTGCTATAAACATTCGGGTGCACGTGCCCCTTTGGATCACTACGTTTGTATCTTTAGGGTAAATTCCCAGTAGTGCAATTGCTGGGTCATAGGGCAGTTCTATTTTCAACATTCTGAGGAACCTCCATGCTGTTTTCCAGAGTGGTTGCACCAGCTTGCATTCCCACCAACAGTGTAGGAGGGTTCCCCTTTCTCCGCATTCTCGCCAGCATCTGTCATTTCCTGACTTGTTGATTTTAGCCATTCTGACTGGTGTGAGGTGATATCTCATTGTGGTTTTGATTTGTATTTCCCTGATGCCGAGTGATATGGAGCACTTTTTCATGTGTCTGTTGGCCATCTGGATGTCTTCTTTGCAGAAACGTCTGTTCATGTCCTCTGCCCATTTCTTGATTGGATTATTTGTTCTTTGGGTGTTGAGTTTGTTAAGTTCTTTATAGATTTTGGACACTAGTCCTTTATCTGATATGTCGTTTGCAAATATCTTCTCCCATTCTGTCAGTTGTCTTTTGGTTTTGTTAACTGTTTCCTTTGCTGTGCAAAAGCTTTTGATTTTGATGAAATCCCAAAAGTTCATTTTTGCCCTTGCTTCCCTTGCCTTTGGCGATGTTCCTAGGAAGATGTTGCTGCGGCTGAGGTCGAAGAGGTTGCTGCCTGTGTTCTCCTCAAGGATTTTGATGGATTCCTTTCTCACATGGATAGCGCATTGGACTTCTGAACTTCTTTTTATCCCCTTTCTCCCTCCCATGATTTGGGGTCTCTTCTGATTTGGTCAAAGCACATTTTTCTGGGGTCTTTGCCACCCTTTCAGTATTTTATTTGCTCCTTAATATACTCTTATCTGGACAAAATGACAAGGCGGAAAAACTTACCACAAAAAAAAAAAAAAAAGAACAAGAGGCAGTACCAAAGGCTAGAGACCTAATCAATAAAGACATTGGTAATATGTCAGATATAGAGTTCAGAATGACGATACTCAAGGTTCTAGCCAGGCTCAAAAAAGGCATGGAAGATATTAGAGAAACCCTCTCTAGAGAGATAAAAGCCCTTTCTGGAGAAATAGAAGAATTAAAATCTATCCAAGTTGAAATAAAAAAAGCTATTAATGAGGTGCAATAAAAAATGGAAGCTCTTACTGCTAGGATAAATGAGGCAGAAGAAAGAATTAGTGATATAGAAGACCAAATGACAGAGAATAAAGAAGCTGAGCAAAAGAGGGACAAACAGCTACTGGACCATGAGGGGAGGATTCGAGAGATAAGTGACACCATAAGACAAAACAACATTAGAATAATTGGGACTCCAGAAGAAGAAAGAGAGAGGGAAGCAGAAGGTATATTGGAGAGAATTATTGTAGAGAATTTCCCTAATATGGCAAAAGGAACAAGCATCAAAATCCAGGAGGTGCAGAGAACCCCCCTCAAAATCAACAAGAATAGATCCACACCCCGTCACCTAGTAGTAAAATTTACAAGTCTTAGTGACAAAGAGAAAATCCTGAAAGCAGAAGTCTGTTACATACAATGGTAAAAATATTAGATTGGCAGCAGACTTATCCACAGAGATCTGGTAGGCCAAAAAGAACTGCAATGATATATTCAGAGCACTAAATGACAAAAACATGCAGCCAAGAGTACTATATCCAACTAGGCTATCATTGAAAATAGAAGGAGAGATAAAAAGCCTCCAGGACAAACAAAAACTGAAAGAATTTGCAAACACCAAACCAGCCCTACAGGAAATACTGAAAGGGGTCCTCTAAACAAAGAGAGACCCTAAAAGTAGTAGATCAGAATGGAACAGAGACAATATACAGTAACAGTCACCTTACAGGCAATACAATGGCACTAAATTCATATCTCTCAATAGTTACCCTGAATATTAATGGGTTAAATGCCCCAATCAAATGACACAGGGTATCAGAATGGATTAAAAAAAAAAATCAATATGTTGCCTACAAGAAACTCATTTTAGACCCGAAGACACCTCCAGATTTAAAGTGAGGGGGTGGAAAACAATTTACCATGCTAATGGACATCAGAAGAAAGCTGGGGTGGCAATGCTTGTATCAGATCAATTAGACTATAAGACAAAGACTATAATAAGAGATGAGGAAGGACACTATATCATACTCAAAGGGTCTGTCCAACAAGAAGACCTAACAATTTTAAATATCTATGCCCCTAACGTGGGAGCAACCAACTATATAAACCAATTAATAACAAAATCAAAGAAACACATCAACAATAATACAATAATAGTAGGGGACTTTAACACTCCCCTCATGGAAATGGACAGATCATCCAAGCAAAAGATTGACAAGGAAATAAAGGCCTTAAATAACACACTGGACCAGATGGACATCACAGATATATTCAGAACATTCCATCCCAAAGCAACAGAATTCTGTATTCTCTATTCTTCTGTAGTGCACATGGAACATTCTCCAGAATAGATCTCATCCTGGGTCATAAATCAGGTGTCAGCTAGTATCAAAAGATTGGGATTATTCCCTGCATATTTTCAGACCACAATGCTCTGAAGCTAGAACTCAATCACAAGAGGAAATTTGGAAAGAACACAAATACATGGAGACTAAACAGCATCCTTCTAAAAAATGAATGGGTCAACCAGGAAATTAAAGAAGAATTGAAAAAAATTCATGGAAACAAATGATAATGAGAACACAATGGTTCAAAATCTGTGGGACACAGCAAAGGCAGTCCTGAGAGGAAAATATATAGTGGTACAAGCCTTTCTCAAGAAACAAGAAAGGTCTCAAATACACAATTTAACCCTACACCTAAAGGAGCTGGAGAAAGAACAAGAAATAAAGCCTAAACCCAGCAGGAGATGAGAAATAATAAAGATCAGAGTAGAAATCAATGAAATAGAAACCAAAAAAACAATAGAGCAAATCAACGAAACTAGGAGCTGGTTCTTTGAAAGAATTAATAAGATTGATAAACCCCTGGCCATACTTATCAAAAAGAAAGAGAAAGGACCCAAATAAATAAAATCATGAATGAAAGAGGAGAGATCACAACTAACACCAAAGAAATACAAACAATTATAAGAACATACTATGAGCAACTCTACACCAACAAATTCGGCAATCTGGAAGAAATGGATACATTTCTAGAAATATATAAACTACCACAACTGAACCAGGAAGAAATAGAAAACCTGAGCAGACCCATAACCAGCAAGGAGATTGAAACAGTCGTCAAAAATCTCCAAACAAACAAAAGCCCGGGACCAGATGGCTTCCCAGGGGAATTCTACCAAACATTTAAAGAAGAACTAATTCCTATTCTCCTGAAACTGTTCCAAAAAATAGAAAGGGAAGGAAAACTTCCAAACTCATTTTATGAGGCCAGCATCACCTTGGTCCCAAAACCAGACAAGGATCCCATCAAAAAAGAGAACTACAGACCAATATCCTTGATGAACACAGATGCGAAAATTCTCACCAAAATACTAGCCAATAGGATTCAACAGTACATTAAATGGATTATTCGCCACGACCAAGTGGCATTTATTCCAGGGCTGCAAGGTTGGTTCAACATTCGCAAATCAATCAATGTGATACAATACATTAATAAAAGAAAGAACGAGAATCATATGATACTCTCAATAGATGCTGGAAAAGCATTTGACAAAGTACAACATCCCTTCCTGATCAAAACTCTTCAAAGTGTAGGTATAGAGGGCACATACCTCAATATTATCAAAGCCATCTATGAAAAACCCACCGCAAATATCATTCTTAATGGAGAAAAACTGAAAGCTTTTTTGCTAAGGTCAGGAATATGGCAGGGATGTCCATTATCACCACTGCTATTCAACATAGTACTAGAAGTCCTAGCCTCAGCAATGAGACAACAAAAAGAAATTAAAGGCATCCAAATAGAGAAGAAGACAAACTATAACTCTTTGCAAATGATATGATACTATATGTGGAAAACCCAAAAGACTCCACTCCAAAACTCCTAGAACTTGTACAGGAATTTAATAAAGTGTCAGGGTATAAAATCAAGGCACAGAAATCAGTTGTATTTCTCTACACCAATAAGACAGAAGAAAGAGAAATTAAGGAGTCAATCCCATTTACAATTGCACCTAAAACTATAAGGTATTTAGGAATAAACCTTACCAAAGAGGCTAAGAATCTATACTCAGAAAACTATAAAGTAGTCATGAAAGAAATTGAGGAAGACACAAAGAAATGGAAAAATGTTCCATGCTCCTGGATTGGAAGAACAAATATTGTGAAAATGTCTATGCTACCTAAAGCAATCTACACATTTAATGCAATCCCTATCAAAATCCCACCCACTTTTTTCAAAGAAATGGAACAAATAGTCCTAAAATTTATATGGAACCAGAAAAGACCTCGAATACCAAAAGGAATATTGAAAAAGAAAGCCAAAGTTGGTGGCATCACAATTCCAGACTTCAAGCTCTATTACAAAGCTGTTATCATCAAGACAGCATGGTACTGGCACCAAAACAAACACATCAATCAATGGAACAGAATAGAGAGCCCAGAAATAGACCCTCAACTCTATGGTCAATTAATCTTCAATAAAGCAGGAAAGAATGTCCAATGGAAAAAAGACAGCCCCTTCAATAAATGGTGCTGTGAAAATTGGACGGCCACATGCAGAAAAATGAAATAGGACCATTTCCTTACATCACACATGATAATAGACTCAAAATGGATGAAGGACCTCAATGTGAGAAAGGAATCAATCAAAATCCTTGAGGAGAACACAGGCAGCAACCTCTTCGACCTCAGCCGCAGCAACATCTTCCTAGGTACATCGCCAAAGGCAAGGGAAGCAAGGGCAAAAATGAACTATTGTGATTTCAAGATCAAAAGCTTTTTGCACAGCAAAGGAAACAGTGAACAAAACCAAAAGACAACTGACAGAATGGGAGAAGATATTTGCAAATGACATATCAGAAAAAGGGCTAGTGTCCAAAATCTATAAAGAACTTAGCAAACTCAACATCCAAGGAACAAATAATCCAATCAAGAAATGGGCAGAAGACATGAACAGACATTTCTGCAAAGAAGACATCCAGATGGCCAACAGACACATGAAAAAGTGCTCCACATCACTCGGTATCAGGGAAATACAAATCAAAACCACAATGAGATATCACCTCACACCAGTCAGAATGGCTGAAATTAACAAGTCAGGAAATGACAGATGCTGGCAAGGACGTGGAAAAAGGGCAACCCTCCTACACTGCTGGTGGGAATGCAAGCTGGTGCAACCACTCTGGAGAATAGCATGGAGGTTCCTCAAAAAGTTGAAAATAGAACTACCCTATGACCCAGCAATTGCGCTACTGGGTATTAACCCTAAAGATACAAATGTAGTGATCTGAAGGGGTACGTGCACCCGAACGTTTATAGCAGCAATGTCTACAATAGCCAAACCATGGAAAGAACCTAGATGTCCATCAACAGATGAATGGATAAAGAAGAGGTGGTATATATATACAATGGAATACTATGCAGCTATCAAAAGAAATGAAATCTTGCCATTTGCGACGACGTGGACGGAACTAGAGGGTATTATGCTTAGTGAAATAAGTCAATCGGAGAAAGACAACTATCATATGATCTCCTGATATGAAGAAGTGGAGATGCAACGTGGGGAGTTGGGGGGATAGGAGAAGAATAAATGAAACAAGATGGGATCGGGAGGGAGACAAACCATAAGTGACTCTTAATCTCACAAAACAAATTGAGTATTGCTGGGGGGAAGGGGGTCGGGAAAGGGTGGTGGGGATATGGACATTGGGGATGGTATGCACTATGGTGAGTGCTGTGAAATGTGTAAACCTGGCGATTCACAGTCCTCTACTTCTGGGAATAAAAATACATTATATGTTTATAAAAAAATAAAAAAATAAAGATAAAAAATAGATTAAATAAATAAAATTAAGTATGATCACAAGGAGGGGACCTTAATTTAGTAGGTTTGATGTCCTTGTAAGGAGAGACACCATATCTCATTCAAAGTAAAAGCTACTATGCCAACACTTTGAACTCAGGTTTATGGCTTTCATTAATGAGAGGGGGGGAAAGTTTGTTGTTTAAGCCACCTTGTCTTTGATATTGTTTAAGTGTATGGAAGCCTGAGCTGGCTAAAACAAGTTGATAGGATCTGACTACCTCTGTAGTGTTTGTCTTTCTCTTTTCTGATTTTCTTTTCTTTTTTTTTAAGGGAGAGTGGGGAGCAGGGAGAGAAAGATGGAGCTTGGGGTGAAGGGCAGAGGGCAAGAGACAAGCAGACTCCCAGCCCAGCCAAGTGCAAGTCCCATGTGGGGCTTAGTCTCATGACCCTGAGATCATGACCTGAACCCAAATCAAGAGTTGGCCACTTAACAGACTGAGCCACCTAGGTTCCCCCACTCTGTAGTGTTTCAAACTTATCCTCTCTCCTTTGCCCAGTCATCCTAAACCCCAATCCCTGGTAACTGGATTCACCATGCCATTCTTTTTCTATTTAGTTCATTCTCACTTACTCTGAGAGACACGCCTGAAATGGAATTTGGAATAGAAGCTTTTCCTTCCACTCTAGGTGGAGTTCTAGTGTCTTGCTTCTCTGTTCTTACAGAACTTGTACATAAATAAGAGCCATTTTCACCCAGTTCTACAATTACTGACTCATTGTACTGACCCTAAAGGCAAAAATTTCATTATCTTGTTATTTAAATTCCTGAACCCTACGGAAGCGTGGTTTAATCGTTAAGGTTTAGGACTTCAGAGTTAGCATCTAGATCTATCACTTATTAACTTGGGCAAATTATTCAACTTTTTTTAGTCTTTATCTGTAAAATGGGAATAATAAAATAGTCATAACTGGAGGGCTTGTTAAAACACAAATGGCTAGACCATACCAGGATTTCAGATTTGGTAGATCTAGGTGAGGTAGGGTACAGGAATTACATTTCTAATGTGTTTCCAGGCTGTGAGAATCATGACAGTTTGAAATTCTCAACAAAGTGATTCATATATTCATTAAACACATATTTATTAAATATCTTTATATTTTGAGTTGTGAATCAGCATTAGGGTTACGGGAGTGAATAAGTCAAAATTTATTCCCTCAGAAACCTTAAAAATCTTGTTGAAAATAGAAAAAGAACAATAAATAAGCAATAAACTCCACAAGAATACTTCAAACGGTGGTCAATGTGGAAGTGGTAAGATAGAGGGCTTTGCGGAGGAGTCTTTAATGAGATTTTGGTTAAGGAAAGGCTTGTCTTGAGTCGGTGATACTTAAGACCTGTGGATAGGAAGGAGTCTACTATATTTGAGAGTGGGGAAAAGAGGTTTGTAGGCAGAGGGAAAAGCAAATGTAAAGTCTCAGAGGCAGGGCAGAGCCTGGATTCTTCAAGAAGCACAAAGATATCCTATTTGACTTCAGGATAGTATATGCAAAGGAAATGGGAGATAAAGTGAGATGATCACCTACTGTCTGACAGACTGTAAGGTATTTGGATTTTATTCAGAGTCCAACACATTCAAGCAGAAGAGGGGTCATCTGCTTTATGTCTGAAAAGATGATTGGTTGCTTTGTGAATGGTTATAGCATGTAAGAATGAAAGTTGTCGTCAGGCTTTGCAAAAGTTCTGGGAAGAGATGGATCTGAAGATCATCGGGCAAGATTTGAGAAGGAGTTTGAAAGTAGAGCTATAGGACTTGGTGAGAGATTAGGTGTGGTGGTTAGGGCAAGAGGGTATTCAATAGAAATGAGATTTTCAATAAGAGAAGCAGAAATGATTGAAATGCTTTCAAAAATGCCTATTGGTTCCAAGCCTGACATTTAGTTTATTAAAAATAGTAAGTCATCATGGATAGCATACTGACTTATTTATTTTTACTAGATAGCAAACAGCTGACTTAAGCTGTCAAGATATTTCAGGCCTTGTTTGAGGAAGTGGGCACACATCAGGAACACTCATGAGCTCATTAGAAGAGGTTCTGATGGAATCTGGGATGAACACATTTCTACCCCAAATTCTTAATTGTGCTTCAAACCAAGGCTCCAGTAGTAAGGACTGTGAGTCATTTGGAAGAGAAAGGGGGCCTGAGCAGTGGCACAGGCTTTCTCTCCTACCTAATCTTTCTATCTCCTTTCTATAAGCTTCAATTGCTAGTCCTCTTAAAATTCCCTTTTTGAACTTAAACGTAATAATAATTTTTAAAAATGGGTAGAAACGGACATGTCCAACAATAGGATATTGGTTAAACACATCTTGGAACACGAAAAAAATGGAACACTTAAAGCCAAATGCTGTTTGACATATGACCAAATGCATGTTCTCTTCTTGGTCCTTTCTGCCCCTGCTCTTCCTCCATTACTACTATGCCTTCAGGCTGTGCTTCTGGCCCCTTTGAAGAAAACAGAAACCTAAGAAGTCATTGCTTTAAGTTTCAAACAATTCTATTTTGAAATTAGTAGCTAGACTTTCAACTCGGGTAGGATTTTATATATGAAAAACCAATGCCTATAAGGTTGACTATAAAGAAAAAGAAAAATGGAGGGGCACCTGGGTGGCTTAGTGGGTTAAGCCACTGCCTTAGGCTCAGGTCATGATCCCGGGGTCCTGGGATCAAGCCCCGCATTGGGCTCTCTGCTCAGTGGGGAGCCTGCTTCCTCCTCTCTCTCTGCCTGCCTCTCTGTCTACTTGTGATCTCTGTCTATCAAACAAATAAATAAAATCTTAAAAAGAAAAAAGAAAAATGCAGAGGAGGATATGATATAAAGGAGATTTCTGCTACCTATAAAAAGGAAATTTGCTTCCTGGAATTGCAGGTGGGTAGGGTAAAGCCAAAAGAGAGAAGAAGAGTAGGTCAAAAATAGAAAAGCAATGCTTTGGCTTTTTTCCCCCCTTTGTAGTTGAATCCTTGTAGTAGAGAAAGAAACACTTGTGAATGTGGGGGAATTCAAAGATTAAGCCTGGTATCCTAAATCCTCTGGCATAGTCTGGGAGGGATAAAAACTTCTCAGAGGGATTCCCATTCAACACAGTCCTTTTCCAAAATGCCATCAGAATGATGAAACAACAATGACTATGGGAAGTGCCAAGACATGTGGGACTGAGGAAATCTCACAGTGTCATGAACACTCTAGCATAAAGTAGAATGAACAGCTGAGAATTCTCAGGCTTTTAAAGTAATATGTAGTTATGCTTAGAAGACCAATAGAATTTAAGAATTTGAGATTTAGGAGTAGAAGCGTACAATGTTGTGATTAAGAGTGGAGCTAAGGGCAAGGTTTACAGTCACTGGCAGTGGGTCAAAACATGATTCCCAAAGATCAGATGATACCAGCCATTCTCAAGTGGACACCAGTGAAGGACACCTAGTCACCAGTCAGGCCAAGCTGCACTCTGGTGAATGAATATTGCAAGCATCTGAAAGGCATCATGAAGCCCAGATGCCCTTCATGTAATGCTACCAGAAAGCCGTCATTACAATGAGACACCATCTTGGGAAGGAGAAACCAAAGAAGAATGGGAGAAACCCTGAGAAACAAAGGAATTACCTGGAAATGAGAGTTTTATTTAGATAGGAAGATAGCAATACTTACACTTGGTAGATTGAATGTTTAATCTTCAGTGGGAATGAGAGCACAACAATACAGAAGGAAAATGGAAACTAAAAGAAGTCTCTCTCTCTCTCTCTGTCTTTTAAGTGGCAGTGTTGGAATAGAAGTCTTTCTGATACTCGTTGCTGTATTTAAGATTTTTGCATGTTTGTGCAAACCCTTGATCCAGCTACATTTATACTATGTAATCATTTATAAATTACTGAAACAGAACACTTACTGATATGAAACACTTACCATTGCTAAAGTTTAAAACGAAAAGAAAGCTACAGTAAGCTATTTATAATGTGAAAATTTGTGTAAAAAAAGCGTACAGAACTATTATACATTGAAATTTATTTTATTTCTTTTATTTTTTATAAACATGTCATGTATTATTAGCCCCAGTATACATCAAAATTTAAATTATTACCTGTGAGTGATGGAATTATGAGTATTTTTTGTTTTTCTCTTAGTTTCTTCTATATTTATGAAGTTTTTTTTAAAAATCAACTTTATGGAGACACAACTTAAATATAATGAAGTGCAGAGGTTTTCAGTGCACAGTTTATAATCAGTTTTGACAATCTCATATACCTGTGAAAACATCATTCCTGTCAGTATCCTACAGTATACACTTGTGTTCTTTTGGGGTCAAAGTTCCCTTCGGCCCCAAGCAAATACAGATCTGATTTTTATCACCATAGACTTTACAGAATTTGTGTTTGACTTATTTGGGTGAATAATGTTTATAAAGTTTATCCACGCTATTTTGTGTACCAGAAATTAATTTATTTTTAATTTCTAGCTTTCTGTTATATGAATATATCATAGCTTGTTTATCCATTAACCTTATCAAAGATGTTTGGACTGTTTCTAGTTTTTTAATTAGTTTCTCTAAAGATTACAATATAAAGTCTTAAATTATCACAGTCTCCTTAGACATTTACATTGAAACACTTTACACTTCACTCTTCAAAAATCATATTTCATGAATGTATAAATCTTATAATCATTTATTCCACTTATCCAATCCTTTGTGTTATTTTTCCATATACTTCGTTTCTTCATACATAAAAAGACACATAGTACAATGTTATTTTTGTTTCAAACAGTCATTTGCCTTTTAAAGAAGTTAAAATAAGAAAAATGCTGATCTTTTATTTCGGCCAAAAATTCCTTTGGCACTTCTTGTGGTACAGATTTGTCGGCAATCCATTCTTTCCACTTTCATTCATCTGAAAATGTCTTTATTTTATCCTTACCTTCATGGGATATGTTCACTGGACATAGAATCCTGGGTAGACTATCCCTCCCTCTGTTCCCTCCCCACTTCCTCAAATTCTAGTTCTTTAAAGGTATTATTTTGTTGCCTTCTGGCCTGTGTTATTTCTCACCCATTGTTACTAATTTTTTTTGTTCTTGTATATAGTGTGCCATTTGCCTGTGGGGATATTCATAATTTTACTCTTTATCTTTGATTTTCAGTGGGATGGCTGTGATGTGAATATCACTAGACATTGGGTAAATTTTTTGCCACTTTTCCATTAGTATTTTTCACCAAATTTGGGAACAAGTTGACCAAAACTCCTTTAAATATTTTTTTTTCTGCTTAATTTTCTCTCTCCTTGTATCATGGAATTCTAATTACACATATATAAACTTTGTGATGTCTTTCCATAGATCAATGAGGCTCTTATTTCTATTTTCTTCCTCTCTTTCTCAGAGTGAATGATTTCTGTGAATATGTCTTAAAGTTTATTGACTCTTCCTACTGCTGTTTCCAATAATTTATTAATGCCAAGCAGTGAACATTTAAAAAATTTCAGACATTTTAATTTTTCATATTATCTATTCAGCTTTCAAAAAATAATTTCTATTTTCTTACCCAGTCTCTTATAAAGACCATATTTTTGTCTTAACCATTCAACATATTTAATAACTATTTTATTTTTTTATTTTTTAAACATTTTATTTATTTATTTGACACACAGAGATCACAAGTAGGCAGAGAGGCAGGCAGAAGAGAGAGGAGGAAGCAGGCTCCCTGCTGAGCAGAAAGCCCGATGCAGGGCTCGATCCCAGGACCCTGGGATCATGACCTGGGCCGAAAGCAGAGGCTTTAACCCACTGAGCCACCCAGGCGCCCCCCTTAATAACTATTTTAAAGTTATCATCTATTAATTATAACATCTGGGATTTTTCATAGTCTTTTTCTTTTGATTGGTATTTTTCTTGATTATATATCATATTTTCCTTTATCTTTGCATGGATAGGTTTTTTTTTTTTTTAAATTGTATATTGGACATCATGGATAATATATTGTGCAGAGTTTGGATAGGTTATCTTCCTTAAAAGAGCATGAGTTTGGGCACCTGGGTGGCTCAGTGGGCTAAGCTTCTGCCTTCGGCTCAGGTCATGATCTAGGGTCCTGAGACTGAGGCCCGCATCAGGCTCTCTGCTAAGCAGGGAGCCTGCCTTCCCCTCTCTTTCTGCCTGCCTTTCTGCCTACTTGTGATCTCTTGGTCAAATAAATAAATAAAATCTTAAAAAAAAAGAGAGAGAGAGAGAGAGAGCATGAGTTTTGTTCTGACAGGCAATTGATTACTGGAAGGTTTTCTTTTTCTGTTGAAGCTCTGGTTAGTGTTTATCAGGGCAGGTCTCGAGTAGGTTACACTAAAGTGGGGTTCTTACTTCGGAGGTGTGGCCATTCTGGTGTTTCAGGTCTGACCAAAGCTCTACTAAAATATATCCATGTCACTGTCAACCTTATAGCAGCCACTCTCTGATATCGGCTTATAGAGTCTTACACTGATGATGTGCAGCCTGAACATGTCATTGTCCGGGGGTCTGTGGCAGTGCTCTCTCCCTCTGCCTTCACCCAACCATAGTATCCTGTTACCTCCTACTGCACAGCTTCTTCCTCTGTGCATATTTACGCTGTAGCTTCCAGATGCTTCAGAAGCCCTGCCCTCTGATCTTTACCTCCTCAGCTCTGAGCGAGGACCACCGGGTGGGGCTTGGGTTCTACTTCTTTGTGCTGTGGTTGGGAGAGTGTATCTACCCAGGCAGAGAACAGTGTAGATGATGACGCTTACCTCTTTTGTTTCCCTTCTCTTAAGAACTGCAGGACTGTGTTGTCCATTATCCAATGCCTGAAAGTAGCAGCCTTAGGTATTTTGTCCAGTTTTTGTTGGTTCATGGCAGGGAGGTAAGTTCGGTATTGTTAATCTGATATAGCAGGCAGGAAAAATCCTTCAAGTAAGTACTGTTGTTGGTGATAGGAATTCACATAAACATTAATTCACTTTATGTTCCACTTTGTTATATGTTAGTCTTGAGTTCCGGGGTAAAAAAATAAATAAAAAAATAAAATCAGTGTTGGTTCAAGGATATGGGTCTGTGGCACACAGTCAGGGCTCAAAAATAATTGTGACCCACTGAAGTTTTTCACAGTTGTTAGGAATTGTGTTCCCAAATTCATATCTTTTCTCTTCTATTTCCACATTACACAGTTATCTTCATTCTGTGACTAATTTTTGCATGTATAATTCGGGATGAAGCCAGGAAATGACCAGTATGTTTTATCACCTATCACAGGAAACTTGCTTCATTTTGTTCATTATGAATGCTTAAGGAAAGAAATGAAAGAGAAACATTGTTTTAAACTTTAAACTGACAACATGTATGAACTAACTGATCCTTTCCTCGTCCCCTCTTGCTCTTTCCCTTTAATTATTTTCTTTGTAACATGTGTTTATTTTCCTTTTGATCTACCTTTAATATCAATCATGGAAACACACTGGTACAGAATTTGCTTCATTTCTCCTTGCTTTATATACTCTATTCTATCTTCACCAACCATTAGATCAAGGGTGTAACTAGTTCTAACACTTCTAAATCAGTTTCTAAATCAACTGTAAGATGTTTTTCCTTCTGACAAGTTATTGAAGGATACATCTAGTTTAGCCTCTAAATCAGATATAGAACAGCAGTGCCCAAAAAAAGAAAAATGTCTGTTTATTTTTAAATATTTAATCAAGCAAGTCTATGCAGTTGACTTTCAAGACATACACTGGATACCAGGATACCTATTTGTTGTTTTGTTGCTCTGTTTCTTTTGTGAAAATTTATACAGAACTTTGCTCTTTTTGAATGCAGTATTTATTATTTCATATTATAGTACTTTGTATCTTCATATCCATAAACCTCTGGGCAGGGAAGCATTGAAAAACAAAAGCTATAAATTATAATTATAATTTATAATTTATAAATTATAAATTAACAAAACCAAAAGACAACTGACAGAATGGGAGAAGATATTTGCAAATGACATATCAGATAAAGGGCTAGTGTCCAAAATCTATAAAGAACTTAGCAAACTCAACACCCAAAGAACAAACAATCCAATCAAGAAATGGGCAGAAGACATGAACAGACATTTCTGCAAAGAAGACATCAGATGGCCAACAGACACACGAAAAAGTGCTCCACATCACTCGGCATCAGGGAGATACAAATCAAAGCCACAATGAGATACCACCTCACACCAGTCAGAATGGCTAAAATTAACAAGTCAGGAAATGACAAATGCTGGAGAGGATGCGGAGAAAGGGGAACCCTCCTACACTATTGATGGGAATGCAAGCTGGTGCAACCACTCTGGAAAACAGCATGGAGGTTCCTCAAAATGTTGAAAATAGAACTACCCTATGACCCAGCAATTGCACTACTGGGTATTAACCCTAAAGATAAAAACGTAGTGATCCGAAGGGGTACGTGCACCCGAATGTTTATAGCAGCAATGTCTACAATAGCCACACTATGGAAAGAACCTAGATGTCCATCAACAGCTGAGTGGATAAAGAAGAGGTGGTATATATATACAATGGAATACTATGTAACCATCAAAAGAAATGAAATCTTGCCATTTGTGATGACGTGGATGGAACTAGAGGGTATCATGCTTAGTGAAATAAGTCAATCAGAGAAAGACAACTATCATATGATCTCCCTGATATGAGGAAGTGGAGATGCAACATGGGGGGTTAACGGGGTAGGAGAAGAATAAATGAAACAAGATGGGATTGGGAGGGAGAGAAACCATAAGTGACTCTTAATCCCACAAAACAAACTGAGGGTTGCTGAGGGGAGGGAGGTTGGGAGAAGGGGGTGGGGTTATGGACATTGGGGAGGGTATGTGCTATGGTGAGTGCTGTGAAGTGTGTAAACCTGGCAATTCACAGATCTGTACCCCTGGGGATAAAAATATATTATATGGTTATAAAAAATAAAAAAGTTATTAAAAAATTAATGTAACTCGTTTGCCTATGATTTCTTAGCATATTACTCAGTTTGGTCTCCTCCCACACAGCCCCATTTCTAGAAGATAAATGACTCTAGGATCCACCAACTAACATGCCAGCAAACCTTTCTATCCTGAAACATTCTTAGGAAAAAAAAAAAATCTCTTTAGCACTGCGTGCTGACTCAGTGCTGCACACTGATCATGAAGCTTCATGACTACATTTTTCTCTCATACATACATTTACACAACTCCTATTCTCAGTCATATCACATTTTAAATGGTGCTTGAAACTTCTGATTCTGTAAGATATAGTGCAAAGAACACTAAACACAGAATTAAATAAACCTGATTTGATTCTCAGCTTCGTTACTTAGAAACTGTATAATGTTTCTCAAGGACACATTCCTTACTTGTAACATTCCAATCATAAATATCATTCATATATACTTCACAGGTAGGTACCTTGCAGGATTTATGAGCCAAAGTAGGAGCTCTTAGTAAGTGTGTAGTATTTGTAACTTGTTATAAATTCTAGTCACTTAACTGTCAGGACACCTGGAAATAATGGGTTCTTTTTTCACCAGAGTTGATTTATAAAACAATTAAAATTTTTTATAATTAATTCATCTTGTCTTGAGAAGAGAGCCTATACCACCCTTTAGGTAGTTGGAACCAGTAGGCTATTCCATATTAACCAAGCCATGTGGAAGCATAAGTTATTTATGCCTAACCTGACAATGGGTGTTTCTCAAAGGAAAAAAAAAAAAAAAAAACAGTTTTGCAGAAAGTTTAAATTCATTACCTCTGCTGTAGATCTCATTTAAAGATTATGTCTTACTAGATTTTTTTAAATCCATCTTTAGAGATAGACCCAGGCCCTGCCACCAAAGAGAATTGAGTAAAAATCTGAAGTTTCTACTTAATACTCTCATGACATTGCTCAGGCTACATACGCTTTATGAGTCTCACCTTTCTTACTGATGAAATGGGAATAACAACACTTACCTTCCAGGTCATTTGTCATGATTAAAGGAGATAGCCTGTGTAAAGATGTCTACCTTTGGCTGTCATCAAATTATTAAGTCCCTCTCCATGTTTCCATTTGTCTCTGATATATGCTGCTGAATAATGAGTTTAAAAATCTACTGAATTTTAGAAGCCAACTTATTCAGTCTTATGATCAAAAAGGTAAGCTTGTACTTTGGCCACTCATTTTGGTCCAACAGCCCATTGAATTTCTGAATTTCAATTTTACATCAAAGAGTGTAGCATAAAAACATACATGTGGTGGAAATTATACAGATAGAATAATTTTAAACCATTTCACATTTCTCTTAATATTACTAAAAAGAATACTGATACTTTCATTGGAAAAATTGTAAAGCCCAAAATGATTTCTTTACTCAGTTTGGTCATAAACTGGGGATAGTCCATGTCATACCTAGATCTTTATTCATGTATCAAGATGACCCTGTGTGATATGAATGACTTTAGAGTTTCAATATTTTTGAATCAGTAACACAGAGACTGAAAAGTACTGGATGGATATTAGGGCAACACACATTCCATTAGGCTAATAATTTAAATAATATATTTAAAGCACTATAATAAATAACTTGGTAAATGTGCAGATTTGAGATTATTGTGTGGCTTTCTTTGGCGTTCCCAAGGACTAAACTATATTTATTGTTAATCACACTAAAATGAAGTGAATTTTTACATGGGAAATGAGGACTCAGGAGCCAGGTTTTGTGACAAAATAGGAGGAAAATATTTTTTCCTTTCCTTGGGGTGGAGGGATAGTTTGGTCGAGATATTGAGTGAGAGAGATGACCTGAGCCTTTCTGGCAATGGGGATGGGAAACTGCACTTGGTTACAGGGAGACAGCCATGGCAGGGGGCAGGGAGATGGTCTTTTAAGAAACACTGAGATTGTTTGGAACCATGAAGTTTGTTGTAAATCATTCTGTTCTTGCTGTCTTCCTTCTATTCCTGGACCATCCACTAACCTTCATTAAGAGTTACAGGAGGATCTTTCCTCTTTTGTGAGATTAAGGGGAAGGTCAAGTTCTATAGTTGGAACCACATAAAAAAGGAATAGCTATATCATCTCTCCTGAAGCTTCAGTGGCAGCTATGGTAACCAGCAAAGACAGCTGTGTACATCCAAGCAGTGAGTGCTTCGTGGTTATTGGCAATAAAGGTAATCAAATGGTGCCCACCAAGAAGAGGAAAGTATCTGGGTCAAAAGAACACGGGGAGATTTTTCTAAAGATGGTGCCCTGGAAATTCTTCTGACGAAACTGTACACATATTCAAGGCTCTAATTATAGCAAGGAAAGCAGTGAAAGCTCTTAGTTTTGGAATTTGAATTATACATTGACTAAATATAATTTATTCATAGGCTATTTTGAATGAACATTTTAACATTTATAGAAAAAATTAAGAACTCAAATAATTCAGTTATAGGCATTTTTATATTAATCTTGGAAGTTGACGCATTTTAAGCAAGGTTATAAAGATTTGTAATACCTTGCCATTAGGAAAAAGAAGTGATTTTCCAGATCAGGAAATTGCATAAAAAGGTGGAGTGAGGGACGTCTGGGTGGCTCAGTGGGTTAAAGCCTCTGCCTTTGGCTCAGGTCATGATCTCAGGATCTTGGGATTGAGTCCCGTATCAGACTCTCTGCTCAGCAGGGAAGCCTGCTTCCTCCTCTCTCTGCCTGCCTCTCTGCCTACTTGTGATTTCTCTCTATCTATCAAATAAATAAATAAAATCTTAAAAAAAAGTTGGAGTGAGAAGAAGAAATGGAAGAAATGGAATTATAAGATTTTTATTTCTGGGAACTTTAGGAAGAGGAAGTTCCAGAGCACTTCTTTTGTGAAGGTCACAGAAGACAGTTTGCAGAGGTTTTTGATCTAAAGAGAAAGTATATGCTTGAAGCGTTTGAGCTGCGTAATTAATATCACTTATAAAAATCAAGATTTGTTTATTCTCCCTTAAACAATTTATTTTCCAGTCTGTGTGGTAGTGTTTCTCTGGCAAATATGTACTGCTTTGTTTGGTCAATATTGATTATTTCCCTCTCTTTCCAACAGAGCTTGAAATAAACATTTTTGTTAGAATTTTTTGCATGTGCTAAGGTATCAGAATGTTAGCTACCTTTTACTTATAGGATTTAGCATTAAACCAGCAGAAAATTACAAAGACAACTTAGAGTTTCATGTTTTTCCTTAAGAAAATACCTCACTAGGGTAAGCCTTTTATTTGTATTGGCTCTCTTCTGGGTTTAGAAGCTCAAATGTCTGAGATATATGTAAAATTTTAGCTTTGGAAGTTATCTTAGATGTCATCTTGTCTGATCCTCTTAACCATTCAGGAATATTTTCTGCATTATCTCTTGTATTTCTCCTGTTAAATGTGCCACTTCTTATTCCTAATAAGTAACATATTCCATCTGGGACAACTTTAGTAAAATAAGACTTTCATAGGTACCTAAAGGCTATGAACTTTCTGAGGTTTAAACTATTAACCTTCAAACTGCCCATAAAGAAGGCCCTTATCAAATTTACCACCATTTTATACCTCTTTGAGGCCCACCAATTTCCTCTAATCAATCATGAAGCTCTCCCCTTTTACGTGGAGGTTAAACCTTGAGACTTCTAAGGTCTCTGCCAACTTAAAAGCTTTCTGGTTGTTTGGAAGTCTGTAGTCTGCAGTCATGCTCAAACTCCAATGTCATCGTATCTCTGCCATAGCTATGTGAGGTGAGCAACCAATATTGGGAGACACTTATGGGTTTTTGAGAGATCCAGAGCCCTTTGTTTACTATGGGATTCTGTGTTTGGGATGCTGTCTCCATTACATCTCCATGGTTGGTCAGAACTAATGTGAATGGAAAGAATCATTAAGCACAATGTAGCTAGTATGGGCTTTAACGATGCTGAATACTCAGGAATGCAGCTGAATGGGAACTAGAAGCCCTCATGATACTAGGGATCCTAGCTCAAGCAACAGAACACCCTAGGACCTTCAGGAAAATAAGAAAAGCAACAGCGGTATTTAATCAAGCAGAATGCTGAATAATCTCTGTTGGACTCACGTACGGTCCTCTTCTCTCACTTCTCTATTATCTCTACATCTCTGCTGCCTACTTTGACCTGGTGGGTTTTTTTACCTACTCAGCAGGATATTACATTAAACCCTGATGACTTGGTGTAAATAACTTTAAGAATTGTGTATCAACGGTACATTCCACAACTATTTACTGGATTCCCATTGCTTTCTGGCATAGTACAGAAGACTCACCTGCTTCATCTTACCATTTATCTCATCATTAATCTGTAAAGTAAGTATTCTTATATTCAATAAACAGATAAAGAAACTGAGGTACTAAGGAGGTTATGGGCTCCAATCACACAGTTAATGAGTGGCACAGTTGGCCCCACTGAGCTAAACTTTAAGATATCTATAGAAATTCTTAGCTTTCTGGAGGCTCTGGGGGAGAATTGGTTTCCTTGCCTTTTCCAGGTTTAGAGACTTCCTGCATTCCTTGCCTTATGGTCCCCTGTTACCATCTTCAAAGCTAGAAACCCAGCATCTCTCTTATCCAGATTCCATTATCACATTTCTTTCTCTCAACATTTCAGAAAGGTTCTCAGTTTTTAAGGACCCATGTAAGTAGATTGGGCCCAAGATGAACTCTGTACCTCAAAGTTCATAATCCTATCCGCAAAGTCCCTTTTGCCATGTAAGATATTATCTTTGCATGTTCCTGAGATTAGGATATAACGTGGGGTACGTTATTCTGTCTACCATCCCTCTTTTTTATTCTATTCCCATAAACTTATTGTTAGACCATGTAATAGTTTTGCTTCATAAGTTTTGTATTATTTCCAGCATCTAATCCATTCCCGAAGATGGTGAACACTCAATAATTTTTTTAGCAAATTAATGAATATGCTACAGTACCATAATTTGGAGGTGTTGTTGCCCTGCACACAAATGGAGTAATAATGATTGATTCAAGAGGTAATTGTTTGTAACATCATTCTAGATTCTTAAATTGGGAGATAAAGGTTAATCAGTTTTCTCAGAGGAGCAGAGATGCTTACGTGGTGTGCAGTTGAAGCAACAAGATGTGCTCTTGCTGTATAGTCCTGGCTAATTAGTGGACAGCCTTGCTAATGCATGTGTTATTGGAAGTATTATGGATGCAACCGATCTCTGCTTTAAGGGTGATTTTTTGGTCTGCAATCCTGGGAAAAGAGCATTCAGAAGCTTCAATATGCTAAAAACCTCAAACAGAAAGCACTGATGAAGATTCCCTTAAATGATAAGGATTCTTTTCTTGTTGTTTTTTGTTCTTTGTTCTGTTTCTTTGGCCTGCTTAAGTGGAAACTGGGCATAAGCAATTAGTCAGGATGCCAGAAAGAAAGACCCTTATGGATGCATGTTAATTGGAGTCAGTGGGAATACCACAGGAATGCTTCCCTGAATTAAACTCTCAGTGTTATCTAGCAAAAGTGGGGAAAAATTAAAGCCTGGCAATTCAGCAAAAAGTATTAGGCCCAGCTGGGCAGGAGTAGGGGAGGAGGCCTGGAGGAGGACATGGATGAACAAAGGTAGGTTGTACCTGACACAGTACTAAGACCAGTCATGCTGAGCCCAGAGGAGGGGGTTGGAGCCAGTAGCCTCCCTCGGTATTGCTATAAGCAACCATAATCAGTACTAGACCAATTTTTAGAGAAAGAGTAAAATTAGATCAAGGATCATTCAGGGTATATAGCAAAACAGTATCTTGACTAGGATCTGGCACCTTGATGTGACTAAGAAGTCCTATTTGAACAGGGAGGGAAAGGTGGCACAGTGCCTTTGGCAGGATTTCAAAATGCCCAATGTTTCTCTTGACATACCTCAAGTCTCCCCAGCGACAGGTACCTATAGACATTACACAAACTGAAACAGGCAGCTGAGAAAGCCAGGCAAACTACAAAGGGAAGACGAGTGCCTTTAACAAAAAGCTAAAGGTGTGAATTTGAGCTTCCCGAAACAGAGATAAATATATGCATTTCTCAGCGGCACTGAAAAATAACTGGGAACATAACAGCAATGTCACTTCAAATTACTCACTGCTTGTGTTAGAGGAGGCAAATGTTTTATTAATAAACAGGCAGTTAGAGCACTATTTGTTCCCAAGTATCAGTCTGGGAGGGCAGGGTAGGCCAAGCTGAAACCTCTGACAAGAGAAATGATTTACCGATTTAGTGTGACTGACAGAGCTGGTGATGAAAAGGGACTTTACTTTGTAGCATCAGGGAGCAGCTGAAGGGAGGTGGTCACGGAACTCCCGCGTTAGCAGGAAGGAGAACTTCTCACAAGACCAAGACCCTGACCTGAATGATTAGGATGGACTTGGTGGTGGAGATTAGGGGCTTGGGGGAGAGGAAGAGGGGAAGGAAGGAGAGAGACACATACGGCTTCATTTGGTGCAGAGTATAATTTAGGAACAGCATACTCATCTATCACAAACTGTCTAATAACTAATCAATGATTGCAAAGCACTTGGAAAGTAGTGAGTTTTATATAAATGCTAAGTAACAAAAATGCTAGAATTTGGTTCAGGATTGCAGCCAAATCTGACCTGCCAGCAGAAAACTGGAGAGGTTGTTTGGAGAAGCATCTGGGGTCACTCTAGGGCCTTCACTGTAAACTGCAACCAGATTCTCCACATATGTGGCTGGGGGTGGTGCTGGGTGGTGGGGGGATCAAATGCAGTTTAACTGTGCTGTGTTGGGGGTATCACACTCCAGGGGGCACTCCTGACTTATGCATTCTTTGCGGATGCATTAAAACTGGCAGGCTCCAAGGACAAGCTCACATGACCCATTGGTATGAATGAAACTTCCTGATTAGCGGCTGCACTAGATGTGATGCATTAGTGAAGAGCTGTCCTAACAAAGTCATTGTAAAGACATCCAGCATTTACTATCAACACAAATGCTGCCTCCTGCAAATGGCTTTGCTTTCCCATAGACACCTGCCCCGCCTTCCCCTAGGAGCAAGACCTCACAATCTGGTAAGTCTTTACCCTGTGACAGCTCTTTGAAGAGTAAAACTTAGCACACTTTCTGATTCCCTCAGCTCCTTTTGCCATTTTAGGATCTTTGGTATCTCTCCACCTATAATTGGTACTATACTTGTTTCATTTATTTTTTTAGGAAGAGAGAAAAAGCTCCTCCCACTTTGGAAATTTAATTACCAGAGTATTAATCTGTCAATTTTAGGCTGCTCAATGAATTCTTATTGCAAAAACAGCTGTAGCCAACAATATTACAATAGTGTATTCTTAAACAAACAGCAACGGGGCTCTGGAATGTGTGCACATAAATATTAATTAGGAAGAAAAACAAGACAGCAATGAAACAGTTTCTATTAATTATTTTGGTTCATTTTCAAATTTGTTACAGTTTATCTGACTTTTTCGGAAGATCTCTGAACAATCTGTCTTAGCCTATTTATGCAGTGAAGGTGTCTGAAAGTGACTAAATTTAGTGGTAAGTCCTCCTGAGAAGGAAATTTTTTCTTCTTTGCTAATCTGGGCTCCTGATGAAGACAGAGAGGAGTTATTTTGATTTTCCCTGGTTTGGCCAGATGGTTCTCGTGGACAAGCTGTCAGGGGATTCCCAGGACTTCTTGCCTCTAATTGGGCCTATTTCCCCACAATTGTTGACTCAAAACTTCCCAGAATTGTGTGGTGCTTCAGAGCTCAAATAGCTCCCATTGGCAGGAAAGAAAAAGGGGCACAAGCAGCAGTTTCTTGGACATTCAGACGGATTCACCTGGGATTATCCATTATGTATAGCACAGTCCCTCCCCACAGGCAGCGCCTGAAATTCTCTAGGCACCGGATGGCTGCCCAGAGCTAATTTTATAGATTGTTTGACAAAATTCTAACCAGTTTGATTATCTTTCCCTTTATTTCCCCACAGTTTGTTTATGTAATTACTTATTTTAGCCCATGGAAGATTAGAAGTAAGAGATAAAGAAGGTAAGGACAGTGCAAACTACCAGAGACATGTAAAGACAGTAGTACAAAGTGACAGCTGATGTCAAGTTAATAAAGATTAAAGTCACCAGACACAGCAAGTCTAAAAATCAGTGTTAAACCGTTGGGAGTATGGAGATGGAAACCTCCATATCCCCTTCACCTGCAAAGACTGCACCATAGAGTTTTTGAAATTGTTAACCACCCACCTGTACCATCAAGAACAGAATCTATTTAATTCCCAAAAGAAGAACTGCAAATGGACATTGAACAAATGAGAAAGTGTTTAACCATAAGTAATTAACAAATGCAAATGAACCATGGGAACAATATTTATTTATCTGTCAGATTGGCAAACATTTAAAGACCAGGCGATATCTACTATTACCAAAGGGGCAAGGGTGCAGGCTGTCTTGGGTGCAGACATAAATTGGTACAAACTTTTTAAAAGGTACTTTGGCAGTGCATGTTAAGAAGTGTTAAAAATGTGTACCTCTTTTGACCCAGCATTTCTAAATATAAGAATTTATTCCAAGGAAAATATTAATGTATTGTATGGATTTCTATGGTATCAAACTGACACTACTCCCTGTGTATAGCTTGTATCCTAGCCCATAGAGTCACGGGCAAATGTAAATTCCTGGTATGACTGCCCCAAGGGCCCTTTTGATCATCAGTTTCTTCTGCCTCCCAGGGCCATCTCTTTGAGTACTGCTCAGGTACTGTGGAGCTTACCAAAACACTGCTCTTTTGGGTTTTCATTTACCAATTTAGACCTTAGCCTGGAAACCCCGGCACCTCACCCATAGACCCCAATAAAGGCAGGTACCCCAGGTCCTGCCTCTCTGCCTATACCCTACCTCAGTCTTCTTCTGTGGACACATGCTTCTTTCAGGATCTTTGAGTGATAATCTCTGTTCAATTTTTTTATGGTCTTTTGTTGAAACAGAGTTCACCACCCAGGACCATGCACTTCATTTAAAAATTATTACTGCTAAAATACTGCAAACAAAGTCATAACATAAAGATTTAACTTCAAAGATTGTTAACAGAGAATTTTTAGTTGGAAAAGAAAAACGCTATAATATTCTAAAAGCAAATTATGACCTAGTCAAGTAAAATAATACAACATAGTTGCTAAATATGATGTAGAAATTATGTTGATATGAAAAGATATTTCTGATAAATTAAGGAGAAGAACCAACAAGTTACAAAAATTACTAGCATATCTTCGTTTTTGTTTAAAAACACACAGAAAAATATATATATCAAAATACTGCCAATAATCTTTCAATACTAGTTTGTGCTTGGCTTTTTTTTGTACTCACCTTAATTTTTTT
The DNA here is from genome assembly GCF_020171115.1 of Neogale vison. Lineage (NCBI taxonomy): Eukaryota > Metazoa > Chordata > Mammalia > Carnivora > Mustelidae > Neogale > Neogale vison. Next base: position 133,019,953 of record NC_058097.1, read on the forward strand.
CTTTTTTAACAAAAGCACATACTACTTATGCACTGGCATGGAATAGTGTTTAAAAGTTAAACTTAAGTTAAAATTAAATTTAAGTTAAAAGTTAAAATTAAGTGTTTAAAAATTAACAAAAATTGTTCAAGAAATTCTATATACTTTCTAAGGAAAGCATTAAATAAAATGACAGTCTCCAATTTATATGAGCATATTCTGAATGAAAAGAAATAATAGGAAAGGGTATAGAACATTTTAGAATTATTTCCTTTTTATAATTTTCTCATTTATTCATTTATCTGTTTTTGTCGCACTATTTTCTCAGTACCTACGATGAGCTAGGCACTGAATATACAACAGTGAACAAAAAAATATGTTCCATTCTGAGGATATAATGTACAGCATAGTGATTACAGTTAATGCTACTGTATTATATACTTGCAACTTGCTAAAAGAGTACATCTTAAATGTTCTCCTCACCAAAGAAATGAGAAGTATGTGACATGATGAAGGTGTTAGCTAATGCTGTGGTGATAATCTTTTTGCGATATATATGTGTATCAAATCAACAGGTTGTACACCTCACACTTACACAATTTTATGTCAATTATATGTCAGTGAAGCTAGGGGGAGGAAGTAGGTTCCTGCCTTAATGAAACATCCAGTCTACTTGGGGATATGGACAATATTACAATTACACACATAAATTAGAAATGGCAGCTGTGACCAGTAAGAAAGCCTCAGAGCCCATCAGAGAGAATTAGGATGGGTACAGAGGGCCTGTGGAGGGAGGGGCCCAGGGAGCATGATGGACCATGAAGGCTTCCGTGGCCAGTGTAGCAGGTGAGGGGGCTGTTATGCAGCGTATGGTTCCAGGGCTGGTGTGGATGACGAGTGTGCAGAGCCTAGAAGTCCATTCTGAGTTTTGCCTTAATCGTTCCAGTGGGAAGCTTTGGACACTTGGAGGCATAGGTATGAATGATTTGTCTTTTAAAAGGGTAATTCTGACTCTCTTGTGGAGGGCACATCAGAGAAAAATCTGAATGGATGTAGAGATACAAATTAGAATGTTACAAAAATAAAAGAAACAGAGAGTTAGGAGAAGAGGTTGCCTTGAAACACAGGGGCATGTCAGCGGGAATGGAGAAATATTATTCCAGAAGTAAATTATGTGTGGCCAAGGGAGAGTGGGATAAGGGTGACTCCTGTTTTGTTTGTATCAGTACTGGCAGGATGGTGGTACCATCCCAGGTAGTAAGAAACAGTGGCTGGCAGCCATCAGATCTGATAATGAGCTGATTTGGACATGTTAGCCCGAAACACATTTGACATATCTGGGAGGAAATGACAAATGGTAGGTGATAATCCTAGCGGGGATTTAAGGGAAAAGGAAGGCATCATAGAACTTTCACAAGTCTGGCTTCCTCATCAAGCCAAAAATCTGTGCTATTTTTTATTTTATTTTTCTCACAATAACTCTTTCCATAGAGTTTGTGTCCTTTGAAGGGGCTTTGGAGGCATACTAAGATTGCCATACGTGAGCTGAATTTAGTTAAATGCAAGCGCTGGGATCTATACTGGCCACCTTCATGGGAGGTCATAGTGAGGCCCGTGTTCTGGTTGTTTCAGTTTGTGTAGCTATTCCAATTTCCTTCTAGAACAGGTCGTTTATTTGTATATTTTCCTCATTTCTTGAACGATGCCCAGCACTGGGCTGTTATTTTAGTATACAGTTGGTAAAACTTGTTCAATAAATAAATCAGTGGATAATTAGCTGAATAAATATATGTATTTGTAGGTATTACTGGTGTTTCTGAAAACTGTGTCAAGGACCTAGAATTTTTGGCTTGTTCCAGCCGCTGCCTTGCTGCCTTGATTGGTTCCTGCACGCAGGTCTGGTAAACATGTACTCTACTGCTAGCTAGAGTCCAGCCTTTAAGCCTTAGCTGGGCATGGCCGGAGGACTTCTCTTGTTTCCACCAGGATGAAAATCATCTGAAGTCTGTGTGTGCTTGCATTTTCTCCAGACTTCAGTAATGGGAAAGTACAGGACAGGGGCATGAGCATCGCATCCACTTTTGTGGAGTGAAAAGAGACACAATTGAAAGCAAGAGATTCTGTTAAAAAAAAAAAAAAAAGTAACTTGAACAGTAAATTCACATACATAGAAAGCCATATATAAATATATAAAAATGCCTCAATCTAAGTGACTAAAACAACGTTATAGTGTTTCTTTTCAGATTGACAAGAATTTAAAGATTGATATCATTTAGTACTGACAAGGGAATGAGACATACTATGATCAGTTTATCAGCAATACATATACTCTTGGATCCAGCTCTGTTACTTCTAGATATTTATTATCTTCCTAGTAATACCAAATATTTTTGAGCTCTTACCATGGACCAGGTACTACTTTTTGCCCTTTACAGGTACTAAGCCATTTATTTTTCACAAAACTCTATGAGCTAGTTTATATTGTTACCCAGCTTGTAGAAATGAGAAAATTGAGTAATAGTGAGGTTAAATATTTGTCCAAGGCCACACTGATAATGAGCTACAGAAATCAGCTTTAAATCCAGGTGGTTTGGCTCTGGAGCTACTTTTGTGTACCTGTCTTTATTATCTTCTTGTACAGAGACAGAATGTGATGGTGTTGAAGAGTTCAGGCACTCTGAAGCCGTCTCACCACCCCTTCCATCTAATAATAGAGCCATGATCAAAATAGTACCACCACCACCATTTTGCTGGACTGATAAGTGGGATTCAGATTCTGTCTAGTGCAGAAACTTTGACACTTATGCGTCCTTTCCGATCTCCCTGACACCCAACATGGTTCTGCTTGAGTCTCCAAGGTACCCGGAACTCCTCTGCACATCTCTATCAGATGCCGCTCCTACACGGTGTATGGGTCCCTGCCTCTGGTTTCCCAGGCAGAGAGGCTGAGACTAGCTCTTGGAAGTTTTTAAATGAAAGTCTATGTTATTTTACTGTTTACTTTGTAAGAGCAATCATAATGATAACGACAGTGAGGATGATGTGATGACACCAACAAAAATAACAGCCAAGAGTTCAGGAGTCCTACCTAGGCACTATTTTAAGAACTCATATATGTATGTGTGTGTGTGTGTGTGTGTGTGTGTGTGTGTATAAAATTTCTGTTAATCCTCACAAAAACCCCATGAGCTAGCATTAATATTATCTCCATTTTTAAGAGAAGGAGACTGAGCACACAGTGATATTATTTGACCTATAGAAAGGTTTAGGGGAGCCCAATTGTCACGGTGTGTTCAACACAAAAGGTAATGAAGGCCTGAACTATTTTGGGAATGAAGGGGAGGGGGACAGATGTGGACAACATCATGGAGGTAATATCTGTAGGACTTTATTTTTTCTTTTCTTAAGATTTTTGTTTATTTATTTGACAGAGAGAGAGCAAGAGAGAGCACAAGCAGTAGGAGTGGGAAAGGGAGAAGCAGGATTTTGGCTGAGCAGGGAGTCTGATGCAGGGCTCAATTCCAGGACCCCAGGATCACGACCTGAGCCAAAGGCAGACTCTTAACGACTGAGCCACCCAGGCGCCCCTATAGGGCTTAGTAACTAACAAAATATGGGTGACAAGTGGGACCAGTTACCACCTCTTCTTGGGCTTTTAAACCTCTGGGGCTGGAAGAATAATAGTGATTTATATTTATAATATAATATATATAATATAATATAATTTATATTTATATCATATATAATATATATTTATATTATAATTTATACTAATCTCTACCAGCTAGTTGTATTGGTGCCTTTGAGTTTGTGGGAGTTGGCCTATGCCAAACTACTTTCTCTGAGAAGGGCATATGTCAGTCATTTGATTACTTAAAGGCTCAAAATGAATTTATTCTTAGGCTAGAAGAAAATTTGTACAAATTTGGTCCAAACAGTTTTCAGAGAGAAAATGCCATGATACATATTTTAATACTAGGATCAAAAGGAAGGAATCTGGTGTTTATTGAGAGTTTGTACTGTTAGATAAATTAATTTATGTTATTTATTTGCATGAGTAGGAATTATTTTCCTGTTACCATATATAGATGAAAGAAGTACTTTGCCCATGGTCACACAGATGGCAAATGACAGAACCATCTTTTTACTATAATTTCAGTGCATTTCAGACCACCAAAGACCCTAGTGTTGATTTTTTTCTACCCCTTTCTTTCTTATTAAAAAAAAAATGAAGATTGAGCAGTCCCCTGGTTCCTTTAGCAACCCTGTTCTTGTCTGGTACTGTGTGGTCTCACTCTAACACAGACCAAACATCTATGAATTTCTGGTCTGTGACTCATGTAACTCTTATCATTGGGCCTGGCATAGTCCAGCAGCACTTGCCTCTAAGGCATATCAGCTTATTTACCACTTTCAGGCTTTACTCCTGGAAAAAGAACATAAAATAGTTCGCCTTTGGTGTCCTTGTTTTTGTGCCTTTCTTCCTTTTCCTTGGCCATGCCCATCATTCCCCGATACTCTCAGATGCTCAGATATCAGTGCTCAGTACAAATCAGTTCTATTTATTTCAGGATTCTCCATTATTTATCTTGTGTGCCATTTTTTTTTCAGAACCTAGAGATCTGAATAACTAATTTGGTAATGAAACATGACGACTTTATTGTCCATATTAGTCATGGTTCTCTAGAGAACTAGAACCAAAGGGATGTATGTACATGTGTGTGTGTTGGTGTATAATTACATATATGTGTGTATGTTATTATATAAAATATATTTATAAATCTCTGTAAAGAGATTTGTTATAAGGAATTGGCTCATGAAATTACGGAGCCTGAAGGGTCCAAATCTGTAGTGTTGGCTGGTAGCCTAGAGATCCAGCAAAGCCAGTGGTACAGTTCCAGTACGAAGGATTGCAGGTAACGACCCAGGATGGCCAGGGGTGCCAATGAAATCTGAAAGCAATCTGCTTGAGAATTCCCTCTTGCTTGGGGAGACTGGTCTTTTTGTTCTTTTTTAATTTATTTACTTAACAGACAGAGATCATAAGTAGGCAGAGAGGCAGGCAGCGAGAGAGAGGGAAGCAGGCTCCCCACCCAATAGAGAGCCTGATGCAGGGCTCGATCCCAGGACCCCGGGACCACAACCCGAGCTGAAGGCAGAGGCTCAGCCCACTGAGACAACCAGGCACCCCTGGTGTTTTTGTTCTATTCAGGCCTTTAGCTGATTGGATGAGGACCACCCATATTATGGATAGCAGTCTGTTTGCTCCAAATTTTCTGATTCCAATGTTAATCTCATCCACAAACACCCTCCATGTTGTCTCATAATAGTAACCATTATATCCTTTACCAGATACTCCTGGATAATACATTTTAATACTATAATTGGTGACTAATCAGCAAGTTAAGAGAGGATTTTTCAGGAAGGGGTTTTCTACAACCATCCTCCCACTCATCCATTATATAATTAAATTCCTTTGCTTCTATTTTATGAGAATTGGCAATTTGGAGGAATCTTTGTAAAACATCTGTAATGTAAGGGTACCATTTATTTTATTCTTTTTTTTTCAGATTTTACATATTTATTTTAGAGAGGGAGAGCACAAGCAGGGAGAGGGGCAGAGGCAGAGAATCTCAAGGAGACTCCCCCCGGGGCACAGAGCTCCTTGTAGGGCTTCGCTTGGGGCTCCTGGCATGGGGCTCCATCTCACTACTCTGAGGTTATGACCTGAGCTGAAACTGAGAGTCTGACTTAGCCCGCTGAGCCACCCAAGAGCCTCTATTCAAGTTCACATAACTATCAGCTCAGCAAACGTGAGGTGCATTGCTGCTCATCCTAAGGGCAGGGGTAGTTTTCCATCTACTTCCTTGTTTATTTCCTGAATAACTGATCGCAGACTATCATAGTGTAGGCCACAACCCAGCTTTCTTTGATGTCTCCCTGGTCTCCCTAGAACTTGGACATGTTTGCCTGCATGAAGCATGCCACTTTTTTGACTGGGCTGATAAAGAATACATGACAGCAGCAGCCTCTGGGTACATACATAGGGAAAATACATAAAGGAATAGGAGGAAAATGTTGCCAATTTGCAGTTGTTATCTAGCAGTATTTTCCATTTTATTCTGTAGAACTGAATTAGGCACCTGCATAACTTTTCAGCCATGGTCTCCTTCTCTTTGGTTCAGAAGGCTCTTGAACATTGGGCATCCATTTCTGTATGAGACCATGCCATATGACCCGAGACCTGACGTGTTCTTCCCCAGATTTACAGATGTTGCTGCTGCTACTATCAGAGGTTTTGGCATTTTTACTAAAACCAGTAAGATATTTAGGAATTGTAGGTTTTGTGGGGACTGGTGCTAAATGGATATTTAATAGATTTACAAGATGTAATAATTAGGAGACTGTCTTAGGCCAGAATTGCAAACCCCTGCACCTACATGGAACCAGAATGGTGAGTAGATGCATACTAGAGAAGCAATTGGCAAAGTAGAGAGCTATGCTTCCTCTAACACAGGCAACTGCCACTCGTAACAGAGAAGAATGAGAGCCCAGGATGGACAGTTCTTTGGATTTATACGTGATCTGTTCAGATGGAAAGACAGGTAGAAGCATAGTGGGATTTAAAAAACAAACGAGGATATGTTATTAAAATGACTAGATTTTTCTAAGAAAAAACTGAAGAATCCTAGTTTATTCCATTCACCAAAATAAATTATAGATACCAAAATGTTATTAATTAAATTACAGTTAATGAAATATTAGGGTTTAAAATTCATAGAAGTACAAGAAAGAATTATCATAATTGAAGATTTATCTGAAAGAGGGGAAAGATTTTTTCCAAGAGCTCTCTCAAGACCAGAACCTGAAAGCATGAAGAAAATAATGGATAAATTTGACTACTAAAAAACCCACGCTTAAAAGCACCACCTCAGACAAAAGTATACTAATAAAAAAATTATGAAATGATGGTAAGCTATTCTTAACAGATAAGAGAGAGAAAAGGTCAATATCTTAATTATAAGTATTTGACCTGAAGAAAACCACTTTTAGAATGATGAGCAAAGAATATACAGAAGCAGCTCACAAAAAATGGAAAGAAGTGTTAGCTTCATGAGTAATAAAAGTTGCAAGTTGCAAATTAAAATGAGATATGATTATACATCAACCACATTGGAAACACTTTAAGATGATTAAATACGAGTCTGAGGTAGTGGAAAATTAAAAATCTTGTATATTGCTGGTGAGAAATGAAACTGGGAAAAAATTCTGGAAGGCAATTTGGCAAAATGTAATGAAAGTCTTAAAACCCTGCTTACCATTTGACCCAAGAATTTTACATTTAGGAATATATATATATATATATATATATATATTCATATTCCAATATAATATATATGTATTCATTTTCTAATCTTTCTCTCTCTGTGTCTCTCTCTTCTTCTCTCTCTGTATTCCTCACTAGACTATAAGCTCCACAAGGTCAAGGGGCTCTATCTGTTTAATTCCCTGTGCTTTTACTTGAGCTTAGGAAATGCTTGTCATGTAGTATGTGATCAATAAATATTTATTGAGCTATTATTCTTTTTTAATATTTGCAAAGGACCTTGGCATCTTAGAAAATGTCTAGAGGAGAATAACTAGAATATTGAGGAACTTGAAATTAAATCATGAAAAGGCAGGAAGAAAGAACTATTGGACAGGTAGCCAGCAAAGGATTTGATAATGGTCTTCAAATATTGGAAGGAATATCATGTGGAAGAGTGATTTGCCTCATTCCATATAACTTCTAAGTGCAGAAATAGACCAATAGATGGAATTTATAGAAAGGCAATGTGGGGACTCTATTTAAAGAAGTACTTTCACACAACCAGAGCTGTCCAAAATGGAACTGACTACTTTGGGAAGAAGCAGTTCCCTATGGCTAAAAATATTCAAGCGTAAGTACTTATAGAAAAATCCATAATGTAGAGTAAGACCTTGACTGGATAACTGCAATTTCCTCTGCTTAGAAGACTCACCCTTCTTCCTCCTCAACATTACCTTCAACACCCTCTCTCCTTTCATTTAGTTACTCCTACTTACTTTTCAGACATCAGACTAAATATTACCATTCTCTGGAATCCTTCTCCAGCTACTCATCTCAACATAGTGTTGTTTGTTTATGTCTCTTAGATCCATCTCTCTTTGCCTGCATATAAATTTCCTTTTGCTGTCCTCCACTGTCACTCTCCTTCACTAGGTCACAAGCTTTATGGAGGCAAGGACTAGTTCTATCTTCTCCAACTTTTTAATATCTGGTGTCTAGTACAGTGCCTGTCACATAGTAAGATCAAATTAATCTTAATGATGTGTGTACAAAAGTTGAAATAACTTTACATTTCACTCCTTTGGGAATCAGAAATCATTGAATCAGAGAGAGACATCTATTTTCTTCCTTATTTTTATTCACCATTTTCATTTCCTCATGATTCTTTCACTTTGTTGCTGCACTGGCCTAAGTATATGCTTTAGGGCTTGTAAAGGGAGGACTTACAATGGCCTTCCTCCATCCCTGGTACTGCATGCCTCCAGTCACCCCAAATGGGTCCACTGAGTCATTACCTGCAGTTCAGTCCATCCCTAGATGTTGACCTAGATCTTTTACTAGGAAGACTTTAAAAAGCTTGGTCAAATTCTCTGGGGGTTCAGCATGCTCAGCTTTGGTGCAAGCCTTTCTCAGATATAACTCAACATCAGGAAAGGAGCTCTTTTGTTTTCCCAAATTGGAATTAGTTTTACTTTTTGATTATAAATGTCAAATACAGTTACTATAAAAAATTCAGATTAAACAGGACATATGAAGGGAATAAGTAAAATCACCCATAATCCACTTGAAGATGACCTTTGTTAACATTTTGGTATATATCTTTATAGAATTTTAAAAAATAAGCATTTTATGACAAAGCACTATTATAATACAGAAACTATTTTATAACATACCTTTCCATTTGATATATTGTAAAACCTTCTCCATGTCCATAGTATATAATTATACTATTTCTTTTATCATGCCTCTATAGCTTTCCAGAAGATGAATATGCCATAGTTTATTTAAATTATTTTCTGTTTTAGCATAGTTAGGCTGTTTTTACTTTTCACACTTATGAGCTGTGATACAATAAACTTTCTTGGTCGTATATATAATTGCATGTACTCAATTATTGCATTTATGTAAATTTGGATATAAAGTCTTAGAATTATTGGATTACAAGGTACAGGAATATTTTAGCTTTTGGTATATATAGTCAGATTGCACTCTAGAATGTATGTAGTCATTTCCACAGATCCAATTAATTAGCCTAATGTTATTGGTGTGAATGACCAGCTTGATGTTTTGTTATTTATTAATATAATAAAGTTCCCTTCAACCTACATGGTAGGATATGGAAAGTTGATATAGCCCTGAGGCCAATACTATTATTCTTGCAGGAAATTGTTCTTGATTGTTTTTTAAAACTGATAGAGATGAGGAAAAATGTATTCATTAAGTTGAAAGTTACATATCAGAATTAAAAGTCTGTGTTGATATATTCACTGAAAATTTCACATTCAAAAACATACCTGTAGGGGCACCTGAGTGGCTCAGTGGGTTAAAGCCTCTGTCTTCAGCTCGGGTCATGATCCCAGTGTCCTGGGATCGAGCCCTGCATTGGGTTCTCTGCTCAGTGGGATGCCTGCTTCCCCCTCTCTCTCTGCCTGCCTCTCTGCCTACTTGTGATTTCTGTCTGTCAAATAAATAAATAAAATCTTTAAACAACAGCAACAACAACAACAAGAAAACATACCTGTAGGGGCACCTGGGTGGCCCACTAAGTTAAGTGTCTGCCTTCGGCTCAGGTCTTAATCTCAGGATCCTGGGATGGAGGCCTGCTTCAGACTCCCTGCTGAGCAGGGAGTCTGCTTCTCCCTCTGCTCCTCCCTGCTGCACGTGTGTGTGTGCTTGCGTGCTCTCTCTCTCAAATGAATGAAAGTTTAAAAAAAACTTAAAAAAAAACCCCACATATATAATTGTCATCGTCTCTTGAAAAAAGCCTCTAGCCTTCCCTTAGTTGGATGTACTTAGGTATATGAACTGGCTTAGATCTGGAAACTGTGTTATAAAGGCTCTGGGTCCTCACTACTGATAATGACATTAGGTTTCTATCCACCAAACCTCTGTATGTCAAGCTATATCTTAATGGGATGCTTATCTGTCTTGTTTCTAGGAAACCGATGATCAATTAACCATTGCTGCAGATCCCTTGGGGTTGGAACACTCTGATCACCACTTTCCTTCATCTTACTGTAATAATTGCACTCACCTTCATTATGAGAATTTAATACCATTATCTGGGTTGCTGCTCTAGCATCCCATTATTTCTTTTGAAATCAGGGACTGTGCAGTGTAGCAGTCTCCACCATTATCTCCAGTCTACGGAGGACAACTATACAGAGTTCTTCCAGAAAACTAGCACTCCCCTTCCCTCCAACACCAATAATATCTTTCATAATAAGAAAAAGGACTTCTGGGTCATCCAATGAGATATAGTTTGAGGGATGGATGAGCACAAAACTGATTCGTCCCATTGCTCCCCTTTTCCTGAAGTTTTGGTCTTTGTTCTGAAATGGACCTGGGATTTTCTTTTAATCAGGTATGAGATGACAGACATGAGAAAATTGCCTTGAGGAATGATTTTATTACTCACAGTTTCCAAGAAGAAGAAACATGCCGTGCTATGTAGGGACACATGAGGAAGCACCTGGGTCAGATGGAGGCAGAAGTAAAGGGGAAGCAGGTACAGAGACTTCGTTGCATTTTTTTTTAAAGGGGGGCAAGATAGGGTAGGTATGTTAAGTAAGCTTAGGCTTGGACAGTTTGAATATTTTCTGTAGACTCTAGGCTATGTGTGTGGTTCCTAGTATTCAGGTACTTAGCTGTCAGATGACTTAGGGCAGGGGAATATTGATTTGCTATGTGAGTCTGATAAAGAAGATAACTGGGTATAGGTCCTCTGTATTAGTTAGCTTGAATATCAAAGGTATGGTTGAAGGCAACTTATTTGCTATCTCTAGGAATCACCTGACCTTTTGAGGGGCAGTCACTCCTTGGGTCTTCAAGGTTCTTATGTGTCAAAGCATGAAAAAATACATTAAAAAATAAGAAAACATGATTAATACAGTCCTCTTCTTCTATAATATATGAGGAGAGTCCCAGCTTTTTTTCCCCCCTCTCTTTTTCTTTTCTTCTTCCTCTTCCTCTCCTCCTCCTCCTCCTCCTCCTTCTTCTTCTTCTTCTTCTTTAAAGAGAGAGAGAGCGAGCATGCTTATGCATGATTTGTAGGGAAGAGGCAGAGAATCCCAAGTAGACTCCCTGCTCAGTGGAGAGCCCTATATGGCTCTCCATCTTAGGACCCGAGATCATGACCTGAGCTGAAATCAGGAGTTGAATTCTTAATCAACTGAGTCATCCAGGTGCCCTTGGAAAGTTCAGGTGTTTTGTTCTCAACTGTTGACCACTTAGCAGTTAGTTAATGCTAATCTTATACCTTTGAGCTAATGTTAGGGAAATGGACACCTCTCATTGAATTGGGGCTACTCATGACTTTAATTTGTTCATCATTTAATGAACGTAAATCTACTACCATAACACAAATTCTAGGCCTATGGTAATACAGAATAGTGTGGTTCTAGAAAAGTCCTTCTGTTTATGGGCTGTCTTATCCTGTAGAAAGCCATGCATTTCTCAATGTGGACTCTATTGGAATTCAGCTCTTAAACAGAGACCTGGAGGTAATAATGGATGCTGTGTGGAGGGCCTTCACAAAAATCGGTATCAGTTGATGAGCCACTGTCCCAGCTTTCATGATTGAACACTGTTTGCAGGGAAATCAGGTTCCTTCATAGTGTGTATTGAGGGTGGGTGGGGAAATATCTTGTGCCAATAAAAATGATCCAGATTTAGGAGTTGAGAGTTTTCAGTCTCAGAGTCCTGCTTTTCCCCAGCCAGTATATGAGAGATCTGGTGGAATTCAACTCTCAGCTGGAATGCCATTTTGCATGTCTTACAGTTAGGCCCTGGATTATCAGTCATAGCTGCTCTGTGTCCACATATAGGAGGAGAGGGAATCCTTTTGTGCTACCATAAGCTTTATGATCTTCCTCACTGTGTTCTCATTGTATAACTTTCAATTTCTTTCTTTCTTTCTCTATTTATTCTTTTGGCTGTCTAGGGCCATAAGCAAAGACAAGTGACTCCATAATTTCTATCATCCACATAGCAACTAGATTAGAGGCCTTCTGGCATCCCAGAGCCTTGCCCTCTATTCACATTTTGCCTCATATCACCACTGGAGAGAATCTGAGTAATTTTCTTGCCACCAATACTGTGTATTATTCAAGTCCCAGTCGCCCCAACTGGAGGTTGTAGAAGTTCTCCACAGTTATAGAAGCATCCCAATCCCCAAATACCATATTTTTTATCTGTTTCATGGGATCCTGATCCCAAAGACTATACCAGTTAGGATCCTAAGAGGAAATAAATGGAACCCTAAAATTATAGCCCTAAAACAACATTCTAAGGTAAATTACCTAAAATTTAATTTGAGAAGGGTTTGATAAAGGGACTACGAGTAAAGATATGGGCACTGTGGGGAAATTACAAGGGATAAAACAGTTCACAGAGCTGGTAATAGTGGAGGCCAATGTTATCTCCAAGCCTGAAGGGGTGTAGGGAAGAAATGATTGGCGGAATCTGGAGACAGAGAGCTTTGTGGAGAGGACTGTTTAGCCGAAGAGTCTGGGACCTTTGGTTCAGGGTAACTGAGAGCCAGCACTACCGGCAAGGGCAGGAAAATATATATCCTTATCTCATCTTCATCCCTTTCTTTGATCTCCTTCTATAGGTGGTCCTTATGGATTAAACTTAACTAAAACATGAAAGACTAGGAGTTCAGAAATGTGGTCAGCCTCCTGGAGCACAGGGGAATTTTCTTGGGCAGACTGTGGATAAGGAAGTGCTCAGTTTGTGCCTTGTTGTATATTCTAGCTTGATTTTGGCTGGGTTTGCTTTCTAAAAGAGTTGAATTGAGGACCTGACTCCAGCAATCTATCCATTTAGTGCTGTCACCTAGAGAGAGGCTAGATGGTTAGGAAATTGAGCCAGTTCCTAGTGGAGACTATGTATAAGAGCAATCCCTAATGTGTTGAGGCATTTGCTCTGTGTTCTCAAATTTAGGACAATTTTAGTCACAATGGCAGGGGCCAACAAATTTTCTGTAAAGTGCCAGGTAATAAATATTTTAAAATTTGCAGGTTATATGGTCTTTAACACAATTACTTAATTCTCCTCATAGTGCAACAGCAGCCATAGACAACCCCTAAACAAATGGATGTGACTGGGTTCCTATAAAACCTTATTTATAAAAGTAGGTTCAGAACAGGATTTGGGGGGCACCTGGGTGGCTCAGTGGGTTAAGCCTCTGCCTTCAGCTCGGGTCATGATCTCAGGGTCCTGGGATCGAGCCCCGCATCGGGCTCTCTGCTCAGAAAGGGAGCCTACTCCCACCACCCCTCTGCCTGCCTCTCTACCTACTTGTGATCTCTCTCTCTCTCTGTCAAATAAATAAATATATTTAAAAAAAAAAAAAAGAACAGGATTTGGGCCACATCCATAGTTTGCATACCTCTACTCTACAGAAGCTGGGATCAGAAACAGGAAATTGAATTGGAAGCCCAGTTATATAGACTGGGCCAATCCAGCGGTAATTGGTAAATGCTGTGAACATCAGTTAGCAATTTTGTGCTCAGGTTTTACCTTCAGGCAAACTGATTTACAACAGTGAAGCTATGACTGCAAGCTTAATTTCTGACGCCCCTGGCTGGAGGGTTGATACTGCTAAAATGTTGTTTTTCCAGCTACATTTGGTTCAGGAACCTAGTGGGACCAAAGCTTTGGGTAGCAGATACCCTCTACCTCTACCTCTACACCCTCTAGGAAGTGAGCTACCCTATTCCAATGGTACCTGCATGCATGAGCCTCTCTTTCCTATAAGATCCTCCCCCATATGTTCCTGCAAGTGGGCCTTACCTGTTACTCTGAATTTCATCCCCGTGCTTATTCCTGGGTCTCAGAACAGACCTGCGTTCATCCTGTTCAGTGGGCCTCCTCTGCACATTTACCTTTCCCCATCTGGCCAGTTCTAGTTAGGCAGGACATAGATTATGATTGCTTGCATCTCCAGTTAGTATTTTTATGTATTTTTCATTTACTTTGCATCTAAAACCTTGGTTGTATTTTATTGGTTATTTTTTTGAAATTGAGTTGGACTTGGTGCATGTAGTTTTAAGCCATTAAAAGGTTTAATTGGAGATTCAGGAATGTAATCCACTTGGTTCTCTGGATTTATTAGTCCCTGAGTCATACACAGCAGAAACCGGAACGTTCACGAGTTCTTGTCCAGATTTTGAGTTACTTCATTGTGGTTTCAAAATAGAAAAGGCACAGTTCAGAGCTTTTAGCTTGAGATTCAAATACTTGACAGTAGAGAGTTCTGGATTTCTTCCAAAAGTTTTGACACGTTAAAAAAGTTATGCACTTTTCTTTTATAGTAATGGGAATGGATTTCCATGTGTGTAACAACCTTTGCTCAGTCCCTCACCTGTTAACCTTTCTGACCATGGGTGTGCATTTGAGCAAATAGGGGTTGGCTTGAGAGTGTGGCCACAGGGCAGGGCTGTGCTAACTGGCCCATGCAGGATTGTGTCAAAGAATTAAGCTTTGTTTTCACTTTGTTAATTGGACTAGGCAGAATTGTGAGCCGGCCTGAAGTGATCTCTAAAACAGACCCTCTCACCACACGTCTAGTTTAGTGGCTGTTTGCCATTTATAAGGCAGGATGTGAAAACCAGCACAGTGGCTGCTAACTCAGCCCTTCTGGAGGCGATCCAGAGAAGCTGGAAGGGAGCATAGACTTAGGGTGGAGGTTCTGTTAGATTTCTCTCAAGATGCCAAGTGGGGGTTATAGCTTCACATAGTTGCTCCGACTGCCATGGAAAAGTCAGGAGAGTGGCCGAGGGAGGTGCCTCTCCTCGGGACTGTCCCATGAATTCTGCTGAGCTTCAGAAATGTGAGGTTGGGTGGGATTGCAAATTGGAAAGAGTTCTTGATGGAGGAGTAAGAAATCAGGATTCCAGTCCTAGCTCTGCCTTTAATTGCTATGTAAGGGAGGTGTAATCACTCAGCCTTTTCTGGGAGTTGGTTTCCTTATCTGTAAAGTAGGGATAATTAGTCCTGTCCTATCTCTCACAAAGAGATGATGAGTACCGAATGAGAACATTAATGAATGTGAAAGAACTTCAAAATAGTATAAAGCACAAGAGAAAGATATTATTATCATGGCTGCTAATAAAATTGATGGACTCACTAGCACACAGTGCTTGCTGAATAAAACACAAACTCCTCCCCCAAGGCTTCCAAGTCCCTTTTTTCCACTGGACTCCACACTGTGAGGTACTGTTACAAATCCCTTACCTGGACTCAGCTCTAACAGCTATTCTCACAATATTTTTTTCCACATCACAGTTTGCTCCTCCCTACTTTTATGTTTTTGAGCATTTTGTTTCTGGTTTCCTCCCAAGTCTTTTTTCCCCTCCCCTCCAAGTGTCACTCTGTCTATTAAAGCAAGTTCCAGAAGGGCACCTTCCCCTCAGCTCTCTTCTCACTCAAAATAGTCCTTGAAAGATCCCAGGGCATTAACACTATCCATCTGCTTATAAGTTCTTCTCATTTTAGTTGATGACAACATTCTCTCACTGAAAGTTAGACAAGATTCCTTCTTTTCCCTCTCCTTCCTCCTTTCCTGCATATCCTGCATTTTCTTATCCATCAAGTCCTGTACCATCTTGTCTCCTGACTCTCCGTAGCATTGCTGCTGCTTTACTTCCATCCCAATCTCTGACAACTTGGATCATTGCTGCAGTTTAATGATCAGAGCCCCTGATTCCAGCCTGGTTCCTCACCAATATATCTTCCACCCTTCTGCCAAACCGAAGTTTCTAAAACACAAGTCTGATATGCCCTCCCTGCTTCAGATGCTTCAGTGATTCATGCTTTTCAGAATTGAGTTCAAACGTCACCTCGTATGACATGCACCTCCTCATGTTCTGGCTCCCACCTAATGCTCTCGCTTCGGGGTACAAGCCTTTGTAGGTCTTGCACTCATCTAAGGATCTGAGGAAAAAGAAAATTTTATCGGTAAAAATTTGCAAACGAATGACCATTTGCTTCTGAAGCTCATCCTTGCCACACTTATGCGTCACTACATGCTTAGTCTCTCTGCAGCCTTACCCCCTGTTCTCTCCCCACGTAGATAACAGAGGTTCCCAACGATGTGTGGCTTTTTCATGCCTCTGTGCCTTCATATTTTGTATCCCCTCTTCCAGGAATTCCCTTCTTACCATTTTTGTCCAGCTGAAGACTACTTGCCCTTCAAAGCTTAGTCCAAATATTACTCCTTCTAGGCTATCTTCTTGAATTGTCTACCTGGTTTATTGATTCCTGCTTTGTGGTTCCAGAATAGCCCGAGTAGCCTTGCATCCCGCTTTTCCTCCACAGGATTTTGATCCACCGCATGTTTACTTGCTAGATTAGTTTCATGTAAAGATCTTGTCTTAATTAACCATGTGTTTCCAGCTCACTGAATATTACTTGGCATGTAAGAAGCAATCAGTAAACTGTTTGCTGAATGGCACTGAACTGTTCCAATCTAGAATGCTCTTCGCCCTCCCTTTCACGAGTATGTACCTTATCGATCTCTTAAGATTAACCACAAAGATAATCTTTTTATGTAATCTTGCTTCATATTCCCCATCATTTAATGATCTTTGAATTTCTTTACGGCTAGTGTTTGTTTTAGTACTGCATATTAATTTAGAGGTTGCTTTGAAATATATCATCGTAAATCATCACTATACTTTAAAGTGTAAGATGCTGTGTAGGGTAGAATGTCCTGGGAAAGGAGTCAGAAGACCTTATTCCAATTTTAGCTCTGCTGTGAACTAACTGTGTAGCCTTGGGCAAAGTATTGACTTCCCCCGCCCTTGGTTTACGTTTTTTTATTTTTAAAATGAGGGGTCTGTACAGTCTATAAGATGGCTGCCTTTTAAAAGGCTATATGCCACTAATGTCTTTAATCTTTTACATATTGTATCTATATATTTCAGTTTTCCAATTACACTGTAGTTTCTGCATGCAGGAATATCTTGTGTTGCAGTCCCTTTTTTGTCTGTGTGTCACTAATTACATGTCTGTAGATATATCAAATGAGCACTTAGGAAATTCTAAGCATCACCCTGGGAGATTCAGTGTGAAAGAATGATCTAACAAAGAGTTAATAAAATCATCTTTTTTTGCAACTTCAAATCTCTGGATTACTCAGAAGTTATGTGTTATTAATGTATTTCATGAATATACCCCTCTAACCAGGCCTTCCCTGAGAAGGAAGGCCAGATTTGAATCTTCAAACCTTCTTTTTGAAGTAGGAATTTCCTTCCATCTTGGGAAAAGATGTATTCTGATTCAAAGTGGGAAAAGGAGCTTTAGGAGTCTCTAAAAGAACTTCAAAGGAATTTTTGGAATCCAAATTATGCCAAGAAAATTTAGCAAAAATAAATCAGAAAAAAAGATAACTTTTTTTTTTCTTGCTAATCTAAAGGAAATTGTGCTTCTTTTCAGAGTATAATTTAGGATATCACCAGACTATGAATTTTTGACTGGTGGTCAGAGACCTTTTATAATTTCAATGAAAGGCCATAGGTTAATGGCCTGGGTAACAAACAGTGACATTCATTACATCATACTGGCTTTTTTTTTTTTTTTTTTAATAATTCTGTGTTTACCCAGTACAGGGGCTCTTCATTCTCCTTCCATCTCAGCTTTTAAAATCAGCAGCATCCTCCCTGAGTAGTGGCCATAGATGTGTAGAGGACTCGGCCATGGCTTACAGAGGTCAAAAGAGTTGTATCTGAAGCAATTCTGTATATTGGAATAGTAGATCCTAAACACTAAACCCTGTCTTGCAAAGAATAAATCAAGTTTTTCCTTGGCTAATTTAGATTGACTCTGTTGAAACTGTAACAGCCACTAACTGCTTAATTTACTTCAATCAGCTATTTCTTTTCTGTTGGTCGATGTGGGTGGGAAATGGACTTCATTTTCTAATTGAAGGAGTCCAAACTGTACTAACCACACACTTATCATAGATTTGCATTTGTAATTACTTATTTTTATATATCTACCAGCAGCGTATCTGGAGCATTTGACACCTAAAGCAGATCAATTTTTAACCCTCCCCTGCTCTATCTAACACAATTATCTTCTGTGATGATTATTCTTTTCTGTAGTACTTGGTATACTATACCATGAGTTCTTTGAAGTCAGGGACCATGTGTTGCTTATCTTTGAATCTCCAGGGCTAGTATTTTGCCTGATCGTTAGTACATTTCCAAGAAATGTTTATAAATTGAATGAATGAAAACTTGGCTGGATCATCATCTGCAGCGTGGCCAGGATTAATTACCAGGTGACTTTTAGCCTGCTAAAGATGATATACCGCATTGGACAGAAGTCTGCATTGTCTTTGGTGTGCCTAGATAATGACTTTAAATGTGTCATGTAGGATTCCACCAGAAGAAACCTGTGGACTTGATGGTAAGTTCTTATGTTTCAGTGTGAGGTCTGATCTCTCCTAGCTCCTGGCATTTCAAGTGCTTTAGCTATAGGCCCAAAGTGAGTCAGATGCCCAGACTGTCATAGCTAATTTGCCCTTACTGTCAAAATTCTGTGATGGGTAACAGAATCACACAGTTGTGTCTCTTACCCCCCAATTGTTACTCCACTTTCATTTTTCACACTCATATGGCAAGCACTGAAGTGCAAATTAAGTAGTAATTAGGGGGTAAAAATACACAACTACATGATGCTTGAGTCTTCTATACCATATCAATTGCTGCACAGAAACTCTCAGTAGAGACGCCAAACTGAGTGCCACCATTTAAAGAATGTAAGTGCTCTGTCCCTCCGAGGGTAATCCATTTTCAAATAATCTTCCTGCTAGGACTCCTATTTACCCAGAGATACAAAAGTGAGCAAGAATTCAAACAGTCTTAAAAGGTAACTCCTTTGCTAGTTTTATAACTCTAGCATGAAAAGCAGTTTTTTATATATGCCTGAGATCTTAATATGCTTCCCAGGTGATACTTTTTTCCCCACCCCTGGAATATAAGTGTATTCGTTTGTTCGGTTAGTGATATCTTAAGTAATTTCAGGCCTTAAGAGGCAAGCAGTGTGTCATTTTATAACACACTTTACAAATTCTTCAGTGGCCCAGTCTTTAAGGTGAAACCAGGCTGCTGGTAGGAGAATATGGTCTCTGGGATTTCTCACAGTGTGGCATGCAGAGGGCCATTTGATCAGTGCCTTGACAGTTCACAACTTTGCATTCGAGGCTTGGCCAGATGATGTAGCAGAAGATCTTTTAATGGCTTAGAAAATTCTTTTTTTATTATTTTTCTTTTTCTTTTTCATATTTGTTGGGTTTTGTTAATATTTCCCTGGTACCATGCTAGGTACCTTGCATGAATTGAGTAATTGACTTTAATTCTCTAAATCAACCTGTGAAATGTTTTTTATTTCTCTTCCTTTGTATATGAGGTAACTACTGTATTTAGGTAATGAGCCAGTATTTAAAATTAGGTTTTCTTATTAATTGATGTGCAGTACTCTTTCTATGATACAATAGCAAGGACGTTGGTCAATGGCTACTGGCTTACATCTTCCTTTCTAGGCACTTTTTTTGCCTTTTTTACTTCAAACTTTAGTTGTAACCATTGGCAACATAAGTTGTAACCCAACAGAAAAATTGACCATTTTTCTGTTTGTCAAGCTTGCCGTGTGTTCTCATGCCTTCTGGCTTCACACAGGTTATTCTCAGAGATCACTATTTCCTTTCTCTGTACCTGACAAAATTCTCCCTACTGGAGCCTTCATAAAGGTTTTTACTACATCTGGGAAGCCTGTGATTTCCCCTAGCACCTGGCACTTCTACAATTACAGCACTCATTACACTGTGCGCTGAGGTCTCACTTGTCGTACTGCCATAGCTATAAACCCTGTGACACAGGGTGGGGCCCATTAGAAGCACCAGCACTGTGCCTGGAGCCTAATGGGTGCCCAAGACAGAGCTACTGATTGATGGTTGTTGAATCTGATTGTAATTCCTCTGCTTTCTCTTCGGAACCTCCGGTGTAGAATGTACCAACAACACCAACAATGGTTGTCTTTGGAGTGTGGGACTGGGAGGTAGGTGGGGGCGGGAGGAGGACACTTTTCTTTGTACAGATTTGGTATAAATAACTTAGAGTTTCATGACTTAACTGGTAAAGAAAAACAACAAGTATTAAAATGAAAAACAAAACCTCTGGCCATATGATTTTAAAAGGCTGTACTTTTTTCCACACAGTCTTTCTCTAAATTCTTTCTATGTATTGGCAAACCAAAAGCTCTCAAGAGAATAACCAAACCAGTGTGGATCAGTTAGTGGTGAAATATTACTAGGGGGACAAGTGTCTACCTTTTGGCTAGTCACCCTGGCTATGAACCATGGTTTGCTGTTACTGAACACAACATAGAAGACCAAAACTCGGCAGGGAAACTTGTGATATACAAGACTTATGAAATCGTCATGCCCAATGTATTTGGTATATCTATAGGAAAACTTTAATTTTCCCAAACATACATTATATATCATAAATCACTTGGAGTTTGAAGAAAATGAAGATATTTTGGTTGAAGTGTAATAGGATATTCTCTTTTGATAAGAATACAATATAAATGTACTAGATATGAATCAGCTCCAATAAATAATCCAGGAAATTTTTTAAGGTAGGAAAAATAAAGTTTTTCAAGGCTATAAATACATAAGGGCACAGACTTCTAGAGAATATATTGAACCAACTAGAAGGCAAGCTCCATTAAAGGAAGATTAAATTAAAAGCTTGGAAAAACTTGAAAGTACCCTTGTTTTGGGGGAAAATATAGAGACTCTCAATTGGAAATGGAATGTATAGTAGTTGATCATTAATATAATCTGTTAATAAGGAGCATAAATTCAAGTTATTTTAATCCAAATAGCTACTAAGTGCTTTTTCTAGAAATGGAGCCCTCTTTTAGGAATTGCAAGGGGGTATAGAACAGAAGGCTGAGAGCTTTCCTTAAGGGAATTTACAATTTAAAATGCTAGAAATGATAAAACAAGTATAGAACTAACCATAATAACCCTAAAATTAGAATTATCATCTGAGAGGTATACACAACACCCCTATAAAGTAGAAGAGGAGAAGAGGAGGGAGTTGATGAGAGACTTTATTCATGCCAAGTGGTGTTAGGGTTCTTTAGTGAAGCAGGGAACATTCTAGGAACAAGGAATAAGCAGGAACATAGGCTCAGAGATGGGAGGTAAAGAGTGAAGGGAATAGCAGGGTCTACTCTGGCTGTAGCAGAGAATACATGTAGGAAACTGTGGGAATAAAGCCTGGGAACCTAGTTTTAGATGAACTTGCCTACCAACTAGCATAGGAGAGGAAATGTAGAACTTGAGCAAAGTACTGGGACTCAGAAGACCTTGATTCAGTTTCTACTTGTACACTTTGACATGATATTTACCCCTCAGGATGCTCTAAATAATTATTTTGTTCTTCACAGAACTGAAAGTTGATGTAAGGCTCCAATGAGGTTAAGACTTTGTGAAGTATGAAGAAATACACATGGAAAAATCATCATTCCCATTGTACTGAGGGTCCCAGCTTGAGAAACTAACCTGTGTTCCTCACCTAAAATTCATTCATTCATTCATTTCTTGCTGAATTTTGATTCCAGAAATATATTTCCATGAGTGCCTAAAGATTTATCTGGAAAAGAGCATGTTCTAAAGGAAGAGAGATTTGAGGAATGAAAGGCACGATGGGTTAGTGGGTATGAGTACAAACCGAAGTTAGACCTGGAGCCGAACCTTGACTTCTTAGCCTCGATTAAGCTATGCAACTTCTCTAAGTGATTGAGATAATGATTGATGTAATGTATGTAAAGTGCTTAACAGAGTGCCTGGAAACTATCACAAATGTAACAAATTATGAATATAATTATTATAATTCTTTTTATGCTTGGTTTAAGGGCAATGGGCCAGCGTCGGGGTGCAGCAATATTGCAGTAATACCAGAAAACACAGTTGTGCTTTCTGGTATTACAACTCCACAGAATCATGTCTGAGACCCAGGGAAAGACGTGAATGGGTAAAAATAGAGAGTGAATTCATGAGGTGTGGGGAGTGCAAGGGAGCACGGGGTCATAACTCACAGAACAGACTGATGGGGTACTTGAAGTCTATTGGAGCTCGCTGGATATGTCACCCAATGTCCAGAGCCACTGATCACACACGCTACTTGGAATAAGGAACATATCATGGACTTTGGTGGCTTCTACAGCAGCATTATTCAAGGATCCAGAAGAGAAAGGGAGGAAAATGGTGGAAGGCAGTGTGTTGTTGAGGGTAGAACTTGAGAGGTGATGTGTAACCTCTTTGAAGACTTTAACAATTGCAAGGAGGAATTTGAGGAAGCTGGCAAAGGAGGCCATGAACTATTACTTACTTATTGTTTTGTGCTTCTCCCCACCCCCCCACCCTGCACCTCCCCTTCCTCTCCCCAAACTGGTGTGACATAGGGTACCACTGGTTCTACTGAGAGGAAGAGGAACACAACTATGCTCAGGAAGACAGAGTAGCATGAGTGGAAGAGGTTAGGAGAGAGGCTGGAGCAGAGAGATTCTTCCAACAATTCATGTTGTTCTCTCCACCACAGAGGATAGGCAAGACTGTCCTTAATCAGAAAGAAGAAAAACGTTAGAGTTGTTATGTCTACTTCTCTAAGGGAAATAAGAAAAAAATTGACTCACCGAACACTTTCGTTCCTATTTGACACTGACTTTTCAATTTCATTTCTCATATCAAAGAGCAAGAATCCTAATTAAGGCTGACCACAAACTATTAATCATTTTTAATTGGGCCTGCATAATACTGTCTGTTGGTTCAGTAGATGAGTCTCTGGTTTGTTACACTTTACAGCAGTTAAAGGCTTTAGACAACTTGCTGTTTTAGCTTCTTAATCACATGTTGCTCTATCAACATTTACTATAATATTTAGCAGCACATGATTTTGGTGCCCATGTAGTATTATTCCAGTGCCCCCCTCGATTCCTTGCCCCATCATTTTCCTGAGGTAGTTATAAAATAGGTTTTCATTTCAACCTGTAGGTGACTTTGAAGACATATTGCCATATGGTGCTAAAAACATTATAATACATCACCGCTTGTTTGCCAGATGTTGTTCTCCTCTGCTAGGCAGTGATTCAGATGCTCTGTGATGATTTTGCAAAATGAATCTTGCTAAATTGGAGAGTTTTACTTGTCACATCCCATCTCATTATTATTGGCTGGGTATTTCAAACATACAAGAAAAACACAGTTTGAAATGAATCCATTAGATATGCAAATAGCAGTATTTCCTTTGCCCAGGTGTCTGCCAGCCTTGCATGGGGCAGCGTCCTCACTGCACAAAGTGAGAAATGGATTCAGAGGATGAAGACTCCACAGGATACTTGGGTGTGGATGGGCACTGCCAAGGGTTCATTCAAGGCCTGGGATATCGAGCTGCTTTCTATGCTGTGCAAGCAGAGATAGGCCTCACCTCTCTCTAGGCTGAATATCCAGCTGTTTACATAGCATGATTTGACAAGGACTAGGAAGGCCCCAGATTTTCTCCTTATGCATTTTCACCATTATTGATTTAGTATTTGAAGTAAGGGGCTTTCCTCCAGATTTTCTCTTTGAAATAGTCATATGTCACAGAGGTGGGACAGTGTTTGCTGTGTCGGGGGTTAAACTCAATTGCCTACCTTTGGTCGTTTTTATCCTATATCCATCTTCATCCTGGTATCTTTAGTACCTGCAAAGCACTCAATGAATATTCATTGGATGAATAAATAAATGAATTAATACATGAGCAAAAAGAACATGACTAGTGTCCATAGGAAAAACACTGGTGAAGAACGTAGGTAATACCAGAAAGAAGCTGGGCATAGGAGGATAGCAAAATGGCAAGTCTATTTACCACCTAACATGCCTTGGAGTGCCAGGACATGTTTTGGCAGAAAGACTTTCTTGCTAGGCCTCATCTCCATAGAGTTCCTGAGCGCGGCTTTATGGCTGGGCCATATATCCCCAGTGCTGGGAACAGTGCAACGGATTCCTTGTTGGTATGAGTCTTTCCACCCTTGTGATTGAGAAGGCTTTCTCCACACTGTTCTGTATTGGTTGTGAGATGGCACCAGTGTTTCACTCAGCCCAGGTCAAGCTCTAGTCTGTCCAGTTCCGCTGTCATTAACAGAGGTGCCACTCTGGTTGACAGCAGCTCTGTCACTGGCTTGCTGTCAGATGCTTGCTGTCATGTGTTTTGGGAGTTGGACCACAGGACTTTTCCTGGCAAAATACCAGTTCTTATAAAAATGTTTTTAACAGGGATAACCCTTGGACCGGGAATACATTTGAAATCATTATAGCAGGATACAAATTCACAGTCCGACTTTGGTATTCACATCACAATGGAAAAATTCAGACAGTGATGGATTTCTGATAGTGCAGAATGAAAACTTAATTCACAACAAAAAGGCAAAGCCAAGAGAAGGACTGTTCCTCTGGAGGTGACGGCTTCAGGGAATAGCAAGAAGATTATAGGACAAAATTCAAATGTTCACTGTGTGAATTCAAACTATGGTGAGAAAACACTAAGGTATTATAGGGGCTGGAAATGGTAAGGTTTGAAATTGCTGATGGGTTAAACAAGTACTTCAACTTCTTTTGCTTCACTTTGGAAGAAATGGGCAAAATTTCCCATCGACAAGAGTCTAATATATACTTGCTAAGGTACTAACTGCTTGGGCTTTAAGTATGTGTTAAGCATAGTGCTGAAGACATTTTGTTTCTCATGTCTCTTGATTCTCATTATACTCGTATGAAGTTGATATTATTATGCCCATTTTCTGGACAATGAACCAGGCTTAGAGATGGCAAGTGATTTGGCTAAAGGGGCTTAAGAATAAATTTATGTTTTAAAACTGGCTCTACCCTGTGTCTCAGCCACTGTGTTCAACCACTTTGCTAGGCTCGTAGAGGTATAGGAGATCCTGCTGTGCCCACACATATCCCCTTTCACTGGACCGCGCACCCTCCCTACTCCTAGTTGCCGTGTTACCGGTGAATGGCTTGCAGTTGTCCCATCCCCTTCTCCTGCTGCCTTGCTCAGTGTTACTCATCCCTCCCCAGCACTGTGGCACGTGACAGACTGGTGCTTCAAGGCAGGCAACTCTGTGCTGTGGTTTATGCTCTAGCCCCATGAATACAGTCAAGAATGTATTGCTCTGCAACTACTTTCTACTTTGTATCCCATTCTACTCTTCCCTCCCTCCCAGGTTCATCCTTAAGAGCACTCTGTCAATAAATCACATTCACCGGGGACACCTGGGTGACTCAGTTGGATAAGCAACTGGCTTTGTCTCAGGTCATGATCCTGGAGTCCCAGGATTGAGTCCCACATCAGGCTCCCTGCTCTGCGGGGAGTCTGCTTCTCCCTCTGACCTCTCCCCTCTTATGCTCTCTCTTTCTCTCATTCTCTCTCTCCCTCTCAAATAAATGAATAAAATCCTTAAAAAAAAATCACATCCACCTAAATGCCGATCTCAGGCTCTTCTTCTAGGCAACCTGAGAAATAAAGAGCTTCTTCCTCTAAGAAGCATACAACCTTAACGTAAGGAAGAACTTTCAAAATAGCCAGGACCATTCAAGGATGGAATGAATTATTTGGGTCAATACAGAGTTCCCTCTTTCAAGAAATATACAGTATAATCTGGGTACAAAGATCACTTGGGCAGGGTGTTGTATAGGGATTTTAGGCATGAACTAGGAGGAGGCATTAAATAAACTTCAAGAGTCAACGATGCTATGAACTAAGACTTGTTAATATTTTTCTTGCAGATAGTGCCTTATGTTTTCTAAAAAATTGGTATTGTCTCATGGTTAGGAATATGGATGCTACAGCCTGACTTCTCAGGATCAAACCTAGCTCTATCTAATATTTATATGTAGTATAATCTGGGGCAAATTTCTTGACAATTCTGTACCTTGGTTTCCTTATCTTAAAAATGAAATACCTAACTCAAGGTTTGTCGTGAGGATTAAATGAGTTGGTAACATGTGAAATGCTTAGAACAGTATCTAGTGTATAATGAGTGCTCAATAAATATTCACTATTGTTTTGTTTCTCTCCATATGTATGACACAACTCATTGAAGCTTACTATATTGAATAACAAATATATTTCTTTTGCATTGTAAGTATTTTCTTTCTCCTTCCCACTGTGTTATAAACTCTGCAATTAGGAACCCTGTCTTTTAAAAAAATTGCAATAAAATTCATACATTATTCACATACATTTCATTCTTTGAAAGTTTACATTTCTGTGGTTTTAATATATTCACAAGCTTATGCAACTCCCATTGCTATATGATTCCATAATATTTTTACCACTACCCCCCACCCCCCCCCCAAAAAAAAAGAAAAAAGAAACCAATGCCATTAATAATCCTTTTGCATTCTCCCTCCTTCCAGTCCTTGGTAACTGCTAATCTATTTTTTTTTTAAAAAAGATTTTATTTGGGGTGCCTGGGTGGCTCAGTGAGTTAAGCCTCTGCCTTCGGCTCAGGTCATGATCCCAGGGTGCTGGGATCAAGCCCCACATCAGGCTTTCTGCTCAGCGGGGAGCCTGCTTCCTCCTCTCTCTCTGCCTGCCTCTCTGCCTACTTGTGATCTCTCTCTCTGTCTAATAAATAAATAAAATCTTTAAAAAAAAGATTTTATTTATTTATTTAAGACAGAGAGAAGAGAGAGAGAGAGCATGCACGAGCAGTGGAGGGAGAGGGACAGAAGCAGACTCCCTGCTTAGCAGGAGCCCGACACAGGGCTCCAACCCAGGACCCCAGGAATATGACCCTGAGCCAAAGGTAGCTGCTTAACTGACTGAGCCACCCAGGCACTTCTGCTAATAGACATTCTTTGTCTATTTCATGATTTGACTGATGATTCTGTGTCTATTTTATAATTTGATTCAACAGATTTGACTATTCTGATTATTTCATGTAAACAGAATGATATAAAATGTGGTCCTTTGTGACAGACTTCTTGCACTTAGCATGATATTTTCAAGGTTCCTCCATACTGTAACATGTATAAACACTTCCTTTTTTTTTTTTTTAGTACTTCATTCCTTTAAATGACTAAATAATATTCCACATTTTGTTTATCTATTCATCATTTGCTGAACCATTTCTCCCTCCACTTTTTGGCTATTATGGATAATGCTAATAAGAACATTTGAGTATATGTTTTTGTGCAAATATGTGTTTTCATTTCTTTTGCTCATATACTCAGGAATGGCACTTCTGGGTCATATGATAACTCTATGTTTAACTTTTTAAGTAATTGCCAAACTGTTTTCCAAAATGGTTAGATCATTGTACATTCCCACTATCAATCTATAAGGATTCCAATTTCTCCACATGCTTGCCAATGTTTGTCCATCTTTTTGATTATAGTTGTCCAGTGGATATGAAGTAGTAATGGATCTCTCTGAGATTCTGAGTTCTATTTCTTTTTTTTTTTTTTAAGATTTTATTTACTTATTTGACAGAGAGAAACACAGCAAGAGAGGGAACACAGCAGAGGGAGTGAGAGAGGGAGAAGCAGATTCCCCTGCTGAGTGGGGAGCCCAATGCGGGGCTTAATCCCAGGACCCTAAGATCATGACCTGAGCTGAAGGCTGACACTTAATGGCTGAGCCACCCAGGCACCCCTTGAGTTCTGTTTCTGTAATGATTAATAATGTTGAGAATATCTTTATATGTTATTAACCATTTGTATATCTTCTATGGAGAAATGTCTACTTAAATCCTTTGCTCATTTTTTTTCATTTTATTTTATTTCTTTTTAGTGTTCCAGAATTCATTGTTTATGAACCACACCCAGTGCTCCATGCTATACGTACCCTCCATAATACCCACCACCAGACTCCCCCAACTTCCCACCCCCTGCCCCTTCAAAACCCTCAGTTTGTTTCTCAAAGTCCACAGTCTCTTCATGGTTCATCTCCCTCTCTAATTTCCCCCACTCACTTCTCTTTTCCATCTCCCAATGTCCTCTGTGTTATTCCTTATGCTCCACAAGTAAGTGAAACCATATGAAACTTGACTCTCTCTGCTTATTTCACTCAGCATAATCTCTTCCAGTCCCATCCAAGTTGATACAAAAGTTGGGTATTCATCCTTTCAGATGAAGGCATAATATTCCATTGTATATATCTTTATTCATTCATCCATTAAAGGGCACCTTGGTTTTTTCCACAGTTTGGTGACTGTGGCCATTGCTGCTATGACCATTGGGGTACAAATGACCCTTCTTTTCACTACATCTGTATCTTTGGAGTAAATACCTAGTAGTGCAATTGCAGGGTCATAGGGTAGCTCTCATTTTTAATTGGGTTATTTTTCATTTTATTTTATGAATTATAGTTCATTATACATCTGAATATTAAGCTGTATCAGATACATGACTCCCAAATACTTCCTTCCATTCCTTTGGTCGTCTGTTATTTTTATGGTAAAGTACTGTGAAAAACAAGTTTTTAACTCTGATGAAGTCTACTTTACGTATTTATTTCATGCTTTCATGTCATATGTTACACTAGTACTTTAGGTATTATATCTAAGAAACCACTGACAATCCAAAGTCACAAAGATTTAGAACTATGTATTTTTCTAACTTGGCTTCTTTTGATTTAGAATCCCTGTTGAAAAGCATGATGTCTGGAGTCTGGTAGATCTCAGAACATGGTGGTTGAACTAGTGATGGAATGTATTAGAATGCCTGGCTAGACTGTGTGGGCATAGGTTGCAGTATTTAGTATTTCTGCATTTCCATCTAGCATCTGGCATTGTGTTGGCAGTGTAGGCAGTGTTTCAAGTTTCTTAGCTGCTTGGTCATTGAAATCAGCAAGTCTTGTAACATTCTCCCTGAAAACTTGATTTTGAGGCAAGGAAGAGTGATAAAATTGAGAACCAGAGATTAAGTTACTCAAGGCCATGCAACTAGTGATGGAGCTCTATCACTTCTTCAGGGCTTTCTTATTCAACTCAAATGTGTAGGTTCCTTTTTCTAGGCTTAGCAGTCACCATGGTTTCTTGGATATTTTTTCTTCAGCCACACTTCTATAACTGTCCCTGAGACTTTTGAATGAATACCTAGTTCTGTGTACATTGAGTACACTGACACTGACAAATATTAAAACAAATAATCCCCAAAGCATTTCCATCCTCACTCTTATGCTCTCTTCTCTTTGCCTTTGGTAACATTTGCTTCATTCCTTTCCTCCTCATAGACAAACGACTTAAGATCTGGAAAGTGTGACCTCTGAGCACCATCAGTATTCTGTTGCCTGTGCCACACAGTTCGCCATTCAGTCACTATGTGTGGCGCTCTAGATTGTCATTCAGTTATTTTGTACTTGTAGTTCTGTGTTACTTAGTTTAATTGTAAGGCTCGTGAGCATAGAGATTATATTTTATGTGTCTCTTACATCTTTCCACAGCAGCAGGCAATATTTTTCCATTCTTCTGAAATTTCTACTATGTTTTATACTTCTGTCCTGTTTGTCTATGCATTACTGAGTCTTGTTCATTTTATCTACCACCTTCTCCAGGAAGCCTTTGCCACATGCTTCCTTCTTCTTCTGATTGCACAGGACTGCTGTTTTGAATCGTTCATGTGCCACTTATTTCATACTGCCTCATGTCAAGAATATTTATTGTCTTATTTCTCTTACTACTCCTACTAAATTAAGGTTCTTGAGAGGAGCCATTATTTATTATCTATTTTTATGCTTTTCTATTCCCAAGAACAAGATCAGTGACTTGCTCATACAAAGGCTCAAAACAAATATGTGCTTTCTGAGGATCCTTAAAATTATGGGAAATGGATAGGATTTGGAATCATAAGACCTAAGTTGAATTTTCATCTCTGCCATTGCATGATCCTGCAAGTTACTTCTTAATGGACCTCAGATTCTTCATCTGTAACATCTGTCACAAACCCTAGCTCAGATCAGAGTTAGGAGGTTTGAGTTACAAAATACAAAGGATTTTGGACTGGGTAACTCAGTCATTAAGCATCTGCCTTCAGCTCAGGTCATGATCCCAGGGTCCTGGGATCCAGTCCCACATCAGGCTGCTTGCTCCATAGAGAGCCTGCTTGTTCCTCTGCCTGCTATTCTCCCTGTTTGTGCTTGCTCTCTTGTTCTCTCGCTCTCTCTGACAAATAGATAAAATCTTTAAAACAACACAAAATACATAGAAGAGCACAACACAAGTGATGGTTGTTCTTGTCACCACTCTGAAATAACAGACAAGACTTGAGTTTGTCATCAATAAGTGTATATTGCTTTGAAACATCTGATCCCTACCTACAAAGTCAGGACCAGATGCTGAAAATCAGATGAAAGGAAAGAAAACAATTTTAGGAGGTTCCCAAGCATAGGTTCAGTGCCCAAACACGTGCATTTTGATGCTAGACAGTTTGCTTTTTCTGTAGACCATTTCTAGGCTTAACCAGGTCTGTGCCTTTTTATATAATTCGATTTGCAAGTCTGCCACTTACTTAATTATTCTATTGACCAATATAGCACAGCAACTGAGAAGGAGAATGTGTCCATATGCAATACAGTTTCTAGCTCACTGTTGGTTCTCAATGAATGTTAATATTAGATACTTAAAATAGAGTGGCTTCTATTGTAAAGAGAAAACTTTTAACAAAAGTCAGCCATTCTCTCTTTTGGTTAACATACAGACACCATTATTAAAGAATTGCTACAGAAGAGAGTTCACTGCCTTGAATGTTCTCTGTGAAGAGAGAGTACACACTTTAAAATGTTGGATTGTGTACCCAGCACAGAGCTATGCTGACAGTGTTGAGGAACCAATTTCTACTCAGTTAATCAATGCATATTAAAAAATGAAACTAATAGGTACCCAGAATTCTCCTAGGAGCTTAAGGGCAAGCCTAGTAATTGATCTTCCATTGAGCATGTATCTAAGAATAGAGAACCAAACTGCATTTCATTATTATTATTTTTTAAGCCAGTAAATGAGAGTGGAGTAGATCCTGGGTAAATGTATCAGCCATTGTTTGGTACGTGATTTTTTTCCTAGGCTGTGCCTCCAGCATATTCTTCCTATGCTCCTGATGGGTGAACACCAAGGATCTCTTTGCACTTCTTTACATATTTCCATGTCTAGGGTCTTTCACTGATGAATAGGAGAGGGACAGGCAAATAATGATCACAAGTATATCAAAGATGCTTCACTTACAGGAAATCAAGTGAATGGAGTTAGTTCTAACATTACAATGTCCCAAACAGATAATCTGGCAGATGAATTTGATAAAACACTAGTGATATATGTATATATATCAGGTGTACTTTAGAAATCAAGAAGCCTACTTCTTAGTGATTATTTTGAAGACTCCAGGTCCAATCTAGGATATTCTGAGGACTACCAGAGATAAATGAAAAAATATTCTGAGGGCTACCAGAGATAAATGAAATTTGCTCTAATAGGGAATATGACATTCATTCTTTCAGGCCTTTAGTCACAAGCATTTCTAAAATATCTGCTAGGTATCATGTACTTGGGCTACAGACATGACGTTCTTCCTTTATAAAAGAATTCACAGCCTCTGGTTAACAAGCAAAAGAAATGGTTTCTATTCTCAAGGAAATTACAGTTCTCTTAAATTGTGGGGCAGATTATAAGTGGGAAAATATGAAAGAGGGAGAACTAAATGATATATTTTGAGGAGTGACTAGAAATTCAAACAAAAACTTTTTTTAACCTTTTAGATACAAAGATCTCTTTGAATCTCTAATAAAATATAAGGTTAATTACATCTACTAGAAAATAGCACATGAACATTTACACATATACATTTGCATACAGGAGCGCCTGGGTGACTCAGTTGTTTATGCATCTGTTTTTGCATCCCAGGGTCTTGGGATGGAATTCTACATCAGGATCACTGCTCAGTGGGGAGCCCGCTTCTCCCTCTGCCTCTGCCTGCCACTCACCCTACTTGTGTGCTCTCTCTGTGTCAAAAAAATAAATAAAATCTTGAAAAAACATTGAACATACTTTCAGGTAAACTTTTAAATTCTTTGGTGACATCAAAATTAGGAGCTCATATAAGAGGTGATATTATAAAATAGAATATTTTTATATATATATAATGTATATAAATAATTCAAGGCAGACTCTGTGGGTGAATTAAGACTTGAATGAAGGGAGGGAGAGAAAGCACAAAATGAGATAATATGTATTCTCGGTGAAATTCTTTTTTTTTTTAAATTTATTTTTTATTTATTTTCGGCATAACAGTATTCATTATTTTTGCACCACACCCAGTGCTCCATACAATCCGTGCCCTCTATAATTCCCACCACCTGGTACCCCAACCTCCCACCCATCCGCCAATTCAAACCCCTCAGATTGTTCTTCAGAGTCCATAGTCTCTCATGGTTCACCTCCCCTTCCAATTTCCCTCAACTTCCTTCTCCTCTCTAACTCCCCATGTCCTCCATGCTATTTGTTATGCTCCACAAATAAGTGAAACCATACGATAATTGACTCTCTCTGCTTGACTGATTTCACTCAGCATAATCTCTTCTAGTCCCATCCATGTTGCTACAAAAGTTGGGTATTCGTCCTTTTTGATGGAAGCATAATACTCCATAGTGTATATGGACCACCTCTTCCTTATCCATTCGTCCGTTGAAGGGCACCTTGGTTCTTTCCACAGTTTGGCGACCGTGGCCATTGCTGCTATAAACATTGGGGTACAGATGGCCCTTCTTTTCATTACATCTGTATCTTTGGGGTAAATACCCAGGAGTGCAATGGCAGGGTCATAGGGAAGTTCTATTTTTAATTTCTTGAGGAATCTCCACACTGTTCTCCAAAGAGCCTGCACCAACTTGCATTCCCACCAACAGTGTAAGAGGGTTTCCCTTTCTCCACATCCCCTCCAACACATGTTGTTTCCTGTCTTGTTAATTTTGGCCATTCTAACTGGTGTAAGGTGATATCTTAATGTGGTTTTAATTTGAATCTCCCTGAAGACTAGTGATGATGAACATTTTTTCATGTGTCTGATAGCCATTTGTATGTCTTCATTGGAGAAGTCTCTGTTCACATCTTCTGCCCATTTTTTGATATGCTTGTCTGTTTTGTGTGTGTTGAGTTTGAGGAGATCATTATAGATCCTGGATATCAACCTTTTGTCTGTACTGTCATTTGCAAATATCTTCTCCCATTCCGTGGGTTGCCTCTTTGTTTTGTTGACTGTTTCCTTTGCTGTGCAGAAGCTTTTGATTTTGATGAAGTCCCAAAAGTTTATTTTCACTTTTGTTTCCTTTGCCTTTGGAGACATATCTTGAAAGAAGTTGCTGTGGCTGATATTGAAGAGATTACTTCCTATGTTCTCCTCTAGGATTCTGATGGATTCCTGTCTCACATTGAGGTCTTTTATCCATTTTGAGTTTATCTTTGTGTACGGTGTAAGAGAATGGTCGAGTTTCATTCTTCTACATATAGCTGCCCAGTTTTCCCAGCACCACTTATTGAAGAGACTGTCTTTTTTCCACTGTATATTTTTTCCTGCTTTGTCGAAGATTATTTGCCCACAGAGTTGAAGGTCCATATCCGGGCTCTCTACTCTGTTCCACTGGTCTATGTGTCTGTTTTTATGCCAGTACCATGGTGTCTTGGTGATCACAGCTTTGTAGTTAAGCTTGAAATCAGATAGCGTGATGCCCCCAGTTTTATTTTTGTTTTTCAGCATTTCCTTAGCGATTCGGGGTCTCTTCTGGTTCCATACAAATTTTTGGATTATTTGCTCCAGCTCTTTGAAGAATTCTCTGTGAAATTCTAATAGGAGTATTATATTATTAACAAAAGAAGATGATTTAATGGGGTGGAGGGTGTGAAGACGGATTCTGGTGGATCAACCTGCTTAAACAAAAGCATAGATCTGGGGGATAGGCTTGGTGTGTGCATTCTAATTTCCTTTCAATTGGAGGTTTATGCTGGGAAGTATCGAGGTGCAAGGTTAATGGGTAGTAAGAGATGAATTTGAGAGCCACTGGTGACCTTTGAACAGGGACTCATTACAGAATTTTTAAAAACCCCAAAGCTGTAGGAGATATTTGAGCTGATTGGATCTAACCTCCTGGCATACCAGTATCTCTGGCAAATGGTCACTTCCTCTATGCTTGAGTGAACACATTAGTGGGGAATCACAATGTAATATGCAACTATTCCACTGTTGAATGGTTTTTATCTGCTAAAAATTACTTCGTCATGTCAAGATTAGTATTTTTTCACTTTTCACCTTCCCATTCCATGTGGATCACCATGATTTTGTTCTCTGGAAACACAAAATAAAACTAATCCTTTTCTCACTAGATAGTCCTTCAAGTGATTAAAAATAACTATTATATCCACTTTAAATTTTTTCCTTAAGAGCTACACATCTTCGGACTCCAATCTGATAAATATGATATTTTAAGAAGATTAAACTGGCAAACATGTGGGATAAATTGGAGCAGGAGAAAAAAACTAAAATTGGGGAGACTAGTTGCAATGGCATGTAATAATGATGGTTAGAAAGAACTAAAAAGAAAATGAAGAATAAAGTGAAGTTTTGGATGGAAGAATTATAGTACTGGATGACAAAGTATAGGGGATGAAGGAGAGTTGTGATCCCAAAGTATCTCAAAGAATTCTGGACTGGGACACTGGAGGAATAATTATTATAGCCAGCTATTTTCAGGGGTTAAGTTTGGTGTCTTGTACTTAATGAAAGATGTTGTGGTGCTGTGGTTAAAAGCATGAGCTCTAGCAGCAGGATGAGTAGCAGGTTCCAGTTCTGGATTCATACATACATAATTGGGCGAATTACTGGACATATTTGTGTCTTGATTTCGTCATCTTTAAAATGTAAATATTATAATATATATCAAGATTTTAGCTTGACCAGCAGAGAAGCAACTCTAAATAGCAATACGTTGTTAATACTTTGTTGTTTTAATCGGAAGTGGATGAAGTCTGAGTCAAGAACTTTATTTTTAATTTATTTTTATTTATTCATTTGAGAGAGAGAGAGAGAGCACAAGCAGGGCGGAGCAGTGGGGCAGAGGAGAGGGAACAGCGACTTGCCACTGAGCTGGGAGCCCTAAGCAGAGCTTGATCACAGGACCCGGTGATCATGACCTCAGCCCAAGGCAGACGCTTAACCGACTGAGCCACCTAGGTGCCCCAAATCAAGAACTTTAAAACAAACTATCTGGGGAGGGAACAATGAGGACGTGTACTCAGGTCATCATGTTAGGGTAGGAATAAACACCACTGACTGAACTGAGGTTAGAATACACAAAAGAGTGGAGTTGGCTTCAATGTCAGAACCACAGGAGGTCAGACTGTGGAAATATAGGCAACTTGCCATTTTTTCAAGAAACAGGGCAGGTTTGAAAAGGCATTTCTCCAGCCCAGGTAAATAGTGCCTACAGTTTAAAGACTTATTTTTCTGTACACCGCTTTTCTTCACCCAAGCCTGGCTCATGGGTTAATCCTTATATATACAGATTACCTATTTCTCCCAGGTAAGGAGGCTAAGAAGGTCACCTGGTTGAGGATGTCAGACTCCAGGCAATGGGCAAACCTGCAAGTAGAGGTGTTTTACGAGCAGTCAGAACTCAGCCGGAGATGTAGCTGGTGGCAGATAAAGGTCAGTTTATAGGTGTTGGTGGATGCTTAGGAATGGTTGAGCTTACTATGTATTAATGTGTTCAGATATCGACATCTCTCAGGGATTCTCTTGGTGTTGGTGTCTGCCCATCCTGAAAGAATCTTTTTCCCATCCTTAGAAATTGTAAGATGATTGATTTATAACCGAAGTTGATAAAGTGCATGCAAGTTTTGACTAACGCAATACAGATGGTTTTGATCAGGTGCAAATCAATTGCCTTTCTGAACGTGTTTCTTCATTTGTCAAATGATTATTAATAATAACACTTATTTTGTACAGTTGTTGCAAGAACCACATGAGATGGCATTTATAGATTCCTTGCATAGCACTTGACTTGGAGGTCACCAAATTAATATTAGTTGAAGCGAATGATGACTGTCATCAGTTATTTATTGAAATCCTGTGAAAATACACATGGAGCAATCTATGGCAGAGAAGCTATTTGCCGGATCTGATTTATTTATTTATTTTAACATGATTTTTATTTAGTTCATCTAATTCTCACCTAAAAGTTTCTGGAAACCAGGCAAATGTCACCAGCATTTTTTTTTTTTTTTTAAACTGCCCTTGGCTCCAAATGCTCGGCCAGAAAAATCATTCCATATGTTTATTCACCTTGAGAAGCTGAGTTTGCTGTATCCAGTTTCCCTGTTTACTCTTTCCGTGCTAATGTTGCTGAGCATGTACAAATATCATTCTTTATCATTCCAAGTAGGTCGTGGGCTTAATTATGGATTATGAGAAATGAGCTGAATGTTTGAGTACTCTGGAGCCTGGTGAGACCGATTTGTTCAGAATGGTTAAAGGCATTTCATTCCTTTGGAAAAAAAAAAAAATAGAGCCTGGTGCAGCTCACTTGTGATTCATGAAGGATGAAGTGTGGCTGAAGTCAAATGATGGGTCCCAGACCTCGCTCACTCAAATTGATTCATTAGGACTTGTGTCAACTTGCCCCAAGAGGCACACATGTACTCAGAGGCTCAGCAGATCCAAAGGACATATGTGACCTCCCAGGAGCAGAAGTCAGCATGGAGCGCTGCCCTCCAAGTCAGCTGAGGGGTGATGGAGTTGTGTGAGTTGATTAGCAGCCGTTTCCTGGCTTCGTCTTTCTGTGCCCCTCAGAGGTGGTGCTGGTAAGGAGCATCTCTGCCCTACAGGGGGATTAAGGCAGTCTTGGAAAGTTGTGCTTTGCCAATGATTAAAAATAAACTGGCTTAAGTTAATATCTAGCCCCCTTCTTGAATGGGGGAATTGAGGAAAGCCAAAAAGATAGGGAAAATATGTGCACATTAAAGAAAACCAAATTTACGAATTAATTGCAAGAGTGCCATATTTATAAAATAAGAGGCTACACATTGCAATGGGACAAAGGGTAGTTCTATTAGAGCAAGTGAAGGTTCAAATTCATTCATTTGTTTATTTAGTCTTTCATGTATCAAGTATTCTTTGAGCTCTTTTCTGTACTAAGTAATGTGCTAGCCACAGAGAATTGTATGATGAACAAGACACAGACTTTACCAGGCTTCAAAAGGCTCATGGTCTAGTGTGAGAGGCAGACTGGTGGACAAAGGATTGCAACACAAGGTGAAGGAGGCTGTGACAGAGGGGAGCATGGGGTCATGGAGTACTGGAGAGCAGAAGGGAGAAAGCTTAGTCATTTCTAGGAAGAGTCATGAGAAAGCCAGCTGAAGAAGGGACACAAAAGCAGGTGCAAAAGCAGGCTGGGTAAAGGCTCTGGGTGAAATGGGGAAACTTCCAGAGAGGCAGCTGGAGGAGGCAGAGGCTAGTGGTTTTATTTGAAGTTTTCCTTGTTAAAGTCTTTGACCCAAGATGGTTTTCAGTCATGGTGCAAGTGGCCCTCAGAATTTTTCTCCAAATCAGCTAAACCAAGCACAAGTCATACAAGAACCCTCAGATTTCTGTTTTCATCAGTGATGAATCCAGATCATCTAAAATCCCAAAGTTCTTTCTGTCTTAGTAATACATGTCTTACTAGATCAGAATCAATGCTTCATCTCCCTGTTTTATTCCCATGCAGCCATCAGCAACCTTGCTCCTCCGTGATGATGCTTGGGAGATGATACAGAAGCCTGCTGAAACCAATAGTCCTTGCTAAACCCAAGGATAACCTTGGTTGGAAACTAACGCTGATGCTTTGTACCTGCTTTTGGCTCTAGCTTCTGAGACATGTGGCCACAACAGCAATACAACATAAATAGAAGCCGTGCTCAAGACCGAGGCACAGAGTAAGGTTGCTTCCTGCTTCACTGCAGTCCACAGCATTGCTGCAGGGTCTGGGACATACTTTAGAGCGATTGTGAAAAACATCAGGTCCATGGACACTGGGGATTATTAGCTCAGGGAAATAGTGTATATCAGAGGGTGAAATCCAAAATTGACTTAAAAAGGACATTGGCGGATAGGCATATAGATAACTCTGCTACAGGCACATAGAGATAATTGAGATACTTAACTGTTCAGTTGACCATTCCGGGAATATCTGAGAGAGTGTCCTCTGGTTGGCCCTACCTGTTAGGAAGGTCACAAACTTGCGAATGGTCTGCCATGGCTTAGGTGGGTCAAAGAGACCAAAGAAAGATAGTTATGATTCCTCAAAATGTGAGGTTTGTGAACCCTCAGCCTGTAAAAATTTCCAAAATATTTTTGTGCATTGATTTTCACGTTTGCTTTAGATCTACACTACTCAAAATTCACCAGCTTTGATGTATTTAGTATAAAATGTCATGAGGTTTGCTACTTAATTTAAATGGTTCAATTTAAATATATACTTCTGATCCTCATTATGCATGGATTCCATCCTTGAAAATTTGCCTACTGGTTAATTTTTTTGTAATCCTAAGACCAATACTTACTGTGCTTTCATGGTCTTTTACAGACGTGTGCCAAGTGATGAAAAATCTGTATCTCCTGAAATGTGTGTGCCCAGCTGAGGTCAACAAGTCATCTCTCTGCCATCTTGTTTCAGCTCTCATATTGTAAATGAGTATCATTTTTATCATCTGTTTAGTGCCAGTTTTAATTCACTAATTTATTTTTGCTTGTTGTTGCTCCTCTTTAAAATGGCCCCCCATAATACTTAAGTCTGTCTAGTGTTCCTAAATGCAAGAAGGCTGTGATGTGCCTTATGAAGAAAATACCTATGTTAGATAAACTTCCTTCCGGCATGAGTTATAGAGCCACTGGCTCCAAGCTCACTGTTCCTGAATTTACAGTAATATCAAATAAGGTGACTCTAAATAGAAATACAAATGAAACAAGGTTATATATTGATTGGTTGATGAAAATATTATGACCAGAGTCTCAGAGGAACCTAATCTTGTATTTCCCCTTAGAGCAATGGCTCATTATAGACAAATTTAGTGTTTACAGTGACTTAATAGAACACATTAATATCAAGTATCATGAATTGACTGTATATGAACAAAAAATATGTTTGTACACACACACATACACGTACACAAACCTACTCATATGCAAATACATAAAACCAAAGCCTAGTAAGCACAAATGTACTATTAGCAGCTAGTGGTTCTAGATACTGGATATGTGACTGTTCATTGTACTATGCTTACAAAAAATTTTTTGATTTAGTTTGGAAAACTTTTAAAAAAAGCTGAGGACAAAAGGTGTCATTTTAAGAGATTTTATGATGGATGCAAACTTTTAGAGATAAAAAATTTCACAGGTTCTCAGAAGTACAGGAATGGAGGTCTTATGAGACCTGAGTGTTGAGCTGTCTTAGTGATCTGGACCCAGCACTATCTTTACCTCTCTGTGTAATCTTGAGCAGGTCAGCTGACTCTTTAGGCCTTGATTTTCTCAAATATTATAGATAAAATTGCTTCTGAAATCTCCTCAAGCTCCACTATTCAGTCATTTTAAGTGAGCCCCAGACAGATTAATATACCAGTATAATTTAGATATTTGGTAAAGAGTTAGCCATAGGATCCAGTGTGCTGCTAATTATGTGATGCTAAAGTATGGGTTAAAAACAAAGTGCCTGTTAAAATGGAAGAACAGTAATGCAATTGGCAAATACTTAGAGAATGGAATTCCCCTGTACAAAGCCAGGCATATTGAAGAAACAAAAACCTTCAAGTAATATGGGATGCATCTAGTGACAAGATTGCCTTGTCACTTGAATAGTTTCCATTTGCTTCCATTTCTGTTTAAGTCAAAAATGACTTATCCTATTATTCATTTGGAAAAAATTGTCTTGTATCTGTAGCCTTTTCTTTAAGTGTCTTGAAGGCACTATTGTGTAAATAGAAAGAAAATAAGATTTGGAATATGTAAAACCTGAATTCAAATTCTCATTTCTCCAACTTCCTATTTCTGTGATCTTGGCAGAATTATGTGTCTTCCTTAAGGCCCAGTTTCTTTATCTGCAAAAATACTGATATTTTCCTTACAAGAAGAAGTTTATATGAGATAATTTTACAAAAATGGCAATAAGAGGTATTCAAAACTATTTGTTTGCCTTTTTCTCAGTCCATAATTAACCATATTTTTTTTTCTAGAAAGACTTTTTGGGGGCACCTGTGTGGCTCGGTCAGTTGAGCATCCAACTCTTGATTATGGCTCAGGTTTTGATCTCAGGGTTGTGAGATTGGGCCCCAAGGCAGACTCTGGCTCCACGCTCAGTGAGGAGTCTGCTTAAGGTTCTCTCTTCCTCTGCCTCTGTCCCTCTGTGCTCTCTTGTATGCTCAGATAAATAAATTAATTTAAAAAGACTAAGACTTATAATGTATTATTAAGAGCACAGTCTTGGGACACCTGGGTGGCTCAGTCGGTTGAGTGTCTGACTCTTGGTTTCAGCTCAGGTCATGATCTCAGTGTCCTGAGATCAAGCCCAGTGTTGGGCTCTGTGCTCAGTTGGGAGTCTGCCTGAAGCTTCTCTCCCTCAGCCCCTTCCCCCACTCTCTCTCTCTCTTTCTCTCAAATTAATTAATTAATTAATTAAAAAAAAAAAAAAAAAAAAAAGCACCGTCTTTGGAGCCAGACTACCTGAGTTCAAATCCTTGCTCTGCTGTTTATCAGCTGGCTGCTTAGAGCAAGTTATCGAAACTCTTTGTGCCTTATTTTCTTTGTGTATAAAATAGGGGTAATAAAAGTACTTACCTCATAGAGCTGCTACATGCATTGAATTAGTAATTATATAGTATTTAGAATGGGGAGAAGCATCTTAGTATCTCTTTCTATTACTTCTAAGAATGGTAAGAAATCCTGCCTATGCTAATAATAAAGGAAGAAAATTTTAGAGTAATAAAGAGTCCCAAATTGTATAAAACTATACATGAGACTAATGGTCAAGGTAATTGATTGTGTACTTTTAGACTGATAGGAGGAAGGAATAATCTTTAGTCACTGATGCTTAAATGAATTTTACTGTACTGAAATATAAAGATTGTATTTTAAGACTTTTGTCCTTAATTTCAGCTCTTGGAATGTATCCCTAGGTCTTCCTTACATCTTCTCTTAGTGCAGTTGCTGAAATGTATACTTTTAAAAAATAACAATGGCTGCTTTTGTTGAGTGGTTCCTAGGTGTGAGGTCTGAGGTTTAACTCTACTTGTTAGTCTGTTTTAATGGATGCTGGGAAGACACAAGGCTGTTGGATAAAAGACAAAGAACTGTTTGTCACTCATGCTACAGCAGTCTTCATGAACATGCACTTCTCCTTCCCCTCCCCCTGTCCCTTGAGCCCCACCAGGACATTGTGACAAAGCCCCACACGGATGCTGTGAACATACTCAGATTTCATTGTGGCCAAGGACCACCAAATTTGGGGAACTTACATTTTCTAGCTAAAAGTAAACAGCATGCTCTTAATCCCAGGGGGAGACATTTTTATCATCTTCCATGGCTGCTCACCGCAAAACAACTCTGAGAAACACTCGAGTAAAGAGCATTCAGATTTCACCTTCTTAGTATACCCAGCTCATGGCAGATTGCCTCTCTCAACATTGGATTCTAGGACCAAAGCCAAACACCTTAATTGGGGCATTTTTACTGGTAGATCACTCTATAGCTAATATTCCATGTGCTTTTACTCCCTATGGCTTCTTAAGGTTTCATGGAGAATTTAGCATGGTTGCCTCTGGGCAGTATTACAAATTGGGTACATTGTGTTTGTGCACCCCATATTCCTATGGAAATCGCTTTTCCTTAAGCAATCTCCCACATTCGGGGCTTACACTGTTAATGGTTCTAACCTGATCTTTAACTGCCTTCTTGGTTTGCTCCCATGCCATGTTCCAGCCCATTGCTTTCTGCTTCTTTGCTTTCAAGCAAGGCTTACCTATTCTGCAGCCAATATCTTCGGGTCCTTCTGTCTCATAAGACTGAGACATAAAATTGACATTAAAATTTCCTAATAGAGGGGTGACTCATCAGAGAAAATAAAATTTTATTTGAAGAGAGACCTTTTGAAGACAAGCTGCTTTAACCTAAAGAATAACCTGAAGGGTGGGAATTTGGGATTTTAAGAAAATATATATACAG
This sequence comes from Neogale vison, assembly GCF_020171115.1. NCBI lineage: Eukaryota > Metazoa > Chordata > Mammalia > Carnivora > Mustelidae > Neogale > Neogale vison. Next base: position 133,062,543 of record NC_058097.1, read on the forward strand.
CTCTGTATGCTTCCTTTGTACATGGTCAGCTGTGGGTCTGAGGGATAAATTTAGTTTTGATTTTATATGAAGCATTGATTTTTGTGTTCTCTGAGCAGGAAAAAGAATATTTCAAGGTATGGATTTAAATAACATTTTCTTTTCACTCCTTATCGTCCACAGGTTTATGAGATCTAGTGTTTGATCTTTGTGAACGCTAAGAGCAGTCATGACTAACTGTTTACAAGTCTATATAGTATCAGGAGTTGCTCTCCTACTAATAAGCAAACCATTACCAAAACCATACTTTTTAGTGGAGGTGCTACCGAGGGACTTCCCATTAGAACATGGAAAATGAAGCTGTGCTTAGGCTGCGAAGCAGCCATTCCGTGACCTAACACTTCTATTGGCACCTGCATTTTGGGTCTGTAATGTTTTCCTAACAGTGCTTTCAAGACCCAAGTGATTTAAAAAGAAATGACTGTGTTCATAAAAACGGGAAACTGTAAACCAGTATAAATGTCAGTTTTTATGTTGATATTTACATATATCCCACAGAGAGACTGAATTGTTTTGTAATATGACTCAATATTTGGGGTCAAATATTTTGGTAACATTTACAGATCAATAAATTAGATACATTCTATCTTAAATGACCAGAAAGAGCTTAGTTTCCCAATATGAAGCAAACTTAAATTTTCAGCAGGGAATGTTCCCTGCAGAATTGTTAATTGCACTGATGCTATAATAGTATTACATTTTAACTACAACTGTGTTAGATTTTCAAGCATCTCAGAGGTTATAAACTAGTCATTAAAATTCATTCCTGTTGGCAATTTGGTCTGCAGAGCCTTTACCCAGTAAAGCACACATCTAATATTTATGTGATTTCCATTTTAACACAACTATTTGAATTACTTGCAATACTATAGCCTTTGTAATGTGCTCCCTTTCTTATCCTTCTCACATGAGCTCTTACAGTATTAATCTGTTAAGGGTGAGATTCCCGACATTAGGAAACTGGTTTGCCCCGTGTGATTTCTCTTAGTTAGGGACTAACTAGATGAAGTTATGTTGCCCAGCATGATAGCGGGGATGCCATTTTTATACTGTTCATATGAGGGAAACGTGTGAGGGAAGATATAAGCTGGGTGTACTTCCTCAAAACATGCCTATCAAATAGAAGTCTGGTACTATGTATTCCCTGCTCTCTAAAACACAACAGGTATGTAGTCCACCAGGGAGTTGGCTTATAGAAAGTCATTTTGCCTTCCCAAGACATTAATTTGTCTCTCTCTTCTGGTCCATCTTGGTTTTCTGTCCTCGAGTGTGACTTCTTATTTCTACCTGGTCTGACAGTTTTATCCTCACTCGTTTCCCTTTGGAGTGAATGCAGCTAACAGCAGGAGCCATACATGTGTCCTACTCCCCCTTCTTCCTAAGCATCTCGCTCAGCGCCTAGCAGTTAGCAGATGCATCATAATGTGTTGTGTGTTAAATTTAAGGATTTGGCTCTAGGCAGGCCTTGACACTTTAATTCTGGTCTATTTGATTAAGTTGGACCCAGAGGAAATAAATATTTATGGATTACCTATTGGGCAAAGAAACTATTAAGTATCATAAAAGCTGGGAAAATGTGATGTGGCCTCATATTAAATTACGAAAAATAGGGTGGGAGATGAGAAAATTAAGAGAAATAAGATGTGCCACTTAAAAGTTACAAGCAAAACTAATGAATTTAAAAGATCACACCCAAATTATACAACATGGTATGTATATTCATGGAAGGTTTGATTTATGACTTCTAAAATGAGGTGGGATACAGGAGAAATCACTTGGCCTAACTTTTGATAAAAAGGTTTTTGATCAGGAGAGTAATGTGATGACACATTAGGAAGGCATGTTATGTTAGGGATGACATGGTAAAGAAGGTTTGTTAGTCTGGATGCCATGTGAGGATAGGTTTGAGGAAGAATGAATTAGAATGCAATATGGCTAGAAGAGAGGGGAGAAATTAGGAAGCTGCTGTTACAGTTTAAATGCAGATAGATGATGGTGCCCTAAACCTATTGTTGGCCATTAGAATGCTTAGAATGGAAGGTCTTCTGAAGATATTGTGGAAGCAGAATTAGCAGGACTTGACAAGGAGGGGATTTGAATCTGCCTCTGATATTGAGCCTGCATGATGTAGAAAAAATTCAGTGACATTAACAGGAATAGGGAAAGCAGGCTGATGAATGCCATAGGAAGGTAAGGGGGAAAAGAGGAGAAAGACAGTGACATTGGATGTGTTTTTTTAGGTGTTTTGGACACTGAGATCTCTTGGGTCTGGTAATTCAGGAGCTGTGATAACTTAGGGCAGATGTAGCTAACCAAGAAGATGCTATTAGTCTGATAGACCAGGAATCCTGTTATTTGCCAGCCCTGTGACCTAGGGCAGGTTATTATATGACTGCCTCTGATTTTCATTTTCCTTGCCAGTATAAAACAGGAAGGGCTTCATAAAAGAGAGCTTAACAAGTAGATGCAATCCAGAAACAGTGGCAGGTAGAGATGATTTGGAATCTGTAGAGAGATTTCTCATGGGCTAAGGGAGTTTGCCCTGGATTCTCTACTGACCTCAGATCAATGCTATCATGTCACTCTGGTTCCTCCCCAGACTTGGAAATTTTCGATCACAATGATCATCAAGGCTTTCCAAGCTGATGCTCATAAATGCCAACAGGGCCTTTGCTTCTGAGTCATGAATACACAGTACATGTAGTGAAAAGGAGGCCTCTATCAGATGCATGCTGGCCAGCTTTAAAAAAAAAAAAAAAGGTACAAGTGACTCCATCCCTTTTTATCCCCTTTCTACCTTCATATATATATATATATATATATATATATGAAGATGAGAAAAACCACAGATTATTTTTGCTGATTTTGTGAGAAGTTCCTCAGTATAGCAGTTCAATCTTCAGTTCCTCTTCTGAGCACCTACATCATAACCTAATAACATCTGATTAGGTAGAGATCAGTTGCCAACATTCAGTTAACCTCAGAATACAGAGAGAAAATGGTAAAAATGTTGCTTAGCTGATTTCTGCCTCTGATGAAAAAATTTGACTTTCTGGTTGGAATATTTTCTTATATAGTTAGATATGTATAAGTTTTGTATTTGCAGCTGGGACTATTTCCCTGCTGATTTTCAGTTCATTTTGTTTCTCATTAACCTTTATAAATATTCTAGTCAGAAATTCCCTTTTATTTAGGATACAGTGCCTTCTTAGCCAAAGAATGAAATGATGCTTTAATGTTGCTGTTATTTTTCTCTATCACTGGTCCTGAGAGAACTACAGAGAAAAGCATGCTTGGAAAAGGAGTTTGGGGTAACGGATACCGGGAATTCCAGCTCTGTGATTTACTTCCTGTGCAACTGGAGGCAAATTATTATCCAGCCTTCCTTGGGTTTAGTTTCTTCATTGGTATGATGGCAATGTTTGTTGTTGAGAGTGTTGTCGGATTATTGAGCAAGATAATGGTGACATTTGTCTAAAGACCTTTAAGCCTAGGCATTCTAGATTTATGTTCTGTGGGTCCAAATCCAGTTTATATCCTGGTCAAGATATTTTACTTTTCTAAATTCCTTTCCTCATCCATAATATAAGGATTATCATAGCTTCTTGTGATGATAAATGAGCAAGTCTGTGAAAAACAGAGTGACTGGATATTTTAAAATGTACAGTAAATATTAGCTATTTCAGTGACTACAGAGCTGGTGCTCAGTACATGGAAACTTCTTTCATTTTCCTCCTCCAGGTAGTCCTTATATAACCTTTCAGGATTTCTCTTCCATATGTTAAGCAAAACAATTCTTAGAATATTGGAGGAAACAGTCCTTACACCTGTGCTGCTCACCTACAAATACAGAGGACTGTTTGCTGAATTAGCCAGTTCCATCTTTTGAACATGAAGCTTGGTAACATCAAGCTCAAGGAGGGTCTCCTTTCTTTAGAGTGGTTGCAAATGGCACAGTCTTCTAGTTAATGAAATTACAAGCTACCCGGCCTGTTCCCTATCTATTTTTCCAGCTTCAGACACATTTCTGGAAAACCCTCTGGGTGCTATCTTTCTTCTTAGTTACCCTTTGCCTTACTTCTCTCTTTCTTATGAGGAAATTTCTCAGGTTTCTCAAGGCACTGATTTATTTTTCCTTTTTCTTTTTTTAAAATTTTTATTAACATATAATGTATTATTAGCCCCAGGGGTACAGGTGTGTGAATTGCCAGGTTTACACACTTCACAGCACTCGCCATAGCACATACCCTCCCCAATGTCCATAACCTAACCACCCTATTCCTACCTGCCTGTCCCCGGCAACCCTTAGTTTGTTTTGTGAGATTAAGAGGAGTCTTTTATGGTTTGTCTCCCTCCTGTTCCCATCTTGTTTCATTTTTTTCCCCCTACCCTCCAAAACCCCCACTCTCCTCTCTACTTCCTCATACGAGGGAGATCATATGATTATTTTCTTTCTCTGGTAGACTTATTTTGCTTCGGATAATACCCTCTAGTTCCATCCATGTTGTCACAAATGGCAAGATTTCATTTCTTTGATGGCTGCATAGTATTCCATTGTATATATATGCCACTTCTCCTTTATCCATTCATCTGTTGATGGACATCTAGGTTCTTTCCATAGTTTGGCTATTGTGGACATTGCTGCTATAAACATTCAGGTGCACATGCCCCTTCGGATCACTACATTTGTATCTTTAGAGTAAATACCCAGTAGTACAACTGCTGGGTCATAGGGTAGCTCTATTTTCAATGTTTTGAGGAAACTCCATGCTGTTTCCCAGCGTGTCTGCACCAGCTTGCATTCCCACCAACAGTATAGGAGGGTTCCCCTTTCTCCACATCCTCGCCAGCATCTGCCATTTCCTGACTTGTTAATTTTAGCCATTCTGACTGATGTGAGGTGGTGTCTCACACTGGTTTTGATTTCTATTTCCCTCGTGCCGAGTGATATGGACCACTTTTATATGTGTCTGTTGGCCAGCTGGACATCTTCTTTGCAGAAATGTCTGTTCATGTCCTCTGCCTGTTTCTTGATTGGATTATTTGTTCTTTGGGTGTTGAGTTTGATAAGCTCTTTATAGATTTTGGATACTAGCCCTTTATCTGATACATCTTTTGCAAGTATCTTCTCCCATTCTGTCAGTTGTCTTTTGGTTTTGTTGACTATTTCCCTTGCTGTGCAAAAGCTTTTTATCTTGATGAAGTCCCAGTCATTCATTTTTGTCCTTGCTTCCCTTGCCTTTGGCAATGTTTCTAGGAAGAAGTTGCTGCAGCTGAGGTTGAAGATGCTGCTGCCTGTGTTCTCAAGGACTTTGGTGGATTCCTTTTTCACATTGAAGTCTTTCATCCATTTTGAGTCTATTTTTGTGTGTGGGATAAGGAAATGGTCCAGTTTCATTTTTCTGCATGTGGCTGCCCAATTTTCTCAACATAATTTGTTGAAGAGACTTTTTTCCATTGGACATTCTTTCCTGCTTTGTCAAAGATTAGTTGATCATAGAGTTGAGGGTTTATTTCTGGGCTCTCTATTCTGTTCCATTGGCCTATGTGTCTGTTTTTGTGCCAGTACCATACTGTCTTGATGATGACAGCTTTGTAATAGAGCTTGAATTGTGATGCCACCAACTCTGGCTTTCATTTTCAACATTCCTCTGGCTATTCAAGGTCTTTTCTGGTTCCATAAAAATTTTAGGACTATTTGTTCCATTTCTTTGAAAAAAAAAATGGATGGGATTTTGATAAGGATTGCATTAAAAATGTAGATTCCTTTAGGTAGCATAGACCTTTTCACAATATTTGTTCTTCCAATCCATGAGCATGGAACATTTTTCCATTTCTCTGTGTCTTCCTCAATTTCTTTCATGAGTATCCTATAGTTTTCTGAGCACACATTCTTTGGCTCTTTGGTTAGATTTATTCTTAGGTATCTTATGGTTTTGGGTACAATTATAAATGGAATTGACTCCTCAATTTCTCTTTCTTCTGTCTTGTTGTTGGAGTATAGAAATGCAACTGATTTCTGAGCATTGGTTTTATATCTTGACACTTTACTGAATTCCTGTATAAGCTGTAGCAGATTTGGAGTGGAGTCTTTTGGGTTTTTCACATAAAGTATCATATCATCTACAAAGAGTGATAGTTTGACTTTTTCTTTGCCAATTTGGATGCCTTTAATTTCTTTTTGTTGTCTGATTGTTGAGGCTAGGACTTTTAGTACTATGTTGAATAGCAGCAGTGATAATGGATATCCCTGCCGTGTTCCTGACATTAGCAGAAAAGCCCTCAGTTTTTCTCCATTGAGAATGATATTGGTGGTGGGTTTTTCATAGATGGCTTTGATGATATTGAGGTATGTGCCCTCTATCCTTACACTTTGAAGAGTTTTGATCAAGAAAGGATGCTGTACTTTGTCAAATGTTTTTTCACCATCTATTGAGAGTATCACATGGTTCTTGTTCTTTCTTTTATTAATATATTGTATCACATTGATTGATTTGCAAATGTTGAACCAACCTTGCAGCCCTGGAATAAATCCCACTTGGTCGTGGTGAATAATCCTTTTAATGTACTGTTGAATCCTATTGGCAAGTATTTCAGTGAGAATTTTCCCATCTGTGTTCATCAACGATATTGGTCTGTAATTCTCTTTTTTGATGGGGTCTTTGTCTGGTTTTGGAATCAAGGTAATGCTGGCTTCATAAAATGAGTTTGGAAGTTTTCATTCCATTTTTATTTTTTTGAAACACTTTCAGGAGAATAGGAATGAATTCTTCTTTAAATGTTTGGTAGAATTCCCCTGAGAAGCCATCTGACCCTGGGCTCTTGTTTGTTGGGAGATTTTTTTAAAAAATTTTTTTTTAAATTTATTTTCAGCATAACAGTATTCATTGTTTTTGTACCACACCCAGTGCTCCATCCAATCCGTGCCCTCTATAATACCCACCACCTGGTACCCCCGACCTCCCACCCCCCACCCCTTCAAAACCCTCAGATTGTTTTTCAGAGTCCATAGTCTCTCATGGTTCACCTCCCCTTCCAATTTCCCCCAACTCCCTTCTCCTCTCAATCTCCCCATGTTCTCCATGCTATTTGTTATGCTCCACAAATAAGTGAAACCATATGATAATTGACTCTCTCTGCTTGACTTATTTCACTCAGCATAATCTCTTCCAGTCCCGTCAATGGTGCTACAAAAGTTAGGTATTCGTCCTTTTTGATGGAGGCATAATACTCCATAGTGAATATGGACCACATTGTTGGGAGATTTTTCATAACTGTTTCAATCTCCTTACTGATTATGGGTCTGTTCATTTTTTCTATTTTATCCTGGTTCAGTTGTGGTAGTTTATATGTCTCTAGGAATGCATCCCTTTCTTCTAGATTGTCAAATTTGCTGGTGTATAGCTCATAGCTCATAACATGTTCTCATAATTGTTTGTATTTCTTTGGTGTTGGTTGTGATCATTCCTCTTTCATTCATGATTTTATTTATTTGGGTCCTTTCTCTTTTCTTTTTGATAAGTCTGGATGGGGGTTTATCAATCTTATTATTTCTTTCAAAGAACCAGTTCCTAGTTTTATTGATTTCTTCTATTGGATTTTTTGTTTGTTTGCTTGTTTCTATTTCATTCATTTCTGCTCTGATCTTTATTATTTCTCTTCTCCTGTTGAGTTTAGGCTTTCTTTGTTGTTCTTTCTACAGCTCCTCTAGGTATAGTGTTAGGTTGTGTATTTGAGGCCTTTCTTGTTTGAGAAAGGTTTGTATTGCAATATATTTTCCTCTCAGGACTGCCTTTGCTGTGTTCCACAGATATTGAACAGTTGTGTTTTCATTATCATTTGTTTCCATGAATTTTTTTCAATTTTCTTTTAATTTCCTGGTTGACCCATTCATTCTTTAGTAGGATGCTGTTTAGTCTCCATGTATTTGGTTTCTTTCCAAATTTCCTCCTGTGGTTGAGTTCTAGCTTCAGAGCATTGTCTTCTGAAAATAAGGGCACTGATTTCTTTTATGACAACTTTGAAACTTGTAGATTTCTGTAGAACACATTTCACTGGATTAAAAAGCACGCTGGTAATAGCAGAGGATTTAAAATCAAATAAATAAACAACCAGTTCTCCAGTTTCTTAAAATCTCCCTAAATAAGATATGATATTGATTAGGTAGGAAATAATGAATTTATTTACAGTTTTCCAGATTTCAGATCAGAGAGGAATGATCACAGGCCCTAGCACAGTTCAGATAGAGCTATTCCACATTTATCTATTCATTTGCTCAGTCTCTCTCAGTACAGTTAGTGAATGCCTAATTTAGGCAGGTTATTATTAGAACAGTAATAATATAACAGCAACAGTAATTGTTATGGGCTGAATTATGTTCCCCCCCAAATTCATATGTTGAAGCCTTAACCCTCAATGTTTCAGAATGTGACTGTATTTGGAAATGTAGCCTTTAAAGAGATAATTAAGTTAAAATGAGGCTGTTAGCATGGGCCCTAATTCAATCTGACGGGTGTCCTTAGAACAAGAGAAAAATTGGACACGAAGAGACATGGAGGGGTATATAGGCACAGAGAAAAGACCGCATGAGGACACAGTGAGAAGGTGGCAACCTGCAAGCAAAAGAAAGAGGCTGCAGCAAAAACTGTACTTACAGAGTACCTTGAACCTGTATTTCTAGCTTCCAAAACAATGATAAAATAAATTTCTGTTGTTTAGGCCTCCTAGTCTGTAGTACTTTGTTATGGCAGCCCAAGCAAACTAATACAGTATATTTCATATCTATATTTATACTTCTAGAAACTTGTTATTTTCGCATACATACCATAGCATATTGGCCAAACACATTGGCTCTGAAGCCAAACCTCCCAGGTTTTAATCTACCACCTACATGACCTTAGGCAAGTTACCTAACCTCCTTATTGAGGTTTCTTCGTCTATAGAATGATTACAGTATCTACACCACAGGACTGGTATCTATAAATGAGTTAGTGTTTGTAAATCATTTTAACAGTGCTGGGCACATAGTAAGCTCTAAAAAGTTATTCCTTAAATTAATGAAGTAAAATGTTATGTCATAGTTCATTTTATTCCTCTTAAATCTTATGAGCTAAAGGGAGAGAAAGAAAGGGATAACATTTGTTGAGCCTTTATTATGCAGTAGACAGTGTGGTGACAATTCCACTCACGTTTGCGCATGTGAGATTAAATTACTGGCAATGTTTATATACTTCGAAGACATTGGGACATTGGGACATTAGCAGAGTGTTAAGGCATTGGCTTGGGACATTCTCCCATTTTGAATCTAAATCTATTTTCCTTTTTCTATTCAGTATTGCACTTGTGTACCAGGAACAGTGGTGGTATCCAAATAAAATGAAGAGGATAGTCATCAAATTGGGTATTGTATCAGTCAGGGTTCAGAACCAGTAGTGCGTGCATGCGTGTGCGCGCATGTGCACATACACACACACACACATGCATGATCTATCCCTCTGTATATTTTGTATATAAATACATAGTGAATCTGTATCCAACTACCTAACTCATATTATGTAGTTAATTTGGGGGAAATTTGAAGTCCATAAGGCAGTCAGGAAGGGAAGATCGTGAAGAGACTGGAACTCCATAAACACAAGCTGGAGCTTTTTGTCCACAGGTAGAGGTCTCTGTCTGTCTGTTTCTCAGAAAGCAAAGCAGTCTCCAAAACGGCTTCCAACTGATTGAAGCTCTCCAAGATAATCTAATTTAAAGCCAACTGATTAGAGACTTTAATTACAGCAGTAAAACATTTTCACAGCAGACCTAGAATCTGATTAAATCATCGGGGGAAGATGTATGTGTGTCACAAAAATGGCTGCTACTTTCTATTCTTTGATTCTCCTGAAAAATTATCTCTTGTAGCTCACCCTCTCTGGAAACATACTGGAAAGGGGATTCTGGGAACATAGGTTAGCTTGGTCAACTTAATACACTGCAAAGCCATTGCTGTTAATTAAAGAAAAGAGACTATAATTTACTGTGTGTCTAACAGTGGAGTATTTTTAAATGATTTTTTAAAAATTCTCACAAAATTGTTGATATTATGACCATTTTCTGAATAAGAAAACAAAGGCTCTGATGGTTTAAATAACTAGCCCAAGTCAGACAGCAAGTTAGTGACTAAAATTAGAAATCAGAGCTGACTCTGAACACTATTGTATTTAAAGACAATGAAAGATAACCTCAAACTACCTTCAGTTCTGAGGGAACTTTAGGGTAGAAGAAAAATCAGTGCTGGTTGGGCCATGTCAGCTGAGTTGTATTTTAAGCAGGTAAGAGACATGAGTTAGCAGAGTAGAATCTACGATTTTTAGTCCCCTTCATGAAGACCTAATTGTAGACTCTTAAGATTTTCTTTTAGGGATAGATGTCCACTTACAAGAAATTAGGAATCACTCTCTGCAGCTGTGTGCGTGTGTGTGTATGTGTGTGTGTGTGTGTGTGTGTGTGTGTGTGTGTGTATGCACATTTGTGTATGATACACTGCTTGAAGAGAAAGGTCTCTTAGTTTTATATACTGGATAATTTCTCCATGAGTTAGATATTACCTTTCAGAGTTCTGTGACAGATCGTGTGATACTTGAAATGATGTTATTTATGAAATAAAATGTGCATATTTAAATATTTGTTGATGACTGGGCCACTTGTAAATTGGTAAGTAGACTCACTGCCTTTATAATAATTTTTATTATTCTGTATTTTACAATGTGCCAAGAACTCTGTGTAGAGCCTTCATATACCATGCCTCAGTTAAGCCTCATAACAGCCCTCTGAAGTTTGCTGCATCCCCATCTACATAATGAAGAAATAAAGGCTTAAAAGGAATCAATGGCCTGCTCCAGGTTTACTACCTTGTGTGTGGAGTTGCTACCAAGTGTGTAGTGAACTAGGTCCAGCTATGTCTGAAGTCCAGATGCCTAGTAACTAATAAAGCAAAATCCTTGCACAATGTTTAAGTGACACTCAGTTATTAAAGTTATAAAGTTGTCTAGCTCTTTTAAAAACATGATGCAAGGATTTAAAAAGACAATTTTTGTAAAGTTATATTGATTTCAAGTCAGTCACCTCAAGTAAAATTTTACAAATGAATGATCCTTCGTCTTTTGCAATATTCTTTCAAAGTCCCGAATAACCTATTTGCGAATTTTGCTTTCACTGTTTGGTGAGAATAGTTCTGAAGTCACAAAGCCAGCCATGTTGGAACTCTGCCACAGATTCTGGTCCCATTTTCTTTTTCTTTCCTTTTTTTTTTTTTTAATTCAAATAGTTATGTTTAATAGGAGCAAGGTACAGTGCTTTACATACATTTTCGATTTCATTAAATTCTCAGTTTTGATTTATTTGTCATAATATTTCAGTCAGGAATTATCATGACATACATTCTATTTATTTTTTAAAGTTTTTATTTAATTTTTATTTTAGTATAATTAACATACAGTGTTATAAAGAAGATGTGGTATACACAGTGGAATATTTTTCAGCCATAAAAAGGAATGAAATCTTGCCATTTGCAATGACATAGATGGAGGTAGAAAGTATAAAGCTAAGCAAAATAAGTCAGTGAGAGAAAGACATATACCATATGATTTCACTCATATGTGGAATTCAGGAAACAACAAAAAAAATGAGCAAAGGAAAAGAGAGAGAGAGAGAGAAACCAAGAAACAGACTCTTAACTATAAAGAGAACAAACTGATGGCTGCCAGAGGGGAGCTGTGTAGGGAAATGGGTAAAATAGGTAATGGGGATTAAGGAGTGAACTTGGTGTGATGAGCTCTTGTCCCATTTTCTACTTATCACTCATGATTGATTCTAATTCTAGAAGAATCTCTTCAAGTACCCATTTGTTGACACACAGAAAAATGATTTGGGAGAATATTCCAAAAGCGTGACATCATTTGATTGTAAGTACAAATACCAGTTAACTTTTTTTTTTTTTTTAAGATTTTATTTATTTATTTGTCAGAGAGAGAGGGAGAGAGAGCGAGCACAGGCAGACAGAGAGGCAGGCAGAGGCAGAGGGAGAAGCAGGCTCCCCGCCGAGCAAGGAGCCCGATGTGGGACTCGATCCCAGGACGCTGAGATCATGACCTGAGCCGAAGGCAGCTGCCCAACCAACTGAGCCACCCAGGCATCCCACCAGTTAACTTTGATAGTAACAATCTGACTTCCTTAGTCAGTGTCTACAAACACATTTTGTTTGAACACATTTGTTATAGTCTTGTTTTATTTCTATACTTAAAAAGTAACCATTTGTCAAATTTGGTATAATGCTATGCTTTCATAATGGCTGTATAATAATATATGAAAATACTAAGGGAGTCTGGCCTTCTTTGAGAAAATTAGGGCTGAACAATTTGTATGTGCTTATGGAATTCTAGCATATCACATCTCAATGATAAGCTATAATGACTATAATAAGCCTTGGAAAATTCAGTCCAAATTTCAAAATGGGGTTCTAGTTAACAATAGAAGTTTAAAGGTTACTCTAATTAACGAATGTGCTTGCAGTATTTTAAGTGTATTCATTTAAATTTAGTCATATATTATGAAGCATTTAAATCATTTTAAACATGCGCTCAGAAACCACATCCGTTGTACTTAATAGCTAAAGACTATATTTTTACATGGAGAGTACAATTCATATCAGAACTGCCTGTTGTGGAGTTCACCATGAGTCCTTTGGATATTAATAGTTTGAGCACATAGTTCTAAAAACCTAATTCCCTTGGAGAAAAAGCATAATTTGGTTTTAGTGAGAATAAGGTCACTGTTTGAAAGGAAGGAAGGAAGGAAGAATGAAAGACAGAGAAAGAGGACAGAAAGAGAAAGAACAGGGAGAAAGAGAGAGAGGGAGGGAAGGACAGACGGGAGGAAGGAAAAGAAAGAAAACATAATGGGCGCCTGGGTGGCTCAGTGGGTTAAGCCTCTGCCTTTGGCTCAGGTCATGATCTCAGGGTCCTGGGATCAAGTCCCGCATCAGGCTCTCTGCTCGGTGGGGAGCCTGCTTCCTACTCTCTCTGCCTGCCTCGTTGCCTACTTGTGATCTCTCTGTGTCAAATAAATAAATAAAATATTTAAGAAATATATTTAAAAAAAAAAAGAAAGAAAACATAAGTACATCAATCAGTAAGAAATAATACTGATGCTGGACAAATCAGACCAGTCTCTAGACTTGTATTTTCATGGAAATGCGCTTTTTTTCTTTATCAGTATATGTTTCCATCTACACAAAGTAATGTAAATCAAAGGTCTCTCTCACAGTGTGTCTTTCCTCCTTTTTAAGAAAAGGCATGCATTTAAGTGTTACCTTCTAAAGTAAGAAAGAATGAAAAGGTGAACAGTCGCACTCTCTCTGTAAGTAAGCTTACAAACAAAATGGATGCCCACTTTGGTGCAGTCACAAAGGAACAAACACACACGCACACCTCATGAGACTGTCCCTGTGTTTAGGCTCAGATGTTACTTTTCTATAAAGGGAATGCAGGTAAAGTGTTTATTAGTTCTTCAGAAAGCCTTTACTCGTGTAAACAAATTGACAGGAAAAGCCCAGAGCAGGCACCCTGAATGAGATGGTTTTACTGTCAGCAATGAGGCATGAAACCATGTCTGTGCCACTTCTGGGAGAAGGAAAGAGGGGGAGGAGGGAAGGGAGGAAGGAGGAGAGAAGAAGGGTCCCACACCTTCGTTTAAATTGCAGTCTACCTCTTAAAATAGAATGCGACGTAGTCCTCAAGGAAGTATCCTGAGAATATCTGGGAATCTGGCTTTAATTAATGGGCTCAGATACAGCTGAACTGAGTAAAAGCAACTGCTTTGGTGAGCTGTTTATGACCTAGGCTGTGCTGCCCTGAAAGGACAGTGGTCAGAAAGAAAGGGCCCAGCCAGCGATACCCAGGCTGCCATGGTCCACCTTTCCCCCTGAATATTCAAATGAAATGTGTGGAAAGGAGTATCAAGATGACCCTCATGCCTGTAATACACGATCCATTTATGACGCATAATATTCTCCATGAAGCACTCACACCATTTGTAACAAGGAAAATGAAACAAAGCAGATGAGAAAATGTGTCTCTATGTGGGGCATCATTCTGGAATCCAGTTTGATGACAGTCCATTTACTTTTTAATCTTGTATTTGCTCGTTTGATACTCACAGAAGGAAGGAGGGAAGTAGAGCAAGCAGTAGGACTGGCTCCATGAAAACACATTCCCCCGTCTTCGTCCACTTGCAGCATGAACTGATCTCATTTTCAGAAGCACTAAAATACATTGAGGGTCTCTCATTGGCATGGCAGCGTGCCCCCTGAGTGACATGTAGGCGACTGACACATAAGTAGGCTGTGCACAGAGCACTGGGTACAATATCAAGCCCCGAATTTCAGTTCTAGGTTCTGTGACTAACATCATGACTGAGAGTGACTTCCTTGATTTCCTTGAACCTCAATTTCCTCCTCCGTAAAACACAGTTATAATAATATTTGACACTTAAATCATCTCTGACATTGTCATAATTTCTTATAGAATATTAAGTATCCTGAAAGCAAATTTATGTAAAGAGAGTTTATAGACTTAAAAGGGCTACTTAAGGTTACTCATCATCACTGGTATTTTATTTTTCTTCATGTCTTTGAGAGAGAGAGAAAGCATGAGCAGAGGGAGGGGCAGAGGGAGAAGGAGAAGCAGGATCCCTGCTGAGCAGGGAGCTCCACTTGGGGCTAGATGCCAGGACCCCAGAATCATGACCTGAACTGAAGGCAAACACATAACTGACTGAACCACCTGGTGTCCCGTCATCATTGGTATTTTATTTTATTTTTTTTAAAGATCTTATTTATTTATTTGACAGAGAGATCACCGGTAGGCAGAGAGGCAGGCAGAGAGAGAGAGAGGGAAGCAGACTCCCTGCTGAGCAGAGAGCCCGATGCAGGGCTCAATCCCAGAACCCTGAGATCATGACCCGAGCCGGAGGCGGAAGCTTAACCCACTGAGCCACCCAGGCGCCCCATCACTGGTATTTTAAAATCACATTTGTTTCCTCTCATGTGTTGTTGACAAGTTGCTCCTCTGTCACTCAGCCCCTGCTGGACTTCTCAGGTCTATAGACAAAAGGTAGTGAGCTAGGAATGAAAAACTTAGAAATTATTCTTTCTGGAGGTCTTACTAACCTGCTAGACAATTCTCTCTCTTATTTAGGACGATCTTACAGTGCTTATGATGATTATCACTTAGTGCTGCTTTTGGTCTAAATAAGAAAAAAAAATGTGGTGATTAAAAAGAACCCTCCTATTGGCAGCTGAATCTCAACTCATAAGTCTAGTCTAATTTAATGTATGGTATTGGAATAATGACTTCCTCAGATTGCAGTCCCATAGTGACTGTGGAGAAAGAAGGTTATTGAGTAACCCAGCACCTAATACAGACCATATGAATTTTATGTTGGCTATATTAAGTACTTATTTTCTTTTCACAGTAGTTAATAAGCTAGTAAAAACCATAGGCAATCTTTTGAAACCCTGAACACTCTGCCTAAAAGTCTAAATTTCCTGGTATGAGAGACCCTTAGGCCAATAGCTGGACTGATAAGCATCTGTTCTGGCAGAGTTACTTTAGTCATTTAACAAAAATAGGGTGTTGCATAATGGTTAAGGAACTGGACTTTGGAACCAGACAAATCTGGGTTCAAGGCCAATTCAGGCACTTCATAGCTATGCAATTACTTTTAGCCTTAATTTGTAATAATAGTACTTTTAAGACTTCTTGGGAGGATAAAATGTAATAACGCATAAAAAGGCATTGGCAAAATCAATCATCAATTCTAAAATTATATGTTGGTTACCTATTGCTGTTAACAAATTATCTCAAAATTTAATGGCTTAAAGCAACAAACATTTAAATCAGAAATTCAGGAATAGCTTGCCTGGGTGGTTCTGGCTTGGGTTTCTAATGAGGTTGAAGTTATGATGTTGGCCAGAGTTGCAGGTGTCTCAAGGCTTGACTGGGCTAGAAAATCCAATTCCAAGATGGCTCACTCACACGGGTATTGGCATAAGACCTTAGTTCTTTACTGGCTATTGGCATAAGGCCTTAGTTCTTTGCTGCCTCTAAGCAGAAGGCCTCAGTTCTTTGCTGCATAGACCTCCCTATAGGGGTGTTTGAGTGTCCTCTCAATGTGGCATTTGGCTTCTTCCAGAGCAAGTGATCACGAAGAGAACATATGTTAACCACAGTGTCTTTTATGACATGACCTAGCTTTGAAATTCATACTCCGCCATTTCCATGAATGAGATCCTATGAGGTACAAAAATCAACCCCACTCACTGTGGAGGAAGAGGGCTATGTAAGACTGAGAATGCTTGAGGCAGGGATCATTGGGGCCATCTTTGAGACAGGCTACCCCATTTGGGGAAAGTGAGAACCTATCTTTTGTTGTGTACTCATGATATTTCTAAAGAAGAATGTCCCTTTACTCAAAGTGCTGAAAGGGAGTCTGAGAGCTAATGTGTGTGACAATGATAGAGACTCAAAGAAAAATGCAGGGGGGAGAAACACACTTCTCATAAGTACTAATGGAGTTAGGCTTTTATAATTCTTTGATTCTGAATTTTACGCTTAGTTAAAAGTTTCTAGTTCTCGCTGGGTATCTGAGGTCATGACCTAAATAATCAGGTTCTCCTGACCTAAAAAACAATAGTTCTTAAAAGATTCCAAAGTCTATGGGTAGGAGAAGAATCCATGAAACAAGATGGGATAGGGAGGGAGACAAACCATAAGTGACTCTTAATCTCACGAAACAAACTGTGGCTTGCTGGGGGGAGGGGGGTTAGGAGAAGGGGGATAGGGTTATGGACATTGGGGAGGGTATGTGCTTTTGGGTAAATTGGAAGGGGAGGTGAACCATGAGAGACTATGGACTCTGAAAAACAATCTGAGGGGTTTGAAGTGGCGGGGGGGTAGGAGGTTGGGGTACCAGGTGGTGGGTATTATAGAGGGCACGGCTTGCATGGAGCACTGGGTGTGGTGAAAAAATAATGAATACTGTTTTTCTGAAAATAAATAAATTGGAAAAAAAAAGATTCCAAAGTCTGATAGTTTTTTGAGAAACTCCTTTCAACCTGGAAAAAGAACGAATTACTGCCTTTAATCAAATATTCTTATCAGTGGAGTAGTTCATGCTCTCTTGATGCTGAATCATACATGCTAAGGTATAAGGCTTGTCCATAAGCCTCTTTCACCTGGAGGGGTCCCAAGTTATCTTCCTTATCAACTCTGCTATGATTTTTCTCTCTTATAGTATTATAATGAGTCTTTATTGTATTTTATTTTAGATGATGGTGGATGGCAAAGATTATCAAGAGAGCCAGGGGCCTCACACAGGTCCACTATGACCAGTATGGAAAAATCAAATGTACCGTAAATGGTGTTGCTCTCGTTTCATCAGTGCAGTGACTAAGTGCTCAGGGATTCAGTGTTCCAAGGATTGACGATGGCAGTAAGCCTGGTGGAGCCTCAACTCACTCACCATTTTCCACCTTTGGGATCTTGAGCAAATTACTAACCTCTTTGTACTTCATTTTTCTCATCTTCACAGTGTAAATAATAATAGTATCTGTCTCTTAGGGTTTTGTAAGGTTTAAGTAAGTTAAGATAGGGAAAGCATTTAGAACAGTGCCTGGCAAATCCTGATTATCATGCATTAATTATTATTACTGTTATCTGACTAGAAAACATACAACATATATATTTATTTATATTCATACCTCTCTTTCTTTCTCTCTCTCTGTGAATATTTTTTTAATGTGTACTTGAGATGAAATTTTTGGTCTTTTTGCCAATTCCTTAGGCAAGATTTATATTCTTAATCTTAATAAGTATCAATAGGAAGAAAATTTCATTCATTCATTCTCTGCTTACTTAGCAAATCTACTTTAAGTCTCTGCTATGGGCTACGAATTGTGAATGGGAAGGTCCTGGGATAAAATCATATACACACATAGACACATACACACACAGATTTGGAAATTTATATTAAGGAGATTAAAATCCAGTAAAAGAGATAGGCATACTTATAAATAACTCTAAACCAGTATATGTACCAGTGTGACATGTGTAATAAAGAAGCTTACAGAAAATTCAGTGGTTGAGTGAAATAGAAAGCAGTTGTTTCCCAAATGGGATGTTTGGGATAGGCACCATAAAGAAGGATGAATTTAAACTGGGCCTTAAAAATGGGTTGGTTCAGACAGACAGAAAATGTCGAAAAAGGGAGAAAAGCACTCCTGATATGAGGAAGTGGTGATGCAACATGGGGGCTTAAGTGGGTAGGAGAAGAATCCATGAAACAAGATGGGATAGGGAGGGAGACAAACCATAAGTGACTCTTAAACTCACGAAACAAACTGTGGGTTGCTGGGGGGAAGGGGGTTGGGAGAAGGGGGGTTGGGTTATGGGCATTGGGGAGGGTATGTGCTTTTGGGTAAATTGGAAGGGGAGATGAACCATGAGAGACTATGGACTCTGAAAAACAATCTGAGGGGTTTGAAGTGGCGGGGGGGTAGGAGGTTGGGGTACCAGGTGGTGGGTATTATAGAGGGCACAGCTTGCATGGAGCACTGGGTGTGGTGAAAAAATAATGAATACTGTTTTTCTGAAAATAAATAAATTGGAAAAAAAATCTAAAAAAAAAAAAAAAGGGCAGGAAAAACTTATGGCAGAAACAGCCCACTATTTGAAGTAAGTGAGGATATGTCCGCATTCCTGGAACATGGGCTTGAAGACCAAGAGTCAGTCCTATATCAGAATGAATGCTGAGAACTCTGGACATTAGTTGATAGACATCCAGAGCTATACAAAATTTCTTACCAATGTTTGATGTGTATTAGCTCCTTTTCTTTGAATCATTAACCTACATGTTTGAGAAATTTGCTAGTTCTGGAAAACCCTTTGTGAAAAGCTACAAAAACCTGTGAAACCAGTATGACCATCTATTTGGGAAGTGCTTAGGAACCACATTGCACAAAGTAGATTTGTGTCTTGTTTTGGGATTTGAGTTTATCAGAATTGATGCCATAGGACTCAGAGGACTCATGTATGCAAGAATGATAGGCTTATTTGGAGTGGGAGGCTGCTAGCCCCCAGGCACAATGTTCTCAAACAGGAAGTGCCAGAGTCCCTAGAAGGACAAAGGAAGGGAGTATATGAAACACTTAGAAGCACGGGCTTTAGAGATGTGGGTCTTATTTAGAGATTTAGGGTCTTATTATGTAGTAGCTCTGCCATTTGCTATCTGTGTGATTTAATTAATTTTTTTTATTTTTCATTTTTTTGTGTGTGTTAAGCCTGTATTTTTCAACTTACTAAACGTCTACTTCTAAGCTGACTCATTTTTTTCTTTTAATTTTTTGTATTTAAATTCAATTAGCCAACATCTAGTGCATTATTATTTTTGATATAATTTGTAACAATTCATTAGTTGCATACAACATCCAGTGCTCATCACATCACCCAGTTACCCCTTCCTCCCACCCTCCTACCTATCCACAACCCTCAGTTTGTTTCCCAAAGTCAAGAGTCTCTTATGGTTTGTCTCCCTCTCTAATTTCTTCCCTTTCAGTTTTCCCTCCCTTCCCCTATTGTCCTCTGCACTATTTCTTATGTTCCACATATAGGTAGAAACCATATGATAATTGTCTTTCTCTGATCGACCTATTTCACTTAGCGTAATACTCTCCAGTTCCATCCATGTTGATGTAACTCATAGGTATTCATCCTTTCTAATGGCTGAGTAATATTCTGTGCAGTTTTAAACAAAATATTTATTCTCTTCTTTAGGATTATTCATCTATAAACTTACAATAACTAAGACCTCTTTATTGTATTATTCTGAGGATTTATAGATATCATTGCTGTAAAGTGCTTGGTATTTGGCACAAGAAAGTGCTCAGTCGCTGAGGAATGTAATTATTGATGCTGTTGTTGACGCAGCGTTGTTGTTGTCACTCTCAGATGTTCCGGATGGAGAGAGAGCTATGTCCCACAATGAAAGCATTGGTTGAGAGTGAGGTATTTGAACTGTTACCATGTAGGATATCGTTCTATTGAAAGTCTGCCTCCCCATTTTTCTATAATTGGACAATGAGGACTAATCTGGAGGGCCTACCAGGTCATTCACCTTCGTGCTATAAGAATAGCTTTTTTGTCTAAGGGAAGATTATTTTCTTTGAGAGCACATCTGTGGGGCTGCTAACTTACTATGAATGAGGAGGGAGGAGTCTCTATCCAGCCAATGGGAAGAGCTGAATGAACCCTGGTGCTTCATGGAATGAGAGATGCTGTTCAAATTCTGTTGCTTGTATTTGTCTTCTTAGAGCTTCTGAAGGAAACCCAGGAATGAGTTAATGTACCTCCTCTGTGCTTCTGGAGCGCTCCTAGTAATATCAGGGACTATGTAAGAACAAAGGCTCCGATGTTAGACCTTTCTGTGCCTCAGTTTTCCCACCTACAAAATGCTGAATTTTTGTATAGCTTCACAGAACTAATATATATAAAGCTGTTCTGACAGTGCCTGGAACACTGGCCCAGGCGTGGTAGCTGTTGTGCTAAATGATCATCACGATGTACAGTGATTGTGGGCTTGATTGTTTATATCCATTGTTGGACTCTAAGCTGATGCATTTTGAAGAATGTATCAACGATATGAACTTACATTCCTAGGAAAATTGTGGGAAAATAGAAACTCATGAAGTAGGAGAGAAGGCCCATCATCCCTCCAAAAGGAGAAGCATTTCCTATCCTGAAAGTGGCCTGTAGCAACCAAAGAGAGCTAGAGCCTGCCATGCATTAACACCAGTCATGCCCAAGGCCTGATTTTAGCCCTTGAGTTGCCAGGTCTATGCCAGCAACATCAGGGGTGACCAAGCCAGAGCCAGTCGGAGCAGGAAGACCATACTGGCTAAGCCCCTTTGGGCTCCTGGCAAGGAAAAGTGGAACTGGGCAGAGAGTGTAGGAGAAAGCTCGGGAAATTAGGGTGCAGAGAAGGGAAGTAGAACACTGAACACATTTCAGCCACCTCTCTGTTTCTCATCCAGCCAGTTCATAACCGTAGCAACAGATGTGTGATGCCTTCAGGTACCACACTTTATAAGCCAGAGAGGTGTTTGAAAATTATTTTTGACATAATGGCTATACGTATTCTAGATTCCAGGAAGTCTGAGTCAAAGTAGCTCCTGAGAACTGCAGGGTTTGGAAATGTTATATCTTCTGGGAAAGGTTTCATTATTTAGTGTCAGCCCCATTATTAGGTCCAGGGTCATCGCAAAACTGCATTTCAATTTTGCCCTTTTAATCCTCAGAGCTGACACTTAAACAAGGTCACTATAGCCACCCGGGCACTATTAAGTTGGATTTAAACTTGGACCTTTTTTCTTACATTTTGACGTGTGATCAGAAAGCTAAGGGGTAATATATTCTGCATTGTATCAGAAAGTATTCATATCAAACCCTTATTTTTAACTCTGTCTTCCTATTACTCAAATTATTTGTAACCATTGGATTTTTATTTGTTTCTAATATAACTCCATGGTAGTAAATTTGGGAAATTTAAAACTCAATCACAATTCAGTACACAAAGATAAATAAATAAATACCACTTCTTTTATTTCTAGTTTTTTTTTTTTTTTCTGTTACAAATTATGCGGCTAAAAATATTCTTGGACCTGTCCTCAGGATCAAGAAGTTCTCCAGGGTAGAGCAAGAAATTCTATGGAGCAGTCTGAAGAATTGAAGGTGTTTTGATAGATCTTAGGATGTTCAGAAATTTAGTAGATAATTCTGAATTCCATTGTGGCTGAAATTACTTCTGCTTCTATGAGCTATTAGTTCTGTCACTCCTAAACCTCAACAATACGTGGCTTTTCAGACTTAACAATTTTTTTTCTTACAATATGACAGATATTATTTAAAATATTTGCTTTTGAAAATTATCAGGAAGTTTGGGGTGCTTGGGTGACTAAGTCGATTAAGCATCCCGCTCTTGATTTCAGCTCAGGTCATGATCTCAGGATAGTGAGATCGAGCCTGGCATCACTCTGGGCATTGCGGTCAGCTTAGGAATTCTCTCCCTCCTTCTTCCACTGCTCCTCCCTCCTGCTCTCTCTCTCTCTCACTTTCTCAAAAAAAAAATTATTAGCTATTTTTTGTGTTTAATTATTTTGTATATTACACTTTATGATTGGAAACTTTATAGCCTTTGTGAATTTTTTTTTTTTTTTTTTTTGGAGAGGTGGAGGGTTACCCAGCCTCTAAGATGCCTCCAGTTATCCCTGCTTCCCAATTTCATGCCTTTACATCATCTCCATGTGCACTGTTTCAGGATTTTTCCTGTGTGATTGATAGACTGTAGCCAAAGTGATTATATATGATTTTCAAGGCTAGATCATAAAATACAATTTTATGCCTTTCTTTCTATCTAAGATCCCTCTCTTCAGGGAATGCTAGCTGTCATGTTCTGAGAATAATCAAGCAGCCCTGCAAAAAGGCTCACAGGGTAAGGCACAGAGTCCTTCTATCAGGAGTTATGTGGATAAGCCATCTTGGAAGTCAATCCTCAGCCCCAGTGAAGGCTTCATACACTAGAGCCCTAAACCACATCTTGACTGCAACCTCCAGAGAAACCTTGAGCTAAAACCACCTGGCTAGCTACTCTTGGATTCCTGCCCCACAGAGACTGTGACATAATAAATACTTGTTGCTTAAGCTATTCAGTTTGGAATAATTAATTGGCAATAGATAACTAAAACAATAGGATTTAGAAAAGCATCTTATACAAATGACATATAAAAGTAATAAAAGCTTATTAATCATATATGGTATAAAATTTTCTTTCTTAATTTGAATTGTGCTCCTTATTTATACAAAATATCTTTTGTCTTTTGAACTGAATTTTCTCTGGAATTTCACCAGAGCTGACTTTTGTTATATTAAACCACAATTTTTTTCTTTTGTTTTTCTAATATGTCTTCACTAGACCTTATAATCATAAGTTTATGATTTAAACATAAGTTTAAATGAGTTTAAACATAAAATAATTTGTTGATTTTTGTTATTGCTGTTAGCAGCACATGAGCAGGTCATTTGAACCTAATTTCAGATTATTTGTTTTATCGTTTGGGCATTTAACTTATTTTCATCTATTTTGAACAAATGTGTTTTGTTTGATTTTTACATTTTGATTTATGCTTTCCATTTATGCTTCCTTGTTGACTCATTTCCTACACATCCTTATAAAAAATTCTACTTCAGAGATGTGTTTATAAAGTCACACAAGTGTAAAGAAATACTTGAATTATCAAAATCGGTCAGATTTATGTTCTTCAAAATGTGCATCATAACATAATATTGGGACATAAAACCAATTTCGTGCAATGCATTTCAAATCTTTTTAGCCATGGCCCACATTAAGAACTCATTTTATCTTACAAGCAAATATATATGTACATTAAGATGTTGGACAAGAAAGATGCATATATTTGTGTTGGAGAGTAATGGAAAATGCATACAATACTGTGGGTTAGAGGCAGAACAATTTGAAAAATGTTGGTCTGGCCTATTTAACTTTTCTCTATAAAAAATGAGGGAAGTAACATGCCTTAGTCTTGTCACCACTCCCCTACACACTTCCTAATTTTTATTACTAATAACATTGATTTTATATATATAATATAAATAAATATTTATAGATATTATATACTTTATATATATTATATTATATATTTATATAGAGAGACTGAGAGACTATATATGTATGTATATATATATAGACTATATGTGTGTGTGTCTGGTGTGTGTGTATATATATGTATATATATACACACAATATAGACAGTTTTCCCTTTGTGTATCTCTCATTCCCTTGATTTATCCATTCCATAGCTAAAAGGCTGAAAGATGGACTTCCTGCCCTTCTTCACCCATTTTGCCCATCTCCACCATGCCCCGCTCCCTCTCCCTGCTGTGGCAACTACCAGTTTGTTCTCTGTATTTATGGGTCTGTTTCTGGTTTTTTGTTCATTTATTTGTTTTGTTTCTAGACTCCACATATAAGTGAAATGAAATGTATTTGTCTTTCTCTGTCTGACTCATTTCACTTAGCATAATACCCTCCATTCATGTTTTTGCAAAATGGCAAGATCTTTTTCTTTTTTATAACTGAGTAATATTACGTGTGTGTGTGTGTGTGTGTGTCTGATGTCTTCTTTATCCATTCATAATAGAAGAACATTTAGGTTGCTTCCATATCTTGGCTATTATAAACAATGCTGCAGTCAGTATAGGGATGTATATATCTTTTGTAATTAGTGTTTTTGTTTTCTTTGGTAAATATCCAGTAGTGGAATTGCTGAATCATATTTTATATATATATATATATATATATATATATATATACACACACACACATATATGAAACTCCATATTGTTTTCACAGTGACTGTACCAATTTACATTTACACCAACAGTGCACAGAGTTCCTTTTTGTCTACATCCTCACCAACACTTATTCTTGTCCTTCTGACAGGTATAAGGTGATATCTCATTGTGGTTTTGATTTGCATTTCAATGTTGATTAGCGACATTGAACATCTTTTCATGTGTCTGTTAGCCATTTGTATGGTTTCTTTGGCAAAATGTCTATTCAGATCCTCTGCCCAGTTTTAGCCAGATTATTTGTGTGGTTATTGTGGTGTTGATTGTATAAGTTCTTTATATATTTTGGATAATAACCCTTTATCAGATAAATCATTTGTGAATATCTTCTACCATTCAGTACATTGCCTTTTCATTTTATTGATGGTTACTTTCATTCTCCAAAAGCTTTTTATATTGGTATAGTCCCAATAGTTTATTTTTGCTTTTGTTTCCCTTGTGTGATGAGACATGTCTAGAAAAATGTTACTAAGGCTGATGTCAAGGAGATTATCGCCTTTGTTTTCTCTGGGATTTTTATAGTTTCAGGTCTTATATTTAGGTCTTAAATTCATTTTGTATTTATTTTTATGTATAACATGGGATTTTAGATACAGTGATTATTACTAATGCATTACTTATATGTGAAACATCTTTCAGTTTTTTCATCTATATTCTATTTATAGCAATATTTATATCAATATATATTCTTGTTATATTTAATTTGTTTACATATTCACCATCAGTTTTACCCATAATAACTCAGTTATTGAATTTTTAAGTTATATTCTTCTTTTAGTTTTGCTATAGAACTTCTCTGAGTAACTTATCAAGGAAGGTATTATTTTAATATGATGAGAACTGGGAACTAGAATAGTATGATTTGAGCAAGAAGAAACAGCCCCTAATCCCTTGGTTTTTACTAGCATAGTTTTCAAAAATGTGTCATTATTTTGAATAGATTAACATGCATTTTTAAAACAACTCTTGCTCAGCAAATATTTTAGGAATACCAAATTATTTACCAGACATTTTTGTAGGCAAAAAGAATATAACATCTAATTGAGTGGCTCACAAAAAACATACGGGATGAACTCTATGTGCAGAATTTAATACAATAATGAGGAAGAAGATGCTGATATCAACTAAGTCTCATTAACATTCACTGTGTGTTCTCGGTGCTAAGTTCTTTAAGCATATGAAAATCGTATAATGTTCAGAAAACTCTACAGTGTAGGTGCTATTATTATCCCTATTTAGAATTTGATGGAATGGAGGCACAGATAGTCCAGTTTAGTCAAGTTGAGTGGACGAGTGGAAGCAGAGCCAGCATTCAGCGTCCGGTAGTCTGGCGTCAGAACCTGTATTTTTAGTTGATTCTTAATCCAATATGTTAAGGTTGAGGTTTTAAGTTCTTTTAGGGTTTATTTCTACTAAATTTCTTATGAATAATAATAAAAAGCCACTTTAAATGATATCTTTTAATTCCAATACGGTGGATTGGGCTAACAGAGACTCCCTTACTACAAATATATAGAAATGGTACATACAGCATGACCAAAAAGAAAAAAAAAAAAGTATCTGAGCTTAAAAGAAAGAAGTGGAAATTCTCACATGCTAGAAGCAAAGAGGGAATTTAAAACCAGGCAAATGCTCAAGCTGAACGTGTAGAGACCCTGGGGGAGTCTTGTATAGGCAGAGTTGAGGTGCTGGGAAGGCTGCCCTTATATGAAAAGATGATGAGAAAAACACCTTCTACCAGCCAAAGTAAAGCTGTTGAAAGTGTGACTTTTTGGCTCTGAATGGGGAAAAAAGCAGTAGTTACCCATGAGCAATCTTAAATTCAAGGCTCCCTCATATGTGGATGCAGATTTCAATTCTTGCAGTACTGGGTTTGTGAGATTAATGTAAGTCTGGTACTGAACCAGAGAAAGCCTTAGAGCTCTTGGCAGTTGCACACATAAAGTCCCTTGTAGGGATGCTCCCAGGACACAGAACAAATGGACTCTACACAACAAAAGACTCTGCAGGAAAGATAAGCTCACAACAAAAATCACTAAGCACATGCTATACAATATTCAACGACCTGGAGGATTAGCAACCCAAGAAATTTCAGATAATTGGAAAATATGAAGGCCTATAAAAATTTGCATTTAAAATAATTTTAAAAAGAGGCAGAAGACTATAAATCATAATAAAAAGTAGGTTGCTATGAAAAATTCCAAATGGAGTGGAAAAATGACAAAAGTTGATCAAATAAAAATATATAGATGAATTTTATGGTATGGGGATTATATCTCAATAAAGCTATTATTAAAAGACTTTCAATGAGAAAACAATGCTGAATGTTAAATCATTATATCTGAACAGCATGTTAGGCACAGCTGAAGAGATCCAATACAATATGAGATTTAGATGAAGAAAGTAACCAATATAGAGCACAAACAGAAAAGGAAACAAATATGAAAGAGGGTTTAAAAGACATGGAGAACGCATGTGTTCATTCTGCAAACACTAGTAAGTTGAGCACCAGCTACATCTATGACAGTTTTCCACATGCTCGAAGGGGGAGGATGGGAGAACTTGTCCTCACTGGGAGTATGTGTTTTATGGGGAAAATGAGAGAGTTGGCAAATAACTTTGGTAACCAAATCCACAGCATTTCAGATAGTGATAACTGTCTTGGAGTAGGGCACAATGCACAGGAGCAAGTGTGGTTGAAGAGCCAGTGTGGTTGTGTGGTGTTGGTGGAGTAGTCAAAAAGATCTTCACTGAGAACTGACATGAGGTCAGTGATGCAGACACCTTGGGAAGGAGGTTTCTAGGCAAAGGGAAAGGATTAGAAACACCCTTAGCATGATAGAGGAGCAAGAAGGAAGTGCATGGGTTGGGGGTGGATTGGGGGACAGAGAGCGGAGGGGCAAGAAGCCACAGAGGTAGACAGGACTGGGAGTGGGGAAGATGTTTTCAGACCCTGTGAGACTGTAAGGACTTTTGCTTTTTTTTTTTTTTTTAAGGTTTTATTTGACACAGAAAGAGAGATCAAAAGTAGGTAAAGAGGAGTAGGGAATTTGGGTAAATTGGAAGGGGAGGTGAACCATGAGAGACTATGGACTCTGAAAAACAGTCTGAGGGGTTTGAAGTGGCGGGGGGGTGGGAGGTTGGGGTACCAGGTGGTGGGTATTATAGAGGGCACGGCTTGCATGGAGCACTGGGTGTGGTGAAAAAATAATGAATACTGTTTTTCTGAAAATAAATAAATTGGAAAAAAAAAAGTAGGTAGAGAGGCAGGCAGAGAGAGAGGGAGAAGCAGGCTCCCTGCTGAGAAAGGATCCTGAGGCAGGCACTGGATCCCAGGACCCTGAGATCATGACCTGAGCCAACGGCAGAGGCTTAACCCACTGAGCCACCCAGGTGCCCTTGAAAAATGGTTTTACCAGGACTCTTCTTGCTACTGTTTTGAGAATAAACTATAGGAAGAGAATGGAGAAATAAAATCAGTGAGGAAAGTTGCAAAAACTTAGGAAACATATCATGTTCATTTAGACAAGGAAGTAGCAAAAGAAATAAAGATAAATAACGAGATCCTGGTTATATATTTGAGTAGAGCCAACATTTCCTACAGATTTGATGTTGGTATTAGAGAAAAAGAAGTAGAATGTTTATGTCTAATGAAAAACTAACAGGAGTCCTAGAAGGAGGGAAGGGACAGAATGAGGAAGAATTTTGTCTTAGTGTGGATGACAGAAATATTAATCCTCAGGTTAACCATATAGATAGAAGTTCATGTGTTTTGTATGTGGTGCAGGAGAAACATTTGACCTGTATGGAGCCAGAAGTCAGGCTGGAATCTTGCAGTTCAGACATGAAAGGAACTTGATCCAGATATGATAGGAATTCTACAAATTTTGATGACATTACCATTGACAGGTGGTGGAGCTGTTTAAAAAAAAAAGGTTTTCTAATTAATAAATAATGAAAACAAAATTTAATCAGCCATGCTAGAGGAATGGTAAAATTAGCACTGCATCATCACCATAAAAATGTTATAAAATTATTATCACATATTTATGTGATCAAAGAGAGTGAACCAGAAAATGAAGTTGAGATAAAAGATAAGCGTATTATAGAAATGTGTGGTGAAGGTATTTAAGAAAAATAATATGTTTTGTGGATTTTGTCATATCTTTGGTACTTGTTTTTTTTTTCAAAATTTGAAATTATTCTGATTTCTTTCTGCATTCCAACTCATATTTAATAACATAAAATAAAGAAGTATTTACTCTGTACCTAATTTTGGACTTGTAAAAAGCATTCAGTCTGGCACATTGAAAACACCGATGCTAATACTGATGGTGCTGTTGTAATATCGTCAGAAGCTGATTTCCCCAAATATAATGATCTGTGAAATGGAGTTTCTGTTACAACTCTTAAGGATTAGAAAAAAGAGGTTCCTGTTAAAAGGTGGACTTGACGACCTGTTCAGCTGCGTAGAAACTGCCTGATTACCTGGCAATAATACAGAAAGGATTTCAGTATCATGAAGAGGTTGGAGTAACTTATTTTTCACTTCACTTCCAAAGCTATGATGTCATGATGGACTTTACCACCGTACCTGCTACTCTTGGTCTGGAGAAATTATCATCAGAGTCAGGGTTCAAAGTCCCGAGCGCATTGGAAATGATGAGAGAAGTCATGTCTCCCCACAGGGACCTCTGTGTGCAGGGACTGAAGGCAGCTTTGGGGTGCGTTTAACCTGTGTTACAAGGGGAAGATGGAAAATGCCCAATTTAAGCTTTGTTTAAAATTCTGCCCAGTGCACACCTCAATTCTCACTCAATCAGGGATGGTTCGATTATTCCTCAAATCATACTCTGTGGCAATATTTAATATTTTCAGGTAAGTACCCATCTAACAAATTATGAAGAAACTTTGTATATACTAATAAATCACAGAGAGAACTCTGGGATGTGCATAGGGAACTCACCGTGAACCCAAGTCTATGGTTTTCATGCGACTGTTCTATTTTTCTTCCTCTCCCAGGTACATGCCACTGAGAGAAATGCTTTTCTACATGATAATGAATTTCTGTCACTCTACAGGCAGTTAGTTTGATCAGAAATTAAAGTTAAATTTAGACTCAAAGCGGGGCCGGGGGTTGGGGAGAGAGCAGTGATATCTAACTTTGGAAGGATACATTTGCCTTTCAGCAGTCTGCAAAATGGTAAAGGAACATTGCCTCGTTTCCTTTGCCAGGGACTGTTGCTCCTCAGAAGTAGGTTGGACCCTGCCTTGTTTTTATAAATTTGGGTAATTTGTTTTCTTCTTTTGGCCTCTGCCATGTTTCTTCTTTGATTGTTATGAATTCTCTACAGTTCCTATCTGAATACCTAGCTGTGATGTAGTGTGTGTGTGTGTGTGTGTGTGTGTGTTTGAAGTCTTTCATACTAGAACCTCTGAGAGGCTAACATATATAGGAGAGAAAGTTGGAAATATCTCACCACAGAAGTGAAACTCCCGGCAGCTTAGACGTTATTTTCCATAAACTTTAGTGGAAATAGGGCCTTTTCATCCTCGCATGTATTTCCCACATCATAAAAATAAAAATTCCTCCTTTGTCAGGCTTACTTTATCACTGGCCGTCAGACTGGGTCCACTCAAATCTGGAACAACTCATTGGTTCATATGTTTGCTGACCAAATCTGTCAAATTGCATTAAAAACTTCTGAATGGTGATTTGGCAGAAACCTGAATGGATAACTTTGCATAATGGGCAGCATTGTAGTTTGTTTTCATCTACTTCAGCTTCTCAGACTTGTTTTGCGAAAATAACATGTATTCATTTATCAAGTTTCCTAAGCCATTCAGGTGTCCCAGCCACTGTGTGAAGCACTGTGGAAGATGGGTATATGAGACCTAATGACTTCCCTCAGAAAGTTCAGTTCAGTGAGACATATCCGGACAAGTTTTCTGTACGATGTGCTGGAGGCCAGTAGGCACAGGGTGCTGGGGGAGCTTACTTCAAACCAGCTAAGACACACCTTACAAGCTGTAAGGAAGTCATAGAGTAGGTATAGGTCTGGACCCACACCAGAAGTAGAACTTAACTTTTTCCTACAACCTGACAGTTTCTTTAATGTACCACTCTATTGGAGGGTGATAGAAAATTAGTTATCAGTCTGGGGCTTCAAACTCTAACATTTTCCCTGAATTTCTTTTCATCCCAGGGAGTTCATTTCATAACACAGCATTATGAGACAGGGCCCATTGGGTCCTCTTTGTGATGTAATTATGCAGGCCTTCTCTAAGACCCCTGTTGTCCCATGAGGGTTTGGTCAGAGGTACAAACACGAGATCTGTTTACTTTTTTTTTTTTTAAGATTTTATTTATTTATTTGACAGACAGAGATCACAAGTAGGCAGAGAAGCAGGGAGAGAGTGAGGAAGAAGCAGGCTCCCTGCTAAGCACAGAGCCCAATGAAGGGCTTGATCCCAAGACCCTGGGATCATGACCTGAGCCGAAGGCAGAGGCTTTAACCCACTGAGCCACCCAGGCACCGCTCTGTTTACTTTTAAATGACAACTTACTTCTGGTCTGGCTATTAGCTTTGCCACATCCAGCCACTCTTGGGGATGTGAATGTCATTCTTCTAGACCATGTTTAGGATATAGGTCAGTCCCTAAGTTTCTCTAAGTCCTGTCTATGAGAACCTGTCTAGGTCCTTCCAAGATGTGTGGCTCAGTTGTCCTCTGAGAAGGCCCAGGCCAGCTAGCCCAGGCCAGCTACCAGAACTCATCTGGAGCTCCTCCCAGTGGGGCACACAAAATCATGACTGCCCTTTCCTTTCTGACTTCCTTTCCCTTCAATATAAGGTATCCTTGAGAGTGAAGGCTAGGTCAGGCTGTTGGTTTATATATACAAAATATTGTATATCTCTCTATATTTTTTATATACATATATATATTTATTTATTTATTATTTACATATATATATATATTTATTTATATATGTTCCTTTCCAAATGCCTAAGCTTTTAATGCATAAGAATCAATGGGGAGGGACACCTGGCTCAGTTGGTTAAGCGGCTGCCTTCAGCTCAGGTCCTGGGATCCAGTTCCACATCTGGCTTTTTGCTCAATGGGGAGCCTTCTTCTCCCTCTGCCTGTTGTTCCCCCTGCTTGTGCCCCTGCCCCCCACCGCCTTGGGCAAAATAGATAAAATTTTTAAAAAATCAAAGGGGACCCTCCTTTCCCTTTCTCCCTCCCCTTCTTCTCTCTTCTTGGGACTGTCACAGTCATTTCCTAAGTCCTTGAACACAGCTTGACTGCTGAAATAATAAAAAAGGCCAAATTGGGGAAAAAAATAAAAAAAGAAGTAGAAAGCAAGAAAAATAGTTAATTTAAAAATTATTGTATTACCACAACATTTATTTTTAGTAGAAGATCATTTTAGACACATGGAATTGGAAATCCTTTCAAAAACCAATTATTATAGCCTCTTAACAAATGCTGGGATCATCTCCATGTACAAGTAATGGGCTGTGGCAGGAATTTACTGTGCTTTCTTGACTGGGGTTTTAATATGTTGGAAATGAAGCTTTCCTATTTTTTGTTGGCTTAGTGCAGTTCTGTATACAGTGACCTGATAGAACTTCACGAGTCATCATATAATTCCTCTGCTTAAAAAATGCTTCTTGGAACTCATATTTTTTCAGGATATCTTACCTGGATAAGTACAAAAGTTTGAAAGTGGTCCTCTAGTTTTTGTTTTGTTTTGTTTTGTTTTACCTTTTCTCCTTTAACTATTGTAAATTCTGCTCTTAGATTAAGCTGTCTATTCCCTCTCTGGCGTTCAAGGCTTCCCATGAAGGCCTCCATGGTTTAGCCCCTGTGCAGTAAAGGGTTAACTAAGCAGACCCAAGGTACTCAAACCCTGCACTTTCTAAAGAAAGGACTGGCCCTTGACAGTGTCTTGAAGATAACCCCTAAACCCTTAGATTATCCTGCCTGACTAGAGTGTTTTTGTATATCGGGAGCCCTTGCACAGAGAGTCTATGCTAACAGTGTGATTTATGGTGGGTACTTTGCTCTATGCAGTCTATCAGTTTGACCTTTGAAGGGGCTGCAGACCGGGTACTAGGGTCATCAGACAGGTCCAGGCTTATGTGAGTGACCCCCAATAAGAAAACGTGGATATCAGAACTTGAGTGAGCTTTCCTGGTTGGCCATACTCCATACCTGTTGTTACAGTGGGTTGCCAGCAGAATTAACTGCCGGCTCCCTAGGATTCCACTGGGAGAGGACAACTGGAAGCTTGCACTTTCTCTCTTCTGAACTCTGCCCCATGCATTGGCTAACATTTGAGGATTTTATTTATTTATTGGTTGTCATCAGATTTTATTTTATTTTATTTTTAATTTAATTTAATTTTTTCAGTGTTCCATGATTCATTATTTATGCACCACACCCAGTGCTGATTTTCATCTGTCTCCTTTCGACGTGATAAACTGAAATCTAGAGTACACCAACTTTTCTGAGCTACTAGTGCTTCTAGCAAATCACTGAAACTGAAGGTCGATTGGGGATTCCTAAGACTCTCCCCACCTGTCTTTCTAGCCTTGACTCTCAGCCCTCACTCCAGGTACTCCACTTTCAGCCAAATGTAGCAACTTACCTTTAGGCATACTTCTTTTGGGCCCATGTATTTGTTTATCCTGTTTTGTTTTCCATAGAATCCACCTAATGCTTGCCATTTGATGATCTCACAGTGGTCTAGCTCAAATCCTGGTCTGCTTTCTGTTCTTAGAATTTACAATTGTAGTAGAGTCTCTCATGGCCATGCTGGTATTCAGAAATCAGTTTAAATATTAATTGAAAGTATCCCAGTCAAGCTCCCAAATCTCTATCAATTTCTCTTCAATGTTTTTGATTTCAAAGTCTCTTCTTACTTTCCTTTTGTACAGCTATCACCTGAATGAATGTGAATCCTGTCCAAGAACTTCGAGTTACTTCAGATTA
Organism: Neogale vison; assembly: GCF_020171115.1. Taxonomy (NCBI): domain Eukaryota; kingdom Metazoa; phylum Chordata; class Mammalia; order Carnivora; family Mustelidae; genus Neogale; species Neogale vison. Next base: position 133,096,100 of record NC_058097.1, read on the forward strand.
CCAAATCACATTCTTCTGACACCAAAAGGGATTTTGTCTTCCTCATCTCAGGTCCATACATGTAACAACTATTTTTAAAGGCCAGAAGTTTTAGGTGATTAGAAGGAGAGGGGTAAAGTCTCAGACCTGGCAACCTCTCTGGCTATGCAAACCTGAAATCTATATGTGCTATTCCCCCCCACCCCCTGACAACAAAATGCAGGCATACATCTCTGAATAGATTTTTTTTTTTCTTTCTGGTGAATAGAATCTTAAGTATTCCCTATACAACTGTGAATAATTGAGGGTTGAAAAATTTTATGCTTTATTAAAATGTATCTTCATAGGAAAGATATACAATTTTCTTTTACAGGAAATCCCAATTGTTGGTAACAAGATACAATAACAACATATCAAAGGCAAACAAGTAAATAATTTACATTCCTAAGTAGCAGAGACTGAAAATATGCAGGTTTGCATTGGATATTCTTTAAAATCTTACATAAGGAAATTGCATAAATTACCTGTTTTGTAGACGCAGATGGGCTGTGGCACTAGAACATTAAAGATAAAAAAGAGTGATTGGTTGTCCTCTACTGCTGAGGTCTGGGAGGGAATAGGGCTTCTCTCCTGTGACATCTGCATTTTGGTGACTGCTGTGAGCAGCTTTTCACTGTTCTCAGGCAGGTTTGTTTATGGAATAGTCCCAGTTCAGGTAGAATTTGAAGCAACAAGGTGCAAATTCTTCTGTTTTTAACTGGCACTGCAAGCTCAAATGTGGATCTCAGTGGCTTGACCTTGGATTCATGATAAGAAGTTTCTTAGTCTTCTGTCTCCTGGAGGGCCATTTCTATGATAGCCACTGTCCTTGCCTACTTACATTACTTAGGAAGTAGAATTTTTTTTAGAGAAATCTCATTTTCTTTCTCAAATCTTCCCTAAAGATTTGAAGCTTGCATGGTAGTTTCAGGTCTGGGAGTCAAGAGACCTAGTTCTAAAACTTGATTATACCATTTATAGCTATGTGACCTTCAGCAAGTAATTAAAATATTAATCCTCAGTGTCCTCATCTATAAAATGGGGGATAATAACTAACCAGCCTGCTTCACAGAGCTATTGTGAATATCGACTGTAACAATGGGAATAGTCCCTGATATTAAGCCATACATAAATGCAAGCTTTGTCTTTTCTATTTTTTCTTTCTTTCTAAATATTATCACTTGCTTTCTTTGCCACCCGATATGTTCAATGGTATCTCATGGGCCACAATATGAGGGCACTGTTAATATATCTGTTCTGTCTCTGTCCAGCCGCTAGCCTGCTGCTGTGCTGTGTTGCTCAGGGACAGGGACCACACTGCTCCTGGTGCTGGGCCAAGGCTGGCCAATGCCTGAGGAAGGTGGCCAAGAACTCCCAGAGGAATTCCAGCTCCAGGATTCAAATAGCATTTAACCAAGAGCTCTGCAAGTGCCATTCTCAGGGAGCATTTTACTTTCATGGGCTAAACCTGATGGTTTTGTTTTTTCTATTTTTAGATTCCTCTTTCAAATAACATTTATTTTGACAGATCAAAGCTGGAAAGAAACAGCAGCTCTGGGACCAAAGAGAAGACCATATTTCTGAGGTAGCATATGTGTGAAGGAATATAAAGATGAAAAGATGGGGAATTTCCTCAAGGAGTTTATAGTCTAGTTATGAAACATATGCAGTTAAGCTAGGCAAAGATAATCACTACATAGAGACCATATGTACCACGTGTAGGGTAAGGATGGGGCTGGGGTGGGGATAGTTGGAGGAAATACAAAATGGGACTTGATGTGGGGTGAGGGAGGAGATACAGGAAAGGCTTTATGGGAGAGGAAGGTTGGAACAAAGACATAGAGATTCTTGCTCTGGAATGCGCAATAAAAATTGTAGAATTCCTTAAGAGGAAAAGCCCTGCTCTATTAAAAACTTGACAAAGCAAGGGTAGTAGTGAATAAAGAGACTGAATGGAATTCTTCCCACCGACTGTGCAGAGGAAGCAAATAGGTAGGGGATCTCAAACCACAGATTCTCTGGACTGGTAGAGATAGAGCTAGAGAGGAGTGGGGGTTGTACCATTCCTGGGACCACTGCCAAGGGAAAACTTCATTGTCTTATCCTTTTACAGAAATAGTCTCTGCTTTCTTCCATTGATAACTCTCTTAATGCCTTGAGCTAGACATGGCTTTTTTTTTTTTTTTTTACTTTAAATTTATTTATTTATTTATTTATTTATTTGACAGAGTGAGAGAGATCACAAGTAGGCAGAGAGTCAGGCAGAGAGAGAGGGGAAGCAGGCTCCCTGCCTAGCAGAGAGCCCGATGCAGGGCTCGATCCCAAAACCCTGAGATCATGACCTGAGCGGAAGGCAGAGGCTTAACCCACTGAGCCATCCAGGTACCCCTACACTTGGCTTTAAGTAGCACTGAGAGCATCATATATATATATATATGAAGAAGGAATGAGTGTGTGTGTGTATGTGTGTGTGTAGGCACACGCACACCTGAACTTAGGGTAGCACAGGCCGTAGTGCTAGAAAACACCATTTGCAAAACAATTTGCTATTCAGTATTTAACAGATATTTATTAAGTACTAACTGCATACCAGGTATAGTGATAGTCTCTAGGGAATATAGAAATGTTCAAGGCAGGCATGATCTGTGTCTCCATTGAGTGTATAGTCGAGGCGGTAAACTCTAACAGGATTTCATGACACACTCAGCAATTGTCTGATGGGCTAAGCCAAAAGTTACATTTTCATAAAAAATCCCATTTCTTTGCACCGAGATGGAGCATTAAGAATTTAGGTTAAGTCGTAAACATGATCAGCACAGCAAGCTGCACCAAGATGCATAGTAATTGAGGCCACAGGGAAGGCTTAAAATGCCATTGATTTATTGTGCACACAGGCGTCCTTAGACTCTGATATGATAAGAAGGCAAAGTGGAGGCAAGCTGTACGAAGATGAGGCACGTCTCATTCCATGAGACAGGGGTCTGAACATGCATAGCTGCTTCGCGCCAGGCCGCTGGGTGAATTGTGGATTCAGGTAAGGACAGTGATAAAGGCGAGAGGAATAAGGGTCCAGAGAGTCCTGAGAACTTGCTTTCCACCATCAGTTGTATGACGGCCTGACAGAGTGGTTTTTCCAGCTCTGTGGTCAGATGAAGTGGTTATTTTTTTTTTTTTTTGGTCAAATAGTTCTATTAAAACATGAACTTATGTGATATCTAGGCTGGGAGATAGAGAGAGATACTGACCTGATTTTATGTCGAATAGGGGGGACAGAGAGAGACAATAAAAACAAAAGATAGAGCCTCCTGGGTCTTTCCTTTATAGTCTCACAGGGATTCTCACAGGCACCGTAGACCCATGTCTATGGTAGTTAGAACTGTAACTTGGATTTTTTTGTTTAAAGATTATTTATTTATTTATTTGAGAAAGTGAGAGAGCAAGAGCAAGCGTGAGTTGGGAGAAGGGCAGAGGGAGAGGGAGAAGCAGACTCCCACCGAGCAGGGAGTCTGATATGGGGCTCGGTCCCAGAACCCAGGGATCATGACCTGAGCCGAAGGCAGACGCTTAACCAGCTGAGCCACCCAGATGCCGCAGAACTGTTTTATAACTTCCCTGTGCTAGTTATTTTGTATTATCTCCTGTATGCTTCCCCATAGTCACTGGCAGTAAAACTGCATTTGCCCAGAAGCAACAAAGATATTAAAAGACCCTGTGTAGCCATGGTTCCCCGCCCCCCCCACTGCCTTGAAGGGGAAACAAAGGAATAGAACAGGTAGTGACTACACTGAGAAGAAGGGAAATCTGGTTGTATTCTTGAGTCCTTTGCATGGAAGAATTGGAGTTGGACACTGGCTGGGTCTAGGCTGAGCCTGTCTAAAAACCCTAAAGGTAGGTTATACTTGGCTCCAGATTATATTTTCTTTCTTCTTTAATAATCTATATGCTTATATACTTTAATTGTTCTTTGCTCTACACTTTGAATGCACTCACATCCATCTAATGCTATTTATTTATTTATTTATTTATTTATCCTGTTCTGTTCTCTGGGGAGACTAGCATTATCCCAGAGGCTCTTTGCTGTCTGCATTCCAGTTGGGTTTAGGTATGGGAGGCAGGAACTGGAGATCAATGTGTGAGAGGAGAGAGGGCAAAGCATGTACTCCCAGCTTTCATATCCTTTGTGGTTGGGTCACATCTCATGGTGGTGACATGTCCCTCCGGGACTGTACCTCCTCCTGGGTGACTCAGTTCCAAGGCTCCAGGTTTCACTGGACCTTATTAATATTATTTCCTCCCTTGCCTTTTCAAATGTAGAAGTGGTGGTGTCTTCTCACTTTTGATACTTTCCATGTTCTCCACCCTCCTTGCTGGTTCTTTTCATTTTGCTTATTCCTCCATAGATAATTTCTTTATTAACGTCTGAGTAGGATGCTGTTTCCTCCCAGGATCCTGAGAAATACAGTTTGGAAGCTACTTAAAGGCAGGCACTGTTATATAATCATTGTTTTGAGCCTTTTAAAAAATTATATATTTTGGGCTTAATCAAGTGCTGGACAATGAAGATATTAATAGATTCTTCTGTTTTCAGCTTCCTATGATGTCTTATCCATGAGAAAGTCCAGTTAGTTCTATTCTAAAACGTATTTAAACCTATCACATTCTTTCTATCTCCAGTGCTATACCCCAGCTCAAATGATATTAATGCTAATCTGGGTTCTGTAGTAGCCATTCACTTCCACCTGGTCCCTCTGCTTCTTCTCTTGGACCATATAATCTACTCTGTACACAGAAACCAGGGTGATTCTTAAACTTTCGAATCAGATCATGTTACTCTGCTCAAAGATCTCCAGTGGTTTCCCATTGCATTAAAACAAAAATCCAAAGTCATTATCTTGGGTGATGAAGCTCTGCCCATGCTCTGGCCCTTGCTTGCCTCCTGGAGTTCATCCACCTATACTTTCTCTTGTCACAAGGCTATCTTCCTTGAACACGACAAGCCTGTTTCCACCACGCAGCATCTGCACATGGCGTTTCTCTGCCCCAGACCCTCACATGCTTAGCTCCTTCTGGTCATTCAGATCTCAGCTCAGACTTCCTCAGAGCATTTCTCTGGCTACTGTAATATGGCACCTGAGTCATTCTCTAGAACCTCATGTCATCTTTTTTTTTTCTTGGAGCTATCTCCATTTGAAATTATAGTCTTTATTTACTCACTTCCTTGCTTAGAGTCTGACTAATGCCTTGTCTCCTCAGTGTGTGAGAGTGTACAGGAGTGGCTAGGCCAGGGTAAGTGCTCAATACACGCACACACACACACACACACACACACACATACACGTACACAGAGAAAGAGAGAAAGAGAGAGAGGATTTACTGATTTGATTAGCCGTCTTCTAAATTCTTTACATAGATTATTTAATTTAATCCTCACAACAACCTCATTCATCAAGAACTATTATTATTCTTGTTTTACAAATGGAGAAACTGAAACACAGTTTCAGTGAGGTTGGATAACTTGCCAAAGGACATACCCAATTAGGAAGTAGCAGAGACAGAATTTGAAATCTCGCCATCTGGCTCTTAGTCCCATGCTCTTAACTGCTAAACTATACAGCGTCCTAACATTTGTTCAATAAATTAATGAACACTTCCCGTCAACTTCTTCCGTTTCTCACTTGGACATTAGAAAGAAGGAAGCTATCTAATTTTTGAATGTGGGCGCCTGCCCAGCCTCATGCTGAGGGGTTTTCTACCCTTGAGAAAGGATACTTTGAGCCCAGGACAGCAAGAGAAGCACAAATCTTTTTCTAGAATACAACTTCTTTGGGGAAAGTTCTCAAAGAGCCCCAGAAGTGCTGAGCATGTGGACTACCAGAAATGTGGGCTGGAACTTCCATGCAAGAATATATTTTTTTGGTCCCAGTTTTCCATCATTAGTTAACTCAGAAAGCAGTGAGTAAACATATCTGTTGCACTAAACACTTGGATACAGTGATAAATGAGACAGGGTCCCAGCCCTGTGTGAGCTTCCAGGCTAATGAAACATCAACTGTATTTCTAGATACGCGTTTTACTTGTTCAGCCATTTTTCTTGAATCTTTAAAAAAAAAATAAATAAATAAGAAAAGAGACTGGATGTTATTCGAGCTGACTAACTCTGTGCCTAGACTGATGATGGAACCCCTTGTCAGAATGTCAGAAGCTGGTCTCAAGTTCAGGTTCAGCCTCCAACGGCTGTTTTCACAGTCAAGTGTACATCATTGACAAGGCTTCTATTACAGCTTCCTTCGGACGACTGTGCCATGGTTACAGCCCATTTGAAAGTACTTGTCAACTTTTCAATACTGCCTTTTCTTCTCTGGGACTTAGTCCCCTTTTGACAAGCAACACTCCAGCCGAGGTTTCTCCTCATTAGGGCCCACGGTGTTCCTGGGCTCATCTTCATCTTTACTCTCTTGGCACCGGATGTGATTACCTGCATCAAACCCGTCTCCTTTTCATAATTCAGTCTCTCCCCTCCATCGGTTGTTTCTGTTCCTGTCTTCCAAGGGCCCCTGTCTGTCTATTACCCGCGCCCCTGAAGCCATACTCATTCCACCATGTGGCAACTCCACGCAAGGATCACTTTGCAGCCATGTGTGGTCATGTGACTTAAAATACAGCCAAGAAATGCACCCTGTTTTTTATTCTGCTCACTGCACCATAAGCTTATGTTGAAGTGTTTAATATCACCTTCCTGTTCTTTTTTTCTTTTCTCTCCCCTCCCCCCTTTTTTCTTGCTGGTCTTGTGCTATCCAGGTTTCTTCCTGGAAATTTAAATAGCTGTGTTTCAGGTTCCTTTCCTCCAGCTGGATTAGATTTCAGGTCTTCATGCTGAGGCTCATTCGGTAATTTCCTGCCCATATTTCTAAGCTCTGCAGCTCCTTTATGTTCCTTGCCGGTCCTTAGTGGTTTTTCTATGCCTTTCGTTTGGCTTGATCTGCAAATTTAATTAGTGGGCCGCATGTCCTTCCATTTTAAAGAGTGCATAAGATAAAGGCAGTTTGCTGCAACAGCAGGTGGATAATAGAAACAAGGAAGGGGGGAGTTTGTACTGTAAACAGCTCTCTGCAAAATAAGGAGGTGGGGGAGGATGAAAGAAGAGGTGGAAGACATGCCAGAGCAGCTGGGAATGTGACCTTATTGTAGCAAATGCCCCCTGCATTTGCCAGGCTGTTTTGCACATACGGGGCAGCAGCACCTAACTGGTACAATTTCAAAAGCAGAAATGCAAAGGGCAGCTGAGGTGAAGGCGTGAGATCCCAGTTCACGAAGGCGCCCAGGGAGACGCAGCCCCGTGTATGAATGATTTCTGCAATTTAATCTCTAGGAATAAACTCCACATCTGTCTGAGGTCAGGTTTCTGGGAAACAGACTCTGCGATGAAATTTTACTGGGGAGTGCTTTTAGAAACACCACCTGGGAGGGAGTGAAGGCAGCAGGCCCGGGCAGGAGGAGGAGCTGGACCGTCCGGCAGCTTCTTCAGAACCTCAGTTGATTCTTGTGATCTTCTCGCCATCTGGGTGCCCCTTCAAAAGAGCCACTCAAGGGTCTCAGCCTTTAATATCCTCCCGGGGCCCAGTTATTATGGGGGCTGAACTCGGGTGGGTCTGTTCTTTTCTGAGGAAGGTAATTCCAGAAAACGTTTCAGTGGAGAGTCACCAGGGCCAACTTTATCAGCAGCTGGGCACACGAGAGCTTCAATCCTGCAGAGGTCTTGATGGCGCCCGACATCGGCCATGACAGCCTCATGCGAGACGATGCCAACTCTTCCCTGACAGCATCATTGAGCTTTCCCTATTCAGGAGCGCCTTCCATGACTCACCTATCTTGGTTCTCTGAGCTGTTCCTTCTCAGTCTCTTTTCTAATTCTTTACCCTTTTTTCTCCTCCCATTTGCTTTTTAATATAGGCACATCCATTCATTCCAACAATGGATGTTCATTTTGTTTTAAATTTCCACTGATGAATGGTTTTTAATTCCTGTTTCACCATTCTTTCTCCCTGGACTATCTTATCCACTCTGGTTTGGCCTTTTCCTTCCCTTCCTGTGATATCCTACTCTTTACAGCAAGCTTTCGTTTCACTTTTAGAATAGTCCAATTTCTAACTCTTGGCTGGGGTGCCTCACATGAAGAGTGCCCAGTAATGCAATCACATCTGCTCCCAATCCAAACATCGCTCATTCAGTAAAACTTCATGGGACCAGCCTCACGAGAATAGTATACCTGGGGTGGTCCCAAATCTTGCCACTCAAAGTCTGATGAGTGAACAAGCAGTGTGTTAGAAAGACAGAATCTTCATCCCCATCCAGACCTATGGAATGAGAACCTGCATTTCAACAAGACAGTGATTCACAAACCTATCCAAGTTTGAGAGGCATAGATCTAAACCTCCCTTCTCCCTCAAGCTCCAATCTAGTGGATAACCAGTTCAATCTATTTTGTCTTTTGATCCCTTTTTTAGTGATATCATAGTGACCTCCTAAGTGATCTTATTTCCCTCAGTCTCACTCCTGTAACTGATCATTTGTACTGATGTAGACCTACCTCCTGAAACATAACATGTTCTCTTGCACAAACTTTCAGTGGCTTCTGTTGCCTAGAAGGTAAATTTCAAAGTTCTAATGTGGGGCTCCAGCCCTTCTCTTCTGTTCTTACCTTTCACTGCCCCTTCTACATACCAGAGCTCCAACTTCCCTGGTCGGCTCCTACCTGAATGCACATTCACAGCTTCCTGGCATCCTTTGTACTTTTCTTCTGAAACGTCCTATTGCCTCCCACTATGCCTATCGAAATCTTACTTAGGCTTTAAGATCCAGCTTAAATGCTCTGTTTTCTAAGAGTCCCTCAAGCTTCTTGCCTGAATGAATCTCATAACACATTGGTTATCTGTTTTGCCACACTTTCATTCTGTTTTGTGTAAAGTCTAGATCTTAGTACCTACCGAAAGGCTTAGCACTGTGTGTGTGTGTGTACTTATGTATTTATATAGTTTCATCTAATAAATCTGTGAATGAAATAAATGAACATCTACCCTCAGCAATTTTTATACATACTGTAAACATTTGGAATATTTAGTTTTTCAGTGATTTGCCAACCACAATATCTAGATTTTTCAGAAACAATCCCATTGCAGTAAATTTTCTAATTTTCCTGTTAGTATATATTTTTATATTTGACTAACAACTTAAAAGTGTGGTCCTCCACATCCTTGCCTCTAAACTGCATCACTTAGCCACCTCTGAACCAGGCTTTGAGGGTACGGCAGGGTTCCCTGTAGTGAGTGATGGATTACACGGAGTCTCCCAGGGCAGGTTCATCTGAGATTTCCCCCTGGTTTTCCACAAGCCTGGCTGCTTTGCCTTAACATTTACACAACATGCCCTCTTCTCCTCTCTTTCCCTGCCTTCCCTGGTTCCCTACAGCCAGAGTGGAAGGAGAGAGATCTATTCCCCTTTGCTAACTCTGTCTGAAGTGACAGAATTGATCAATGAGTTTCTGTGCCAGTCTGGGAAAGCCATGTTGATTGTCCTCCCATGGCTGGGCTGACAACATTCAACCTTTTATGAACTGAATAGTGAAGCACTCTTTGGAGCTCAGTTTCGCCTATTTATGGTGGATTCCAGCTGTATTTTTTTATGTCTGCTGTTGTTATATTGTTGCCATTGGTATTAATCTCTGGCTAGTTTATTTGCTGTGGATTTATATGACTTTACATCATAAAAATAAAAAAAAAAAGAAAGAAAGCACTAGAACAAACTTTAGATAGTGAGGACATCCAAATGAAAGGGGGAGGATACTGGAGGCTAATTAAGACCTATAGAGCTTCACAAGCCTGGCTCTGAGGCAGTTGTCCTCCTGGAAAGGGGGACCTGTTTGGATCATCACACTTTCCAAACTTGTTAAAGATGAAGTAAGTTTATTGCTGGAGCAGCAGAAAAGCTCATTCCTGGGATATGAATACTGCTATAGTAATCCTCACGTTAGAAGTAAAACAGGGAACAGCATGGAGTGAGAGGCCCTCTAAGGCTTGGTATGTATTTGATTTTTTAAATACCAGTAAATACCAAGCTAAAAGAGTCAAAACATTTCCATGAGGACCCACAAATTTCATCTTAGGACAGTGGTCATATTCTTAAACTCTACACTGTATGATTTTCACAGCAAAGTGTGTACTCCAGATTCCTCCATGCTTGACAGACACTGTAATTTTCTTGGCACCTATGTTTTGTCTAAAAGTGAATGCATTTGTCAAAGCAAGAAGATACCTGTGATAGGTGCCATGAAAATAATTAGATAGCTAAACCCTTTTTGATAGGTGAGCCATTAAAAAAATTAAATTTTAAAATATATCCAGACTTCAACCTAATTAACATATTTTATTGAAATACTTTAAAGTTATTGTATGAAAAATTATAATAGACAAATAAAACTTAACGGGGAGGAGATTTATTTTCTGTACTTCTATTTTTGTCTTTTTCCTGATGGACTTGCCCAGCTGTTAAGACCTTCATATGTGGAAAAGATTCTTCTACTTATAGGAGGGATTAAAAACAGGTTTGAGATCCTTAAGAACCTGAAGACAAGATTTTGACAGCCTGCAAACTCTTACAATTTCCTTTAATTGAAGTATAATTGGCATATAATATTATATTAGTTTAAGGTGTACAACACAGTGATCCAACATTTATATACACTATGAAATGCTCACCATGATAAGTATAGTTACCATTTGTCACCATGCAAAGTTACAGTGTTGTGGTCTGTATCCCCTAGGCTGTACTTTGTACCTCTGGGACTTGTTTATTTTATAATTGGAAGTTTATACTTCTTAATCCCCTTCTATTTTTCCATCCATCTCTCTACCCTCTCCCTTCTGGCAACCACCAGTTTGTTCTCTATTTATAAGCCTGTGTCTGTTTTATTTTGTTTGTTCATTTGTTTTGTTTGTTAGATTCCACATGTAAGTGAAATCATATGATATTTGTCTTTCTCTGTCTGACTCATTTCACTTAGCATAATATCCTCTAGGTCCATCCGTGTTGTTGTAAATGGCAAAGTCTCATTCCTTTTTATGACTGAGTAATATTCCAGTGTGCATATATGTAGGCATGCCCCACATCTTCTTTGTTTGCATAAATGTTGATGGACACTTAGGTTGCTTCCTATTAATTCCTTAAGGCTCATTTTTGATCGTTTTGTTTTTTGGCAGTCCTCAGCAGAGCCGATTACTCTCTTCGTTATACTTTTGTCCCTTTTTGATTCCTTCTCTATGCTGCTTTCATAGTACAGCGCAGTGTTCAAGCGTGTGTGTCATTCCCATGAGACTGTAAGCTGCACATGGTGGCACCATCCTCATCATCCTACTTGTCTCATCTTCATCACCACCTCACCATATAAGCTGTCATTGATTAAATGCTTCCTCTGAGCCAGTCATTATTCTAAGCAATTACATGAATCAACTCATTTCATCTTCACAGTAATTCTGTGAGATAGGTACTTTCTAAAATCCTTATTTTAAAGTGAGGAAACTGAGGCCCAGAGAGGTAGGGTGAGCTAATCATTGAGTGAAATGAGTGAAATGAGTGAAATGAGAAATGAGTGAAATCATTCACCTTTATAACCTTATTGCCTAGCACTCTGCTGGCACAGAGCAGGCACTCAATATTTGTTGAATGAACGTCTTCCTAATTTCTACCAGTTTATTGTTTAGATAGAAAATCATCTATAACATTGAACATAAAGGCTATGACTTAAAAATTTCTCTCTTGTTTGCTTAATTCTAATTTAATTCCATAAATACATTCCATTTCCTTACTTGTTGATACAATTCTTGTTGATAAAGAAGGTCTAAAAGTTCCCTAGGGAGATGCACGTGTGAAATGTTAAAGACTGTAAAGGAACTATCGGGGTAAACCCTCTCAGGACTTTGGGCTCAAGTGTGCATGTACTGTCCTGCCAATTTCTCCCAGCTACTTTCGTATTCGTGTCTGCGACTCTGGTCAGTGACTGACTTATTTGTTCATTCAGTAAAACCTTGGTGAGCTTAGATATAGTGCTAGGCCCAAGGTACACAGAACAGCTGAAAAAATAGCTGCTCTCAAAATGCTGATAGTTTAGTGGAGACACGTAGATAAGGAGAGGATAGAGGTTGATACATACTACCAGAGAGGTTAACAAAAAAGCAAGAAGGGGTTACTTACCCTTGTGTCATAAGAGTTTGGAGAAGGCTCCCTTCTATATTAAATGGATGGAAAAATAAATGGACAGGAGGCAAAGAGAATGTGGGAAGAGTATTCCAGAAATAGGCATGTGCAAAGATCTTGAGGAAGAATGTGTTTGGGTATATGCAAATAGTTCAGTATTACTTGAACATACAGTGTGATTACAGATGAGTGTAATGAGTTCTACCAACCTAAAGGCAATGATGAGAAAATCAGCATATTGTAAGGAAAGAGTAAAGACCAGATTTTAATTTAGAATATGCTGGCTATAAGTAACACGTAGAGACTTTTACTCTGTATGTACTTACTCAGCATTGACTATATAGCAAAACACAGTAGTATTTAAAATTTGGATGGGTTGGAAAGATGCTGTTGTGGAGGTAGGAAGGTCAGTCGAGGAGGATGTTGGAATAAATATTAAGGAGGGAGAAATAAAAGAAGTAAGATTTATTTATAGTCAGTCATTTTCCTGATGGTGTCTGCTGTTCCCCTTCTGCCCCATGACTCCATGACTGCCTAAAAAATATTATGGAGGTAAGAGTTTATTATTCAGCCTATACTTAGACTTACATTAGTTTAGGAGCTCCGTTCACTTTCCCTGGAAACCACGTTTGTTTATCTGAATGACACCTACTAACTAGCCTGGCAAATGGTTCAGTGGGAAGAGTAAATGCTTTGGAAACAGACAGAAATGGGTTCAAATTGCAGCTCTGCTACTTTTTAACTGAGTTGTGAGCATCTGTCTCATGTATGTTCTTAAAAGATGCAATCCTATTCCTTTTATTTCCTCCCAGAAATCTCACATTGATGTGGCTCCTATTTCTTCTTCCACTGTAAAATGTCACCACCAAATGACTAATGCCATTGAAACAGGGTCGAGACTAGAGAACAAAGGCAAAGAATGGATTATAACTTGGCCTTTTAAAATTCTGAAGGCCAGAATCCTTGGTCAAAAGTTTTGTCTTAAACTATACCCAAAGTGTGAATCTGAAGGCTACCTCTTGGGTTGTATGGTAGATTATCGTGATAAGAATTTATCTCGTCCAATTTATCTAATCCAATCTAGTTTTTGTTGCTGTTTTCCAAGTAGTGTGTTAAGTACTTTGCCTAAGTAATCTCATTCAATTCTCGCCATACAAACATGGGGGTGGTTTTTATGCTTTTATTTTATAGATGAGAAAGCGGAAGCTCAGGAAGGTGGAGGGATGTGCCCCCAAACGCTAAGAACCCTAAGTTCTTAAAGTCCATGTTCACTCCAGGACACACTATGTCCTTTCTCTTGGAAGAAGCATTCAAGATACTGAAAAGACACTGTGAAGAAAAGTGACATTCCTCCCCGCCCTAAGGAAATGCACAGCATAGTATAATACACAAATAGCTGGGATAACTAACAACATCTCTATAGGTGTGTTTATCTGATACAGACTGAGCATGTTGATCAGGGTATCAGTCTAACTTATCTCCATTCTTCCTTACTCCCAGGAACTTAGCACTGTGATCCCACCATTTACTCAGCTGGACTTTACAGAAGACAGTGGGGATGTTTAGTGTGCCAAAACATCTCAACTGAGATGTGAAACTGGTTGTCTCAACTGAGGAGTGAAACTGGTGCCATAGTAGCCATTTGGGCAATGACAAATGGCTACTATGAAAGAGTTAACTGCTCAGCCTGAGCAGGATTCCATGTGCTGAGCCAGAGGAGCTAGACTGAGTTATGGCTCTGGATCAGCTTTCAGGCTATTGAAATGAGTAGTCTCTGGGCAGTTCCTGCAGTGGCTCTGGTGGGAGGTTTGGCTAGCCTGGTTTGGTTGAACAAGTGATATAATTAGCCAGGAATGTCCAGAAGTAAACATTATTGAAAGGGAAATAAAACCATTACCCATGGCTGCCTCTACCTCAGAAATGGCAGAAAGTGCTCCGGGAATGGCCAAGTAGACCAAAAAAAAAAAAAAAAATGATAGGCCAGTCACTCTAGATGAGAATGTAAAGTTAGAAACAGATTCAGTTTCTGTCTGTAGGGTTGGCCACTGGTCAATTTGCCTCTTCCCAACCTCTGGTTTACATTAGAAGGGATTTTCCTTAAATACTTCTGGCTTCTCTCCACTCCCTTATTCACTCAGCACACTGGGGAGGGCCAGTGCCTAATCTGATTAGGAAATATGTGAAGAATAAAGCACAGCTCATCAACTCCTCTTGGGAACAAGTGCCCATAGAGAGCAGGGGGTTCTTCACTGTCCTTCCATTTTGCAAATCTTACCTGCATGGCCTGGGACTTGGAGGGGGCTGTAGAGAAGAGTGAGTCTGACTTCTTCAGAGGTGTGGTAGTGAGAAGCCCATTTAGCTCTCATACTGGGTTACATCTCTGCTTCAGCCATTACTAATCATAAAGGGATATTTTGACCACCATCTTTCACTCATTTCTCAATTTGTTCAAAACTTAAGTTAGGGAAAAGAATCATTAATTATTCTTCCCTGCTCAGAGATCTCAACAACCCCATGAAAACGAAACTGTCATCAATCAGATTATTAAGTTGATGTGGAAGAGAAAGGTAGAGGAGTACAGGGGCACATGTGGTCTTTATTTCTACCTAGCATAGAAACTCTGGAAAGGGGCTGAGCCTGCAGCAAGCAAGTTTATCTCAGACATGTGGAGAAGCTCTCTGACTTCCTTGGTTACATGACCAGAAGAGATTGCCAAAGGACGTTGTGGAATCGTGTCCCCAGAGTTGCTCTTGAAAGTTCTTACATATGTGTGTGTGGGAGATTAAGTATGGGTAGTCATCATCATCATCAGTAAAATTGGCTGAGGTGGTTAGTCACTCAGAAAGTCTGCACAGCGTCTGGCGGCCCGTGTGCCAGTTGTACTAACTCCCTCAGGCCAACAGAGCACTTACTATTTCAGAGATGACTTTAGTGTCTATGGTAAGGAAGTGAATCAGAACTCTAGTGTTACAGGACCTCATGTTCATTTTATGCAAAGGATCCTAGACAGCAATCTGGAATTAATTTGATCTTATTATTTTCTTTCTCCCTACCTCGTTGTTTCCCTCATCCTTCTCACCTAGTTGAGATCCATGCTTCAGCTTACGAAAGTTTTTTTTTTTTTTTCCAGTATATTGTAATAAAGAGCCTGGAATATAAGGATTTTGGAGACCTTGGTAGAGGTGAAAATAGAGGAAAGCAAGGTTGAGATCAGGTATTAATGACCACCCATGAGGGTTATTAGATTGTGGGGAAGGGGGAGCGTAGCAGATGGAAAGGAGAGCTGTCGATACCTAGGATTAGTAGCCAGCATTCACAATAGCCACTCCAGAGGCCCCTAGTCCAGTTGCAGAAACAGTATGCAGGCAGATGTGGTGTTTAGGAGCTTGAGATCAAGCTGAATGTGGCTCCCGCTTCATGTAAGTCTTTGGGGTTTTTCCTGTTGCTTTGCTGCGTTTTATGGGGCCATGTGCTCATGGGACAGTTTCACCCTGGGGCTCTTGAAAGTGCCATTGATGAAAAGAAAGTAATTATTTTATACATTCTTTCTGTTATTCAACACGTATCCTAGAAGTATCTGCCAAGTGTCTTCAGTGGATGGGAGATGAAAGGAAAATTGGGAGAGTGCATGGTGGCCGCAGAGGAGGGCAAAATGCGTAACGTCCTTCCTGCATGGTTGTCACTTTATAAATACTGCTCCAGGTTAACATACTGTGATTCAATAGATTATATAAATTAAACTGACTGACTTCTCAACACGATGGGAGGATACATAGAAGTAATGGATGCCCTCATAGTTCATACAAAGAAAGACATCACATTATTTTATTGTTGAGAGTAATAAAAATTGCCCTAATTCTTCAGTGAGCAAATGGTTCTTGAGAGAGGTGGTGGGGGCAGGCAGTAGTTTCAAGAAGAGATTTGCAGGAATTCACTAATGAAGACATGAAAATGTCAAAACACAACTGAAGCATTAATACATGTCCAAGAGCATGGATTTGTAGAAGTGCCTTCTTTAAGAAAATGCCACAGTATATGTATCTCGTAGGAATAATCATTATTGGAATATGAAAAATGGTAGTCCCTGGTTATAAATTCAAGGGTGACTGTTTATAATGGCAGTGAAGGGCCCTGTACATTTTGCCAACTGGCCAAATTTTCCTTTAGAAATTTTATGAAGAATTGGCATAAAGAAGGAGAGATAGATGCACTCCTTCTCATTCCTGTAAATTAAAAAAAAAAAAAGTCAATGTCAGAGTTTTTGTTAACGAAGGTCATTTAGCCGAGCTACCCATTTGAAAGGTATATATTCTAAGACATTCCAGATCGTCATTTATCAAGGATTCCACCAGCTCATATGACTTCTATAGGTGAATTAGGGTACCCTCTTCAGAGTGGTCATAACTTGGTATTTCTATAGTGGTTCAACATGTTCCTATGCCACAAAGCATGCCTTAGTAAGTAAGTGGGAGATGAGAATGTTAAGCTTTAGTCCCTATCTACCACTATGGGTGGACAGTCTTATGCAGTGACCATTCAACACAGCTGTACAGAAAGCCTGACAGAGGGTAAACCACACGCTAGCTTCTATATTGAAGTGCCAGGCAGAGAATCAGATTCATTGTAAGAGCTGACTGCAGTTCTGGGATCCTGTTAAGGTTAGATGGGTAGATAGCTTTAATTACTGGGTTTTTCTGCTTAGAATGTCACCCCAGATAATATCTTCCCCTTCACTAGTTCCTGAAGTTCTCTACTATTCCTGCCAGTGATTCTCCTTGGCCTGACCCATTTCAGTTATCCTCATCAAAGCTTCAGGGAGGGCAGAGAGAGGCTCCAGGATGCCTCTCTGTAAATTCAGAAGAGATTAAGCCATTCTTGGCCAATTCACTTCTTTCTTCAAGCTCTGGGTATTCTTGTCAGTAAAATGAAGAGTTTATGTACATAGTTTTTAAGTCCTATTACAGCTCCAAAATCTGAGCTAAGCAAAGCCACATTTTCTGTGATTGCTTACTTATATGAAAAATCCCAAATAAAATATAAACTGTCCAGGGAAACACTGGCACATTTGTTAGCAATGTTTTATTTATTGTGAAATGTGGCAAAGAGGGTTTTTTTTTTTTTTTTTTGCTCTTGTACATTTTTTAAAGTAAACTCTAACTTACTCTAAAAATACAATTTCTATTTTTGCTTTAATTTATAGGAATCCAGACTAAAAAGAAAAAGGCATAAATTATTTAATTTCCAGTCAATCCTCAGAAGAACCCACAGTTAACATAGCATGTATAAATATTTCTGTAGATTTTCGGGAGGTAATGTTCATACTAGCCAAAAGTGAGTGAGTGGCAAGCCCTCAGCCTGTGAGTCATATGTTAGAAAGCTCTGAAATAATAAGTACTGTTTTTAAATTGCAAGCTCATTCTTTCAGAGTGGTTATTTAGAAAAATAAAGAGTCCTTGCCATATCAAAATTCTGCAAAACATACATTTTAAAATTTCAGATTAACCACAGAAGATTGGTCAAATGAGTGGGGACTAATTTTAGAGTGAAGGGCCCCCCAAAAGGCAGCTTCCTGATAACAGTAATATAAAAAATGTATTTTTCTCTCATCCTAGAAAGTTCAATTTACTGTGCTCTGGGTAAAGTCCATAAGGCTTAAAAAACCTTGTCAAATGAGCACATTTTCAGAATAATACCCTGAGATGCTGAACTCCAATTTGTGCTTGTCTAAGCACAAGTTGCGGGGTGATAAAGGTTTTCCAAAAATGTGATGTTGCAAATATTTCCCACTGTCTAAGAATACTAGCATGTATTTTTCACAAAAGTAAAACAATCTAGAGGAATTAATATCAAATATAATAAATTATTTACTTGAGGTTTTATTCCCTAGGTCCAATTTTGAATAAAAGTCTACAGTTTGCCTAGTAGGAACTGGAAAATGTCCCTAAGCAACCATGTTGAATTAATTATAGTCTTCCAGCCATAAAAAATTAAGGAAAAAGAGAAACTGAAGCAAAGGGAATTAAATTAGGAGAATACTTTTAGCTCAAAAAATCCAAACTATTTATTTATTTAGTTAGTTAGTTAGTTAGTTAGTTTCAAGTAGCATTTCTTGGAAAACTAAAAATAAAATTAAGGCTTAATGTGCAGGTAACAACATGGCAGCTATATGTGCAGATGAACCAGATCATCAGATCCTGGGAATCTTTGCTCTTCATAAACTTGGGAGTAGAGGATTTAGATCAGGCCATGGAAGGGTTGGCCCTTCCATTAAGGAGCAGCTCTGTCCATTTCTACACTCTCCCTCTGTCTTCAGCTGCTTTTCTGACTCTCTATCTCCAATGTCCGTTTTCTTGCTTTTAATCTGCACGTCTGAACCCACTGTCCTTGATTTTCAGACGGCTCTTCTCTGAATTTTGTATCCAAGGGATCCAGAAGGAAAAAAATCTGATTTGGATTATGGGTTACTAAAAATCTGTGTTTATCTAATTTTCTGTCTTTCAATGTTCTTTGCTTCAAAGGAGAAATGTCAGCATCTCAAAGAGGACTTCTGAGTGCCACCCCCTCAGCTACCCGCTGCCTCCCAATCTGAAACAGCATCCCATTCCCCTTAGGGTCTAGACCTAGTGACCAGCATACCGAGAGCTGAAGGGGGAGCACTGAGGCCCACTTCCCATCCAGTGGCCTTACAGGGAGGGCGTGGGAAGACATACACATACACAGACACACACACATACACACACACCATACTCCCTTACTGTAGTCTGCCATCTCCTGCCAGAACCTTTCCACTGGCAGAACCCAAACTGGAAGATGCATGTGGAAAAGGGTTCAGAGCAGATCTGGAGAGGATGGAGAAGATCTTCCCATACCCACTTTGCCTCATTGTACTTTCTTAAGAATCTCTGCCATCATATTTAATGCTCGCTTTTGTTAGTTGGTTATTTTTATGGTAGAAGGGAACTTGATGAAATACTTTATTTTGAATGCTCTCTAGTTTTCCAAAACTTTACTTGGCACATACTACATACTCATTAAATATCTGTGAAGAGAAAGAGTAAACAAAAGAATTTTGTAAAAGAAAGGAAGATAGAAAAAAGAAAAAGAAAATAAGAAAATTTCCATATATATATACACACCGTTGGCATATATATATATTTCCATATATATATATCTATATATATTCCATAACAGATATCTGGAAGATCCATTTTTCCCCTCAGGTGCTATGTAAGATGGTTTTAGGTAGTATATGGATAACTGTTTTTTATTTACTTATTATGTAAATTAGATGTAGATTATTAGATGACTTTTTTCCCTCATGATGGGTCTTTAGAAGGTATTCAAATATTAGAAACTAAGTTACAAGTAAGATAATACCATGTAAATAAATGAAATTTAGGAAAAAGGTAGAAGGAAATGTTCCTCTTAACTCCATGTTTTTATAAATAATAAGTTTTACCCTTTGTATCTATATAGTGTTTAAAGCCCTGCAAATATATTTCACACTTACTATGGGTTCTCATAACAACCCTATTCACCAAGGAGTTTAAAAGGCATTTCCAGGGTCCTGCATTGAGGTGATGATAGATTTGGGAACATGGCTTAGGCGTTCTGATGTGATACTAGTTCTATCACATTTTGCTTTTTCTACTTGGAACTCCAAAAGATGAGTAGTGGGTGAGCCCTGGCCATTTCTATAGGATGGGAGGGCTAATGCACAAGCTCTGAAGCCAGATCAGGCAGGCTCAGTCCCGGCTGCACCTACCTTTAGAGGCGACCTTGGTAAATTACTAATCCTTTGTGCGCCTTGCTTTCTTTATCTGCAACATAGTATAATGATAACTCTACTCCAGTTGGTTTATTGCTATGACCAAATAAATTAACATAAGCACCTAGAAAAGTGTCTGGGACATAGTAAGTGTAAGAATTCTAGTTTTCTAGAATTTTCTAGTCTAGGAATATTTCAAATCAGTTGGAAGTAGAGCCTACATCCTTCTATTCTTTTCTTCTCCCTGCTGTATGTTCAGAGAAAGACTCCCGCAGCATACCCTAAACCAAAAACATATCCATTTGAGGTGCCTAACATTGATTTATAGCTACTGGAGTACTGACAAATACATTTTAATAATTGAACTCTGAGTGAGTGGACATTTCATAGCTGTGGGAGATGACAAGAGAATCTACTGAAATGATACAAAACGTGCATGTTGTGACTATCAGCTTTGGGATACTTCAGGAAAAAAATTTTATTGATGTGAGGCAGAAAGTAATTCTATTAATAATAATGGGGTCTGCACTTCTACTTTCTCCACTGGAGACAAGCACTTGAATTTATTTGCAATATGGAATATTCACCCATGTGCCACACACCTGCTGTTGGCTGAGCTTGCCTAAACCTCGTGTTATATTACATACAGTTAAGTCATTTTTATAAGTTTCTGTAAATTTACACACTGCCATATGTAATTTCTGAGCAGTGTTCCTACCTGCTAGAAATGGTATTTCCCTCCTCCCACTGTTTAATAAATACCTATTTATTTGCAGTTTTTATTCCTGAACTTTAAGTTAACATTGAGATGAATGTACTGAATAAAGCCAATTAACAGTCTTCCAGCTTTGAAATTTAGTGATTTTAATAATTCCCACATATTTTCACTATATATATATTTTTAGATCAGACAGTGTGAGGAAGCAGGGGATTTTGATGGAGAGATGAGCGCCTCTGTACACCTTCATATAATGAAGATAGTCTCACTTTTCATCCCTGATTCAAGGAGATGGATCCAGAAAGAATGATGTCACTTCTGTTAGAAGGGAAAAAAATGAGTGAAGACACAAGAAAGCAAACAAATGGAAGTTCGGTGTCAGTTAGGTTGTCCTGAATGATCGTAATGCTCAGTAAGGGCTGTCTTGTCCTGATGGGAGAGCAGAGCAGTGGTGTCTTCAAAGAAAGATGGTATCAGAAGGTTTGGACACCAACTATAATTCCTTTTGGGGAGGCCTTAGAGGAAAAAGGTCCTAGTGGCCTCTAAATACTATAGATAATGTATTTATTTTATTGATGACATTCTGCCTCTGTAAGAGATTCTGTTCTATTTTTTATTGGGACGTTAATGTGAGAATCTACTGCATTTGGATGCTTTTGAAAAAGGAGGACTATATTAAACTTAACCAGCTGATCATCTCTTGTTTGTTATATTTTTAATAGCAAGATTTTTCCAAACCTATGTAGTAAAAAATACCCTGATTTATCAGTATTCTTTTTTATTTCAGCCAGTACAAGACTTTTTAAAAATTACTCTAATAAGTCTCAAGCCTTCAGACACTCCTGCATATGAAGATGGGGAGAGTTAAGAAGATGCCAGCTGGGTAGACCAGCTTGGGCTTTGGGCTTGATTGAATTAGTTGGGTGAGGGATTTAGAGCACACATGACCTAGGCTATTTTAAGGCCAGCACTGGAACTCACCCACTGTCTTGCTCTCAAATAAATAAATAAAATCTTTGGGGGAAAAAAAAAGAAATATAAAGCTCTTAGCAAAGTGTGTGTAACTCAGCAATAGCAGCTTTGCTTTTGTTCTAATAATAATAATAGTAATATGATAATTAATATTATTATGATTGAGACAGCACAGAGGAGGAAAAATCTTACAATGATGGAG
Organism: Neogale vison; assembly: GCF_020171115.1. Taxonomy (NCBI): domain Eukaryota; kingdom Metazoa; phylum Chordata; class Mammalia; order Carnivora; family Mustelidae; genus Neogale; species Neogale vison. The sequence continues at coordinate 133,118,024 of NC_058097.1, forward strand.
TATTTCAAAAGGTTTTTGTTACTGATTCAAGAATCTTTCGTATATTTAACCTTGAATGTCTGAGGTAGATTGGAGAAAATGGCAGAAGGATTTTTTTAAACGTTTATTTTCTCCAGTACCACAGGTGAATTGGGAATAAAGGAGCAGGCGGGATAACAGATGAAGAAATTTCAGTGAGTCAGAAAAATACAGCTCTGATAGCTTCTCCAGTTTCATATTAGGGATGGCCTGCATTGTTTTCAAATTATTACTTTAGTCACAAGCAGTCTTTTCCAAATGGTCTCATTAAAAAAAGATGCTACTTGGCATATTCCCCTTACAAAACATAAAGTGAATTAAGCTTAAAATCTGGTCTTTTGTTTTCTTTTGTCCATGAACAAGAGACAGTGACTGTTGTCCTAAACTAGGTATCTGTAGAATGATTTAAAGAAGCATATCATTGCCAAAATGGGAAGCTTCCAGAAGCCAGCAGTCTCAAGTTGAATAAAACTTTGATGATGATATTTGTAGTGATTTCCACTGAAGAGACCTGATGTTATTGACTGTATTATGTCCTCGCAATTTTTTTTATGTAAAAGTCCCAACTCTCAATATCCCAGAATGTCACCATATTTAGAGATAAGATCTTTAAAGAGGTGATTAAGGGGGCACCTGGGTGGCTCAGTTCATTGAGTTTCCAACTCTTGGTTTGGCTCAGATCATGATCTCAGGGTTGTGGGATCGAGACCAACATCGGGTTCCATGCTCAGCATAGAGTCTTCCTCGTGTTCTCTCTCTCTCTCCCTCTTCCCCTGGCCCTCCTCCCAACTCATACTCTCCCTCTCCCTCTCTCTCAAATAAATAAATAAAATCTTAAAAATAAAGAGGTGATTGGTGGAGGAGTCAAGATGGCGGAGAAGTAGCAGGCTGAGATGACATCAGATAGCAGGAGATCAGCTAGATAGCTTATCTAAACATCACGAACACCTACAATTCAATGGGAAATCAAAGAAAAGAGCAACAATTCTAGAAACAGAAAATCAATCACTTTCTGAAAGGTAGGACCTGCGGAGAAGTGAGTCTGAAGCGAGAGGAAGATGGATGGCGGGGAGAGGGGCCGGCTCCCAGCAAGCGGAGGAGCAACAGAGCACAAAATCAGGGCTTTGAAAAAGTCTGCTCCACTGAGGGACATTGTTCCAGAGGCTAAATCAGGGTGAAGCCCATGCGGGGTCAGTGTAACTCCAGGTCCCACAGGGTCACAGAAAAATGGGGGGTGTCTGAGTGTCACAGAGCTCACAGGTATTAGAGTGGGTAAGCCAGCGACAGAGACAGAGCTGAGGAGTGAACTCTCAACTTGGGGTTACCATGAACCGAGCACAGGCTGAGTGAGCCTGGAGGGCAGCTGGAGGTCACGGAGACGGAAGTGACCGAGCACTTTTCTCCAAGTGCGGGCAACCGAGTGCTTTTCTCCAGGTGTGAGCGACTGAGCGCTTTTCTCCAAATGCGACCAGAGGTCAGGGAGATGGGGGCAGTTGGGTGCTTTTCTCTGAGGGCAACTGAGGAGTGGGACCCCAAGCTCTCAGCTTCTTTGGGCCGGAGATCTGGAGGCTGCCATTATCATTTCCATCCTCTGGAACTCTACAGAATGCATTCAGGGAACAAAGGCTCCAGAAAGCAAACCCGAGCAGATTACTTAGCCCAGCTTCGGATAAGGGCGGGGCAATTCCGCCTCGGGCAAAGACTTTTGAGAATCACTACAATAGGCCCCTCCCCCAAAAGATCAACAAGAAACCCAGCCAAGACAAACTTCACTTACCAAGGAGAACAGTGGAATTCCAGAGGAGGAGAAAGCAAAGCAAGGAATTCATGGCTTTTTCCCCATGATTCTTTAGTCTTGCAGTTACTGTTTTTTTTCTTTTTCTTCTGCCAAATTTTTTTTTTAACTTTTACCCTTTCCTCTTTTAACTTTTTTTTCTAAACTAGTTTGTCTTAATAATACCTTACCAAAATAATAATCATCATCATCATCATCTTTTTTTGAACCTTCATTATTATAGTCATATTTTATCCTCCATTGTATCTAACTATATTTTTTATATACACATAGGGTTTCTTCTTCTTCTAAAAAATGTGGGGTACAACTTCTCCTAATAGATCAAAATATATCCTAAATCTAGTTCCGGGCTTGTTCTAGTCTCCAGCCCGAGGAAATTCTCTCCACTTTCTTTTTCTTTATTCTCCCAACCAACTTGTTTTATTAACTCATTTTTAAGAAATTTACAAAAAAATTCTCATCTTTATAGGCCTATTCCATCTCTTCATTGTGCCTACCCTTATATATGTTTTTCATCCTTTAACATTTTGGGAGGTAGTTCCTACTAAGAGACCAAAATATCCCAAAATTAAGTGAGTGATTTTGTTCTAGTCGCCAGTCTAATATATATATATATGTGTATATATATATATACACACACACACATATATTTCTTTTTAATATTTTTTCCTTATTTGTTTTCTTTTCTTCTTCTCTCTCTCTCTTTTTTTTCCCTTGTTTATCCCCTTTCTCCATCCCACGATTTGGGGTCTCTTCTGATTTGGTCAAAGCACATTTCCCTGCAGTCTCTGCCACGCTTTTAACATTTTATTTGCTCCGTTATATATTCCTATCTGGACAAAATGATAAGGCAGAAAAACACACCACAAAAAGAACAAGAGGCAGTACCGAAGGCTAAAGACCTAATTAATATGGGCATTGGTAATATGACAAATCTAGAGCTCAGAATGACGATTTTCAAGGTTCTAGCTAGGCTCGAAAAAGGCATGGAAGATATTAGTAAAACCCTCTTCGGAGAGATAAAAGCACTTTCTGTAGAAATAAAGGAACTAAAATCTAACCAAGTTGAAATAAAAAAAGCTATTAATGAGGTGCAATAAAAAATGGAAGCTCTTACTGCTTGGATAAATGAGGCAGAAGAAAGAATTACTGATGTAGAAGACCAAATGACAGAGAATAAAGAAGCTGAGCAAGAGAGACAAATACTGGACAATATACCAATACTGAATTCGAGAGATAACGGACACCATAAGATGACACAACATTAGAATAATTGGGATTCCAGAAGAAGAAAGAGAGAGGGGAGCAGAAGGTATATTGGAGAGAATTATTGTAGAGAATTTCCCTAATATAGCAAAGGGAACAAACATCAAAATCCAGGCGATGTAAAGAATGCCCCTCAAAATCAATAAAAATAGGTCCACACCCCGTCACCTGATAGTAAAATTTACAAGTCTTAGCATCAAAGAGAAAATCCTGGAAGCAGCCCGGGAAGAGAAGTCTATAACATACAAAGGTAAAAACATTAGATTGGCCGCAGACTTATCCACAGAGACCTGGCAGGCCAGAAAGAACTGGTGTGATATATTCAGAGCACTAAACGAGAAAAACATGCAGCCAACAATACTATATCCAACTAGGCTATCATTGAAAATAGAAGGAGAGATAAAAAGCTTCCAGGACAAACAAAAACTGAAAGAATTTGCAAACAACAAAACAGCTCTACATGAAATACTGAAAGTGGTCCTCTAAGCAAAGAGAGACTCTAAAAGTAGGAGATCAGAAAGGAAGAGAGACAATATACAGTAACAGTCACCTTACAGACAATACAATGGCAATAAATTCATATCTCTCAATAGTTACCCTGAATGTTAATGGGCTAAATGCCCTAATCAAAAGACACAGGGTATCAGATTGGATAAAAAACAAAAAACAACAAAACCCATCAATATGCTGCCTATAAGAAACTCATTTTAGACTCGAAGACACCTCCAGATTTAAAGTGAGGGGGTGGAAAAAAATGTACCATGCTAATGGACATCAGAAGAAATCTGGGGTGGCAATCCTTATATCAGATCAATTAGATTTTAAGCCAAGACTATAATAAGAGATGAGGAAGGACACTATATCATACTCAAAGGGTCTGTCCAACAAGAAGACCTAACAATTTAAAATATCTATGCCCCTAACATGGGAGCAGCCAATTATATAACCAATTAATAAAATCAAAGAAACACATTGACAAAAATACACTAATAATATGGGACTTTAACACTCCCCTCACAGAAATGGACAGATCATCCAAGCAAAAGATTAACAAAGAAATAAAGGCCTTAAATGACACACTGGACCAGATGGACATCACAGATATATTCAGAACATTCCATCCCAAAGCAACAGAATACACATTCTTCTCTAGTGCACATGGAACATTCTCCAGAATAGATCATCTCCTTGGTCATAAATCAGGTCTCAACTGGTATCAAAAGATTGGGATCATTCCCTGAATATTTTCAGACCACAATGCTATGAAGCTAGAACTGAACACAAGAGGAAATTTGGAAAGAAACCAAATACATGGAGGCTAAACAGCATCCTTCTAAAAAATGAATGGGTCAACCAGGAAATTAAAGAGGAATTGAAAAAATTCATGGAAACAAATGATAACGAAAACACAATGTTTCAAAATCTGTGGGACAAGCAAAGGCAGTCCTGAGAGGAAAATATATACTGGTACTAGCCTTTCTCAAGAATCAAGAAAGTTCTCAAATACACAATTTAACCCTACACCTAAAGGAGCTGGAGAAAGAACAAGAAAGAAAGCCTAAACCCAGCAGGACATGAGAAATAATAAAGATCAGAGCAAAAATCAATGAAATAGAAACCAAATAAATAATAGAACAAATCAATGAAACTAGGAGCTGGTTCTTTGAAAGAATTAATAAGATTGATAAACCCCTGGCCAGACTTATCAAAAAGAAAAGAGAAAGGACCCAAATAAACAAAATCATGAATGAAAGAGGAGAGATTACAAACAACACCAAAGAAATACAAACAATTATAAGAACATACTATGAGCAACTCTATGCCAACAAATTCGACAATCTGGAAGAAATGGATACATTTCTAGGAATCTATAAACTACCACAACTGAAGCAGGAAGAAATAGAAAACCTGAACAGACCCATAACGAGTAAGGAGATTGAAACAGTCATCAAAAATCTCCAAACAAACAAAAGTCCAGGGCCAGATGGCTTCCCAGGGGAATTCTACCAAACATTTAAAGAAGAATTAATTCCTATTCTCCTGAAGCTGTTTCAAAAAATAGAAATGGAAGGAAAACTTCCAAACTCATTTTATGAGGCCAGCATCACCTTGATCCCAAAACCAGACAAGGATCCCACCAAAAAAGAGAATTACGAACCAATATCCTTGATGAACACAGATGTGAAAATTCTCACTGAAATACTAGCCAATAGGATCCAACAGTACATTAAAAGGATTATTCACCATGACAAAGTGGGATTTATTCCAGGGCTGCAAGGTCGGTTCAACATCTGCAAATCAATCAGTGTGATACAATAAATTAATAAAAGAAAGAACAAGAACCATTTGATACTCTCAATAGATGCTGAAAAAGCATTTGACAAAGTACAGCATCCCTTCCTAATCAAAATTCTTCAAAGTGTAGGGATAGAGGGTATATACCTTAATATTATCAAAGCCATCTATGAAATATGCAAATATCATTCTCAATGGAGAAAAACTGAAAGCTTTTCTGCTAAGGTATGGAACACGGCAGGCTGTCCATTATCACCACTGCTATTCAACATAGTACTAGAAGTTTTAGTCTCAGCAATCAGACAAAAAAAAAAATTAAAGGCATATAAATCTGCAAAGAAGAAGTCAAACTATCACTCTTTGCAGATGATATGATACTATATGTGTAAAACCCAAAAGACTCCACTCCAAAACTGCTAAAACTTGTACAGGAATTCAGTAAAGTGTCAGGATATAAAGTCAATGCACAGAAATCAGTTGCATTTCTTTACACCACCACCAAGACAGTAGAAAGAGAAATTAAGGAGTCAATCCCATTTACAATTGCACCCAAAACCATAAGATACCTAGGAATAAACCTAACCAAAAAGACAAAGAATCTATACTCAGAAAACTATAAAATACTCATGAAAGAAATTGAGGAAGACACAAAATGAAAAAAATGTTCCATGTTCATGGATTGGAAGAACAAATATTGTGAAAATGTCTATTCTACCTAAAGCAATCTACATATTTCATGTAATCCCTATCAAAATCCCACCCATTTTTTTTTCAAAGAAATAGAACAAATAATCTTAAAATTTATATGGAACCAGAAAAGACCTCGAATAGCCAAAGGAATATTGAAAAAGAAAGCCAAAGTTGGTGGCATCACAATTCCGGACTCAAGCTCTATTACAAAGCTGTCATCATCAAGACAGTATGGTCCTGGCACAAAAACAGACACATTGATCAATGGAACAGAATAGAGAGCCCGGAAATAGACCCTCAACTGTATGGTCAACTAATCTTCGACAAAGCAGGAAGGAATGTCCAATGGAAAAAAGACAGCCTCTTCAACCAATGGTGCTGGGAAAATTGGACGGCCACATGCAGAAAAATGAAATTGGACCATTTCCTTACACCACACACGAAAATAGGCTCAAAATGGATGAAGGACCTCAATGTGAGAAAGGAATCCATCAAAATCCTTGAGAACACAGGCAGCAACCTCTTCGACCTCAGCCACAGCAACTTCTTCCTAGGAACATCGCCAAAGGCAACAGAAGCAAGGCAAAAATGAACTATTGAGATTTCATCAAGATCAAAAGCTTTTGCACAGCAAAGGAAACAGTTAACAAAACCAAAAGACAACTGACAGAATGGGAGAAGATATTTGCAAACGACATATCAGATAAAGGGCTAGTGTCCAAAATCTATACAGAACTTAGCAAACTCAACACCCAAAGAACAAATAATCCAATCAAGAAATGGGCAGAGTGAAATAAGTCAAGCAGAGAGAGTCAATTATCATATGGTTTCACTTATTTGTGGAGCATAACAAATATCATGGAGGACAAGGGGTGTTAGAGAGGAGAAGGGAGTTGGGGTAAATTGGAAGGGGAGGTGAATCAGGAGAGACTATGGACTCTGAAAAATAATCTGAGGGGTTTGAAGTGGCGGGGGGGGTGGGAGGTTGGGGTACCAGGTGGTGGGTATTACAGAGGGCACGGATTGCATGGAGCACTGGGTGTGGTGAAAAAATAATGAATACTGTTTTTCTGAAAATAAATAAATTGAAAAAATTAAAAAAAAAAAAAAGAAATGGGCAGAGGACATGAACAGACATTTCTGCAAAGAAGATGTCCAGATGGCCAAAAGACACATGAAAAAATGCTGCACATCTCTCGGCATCAGGGTAATAAAAATCAAAACCACAATGAGGTACCTCACGCCGGTCAGAATGGCTAAAATTAACGTCAGGAAATGATAGATGCTGGCGAGGATGTGGAGAAAGGGTAACCCTCCTACACTGCTGGTGGGAATGCAAGCTGTTGCAACCACACTGGAAAACAGTGTGGAGGTTCCTCAAAAAACTGAAAATAGAGCTACCCTATCAGTGATTGCACTACTGGGTATATATCCTAAAGATACAAATGTGGTGCTCAGAAGGGGCATGTGAACCCGAATGTTTATAGCAGCAATGTCCACAATAGCCAAACTATGGAAAAAACCTAGATATCCATCAACAGATGAATAGATAAAGGAGAAGTGGCATATATGTACAATGGAATACTATGCAGCCATCAAAAGAAATGAAATCTTGCCATTTGCAATGATGTGGATAGAACTAGAGGATATTTTGTTTAGTGAAATAAGTCAATCAGATAAAGACAACTATCATATGATCTCTCTGATATGAGGAAATGGAGATGCAACATGGGGGTTTCGGGGGTAGGAAAAGAAAAAATGAAAGAAGATGGGATCGGGAGGGAGACAAAACATAAAAGACTCAATCTCAAAAAAAAAACAGACTGAGGGTTGTTCGGGGGAGGTGGGTAGGGAGAGGGTGGCGGGGATATGGACATCAGGGAGGGTATGTGCTGTGATGAGTGCTGTGAAATGTGTAAACCTGGCGATTCACAGACCTGTATCCCTGGGGATAAAAATACATTATACGTTTATTAAAAATTTTAAAAGTTAAAAAAAATAAAGAGGTGATTAAGATAAAATGAGGACTTTAGAGCAGACCCTATAATGCCATGTGATTTATAAGAAGAGGTGAAGGCACCAGGGCTGCTCACACAGAGAATAGGCTGTGTGATGACACAGGACAGGGTGGCCACCTGCAAGGCGGGGAGAGAGCCTGAGGGGAAACCAAACCTATTAATATCTTGATCTTGGACTTCCAGCCTCCAGAACTATGAGAAAATAAATTTCTATTGTTGATGCTACCTGGCCAGTCTCTAGGATTTTGTCATGGTAGCCCTAGCAAATTAATACACCTGCCTTTCTCTAGAAACTTCAGCCTAATCTTTCACATTATGTGGGACCTGACTATCAAGAAAGATGAAGAGGAGGGCTCAGATGCCACCTCCTTATTTAGGTTTTACAGTCACAAGTAAGTCAGGGCAGTGGGGTTGTGTGTGGGTAGTACGTGTCAGATGTCTGAGTGGCGCTCATGATTAGAGGCAGGCTGTGGCCACTGAAGTAGAGGATGCCACGGTGTAATTCCAACCCATAGACATATGCTGGGGGAATCATGATACAGCCATTTGGAAAGATCCTTGATTTGGATGCCTCTGTAAAGCTGTGTACATGTGCATGAGTGATGCACATGTGCTTATAGACTTGTACGCACAGGTGAGTACATAAAGATGTCCCCATTGTTAAGGAAAAGCAAAACCTTCCTGCAACATCCTGGAGTCACGAAGCATTATGATCTACCCAGAAACAGGAGGAGCATGAGAAAACCACTGAGAATATGTGCAGTCAGACTCCTCTGTGTGTTTTTCTTTATTTTTTCAATGGCCTAATGCTATTATCGCTGGGCATACTACTGACAGATTTTACAACAGGCCTCAGATGCTTCTTAGAACTGCAGTCATATTCTTCTAAAGCCTTAGAAATGATTTCGAGAAGCTTCCTGCACAGGCTAACATTAAGGATGGGGTGGGGGAGGGGCGTCAGGAAGGCCAGGAATTCCAGTTGTTCTATCTTCCTGGAAAATCTACCCAATGGCTTCTGAGGCTTGGACTTATCTCTCTGCCCAGTCACCAGTGTGGTCATGACCGTGATTGGGCCCCAGGCAGGCAGAGAGCTGCTGGCCATGTGACACTCGCTGTCAACGGGGGAAAGACAGTTGAGGAACATGAAGTCTCACGGACCTCTCCGTCCGCAGAGGCTGGCTAGAAGTGCAGCTGGTCATAGAAAGGAGCATGACACTTCATCATACGTTTCACTGCTATTAATGTGGTGAAAAACATCGTCAGCTCCTCTCTTAAATCACAGAAATCACAGGCAGCAGCAGCTAATAGGGAATCCACATGTCGGCTCGTCCAGGCTGTGTGCTAAGGGAAGCCAGAAACAGCCTCGCTTTTCGATGAGGTGACAGTGAGTTGGATCTGAATGGTGCACAAGTACTCCTTTCTTCCACCCCACACCCGTCGGCCCTGCTTCTCTCATTAACATCAGCTTGCAATTAAGCCGAGGTGCTCTCCAGACACACGTGTTCCTTCAGGCCCAGGATGAGTCTGTGCCTTTTCCTCCCTTCGAGGAAGTGCGGCTGCCCATTTGAAAAATCCAGAAATAAAGCTGTCAGTTTTAGCACATTAAATCATGAAATGATGAGAACAAAGCCACTAACCAATCCTGAATCCCAATAACAAACCTCCAGAGGGACATTTTCCTGTCAGGGAAGCTCTTTCTGAAAGTGTCCACCTTTGAAAATATTTGGCATTCTTGAAAAAGATGCATTAACTTTTATTAAGTCTAAATGAAGTTTATCTTACTTTTATGTGTTTTAATCTATATTTTAATGCAACGGGAGTTGTTATTAATGGACACATCTCGGTCCCTTTTTCCGTGTGAGCAAATGATGCAGCTTATCAAGCAGGCTTCTGATGCCTTTTCCATTAAAATGTTGAAGGCATCCAAACTGTAAAACTATCCAGCAGATATTTATGAAGGAGAGCTCTGTAGCCCAGAAGTCCATGCACAGTAGATCTATAGAGGGAGAAATTAAATCAAAAGAGATGAACAAGTGTCTGGTGAGGCTGAAATAAATGTACAAATGTACAATGAACACAAAAAGGTAGAGGAAGTATAGACAAATAAAAGAAAGATTACAAATTATAGCAGCTATGCAAGCAATCTTATTTTGTTTATAAAGAGTCTTGCTTCCAAGAAGTCCAGTCTGAATGTCTGATCAGCCGTTTATCTGATAAATATCTGTAGTGCACCTACTAAGTGCCAGGCATGCAGTAGGCACTTGGGATATAATGCTATCCTCCTGTCTCTGAAGATATCATTACCCGGTGGTAATGGGGGAGTGAGAGCCTGACTTCACGCTCAAAACTCTGTAAAGATGTGAAGAAGTGCACTCTGGGGGAAAACAAACAAACAAACAAACAAACAAACAAAAACAGGCCCTCATAAGGTTCACATTGAGCTGAGGCGGTGGAGATATTGGGCGAATGCTTCCTAAATGGCTTCCCAATGAAATCTTAAGGAAAGAAGAACTTAAAGAAAAGGATGGGTTTGTGCGGGGGCAGAAGCACGGTTCCAGGTGGAGAGAGAGGTTCCGACGGCTCTGAGGATGATGGAGCCCCTCACATGATGGGAGTGTGGAGAGGGAGGAGATGGGACCTTGGGGGTGGCACTGGGCCGGCCCAAGCTAAGGCATCAGTTGTGTATCCTACAGTCATGGGGAGCTCATTGGAGTTTTTAGACATAATCAGCTTTGTTCTCCTGCTGACCTGTTCCACTAAGCAATGTGGAGAGTGAGCCATAGCAGGGGAGTGGCACCAAATGGAAGATTTTACAATAGTTTGAACCAGCTTAACACCTTTCCTTTCTCTGTCCTCACCGGGCAACCGGGTCTGCAACTATGCACTCTCTAACCCCTCAGGAGATCATTCCAGGATCCTACCTTTAGTTGACCCTGCCTGCTTGCTCTGGCTGCTGCTTCATTGGTTTAACCTGTGTTTTTCCTCTCTGTCCTCAGGGCAGCACTCTGTAAGTGGAGAAGAGAAGAAGATTCGAGAGATATCTTTGACAAGTGCATTTATTAGTTCAGTCCACTTAGTCCACGCACAGAAGATTGCTTTGGTAAATTGCTTTTATTTTTCTCTTTCCCTTTTCTCCCTGTCTCTGCCCAAGTTCCTGTGGTTTCCCCATCTGTTCTGATGTTAGGGACACTTCTTTTGTCTGGAAATTTTCAGATACATTAAGTTCAATCAGTTTGAGAATTCAAGCTTTCTTTCCTTCTTCTCCAACCCGTTCTCCCCCTCAGGTTCCTGTAATGACCACACTGACGTGCTATTCCCTTACAGGTCTCTGGAGTGCAAAAGGAACAATATCCCATTACCCAGGGCTACAGTGAACTTCTCCCAGACACTATTTTGAATGCTTAGCATGAATTCACTCATTTAAGCTCACTGTACTTGGGACTTCTCTTCTGCCTTTAAAAGTGCACCTTATTATATAAGCATTATTGCTCTCATTTTACAGATTCAGAAATGGAGAGCCTTTGCAACTTCAAGCAGGTGAGAAAGATCTTGTATCATGAGAACTTCCTTTATATTCCTCAAATCCCTCTTCAGCCAGCAAACTTGTACTAGAATCACAGATCTATAGAATTCTAGATTCTCAAAATGGGAGGAACTTTATAGGTCATTTTTTCAGCTTCACGTCCCATCCCTCCCTATGTGTTCTGGGCCTTGATACATTGATTACTTGAGTCCTTCCTTCATTCACTCACTGTGGATGGACTGCTGACTCTGTCTAGATACTCACCACAGTGAAGTATGCTCTGCCTTTATGGTCATCTGTCTGGTGTTGGCTTCAACACTTTCAGGGATAGGGAATTCACCATCTCCTAAAACAGACCATTCTGTTATGTAGTTAGTTTGTGAGATTTCTTATTGTAAACCAAATCTGTTCCTCTCTAACTTCCAGTTGCTGGCCCCAATTTATTTCATGAGACCACCTAGAGCAAGTTTAAGCTTTCTTCCACATGCCAATCCTTTGATTATTTGAAGACCTTATTACTATTTTTTTTTTTTTTAATAATTTCCATCCCCTCTACCAGGTCTTCTCTTCCCTGGCTGTACTTCCGTGGTTCTTCATGTGGCCAGTTTCATATCTTCTTAGGACCTCAGTGACTCTCCTCAAGTTGTGCCTGTCTAAACTTACCCACTTCGTCTTCGTGAGCCTATGCCACAGGGCTCAATGCTCCATGTAAGCCTCCAAGCCTGCTCTATTTTAAGAAGGTTCCCTGAGTCCTTAAGCATCTGCCTTCAGCTCAGGTTATGATCCTGTTCCTGGGGTCACGTCCCACATCGGGCTTCCTGCTTGGTGGGAAGCCTGCTTCTCCCTCTCTCACTCCCCCTGCTTGTGTTCCCTCTCTCATTCTCTTTCTCTCTCTGTCAGATAAATAAATGAAATCTTAAAAACAAAAACAAAAACAAACAAAAGAAGAGTAGAAAAGAGTTAATCTTACTTCCTTCTCGCCTTGTATTAACTCATTATATTTGCAATTATGTAATTGTGCTGGTGTATTTACTTGCCTGCAAGACAAGAAGAGTGATAAAGTCCATGAAACATAGTGTTTTCGGGAGTATCCCCAGCAGAGTGTCTGGTGTGAGTAAGCATGCAATTAATGTTTGTGGAATGAATGATTAACTTAATGAATGTGTATACTGCTGTTAAAAGACTGAACAAGAACATTCTGGTTTTACTAAATAGCACAGAATTAGACTCACTATTCCAAATCGGCCTATTTTCAGGAAAGAAAACAGACCAGAGAAGTTAATGATTTGCTTAAGGTCACACGGCAGAGCTAAGACTAGAAGTCAGGCCCACTGATTCCCATTCCAGAGCCGGTGAGTGACAGGGCAAATCCAGATGTCAGGGATGGGCATGGCAGTCGTGGTAGTCAATATGAGACAGCCGTTTTATAACCTCTGAACACCAGGCATCTAGGGCTCTTCTGGCCCTGGGCAAACCACAGGCGAGTAGCCTTTGCCATCCTGCCTCACTTCCAGGTCAGGAGCCTACTCAGTGGGTCAGGGCTGCATTCAAGGCAGCTTTGGGCCTCCGCTGTGTATTCAGGGCTTTTCCAGGGCCCACATAAAGCTCAAATATTGATTCGGCTTCTCTCCTCTAAGATCTCCTAAGCTGCACTGGGAGAGGACTGACAAATAAGAAACAGCCAAGGATGTGCCCAGAGAATTGTTCCAGGGAAATGAAATGAAGTGTTGGCAGTACAATGAAATAAATTCTGTTTTTGTTCTGCTCAAGCTCACTGAGAGGAAGGAAGGAAGCGGAGGCCATTACAGTTCCTAGAAAACAAAGCAAAACTGGATGTCAGTTACTGCTTGCTCCTGTGTGTGTTGTTCATAGATGTGTCTGGACTGATCACAGGAGAATTATGGCTCTCATACCATAAACAGCACTGATCCATATCCTCCCTCGGAGACTACGAGGGGGATTCTGCAATAGTATTTTATGGCTTGAAACAACGTATAATATAAGTCCCTAATAGGAAGGTAATGGTCTCCTCCGTCACCCTGTGATATAGAAGTGCCAGTAACAACATGAACAACGCTCACCATTGTAAACTCTGTGGTTTTGCATGATTTCCTTCATTCCTCACAATAGGTATCATCCCCATTTTATAGGTGAGGGAATCGCGGTGCAGAGAGGGCCAACTTTGAAACCAGGTCTGCCTCATGCTAAAGCCAGTTTTCTTAACCGTATGCTCAGCCCTTGTATAATGAGGTAGGAAAATTAATATTAATCCAGGTGTGGTTCTCCTGTTTTGGCAGAGACTTTCTCTTCGGGGACTTCACACATTGCTGTCTTCCTGCTTTGAATGTCCTTACAACACACCCCGAACGTCAACCAGTTTCTCCTCACCCTTCTGGATTCCATGCAAGTGCCTCCTCTTCCAAGAAGCTTTCTCTGCCTGCCCCCCACCACCTGGGTTTGCATAGCACCTGCTTTAGATTTCTGTCATTGCATTCATGATTCAGTCCTTGAAAGTCTTGTTCTTCCGACTGCTAGGGTGGGAGCCCCTTGAGGTCAGAGGCCATCGCTTCCCCCATCTCTGACCACAGTGCCGGGGATAAACAGGTGCTCCTGACGGGCTTCAGTTACCAAGTGGAAGACAGACCCTGGAGCCCCCGATACCTAGTAGGGCCATGTTTTCTAATCACATGGTGGTGGGATCAGTTTAAACAACTATGTTCTTCCAGGAAAGGAGGTTTTTGCTTTGGCCAGTGTCCCCAGCTGAGCACTGGGCGGGAGAAAATATGCTATAATGTAAAACACCCAGAAGAATTCAACCAAAGAGATGCTAAACTAAACAAAAGACAAAGCTAGGAGGGGACAAAGAAAGGCTTTCAAGGTGGCAAAGTGCAGCAGGACGGAGCTGGGACTCTGTGGGGAGGGAGGCCTGGGTTTAGACCCCAGCTCTGTCCCTGCCTGGCACTTGATGTAGCAAGGGAACGATTGTCTCTGAAACTCAGTTTCTTCATCAGAAAACTCGGGATAATACAAATGCCAACATTATAGGCCCGCTGTGAGAATTATTTACAATCCTGTGTCTTAGCATACAGCTTGGCGGAATATTAGCTCCGGCAAACGGCTGCACTCTTCAACCGGCTGCGTGCTTCTCTCTTTGCCCACAGGGGTGAAGGTCTTGAAAATACCCCTTTCCTTGAGAAATGCTTTGACACTGAGATATGTTCGGAATGTTGAGAATCCGACATGGAGGTAGAGGGGCTAGGTGTCTGCGGTTCCACATTGGTGGCATCTAAAAGCGGGACTTGCCTTCTCTGGTTGGAATGTAGGCGTATGTAGAATCTTGCCCATACGCCGCTCTCAGGCGGAATCAATCACTTGAACACAGTGCATTTTATAATTTATATTTTATGGTAATTTTTATGTTGCATTTTCTTTCTATACTGTGAGATACTTAGGGCAGAAATTGCTTCTAATGTACCTTTCTTTGGGCTTTGTATATAGCACGAAGCCAGACATACAGTAGATAATTTTTATTTTTAGCACTTATCACCGTGTTCTTAAAAATTTTGTAAGGTATAATTATATTTAATATATGTCTCTCTTAAGAGGATGTGAGAATCAGAGTTAAGAGGGGAGAAACAGGGAGTGAAGATGAGAAAGAAGCTCATTTAACTTTATAGCTGCAAATACTAGGACCTCCACAAAAATAGGCCCCTCCCCCTTCCTTCCTTCCTTCCTTCCTTCCTCTCTCTCTCTCTCTCTTTCTTTGTTTTTCTTTCTTTCCATAAGACACTGGAGCCAACTACCTCCTCCATGTCCACCACTGCTCATACCTCCTGAAGAGCTGTTTCTAGGGTTTGGGTCATAGATGTGACAGCAGGAGTCCCACATCTGTGCAGTTCACTCACAATTATCTCCCCAGTGCCTCCCACAGTGTCAGGTGTGTAGCAAATACTCAGAAATAACTGATCTTGAATGCTTTCTATCACCCGATAGGGAAAGGGAAGTCATGGGAAAGAATCCCAAGGAGCCCTCGTTTCCCAGCCCTAAGTAGGTGTGCCACTGACCTTCCTTATCAGTGGTTCACAGACTTCAGAGGGCGTAAGGATCACCTGGAAATGCTGTCAGGATGTGTCCGAAGGTGGTGGAGAGGATGGAGGAGACAGAGGACAGAGCAAAATCCTCGTCTGGCAGGAGAGCACGCAGGCTATGTTAAGGTAACGATAATAAGGCTGTAGAGCCCGCACGTGCCCAGCAGGCTGCTGACCCGGCGCCTCTGGGGAGGCAGTGTCAGAATCCAGGCAGGGGCAAACCCTTCGGGGTACCTTGTTAATGTGGTGTGGGCACCCTAACCATGGGATTGACCATGAGGGAAAGACTGGAGTCTCCAGGAGACGGGTGGACTAGAGCAAAGTAGGAGCCCCATCCCGGGGGCACCGGAGTGTCAAGACCACGAGTGAGACAGAGTTCAGACCCAGCCAGTAGCACTTGGGATGGGGAATGGTGAGCAGCAGGTGTTGTGTATGACACAGACACAGCTCCAGCATCTGCCCGTGGTAGCTGGCCTCTCTCGCTGTAGTCCTCTTGCTGCCACGCGTGGTCTGCATCTGTTTCTGTCTCCTTCACTAAATGGGGAGCAGCTTGAGAACATGGGCCCTGTGTTGTTATTACTAATTATTAGCACTACTATTATGTATGTATCTTCATGATTCCAGTACTTAGCTCAGAGCCTGGCGCATGATATCTCTTCCTTAAGGGTTTACTGAATGATGACATGAGTGGAGGGATGGGTGAGTTTGTGAATGATTTCTTCTCCTTCCATCCTCTGACTGCACACTGGGAGAAAGGTGTTTAAATCCTCCTGACAGGAAAGCAGGGCACTCCTAGGAGCTGGAGCAGGTCAGAATATGCATGTGGGAATTAAACGGTCTCAGCTGTGGGGAGAAGCAAACCAAAGAGGCCCAGCCAGAGAAGGAAAAACTGAACAACTATTTGTTGGTCCTTGCTTGATCTTGGTGTGGTTGAATCAATCATTCTCGTCTTGTCTTTTTTTTTTTTTTTTCTTTTTTCTTTTCTTTCTTTTTCTTTTTCTTTTCCTATCAGAACAACTTACCAGAAGGGTGGGAATGGGGGGAAGGTGGGAGGGTAGGTTGACATGGATCGTGTATTTTATGCTGTTACTTTATTCACATTTTCAAATTTAAACCTTGTAAGATTCTTAAAATGCAAGATTTATTATTGCCCCTTTAAAGATGGAAACTGGATAATTTGCTTAAGGTCACAGTGCTGTTCCAGGGCAGTCTAGAACTGGAGGCACTCTCTAGTGAGTGCTTATTTTAATTTAGGGCTATGAGGATAGAAGAAGAGTGTTATCAATGCATTGGATGCCAAGGGAGAGGGAGGACTCCTATTTCATTCCAGTAACCTTGACATATACAACGGGATCCCCAAGACATGAAGACCACTTAGGAGAGATTTCATCAATCCTCACTTTGTTTTTGTATAGTTTTATGATGTCAATTAATCTATCAGCCAATGAAAGTGGTATTCATTTAGTTAATAATGGGCATTTTGGGGGCACACATATTCTGTGGCACTTGGCATCAGGGACACAGGAATAACAAAAATACAGTTGTCCTTTGATGAGTAACTGGCACATTTCCTATGTGGCCCCCTAATTCCTCCTCACATGAACTCTAATAAGTAGATACCATCATCTCCAACTGACAGGTAAAGACAAGGCTCGAAAAGAACTTAGCTCGACCACTTTCCAGTTCTGACCTTGGAGAATTCTTTCTGACTTTAACACCCGTATTCTTTTTATGAGAGTGTGCATGTATCAGGGCTTCATAATCCATTCGGGGAGGCAGATTATAAATGTATAATTAAGTATAATACATGACACAAGTGCTTTAATCTAGTTACAGAGCACTGGTAGGGCTCATCCACTCTTTAACCAGAGAAGGCAGCAGTGTAGAGGTGGTGTTCACATTGGGCCTTACATGAAGCAGAGTTTCATATCTGAAACTAAGTAACATTGTGTGTCAGGGATACAGCAATTAAAGAAAGGAGGAATAGAGGCATCTGGGCGGTTCCTTCGGTTAAGCTACTGACTCTTGACTTCAGTTGGGCCATGGTCTTGGTGCCATGAGCTTGAACCCTGCGTTGGGCTCGACACTGGGCAGGGAGTCGGCTCGGGACTCTCTCTCCCCCTGCTTTTGCCGCTGCTTCCTGCACGTGAGCATTCTATCTCTCAAATAAATAATCTTAGGGGGAAAATGAGAAATAGTTTCTAAAGAAAGTACTCATCTGCCTTGTGTATTAATACAAGTAAATCCCTAGCAAATAACAGGAGGGCAGAAAAACATATCCTGTGTATGCAGCTTCCTTTAGCTTGGGGCCCTCGCCTCCTCTGCTTCCCGGGGACTTGCCTTCTTTCAACACAGTACTGTTGGCTGCTACGCCTGGGTTCATTCTCATGGTTAAACTGATGGTCCATCTGTTCCCAATGAGAAGTACAAATATTCCAATGCAAACCTTGAATATGGAACTGACACACAGTCAAGGTAAAGCTGTCAAACATCTCTTCTGAGGGGCAGAGTACATTTTTAGGGATGTGTTCCTGTAACCACGTTACTCATTCAGGACTATGGTTCAAGCAAGAGTGTTATCGGAGATTTCCTGCTGGTATGGCAGGAATCTGTGCATAGATCTAAGTAATAAATGGGCAGTCATTACACATATGAGAGGAGCATTCAGCATCCTATGGTGGGATTTATAATTGACTCTTCAGCCAGCACCATCGTTGTTAAGTCTTACTTTCCCTTCCTTTCTGTTGTATCTTTTCAGTAATCTCTCTTCTTCTAAGTTACCAAAACATGTTTTCAAAAATATACTCTTTTTGCTTCCTTTCCTTGTTTTTTTTCCCCCTAAATATTGCCTCAGATAGTGTTTCATTTGTCTGTCCTGGGCTCCCCAAAGGTGGTCCATTGTAGGAGCTATGGGTTCCCGGAGCCCGAAAGCCTGGTTTGAATTATAGCTCCATGGCTTACCCACACACAAACTCTTAAATGTAAATTCAGCCTTCCATAAGATGGGGTGATGATAGCACTGAGTTCACTGAGCTGGTGTGCCAATAAGTAAGATGATGCTTGTAGAAGACATTTCCAGTACATAGGGAGATCCTCGCAAAGTGTTAGCTATTATGATGTCTCCTAGCACAGCGCTTGGTACATAGTAGATGCTTGAATATGTTTTTAAATGACAAAAGAATACACAGGTCTTGGGGAAAAGGACTGACTTCTTTAAGGACCCAGAGTTCATGGCAGAGCTGAACCATGATCTGCTTCTTTTAAACCAATGGGATTTCTGTCTCTAGCAGGCTTTCTTCTTTTAAAAACACCTTGTCCAATTCTAACCTTTGAAATATTAGAAATTTTATTTCTAAATGTCTTCTACTTCCAAAAAAAATGTTTTGTGAGAAGCAATACAATATAGTATTGACTGTCACTTGTCAGATATTTAAAAAATAAAAAGTAATCAAAAAACAAAGTGAGAGGGGATGGGGAATTAGAGCCAAGGCCATCCATTGAGGCCAGAGACAGAGGCTTGAACTATGAATTTGGCTCTGTGTTTCCCAGCAGTCAGGTGCATGCCCGTGCCTGCCCAGAGAAGGTTCTGGAGTTGGAGCCCCCGAGGTCTATATGGAACTCCGCCTTATAATTCTAGTGAGTTCTCCGTTGCCAGTATGTCCACCTTCTCTCTTGAAGTGTTTACCACACCTAAAAGATCAAATTCAAAGGCTGGGCAGCTATGAGACAGTCTTTCGAGTACTGAGATCTTGATAAGGAGCAATAGATCAGCATAGTTAGTGTTCACCCAAGATGCTTATGAGTGAAAGTGCAGCTGGTCCACAGCACTGTGAGCCCGTGTTCCTTCCAGCTGCTCAGGCAAAAGGTCAAGTTGGAGAGTAGCCTGAGTCTGATGTTCGAGCTGGACATATCATATCTTTAGACAGGTTGCAGATGGCCTGTGGTTTAGCCTGTCAGATCAATCACTGCTTGCACTTCACAAAACGATGGCCCAACCAAGGACACTTTATTACCATACATACTTCATAACGCAATTTGCCCTCCAGGCTTCAACATGATCACAGATAATTAGAAGCTAGCTGGGTAGCAGGCAGATCCTGTTACTCGGTTGTGTGTCATGCCGACTGCAAAGTGAACTTCCTAACTCTAAGCCAATGCCTAGAGTGCTGATGGGCATTGCCCAAGAAGGAAGGGAGTCGCCAGCCACTGAGAAGAAGAACGTGCATTTTCCATTTTACATGACATGAAGAGACAGTGCTATATTAGTGAATTATCTCCTGTTCCAGATGATATGCAGAGGAAGTATTCAGAATCCAAAAATTGTAGCCTAATGTCAGAAAGCTGTTCTTTTTTTATTACATCTTCACAGTACCACTCTTTCAAATGTTGTGGTCAATATATTTGCTTCTGAATGCTTTTGAAACAACAGTACTTTGAAAAGTTGAAAACATCAATCATATGCACATCCATCTATCCAGTGATCCACTCATGCGACAAAGATTTACTTCCATCTACTATGGAGTTCCATCTATTTCCATCTACTAAGAGTTTGGTAGTCATCAAAGGATATAGAGTGGAAACATCATGATCCCTAAAGTTAAGGAACTTACAGAAAATAAATATATACTCTTTAGGTTGAAAGGAAATTTAAATGTATTTAATCTAACTATCAAGAAGTCTGACCCTACAACCCAGCAATTGTACTACTGGGTATCTACCCTAAAGATACAAATGTAATGATCCAAAGGGTCACGTGCACCCGAAAGTTTATAGCAGCAATGTCCGCAATAACCAAACTATGGAAAGAGCCCAGATGTCCTTCAACAGATGAATGGATAAAGAAGATGTTATATATATTTATAAATACACACACACACACACACACACACACACACACACACACACACACACTGGAGTACTATGCAGCCATCAAAAACCCCGAAATCTTGCCATTTGTAACAACATGAATGGAACTAAAGGTATTATGCTAAGCGAAATAAGTAATTCAGAGAAAGATAATTATCACACAATCTCTCTGATATGAGGAATCTGAGAGGCAGGGCGTGGGTTTGTGGTGGGAAGGGAGGGAAAAATGACACAAGATGGGACCAGGGAGGGAGATAAAACATAAGAGATTCTTAATCTCAGGGAAAAAACTGAGGGTTGCTGGGGGTGGGGGAGTAGGGATAGGGTGACTGGGTTATGCACACTGGGGAGGGTATATGCTATGGTGAATTCTGTGAATTGTGTAAGACTGAGGATTCAGAGACCTGTACCCCTGAAACAAATAATACATTATATGTTAATTAAAAAACAAAAAGACTGATAGGGCAAATTTGATTTGTAGAGAAATAATTATTTTTAAAGTCTAAGGAATAATAAAGTGTTAAGAGTTGTAAAAGCAAATTCTATGGATTCTCAGGTTGTGGAAAGACTACTTTGAGCTGGAGGCTATCACGGAAGGCTTTGTGTGGGAAGTGGCATTTATTTGGTTCTTCAGAGGTGGTCTAGGGAGCAAAATGGTGGCCACAAAAGATGTATTGATATGTGAATCTCGAGAACCTTTGCATATTACTTTATACGTTAAAAAATGTGATTAGGTGAAAGATTTTGCGAGAAGGAGGTTACCCTGGATTATCAAGGTGGGGTCTGTTCAATCCAATTACAATATCCTCATAAGAATGAGACAGAGGAAGATTTGACAGACAGAAGAGAAAGAGGCAGTGTGACCACAGAAGCAGAAACTGGAGTGATGTGGATATGAACCAAACAATGTGGATAGCCACAGGAGCTGGAGGAGGGTCGCTGGCAGGCTCCAGAAGGAATGAAGCCCTGCTGACCCCTTGATTTTAGACTTCTGGCCTCAAACCTGTAACAGAATAAATTTCTGTTGTTTCAAGGCACCATTATCTGTGCTAATTTGTTATGGCAACCATAGGAAACCAATACAGATGGTTTTAACATATGCCACCAGAGGAAAAGGGTGCTAGGGTAGAGGGAACAGGTATGAAAAAAATGCAGGGAGACATTGTGTTGGGGATGCACATTGGGGAATCCCAGAAGTGGTTTGGAGTGGTCAAACAAATAGAGTGTCGGGAGCACGAATAAATATAATAGATTAGCTGACATTTTTTTGAGCACCGTCTATATGCCAAACCCACGCCACATCCTCTCCATGGAGTTTCATTACTCCCCCACAGCCACCTCGTAAGACAGGCATTTTCTCATCCCCACTTTACAGATAAAGGAACTGAGACACAGAGAGGTTGAATAATATGCCCTGGATCACAAAAGTGAAGTCTTTGAGCTGAAATTCCGACCTGGTCTATCTCCTGGTGTGCTAAGCCTCTATGCCACCCATACTACTTATTAACAAAAGGGTGTTTTTCCTCTGCTCCTGCTACACGTGTACTCAGCAATCAGAGCACTTACCACAGTGCCTTTTAATGTAGCTTCATTTCCCTGTTTCTCCTATTAGACTATAAGGCCTATACGAGAAGAGACCATATCGTTCCTCATTGCTGATGATTCTCCAGGCCTGGCATGCAGTGAATTACAAGTATTGGCTGAACCGAAGGCAATTGTAAAGCTCTATTCTAGGATGTAGTGCACAGACCAGAAAGCTTTGCTCTGTGTGTCTTAATTAGAAAGGGGTCAGGAAATATTAAGGCCCTCTTGTTCTCCATTTCCATATTGCAACAGGATTTTCCACTCTTTAAAGGAAATATTTGATATGTGGGGACATCGGGTAGGTACAATCCAGTAGTCTCTATAGGAAAGAGTTACTTTAGACTAGGTCTTGGGTATTCAGTGGCCTTTCGGCAGAGAATCTAAATTCCTTCTGCTGCTGTGTAGAACCCCATCAAAGAACACTCCATTGCAGTCCTGCTTAAAGAGGCTTCTGAGACATTGGGAGGAAATAAAAAAGCACCATGTATGGCGTAGTTAGTTGTGTCGCCTGTTAGAAGGGTGATCCCTTAATGGGAGTTTTTTTTTGTTTGTTTTTTTGTTTTTGTTTTTAAAGAAAACAATCTCTTTTTACTTCAAAGCCAGGGTTTCCCAAGGAATTGATTCCCAGTTCTTTCCACTTCTTTTTAGGGCAGAACTATAAATATCATTTCTAACTGTGGAAGTCGGCTTTTCCTCTAGATGTCAGAGGTTGAGGCCCGTACTGGGAGTTCTGGTCCGTGGAGAGGGTTGTGGTCAGAAGCATGAGCAGTGGAGGGCTGAAGAGGATATACCAGCCTGTCCCTGACTGAGGACATCATGTGGACCACAAAGGCAGCCAGATCAGGAAGAATTGCAAACCACGTCACATGAGGGTTTGAAGTGAAGCATTCATTAAAAACGGTGAAGACAGGGGCGCCTGGGTGGCTCAGTGGGTTAAGCCGCTGCCTTCGCCTCAGGTCATGATCTCAGGGTCCTGGGATCAAGTCCCGCATCGGGCTCTCTGCTCAGCAGGGAGCCTGCTTCCCTCTCTCTCTCTCTCCCTGCCTCTCCATCTACTTGTGATTTCTCTCTGTCAAATAAATAAATAAAATCTTTAAAAAAAAAATTCTCTCTCCCCCTCACCTCTCTCTTAAAAGAAAAAAAAAAACAGTGAAGACAAGAAAGGGGACGAGGTCAAAGGAAACATCATGAGGATTTGCAGGGAGGATTAATTACCTAAAGGGATATTTGTATTATAAGCCGATAACCCTCTATAACATGTGTACGCACACACACACACGCAAATGCATGCACATGTGCACACACACTCAAACACACCCACACAACCATGCACACACAATGGCATAGCAAGACATGAGAAGGTGAAAGAGAGATAAAGAGTGAAAAGGGCAATAGGCAAAGGATTTATAAAAATTAATAAAAAATTCAAAAGAATAAAAGGAAAAAGAAGAAATTAACCAGTTAAAGTGACTGGTCTGACTCTGATTTACCTTTTTTCATACCCAGAAACGTCCAGTGTTTCTACCTTTTAAAAAGAATTTTATTTATTTTTTTTTTAAGATTTTATTTTATTTATTTGAGAGAGAGAGACAGTGAGAGAGAGCATGAGCGAGGAGAAGGTCAGATTAAACTCCCCATCCTGCAGACTTTCTGCAAGCCAACTCTGACAGGCATTCTGTGTGCCGTTCTTTACCACACCAGCCCATGCTGTGTGTGCGGCTTGCACACACGGCTCAGACAGCCTCGGCACTGGCATTTTCCTATCTTGGTATCTTTGCCCACTGTCTCCTCAATGCGGATATTCCGTTTTATTTCTTCTTCTCAGGACTTTCCTCCCATCTCTACTCTTTAAAGCCAAACATAAGCCAACATCACTAATTCATTTGTTCATTCATTTATTTGACCAAGGTTTGTTGAGAACTTTTTTTGTAAAGCGCAACAAACGTTTACTTTCTATTCCTGTTATTTATCTGTTTAGCACAGCTGTCTTATGTGACAGTGGCAGCTTCAGCTTTGTAAGTCCAAAGTGCTTTGTGTATGCCAATTCTCACAGATTTTTAAAAATTTTTTATTTAAATTCAATTTAGTTAACATATGCAGTATTATTAGTTTCAGGGGTAGAGTTTAGTGATTCATCAGTTACATACAACACCCAGTGTCCTCCTTAATGCCCATCACACAATTATCGCTTCCTCTCACCCACCTCCCCTCCAGCAACCCTCACTTTGTTTCCTATAGTTCAGCGTCTCTTATGGTTTGCCTCCTCCTCTATTTTCATCTTATTTTATGTTTCCTTCCCTTCTTCTCTGTTCATCTGTTTTGTTTCTTAAATTCCACATACGAGTGAAATCATGTGGTATTTGTCTTTCTCTGACTGACTTCACTTGGCATAATGTCCTCTAATTCAATCTACATTGTTGCATATGGCAAGATTTCATTCTTTTTGATGGCTGTATAATAGTCTTATATTCATATATATATATATATATATATATATATATATCCAGATACATATATATCGATTTGTCTGTTGATGGGCATCTGAGCTCTTTCTGTATTTTAGCTATTACGGACATTGCTGTATAAACATTGGGTGCACATGCCCCTTTGAATCACGATGTTTATATCCTTTGGATAAATACCTAGTAGTACAATTGCTGGGCCATAGGGTAGTTCTACTTTTAACTTTTTGAGGAATCTCCAAACTGTTTTCCAAAGTTGCACCATTTTGCATTCCCACCAACAGTATAAGAGGGTTCCCCTTTCTCCACATACTTACCAACGTCTGAGGTTACCTGAGTTAATTGTAACCATTCTGTCTAGCATGAGGTGGTATGTCATTCTGGTTTTATTTGTATTTCCCTGATGCTGTGTGATGAAGAGTATTTTTTTCATGTGTCTGTTAGCCATTGGTATGTCTTCTTTAGAAATGTCTGTCATGTCTTCTGCCCAGTTCTTAACTCGATTTTTTTGTTTTGGGGGAGTGTTGAGTTTGGTAAGTTCTTTATAGATTTTGGATACTAGCCCTTTTTCTGATAAGTCATTTGCAAAAATCATCTCCCATTCCATGGGATGCCTTTTAGTTTTGTTGAGTTTGCTTTGAATAGCCAAAGCAATGTTGAAAAAGAAAACCTAAGCTAGGCACATCACGATTCCAAACTTCAAGTTGTATTACAAAGCTGTAATCATCAAGACAGTATGGTATTGGCACAAAAACAGACACATAGATTAATGGAACAGAATAGAGAACCCAGAAATGGACTCTCAACTCTATGGTCAACTAATCTTCGACAAAGTAGGAAAGAATATCCAAGGGAAAAAAGACAGTCCCTTCAACAAATGGTGTTGGGAAAATTGGACAGATGTGCTCAGAAGAATGAAACTGGATCATTTCCTTATACCACACACAAAAGTAAAGGCAAAATAGATGAAAGACATAAATGTGAGACAGGAATCCATCAAAATCCTTGAGAAGAACACAGGCAGCAACCTCTTTGACCTCAGCCATAGCAACTTCTTGCTAGACACATCTCCAAAGGCAAGGGAAACAAAAGCAAAAATGGACTATTGAAACTTCATTGGGATAAAAAGTTCTCACAGATTTTTTTTGAATAAATGATTCCCTAGCTACAGCCTATTTGTGTGAGGATGCCTTGCCAGTTAAAACAAAACTCACAGGGGTGCTTGGGTGGCTCAGTGGTTAAAACCTCTGCCTTCAGCTCTGTTCATGGCCTTGGGGTCCATGAACCCCAAGGTTCATGGGGTCCTTGGGGTCCTGGGATCAAGCCCTGTGTCAGGCCTTCTGCTCAGCAGGGAGCCTGCTTCTTCCTCTTTCTCTGCCTGACTCTCTGCCTACTTGTGATCTCTCTCTCTGTCAAATGGATAAATAAAATCTTTAAAAGAAAAAAAAAACGAAACTCGTGAAGTGTGTTTGCAAGTAGTTAAAATGTTTAACTTATCTGTTTGGTAAAATTTGCTAAGATTTATGCACAATGAAGAATTGATATACCCAGAAAGCCATTTTTATTCCAAGATCCTATTGCTACTTCTCTCTCATCTGGCTTTCTTCAGCCTCCTCCTAGCCATCTTGTTGCCTTCAGCTTTGCTGCCTTGAACCCATTCTTCATCCTACATACACTGTGATCTAGTTACTAGAGCACAGATCAAATTGTGCTTGTCCCCTGCTTAAAGCACTATGGTGGCTTCCCTTTGTTCTTAGGATGAGTCCAAGCTCCTGAGCCAGAAGCCCCTGCTGTATCTTCTCATAGCTCAACTCTGTGGAGAAAATGCTCCTCATTTTCTTGTCACTCCACATACCTTTTCTGTTCCTTCTTTCCAGAATAATGGTCCTCCACCCTAACAGATAAATAACTCTTACTTATCTTTTATATGACTATTCCCCTACTCTCTGCCGAGGTCTGACATTTTGTTTATATATCATTCTACATATTCTCTATTGTAGCCTGGTTCACAATATTTTTTCATTGTGTGCTAATTTTTATCTAAACCCCATGAAACTCAGGATTCATAAGGGTGATAATCATATCTGTCTTGTTCACAAATTAACAAAAAGGTCTGAGACAAGATAGTCCTCAATGGATAATGATTGACTTAAGTTTAGAGGAGCCTCATTAATGAAACTAACAAGACACTTAACCTATTAAAAAAATATATATTCTTACCCAGCCAATTGTACTACTGGGTATTTACCCTAAAGATACAAATATAGTGATTCAAAGGGGCATGTGCACCCCAATGTTTATAGCAGCAATGTCCACAATAGCCAAACTATGGAAAGAGTATAGATGTCCATCAACAGATGAATGGATAAAGAAGATGTGGTACGTGTGTGTGTGTGTGTGTGTGTGTGTGTGTGTGTGTGTATATATATATATATATACAATAGAATATTATACAGCCATCAACCCCTCCCCCCCAATCTTATCATTTGCAATGACGTGGAGGGAACTACAGGGTATTATGCTAAGCAGAACAAGTCAGTCAGAGAAAGAATTATTATAAGAGCTCACTGATATGAGGAATTTGAAAAACATCATAGGGGATCATAGGGGAAGGGAGGAAAAAATGAAACAAGATAAAACCAGAGAGGAAAACAAGTCATAAGAGACTCTTAGTCTCAGGAAACAAACTGAGGGTTGCTGAAGGGGTGGTGGGTGCAGGGGTGAAGGTGGCTGGGGGATGGACATTGGGGAGGGTATGTGCCGTGGTGAGTGCTGTGAATTGTATAAGACTAATAATTCACAGACCTCTGCCCCTGAAACAAATAATACATTATATGTTAATTTAAAAGAAAATTCTTGAGTAAGAACAGTACTTTCTCATTTCATAACACTAAACTGGTTACCTAGCGAAAATGGAATAACCTTTCTGGAGTCAGTTATATCTTCACCTAGTTGTCCAAGAAAAGAAGGGGAGATACCCCACACAAAGAAACGCTCTCCTGTTTCCTGGGGCGACTCTCGGGCCAGAAGCTCCTTGCAAAAGCTGGAATCACACTGTATGGTGACTAACATAAAAAAAAAAAAAAAAAAAAAAAAAAAGCTTGGATCATCCAGTTATGACCCTCAGTAAAACAGTTGTAATCTGTACTTGTTGAGTGCCTTTGACGTGACGGCACTTCTAATATACATTTTTTAAGGCTCAGGACTACCTTATAAGGCAGTATCACCATCGTTCCTTTATATGAGGCAGCTGAGCTCAGGGGGAAGTAACTCATCCAAGGTTTCCTATGTCCGCAAGTCTTAGAGCCAGAATTCCGTCAGAGTTGTTTCTTACTCCAGAGCCTCTGCTCTTTGGATTTCAACACATTGTCTCTCTAAGGGCTTCCTCATACATCGAGGCTGGCAATGAGCTGGAGACTGGAAGATCTGCCTGAGGGGACTCAGGGAATTGTGAGTCTCTCCTAATAACAGAATGCTGGGAAAATAAGACTATCCATCCTTATCATCCTTGTTCAAAAATATATCACTTTTGAGAGCCCACTGCCTAGGTGAGAATAAGAAAGAAGTGAGTTTTTGAAAAGTTTTAAAGGCAGATGAAAGTCTTCTCCTTCAAAACTTGCTTTCACCTACGTAGCCAGCAACTCCAAAACCCAAGGAAGGGCCTGCCTGTTCAGCCAGCTGGCAGAGCTGCTGCAAGCAACTGTTCATTATCACAGTGTCTGCGGTCTTACAGTAAGTCCTTGTCTCTCTGACCCATGACAGATCCAGTCATCCAAGACATGGCTCCTCAGATACATCTCAACAAGCTGCCTGAGAAGCCAGAGCTTCGTAGTTGAGCTGTTACTGAATGGGAAACTTCCTATTATTCGAAGGGATGTTATGCTAAATGACCAATCATTTTTTATTGATTCTCAGTGCTATTTGTCAGGAAGTCCTGAGTACATAATCCTCGCTGATCTTGTGGTCCTTGGAAATGACAGCTAAAGCCAGCAGCTGGCTTAGTGGAAGAGTGAGATGAAGATAGCAATGTCTCTTCTGCTGCATTATTCATGTAAGTAAGCCCATTCACTAATGGCCGTGCAGGACTCCTATTAACTCTTGGTGCTTAGGAACAAGAGTGGAGGATCAAAGTCTTAGCAAAAGTGCAAGTATGAGGTTATGTGAAAATGTCAATAATTTTTAGGTATTTTATTCCCATAGCTTAAGGCTTTAAATTCTGAGTTTCAGAAAGGTGGGCTTGATGGCCGTGACAATTTCATTTCCCCTGGCTGGTAAGAGTATGTAACACATGTCACCTCAAAAGTATCTGTGGTTTGGCTAAATGAGTGACAACACTAAACCACTCAACTCCTTTAACAAAACTTTCAGAAAGTTCTTACCACTCATGCTTTTGCATGTAATGCACGTGTGCATGCATATGTATATGTATGTACATCACATATACATATGCACGCACATACATGTATATGAAAATGTGCGCACAACATATGCATATCTATGTATGCACATGTGTATATGTTTATATTTCTTTCTACCTATCAACTATCTTTCTGTTTATCTTAAATTATTGACTCCCATCTCACATGATTGTGGAGGCTTGCTGAGTCCAAAATGTGATGGCTTGGCCAGCAGACTGGAGATGCTGGGAAGAACTGCACTTTGAATCCAAAGGCCGTCCACCGACAGTATTTTTTCTTGCTCTGAGGTAGCTCAGTCTTTGTTCTACTAGGACCTTCAACTGGCTGGTTGAGGGCCTCTCACATTATGGAGAACAGTCTGTTTTATTCAAAACCTAACAATTTAAACATTAATTTTGTCCAATAACATCTTCAAAGAAACATCCAGAATAATGCTTGATCAAGTATCTGGGCACCATGGTCTATCTGTGTTAACACACATAATTACCAGCAGTCTGCTACCCGTCATTCTGCAGTATCACTTTGCGTTCTCACCAATAATGTTGGAAAGTTCTAGTTGTTTTGCGTCTTTGACAGCATGACCTATTTTTAATATTTTTATTTTTGCCATTCTAATAATGGCGGTATAGCAATTGAAACAGTAGTTTTTAGGGGTGTCTGGGTGGTTCAGTTAGTTGAGCATCCAACATTTGATCTCAGCTTAGGTCTTGATCTCAGGGTCATAAAGGCCCCATGTTGGGCTCCATGCTGGGCATGGAGCCTACTTAAACATCAAGAACAACAGCAGCAACAACAACAAAAAAGAAACAGTGGCTATTAATTTGCATTGTCCTAATGGCTAATGATGTTGAACTTTTTGAGCTCTTATTTGCCATTCTTATATTCTCTTTTGTGAAGTTCAGGACCTTTGCCCATTTTTGATGAGGTTGTTTGTTTTCTTACTATTGAGCTTTAAAAACTCTTTATGTATTCTAGATAAAGTCCATTGTTGGATGTGTAATGTGCAAATATTTTCACCCAGTGTGTATCTTGCCAATCTTTCGTTAAATATCTTTGGCAGACTAAAAGCTTTAGATTTGGGTGAAGCTCAGTTTATCTGTGGGTTTTTGTTTTGTTTTGTTTTGTTTTGTTTTTCCTGTGTCATTTTTAAGAATTCTTTACTTAGGAGCGCCTGGGTGGCTCAGTGGGTTAAAGCCTCTGCCTTCAGCTCAGGTCATGATCTCAGGGTCCTGGGATCGAGCTTCGAGTTGGGCTCTCTGCTCAGCAGGGAGCCTGCTTCCCCTTCTCTCTCGCTGCCTGCCTCTCTGCCTATTTGTGATCTCTCTCTGTCAAATGAATAAATAAAATCTTTAAAAAAAAAAAAGAATTATTTACCTAATAACATGTCTCAAAGATTTTCTCCTATCTTTTTTCTAAATGTCCTATAACATTATTTTTTACATTCAGAATTATGATTTGAGTTCAACTTTCTGAAATGTATGAGGTTTAGGTCAAACTTCATTTTTTATATATGGACAACCATTTGTTCCAACACCATTTTTTGAAAAGATTATCCTTTTACAATTGAATTACTTTTGTACTTTCATCCAAGTTCAAATGGCCACATTTGTATGGGTATATTTCTGGACTCTGAAATTTCTCTTCTTGATCTATTAGCAAAGCTTTACCGTCTTATCTTGATTTAATTATTGTAGCCTTATCATAAGTCTTCAAATTATGTAGTTTGATTTTTCTCATTTAGTTTTTCTTTTTCAGAATAGCCATTCTATTTTTCCCCCTCCATATAAACTTACAGCTGCTCTCCACTATATGTTCTATATTAGGCTAATCCTTGTTTTAAGATAATAGCATGTTTTCTTCTGCTTCTAGGTCTTTGTTCACGGCACCTTCTCTACTTGGAATGTCCTTTCCTGTTCTCAAAGTCCCACCCATGTTATGCAAAACAGATCAAATCCTGAGCAGTTTTTGTCTTGTGTTTATAAAACACTGGGTGAATTGGGTGATGTTAATCATAGTCCAGTACAGAGCAGACGAGAGAACTGGAGAACCCACTGTTCTCCTGGACTTTCTGCCTGGGCTTTTCAGAGCTGAAGGGAAGCCTTGCCTTTGCTGAATTCTAGCCAGTGACCTCTCACAAATCCATTATGGATCAAAAAGATGGATGGATGGATGGATGGATGGATGGATGGTTGAGAATGCCTTCACAGATGTGTTTTCATTCTGAGGTCAACAAATACTCAGAATTGACAGTGGAGGTGAAAGGTGGCATTTTAGGACAATATTCCTTTAAAGCATGCTGTCCAGACTGGTGACAGTTTATGCTATGGAAAAGTTGGCATTCCCATGGCACTGTATCCACTCAGACCTCTTGCCATACCCTATGGTGAAGATCAAGGTCAAATTTTTATTATTTCCCCCAACAATGAAGCAGAGATAAAAAGTTGAATTTGCTTCTTCTACCTGTCAAAAAAGGAAAGGGAAGGAAATTAGCATATCCCAGGCATTCATTAGTTCAATTCCTGTACCAGGTATTTCACACACTACAGTCATTATCACAATAGTCCTTCCACTCTGCCCTTACCGCCAAGATGGTGTTGTTCTCTGCACTTCGTAGGTGAGGAAACTGCAGTTAGGAGACTTGACTAGGATTCGCTGTTTGGTAGAAATAGAGCCTCAGTACACACGGGCACTCACACACACACACACACACACACACACACATCGAAGTGGAAGTATGAGTGGGAGACATGATGCATGGACTGTAAGATGGATACCATGGGCTAGTATTGAACTCAGAGCATGCACTGTAAACTGTTAAGGAGCTTTTTCATGTTTATAAACACCTCTAAGTTATCTAATGATGTAATTTCTATTTGGGTTAATTTTGCTCAGTTCATTTCTGAAATGCACATTTTGTCAACTACCACCATTTCTTTGAAGGCACTTTGGAATAGACACAGAAAGTTAGTTCTCTGCAGTAGAGAAGCTGGTTTAGAAGGAATGTGGCTGGGAAGGATGTAGGTAACAGAGAGAGGAGGCCAAAGGGGGCTACCGCTGATCACAGCTGGCTGAGATATCATTGCTCCCAATGAGAGATAAGGACAATTATTTGTTTATTTATAATTTTCCTCTACTTGGATTTAAAACTTTTCACAGATGAGATTAAGTTAGAAGATACAGGACAATATTCACTAAGGAGACTAATGTCTATCAATTGAAAGTAATAGAAAAATCCTAATCTCCTCTAGTTTTGTTTATTCATTAAAGCACAGTTAATATGGACTACATGATAGGGACCCTGCTTGTGTCCCTCATCTCCTCCCTTGTCCTTCTGCACTGTACATGCTATGCTTTTATTGTACTGACATACTTCAGGCACCCCAAAATGATTCCTCTGTTCAGATTATTCCTCCAATATCTACCACCTTCCCTTCGCAAGACTAATTTCAATAATGATAGTGGCAATTTTATGAATTAGAAATTAGTCTTATTAATTAATAATTAAGTAAGTCAATAATCTCATTTGGCAAGAGAGGAACCATACTTTGCAGAGTTTAACACAAACTTTTTTCCAACCTCGACTCATTGAGGATCTACAGAAACGACCCAGCGTTACTGGTGATAGAAGTAGGAATTGCTGAGAAACTCAGTTATGTTGAAGAATGGAGAGTAACTTGAGACACATGCACATAGAAGCAGTGGAGAGTCGATGTTGAGGGGAGATTTTATAGCTCCCTGCTGAGTAGGGAGCCAGAAATGGGACTTAATCTCAGGACCCTGGGATCATGACCTGAGCTGAAGGCAGATGCTTGGCTGACTGAGCCACCCAGATGACTCTATTTTTTTTTTTTTAAGTTTATATAACTTTGTAGTTACTACAAGTTTGCAGAATTGGGAAGGAGAGCATAGTGTATTTTGAGATATGTGCTGTGCATAATGTTAACGTTCTTTGTGAGATATAAGTAAAGATTAGAATTCATTTTTAATTTTTGTTGATGGGCTGTACTATGTAAAATTTCTGATTTTAAAGAAACTGGGCCATGTCAGGTTACAACTTGTGTTCAGATTATACTTCTACTCATTCTTCATGTTTCAGCTACATCACATCCTCTGGATCCATCTTTCTTTACCTTTGAGTCTCCAGTAGGTTCATCTCCTGTACCTTATGCTTCCTATCATAGCATTTATGAAGTTATACTGTAAATGCACCTTTGTCTCTTTCCTCCCACATGCTATAATATCTATACAGGCTAGGCCTGTATCTATTTTGTTAATCATTGTATTCCAGCACTTAGTATTGGCACAAAATATCTATTCTAAATATTCAGAGAAGGGAAAAAAAAGGGAAAGAAAATGACAGTATGATGATTAAGTCATATAGTAATCATTGGGCACTGGGAGTCCTTCTTTTTGGCTGCCTTATAGGTGATCATTTAGTAAATATCTGTTGAGTTTTTGCTATGTGCAAGAGCTGTTCTGAGCATGGGGATACAAGAGAGATGGAAACTGATCATATCCTTGTCCTAAAGAAGCATGCACTCTGCACACTGAGTGAGAGAGAGTTAAAAGTTCATTGAATTTCTGTTTTGTTGATCAGAGTAAACATTTTCTCATGAACTACTTATAACATTATAAGATACTACTCGTTTCAAAATATCTTTAATATTTGATGAAAAAAAAATGTCTGCACCATCCAAGAGAAGCCCCTCCAATGTCTTGATGGCAACCCTCAGGCCAAGGAAGGATCCAGAAAGAAAATTAAAAGCTTCTCTAGGATGCACTCTGAAAGCTAACTTCTTAACCATGATGGGACTCTCTCCAAAGCAATTATGGGTGTAAAGAAGAATTTGTAAGAACATGCGTATGTATGAATGACATCATGATACACGGATAATTTGGAAGTGACCTCAGAGAAGGTAAGGACAATAGGAATTGTGCAGTGCTTCAAAGAAGCTGAACATCTCACATGAAGAAATGTACTTAAAATCATATCTCGGTTATGAATTTATTAATTCACAGGAAGTATGCATCCTCAGTCTTATACTGTAATCAACTCAAGTTCATAACTCATGCAGGTAGGGGCTGCAACCCATTCATTTTCCTGTCCACCATGCTTTATACCTGGTAGTCACCCTAATGTCTGGGCTCATAGAGAAATCTATAAAGTGGATAATTCAAAACAAGAATAAGCAGAAGATTATTTGATTTTTTTTTTGCCTTTGGTGTTTTGCCTCCTTTTTAATATTTTCTTGAAGCACTATTCAGATAGCTTTCTATTGCCATAAATGCAGCTTGGTGTTGTGAAAAATTGAACTCCTATTTCTTGACTCCATCCCACGTAGCAGTGAATTTATATACCTTACCTTAGCTAATCTTCACATCAGTCTTCTGTAATAAATCTTATGTGTTAGCCCCATTTTGTAGATAAAGAAACTCAACCTCAGGGGGGAAGACTAACTTGCCCAAAGACACAAGGTTGGCAGGATCCAGAGTGTAGAGTCACACTGAGGTATCTGGGCTTAAATCTTGTGGTATTCTGTCTGCTGAATCACCTATTTAAAAACAAAACAAAACAAAAACAAAAAACAAAACACACACTGGAACACCAGTTGTCCATTTTCTTGGGGGTATGCCAATCACTCTACCTCTTTGAATCTGTTTTTTCTGTTTAATGGGGAATAATAACATCTATCTGATGAGTAATAGATACTAATTACTGACATATTTACAAACATCTATAATCGTCATTGCAATCTTGAAATAGGCATTAATGCTCCCATTTCACAGATGAGGAAACCACATTTTAGAGATATTAAGCAATTGGCCACCATCACATAGATAGACGGTAATGCCAAAGCTGAGATTTGAACCCAAGTATGTCTGATTCAATCCAGTTATTCTTCCGTTCTATCAAGGAGCTGGATTGTAGATATTTTTGGCTTTGTGGGCCATGGGTCTGTTTTGCAACTTTTACTACTGTCATTGTAGTGTCAAAGAAGTCATAGGCAACATTATGCAAATAAATGAACATGGCTGGGTTCCAATGAAATTTGTTTACAGACATTTAAATTTTTCCTACCTTTAATAATGTAAAAAGCCATTCTTTAACCTCAGCCAGGTGAACAAAGTTAAGATCATCAGTGAAAAGTTAGACAACAACGCTGTCAGCACCCTTGATATACAATGAGAATGGAACTCTGCATGTATGTCCTTCTTCCATAAAACCTATAAACCTTATCTAGCTATGGGAAAAACACTGGATCCAAATCAGAAAACATTCTACAAAATACCAGAGAAGTATTCATCAAAATGGTCAAGGTCACCAAAAATAAGAAAAGTCTGAGAAAATTTTAACATCCAAGAGGAGCTAAAGAGACATGATGAGTGAATATAATATGGTATCCTGGATAGGATTCTGGAACAGAAACTTTAGGCAGAAACTAAAGAAATCCTAATAAGATATTGACTTTAGTTAATAATAATGTTTCAGTATTAGTTATCTCAGTCATACTTCGGTAATGCAAGATGTTCATAATGGGAAACTAGGTTGTGGAGAATATGGAAGCACTTTGTGATATGCTTGGAAATTTTCTGTAAATCTAAAATTATTCAAAAGAAAAAAGTTTATTAAATGTTTTTTAAAAACGTAAGTCCCCACCTGCCAAAAAAAAAAAAAAAGAAGAAGAAGAAGAAGAAAGGAAAGAAACGAAAGGAGAAGAAAAAAGAAAATCACTCAGGGGCCGTAGAGAAACAGATCTTGGGATAAATTTGGCCTCAAAGATCAGTTAGCTGTCCTCTGCACTATACTACTCTGCCTCTGTACTGTCCTTATTGACCCATTCAAAGAAGATTTTGTACATAAAAGTACTTTGTAAAGATGCAAGCTATTACATAGTTAATAGCTTTGTGTGTGCTCTTAGTATGTTATTTCATCTAACAAACATTTACTAACCGAGTTCTCTGTACAGGGCAAGTTGCTAGATTTTTACCAGTAAAGTAAGAAGGACACAGCCTCTGCCTTCAGAAGCTGGAGATGTAGAAGATTTAGGCATGTTTAATAATTGTCTCAATGTCACCAAGAGAATATTAGTCACTATATATGCATACCAGCTGGAAGAGATTTGTAAAGGAAGGAGTGATACATTTTTATGGTAAGAAGAGAAGAGGGAAAGATTTTCAAGGAGGGAGTGATGTTTCAACTGGGTCTTACATGATAAATATGAGCCCAGTGGGAAAATAAAAGTTGAAGGTGAATGGGAGCCAGAAGACAACTTAGGTAGAAAGAAGAACCTGAATTAGAAGGCTGGACATATGAGAGAGCCTGGCATGATTTGAAATTTGCATGAGGTTTGTTATGTCTGAGACACATGGAATTATTATGGTGTCTACTGAGCAGCTCACTGCATACCAGGCACCACATAAGTGCATTTCATGAACAGTTTCTTGCAGTCTTTATAGCCTGGTAGGCTTCTGAAGTGTATTTCTGTCATTGGCTGAATTGTTCGCCCACCCACTCCAATTTTCTAAAAAAAAGTTAAAATATTTTTTTAAAGATTTTATTTATTTATTTTAGGCAAAGAGAGAGAGAGAGCATGTGTGAGCAAGGAAAAGAGCAGAGGGGGAGGGAGAGAGAGGGAGAAAGAATCCCAAGCAGACTCAGCACTGAGTGCAGAGCTGGGCATGGGGCTTGGTCTCATAACCCAGAGATCATGGCCTGAGCCAAAATCAAGAGTTGGAAGCTCAACCAACTGAGCCACCCAGATGTTCCCCATCCCCCCATTTTTATGATCGAGTGCTAACTGCCAGTTCCTCAAAATGTGACTGTATTTAGAGATGGAGATTTCAGAGGTAGTCAAATTAAAATGATATCATTAGGGTGGGCCCTAATCCAATATGACTGTCGTCCTTATGAGAAGAGGAAGTTAAGACTTGTCTAGAAGAGAGACTGTGTGAAGTCAGGGGAAAAGGAGTCACCCACAAGCCAAGGAGAGAGGCCCACAGCAGAAATCAAACTGGCTAATACCTTGACTTCTGGCCTCCAGACCCCAGAAAAAATAAATTTATGTACACACTCAGTCTCTAGTACTTCGTCATGGAAGACTTAGACAATGAATATGATTTTCTATGAACTTCCATTGCCCATATCTCTCCAACTCTCCTGCTATTAGCCTGGCCCAAAACAGTGTCATCTCCTTGAGCTATTACTATTGTCCATTAAATAGTTACTTATGTTTACTCTCACAGTGCTCCATACAATTGCTCACCTAACCTTGAAATGCAAAACATTGTGCCACTTATCTTCGATGATTACATGTGGTGAAACTTCAGATCAGGAGACCAAACAGAAGAACTTTGCATTAGTCTGAACAAAAAGAGGTAGGGACTTGAAATAAGGCCAGTGGAGTGGGGACACAGAAGAAGGGAGAAATCAGACAGGCTCTGAAGACAAGATCCAAAGGAATGCATGGCTCTTTAAATGGTGGAGGAGAGTAAGAGATGGATCATGAATGTCTCCCAGACAGTTTATATCTCTAGAATTGTTGCCACACGGAGCAGATAATTTTTAAACGTTCCCTTCTTTATGTAACAAAATCATTTTTTTAAAAAATATTTATTTATTTATTTATTTATTTGACAGACAGAGATCACAAGTAGGCAGAGAGGCAGACAGAGAGAGAGAGGAGGAAGCAGGCTCCCTGCTGAGCAGAGAGCCCCATGTGGGACTCGATCCCAGGACCCTGAGATCATGACCTGAGCCGAAGGCAGCGGCTTAACCCACTGAGCCACCCAGGCGCCCCAACAAAATCATTTTTAATAATAATCATGCTACGGTTGATACAACATTACTTTCTTGATTTGTACTTTGTAAACAATACATAAAAGAATACATTTAAATTTTAAAGTCATTATTTAAACTTATTAAGATATTTTATATATTTTTACTAAATATTTATTGCTTGCATTTTCCAGACAAAAATATTACATCACCCAATTCACATTTATTTCACTATTTTAAACTCTTAACACAAATGAAAACTCCAAGTGGTCATTGCATTCTAATGAAAGAATGGAAGAACCCAAGCTGTCTTGCTTTGTTTTTTTCAATCACTCTGCTAGTTTTGTTTATTTTAACCTGCTGTTTTAATACAAGACTATGTATTATCATAGGAAATGGGGACATACATTATGCCTGAAGTGAGTTTCACAGCTTCAAGCCATTTAGTAATAGCCAAATTATGGAAAGAGCCTAAATATCCATCGACTGATGAATGGATAAAGAAGATGTGGGATATATATAGACACATATATATATGTATATATATATGAAATATGAAATAAATGAAATATTACATTTATTCATTTCATTTATAGTATTAAATATATCTCATTTATGAAATAAATGAATATATAAATATTATATATATATAAATGAAATATGACTCAACCAACAGAAGGAATGAAATATTACCATTTGCAACAATGTGGGTGGAGCTAGAGAGTATTAAACTAAGTGACATCAATAAAAGGAAGACAAATACCATCTGATTTCATTCAAAGTTACTTTGGAAAGAAGCAAGTGTAGCTGTAACCACACATGTCGGAAATCAACTGTGTAACTGGAGATTATTAGATTAATTCCTCTAAGGATAAAATGTTTATTATAGTATATCACTAAATAGGCTAATTTGAAACTTGAACGTATATTAGTAAAACTCAAGAATAACCATTATTTAGAACTTAGAAAAACTTTTTGAGGGAAGAAAATTTTTATCACTGACATCATTCTGACTTGCCAGCACATGGTGATAAAAAAAAAAAAAAAATCAATTTCTGAGGCACCTGGGCGGCTCAGTCAGTTAACTGTGTTTCTTCAGCTCTGGTCATGATCCCAGAATCATGGGATCGAGTCCTGTGTACGGCTTCCCACTCAGTGGGGAATCTGCTTCTCCCTCTGCCACTCTCCCCCACTTATGATCTCTCTTTCTCTCATTCTCTTTCCGTAAAATAAATAAATAAAATCTTTCAAAAAAAAAAATCAGCTTCTAGTCAGGTGTACAATTATGCTTAAATTCTCCATATAAGGAATCCCATAATTGACTGTACCTGTGATAGTATATCACCTTGCCCTTGATCCACCACTGTTCTCAGGTATTTGACTTAGACAAAAAAAAAAAAAAAAAAAAAAAAAAAAAGAAAGAAAGAAAAGAAAAGAAAAGAAAAAAAAACCCACTTATTATGTTGTCTGTTATGGTCAAATTTCATCCCCTTGAAATTTGTATATTGAATCCCCCTGTATACCTGAAAATATGACTATATAGGTTTAACTAGGCTATTAAGTTAAAAGGAGGTCACTGGGGTGGGCCCAAATCCAATATGACTTGTATCCTTAAACCAAGAGTTCATTAGGACACAGACACACAAAGAGGGAAGATGGTATGAAAACACCAGAAGAAGAGAACCATTTACAAGCCACAGAGAGAGCCCTCTGAAGAAATCAAACTTGTTAATACCTTGGTCTTGGGCCTCCAGCCCCCATAACTATGAGGAAATCGTTTCTGTTGCTTAAGCAGCACAGATTGTGGTATTTTGTTATGGAAAGTCTAGAAAAGGAATGCATTGCCTGACTCCCAGAGAGAGAGTTTTTATTAGAAAGATAATGACTTCAATTTGAATCAATTTAATCTTGTGAATTTTGGAAACTTCCTTATGTCCCTGAAATAAAATGCCACTTGATTGTGATGAATGATCCTTTCAATGAATTGTTGTGTGCTTTGTTAATACCGTGTTGAGGATTTTGGCATCTATGTTCATCAGGGATATTGGCTGTTAGTTTTCTTTTTTGTGGTCTCTTTGTGGTGGCTGATACTGGTTTTGGTATCAGGGTGATGTGGGCCTCGTAGAGTGTGTTTGGAAGCTTTCCTTCCTGTTCTATTTTTTTTTTTTTTTTTGGAATAGTATGAGAAGAATGGGTATTAGCTCTTCTTTAAACATTTGGTAGACTTTACCAGTGAAACTATCTGGTTCTGGATTTTGACTTTTGGGTAGTTTTCTTTTCTTTTCTTTCTTTCCTTTTTTTTTTTTTTTTTTTTTGAATTACTGATGTAATTTCACTACTAATAATTGGTCTGTTTAGATTTTCTATTTCTTCCTGATTCAGTGTTGGAAGATGGTGTGTTTCTAGGAATTTATCCAGTTCTTTTAGGTTGTCTAATTTGTCGGCACAAAGTTTTTCATAGTATTCCCTTATAAAGTTTGTATATCTATGGTGTCAGTTGTGGCTTTTCCGCTCTCATTTCTGATTTCATTTTTTAGAGGTTCCCTCTCTTTTCTCTTGCTGAGTCTGGCTAAGGGTTTGTATCCTCTGGGACACCCCAGAAATTTCAGAACGGAATTTGGAAAATGACAATGAACCAGATAAATATATTTGCATGTCATCAGTATTTAGGTGGTGGTTGAAGCCGAGACAATAGATGAGATTATCCAGAAAGAAATATGAAGTAAGAGAAAGAAGGCCAAGGATGGGTGCTTGGGGACACCCCCACAAATCTGAATAAATGTGCATGTTTTCTCACAGATATACTCAGACATTCACCAGACAGAGGTCATTTAGAGAGATACTAAATTTTAGAGAGAAAATATTCTGTAAATGAAAATTGTTCCTGTGATCATCCTCAAAATGAACAATTTTCTCTTCTGAGGCCAGCTATCCCTGTGATCCACCTAAAAAATATTTAGCTAAAAAAAACTGGATAGAAATAAAGTCTGAGCTGTTTCTGTCAAAGGAAATATCACTGGCACATAAAGTGACTGTTGAATAAAAAGGCAAATTGAAAATTTTGGTTCCTGAAACCTGAGGTCTTTATATGCTGGAAGGGCCATGCTTTGAATATCTCAGGATGCTATAATTGTCACTGGTAAGCTAAGAAATAGGAATATCTGTGAAAAGCTAGTATGAGAAAAAGACCACATCAAGGCTTTAGTGAGAAAGAAAAAAATGTCACTGATGCTTGAAATAAAAAATATCACAGGGCTTTTTCAACTTCAAAGTTAGCCCACTTTGTGTGTGTATTGGATGTGTGTGTGCATGTGTGTGAATATGTACAGATTTAATGTCAGATTTCAGTGTATCTTCCAATGAGAAAATAATTATTTTCTTTAATAAAGATTACTGTGTCTATTTTATCTCATTCATATAGATATTCATCTCTTAAAAATAAGTACTTTTTTAAAAGCAAAAAGTGAATATGTTAAAAATTTAAGGGTAAGACTGGCCTCATTCAAGCTTTATGTAAGAGCTCAAATGGTAGAAACAGGAATCAGTTAATCTCTTGATTCATCTCTTAGGCCTGTTTTCTGTGTTAGCTCACTTCTCTGGCAGGGTTACTTTAATGGAGGCAAGATGACTGTATGTAAACCCAGTATTCTATTCAAGTTCAAATGTCCAGGCAAAATTCTCATTGTATCTCAGAGGATCTGATTACAATATATGCTCATTAATGGACAAGAATTGCCTGGAGATCACATGATGTGCTAATTTTCCCAAGCCTTGTTCACGTGCTGTACTTTGAT
Source organism: Neogale vison (assembly GCF_020171115.1). Lineage (NCBI taxonomy): Eukaryota > Metazoa > Chordata > Mammalia > Carnivora > Mustelidae > Neogale > Neogale vison. The sequence continues at coordinate 133,159,617 of NC_058097.1, forward strand.
TTGGTTTGGATCCCATATTGTTTGCGAAGTCAAGAAGGGTGTATCTGCAAATATATGATACCAGATGGAGAGTGCATGAATGTTGAGTGGTTTAAAAAATAGACACACATGCATACACATGTGTTTATATATCCATATATACACAATTATAAGAAAATACAATGCAAGCTAAGGAAAGAAGGAGTTCCTCACGCCATTTCATTTGTGTGTGAGAGAGGAACAAGTCAAAGGGGAAAAAAGACAAATGGTTGAGCACATTGCTATTTTAATATTGCTATTCGACTGCTCCAGGAATATAGTTTTCAACAGAATGTTAAGGGACTAGGGAATTTTTAGGGTTATTTTTGTGGGAGAATATTTTAAAATGCCATTCGCTAGCCTCTATTTAGAACCAGCCAGCAGATATGTGTTAAATCCTATTTGTATTTATATGGAAATTTTAATTAACTAGAAGTTTTAACAATTTCAATTTAAGTAATTTAGTCTAATATTAGATAAGGATGGTTGATTGGGATTAGGGATAATGTATTTTGCAGAAATGTGTGTGTGTGTGTGTGTGTGTGGCTTCACCTAAGGTGACTGGATGACACCATATCTAACACCCACAAAACTGTTTTATGTTTCATGAGGGAGGCTACTAGTACGAGGGAAGCTCCTTACATACTTTTAGTATTTGAGGAACTATCCTCAGTGGACCCATTGGGATAATTCCTTCTACAGATGCACTGGCATTACATAAAACGGGGGAAAATGCCTTCCATTTTTATTATTTTTCTTCTGGATCTCTCTCGACCCCCCACATCTCCCATCCTCTGAGGTATGGAGCCCCTTCTCCCGCGTCTCTCCGCCTTGCAGCCGTCCTTCTTCCACAGCCTCTTGCTTCTCCATCCTTTCACCGACTGTAACTTACTCACAAGTGTGTACCGTGATATCCACCTGAAGAAAGGGGCATCAGAGGTGGGTTTAGCCAAGCCTTTCGTCTTACATTCTCTGAGTTGAGCGAGAGGCAGAGCACTGGGCTTGCCAGCATCCCTCTCACCAGTTCATGTGTGACGTGCAGTCAGCACCCAGAGCTCTTTTCTCTCAGCCCGTCAGGTGAGCGTTCTCTCATACCGCCCGCCTCATCTGACCTGCAGCCCAGACACATGTCTCCTCTCTGAGCTCCCTGTTTTCTGCATTTTCCATAATTACATCTACCTTTCTGCCTTGCCCCCCAGTCGTGGACTTCTGTTGTGGCCCAGCTCTACCTTGGGCATGGTGCAGCGGTGGTGGGGATAACACACATTGAGTCCTACAATATACCATCCATTCAACCTTTTACATCTCTAGCCTCATTTAATTTTCACACACTCCATGAAGCACCTGCTATTGTTTTCTTTATTTTATAAACGAGGTTTAGGGAAGCTAAGCAACCTGTCTGAAATCACACTGTTAGTAACGGATGGAAATATGATTTGAACCCACCCATCTGATTCCAAAGTTGGAGAATGTGTAAGCAGGGCTATCTGGCCTCTCTGACAGAAGGCCCCACATGTTAAAGCACAGCATAGTATGGCTGGCAGTAGGAGAGTCTTCCTAACAAGCTGATGTTTACCTTGAAATGGGGACCCACATGAACCATTCAGTGTTTCCATCTCAGTTTTCAACCCCAACACCAGCTGGACGATTCAGCTCCCTTTCAACCTCAACCTTGAAATTGGGGAAGACAGGAAAGAATGCAGAAGAGAGTGGTGAAGGGCGAGGGAAATAGGAAACAGGAGTCATTGAGGTGGGGGAAGGAGTGGCCAGGTGGGAAGGAGATGGCTGTAGCAGGAAACAAAAATGTGAACCTGACTCTCCTTGCCTTTCTGACCCAAATGATTAACCCTGTGCCGTGTCACCCTCCTGCTTTGTCGCCTGTTTTCTTACTAGTCTAGGATCTTAATAACATAATAAAATAAAATCCAATTGTCGAGTGTAAAACATGGCTTATGTGGACAAAAATCTGAGTCATCCTAAAGCCTCACCAAATCCCTGCAGCAGATACTGCCGGCAGCTGGTAGTCAGACGGACCTGAAGTGCAACCGAGTTCAGGTCAATAGGAAGTATTTGTAGCTTGAACTTACGAGTTACAGTAAAGAGGAAATACTCCGGCTGTATGCAGCAGAAGCATGTAATAACCCAGTCCCAGTACACTTCAAAGTTGTTTTTATTGAACTGCAGCCATCTATCTAATTTGCTCTCCAGGGCGTTCTTGGAGAGTGATTTTATGATCTATATTTTTAAAAAGCTGACTGTTTTCAATAGTTTAGATTTAATTTTTTTCTCAGTCTATTAGGTGTCATTAAGTCATGGTATTTTTAAGCTGTAATAGACAAATGCCTTCAGTAGGCAAATTAAAAATGGAAGATTTAATAAGTGAAAACAGTGTAACTCAAAGTCAGAGCGAACCAGTTTTGTATTAAATGGAGGAGTTAAAAGACAAAAGATAATCAGGAAATTCAATAGAGTTAGAAATCTTGAAGACAACACAAAGGAATAAAGAAAGGTGAGAAAGTGTCAGCAAAACTTTCTAACTCAAATTACAGTTATCCCACACAAGGCAGCTCTTTTTGGTGAGGCTGGGAAAAAAAAAATAGTATCAGCTCAGGAAGAAGAGGATCTGAGCAAAGAAATGTCTGGGATCCACTCTCCTTCCCCCATTTTGCTCCTGAGCCGTGACCATTTGTTCAGGATGCGCTCATGGAGCACTGTTACACCGTTGAACAGACAGGGTGCTGTGCTTCAAGGTCACAGGCTTGACCCCTTTACAGTCACGTGATGAAGCAGTGTGCTGTGGTGACCAGAGGTCTCTAAGCTCTGCTGCTTATTAGCCAAGTTATCTGGCCCCTTGGTCCTCAGTTTCCTCATTTGTAAAAAAGGGATAATCTTAATACTCACCTCCAGCTTCACACCTAGGAAGGGCACAAAAACGTGAGTGGTGATGTACAAACATGATCGATTGGCTATTGTCTTTATGGGTTCACGGCATGCTCACTCTTTCAGCAGCACAGAAGGACAAATGAGCCTATCACCCCGTCAGCCAGGATCATTCCAAGAATGAGGCACCACTGGAGGGCACACAGCATTGTTAACATGTCTGTGAGCTGTAACATCAGCCACAAAATTGACTTCATGGCACATTTTGTGAGTGTTGTTCATTTCAGTTTTGCCTATTTGTGAGGTTAAAGTGAAATGAGGATTCTTTTTTTCAGAGCAACAGAATCTCATTCCAAAACTTTAAATACCATTTAACAAAATGCTGGCTTCAATCCACTAAATTGATTTTTAAGTCCCATGAATGGGTCATGACCCACTGTTGAAAAGTCCTGATACTGATAATAATATCCAATTTCTCAAGGAAAACCCAGCCTGTGTGCTCACAGCAGGTTTTGTAGTTACTTTTCTAGTATAAAAAGCCTTTGATGATTTCTGAGAGAACACAGCTATCCCAAAGCATAGGATTTAGCCCATGTGGCTCTTCTGCATGTGCTTTCTGCTCATCAAAGAATACTGGCGTTTTAAGTATCTTGGCTTCAGAGACCTTGTGTGAGACTGACCTCTCGGATGGTAAATGGATAGCTACCTTACAAAGGGATAAGCAGGAAAAAAATAGTTTGGGTTTGCCTCCTCCCATGGCTGGCTGAAATTCTGGCCTAGAAGAATGGGCTGGGTGAGGAAGTGGGGTGTGTGTGGAGGGTGTGTGTGGGGTGTGTGGAGACGATTCAGGGAAAATGGATAGAGTGGTTGGGAAATAAATTAAGAGAGCTCCAAGGCCTGATTACTTCAATTATTTGTAGTTAAAGCACCATTATGAGCAATTAATGAGGAGCCATATGGTGCATCTCTAAATCTAACCAATAACTAAATATTATTCAGTAACGCTGTTCACTTCACATCCAGGTGGTTATAAGCAATATAATCCCACTTCGTTGGCATTAAAAAGTCAAACATCAAAACGAAAAGCAAGCACTTTCCCTAACACACACACACACACACACACACACAATATCCCTCCCCTCAACAATATCCCGCATTATTTCATTTATTGGGCAGAGTTTTGAGACTGATTGTTTGTGATAAAACTCATATTTCCATTAGGAGTCTTTGTGCAAGCTGCAAATGCCAATTCTGGCAAAGTTAAGCCATGGAGGTGTTGTTACAAGGGTGTGATGATGGTTGACAAATAAAGAAAAGGCGGAAAAAAGATCCATATTAGGAAGGGCAAGGTCCAGATCAGTTCTGAGAGGCTCTCTAAATGAAAAAGCCCTAACCCTGTCTGTGTTTGTGGATCAAAAAAACCACTGGGTCATAAAAACCTGTGCATTTATAACTGGATTGAAAAAGAATGGTAAAAAAAAATTCTATTAAATTAAGCTTATATTTGGGGGTACCTGGGTGGCTCAGGCTGTTAAGAGTCCAGCTCTGATTTCAGCTCAGTTCATGATACCCGTGTCATGAGATCGGGCCCCATGACTGACTCTGCACTCAGCAAGGAGTCTGGAGTCTGTTTGTCCGTTGCCCTCTGCCTCTCCCCTCCCCCCACTCATGCTCTCTCTCTTTCTCTCTCCCTCAAATAAATGAGTAAAATCTTTTAAAAAATTCAACTTCTATTTAATCAAGGGCCAACTTTGGGGTGCCTAGGTGGCTCAGTGGGTTAAAGCCTCTGCCTTCAGCTTGGGTCATGATCCCAGGGTCCTAGGATCGAGCCCCAACATCAGGCTCTCTTCTCAGCAGGAAGCCTGCTTCGTCCTCTCTCTGCCTGCCTCTCTGCCTACTTGTGATCTCTGTCTGTCAAATAAATAAATAAAATCTTAAAAAAAAAATCAAGCACCAACTTTATCTCAGGGATTGTTCTAGAGGTTTGTGATGTATCAGTAAGTAAAACAGACAACGTGCTCTGCCATCATAGGGCTTATGTTCCGTGTTTTTTAAGTCCATCTAACATTCTATTCTTAAGCAATGTTGATCATGGGTGGTGGTAAACTTCTTTGGATAACATTCTTTTGGCCAAATGTTACTTAAATTTAAGATTGCTTACCTTTTGGTTAGTAAAACAAATCTTTGATTCAGAGGTATATATGTGTTCTTCAGTTTTAGGAGGAGACAGACTACCAAACCATTCTAACTTCTAAAAATACACAATAAACATGTAACAATATACTTGTATTTGGCCAAATGTACACAAAAATAACTAAGTAAACTGTGATCCTAACCACTACCTAGTTTACAATCTAAGGTTGAAACGTTGAAAGGAGTTCTCTTTGCTTAAAACTGCTATCTGGGGTGCCTGGGTGGCTCAGTGGGTTGAGCCGCTGCCTTCGGCTTGGGTCATGATCTCGGGGTCCTGGGATCGAGTCCCGCATTGGGCTCTCTGCTCGGCGGGGAGCCTGCTTCCTCCTCTCTCACTCTCTCTGCCTGCCTCTCCGTCTACTTGTGATTTCTCTGTCAAATAAATAAATAAAATCTTTAAAAAAAAAAAAAGCTGCTATCTGGGGGCGCCTGGGTGGCTCAGTGGGTTAAGGCTCTGCCTTCAGCTCGGGTCATGATCTCGGGGTCCTGGGATCGAGCCCTGCGTCGGGCTCTCTGCTCCACGGAGAGCCTGCTTCCTCCTCTCTCTCTGCCTGCCTCTCTGCCTGCTTGTGATCTCTCTCTGTCAAATAAATAAACAAAATCTTAAAACAAACAAACAAACAAAAAAAAACCCTGCTATCTGTGCCTAACATAACACTTTTAGGAAACATTATTAAATGAATTAAAGGAACTCCCTAAAGTACTTACACAATTGTACACTCAATGTAACAATGACCAGAGTATATCTCAAAGCTTGCAAATCCAGGTTACCTGAACACAGGATCTCCACAAATTCTTGGGAAAACTAAAAGCAAAACAAAACAAAACAAAAACAAAAACAAAAACAGTAAAATTAGCTTCAAACTTCAAAATTCAAGATGAGAAACACAAGGTAAAGGGTTAACGCCCATGTGAAAATTCTTCGTTAAAATCAAAACAAGTGATACAGTAATAAAATAACACAAATTAACACAAGGCAACTTTTGACTCCATGGTAAGTAACTCTAGTAGGATAAAAACGATATTACAAATATTGGATTCACTTTAAATAGAAGAATTCTTTCTCTTCCAGTGAATCATCAAAGACTTTTAAAATCAGGTTAATCTATAGGACAATTATTATATTTTGGAAATGTTATTTTGTGTCTTCCTCTATCCCACTTGCCCCTGTGAAGAGCTGAATAGAGGAAGAAAATGAGAAAGCATAGGGCATTTGGAAGCGTCTTTTGTTTCCTTTCTGGCTTTTGCAGAGAAAGCATTCTCTATTTCATAATGCATCCACACACAGCTGTGCTCGGGCGATGGCAGCACACCACTGTTGCTGCTAATGGCACAGTACGAGGCTCCTGCTGTCCAGCCGCAGGAAGAGCTCTTTAACGAACCAGACATAGCCAGAGTCCATGCTGTTTTTACCTAGTCCAGAAGCATTGTTTAATAGAACCTTGGGATTTAGTTGCCTCTGGAAATATGAAATGATTTCTCTTAGTCAAAGACAAATGGTGATGAATGTCATAATTAAACACTGAAGTATATATCACAGTGGACTTTTCAATGAACAGCCTACTTTTTTGTCTTAATTACATAGAATGGTGGGGGAATACCTCTTCGGAAACAGAAACCTTCCCAGCTGCCTTGATTTTTTGTGAGTCTATTATTTTGGCTGTCTGATAAGGATCTGTGAGTAAGTGGAGGACAGGCTGTGAATGATTCCAAAGTCTGAGCAGCCGTAATGACCACCAGTGGCTCTGTGCATCCCATTCACCTGGGAAGTCAACCAGTGACTTCAGAGATGAACAGAAGGTAGAGGATCATGTTTTATATTACCTTAGATTTTTTTCCCCTGTTACTTCTAAACTGGTCTGCAGACTATAAATTTCTCCAAGAGTGGCATTTCTTATGACATTTTTGCAGCAGGAGGAACAGACTCAAAATAATAAGCGCTTCCAGTCCCTACCTTATGTTAATGATACTTTGATGTTAATTGTTTGCTTATGAGTGATGATTTAGGATCAGATGTAGAAAGGAGTGTGCTTCCAGAGTTTGAGCTAAAGCCTCAAAGTGAGTGAGTCAGCAGGCATTTTAGCTAGAGAGCCCTTAATGTACCAACCGTCATTGTCCCAGTGGCTTCTGCATTTCTGGCTTTTTAGGGAGTTCTTACCTACAAACCCTAGAGGTGACTTTGCTTGGATCTTCATAGCTATGCTGTGGGGATTTATTTGTGTGGGTTTTTTTGAGCTAAGAATTTGAAAACATAACGTGCATCCTGGAACTGGGAAGATGAAAAGGACAGAGGAAAAGCATGGAATCACTTGTCAAGAGGCCTCAGTTGGACCCTGGGCTTACTTGCTGAGTAATAATACTGAAAGTTATTTAACTGCTCCGAGATTAATTTTCTTAAAAATGATCATAGTAAAAACATTCCAGCACTTAAAGAGTTTTGGGAAGCAATAGTGCATTGTGATTTAGGACATATTGTTTATGTTGGAATTGTAAACTCTGCAAATAATTAGTTGAGTGACCAGTTCCCTAATCTCCTAATCTTGTTTCTTCTTAGGTAAAATGGTACTTAACTTTAGGATTACTTTGAAGTAATAAGTGAGATAATCCATATAAAACTGCAGAATAGTGTTTCACATGTGGCTGCTGTTGTTACTATCATTATCATTGGGATCATTATGTGAAAATCAAATGAAACAATGGCTACAAAGTGTCCTATCAAGTTCTTCATGCATCACTGTGAAGCAATTTGATGTTCAGTGACTTAATCCATTGTAATTGAACCTACAAAAACCTGCAAAAAAAAGGTAAAATTTCAATTTTTAAAGATTTATTTATTTATTTTAGAAGGAGGGCAAGAGTCGGGGGAGGGTGAAAGGGAGAGAGAGCCCCAAGTGGACTCTGCACTAAGCACAGAGCAGGACACGGGGCTTGAGTTCATGACCCTGAGATTATGACCTGAGCTGAAACCAAGAGTCTGTCACTTAACCTACTGAGCTGCCAGGCACCCTGGTAAAATAAATTTTTAATGAATGGGCCTCCACACATAATTGCCAGGAGTATATTTTTCTTATCATCTTTATGAAACATTTCATAAGCACACCTTTTCCAAGATATTTGGTTTATGCTTAGAGAAATCTTATTATTTCCCAGGTAATGCCCAAATAAAATTTTCCACAGGTGAAACAACCAATCACTCTTTTATTTAATAAGTAGATTAATTACAATTTATTCTGTAAACCTATGTCCTCAATGTGGTAAGATTTTGTTACCCAAATCAAATACAGTGACATCTCACTGCAGGGTTATTTAGGGTAATAAAGGTGAAGTTACTGTGTAACTGAAGTTTTACCATTTGACCAAATGTTTTCAGCCATTTTTGGAAGACATTTTTCCATACTATTTAAATTCATGCTTCCTTAAAAGTATAGATTATAATGTTACTTTTTTCCAATGACTCAAAATGAGCATTTCAATTATTAATTACATCAAGTTCTAATCCGATAAGTTTGGTTTTTGTCTTTTTTGTTTCTAGCTGCACCTGTTAGTTGTAGGGTAATAAGTAACCTTGTCTCATGTAGCCATCTGCCTTTTACTGCACCCTTTCTAATCTGCCGAGCTCTGAGAATTCAGGTGACTGAAATACATAGTCTTGTGTATAAATGACAAGAATATTCTCTTATTTTACAAAATACTAAAATTTAGTATTTTAAAATTTAAGCAACTATTTCAGGATTTAGGGAATTTCTTTTTTTTCTGGTTCCCAATGGCTATAATAATGATAGATGCATCCAGACAAAAAGAATAATTTGCTGGTACATAAGAAACCAAGTTACAAAAGACTTAAGAGTATAGTTACTCTCTATTAATGAAAACAATTATATTTTTCCTAATTATCTATAATTGTTAAGATTTTATGAATATTCCTAAAACAAGAATAGCAATATCTAGTATTAGCAAATGGTTGTTGTGTGCCTTTTTTTATCTGTGTGTTTTGATTGTGTGTTTTGTTTTGTTTTTATTAACATATAATGTATTATTTGTTTCAGGGGTACAGGTCTCTGAATCTTCAGTCTTACACAATTTGCAGCACTCACCATAGCACATACCCTCCCCAATGTCCATGACCTAGCCACTATGTCCGTCCTACTCCCCTCCCCTCCAGCAACCTTCAGTTTGTTTCATGATATTGAGTCTCTTAGGGTTTGTCTCCCTCTCTGGTTTTTGTCTTGTTTCATTTTTCCCTCCCTTCCCCTATGATCCTCTGTCTTGTTTCTCAAATTCCTCATATCAGTGAGATCATATGATAATTGTCTTTCTCTGATTGACTTATTTCACTTAGCATAATAGCCTCTAGTTCAATCCATGTCATTGCAAATGGTAAGATTTCAGGGTTTTTTTGATGGCTGCATAATATTTCACTCCGTGTGTGTGTGTGTGTGTGTGTGTGTGTGTGTGTGTATGTGTGTGTGTGTGTGTGTATAATATCTTCTTTATCCATTCATCTGTTGATGGATATCTAGGCTCTTTCCATAGTTTGGCTATTGTGGACATTGCTGCTATAAACATTCAGGTGTATGTGCTCCTTTGATCATTACATTTATATCTTTGCTGGGACGTAGAGTGCCTCTATTTGCAACTTTCTGAGCAAGCTCCATACCGTTTTCCAGAGTGGCTGCACCAGGTTGCATTCTCACCAACAGTGTAGGAGGGTCTCCCTTTATCTGCATCCTCACCAACACCTGTCTTTTCCTGATTTGGTAATTTTAGACATTCTGACTGGTGTGAGGTGGTATCTCACTGTGGTTTTGATTTGTATTTCCCTGATACCCAGTGATGTTGAACACTTTTTCATGTATCTATTGGCCCTTTGGATGTTTTCTTACAGAAATGTTTATTCATGTCTTCTGCCCATTTCTTGATTTGTTCTTTGGGTGTTGAGTTTGATAAGTTCTTTATAGATTTTGGATACGAGCCCATTATCTGATATATCATTTGGAAATATTATTTCCCATTCTGTTGGTTGTCTTTTGGTTTTATTGACTGTTTCCTTTGCTGTGCAAAAGCTTTTTATTTTGATGAAGTCCCAATAGTTCACTTTTGTCCTTGCTTCCCTTGCCTTCAGTGATGTTTCTAGGAAGAAGTTTCTGTGGCTGAGGTCGAAGAGGTTGTTACCTGTGTTCTCCTCAAGGATTTTGATGGATTCCTATCTCACATTGAGGTCTTTCATCCATTTTGAGTTTATTTTTGTTTGAGGTGTAAGGAAATGGTCCAATTTCATTCCTTGGCTAACATTCCAATTTTCCTAACACCATTTGTTGAAGAGACTGTCTTTTTTCCTTTGGTCATTCTTTCCTGCTTTGTGGAAGATTAGTTGACCATAGAGTTGAGAGTCCATTTCTGGCCTCTCTATTCTGTTCCATTGATCTATGTGTCTGTTTTTGTGCCAGTACCATACTGTCTTGATGATTGCAGCTTTGTAATATAGCTTGAAGTCTGGAATTGTGATGCTGCCAGCTTTGGTTTTCTTTTTCTTTTTCATTTTTTTAAAATTTATTTTTATTTTTTTAAAGATTTTTATTTATTTATTTGACAGAGAGAGATGACAAGCAGAGAGGCAGGCACAGAGAGAGAAGGAAGCAGGCTCCCTGCTGAGCAGAGAGCCCAATGCGGGGCTCGATCCCAGGACCCTGAGATCATGACCTGAGCTGAAGGCAGTGGCTTAACCCACTGAGCCACCCAGGCACCCCTGGTTTTCTTTTTCAACATTCCTCTGGCTATTCAGGTCTTTTCTGATTCCATATAAATTTTAAGATTGTTTGTTCCATTTCTTTGGAAAAAGTTGATGGTATTTTGATGGGTGTGCATTAAATATGTAGATGGCTCTGGGTAGAACAGACATTATCACCATATTTCTTCTTCTAATCCATGAGCATGGAATAGTTTTCCATTTCTTTGTGTCTTCCTCAGTTTTTTTCATGAGTATTCTATAGTTTTCTGAGTACATATTCTTAGCCTCTTTGGTTAGATTTATTTTTAGGTGTCTTATGGTTTGGGGTGCAATTGTAAATGGGGTCGACTTCTTAATTTATCTTTCTTTTGTCTTGTTGCTGGTGTGTAGAAAGGCAACTGAATTCTGCACATTGATTTTATACCCTGACACTTTACTGAATTCCTGTATGAGTTCTAGCAATGCTAGGGTGGAGTCTTTTGGGTTTTCCGCATAAAGTATCATATCATCTGCAGAGAGTGAGAGTTTCACTTCTTCTTTGCCAATTAAGATTACTTTTATTTCTTTTTGTTGTCTGATTGTTGACACTAAGACTTCTACTACTATGTTGAATAGCAGTGGTGAGAATGGACAACCCTGCCATGTTCCTGACCTTACTGAAAAAGCTTTCAGTTTTTCTTCATTGAGAATGATACATACTGTGGGTTTTTCATAAATGGCTTTTTTGATATTGAGGTATGTACCCTCTATCCCTACACTGTGAATACTTTTGATCAAGAAAAGATTCTGTATGTTGTTAAGTGCTTTTTTTTTTTTTGCATCTATTGAGAGTATCATATGGTTCTTGTTCTTTCTTTTATTAATGGATTGTATCACATTGATTGATTTGCAGATGTTGAATCAACCTTGCATCCAGAAATAAATCCCACTTGGTTGTGGTGAATAATCCTTTTAATATACTCTTGGATCCTATTGGCTAGTATTGTGGTGAGAAGTTTTGCATCCATGTTCTTCAGGGATATTGGTCTATAATTCTCCTTTTTGATGGGGTCTTTGTCTGGTTTTGAGATCAAAGTCATCGTGGCCTCATAAAATGAGTTTGGAAGTTTTCCTTTCATTTCTATTTTTTGGAATAGTTTCAGAAGAATAAATATTAATTATTCTTTAATTGTTTAATAGAATTCCCCTGAGAAGCTATCTGGCCCTGGGCTCTTGTTTGTTGGGAGATTTTTGATGACTGCTTCAATTTCCCTACTTAAATCTTTCTTCCTGGTTCATTTGTGGTAGCTTATATGTCTTTGGGAATGCGTCCATTTCTTCCAGATTGTCAAACTTGCTAGCATATTGTTAGTTGTTCATAATATGTTCTTATAATTGTTTGTATTTCCTTGGTGTTAGTTGTCATCTCTACTCTTTCATTCATGATTTTATTTATTTGGGTCCTTTCTCTTTTCTTTTTGATAAGTCTGGCTAGGGATTTATCAGTCTTAATTCTTTCAAAGAACCAGCTCCTAGTTTCATTGATCTATTCTACTGTTCTTTTGGTTTCTATTTCATTGATTTCTGCTCTGATCTTTATAATTTCTCTTCTCCTGCTGGGTTTAGGCTTTCTTTGGTGTTTTTTCTTAGGTGTCAGGTTAGGTTGTGTATTTGAGACCTTTCTTGTTTCTTGAGAAAGGCTTGTATTGCTATATACATTTCTCTCAGGACTTCCTTTGCCTCATCCCAAAGATTATGAACAGTTGTGTTTTCAGTTTCATTTGTTTCCATATTTTTTTTTAAATTCTTTAATTTCCTGGTTGACCCATTCATTCTTTAGTAGGATGCTCTTTAGCCTCCATGTATGAGTACTTTCCAACTTTCCTCTTCTGGTTGAGTTTTAGTTTCAAAGCATTGTGGTCTGAAAATATGCAGGGAATAATCCCAGTCTTTTGGTACCAGTTGAGACCTGATTTGTGAACCAGAATGTGATCTATTCTGGAGAATGTTCCATGTGCAATAGAGAAGAATGTGTATTCTGTTGCTTTGGAATATAATGTTCTGAATATATCTGTTTTGTCTCTCTGGTCCAGTGAGTCATTTAAAGCATTTATTTCCTTGTTGATCTTTTGCTTAGATGATCTGTCCATTTCAGTAAGGGGGTGTTAAAGTTCCCTACTATTATTGTATTATTGTCAATTTTTTTTTTAATTTTGTTATTAATTGGTTTATATAATTGGCTGTTCCCTTGTTAGGGGCATAGACATTTAAAAGTGTTAGATCTTCTTGTTGTTCAGACCGTTTAAGTATTATATTGTCCTTCCTCATCTCTTATTATAGTCTTTGGTTTAAAAATCTAATTGATCTGATATAAGGATTGCCACCCCAGCTTTCTTTTGATGGCCATTAACATGGTAAATTGTTTCCAGCCCTTCACTTTAAAAGTGGAGGTGTCTTTGGGTCTAAAATGAGTCTCTTGCAGACAGCACATCAATGGGTCTTGCTTTATTATCCATTCTGATACCACACGTCTTTTGATTGGGACATTTAGCCTATTTAATTTCAGGGTAGCTATTGAAAGATATGGATTTAGTGCCATTGTATTGCCTGTAATGTGGCTGTTACTGTATATTGTCTCTGTTCTTTTGGTCTATGTTACTTTTAGGCTCTCTCCTTGCTTAGAGGAGCCCTTTCAATATTTCCTGTAGGGCTACTTTGGTGTTTGCAAATTCTTTTAGTTTTTGTTTGTCCTAGAAGCTTTTTATTTCTACTTCTATTTTCAATGACAACCTAGCTGGATATAGTATTCTTGGCTGCATACTTTTCTCCTTTATTGCTCTGAATATATCATATCAGTCCTTTCTGGCCTGCCAAGTCTCTGGATATGTTTGCTGCCAGTCTAATATTTCTACCATTGTAGATGTAGATGGTAGCTGCTCTCAGGATTTTCTCTTTGTCTCTGAGACTTGTAAGTTTTACTATTACATGGTAGGGTGTGGACCTATTTTTATTGATTTTGAGGGGAATTCTCTGTGCCTTCTAGATTTTGATGCCTGTTTGCATCCCCAAATTATAAAATTTCTCCACTGTAATTTACTCAAATATACTATCTGCACCCCCCTTCTTCTAGTTCCCAATTATTCTTTTTTTTTTTAACAAATTTAATTTATTTATTTGACAGAGAGAGATATCACAAGAAGGCAGAGAGGCAGGCAGAGAGAGAGGAGAAAGCAGGGTCCCTGCTGAGCAGAAAGCTCAATAGGGGGCTTGATCCCAGGAACCTGAGACCATGACCTGAACTGAAGGCAGAGGCTTAACCCACTGAGCCAGCCACCCAAGCATGCAGGATCCCAATTATTCTAATATTGTTTTGTCTTATTTGTCTCAAATTCTCCCCTCATGATTCAGTAGTTGTTTATCTCTCTTTCTCTCAGTTCATTATTCTCCACCATTTGGTCTTCTATATCACTAATTCTCTCTTCTGCCTCATTTATCCTAGCAGTAAGAGCCTCCATTTTTTATTGCACCTCATTAACAGCTTTTTAAAAAATTTCAACTTGGTTTGATTTTAGTTCTTTTATTTCTCCAGAAAGGAATTCTCTAGTATCTTCCATGCTTTTTTCAAGCTCAGTTAATATCCTTATAATTGTCATTCTGAACTCTCTTTCCAACATCTCACTAATATCTGTATTTTTTATGTCCCTAACATTCAGTACTGTCTCCTATTCTTTTTTTTTTCCCCCCTAAGGTGAGTTTTTCCATTTTGTCATTTTGTTCAGAGTAGAATAGATGTATGAGATAACAAAGTGCTAAAAGGGTAACAATGGTCCCAGAAAAGCATATACTAAACCAATCAGTAAAGACCCAAAACTGGGGGAAAATGAAAGAAGAAAAGAAAGATAAATATGATCAGGCTGGTGAATAGAACAGAGCCACACACTTGATTTTGGGTTTATTTTGTTATGTTAGAGGAAACAGCCTCCCAAAATTCTAAAGAAAGAAAGAATTATATATATAGAATGGTGAGGGTAAATATGATGAAGGGATGACTATGACTGTAAAGATGAAAATTAAAAAAATATTCTAAAAAGGAAATGATACGAAGTTGGTTGAAAAAAGAAAGAAAAAAATTTAAAAAAAAAGGAGAGAGTGTGATCAAATAGGTGATTATAACAAACCCATACACTAGATTTAGGGTATATTTTTGTCTGTTACAAGAAACTATATCCAAAAATTTTAAAGAAAAAAAAATACTTGTATGTATAGAAAAAATAAGATTAAATACAGTGAAGGGATAGAATATGAGTATAACAGTAAAAATTTAAAAGTTAAAAAAAAAGGTATTGATAATATATTGGTTAAAATAGGGAAAAGGAAAATTTTTTTTAGAAGAATAAGAAAAAAATAAAAAATACAATAAAATTTTAAAAATCTAACTTTGAAAGACTAATCATGGGAAAAAAGCCATGAATTCTATTGCTGTATTTGCTGTATTTCCCTGTCTACGGAGTTCCACAGTTCCACCGTTCTCACAGTTGGTGAACATGGTCTTGGCTGGATGTTCTTGCTGACCTTCTGGGGAGGGGCCTGCTGCAGTGATTCTCAAATGTCTTTGCCTGAGGTGGAATTGCAGGGGCCAGAGGCCAGGCTAAGTAATCTGCCTGGTTTTGGTCTTGGTAGCTTTTGTTCCCTGAATGCTTTCCATAGAGCTTTGGAGGATGGCCTCCCAATCTCTTTCCCTCGAGGAGCTGAGAGCTTGGATCCCCACTCTTCAGTGTGTCTTCAAAGAAAAGCAGTCAATCCCTCCTGTCTCCCTGATCTCTGGCCAAGCTCTGAGCTCATCTGGCATATGGCCAAGCATTTCTATCTCTGGTGCAAGGCCCCATTTGGAATGTCCAAACCCAGCAGATTCCGATAGTGCACTCCTGCGCTACTCCTCCTGGAGGATGAAGGTGAATCTCCCTGGATGTGCCACTTGTAGCAGTGGCCCGACTGTGCTGGGGATCACTGTTTATGGTAGCTCCAAACTGACAGTCCCCTCCTCAGCTCCATCTTTGCAGCCGGCTTCTCTATTCTGATAACTGGGAGCTTGGCCACACTCAGGCACCCCTGGTCTCATTGTGACCCCACATGTCCTGAAACCATACTGTCCCAGCACGAGTTCCACCCCCTGCTTAGCCTCTGGAGCAATGTCCCTCAGTGGAGCAGACTTCTAAAATTTTCAATTTTGTGCTGTGCTGCTCTCTCACTTGTTGGGAGTCAGCCCTTCCCCCCAGGTTCTATCTTCCCTTGGCTTCAGATTCACTTCTCCACATGTCCTACCTTCCAGAAAGTGGTTGCTTTTCTGTTCCTAGAATTGCTGCTGTTCTTCTCTTTGATCTCTTGTTGAGTTTGTAGGTGCTCAGAATGGTTTGGTAACTATCTAGGTGAATTCCTGGGACCAGATAAAATTTAGGTCTTCTACTCCTCTACCACTTTGCTCCTCCTCAGTAACTGTGTACTTTTAAGGACTTTATATTTTATTTTATATAACTATTCTTATATAAAGTTTATTTATAGAATAGATACTATACTCAACTATATACAAATATTAACTTATTAAATCCTATGAATATTTACATGTATATATTCACTTCCCAAAGCTATTATTTTTGTTGTTGTTGTTTATTTAGGTATTTATTTGTTTTTGTTTGTTTGTTTTGAACAGGAACATAGGATTAATTGAATGCTGCAGTTTGACTTGATGCATATAGAAATATCATTAAGGAACAATAAAAAATCATACCCATCACTTTGTTAAGAAAAATTAAGGTAGCAAAATAAGAGGCCAGGGAAATATGTTCCAAGTTTAATGGTTCCTTCCATCACCACCTAACTCTTCTGGCACATTCTACAGCAGAGGTTTTCACCCTCTGAGTCAGGACACATTGTTTCATAGTCTCGGATAAAAGTTGTATCACAGGTAATCTGTTGCCAATAATTATAGAAAGTGATGTGCATTTCAAAGAAATTAGAGCAGTTTGAATTTTATCCCTACAATGCCAGTCTTGTTCCCAATTTGTGTGTTTTTTAAAAAATTTTAATTACAGTATAGTCAACATACAGTGTTATATTCATTCAAGGTGTACTATGTAATAATTAAACAATACCATATATTACTCAATGCTCATCAACATAAGTGTACTCTTAATTTCCTTCACCTATTTCATCTACCCACCCCCAAACTCCCCTCTGGTAACCATCTGTTTGTTCTCTATAGTTAAGATCCTGATTTTTTGGCCTCTCTGTCTTTTTTTTTTTTTTTAACTTGTTTTGTTTCTTGAACATATAAGTGAAATCTTATGACTGACTTATTTTGCTTTGCATCATACTCTCCAGATCCAACCATGCTGCTGCAGATGGCAAGATTTCACTCTTTTCTATGGATAAGTAATATTGTGTGTGTGTGTGTGTGTGTGTGTGTGTGTGTGTATCACATCCTTATCCATTCATTAGTTCATGGACAATTGGGCTTTTTCCATAATTTGGCTATTGTAGATAATGCTGCTATAGGGGTTCATGTATCCCTCCAAATTAGTGTTTTTGTATCTTTTGGGTAAATACCTAGTAATGAAATTACTGGATCATAGGTTAGTTTTTTGTTGTTGTTTATGTGTTGTTTAATTTTTTGAGGAAACTCCATAGGCTCACAGTCATTAGCCAATTTGTATTCTCACAAGTATGCATGAATGTTCCTTTTTCTCAGCATTCTCACCAACTCTTGTTGTTTCTTGTGTTTTTTATTTCACCCATTCTGATAGGTGTAAGGTAATATCTCACTGTGGTTTTGATTTACATTTCCCTGACAATGGGTGATGTTGACCATCTTTTCATGTGTCTGTTAGCCATCTAAGTGTTATCTTTGGAGAAATGTCTGTTTACATCTTCTGCCCATTTTTTAATTGGATTATTTGTATTTTGTGTGTTGAGTTGTATAAGTTGTTTTTTGTTTTTTTTTGTTTTTTTTTTTTATACCAACCTTGTATCAGGTATGTCATTTGCAAATATTTTCTCCCATTCTATAGGCTGTTTTTTAGTTTTGTTGGTTGTTGAAAATTAAAGAAAACTCTAATTTTCTGGTTTTGTTGGTTTCCTTTGTTGTACAGAAGTTTTGTTTGTTTGTTTGTTTGTTTTTTAATGTTGCCCCAATACTTTATTTTTGCTTTTTTCCCCTTGTCTCAGGAGTTATGTCTAGAAAGATGTTCAAAACTATTATTATTCTCAATTTATAGATGGGAAAACTAAGCCCCTGAGAAGTTTTATAATAAGCTCAAGTTCTCACAGCCACACCTAAAAGCAGGGCTATATATCTCTAAGAATATGATCTTATACCATATGGATACCGAAGAAAGCCAGTAATCCAAACAGAAGCTATTTGCTCTGAGAATCTGAATTCAATATTATTCAATATAATGACTTAGGACAAAAGTTGGGTGAGCTCCTTACTGGTGAAAAAGTGGACTTTGAGATATTTTTCATTTTAGAGGAAGGGGAGAGAGTTTGAAAGTTATTGTGTTGTGTAAAACATCCACTTTCACCTGCTAATTTGCCTTTATCTAGCTCCTAATCTGGACTATAGAATATCACATACTGGTCTTCTCAATGCTTTAATGAGGATCGAGGGCATAGGCTCTAGAATCAGATTACTTGGTTCAGATCTAGGGTCTATTTTCTGAGCTTAGAGAATATGAATTATCTGAGAAGCTTCCTCCTTTGTGAATTGATAGTATAGAAGAGTACGTACTGTATAGGATTATTTTAAGAGTCAAATGAAATAATAGTGCTAGCAGGAAACAGGCCATATACTAATTGATCAAGAAATGCCTGTTACAGAATTTCCAAGAAAGCTAGCACTATAAACAGCTCAAAGAACAAAAGACTATCTCTGTCAAATAAATATGTGAAATGATACTTTTCTTTGGTTCTATCATAGAGAGTTACAATGTATATTATCATAGTAAAAGTGTTCCAAAAGTCTGCTTTAGGAAACATGTTTAACTGTATTTAGTTCAATATTCCCAAACTCATTTGTCCACAGAAGTTGTGTCAAAATGGTGTGCACATGCACGTGTCTATGTGTGTTTGTGTGTGTGTGTATAAAATATCTAGCTTACAGAACTAAATTTTCATAGGACACATTGCTAGCAAATGCTGCCCCTCAGTAAAATATCAGAAGTGGGGATGATTGGAATTGTGTGGAGTGGACACTGATGTAGAATATCCAGATCTGGATCATATCAGTAAGGCTCAAATATTAGCATGCCTGCTGATGGGGCAAGGGGCCTAGGAACTTGGATTATGTGAAGGTCGCCTCATGTGTCCCCAGGAGAAACTCTGGTTTGTCTGTGTGAACTTTGTCATGACTCCCACCATCCCTATCGCCATGCCACTATCCTCGTCACCATGGCTGCATTATCAGTACCGCCCTATATTCAGAGGTCTCCTGTATGTCAAGTAGGGTGCTGAGGGATTAGTCACATTAGTCATTCTGTCCTTAGACCCACCCTGTGAGGAAGGCATCTCAACTCTAATTTTCATATAATGGAACATAGACTTAGAGAGGTTCAGTTATGTGTCTAAGATGAGGAACTAAATACAGAAGATGCTCTTGTACTTCAGCCTGTCCTGGGAAGTAGCTTGATTTATTGTTAGTGAGGATGATTGCCAGTGCGAAATTTATAGAAGTAGCTCACCTAGGATCTGTGTGACCAGGCGTGCCTTGTTAGGAGGTGATTTTCCTCAGTAGCTGTACATTCTGTGTGTGTGTTTGTGTGTGTGTGTGTGTGTGAGAGAGAGAGAGAGAAAGAGAGACAGACAGAGAGTTTAGTAATCTGATTCTTCTTTCCTGATGGATTAAGGATTTGGATTATGTTTAGCATCTGAATGTGGTTAGATTTCAAATAGAGTTAAATACTGACTGTTCCCTGTGCTGTACCTTTCATTCCTGTGACTTTTTAATTCCTTAACCAGAACCCTGTATCTTCCAATTTTAATGTTCTTTAATATTTTTAAATGGTTTACACAGTACATATATAATGTCCTTAATTCTATTTCTTGTCCCACAGAGTCTAAAATATTTACTATCTGGCCTTAACAACAAAAGGTTTGCTGATTCTTGATTTAAGGTATGAATTTCATTGACTCTGCCAATTAATGTCTTCAACTAAAAAAGAAGATCAAACACCAACTTAGTTTAACAATTATTATTAAAGCATAGGTGCAATTGTCTGCAGAAAATGTTAGTCATGGCAGGGATCCCAGAGAGTGGTCAATTAGTGCTTTATTGTAGGATTAAGCTTTTTTAAGATTTCAAACTTGATAACCATGATGATTGTACCTCTCCCTGTCCTTCCTAGTTGATGGGAACCGGGGTGGACACTTGGCAAGTTTAGTAATCAGATTCTTCTTTCCTGATGGATTAAGGATTTGGATTATGTTTAGCATCTGAATGTGGTTAGATTTCAAATAGAGTTAAGTACTCCTGTTCTATGGGTCAGTCATTTTAAGCATGCACAGAGAGATCAGAGAAAGATGGTCCTGAAGGGAGAAGAAAATGAGCAAAGAGCAGAAGAGAATCAGAGAAACTAATACATGGTTCCTGAGAGATTTCTAGTGACTGGTTTAGGAAGACTGGAGTTGCCCTCCCATACAGTATCCACCCAGCACCTGTAGGTTTTGAGCCCTTGAATTGAGGCTAGTTCAGATGGATTAGTAACATATGTGTAAAATGTACACCAAATTTCAAAAACTTGGTACAAAAAATGCAAACTATGTAATCAATATTTCAGACTTAATCCATGTTGAAGTGATAATATTTGGATATATTGCATAAAAATTTATTTCCCTGACTTCTTTTACCTTAATAAATGTGCCTACCAAAAAATTTAAAATTTGTTTAAAGTACATTTTTAGTGATCACAGCTTTATAGTAAAGCTTGAAATCAGGAACGTGATACCCCCGGTTTTGTTTTTCTTTTTCAACATTTCCTTAGCAATTCGGGGTCTCTTCTGATTCCATACAAATTTTAGGATTGTTTGTTCCAGCTCTTTGAAAAATGCCAGTGGAATGTTGATCAGGATGGTACTGAAAGTATAGATTGCTCTAGGCAGTATAGACATTTTAACAATGTTTATTCTTCTGATCCATGAGCATAGAATAGTCTTCCATCTTTTTGTGTTTTATTCAATTTCTTTCACGAGTGTTCTGTAGTTCCTCAAGTACAGATACTTTACCTCTTTGGTTAGGTTTATTTCCAGGTATCTTATGGTTCTTGGTGCTATAGTAAATGGAGTTGATTCTCTCATTTCCCTTTCTGTATTTTCATTGTTAGTGTATAAGAAAGCAACTGATTTCTGTACATTGATTTTGTATCCTGCCACATTACTGAATTGCTGTATGAGTTCTAGTAGTTTGTGGGTGGAATCTTTTGGGTTTTCCACATAAAGTATCATGTCATCTGGGAAGAGAGAGAGTTTGACTTTTTCTTTGCCAATTTGAATGCCTTTGATTTCTTTTTGCTGTTGCTAGGACTTCTAGTACTATGTTGAAGAGGAGTGGTGAGAGTAGACATCCTTGTCATGTTCCTGATCTCAGAGGGAAGGCTGTCAGCTTTTCCCATTGAGGATGATATTCACTGTGGGTTTCTCATAGATAGATTTTTATAAAGTTGAGAAAAGTTCCCTCTATCCCTATATTTTGAAGTGTTTTAATCAGGAACGAATGCTGTATCTTGTGAAATGCTATTTCTGCATCAACTGAGAGAACCATGTGGTTCTTCTCTCTTCTCTTATTGATTTGTTTTATCACATTGATTGATTTGTGAATGTTGAACTACTCTTGCATCCCATGGGTATATCCCACCTGGTCATGGTGGATAATCTTGTTGAGAATCTTGGCATCCATATTCATCAAGATTAGTGGTCTGAAATTCTCTTTTTTGGTGGGGTCTTTGCCGGATTTGGGGATCAGGGTAATGCTGGCTTCATAAAAATAGTCTGGAAGCTTTCCTTCTGTTTCTATTTTTTGAAACAGCTTCAGGAGAATAGGTATTATTTCTTCTCTGAATATTTGGTAGAATTCTTGAAGGAATCCATCACGTCCTGGGAGCTTATATTTTGGGAGGTTTTGGATCACTGCTTCAATCTCGTTACTAGATATTGGTCTATTCAGGTTGTCAATTTCTTCCTGATTCAGTTTTAGAAGTTTATAGGTTTCCAAGACAGCATGGTACTGGCACAAAAACAGACACATAGACCAGTGGAACAGAGTAGAGAGTGCAAATATGGACCCTCAACTCTGTGGTCAAATAATCTTTGACAAAGCAGGGAAAAATATACAGTGGAAAAAACAGAGTCTCTTTAAGAAATGGTGCTGGGAATACTGGACGACTATATATAGAAGAATGAAACCCAACCATTCTCTTATACCATACACAAAGATAAATTTGAAATGGATAAAATATCTCAATTTGAGGCAGGAATCTATCAAAATCCTAGATTAGAATGTAGGCAGTAACCTCTTTGACATCAACCCTAACAACTTCTTTCAAGACATGTTCCCAAAGGCAAAGGAAACAAAAGCAAAAATGAACTTTTGGGACATCATCAAGATCAAAAACTTCTGCACAGCAAAGGAAACAGTCAACAAAATAAAGAGGCGATCCACAGAATGGGAGAAGATATTCTCAAATGACATTATAGGCAAAGGGCTGATATCCAAGATTTATAAGGAACTCTTAAAACTCAATGCTCAAAAAACATGTAATCACATCAAAAAACGGGCAGAAGACATGAACTGACATTTCTCCAAAGAAGACACACAAATCGTTAACGGACACATGAAAAAATGTTCATCATCATTAGCCATCAGGGAGATCCAAATCAAAACCACATTGAGATACTACCTTACACCAGTTAGAATGGCCAAAATTAAAAAGACAGTAAACAAGTGTTGGAGAGGATGTGGAGAAAGGGGAACCCTCTTAAACTGTTGATGGGAATGCAAGCAGGGGCAGCCACTTTGCAAAACAATGTGAAGATTCCTTAAGAAATTAAAAATAGAGCTTCCTTATGACCCTGCAATTGCACTATTTGGTATTTACCCCAAAGATACAGATGTAGTGAAAAGAAGGGCCATCTGTACTCCAATGTGTATAGCAGCAATGGCTACAGTTGCCAAACTGTGGAAAGAACCAAGATGCACTTCAACAGACAAATGGATAAGGAAGATGTGGTCCATATACACTATGGAGTATTATGCCTCCATCAGAAAGGATGAATACCCAACTTTTGTATTAACATGGATGGGACTGGAAGAGAGTATGCTGCGTGAAATAAGTCAAGCAGAGAAAGTCAATTATCTTATAGTTTCACTTACTTGTGGAGCATAAGGAATAACACAGAGGACACTGGGAGATGGAAAGGAGAAGTGAATTGGGGGAAATCGGAGGGGGAGATGAATCATGAAAGACTGTGGACTCTGAGAAACAAACAGGTTTTGGGGGGAAGGGGTTGGGGGTTTGGGTGAGCCTGGTGATGGGTATTAAGGAGGGTACATATTGCATGGAGTACTAGGTATGGTGCATAAACAATGAATTTTGGAACACTGAAAAAAATAAAATTAAAAAAATACATTTTTATTCTGTATGGTTAATGTCAAAATATCCCTACTTGATAAACAATAGCTTATCTAAAACACACTTGGGGGGCGCCTGGGTGGCTCAGTGGGTTAAAGCCTCTGCCCTCGGCTCGGTTCATGATCTCAGGGTCCCGATCTCAGGGTCCTGGAATCGAGCCCCGCATCAGGCTCTCTGCTCAACAGGGAACCTGCTTCCCTCTCTCTCTCTCTGCCTGCCTCTCTGCCTACTTGTGATCTGTCAAATAAATAATTAAAATCTTTAAAAAACAAAAAACACAAAAACAAAAAAACACACTTGGATGAACACTGAATATTAAAACATTTTATGATGAAATACAAATTGATTGAATAAAGTGAACACAAATGCACTTCAGTTTTTATGTATGCTAAGAATATATCACAGTATGGATAATGTGAAGAAAAATACTTGGATTTATTTTCAAGTTCAGAATTCTTTTTTTTTTTTTAAGATTTTTAAGATTTTAAGGGAGCCTGATGTGGGGCTCAATCCCAGGGTCCTGGGATCATGACCTGAGCTAAAGGCAGACACTTAATGACTGAGCCACCCAGATGCCCCCAAATTCAGAATTCTTGTTGCTCTTCAGTGAGTGGCCTTAGAGGTAAAAGGGTAAATAGGTTACCACCACAGGAAGTGTCTGCCCTGTTCTTGATGTTTCCTCTCTACTTGAGGGAATGTATTACTGCAGTTGAGGCCTGGCAAATCAAGAAGATGGCATTCAGTAATGAGACTTTCATTATCACATAGTATCATCTGAAAAATCTTAGTTTCTTCTTCCTGTGAGATGTTATTTTGTGATGCTATATTTTTTTCAAGGGTGCTCATCAAAACATCCTATACTGTGACTGAAGAATTTAGTTCCTCCATTCC
The DNA here is from genome assembly GCF_020171115.1 of Neogale vison. Taxonomy (NCBI): domain Eukaryota; kingdom Metazoa; phylum Chordata; class Mammalia; order Carnivora; family Mustelidae; genus Neogale; species Neogale vison. The sequence continues at coordinate 133,183,980 of NC_058097.1, forward strand.
TTCTACAACACCTGAAATTTCTTCTTTTCTGCAATTAACATAACAATATCATTGTATCTTATATGTATGTTATATATTATTAATATATTCTAGTATTAATATCATCTGCCACTTCACCAGCAAGCAGGGGCAAACTCATTCTTTCACTGGGTAAGCAGTCCATCTCAAAATGTATCTTCTTTGCATCATAATTTACTTCAGTTAAATATTGTAATCCAGGGCACTGAGCATTTTCTAGTTGAAATAGCTGAAAGCAGTCTCCTTATCAGCATGTTCACTTTTGGCACTTTGAGGATCAAGATTTTGTGGTGACATAGCTACTTTGATTCTGAGGAATGCTACTACTAATCTATTCCACCTCTCCTTTCCTGCCTTTTTTCTTTTGCTGAAGCTAGACCAAGTTGGTTTTAGTTAATGCAAACAGAAGATTCCTGGTGAAACAAGGAGCCCTTTCAGCATGCCCAACATAAAACATCTCACGTATGGGGAAGATTTTGTGAGATGAGGCAACATAACAGGCCTAAAGGACTTCTTTGTTGTTCCTTAATCTTGCATCAAATAACATTAAAAACTGCCATTTATTGGGCATTTACATCGGGTTATATGCTGTGCTTCATGCTATTTAACTTAAACTCAGTATCACCCAATTTACAGAAGAGGAAATGGAGGCTTTGTGACTATTACATCACTTGTCTATAGTTCATAAGTGGCGGAGTTGTTTTCATGATAAATCCTGGGCTTTTGACCACTAGACTATCTTCGTCATGAGTCGATGGTGTTTGTGCCAGTGATTGGGTTGTGATATGATCACATTGACTTGGCGAGCATGCCTAAGGCATATATTGGGCAAAAAAGGGTCTGAGACCTCCCTAGGGAAAGAAATAGAAGTGAGAGGATGGCTGAAAAAAATAAAATTGCTCCTTGCTTCCCCCTTCCATACTGTATGCTCAGATAATACAACAGGAGCTTGTGTGGGATATCAAGTCCTTGCTTCTCCTACTGTGCCACTCCTAGAAAAACTGGACTCTCCCCAACCTGCAATCTCTTCAATAAATATTGGAGTCATATAGCCCATCAGAGGTCTGGAGAGATTGCAGCACCATGGGAATATGCTGTCAGACAGAGCTTCTGTGAGCTATAGCAGACTGGGACTCCCTCTGGTCAAGGGTTGGCCTCACAATTTCCTGTTTTCCTGGCTGTTGCCTCTGCTGCTGTACTCACATTAGATGGGCTTCCTAGAGGTGATCTCTTCCCAGTGCTCAGAATGGGACCCTGTTCTCCAAGCAAAGTTAATTCACATCATATGGGGGAACAAATTATTACCAGATAGTAGTTTATTTTCTTTGGCTCTTCATAGGATCAGACCCAATAATAAAAATCTTAATAATGATGATAATGATGCTATAGAAATGCAAAGTCTTCAGATTGTTATTTTTGCAGAAGACCATTTAATAATTCTAATTTTACTGCATATTTCTATTGGCCAGGCAATTGTTTAGTTTTCCCTCATCATATTCTTTTGTCACTGGTGTATTGAGTTTCCAGATGCTTATTGTACTCTGTGCCTAATTATCTAGAAACAATTATATTAACTATGCTATCACTGGAAAAATAATGGAAAAGTTTTAAAAGTAAAAGAAGAGTGATAAGATTATATTGAGTGGAATTTTTAATTTTTGGAAATGCATATTGAACTTGTTAGAGGACAAACTGAAACCATCACCAAAAAAAAAAAAAAAGAAGAAGAAGAAGAAGAAGAGGCAAATGCAGTCCACTCACCTCTCTTGGTACTGTGTAAATGGTCCTTTAAAAGACACACACATCCCTCATGCTAACCTTCTTAATCCAACCTGGGATAATGACAATGTAATGGGAGGGAAAACCCTCCCTGAAACAGGTAAAATTTGTAAGAAATGCCTCCAGAGTCTCCCCACACATCTGTTATATCTGCCTTGAGCACATATTAGTGAAGAACAATCCAAGAAAATCCTCAGCAACCCTAAGTAATGCCCTTTTATGCTCCTTTTGCAGACCTGTCCTTCCAGAAACCATCTACTACTTTGGACTGCTCTTAGTCCACTCCCTCCGGAAAAACACGAGACAGGGTTCTGCCTCATAACTGCTCAGACTCTTTTACTCCAGTTCTGCAGCCAGAACCTGTATGTGTTTAACATGCTGAGTGGGATCAGCCCTCTGAATCCCAAATGAACATTTCATGATGTCCAAGGTGAGTTTCTGAATTTCATGAGTTTCTAAATTTTCTTTTCTTCCACATATCTGCATTCTTTTTAAGGCAGGTGTGAGGTAAGTGAGTTTAATCATTTTGCAGTGCTTAAGGGATTAAAGGCTTATAGGCTCTCCTTGCAGGCTGGAGTTCCAGACTCCACTTTCCTTCTTCTCTCCTCTCTCCTCCAGGGCTCCCATCTGTGTCTCCCCACCCCCAAGCCTGCCCCAGGGCCTTTGGGGCAACGCTGTTGCTTTCTGATTTGACTTACTTCTGGTAAATGAGTTAAAGTGGAAGTGGAGTCTGGCTCTGTATTTCCTGTCTTAAAAGTAAAACCAAACTCTGAAAAATCAGCCCACAGGAAAAAGTAACTTCAAAAGCCAGGGCTCATGTTCCACAAGCCTCTTGAGCTCTCTTCTGCCCCCAGAACAATGCACTCATAGGGCCATTGGAAGTGAAAGTTTCCTAAGGGCCCCAGTGGGAGTAGCAGGCAGCTCCCAGGTTGTCTTCCTGACAGAGACAAGGAGTTCTGGTCACTTGTCATGGCCATGCAGCCATTTTCAGAGTCCATTTGGAAGCTTTTGGCCTTTGCTGCAAAGAGTAGGCTTTGCCAAAAAATAGGTGGCTGAACAAATAGTGACTGGGCAAGAGGGAAAGTCAGAGAGTTTAACAGTGTTCATCTCTCTCATCTCTAAAAAAGGGGAAAGGAGGATTTTCCAGTTTTAAGGTTTAGCTCATGTCCATGACATTGGGAAAGTGAGTAATTTGAAGGGAACACTTATTTTCGGTTGTCTTTTGTGTTTGTTTCCATCAGTGCGTACCGGGCGTGCTTGGCATCTTTGAGACATGTATTGTCTGTTCTCTTCCTGTCTCCTTGCTGACTCAAATACAGTTTCCACATTGTCTGTGTTGTCCTTTCGTGAGCCACCTTTGCTTGAACGCAGGACCTACCTTGGGCCATAGGTTTTGCCAATGAATCCCAAGATGCTTTTGATATTTACAGATTGCTTAGCCTACAAATCTTCCAGATTTGCTGTTTGAGTTTTGGGCCTTAGAATAATACTGCGCTTCATACTAGAGTGAGCTCCACACTGCCCATCTGGACACCCAGGGACTACAATTTCCCCTTGACCACAAGGGTGCCTGGGTGGCTCAGTCAGCTAAGCATCAGACTCTGATCTCAGCTCAAGTTTCAGTCTCAGGAACATGAGTTCAAGCCCCACACTGGGGTCCACTCTGGGTGTGGAGCCTACTTAAAAAATAAACCGTGTTCCTCTTCACCACCCAGAGAGCCCTATTTCAGCCCTGTCGAATTCCTGAAACATACTTGTCCCTGAAATCCCCTCTTCCCATTATTCAAAATGGCACTTAAAAGAGTGTCTTTTTGCACAGACCTTTCTCAGTAAATATTTATTGACTTGGCTGGTTAAAAAAAAAAAAAAGGTTTCATAGGAACTTACTCCTCACAGATAATATATATGCACTTTATTGGATCCTTCCATGCCTCAGTCCCATGGAGTGATTTATAGTGAGATCTTTATGGCCCATGAGGGCCCACCAGGATAGTATCTGTGAAGCCTGGAGAAGCTTTTTCATTGTCTGCAAAACAGCAGAAAGAAGGTTTCCAATTCTTTTCTGCAGAAGGGTTGTCCCACTTTGTGGAATTTACTATAACCTTTATCTTCAGTTAAAATTGAAAGTGAATTACATGCCTACTCATGTGGTTTGATCTTAATGAACTGAACATGAGAGGAAAAGTTCATATAGTTTTATATCAAAGTCTCAGGCCACTTACACAGCCATACCTATTGCTTAGTTCAGTGTGGCTAACTACAGTGATAAGGTTAGAAAACATAAACACTCTAAATCCCCAGTCTCAGAACACATTCCATGTATAACACAGAATGGATCAATGAGTGTTTTGTGATCAGAAGATTCCTAAATTGCTAAAGCAGTTCCCTATGTGCTGTTGGTATATTGGGTAGGAGGAATATTACACAGAAGTTCTGAAGTAAAAGGAAAAAACAAAAAACAAAGCAAGGCATGCTTTGCTGTGTGTGTGTGTATGTGTGTGTGAGACATCAGATATCATACATGGTGATTCTGAGATCTTTTATTTTTTCAAATTTTAAAATCTTAGAAATTGGGATTTATCATGTAGTCACTATCCTATGAAAACATTGTGTCAGAATAATTAACAACTTCTTTCCTATCTTAAGGGCACATAAAATACGGGGTCTGTCTTTCAGTGGAACAAAGTAGGAAATCCTGGAGGAGGCTAAAGGCAAGAAAGAGGGTAGTACAACCTGTCCAGGAGAAGCCACCATTAGAGGAGTGTCACTTGTCATCTGAGCCTCATAGCACTTTGCTACTCCCATTGCCAAATCTGATTTACCCCACACTATAGCAGGAATGGTTATTGTCCACAAGAAAATTTTCTATTTTTCAACAATATAGGATTGCTGCAGGAAAGTGACAACCCAGGTGAAGACAATACCTGCCATGACCAACTTCGTCCCTCCATTCAGAAGAGAACATGTGACTTTTTTCCCCTTAAAATATGAGCACAGGTGATGATTATCTCATCTAGGAAAGAGTTTTTAAGAAGAAGGTGTATCTTCTCCCCACCTTTCTTTTTCCTTTCATTTGTCAACTGCAGACAATGTTAATGAAGGCCTAGGGCTTCAGAGAGCCAGGAGATGTGAAGGTCCTGGGTGTCCATAACACCACATCAGGAAAAGCTACCTGCCAGCCATGAAAGACTATCTTGGAGTATCGCACCAGCAAGAAATAAACTTCTGTAGTATTTGAGACATTGTGTATTTTTGGATCTGTTTGTTGTAGCAGCTGGTGTCACTCTAATACATTCACATTACTTCAAGATACCAAATCCAAGGTAGGAAATTTAAAAAGTTAGATGAAGATGACAGTTAAGGAGGAGCCTGAATATTTTTTACAGCGTTCAGCCAAAAGGAAGGAGGAAGAACATTCAGGAGGTCCTGATATGTCTAAACACATTTGAAAGGCAGTCCTAAAAGAGAAGAGATAAGAATTTTATGAGAGTCCAGAAAGCTTACCTATGAACAAGTGGCAGTCAGAGAGGCAGGTTTCAGTCTAATTTAGCAAACACATTCTAACCATTTTCTGTATTCCAAATGGCTTTGCCAAACAGCAATTCCCTGGCACTAATCTTCTCTGGGCCCAAATTGGATGAACATCTGAAGGCATTTGTGCTTTAGGCAGAGTGGAGAAGACATTATCTCTAAGGCAGCTCTCCTCTCTGAGTGCCCACACGATGATGTTATGCATGTGTAAGTGGCATTTAGTCATGGCAGAATGGATGTTAGAATGGAGGCAGTCTTGATACCACAGATCGACGTCTTCTGTATGGAAATATGCTGATAGACAAGCAAAGGAAATGGATAGTTTCACATTTTCCTGATTAAATGGACTAATCTCTAAGTTAAGAAAATACAGTGGGAAATTATCATTAATAAGGAGTCATTCAGTCATTACACATTTACTAAACACTTAGTATGTATCTGACACTGTCTTATGCAACTACAGGGCATGGCTCCTGTTCTCAAGGACAGTATGATCTACAAGGGGAGACAGGGTGTATACACTTTTGAATATTCATTATTCTACTGTAAGATCACCAGGGCAAGTAGAAGAAGCCAGAAAGACAGCATGCTGGAGGGGAACATGCCCAGCATTTGGAGCCAAAAGAACAAGACTCAGAGTCCTTTTCTGCCTCCTGTTGGCTATGAGATCTTTAGGAACTCATTAAATCTTTTCAATACTCAGTTTAAATTTTTTATAATAAACTAATCCATACTTATATTTTAAAATTGGGAAAAATGTCACAGCTTTATAACATTTAGTGAATGTTAGCCATTACTTCTACACTCAGAGCAACTGTTAATAATTTTAGTCTCTTCCAAAAACGAGAAGATATATATACTCTAGACTATTTTAATACCTACAAGTTTAGAACTATAATGATTCCAACCCTGAAAAGGTGGATTACAGGGCAGACACATGTGAGGAAAAGGGCAATTATAGCTAGCGAACAGAGAGAGGACCTGAGCAGGTAATCCTGGGGCACAAATGGTTGCAGGAAGAGGAAGCCTCCTGGGGAAAGAAGGCTGGGGAAGCAGTGATTCTTGTTTATATTGAAAAGATGAAAAGATAAAAGAATGAATAACCCCTAAAGAATCTTAAGAATTTAGAAGGGGGATGTGAAGTAAACACTTGCCCTCCTTTTGCATAGGGAAAAATTCAGTTCTTCCCTACTGTGTCTTTCTTCACTGTGTGTCTCTTTGTTTCTGTTTTTTTTTTAATTGAAGTATAATTAACATACAGTCATATTAATTTCAGGTGTGTAACAATGATTCAGCAATTCCGTACATTGCTCAGTGCTCATCAGGGTAAGTGTACTCTCAAACCCATTTTTCCTATTTCACGGATCCTCCCATTCATCCCACCTCCAGCAACCACCAGTTTTCTCTCTGGGTTTAAGAGTCTGTTTCTTGGGGTTGTCTCTTTTGTTTTTGTTAATTTTTTGCTATTGTTCTTAAATTCCACATATGGGTGAAATCATATGGTATTTGTCTTGTTCTGACTAACATTTCACTTAGCATTATACTCTCTACATCCATCTTTACTGTTCTAAATGGCAAGATTTTCTTTTTTTATGACTGAGTAATACTCTGTGTGTGTGTGTGTATGCATGCACACACATTTTCTTTATCCATTCATCTATCAATGGACAGTTGGGCTGCTTCCATATTTTGGTTAATGTAAATAATGCTGCAGTAAACATAGGGGTACATATACCTTATGCCTCTCAGAACGACTAAAGCCTGTGTGTCTTCTTTCACCTTCACACAGAACACTTCACTTTTGACATTTCTGTTCACAAATATTTGAACTATCCACCCCTCCCCCCCAGCAACACCAAGCAATTTTCTGTGATACCTGCTGGATGTCCTATAATTTCAGTCAATTCTGACATTATCTACCAGGAGATAATGTCAGATCCCAAAGGTTAAGGGCTCAATATCACAGGACTGAACCCCTCACCTGTATCCCTTTAGATACCAGTTAAAAGCCTAGGTTATCACCTGGATTTGATTAATTTGCTAGAGCAGTTCACAGAATTCAGAGAAACACTATCATTAAAAGATATGATAAAGAATATAGATCAACAACCAGATGTAGAGATATATAGGGCAAGGTCTAGGGGCTTCCTGAGTACAGGAGCTTCTGTCCCTGTGGAGTTATATCAAAATATTGAATAACAGACCTCATCCAGCTTGTAAATCATGGGAGCTGGATTCAAAACGATTTTGCCTGGTTCCCAAACTCATGTTCTTTCTTCTATAACAAAATAGCCTAGAAAAGAGGTAGTGTCTTCTTACATTATTTGCCAAGATAAATTAATCAGAAGGAAAATACAGAAATTTAGGAATAGTTTCTCTCTTATGAATGTTTGCTTTGCAGTTTGCATATTTTGGCATTGGTTGGAATACTCAATCACCTTTTCATTCTCTCCTCCTACCTGAATAAGAATTAAGGGGACGATAGGGGAAGAGCTCAGTCAGGTAAAGGAAGTAACTCGTACCTTATAAGAATCAAAGGAACTGCTTCTTTTTGGATTTGAAAGTAGGACATAGAAGAGGGAGTGGCCAGTGACTAGCACCCCATGATCTGGGAGAATTCACCTTTCATTTTTTCTTTAGTGGAAAATTTATGTAGGTAGATGGATAAGGCCTTCTCATAATTTGATTGTAACCAGGGTATTTAGAAAATAAAAAAGCAGAGGATCCGGGTGCCTGGGTGGCTCAGTGGGTTGAGCCGCTGTCTTCAGTTCAGGTCATGATCTCAGGGTTGTGGGATCGAGCCCCGCATCGGGCTCTCTGCTCAGTGGGGAGCCTGCTTCCCTCTCTCTCTCTCTCTGCCTGCCTCTCTGCCTACTTGTGATCTCTCTCTGTCAAATAAATAAATAAAATCTTAAAAAAATGCAGAGGATCCAATTAAATTTGAATTTCAGAAAAGCAATCAGTTTTTAGTATATTCCAAATTTTTACCATATGTCCCAAATCATGCTGAAAGTGTTTATGTGAAATTTATATGAGAGTGGATGACCTGTATTTCACTTGGCATTCCTAATTGTAACTGATAGCCATCTACTTGGCTAGCTAAATCCAAAGGTAAGAGGGTTTAATGTCAAGGGTTCAAAACCTAAATGTTGCCCAGTTCTCATTGCTGACCACTTCAGGGAGGGTAAACTTGGAGCCTAGCTTAGATATCCAGCCTTAGGCTCATCCCTGTTTCCTGCTAGTTGGTCTTCTAGGCTATTCAGCCTAAGCATCCTAATTTAAAATGTTCTCTGTGGTTATAGTTGAAGGGAGGAAATAATTGTACTTATAATTCAGCGTAAATAATAAAATCAATCCCTTAATTATGCTCTCTAAATTTTGAGTTTCCATCTCTGTCTATTTTGTTTATTCATGACTTGAAAGATACCTTATTGATGTGGGAATTAGCAGATTAGAGGACAGAAGACTTGTGCTCATCTGTGAGACAATGGAAATACAACATTTTGTTCATCAACCACTCTGCTGGCCATCCAGCTAGATTCTCCCCCAAGAGAATCTCTCCAGAGCCACATCATTCCTAAAAGAGAAAATAAAAACAAACAAACCAAAAAAGGACTTGTTATGTGTGGGCTCCCATTTGCTGTTCTCCCAAGGTCACAGCTGTTCGCTAAATGAATGAAGTTTCAGGATTTGGTTCTTCAACCTGCGTCTGCTCCCTGTTAAATTGCTGAGTTAGTGAGAATGAGGAAACATGGACGAGCCAGACAGTTGCAGTGTCAGTTTCATTCTTTACTCAATTACCCATCTTTTTAGAGAAGATGGAATTTGCAATGCTTTGGACAAATCTGGGATGCCATCTGGGAAAAATAGTCTTGAGGCCACAGAACCAGCCAGGGCTCCCAACACTGAATTCTCAGGCTGGTGAAATATTTCAGAAGTTCTTTCCCAATCTTAATTTCTGGGTAACCTCCACCTTTTATGATACTTAACAGTCCCAAACCAAACTGCCACACCTAGAGGCTGATTCAGGACTGCCCAAGTATTCTATTGAGTTTAAATAAAATAAGCAATACTAACAACTAACGGTTCGATAGCTCTTTACAGTTTACAGACACTTTCACATTGAGATTATCATAATGAATTTCTTCATCTTACAGTAAAAAAGCAAACAAACAAACACACAAAAACCTGTAATGCCTCAAGTAATAGTAAAAACACAGCACAACTAACATCTAAGAAGCAGTTAGTTGCTTTAGGCTTGGCCTTGTACTAAGGACTGGTTATTTACAGAAGTGAAAATAGGCTCAAAGGAGAATAAATATTCTCAAGTTTCCAGAGCTGGAAAGAAGGGGAATGTGGATTTAAACCGAGGCATTCCCTGTGCCTCCAGATCTGCTATGAACAGTGTTATTACATAAAAACATTTGTTGCAGGGAAATATCTTTCCATGTCACAGAGATATTTACTGAGTATAAGAGTTTTCAGGAACATTTCCCTGTTTCTTGCTGTCTTCATTCAGCAGATCTTTATTCAACAGTCTAGGGATGCAGAGATGAATGGCATCGCTGGGAGGAGGAAAACTGGAGAAGGGAGCTGACATGTGAGACTGGCTCCATGCAGCCCCAAGATGCCTCAGTGGGATAGGAGAGTTCCGTGAGGACACCAGAGGACATACTTGACTCTAGGAGGACTGGGGTGGGAGGAAGCTCAGAGAAGGTTGATAGAGGAGGTGAGTGTGGAGGTGAGTGTGGAATGCAGAAATATGCAGGCAAGTGAGGGCAAGGGTGTTCCAGGGAAAAGGAGCAGCACGTGTGAAAGACATCCAGGGAGGACACAGGGCAGTACATAGGACATCCCCAGTAGCTTAGTGTGAACAGCACGCTGGAGGCCTGTCGTGGGGGGTATGGACAGCCACTGGGAAGGGACGTCCTTTGTGACATGTGTGAACTTTCACCTTTTTAGGCGACGAGGAGATATGGGAAGACTTTAAGTAGGCAGGTGACATGATTATATTTATTTGGATTTTAGAAAGAATATCACCGAGAGAATACATTTGGAGGGAGGGCAGGTAAAAGTAAAGAAAAAACCAGTTTTGTAGCTGCAGTGTTGGTTGTTAACTTTAGATACCATTCCTCCTTAATTTGAACTGATGAGAATGTCATCAAAAGGCCTGATTTAAGGATTCTTTTTAAGGTCCATTCTAATTTCTTATTAATTGAATTTTGTTTTTTAACCTTTATCCAACAATTATTATGTGTCATATATTGTGTTGGTCAACACTATGGTTATTTGTATTTTACAGAAAAAGAGACTGAGATGTAAGGAGGTTAACTAACTTGCCCATCTTATGCAGTCAATTAATGATAAAGCTAAATTTTAAACTGTGGGATTGTAGAGTGTGTGCTCTTTATGCTATTTTTAAACTATATTATCCTGATGCTGCCTGTGGATAAGAGCTTGACTTGCATTTCAATTACATGCTGGAGTCTGGAAGAGCACTACTCCTTAAAATAACCCATCTGTACTTATTACCTGACCACACTTTATCTGTGAAACCAACGCCATCTTCTGTGTTTTAATGATCATTTGGAAGATACTGAATCTTTTCTTTCAGCTGCTAGCCAAGGTTGGGCTTTCACCATTGACCCAGGTCAACAAAAATGTTGAAAAATGGAGACTAGAATGCAGATTTTACAGCTGAAAACATCCTTGGGCAAAGTTACTTAATGATGTCCTGATACAAACTCTAAGGTACAGTGTCATTAGGTGTTAAATGATAAAAAGCTTCTCTGGCCAAATAATGAGAGAAACAGTGGATTAAACATAGTTGAACAGCTCTTTCCCCTCTTCGAGATCTCAGCATATTTAGTATAGAAGAGGGTACTGTGAATCTTGAGGATTCAAGAAGGTAATGTCTTTCAACCCATTTGATCCCCAGACCTTTTTCTCTGACACCGACACATTTGCCTTATGCTGCCCTACCTTTGCAAGGAAACTGCAATTCAGAAAAGCAAGTGACTTAGACAGTTCTAGATTTCCTATCTCCCAGAAAACTCTGCCAAGTTATGCTATCAGTATTATGCGCAGAAGATGCCTCCTTGAGTCCATTTCAATATAGGTATTTCTTCTCCTCTTGGAGATGGTGCAAGAGGAAAAGTGTTCTTTCATCACATTTCTGAAGTAGGAAATTTCCCAAAGAGCGATGAAGCAAGCAGGTAATATCCCAAGAAGAGAGAGAAACGGGTATCAGTTTTTATATCCCAAACAGGTCACCAGTGAGTGTACTGGGTCGAGCACCTAGAGTTGCACTTTCCAGCCAAAAGTAGAGGCTGTTTGGGGTAATCCACTTTGTTCATTTGATTTTTTTTTTTTTTTAATGTTATTCTCTCAGCAAATTTAATCCTCATCCCTGGAATTCTCTATATTTTCTTGTTATGATGAGAGTGAACAGCTGGTCCATTTTGTTGACTCTGTTGACAGCGTTCAGTTGCTTTTCCCAGCCCCCTCCCCCTTTTTTCCCAGACAGTGCCTGGCTCACTTTGGCTACTGTCTGACATGTCAGCTTACACGACCTCAGCTCCCAGCTGTTCTTCTCTTTCATGCTATGGATTATTCTTTGCATTAGATTCAAACGTGGCTTTGCACTTCCAAAGGGCTAATCTGTTTCCACAGCAACTTATTAAATGGGGGTAATTTGATGCAAGACCTGCCTAAAACTTCTTCTTCTTCTTCTTCTTTTTTCTGGAAGTTTTTGCATGTGTGTATAAATACCCATGTGCACTTCCAAGCTCAGCACTGCCTTCCGAGAGTCACTTTGCAAAACCCTGACCATATTTCCAATTAATAATAGAGTTCTGTCAGCTTTTTGGCTTTTTAAACAATACATTTTCATTAGGAAATGAAAGAGGAAAACCTATTTTCTGAACAATATTTAAACTAGAAATTATAAGAGGAAAAAAAAGGAAATTTAGTGTTTTCCATATTAGTTTGAATACAGTCATACTTAACAGATAGTACCCAAAAGCTTTGAACAAGATAGTAAGTAGCTAAAAATATGGAATATAGAGAAGTGCTAACTTACATGACTAGTTCCCAACTTGGATGCTGCCTGCTTCTCTTTAATGTCAAATGGTTCCCCATCAACATCATTTCCTTCAGGTACCTTAAACAAAAATTTTGAAGTTAGAGAAGCAAAAATACACTTTCTCATAGGCATTAATTGTTGAAAATTCTTTTTTTATTCAACACTTTAAGTGGCTTGGAACACAAGACTAAGATTCTAAAAATTAGGAAACATTTTATGATCTTTTGTGCTCCTTGAAAGCAGAATCTAAATGTTATCTATCTATTTATACTCCTAGCCACTAGCACAGTGTCTGGAACAGAGCTAACACTTAATAGATGCTTGGGGAAGGGGTTGTTTATTTGTTTATTAATGAAAAAGGAAACTAAATTTTAAAATACATCTTTACAGTAGTAGGTGATATGATTATTCACAGTTATTCCTTTCCTCTCTCCCTGTAGGTGGGGATGCTTCCTGCCCTCACTGATTTTTGGCTTGGCCATGTAACTAGCTTTGAAAAACTGAATGCGAAAAGCTTTCAGAGACATGGCAACTTTCTACTAGTGGCCTTGTGTTTCTGCTCTCTTCCATGAGCTTGTAGCCTGGGTTCTAAGAACATGTGGAATAGGTCTATATTCACCTGTAGCCTAGAGGGGAGCTGTAGTCTACATCTCACAGGTCTCCTGTAAAGTGAGCAAGAAGTAAATGTTCATTATTGTAGGTCATGGAAATTCTAGAATTGATTGTTACTGGAAAAAAAAATCTGACAAATACATAGACCAAATACATTGTGCTATGCTATTATATATTATGTATAATATGATGTACATGTTATATACATGTATTATACATACAGATTATGTATACCTAATCTGTATATTTTATATATATTCCTGATCATAACTTCACAACATATTATTTTCTGTGTCATAGAAGAGAAAACTGAGGATTAGGAATCTTATCCAGAATCATACAATTCTTAGTAAAGAAGTGGGATCTGAGCACATGTCCTTCTGACTATCCAACCTCTATTTTCTCTTCATATGAAGCTCACAAAATACATTTAAAATAGAAATTCAGTTAAAGTCCTGTTTATACTTAGATTAAAAATTATTTTAGTATAGAACTAAAATGTACTTTCCTTTCACCTAAGTGAAAGCATTTTAATTCAACTGAACAAATATTTATTTAATATTTTCTATGTGTCAGGCAATATATCAGCTTTTGGGGGAAATGCGATAGATCAGACACAGTTCTTGCCACCAAAAGGCTCGTCTGAAAAGAACCGTAGATTCTAGTTGTTGATAGACACAAATGAAAAAACAATATGACTGAAGTGCCAGCAGTAGGGTCTCAAGATTTTTCCATTTATTAACACTATAAGGGGGTGACCTACAGATCAGTGAATGTTCCTTTCTATAGCCAAAGGCATAAATTAGACTCATTCTCTCACCAAGGGCAGTTTGGCTAAGCAGCTATTATAGCCAACAACTCTTAGACCTAGATGGATGGAGAATGTATTTTAAATAAACACGATAAGTGCCATACTTAGGAAGATTTCCTCATAGACAAGAGTTACTCAGCCAAACTTGTTTCTGGATCAATAAAATTGCTTTTTCCTATATTATTCACATTATTCCACACTATTAGCAACAGCTATTTTTTGCACACTGGTATGCCTATCTGGTCTGAGCTAATTGTTGAGGACGTACCCTTAGGGACATATCTGTGGGAGAGGTATGCCAACCAAAATGAAAGGAGTTTAGTGCTTCAGGGAACTGCCTGAGTCAGATAGGACTAACATGAAATCTAGGCCATCCACCTTATTTTATATGGGACTCTGGACAGATTACTCTCCTCTACTTAGTTTTTTCAGGTATAAAAGAAATATAATCTCTGCTCCACAAGTTAGCCATAAGGATTGGATAAGATTTATCATCTGCAGGGGCACCTGGGTGGCTCAGTGGGTTAAAGCCTCTGCCTTCAGCTCAGGTCATGATCCCAGGGTACTGGGATCGAGCCGCACGTCAGGCTCTCTGCTCCGCAGGGAACCTGCTTTCTCCCCTCTCTCTGCCTGCCTCTCTGCCTGCCTCTCAGCCTGCTTGTGATTTCTCTCTCTGTCAAATAAATAAAATCTTTAAAAAAAAAAAAGATTTATCATCTGCAAAGCAGGTAGCATAGTGCCTGGCACATACTTGGTGTTCAAAGATGAGCCATTACTGAAAGTGAAATGCTGACTGAAAGCACTTAAAGAGCCAACATGAACGATAGTTACAGTATGCAAGGGGATTAAACTTGGGATGTATAAACATGTTCAGATGTGGCCTCTTCATTTGCTGGGACACACCAAAGTTTTGTAGAGTAAAAGCAGTGTGGGGAGTCCATTGGAGCCCTATGAATGTTCGTAATACGTTCTCTAGCCAACAATATCTCCTGCCACCAAGTCTCCAGTCCATTGGCTGCTACCTCCTCATCAGCCAAGATCCACATTCTTGTTCTTATTCCACCTCTGTGAGATTGCTCTGAAAATCCGTGGGTAACACAGGGCAGATGGGAAAGGTATTCTGGCTCCAATTAATCAACCTAAAGGAAGACAGAGACCGAATGTGGAAAACATCAGGCCAGAAGAGAAAAAAATGCCATTAAGTGATTAACATCAAAAAATAAAGTTTAAAATAAAAACCATCTTGCCTCCTAAATGTGTTCTAATTACTAAGATACAAAAATGAACACAGGAGTGACTTTTTGGAATCTGGTAATCATTGTTCAATGGAGCTGACTTTCCTTCCCTGGGTAGGTACTTATTCAGCCAGCAGGCATCTAAGCAGCCTTATTTTCTCCCTCCTACTTACTGCTACAGAGCGGAGTGACTCTGTGCTAAAGGGCTGGGCTGCCAGAGAATGATCTCCTTAGTGTAATTTGGAGGTCTGAGCAGAAATAGTGTCTTCCTTAATTAAAACAAAACTGAAACTCTCCACAGTTGGCACTGTCTTTGGGCAAGTGAGGACGGGGTCAGCAAGGCATGAAACTGTTCTACTCCACTTTTAACACGGATCACTTATAAACCCAGACCCTCTTCATATATTCTCCATAGCCTAATTGTTAAAATGGGGGTAGGGCTGAGAATTTTCTTTTAAAAAAAAAAAAAGGATATTAAAGTGCCTTTAGTAGCAAGAAATGGAAACTTTCTACTCAAAGTGACTTTAATTTAGGGAACTATATCAAGAAATGCAGAGGAACGCAGATCTCCAATACCATATAATCAGAGATGTAGTGACGCCTTCAAGTTTTAATTTCTCTGTTCCACCATCCTAAGTTTGGTGTCAGAATCACAAGATAACTGTGGCAATTGCAGGAGTAATTGCCAAGCATGAGGATGTGCAGGGGAAGTAGAGGACTACCTTTTCATGTGCTCCTTCTGAAGTGTAAAGGAGTCTTTCCCAGAAGCCGTCAGACTTCTCCTTGCATCTCATGGGGCAGCACTGCATCACGTGGCTACCCAAGCACCAATCACAGGTAACAAAATTGAGACTCTCCCTGATTTTTATGGACCAGAGGTGGTCCTGGAGCAGAAGGCAGCGTGAAATAGGTTAGGTTATGAAACACAACAGGGTTTTGCTAGAAAGGCAGAAATAAGGTAGAAAGTGAATATTGCCTAGGCAGAGTTAAAAATGTAAAATTTTTAAAAATCTAGGAAATAAAGTCAATAAATACAGAGTGTCAGAAGTCTGGAAAATGTGGCAGACTTGGCATGTTCATGTTATAACTTGTTTTCTTGAGCCTGAGGTGTCTGCACCATCCATGAGAAAAGTCTTTTCTGTCTCTCCTTAAGAAGAGACATAGCTGGGCTTCACCTAGCAAATATCATCTTCAAGCATATGGCGTAGGAGGCCTCTTCCAGGGATGTCCCTGATTGTTTTTTTTTTTGTTTGTTTTGTTTTAATTTTTTTTTCTTTTTAATATGCTAATTCTAATAAATATGTTAGTCATTTGAGCCATTGATTGAATAAGATTTTTAAACCCAACTCTGGACTCAGTGGGAAAATATGCATGTTAGATTAAATATGTCTTGCCAAAGGCTGCAAAGACAGGCACCATGTACCAGGTATTTGCCATTGCTCAATAAATTCTTGGTCTATATCCAAACCAAGCAAAGTGGAAAATTCACCGGTCCTCTTGGTTTCTATTTCCTGCCTGATGACCCATCTCTTACCAGATGTTGGACGTTGGGAAATAACCTCTTTTTCCAGGAAATCTCACTCATTAACCATAATAATGCAGACCAGTCCTTGCAGGTCTCCACAGTACATTAGTCAATACAGCATAACTATTCATACAACAAGATACAAATTAAAAGTAGGAAGGTTGTCTTTTTCTTTTAAAGATTTTATTGATTTTTATTTAAATTCGGTTAGCCAACATATAGTACATCATTAGTTTCAGATATAGTGTTCATCAGTTGCATATAACACCCATGCTCATCATATCACATGCCCTCCTTCATGCCCATCACCCAGATGCCCCATCCCCTCACTCACCTTACTCACCTTCTCTTCCACAACCATTAGTTTGTTTCCCAGAGTCAACAGTTATTCAGGGTTTGTCTCCCTCTTTGATTTCTTCCCATTGATTTTCCCCTCCTTCCCCTGTGATCCCCTGCACTATTTCTTATTTTACACAGATGAGTGAAACCAAATGATAATTGAGATGTGGTCTATATATACAATGGAGTCATAGAAAGGATGAATACCTACCATTTATGTAGATGGAACTGGAGGGTATTATGCTAAGTGAAATAGGTCAGTGGGAGAAAGACAGTTAGAAATTTTTATTTATTTATTTATTTATTTGAAAGAGAGAAAGGAGAGACCATGCACAATAAAGAGAGCATGAGCAGCAAGGGAGGGACAGAGGGAGAGGGAGAAGCAAACTTCCCACTGATCAGGGAGCCTGACACTGGTCTAGATCCCATGACCCTGAAATCATGATCTGAGCCAAACTAGACGCTTAACTGACTGAGACACCCAGGTGGACCAAAGTTAAGAACATTGTCTTTTTATTACAGACACACCTGAGGAGGTTTCCTCTACTTCAACATAATTTCTTTTTAATCTTCTCATGTTTGCTGTGTATATAATGTCCCCATATACCCAGTGGTGGAAATGAAGAAAAGCATTTCTACTCCTCTACTCCGTCTTACTTCTCATGTTTTTGTTTTGGATTTTTTTTTTTTTTAACTATTTAAAGTTGGTTCAATTACATAAAGTTAGGACATGATCATTAGGGGAAAAAAGAAAGAAAAAAAGAAAAAAATCTGCTAGACTGTTTCTCAGGGTGATTTAACTATTCTCTATCCCCATGATTGCTGTGTGAGAGTTTCAGTTGATCCACATCCTTGCCAACAGTTGATATGATCAGTCTTATTAATTTTTGCCTTTCTCGTGGATCTGGTCTATTGCAGTCTTAATTTACATTTCTCAAAATGACTTTTATGTGCTTACTTGCCATCCGTATATCTTCTTTGGTGAAGGATCTCTTGAAATTTTCTTGTTATTTAATGGCAGGAGTTTACTATGTATTCTAAATACCAGTCTTTTGTTGGCATATGTTTCAAAAATATTTTCTATAAACATTGAGCTACATTTTCATTGTTGTGACAGTATCTGTTGAAAACCAAAATTTTATACTTTTGATGAAGTCGAATTCATTGATTTTTTCTATTATAATTTAAGCTTTATGTTTCCATTTAAGAAACTTCTGCAAAACCAGTCCCGCATCGGGCTCTCTGCTCGGCAGGGAGCCTGCTTCCCTCTCTCTCTCTCTGCCTGCCTCTCCGTCTACTTGTGATCTCTCTCTGTCAAATAAATAAATAAAAATCTTTAAAAAAAAAAAAAAAGGGCGCCTGGGTGGCTCAGTGGGTTAAGCCGCTGCCTTCGGCTCAGGTCATGATCTCAGGGTCCTGGAATCGAGTCCCGCATCGGGCTCTCTGCTCGGCAGGGAGCCTGCTTCCCTCTCTCTCTCTCTGCCTACCTCTCTGTCTACTTGTGATCTCTCTCTGTCAAATAAATAAATAAAAATCTTAAAAAAAAAAAAAAAGAAACTTCTGCAAAACCAAAATCCCTTTTCCTTTCTTCACATAATTTTATCTTTTACATTTAAGTCTGTGATTTATTTCTAGTTAGTTTTTATAAATGGAATAAGGTAAGGATTAAGGTACATTTTTCATCACCATTTGCTGAAAACATTATCTTTCCCCCACTTAACTGTATTGGCATCTTTGTCAATGATCACCACAATATATATGTAGTGTAATTTAATTATGTTCCATTGGTCTATTTGCATATCTTCATACTTCTAGCACACTGTCTTACTATGTAGCTTTATAATAAATCCTAAAATCAGCTAATGTGATTTTCCAACTTTTTTTTTCAAAATCACTTTGGGTATGGTAGGTCCTTTGCTTTTCTATGTAAAATTTAAAATCAATTTCTGTGAAAAGCTCTGCTGAACTCATGATTTCTTTTATCCTCTTTAATGTACAGACACTAGTTATACGGATTAGAGTTACAACAACTGTTTCATTGTCTGTATCTACCGATTTTATCATGTGTCATTTCTGTTCCTGGTTCTATTGATTTTCTTCCCCTTCACTGTAGATGTTGCTTCTTCTTTACACGCCTAATAATTTTTTTTAATTTAATAATTTTTCTGGAATGAGGGTGTGCATTTTACCCTGTATATTTTTGCATTTCTATAAATCTTCTTGATCTTAGTCTGGAATGCAATTAAATTACTTGGAAACCTTTAGGTCCTTCTATGTCTTGCTCTTACACATTTTTAGGCAGGACCAGAGCAATCTGTAATCTAGGGCTCTTTTCCCCTCTACTGAGTGCTCTACCCATGTACCACAAGGTTTTCCACTCTGATGAGTGCTGATGAGAATACACACCACTCCAAGCCTTATGTGAATTGGGATTATTTCACCTGCTCTTTTGTGAGAGAAAGTTTGCAGTCTTTGAATTTCCCACCATCCTGCTCACTTTCTAGCTTTCACCTCTCCATATACCTCTGTTCTCTCTGAAACTCTGCCCTATAAATTCTAGTTACTGTGGCCTTTCTGAATTCTCAGTTTTATCTCTAAATCAGGAATTCCAGGTTCTGTTTGGCTTCTCTTCCCTTGCGTTGCAACCTGGAAACTCTCTTTAGCCATTATGTGGGAAATAGTAATTTAGTTTGTATGTTTCCTTTCTCTGAAAGATCACTGTCCTGAACTACCTATTGTTTGAAATCTGAAAATTATTCTTTCAAATATTTTGAATGGTTTTTCGTTATTTCAGCTGAGAAGGTAAATATGGTCCTTGTTATTCCCTATGGCTAAGAAAGAAAGTTGAGTTTTTAAATTTCTTCATTCAGCACTTTCTCAGCTTCATTAAGATAGATATTAATTTACCCAATTTATGGAGTTTTTAGTTGGCTTCATTATTGTCAGAAACCTAATCATACCTGATTTGCAAGTTGAACAGGTTATCATGAGCTTTTAGATTGAGATTCACTGTTGAGAATTGATTGAAACTGGTTTAGTGCAGATTAATAATGAGAATAGCACTGATAATATGAAGATCAGAATTAAATTAAATTGGTACTTATTAGAATTTCTATTTTGTTTTTTTTTTTTTTAGTGAGGAAAAGAAGCCTTATGAATTTTACTAGCAATGTGTTTGTGAATATTTGTGTCAGAGAGGGCTAATGCAATGATGTTAAGTGAGATAGCAAAACAAAAACTCATCACCCCAATTTTCCAGCACTGGAGTCTTAGAGTAATTATCTTTAGGAAAGAATAAGAAATACTATCCTAAATCCTGCCAGTCCTAAGTATTTATGAAGCATCTTCAAGTTTAAAGTAATAAGTGATCCTGTGGTTAATGCTTTGTGTCAAATTATTGGTCACCGTGATAGACTGTCAGAATAGCCCCAATTTGTTCACATATTCCTCTCTCCATGCCTTTGAGCACTGATTTCTCACACAAACTCAGGCATTGACTGTGTGATTTAGCCAGTGGACATTTGCAAATGTGATGCAAGTAGAAATTTGAAAAGTACTTGCACATTGGTTCTTGCTTTTTTCCTCCTCTTAAACCATGCAGCCACTCTGTTTGTAAATTTAGAATAACCTGTTAGGCACTGATAAGCCACATTAAGGAGAAAAGAGGGACCCCCTATGATTTGAAAGATGACTCTAGTGAATCTTGGCTGAGGTCAACTGTGGAGGCCCAAATCAGCTGAGTGTTTCCCAAATTACATTCTATATGGTTGTGTGTTGAATATTTGGTTGTTCTTCACACTACTAACTTTTGGTGTGAATTTTTATGTAGCAAAGTTAACTGATATACTTTTTTATCTCATCAAGTGAGATAAGAAAGATTCTCCTTCTTCCTGGGGTTAGCACAAATAGTACTGGAATTATGTTTTAGTTTGTTAGGGATGCTATAACAAAAAGAGCCTAGATTGGTGACTTAAACAACACTTATTTCTCATAGTCCTAGAGGCCAGGAAGTACAAGATTTGGTGTCTAGTGAGGGCTCACATCCTGGTGCACAGACACCTGTCTTCTCACTGAGTCCTGACATCGCAGAAGGGGCAAGAAAGCTCTCTGGGGTGTCTTTTATAAGGGCATCAATCCCATTTATGATGCACTCTTGACCTAATAACCCACAGAAGGCTACCGCCAAATACCACAATACCGTGGACTAGGTTTCAACACATGAATTTTTGGAGGAAGACATAAACATTCAGTCAATAGCAAATTAGTTGGGCACATCTAGTTGAGTTGCAGCTTTTACATTGGTAAAAGTCTGCTCGAAGGCTACTCAAAGATAGCCTACATTTTGATGCCTTCTCTAAAATACAGGGAAATGGGGTTAGGCATTGTGTTTCAATGCATTGTAATTTAATTTTTTTGAATATGCTCTTCCCTTGATACCTAACTATTCCACATTTTTGCCAGTAAAAAATCTAAATCTGGATTAGTTATTTCTCTACTGAAAACCTCTTTGTGGTTTCCAGTGCAAAATCTAGTAGGTCATTGATGTGAAAATTTGTTTCTTGTGCTCACAGCATCCGTTTTTACTTTTTGTCTTTTGAATAGTACCCTGAATTTTTCAATCATGAGATTTGGAAGGCAACAGTATATGCTTGGCTCTGAGAATGAGTTTTGATTGGCTTAGGCTAATTAGCATGTCCACAAATCCCTGCCACATTGACTGGCTCAGGGATGTACATGTGTGCCAAGTCAAGACCTAGCCAAGAGGACTCAATTCTATGACTTCAGCTGAGCTGTTAAAGAAGCAGACTTTCTCTTATTGTCCACTAGCCATAAGTCAGTAAGCATGGAACCATAAACCAAGGACACTAAAAGCAGCCAGCCAACCTACAGAAACAGAGCTCGGAAAACAGAGAGGGAAACTATATGTGGTCACATCATTTTTAACTCCTGAAGCACCATCATCATCTTAAACTGCCCTGACCATGGGTTGGCTATTCCCTCAGGTGGATAAGTTTTTCCCTCCCTTAATCCCTACTCTGTCTCTCCCTCTGCCCCTTCCTTCCTTCTTTTTCTTTGGTTCCATTAGGTGTTTTGGAGTACAGCACCCTAAATAATTTAGTTTCCCGTGGTTTTTAACCCAGGTATTTTCCCATGTTTTAGTGACATTTATTTATTCATTTCTTTCAATCTGCAGTAAGCAAAAGATATCATAAATAATCATTTAATGATATTTGTGCAATCAGAATAAGTGGTATGAAGGAAAAGTGCAAGATTCCAGTAAAATCTATAATGGCGGAGCCTAATCAAGTCTGCATGTCAGGGAAGGCATTCCCTGAGGAGGAACCACTTCTGTGGAGACCCAAACTCCTGGGGACATTTCAACTCCTTGTCAGTTTTGTTGGAGTCTGGGCTTGCCTTATGTCTCCCAGGCTTGGAAGTCAGGAGAAGTAGGAGTTTGGACAGTGTGGATACCGAGTTGAGCAGGCAGGGACAGAGCATGTCACGGAACATTCTTAGAAATGGACATGATGCTCAGACATTTGGAAATTCTATTCTGAACAGCATGATTTTCTCTCTGCTTACCTCTGCTTGCCACTTTTTTAAAATACTTTTTTAAAAAAATCTATTCCCATTTTCTTTTTAGATATCAGCTCCTTTTTGGGGTTACAGAAATAAACAGAGCAGACTTCACTTTCAAGTAAAAGGCAGTATGCTCTCTCCCTTCTTTGGTAGCTTCTTTTTGTCATCACAGTTTCTCCTTTGTTGGGAGTGACACATAAAACTAATGGGAAAGCCCAACTTTCAACAAGACATCTTAAAACACATTGATGGGCAGTCAGGTTCTACCATGAAGGAAGTATCTGTCAGTTACTTCCAGAAAATGGGGGTTTGCCTTTTGGCAGGGAACCGAGAACACGATGCCACAGACTGACTTCTCTAATAAAGGCTGCTGGATTTGAAATAGAAATTTCAGCAAACTGCACTGCTTTTAGCAAGTAGCAGTTAGCATCTTCCAGGGCTGAATACAAATATGACTCCACTCTGTGAGAACTTCTGAGTGCATGGGATTTGGAGGGCTCCTGTGTAAGTTACATTCTAAATTTAAATGTTCTGGGAACACAGATTGGACTATTCTAGGGGATTTGCCTAAGAAATAACCAAATCTGAGTGGAGGTTTCTATTCTGCCAAATGGGGCCAAAAGCTTTCACATCAAATTCCTTTTGGGTGTGACTTTTTATTTCAGAATCATTTTGGCTTTCAAGATATATTTGTGATTTCTGCCCAGCCACTGAGTAAAATAATTCCAAAAGACAGGAAGATGCACTGGCTACTCTGATTCGGGTCAATATGGGAAATACCAATGCTGAACTCTCTGAGTTGTAGCAGTTTCTATCCAGTCCTATTTTGATTCCCTGGTAATGTGGACCCAGTTGGCTTCAATATTTATACCCATTCTATCAAGATATGTAGATATGCTTAGTGACATGTAAAGTGATTCATAGGAACTGTTTGTTTATTTATATGGTGACATGTATGCAAGAATTGGTGGTGGGAATGAAGTCTTTCTTGAACAAGGAAAGAGCAAAGTGAAAGGCTATTTCTGTGGGTCATTTATGTATAAGAAGAAACTTATTTTATGGAAAATGAACAAACATGGCCTTGGGTGCTTATTGATACTGTATTAGACAAATAGAAAGAGGATTATGTTTTGCTGTTATTTCTATTCCTAGGTTGGATATTACTAATTGAGATAAGCAAGGAATGCTTTTTCCTCACCATAATTCTTTGGGTAGACATTGTTTCTCATGATTATGTAAATTTTGGGAGGGATTAAAAGAATGAGATGGTTCAAGGAATTTTCAAATTGTTATTGTTATTACACAAATATCTCTTGAAATACTTTCTTTTGTCCTTGGGGATAGTTCCTCCCTTATCTCTTAAGGCATGTTTTACGTCTTGGGTGGACTGATATGGGTGGAACTATCTAGTAGTATGAGGTTTGACCTACCAAGCTTTGGATAGAAAGCTAAGGCAACATGCAAAACAAAATTCAGAAGATGTTGCCTTTGATTCTAGAAAATTAAAACTTTATTACAAAATTCTCATTGCCTCTTGGGAGAATTATATTTGATGGCAGAGAAAGACTGTTAGAATTGGTAAACCAAACAAATTTGAGGTCGTTGTTGCTAGCAGGATTTGTTGAGTGAAGTCAATGGACTCTAGTGGCTGCCTGTTTATTAATAGTCAGGCTTATTAATTTGAGGTAATTGTGGTAGGAGTTTAATACACCTTGGATGAGCAAGTAAGTACATACATAGAGGAATTAAAGAACAAGTTATAAAAAATATAAATTTAATTAGTGAAAAATATATAGAGGATTTTGTTACAATTATTTTATTATAGAATGTGTTATGGAATGTGAAATGTGTTAATAGAATTTTCTGTCAGCCAAAGGCCTTTTATATCTATTTTCATAAATAAATTTAAAAGTATCTTTAGTATACATTTTACACTTAGAGTTTGGTATTTTATGCAGTACTATTAAAGTCCTGGAAAGAAATTGTCTCTTCAGCAAGCCAAAATCTTATACACAATTTACTTAGTTCATAAACATTTTTATCTCCATAAATAGTACAAAATACTGCTTTGTTGAAATGATCATAAATCACATGGATGATTATGATTTTTTGAAAACATCCTCTTATTCGAAAGGATTGTGAAATAGGTTGGATAAGACACTTTTTTAGACACTTTAAAAGACATGCAAATGTCTTTGCATTCCCAAAGACCCCTGACCCATCATACTTAAGCCAAAGCTGGAATCTAGAACATCTGAGTCCAAGCATAATGAGCACCCACTGTTATTTCCATCCCAATATAATCACTTTTAATTTTTCTGATAACAACACTTTTCTTTTTGGGAGGAATCACTCCTTCCCATTTCCTTCCATGCGATTCCATAATGGTTCCAAACACTTCCCACCCTCTTCAAAACTGAGCTATTTGTAGCATTTCACCAGCACAGTGCCATGGCCAAGGGCTGGAACTCATAGAGCCCTTTCTAGAATGTTCTCATGTTGGGTACTGGTCATTATGGGACTGTGTCTTTTCCATTCTGGTAGTAGAAGTAGGAAATTAGGAACCTGCTCTCCCTGATACATGGTCATTACTAGTGTGCAAGAGGATAGGATACAAGAAGATTTTGGTGAAAGAGAATTCTTGATTTTATTTCCTGTTCTCTTTCCTGCCTTTGTGAGACAATGTTATGTTCTTCCTCCAATTTGTGAACACCCCCTAGTTTTCTCCTATTAAATCTCCTTCTTTCCAAGTGGTATCACAATCTAAATGTCTCATTTCTGAATTCAGTCTATCACTATCTATCTCTGTTGGTGTGGATGAGTGCCTTGAGCTCTCTGAGCCTCAGTTCTTATCTGTCAAGAAACAGATAACCTTAGTCCTTGCTTCATAGATTTCTCTGAGAACTAATGTATCAGAAATACTTAGCTAAATGCCTAGAATACAGAAAGTTCTCAACAAATGTTATTTTCGTTGCTTCTCTCAGTATTGTTTAAGCTAGCTTCTGTTGGATTTTTACCACTTTTGACCAAAGGGTCATTTAGTTGAGTCAAATAATTTCTATCTTTGTTGCTATCCATGTAAATGCTAGGTTTGTAAGATCTCAATTAATGGCATATTCTAGAGAGAGCTAAACCATAAGAGACTCAACTATAGGAAATAAACTGAAGGTTGCTGGAAGGAAGGTGGGTGGGAGGAAACTGGGTGATGGACATTAAGGAAGACACGTGATGTAATGAGCACTGGGTGTTATATGCAACCAATGAATCACTAAATTCTACCCTTGAAACTCATAGTACACTAAATGTTAACTAAACTGAATGTAAATTAAAAATTAGTCAAATAAATAAAATAGAAAAAATATTGTGTAAATTAACTTCTAGTATTTTCCAAATGGAATTTCATCCAAGGTCATGGATAGTCATTTCTTCTATGGTCAATATCACATCCAGTCATGGCATTAAAAAAAAAAAAAAAGGCAAAGTCTTTTAATTACAAATCTTTGATCTAACTGGGGCATTAAAATTTAAGAAAAAGCAGGCAGGAGACATAATTTACCTAGTAGGCAGAATAGGCACTTAGCATCTAGCCTTTCCCTTTCACAAAGTCTCTCACTGATACACTGCCATGGAATTCTATCACACTCAATAGATGCTGTCTTCACTCTGGACGAACTGTAAAAATGTCAGTACAAACACTGTGTTTATGTGAGTTTTCCCTTTAGGTCCACAGGCACATGACATGTATATCACCAAAAGAGGAGGGAACAGAAGTGATGGGAACATAAAACATAAGCAGAGCTGTAAAGAGAATAAGACTCCTCTTGACACATATTGTACAACATTTCCAAAGTCTTGGGGATATTTTTGGTATAGTTAACTGGTAAAAGATTTTTTTAAAAGTCTGTGGCTCTTCTTTTTTCTTTATCAGTGACAATGCACATCTGGGCTGACAGTACTCTGCACACCTATAGCTTTAATTATATATCTGATACATCTCCATCAGTCGGCTGGTACCTTTTCTATTTTTATGCTGGATTGAAAAAAAAATCTTTGAAAATAATATTAAAAGGCATACCTGGGTGGCTCAGTTAGTTAAGTGTCTGACCTACAGCTCAGGTTATGATTTCAGGGTCCTGGGATCAAGTCCAGCCTTGGGCTCCTGTTCAGTGGGAAGCCTGCTTCTCCCTCTGCCTGCCACTCCCCCAGCTTGTGCCCTCTCTATCTCAAATAAATAAGTAAAAATATTGAAAAAATAACATCAAAAGATGGCATTTAAATCTTATTCTGATAGATAAAAAAGGGGTCAAAGAAACAAGTTGTCATGATGAAGGTGAGCTATAGTTTGGGATGAATATTCAAATTTGTCGTTCTTTCTTTCTTTTTTAAGTTTTATTTTTTTATTTGATAGACAGAGATCACAAGTAGGCAGAGAGGCAGGCAGAGAGGGGTTGCAGGCACCTTGCTGAGCAGAGAGCCCAATGCAGGGCTTGATCCCAGGACCCTGAGATCATGACTTGAGCTGAAGGCTAACCCTCTGAGGCACCCAGGCACCTCTTAAATTTTTCTCTTAAGAGTTAATGTGCAATGACATATTGACAGCCAGAATAAAACAAGTTAACACTACAGAAAAGACAGGGCTAAATTAACCTAATGTGTTTATAATGGACTATTGTCTCTCCTTGAGGAGACAGGGACAGGTAGATATAAGAGGATGTGTGTGTGTGTGTGTGTGTGTGTGTGTGTGTGTGTGTGTGTCTATCTGTGAAATCATGTGTACTGGGAAAGGAAACAAGACCATATCATTTTTTTTTAAGATTTTATTTATTTATTTGACAGACAGAAATCACAAGTAGACAGAGAGGCAGATAGAGAGAGGGGGGGAAGCAGGCTCCCTACTGAGCAGAGAGCACGATGCGGGCCTCGATCCCAGGACCCTGAGATCATGACCCGAGCCGAAGGCAGAGGCCTTAAACCACTGAGCCACCCAGGCGCCCCATATCATTTGTTTTTAAGTAGATTTATTTTTTCTTAAAAATTAAACTTTTTTCTGAATCTACTAACTTGCATGATCTGTTATGAAGCTTTGTAATTCTATCTACTTAGGAAAGTTAATTTATTAAATTATATATGGAAAAGGTGATTGTTTGCCTCTAAGAATCATCTGTGTATCTGAAATTGCAGTTTATTGTGTTTGAAACAAGTCTGAGTTTCCTGGTGAAATTCCAAATTGTCATTATTACTTTCCCTTTCTTTGATTGGGAGATAGAGAACAAAATATTTTATGGGCTATGTCCTCTTATTAGTGCAAAGTATATTTCTGTTCAGGCTCTAGTAAGGAACTGGAGGTTGTACCATAACTACTTACTATTTTATTCACTGTGATTCTCAGTTCCCTTATCTATAATATCGAGTAATCATATCAGTCAATCATAGAATTTTTTTTTATAAAGACTAAGTAAGATGATACCTGTAAGCGATTTGCCCTCATTCTGACACAGAGTAAGTGCTCAATATAAGAACGTTCTTAAAAAGGTTGAGTACATAATTTTTGGAATTTTGGAAAAAGTTTCTCTCTTCTTGCCTTAATATGACCTTGTTTGAAGTGGCTCTCCATCTGGAAACAAGAGGCATTGGCCCAACATGTCAGACTCTGCACCATGTGTCTGGAGCGTCTAGGGAACTAGGTCCGTCCAGTTTCCTTCCTTTTTCCTGGGTTGCTCTCTGAAGAGGGATATTAAATGGTTGTCTTCCTTTGATTCTTGCTTCCATTTAATTAGGAGGGGCCAGGGTGAGCTGGAGCCTGCTTCCTTCTCTGAGCACCCAATAACCAGCATGGTTCCAGGCATACTTAACAGAGTAAAGCCTTTAAAAGGTCCCAGTGGCTTACAACTCATCAAGTGTGCCTTTTTAACAGATGGTTTTTAAATTTCCATTTTGGGATCTGTGTATCAGCCGTTGTCATCAGGACTTTAATCCTTTTCACTGTATTTCTATTCTTTGGGCTTCATATGGACACTGTCCCCCAGGTTTATGCTTAGAGTAGCAAAGGTTTGGCAAAAGACTATACCCAACTTTCAACTGTGGAGTCCTAGTTAGAATTTAGAACTTGGTTTGTAGTAGAAACAATGTTAGAAGCAGTTGGTTCTTAGACTGAGAGGTCTTTGAAGGCCTTAGTACTAGATTGAGTTCTGCATTTTAAGAATCACTGGTGGTCATTTTGTACGAAAGGAAGGATGTTGTAGAAGGGCAAGGAAGTCGCTGTTTCTTTTCTGATATAATTTCAATCACAACCAAAATTTTAATGAGGTTAAAGGGTTAAATGTTTCTTGATGCCATTGCACATCCCACTCTGTACCTTTCTTCTTCTGGTGCCTTTCCTTTTCGCACCTTGTGCCTGCATTCACTTCTGAATAAATACCCCTTCATTCTATATCACTCTAGGTTTTCTTCTTTTCTCTCCTTCTATTAGAATTTTCATTACCTCAGTTAATTTGTTATTAGAGTGATGATAGGGGTGCCTGGGTGGCTTATTTGGTTAAGCATCTGCTTCTGGCTCAGGTCATGATCCCGGTGGCCTGGGATCAAGGTCTATGTAGGGTCCCTGCTCAGCGGGAAGCCTGCTTTTCCCTCTCCCTTTGCTGCTCCCTCTGCCACCCTTCCCTCTGCTTGTGCTCTCTCACTCTTGCTCTCTCTCAAATAAATAAATAAATAAAATCTTATAAAAAACGAGTTGATGGAAACATGGTTCAATAACACTAATTCACATTACTGTATTTAATGCCACTTCATACATGCTAGGTGTGTTTCTGAGCAGTTTCTGTAGAGGAATTCTGTAGTCTCAGGATACCCTGTGAGGTAAGTCCTCTTATTATCACTTCTTTACTGGTGAGCAAATGAACCCAGAACCATATAAAAGTGTGTTTATAACACATACCTTCCAGGAGTAGAACTGAGATTCAAATCCAGCTTGTTTGATTCTAGAGTCAAACTGTATTAAAGTGAGCAAAGTGATTTTTTTTTAATGACTGTCATTTTAGGCATATCAAGCAGTTTGGAGAAGATATTTTTGGGTCAAGTGTATTACCACGTGATAGGTCCAGCCCAAACCTAGACTTCAGGGTCAAGTAACTTTTTGTGTTCCTATTTTTGTATCATCTACTTTCCACTTCTGAGCCCAAAGAATTACTCTTCACAAAGCTTGAATGATAGGTGATAGCAAATCTGAGGGCAGGTGGGCAATAACCTTTAAACTCTCTTGGCAAGGTGAATGTTTGTAAATCAGGAAACTGGCATGTTTTAACCTTGAACTCAGCTTTAATGATCTAAACCTCAACTATAGTAATTGTTGACATCATTAAATCCACTTATGCTCTTAGAGACTTTTTAGCAATAGTAGTGGGTGTGCTTGATAATTGAACAACCTAATTTACCTGGAGGAAAATTAATCTCTCTGGACAGAGATTTTTGCAGCCAAAATATATACTGTAGCAGAGTAGGAAGAAGAAATAAGAAAATGCAGTGGAAAAAAAATGATTTCCAATTTTCCTTTTTAAAATTTCAAACACATGTTAAATATATTCAATTTATGATATTTAACTCCTCCTGAATGACCAAAGGCAATATCACCTACAGGAGAGCGCAGATTTTACAAACTCTTTACATATCTATGAGTTACCCTGATCTTCTTTTTTTAAAAACTTACTCTTCTAGTAGTTTTTTGAATCCTGATTATAGAGAAGAAACATTGAATTGTAGAAATCCAGACACTTTGGCAATTGTGTTTTCTAATGTTCACAGCATAATGATGTATTAATTGGAGGTTGAGGCAAGTGACTTGAGCAAATGCATCAGTGACTAAAATATTAATAGAATAAATCTAGATGACCTTGGATGTGGTGATGCATTTAGAGACAACACCAAAGACAGGATCCATGAAATAAATAACTGATAAACAGAACTTTATTAAAATTAAAAAAAAAAAACCTTCACTTTGCAAAAGTAATGTCAAGAAAATAAGACAAGCCACAGACTGGAACTAAATATTTGCAAAGGCACTTCTGATGAAGAACTGTTATCCAAAATATAAAAAGAACTCTTAAAACTCAACAATTAAAAAAAGAAACAACTTGATTAAGAAATGGGCCAAAGACCTTAGTGGACCTTGACCAATATACATATACAAATGGAAAATATGAAAATATGCTCCATATCATATGTCAGCATAGAAATGCAAATTAAGACAACTGTGAGATGCCTATGAGTATACCTATGAGTATGCATACCTATGAGTATGGTCAAACTCTAGAACACTGACAACACCAAATGCTAGCAAGGATGTACAGCAGCAGAAACTCTCATTCATTGCTAGTGGAAATGCACAATGGTGCAGCCACTTTGGAAGACAGTTTGGCAGTTTCTTACAAAAATAAACATCATCTTACCATACAATCCAACAACCATGCGCTCCCAAAAGAATTGAAAACTTATGTCCACACAAATGCCTTTAGTCGGATGTTTATAATGGCTTTATTAACAATTGCCACACTTGGAAGCAACCAAGATGCCCTTCAGCAGGTGAATAAACAAACTGCGGTACAATCAGAAAATGGAATATTTATTCAGCGCTAAAAAGAAATGAGCTATCAAGACATGAAAGT
Source organism: Neogale vison (assembly GCF_020171115.1). NCBI lineage: Eukaryota > Metazoa > Chordata > Mammalia > Carnivora > Mustelidae > Neogale > Neogale vison. The sequence goes on from NC_058097.1 coordinate 133,215,151, forward strand.
ACTTTATTTATTTTTTTAAATTTTATTTATTTACTTGAGAGGAGTGAGCGTGAGAGAGCACAAGCTGGGGGAGCAGCAGACAGAGGGAGTGGCAGACTCCCCCCTGAGCAGGAGCCTGACATGCCACTCCATCCCAGGACCCCGGGATCATGACCTGAGCTGAGGGCAGACACTTAACAGACTGAACCACCCAGGCGCCCAACATGGAAGTACTTTAAATGCATATTACTAAGTGAAAGAAGCCATTATGGAAAGGTTACAAATTATATGATACCAACTATACAGCATACTGGAAAGGGCAAATCTATGGAGACAGTTAAAAGATCAGTGGTTTCTAGGGGTTGTGGAGGGATACAGAGGAGTAAGGATGAAGAGGAAGAGCAGAGAGGATTTGCAGGACAGTGAAAAATACTCTGTATGATATTTTATGAGAGATAGATGTCATCATACACTTGTCCAAATTCATGGAGTGTGCAATATCAAGAATGAGCCCTAATGTAAACTATGGACTTTGGGTGAATTTGATGTAGGTAATAAATGTACCACTCTGGGGTGGGGATGCTCATGGGAAAGTTCATAGATGTGTGGGGCAGATTTCTGTACTTTCCCTCAATTTTCCTTTGAACCTCAAATTCTTTGAAAAAAAAAAAAGTCTTATAAAAAGAGGTGCCATGAAATAAATACCTCGAATTGAGATTTGGAAATAAAAAGATATATATAGATAGAGAGAGAGAGAGATTTATCATATGTGTGTGTGTTTGTGTGTGTATGTGTGTATGTGTGTGTGTGTGTATGTATATACTTATATTTGAAAATAACTCCAGAAACTGGCTTCTTGGTGTAAAAAATGGAAGGCTTATTGAATTCCAGTGGTGTTTAAATACATAACCAGAATTCAATTTATTGAATGTCACTAATTAAGTTCAATACAAATAAAAATAATCAGCTATTTAAATGATCATTTTATTAAAATGTGATTATCAAACAATAGTTTCATCAATTATCTGACAGTAAGCAAATAAACAAATAAGCCTAAAAATTATGAGTCAGGATAAATGCTAGGTAGAAACATAAGCTTGACGTTCCTGAGAATTACAAATGGAATATGGTTACCTAGGGTGATTTGGAAGGTTTTTAGGAAGGTGATTAGGAAAGTGACATTTAAATTGCAACCTACGTTCAAGGAGCACAGGCCAGTGTGGGACACAGACCAGGAGCCAGTGATGTGTGATTCGGTTTGATAAGGATTACCACAAACCTGGGACTGTGCTGATGAGAAAGCAGAGTGGGGAGCGACTGCTTTTTGTCTGGAAAATCTCCGCAGACCTCTTAACTATTTGGGCTGGGAGTCTGCGGGATGTCAGTTATGTAAGAGTTCACATGAAGTCAATTCTGTGTTCTCTCTAATTTGCTAACTCCTTCACTGAAGAGAGCCTGTATCCAAAATTTGGGCAGCTGAGGCTGGGGTGGTACAAAAGGGCCGGTTTTCCCGCCTCCATCTGAAGGTTTCTCTTTGGAAGTGAAGGTTCGTCTAGTTTCAGAGCTATGAATGGGATCTAGGATCAGCAAAGACCCAAGTTGTGATTTTACTGCGATTCAGCTTCTCCTTCTGCCCAGTCCTCTTCACTCTCTCACAAGTTTTGATCTTCAGTAAATAAACTCCTGCCTGCAAATATCCGTCACACAGTCTGCTTCCGGGGAAACCAACCTGGAACCACTCCTTGATACTTACTCATTGGTTGGTTGGCTGAGATTTATTTAGGAATAAAGATGGGAGTAAAGCATACATTAATACTTATTACTGACTGCTACAGATATTACAGGGAGATTGTTAAGACTGAAGTCCAGATGCCTCAGTAGCATTCTTTACTGCTGTGTGCTCTGTGCCATCTTCTTACTGTTTTGAGTCGTTAGGCCCCCATTATTTGTAATGTGGGTGTTGAAACTTTTGTCATTAAAGCAAATGACTCCCATCCCATCCAACTTCCACCTCAAGCTCTTGAGAAGAATTTGAGAAGCAGGAAATGACTATCTCTTCTCTGATGGGTAATTTGGTTTTACGTATTATGAATCACTTCCACAGTGCTGGTGAGGCATAAATGAATTTACACTAAAGGGATCATGATGGGCCTCAAGATGAACTTCAAACTACCAGAATCCAAGGAGGGAGATTCACATAATTAGAGTTAGATGTGGGCACTGATAAACTTTAGGGATTGGTTACCTTCTTTTAGGTCTCTATTTTTCTGGAGAAAGTCTTCCTTGTCATGGTTTTAGGACATCAAATATTTTGAGTTTGTGATACAGAAACTCCAGTTTTTAAAATTATTGATATCCCTTTGCAACTTCTGATTTCAGAAGTTTCACATTTACTAGAAATGTTAGTTCTGATGCATTTGATTGCATAATTAGAGACGCCCCCCTGAAGCATTATTATTTGGCTTTCCTTTCCAGCTTTCTGGAGATTTTGAGAGAAGATGTCTAGCCTCCCCTAGGTGTGTCTGTCAAACACTTTTGATTGTTATTCAGTGTGAGACTGAGATGACTGATAAAATAAATGAGTAGAATAAACAGCAGAATTAGTTTTTAATTTCCTTTTTCCCTTGATTGCTCACAGTGTGTGTTTGCAAAGGCATGAAATTATGGTACCTCTTTTGTATCAGAAATGCCAAGAGCTTGTTTAGTTTGCTGTGCTAAATATGGTGATTTTCAAGACCCATTACAAAGAAAGTAAAATGAAAGAGAAGCATTTTAAAGGGGTGAATGAAAACAATATGGTTTTGGTTTTGCTTTTCTTAAGCTTTCTTCTGTATGGTCATCTTACTTTTTTTTCTAATGAAAAGATTATAATGATAGTTCAAGATACGAAATCTACAAAACCTTAGCTGTCTTCTTCCTCCCCTTCTGTTCTCCTCCCCTCCTTTTCCCTCTTCCTCTTCTCCTACTCTTCTTCCTCCTTTTCTGGTCATATTTTAGAACCAATTCAATCTGGGTTAATGATATTAATGATTAGGAACTGTGGAGGCATCTGGCAGAGAAGATACCAGTGCCTTTCTTTTTCCTGGTCCATATTTAGCTCAACCAATCTCCAATATGTTAGTGGTGAGTTTAGCCTGGACTCTGCTGGAAAATTTTTGGGGTCTTTGATTTGATCTTTCCCTTCTGTTATACCTTGAACAAGTCACTTAGCTACTAATTACTCACTTAATTATTATTCATTTGGTACCACCCAGATACCAGAGATTTTGGCACACACTGAGAATAAGATAGGAAACAGAATAGCCTGGCATTTCCCTCATGGACACTGCAGTCTGGAGAACATAGAAAATGAAGGGTAGATTAGCTAAGATGTGTAAGAAAGGTATGTAGGAGCCTGATCCTATAGTAGTTTATGAGGTATGTTAAAAACTTTGTTCTTATTTTAAAGGGATTAAGAAATCTTGGAAATATTTTAAGCATAAGAATATTTTGATCAGATATGATTTGCATAAATGTGGAGTCTGGGCTAGATAATGAACGATGAGGAGGCATATGGCCAGAAAAGAGTCACAGTGAGAGACGATGAAAGTGTAGACTGAAGTCTGGCAGAGGTAGTAGTCATGTTTTTGAAGATGAAGAGAAATGGACAGACTTTTAAAGATTTTAGGTAACTTAAATAAGACTTGGTGAAGGAGAAAGAGGGTTAAAGAAACACTTAAGATTCCTGACTTGGGTTTTGGGTTGGATAGATGGCTCTGCCATTTGTTGAAATGGAAAACAATGAATGAATATTTGGTTTGAAGGGGAAGATAAATTCAGTTCTGAACATGTTATTTTTGATATGCCACTGAGGCATTCACGTGGGGATGCCAAGAAGCCAAGTTCAAATTTAGGTTTGGAACTCAAAGATCTGAGTTGGAGATATAGGAGAAGCTGGTGATATATTAATAGTAAGTGATGCTTTAGGCATAGATGCTGAGAGCATCTTGAGGGAAAACAAAACAAAACAAAACAAAACATTGCATAGTATTCCAAAGGAAGGGGGAGTGTAAGTAAGGGAACCATGTTCCAAAGTCTGAAGATCCCTAGAATTTCAGGAGGAGTGTGTGTGTGTGTGTGTGTGTGTGTGTGTGTGTGTGAGAGAGAGAGAGAGAGAGAGAGAGTCATTGTGTTAATTAAGCAATAAGGGTATCTATTAAAGTAAGAAAAAGACTAAGATATTCAGAGATTTGATGAGAATTGAGGAGGTCTGAAATAATTCTTGCAGAAAGTGGATGAAGAATTGTCTAAGAAATATAATAGAATTTTTTAGATGTTTAGACCTATTGAGGTTATTCATCATAAATTTAAAGCAGTTTCAACCTGTTCAGTAAATTTCTCAAAGCAGTGTTTGATTTCCTAGGCATAAAAATGGAGAAAAGATGTTTGAAATGGTGTGGGATTTTCTATATGGGTTTGATATAAAAAAAAAAAATAGAGCAGGAAGGAAAGGTTAGATTTGGCAAGAGGGGTTTAAAATTAATACAATGAGTTTTAAACTTGGATTAGAATAATTAAAGGCAGGAGGAGAGTACAATTTTTAGGCAGAAGTATAAAAGAAATGGAGGTGTGACTGTGATCCACATGGTTTTCAGTGAGCAAGATAGGAAAACAGGAGACCATGGTCAGAAAAAAAGGATGCTTGAATTAGTGGTTTTGGGACAGAGATATTAGAATAAAGAAGAGGAACAATTATGACTATGGATGGCTGTGGTGAAGGAAGAGAAGGCTTCAGACATGAGAAGGTCAACAAACTGAGAAGTGCAGGTAGGTGTTACAACCACTCAAAATGACTGCAGGAACTGGTTAGTGTAGCTTCTAAGTCAGGCGCCAAGGATTTGATGAATAAGAAGAATGGCATGAAGGTAATTCCTCTGCAGTAATAATAGATCCATAATTATGAGAAAATAGTAATAATATTTAAGATCTGCTGATTATTTATTCTCTGGTAGGAATTAATTGCTGTATATGCATTATGTTCATTAACCTTTACCATAAACTAAAAACATTATTATCCCCAGTTTATGATAGCAAGGGCATTATTATCCCCCATTGAGGAAACAGAATCATAGGGAATATTAGATTAAAACCAGGTCTGTCTGACTATAGTACTCACAATCTTATTCATTATTTTATACTACTTATTCAATAAGCTTTTGGAAGGATTAATTGTGGTATGTAAATGTGGAAAATGTATGTGATTGTTAAACTCCAAAACAAATACAAAGGTGGAATGCAAGGCATATTTAATAATAATAATAATAATAATAATAATAGTGTTATTATTATATTATTTGCTTTTCCAAGCTAATTTCTCCTCTCTTGCATACTCAAGTAGCGGAATCCATGGATGGGTGAACAAACCCATTAGTCTACAGCCAGAAAATGGGCTTTGCTGAAACAGATAGAGTACCTGGATCCATAAAAGAGAGTCCGTGAGAATGTCTTACATTCATCCCCGTGGTGAACTCACAGCCTAATTAACATAATTTTAAAGAGAATCTTGTGATGCCATAGAGCTGGGAAGATGAACTGGCCCTGAGTTCTAGAGAATGTTTTCTCTCTTTGAATCACACTGGCCTGAAAGGCAAAGGGAATCCCCGTAAAATACTGGAAAACAATGAAATGCATCCTGTGCTCATTAGCTGTAAGTACAACTACAGGGTAGAGATGGCAGATCAGGGTGGGAAGAACTCACGAGAGGCTTCATGGAGAAGATGGCTTTAAAGCTGGACCCTGAGTGGGAGTCCTTAGGATATTCTTACTGATTTGCACCTGAACTGAAAATTGTACCAGATTTTGCCAAAATATTCTAGATTCTCTAGTATAGATTTAATAAATTAGTGAAAGGCTACATTAATATATGATTATTAGAAATAAATAGACATTGTACCTACAGTAGTATTCTTGGTTTCAAATAGCATGTGATAATAATATGTATATAGTTTTGAAAGTGAACAATAGACATAGATTATTGAACCAGCAAACATTTTTTTGTATCTAGACTCTCTGAAACTACTGGTCTCATATATATATATGTGTATGTATATACACACACACACACACATATATACACATATACACACACAAACACACACATATATATGTATACAAATGCATATTTCAGAGATATAATATATATTATATTTATATTATGTGTATATGTATATATAATAATATACATGTGTAAATACATATATGCATATAAATAACATATTTTATATATGTACACTTACACACACAACACACATACATACATACACATATATATAAATATATGTATATTTTTTCTTCAGACCATCCTTCCTGAGAGAGATACAAGAGAGGGAACAGAAGAATGGTCTAAGAAAGAGGGAAGTTCATTCTTTTTTTTAAATTTTTAAAAAATAGCTTATTTATATTACTGTGTAATTATTATTTTCATTTAATTTCATAGGTTTATTATTTTCATTTTTTTAATTTTGAAATTTTTTAATAAACATATAATGCATTTTTATCCCCAGGGGTATAGGTCTGTGAATCGCCGGGTTTACATATTTCACAGCACTCATCATAGTACATACCTTCCCCAATGTCCATATCCCCACCACCCTCTCCTGTCCCCACTCTCCCCAGCAATCTTCAGTCTGTTTTTTGAGATTGAGTCTTTTATGGTTTGTCTCCCTCCTGATCCCATCTTCTTTCATTTTTTCTTTTTCTACCCTCCAAACCCACCACATTACATCTCCACTTCCTCATATCAGGGAGATCATATGATAGTTGTCTTTCTCCAATTGACTTATTTCACTAAGCATAATACCCTGTAGTTCCATCCACATCATCACAAATGGCAAGATTTCATTCCTTTTGATGGCTGCATAGTATTCCATTGTATATATATGCCACTTCTCCTTTATCCATTCATCTGTTGATGGACATCTAAGTTCTTTCCATAGTTTGGCTATTGTGGACATTGCTATTATAAACATTGGATGCACATGCTCCTTCAGAGCACCATGTTTGTATCTTTAGGATATATACCCAGTAGTGCAATCGCTGGGTCATAGGGTAGCTCTATTTTCAGTTTTTTGAGGAACCTCCACACTGTTTTCCAGAGTGGTTGAACCAGCTTGCATTCCTACCAAGAGTGTGGGAAGGTTTCCCTCTCTCTGCCTCCTCGCCAGCATCTGTCATTCTTGACTTGTTAATTTTAGCTGTTCTGACTGGTGTGAGGTGGTATCTCATGTGATTTTGATTTGTATTTCCCTGATGCCGGGTGATGTGGAGCATTTGTTCATGTGTCTGTTAGACATCTGGATGTCTTCTTTGCAGAAATGTCTGTTCATGTCCTCTGCCCGTTTCTTGATTGGATTATTTGTTCTTTGGGTGTTGAGTTTGCTAAGCTCTTTATAGATTTTGGATACTAGCCCTTTATCTGATATGTCGTTTGCAAGTATCTTCTCCTATTCTGTCAGTTGTCTTTTGGTTTTGTTAACTGTTTCCTTTGCTGTGCAAAAGCTTTTGATCTTGATGAAATTCCAATAGTTCATTTTTGCCCCTGCTTCTGTTGCCTTTGGCGATGTTCCTAGGAAGAAGTTGCTGTGGTTGAGGTCAAAGAGGTTGCTGCCTGTGTTCTTCTCAAGGATTTTGATGGATTCCTTTCTCACATTGAGGTCCTTCATCCATTTTGAGTCTATTTTCATGTGTGGTGTAAGGAAATGGTCCAATTTCATTTTTCTGCATGTGGCTGTCCAATTTTCCTAGCACCATTTGTTGAAGAGGCTGTCTATTTTCCATTGGACATTCTTTCCTGCTTTGTTGAAGATTTAGTTGACCATAGAGTTGAGGGTCTATTTCTGGGCTCTCTGCTGTGTTCCATTGATCTATGTGTCTGTTTTTGTGCCAGTACCATACTGTATTGATGATGACAGCTTTGTAATAGAGCTTGAAGTCTAGGATTGTGATGTCACCAACTATGGCTTTCTTTTTCAGTATTCTTTTGGCTATTCGAGGTCTTTTCTGGTTCCATATAAATTTTAGGATTATTTGTTCCATTTCTTTGAAAAAAAATGGATGGGATTTTTATAGGAATTGCATTAAGTGTGTAGATTGCTTTAGGTAGAATAGACATTTTCACAATATTTGTTCTTCGAATCCAGGAGCATGGAACATTTTTCCATTTCTTTGTGTCTTCCTCAATTTCTTTCATGAGTACTTTATAGTTTTCTGAGTATAGATTCTTTGCCTCTTTGGTTAGGTTTATTCCTAGGTATCTTATGGTTTTGGGTGCAATTGTAACTGAGATTGGCTCCTTAATTTCTCTTTCTTCTGTCTTGTTGTTAGTGTAAAGAAATGTAAGTGATTTCTGTGCATTGATTTTATATCCTGACACTTTACTGAATTCCTGTACAAGTTCTAGCAGTTTTGGAGTGGAGTCTTTTGGGTTTTCCACATATAGTACCATATCATCTGTGAAGAGTGAGAGTTTGACTTCTTCTTTGCTGATTTGGATGCCTTTAACTTCTTTTTGTTGTCTGATTGCTGAGGCTAGGACTTCTAGTACTATGTGGAATAGCAGTGGTGATAATGGACATACCTACCGTGTTCCTGACCTTAGCGGAAAAGCTTTCAGTTTTTCTCCATTGAGAATGATATTTGCAGTGGGTTTTTCATAGATGGCTTTGATAATATTGAGGTATGTGCCCTCTATCCCTACACTTTGAAGAGTTTTAATCAGGAAGGGATGCGGCACTTTGTCAAATGCTTTTTCAGCATCTATTGAGAGTATCATATGTTTCTTGTTCTTTCTTTTATTAATGTATTATATCACATTGATTGATTTGTGGATGTTGAACCAACCTTGCAGCCCTGGAATAAAGGAAGTTTATTCTTACAATGATTTGCCTCATTCATTTCTGGAAATAGAAAGTCCCATGACCTCTCTGAGTCTTTGATTCTTCACCAACAAAATGAAAAATTAGATTTGGATACATGATTCTATGGTTTGGATTCAATGTTAGAGCATCTACAAGCCTCCTTTGTCCTGCCTCTGCCTGGAGTGATGCTGAGAGGAAGTAGCCCCTCTATCTGGTTTCATATGTTTTTCTGAGCTTCTGGGATACTGCTCAAGGAATTTCTGAAATGCAGACATAAATTCCCAATACATAATCACTCTTGTTCAAGTCAGTGGCTTGGCAAGGGTGAATTTGTCACTTGACTGACTTTCTGTACAGAAAAGATGTGGTCACCATGACATTGTTTTGCTCTTTATTGAGAGGTCTCTTTTGTGCATGGAGAGCAAGACTGTTGGTGATGCATATTTGCCACTTTCTGATGACAACTGCACAGGTATTTCCATTATGTATCTCATTCTTCGGGGGCTTAGGCCTTTTCAATCAAGATCTACTTTTGGCTTATCACAAGACAGGCTTTCAGTTAAGGGTATCGATTTTAGAATATTGTCAGAAAGCATCATGGTACTCTCTTTTCCCTGTCTCTCTTTACACACATACACGCACACACATGCACATGCACACACACTCACACACACACACCCTAAACATATGCAAAACAAAGACATGAAACCTCTATGAAACAAGAACCAGTACCTGCATATACTATAGCTTCACAAAGAATCTGAATTAAAATGAAACTTGCCAAGCCCCTATTCCTCAGAAGGAATTGTACATGTGAATGAGGACAGACAATAGGCAAATAAGTATGCATGTTCAGTTGCCAGATTAACCCAATAGCCTATGATAGATCTTTGAGAGCCTTTATAGATTATGAGATCAATAATCCATTATAGCTCATATTGGTGACTAAATGACTTCAGGGATTGGTAATGGCATCTGAAATCTTTTACCTTTAAACCATAGCTTGTAATAAATCTTAAGTTCCTCTTAGGCATCGCCCCCTGGTTGCCATAAGGGTGTCTTAGCTTTAGCACCTTGAGGAAGGCTGGCAAATAATAGGACTCAATACATAGATATTGAATGAAAGATATTAGATATATCTTTATTATATTTATTATATTTATTGATATTTATTCAATACCATAGATATTGAACAAAGAGAAAACTATTCTTTACTCCATACTCATGTCTCTTCAGATTTTCACTTCCTCCCGGGGTTGGCATATTCAGGTTCTGCCTTGTACCTGATTATTCCTTCTTCCCATTTCTGGCCAATGCTGAGTATACCTGCTTCCCTTCTCTTTTAATTATGGTGTTTCTTCTGCCAAATCACAATCATTTTTGTTATTGGATTTGCTAATCAATGACTCTTTTTGAGAGGGAGAGGGTATGAATTGTTGAATCATTGTAATCTATGGAAGCAGGATGTTGATAAGGGCTCTTAGCCTTTGGAATGATTATTTGTAAAGTGTGAGGCCGAAGAGAGAATAGGCCAGTGGCTATATGCCATGAAATCTGGCATAAGCGGAAGTTCAAATAAGTTCAACAAATATATAAATAAATAGAAACAAAAATGTTAAAACAAAGATGTTTAGAACATCTATCTATGACAGGATATTAAAGGTTTAATTTACATTTCTTATTAAGTCCTCCCAAGAATACTAAAAAAGTGTATCTTGTCTTCATTTTTAAAGATCAGAAAACATTAAAAGAATTTTAAGTACTTTTCCCACACCACCTATCTTAAGTATCTCTGAACCAGAATTCTATTCCAGGTCTGTCTGACACAATTTTGTTTTTGTTGCTGTCAAGTTGTTCTGCATTGTTTTTTCTCCCACTATTTTTTATGTCCTGACTTTGATACAGTGGCTACATTGGCAGCACCAGGCAGTATGTGAGCCTCAGTTGTACTTTCCCATCAGGCACAAGCTATGCCAAGTCATAGGGACAATGGTTAACAAGTTTAGGGATACCATATCTACCAGTGTCCATTTGTATACCTAAACATATATGATGCCATTGAATCATGAAGCAAGCCTGTGAGGAATAAGGCATGTATTTTTCAGTTGCCAAAACTAAGATCCACAGCTCTGACACTTCATAATCATAATCAGCCAAATCCACAATTTACATTAGAATTCACTCTAGGTGTTGCACATTATACGGGTGTGGACAAATGTATAGTGACATGTATCCATCATAAAGATAGCGTGTGGTCCATTTTAACTGCTCCAAAAAATCCTCTGTGTTCTGCCTATTCATCTCTCATCTCCCCAACCCTTGACAACCACTGATTTTTTTTTTTCACCTATGAGCAGGGAATACTCTTTCTAGAAAAGTACCTCTGAATAGAAAGGAGGTATGAATCAGAGGTCAATGGCAGACCTTTATTTTTCTTTAAAATAAAAGAGATCATTTATATGCCACGGGGAAGTAGTCAAAATATGCAGAAGTGAATAAGTTAATTAGTGGAGTGAGAATGTATAAGAATGGAGAGGAGGTAGAGTCTGTATCAAAAGGTTGAATTGTTCTTCAGGAGTTTACTATGAAAGAAGGATTGCCATGCTAGTCACTTTCCAGAACTCTGTCTTTCTCTCATGCATGTATGCATGTACACATATGTAGGTACACACACACAGGGTCACTCAGACCTTCTGTCTACGCAGAACATTGGCACTGTGTTGTCACATTTGTTAATAGCATCCAAAGGATTACTGGCCTTTTTGATCTACTCCTCATCTGACAATATTATAGAATAAGGTTTGGTAACAAACATGGCTTCCATCTTTGTACTCCACTTGATCCTTGTGGCTTACAGAAAGTGATATGTAATTCAGAGAGTATCATTAGAAGCTTTTTAGTAGATAGATAGATAGAAAGATATTATGTATTCATTATATATGTTTTCCATTGTATAGCAAAGGAGACCACCACTAAAATGAAAAGGCAACTTAGTGAATGGGAGAGAATATTTGCAACTCATGTATCTGACAAAAAACTATTACCTAAGATATATAAAGAACTCATACAATTCAAAAGAAAAAAACAAAAAACCAAAAACACAAAAAAACATTTAATTTAAAAACTCTGCAGTAGATCTGAAAAGATATTTTTCCAAAGAAGACATATTAATGGTCAACATGCACATGAAAGATGCTCTATATCATTAATTATCAGGGAATTGCAAAATCAAAACCACAATGAGATATCACCTCACATTAGTCAGAATGGATATTGTAAAAAAAGGCAAGAAATAACAAGTGTCAGCCAGGATGTGGAGAAAGGGAACTCTTGTGCGCTGCTGGTGGGAATGTAACTTGGTACAGTCACTTTGGAAAATAGTATGGAGGTTGCTTATTATCCAGCAATCACACTTCTAATTATTCACTCAAGATCAGTGGCGATATATATGCACATAAAGACCTGTATGTGAGTCTACATAGCAACTTTAATCATAATACTAAAAATAGAATACAGTCCAAATGTCCACCACCATAGAAATGTTTAAATAAATTATATAATGTCTGTACCATGAAATATTACTTCACAATAAAAACAAAATAACTACTGATATGTCAAACCATGGGATAAATTCCAAAAATTATTATTCTACGTGAAAGAAGCAGAGAACAAATCTATATACTGTGTGGTTTCATTTATTTGACACTCTAGAAATAAAGGAAAACTATATAGATGGAACAGATCAGTTGTTGCCTGGACTTTGGCTTGGGAATAGAAGTTTACTGTAAAAGAGCATTGTGAGGGAATTTGGGGGGTAACAGAAATGTTCCATATGGAACTGTGGTGATGGCATGCAACCATAGAACTGTGTCACGATGAGGGAATTTTACTGTATGAAAATTGGAAACTATTCTCCAGGTCATAAGAGCTACCTAAAATGGAAATCAGACTATGACAAAGGACTCTAACTATGTTACAGATGACTCATAACCAGACTGAAGGGATAAGGAAGAAAAACTAAGGAACCATCCTACGTAATTATGGAAAGCAGTATTTTGATTAGAAACTACAAGCTTAAAGACAAACAAGCAAATAAAAAATTATCTATAAATTTTGTACTCTAATTGGTAAAATCATTTCTCAGAGGGACATGATTTAGCAATTGCAAAATTACTTTATATGTATACTAGGGTTTAACAAATAAGTAAATATATTATAGATAATAGGAGAAATATTTCTTACTGTCTGAGAAAGAAATTACTAATAGGACACAAGTGAAGACAAGAATGAACCCTGTGATGATGAATCAGAGTTGGTATTAATAATAAGACTCATGGGTATTTTTAAAAATTTGTAGAAGATGGAATGAATATGGATATAAATGTATGTATGTATGTATGTATGTACCTCTGCATGAATTACTAATATCCATACATAGAGTCCCTAGCTCTGTCCTCTGAGAAAGCCTCGAAGCACTCAATCTCCAAAAGAAAGAGCACTCCCAGTAGACAGACCTTGCTTTCTAAATACCATTCTCTATTACAATGAGTCAAGGCTCCTTGGAGAATTGGGTGATTCCCTGGAAGAAGCAGAATGGAACCTCTTAGGCATCTCTGGGTTAGGAAGCTTCCATCAGCTAAGGGCAATCCTGAGATGGGTACAGGTATGGAAACAACAACCACCATCAATTTCTTTTCTGTATCGGTGATCTTTTTACTATCTCCAGAGTTGTACCTTTTGCAGAATGTCATATAGGTGGAATCATATGGTATGTAACCATTTCAGATTGGCTTCTATATGCATTTAAGGTATCTCTATTTTTTTGAGATCTTGACAACTTTATTTTAGTGCTAAATGATATTCCATTTTTTGTATGTACTACAGTTCATCAGTTCACCTACTGAAAGGCACCTCAGTTGCTTGCAAGTTTTAGCAATTACAAATAAAGCTGCTATAAACATCCGTGTACAGATTTTTGTGTGGACATAAGTTTCCAGTTCATTTGGGTAAATACCAAGGAATGTAATTACTGTATCATATGGTAAAAATACATTTAGTTTTTCAAGAAACTTTGAAAGCTACTATACTGTTTTATATTTCCACCAATGATGTATGAGAGTCCCTGTTGCTCTATATCCTCTACAGCATTTGGTGCTGTTGGTGTTCTAGGTTTTGGTCCTCCTAATGTCTGTGTAGTGGTCAGGGAAGTTTATTTTGTTATTTGAAATGGCAGAAGTAATACTGGGTCTTCTGACACTATTTCTTATGCTCATTTTGCTACACTAGATCCTCCTCTAGGAAGGTCATGATCATTGGCACTATTGTACCTCTGAACACTCAGTTATGCTACTTATTTGTACCCTCTCTTTCCTTCCTTCCATAATACAGAGTTTGAAATAATTTCTAATTATCATATTGCTGGGAAAAGAACACAAGCTAAGTAGTCAGAAGACTTTGAATATAGCTCTAGGTCATGCAATTGTGATTCATTTAAAGAAATGTAACGCTTCTGAGGCTTCTTTTCTCCAATTTTTTAAAAATAGTATTTGTTCCACCCAATATGAATGAAGTGAAGATAAACTGAGGTAGAACATATACCTTCAGTTACTGGAACCACCAGGTCAATTTAGGATATTGTCATTATTTTGAACAAGCAAGAACAAAGCATGTTACAATGTTTCATGGGAGTAGGCAGTTAGAGGACTGATTTCCTGTCCTTACAGGCAAGGTCAGGATGTTGCAGGCCCAAACTACTGATGACTCCTAGTGCCCAGGGATTTTAGGTGCAGGGAGCATGTCTATTTCATGCTTGTGTTATATGCACTGTCTTGTGCATAGACAGGACGAGGTAAATGTATGTGGAATGGAAGGAATTTGATTCCCTGGAGGCTAGTGCTAGTTCTATTTCTGCTAAGATAAAACAAATGTTTCTCAACTGGATTCTAATCCACATAATGGGTGATGTAATAAAAAATGGAAGAGAGGAACTCTGTGGAATAGAAATGGAAAAAAATAGAAAAGAAAATATTTTGCCTTTCATGTTAACATTTCCATATTCAATATGATTCATTTGTGAGGAAATTATGAACCTAAAGCACACTGTTTTCCTGTTGAGAGGATTTTACACCATTTCAAAATCAATCCTTTGATCGCAGAGAATTTCGTTTTGTAGCAGAGATGAGATATGATCCATGAAAAATAAACCATGAAAAATAGAACCATGAAAAATAAAACCAAAATAAATAAAAGCTTTGTTTATTGTTCACTATTGATAAATACTGTTTGAATTTTTAAACATGTGTATATATGTATTTATACATATTCACACTGTTTAAGGTAAAATCTAGTAACCCTAGTAAATATTGTAATTACCCTAATTATTCAGAAGGAAAAACAGGATAAAGGAGGTGAAATGATTTATTCATAGTCATACAGCTAGAATATGGAAGATCTGAGATTTTTTCTTTTTAAGAGAGGGAGAAAGAGCCAAAGAGGGTGGGGTAGAGGCTTGGTGGAGAGAGAGAGAGAATCTTAAGCAGGCTCCATCAGTCACCATAGAGCTTGATGAGGGGCTCAAACTCATGACCCTGAGATCATGACCAGAGCCAAAGACAGACAATTAACCTGCTGAGCCCCCCAGGTGCCCCAAATCTAAGATTTCAGTCCCCATCTGCATATGGCCAACCATGCAAGTTCTGCCATGAAAATTTTGCAGGTGAATAAGTGTGAAATTTTGTGTTTTTTGCTAAAATAACAATGACAGTAGATGGTCTGGGTCTTTGGTGAATGTTTTCAATTTAAATTTGTTCCTAAAAAAATAATATATTTTAGATAGGTGAATAAGAACTTTCATATTGTCAGGAAAGCTCATGAGGACTTTCAAACTTAAGGTATTTTTCTGAATTTAAATTATACCATTTGAATGATGGCCTTATTCTTTATTTAATATGTATTCATCCAATTATCAAAATCAAGTATTACCATGTGCTAGGCAGGCAGTATTGTAGGTGTTAGAAATAAAGTGAGTAAAACATAAAAAACACTAAAAAACCAAACCAAACCAAAACAAAACAAAAACATAAAGACCACTGCCTTGGATATCAGAAAGAAGCCCCGTGTTGGATGTGTAAGATGGGAGACACAAGGCAGAAAGTATTATCTGCTTCCCTGACTCTGTCCTCCTAAGAAACAGCCTTAAGCCCCTTGTGGGGGTGGTAGTGTGAGCGAATGATACATCCTTTCACCCCCAAGGCCACTGGAGGAGGAATAGAAGCAAAGCCCTTTGTTTCTGAGGAAGAATAGGAAACCCTCCAAATTATATTCACTATGTTATAATATTCCAAAAGTGATATAACAGATGTAGAGGAGTTTGGGGCTCATGTCTACAGGATTCACAGACCTTAGAGGTAGCTTCTCACCCCAAAGCAGCTTTTGAAGATGCAGTTATAGTTCAAGTGATATGATACCACCTTGCCAAGCTATGGTGTTATCGGTATGCTGTTTCTCTTCAGTGACCCATGTATGAAATCTTTTCTCCCATCACCAAAAAATGAGGACCTTGGGAAACTAGGTAGAAGTGGGAGTGGCTACTCTGACTCTTACCCTAATCAATCTACTTGCAGAAGTTTTATTTCTGTCTTCATGGTATTTAAAGCTGTTTTAGGAACCACTATTCCCTGGAGAAATTATCAGCAGATTTAGGAGCAGCTGCTTGAGTCGCTGAGCAGCTTCTTTGACAAGGTCTTGTATATCGTCTATCAGTGGTGTTATACCCCACTGGGACCCTTGGTGGTTGCTTCCCAGAGATTCTTGACATTTGCAATGCCTTCTGGGAAGCCCCCTTTGGTGCTGCAGGTAGCTAGGATCTGTGGTAGCCACTTCCCTGACCTTTGTTCTCAGCCCTTCCAATGACTGACTAAGCCTCTAATTCTGTATTAAACCCTTCCTACTTGGAAGATCTAGAATGGTGTCTGTTTTGCTGCCTGAGCTCTAACTGATAAAGGGTCTTTATGATTTGGATGTGTTCCCAGGGAGAGAAAACATATTACCAAAGTGGGTAGAGGTTAAAGGATTGGTGTGGACTGGGACATGTAACAGATTGGGTAAAGGCATTTGCCTTTACATACATTTGTATGTATACTCACAAGAGACATAGTCCAGTGGAATGACTCCCTAAAGAAATCCTTGTATCATGGATGTAATAAGGTCTTTGCTTCTATGAAACACAGTAGTAAATCTTGCCTGTATAGCGCTATTCAGTTTCTAAAACAATTTCATAAACATTAACTCTCTTGGATTTGGGGAGAGATCTCAGAGTGAAGACATGAAATATATATCCTCTGTCTCACTCCATTCTACCCAATCATCTTATCTCAACACCATAGAAACTGTGTGAGTGGTAGGGTGGGCACTATTATGTGTCCTTTACAGATGATGAAACTAGAGCTTTGAACCATTAGATTTATTTCATTCACTTACTCCATGAACAGATGTACGCTGGTCATTTATTTTGTATCAGCTATTGTGTTAGAAACCAGGGATAAAAGAATAAACAAGACAAACATCTTCTGACCCTCATGCTTCTTACTTAGTGAGGAACACTGACATGGCATAAATGTTTAATATGATAACTACTTTTACAAAAGGGAAAGCAAAGGGTGCTAGGGAGGCCTCAGGAGCTAATACCTACCTTGTTACTGGGACCTGAAGGCTGACTAAGCAGTGGGGCCTGGCCGCCCTCACACAGGCTAGAAATGGAAAAGCATGGAATACATTTCTGTTTCAGGTTCCTGAACTTTGGTTCCAATGCTCTCTTCCCTACACTATGTTGATGGAGTTGCAACTACTTTCCTGACTGGGAAGACAGAGGCTGCGTAGTATTTGTATCAATCTGGAAGTGAATAACTATCTAATCCTCTGTGGTTAGGTTGGTTTGGCTGTTTGGGCTGTTGCTCCCTTATACAGAGTATAAATCTCAACCTAATATGTAAAATCTATGTGTCAGGGCCTAGGCAGTTCTAATACTTCAGAAACGCTCATTTCCTTTCTGGGGCATGGAAAGGGAGAATAAACCACTAGACTGACTTCTATGAAATTACTAGTATTTGGTCATTTTAGTGTCAGAAATGACAGTTTCATGGGATTCTTACCTAATACCCAACTAATCAACCCAATCCAGGATTAGAGTGTTCCCTGTAACTCTTTTAACTTCTATTAGAAACATAAGGCATGCTTCGTTAAAAAAAAATAAATAATTGCTGTAGGTAAAAACAGTTCTAGGCCCAGATAATCAAGAGGTTTGGGAGAACTCACAACATTTTGAAAACTGACATTATAGTTATAGAGAAAAAGCACTTTTAAAAAAAGTTGTCTAATTACAAATTGACTCAACCAGGTCAGTAATTTGAGGACTAAAGAAGATCTACAGGATATAATTGACCATTCTGGTTGAATCGATAACAAATTGACTTAAAAACAGTCTAAATTATAGGGAGAACCATGATGGCACTTAGAAGCATACTTTCTAAATGTAAATTGCTTGAAAATTTGAAATGGGCCAATGTCCCATTACTATGGGACAAAGACTGAAGCAAGTAAATATTTAAACTTTTAACATTGGTGCTAAAGAGTATTTATTAACAGATTATGTAATTTTAAACTTTACATTGAGAAACTTCCATTTAAAAAAATTTATGTATTTGTTTTCCAAACACCGTTTTCTGGGGAGGTAGAGAAACATATTTACACATGTTGCTGATAAAGCTTGAAATTGATAGTATCTTTGAGGGGTAGAATTTGGTAATGTGTACTGAAAGCCAATGGATGTTTATGTCATGCATTTTCAACAGGACTGATATAACCTCCAGGTGGGAGACAAATTGGTAGTGGGGGAATCTTATTCTTTTAAGTCTTTTAATGTATAAAGTGTGTCTCTGTGTGTGTGTCTGTGTGTGTGTGTGTGTGTATTAAAATTACATGAGGGGGTGATTAGGAAGATGAAAATTACGTGAGGGAGTGATTAAGAAAAAATCTAAACAACCCTTTGGTGAGTAATAATGAAAAAAACGTTCAGAAACACTGACTTACATCTTTGAGTCAAAAGCTGAAAACCATAAGAACTTTTAAAAAATTCTAAAAATTTAATTTATTGACAGAGTGTCTAGAAGATGTGCAAATACAGGGCCAATATCTGTAGCAATGCTATTTGTAATAATGAATAATTGAAAGATATCTAAATTTCTAAAAGTAGAGGATGATTAAATAAATTATGGTATATTCCTAAAATAGAATGATATGTACTCACTGTATGTGAAAGAAATATATATGGTATGGAATATGTTCACAATTTTATAGAATTGAAAAAAATGCATGCTTTTGTCACTTTGTCAAAATGTATATTGACATTTATACATAGAACAAAACTGACAAAGGATTCATACAAAAATACTTTGCAGTGATTATCAATGAATGGGGAATGACAAGTAATTTTGTTTTCTCTGTTCTCAACTTTTTTCTTTCCTTTTAATTAAATACTTATTTCTGGGGGCTCCTGGGTGTCTCAGTAGGTTAAAACCTCTGCCTTCCACTCAGGTCATGATCCCAGGGTCCTGGGATCGAGCCTTGCTTTTGGGCTCTCTGCTCATCAGGGAGCCTGCTTCCTCCTTTCTCTCATTGCCTGCCTCTCTGACTACTTGTAATCTCTGTCTATCAAATAAATACATAAAATCTTTAAAAATAAATAAATAAATACTTATTTCTATCTGTTCAATACCCATGCATAACTGAAATTTCAAATAATACTGAATGGATTTAAAATAAATAAAGGTTTGTTTTTCCTCCATCTCCTTGTTCAACTCACCTGAAGCAACAACTTTCAGCTTTTTAAAGCTATTTTCATTGTCGTTACCTCCATGTAACTTACTTGCTATTTCTCAACTTTTTGTTGTTGTTGTTGATTTGAGGGATACTTTATTGACTTCATATAATATCGTGTTAGGATTTATCTTCCTTATGTTTCCCTTAACAACCACAAACACTTCTTCCACCAACCGTATCAGTATATATATATCATAAATTCTGCATGCTCAGTATTCTGTGTTGAATTTATTATGGTCAAAATAATGTTTATTGTTAAACTGCATAGTTTACTATGGTTACATTTTCTTTTTTATTCATATATTTTTCTTGAAGCTAATAATTGTCTTGTTAATTTTTCATGAGCCTAATCTTTGTAAGTTCTTTGATAGAATTTCCTCTTTCTATGAACAGATGTAAGAACACACTAGGTTTGTTGTTTTGTTTTGTTTCCTGGAGATATTACTTCTGGAGTCCTCTGTCTTTCTATCTAATTGTTATTAACTGATTGGAATTATTGGTGGCTGTTGTCTTGGAACTTCTCTTTATTGCTATCTTAAAAATTTTCTTTATTTTCTCCTGCTTGAAATAGGTTTTTTTGTATATTTTCTCTGCAATTCTTAGCTTGCTGTTTTGTGTCAGTAAAGCACAATCTTTAGAAGAACCATGTCAAAGGACAATAGGAATAAATTTGTTTAAAGTATTCATATCTGAAAATAGTCATTCTTTTCATATACTTGATGTATAGTATTTCTGAATATTAAAATAATTTTCCCTCAGAAGTTTGAAGATAATACTTAAATGTTATTCAGCCTCCAATCTTGGGGTTGAAAAATCCAGTGGCATTGTAAATTACTATATGTTTTACTAATATTTTGGGGGGGATCAGGGAATATTTATTCTTTTTGAACTTTGCATTCTGAAATTTCACAATGGTGTACCTTCTTGAGAATCTTCTTCTTCTTTTTTTTTTCCTTTCCTTTATTTATTTATTTTTAAAATTTACTATTTTGGGTATTTAGTAGTCCTTTTACTCTGAAAAATATTATGTACCAGGTATGGAAATTTTTCTTATTTCTACTTTCTCTCTTTCTGGAATTCTTTTTTTTTTATATTTTATTTTATTTATTTGACAGAGATCTAGTGAGAGTGGGAACACAAACTGGGGGAGTAGGAGAGGGAGAAGCAGTCTTCCTGTTAAACAGGGAGTCCAATGAGGGGCATGATTCCAGGACCCTGGGATCGTGGCCAGAGAAAAAGGCAGATGCTTAACACCTGAGGAACCCAGGCACCCCTCTTTTTGGAATTCTTTATTGGAGTTGGATGGTGGACTTCCTGAATTGAGTCTTTGATTTTCTCATCTAGCTTTCATCTCTTTATATTTTTTCTGGTTTCTGGTGGATTTCTCCAAGTTTACCCTCCAATTCTCTATTGACTGTTTCAGTTTGCTCTCATAGTTCTTAACTCAAGAGCTTTCTTTTTAATGCTGTTACTTTTTTTTTAAAGATAGCATATTCTTTCAACTTTGTATATATCTCTCTGAAACAGGAAGACTAATTCTTGAAGTTATCTCCTGCTTTTGATATTTTTTGTTTCTTTTTTATTTCTCTTCCCTTTTGCTTCTGTCTTTTAGGTTAGAGGGTTTCCTGAGATAGTTAGGAAGTATGTCTTTATGACTATGATTAAATTGCTTAAAAGAAAAAAAAAAAAGGTCATTTTAAGATCACTATGCTTTCACAGAGCTCCTTGACTCATAGGCTTCACTGTGAGTAAACAGATGGAGAACTTTTGTTGAATCACTTCTAAGTATATCAGTGGGCACTTTTTCTCAATAAAAATCTTCTGTTTTCTTTCCTAGGTTTAAGAAATAGCCAGAAATCTTGGGGGAAATACATTCTGTTCTTATTTCGGGTGGCAGAGGGGCTCTGGTTTCTAATAACTCTTTATACAGATTTTTAGCCTATTCTCCTATGTATGATCTTGTATTTCCTTGCATTGAAAAATAACCGGGTGCTCTTGTTCCTGAGTTCATTTTAGTATTTAAGAGGAAAAAATTAGTTTCCTTCTGGTGTCCTCATCTGCTTGTACACAACAAATCCAAGAAAGTTAAAAGCTAACTGTGCACTAGATCCACTTTCTTTCTTTTAACATTCTGTTGAAAATTCTGCTCTGCTGTTCCATCCTTGACTGCTCTCTTTACCATTGTGGTGTTATAACATTGCAGTTTCTTTTAGGGAATACTTGTGGGATTTAGAAGGAAAAAATCTATAAGATCTTGTTTTCGGTTTACTACATTCATTTTGAAGTTCTTCATAAATATTTCCTTTAATTTTTTTTGAAGGATCATGTTTTACTTTGGTAATCATGAGGATAATAAATATAAAGAAATATAATTCTGTTTCAGTTCTTATAATACCTACTACCACTCTATAATGTTTGTGAAACCATGAACAACAACATAGATATCTCTACACATGGCTTCCTTACTGGCTAATTATGGTCTCCATCGTGACTCTCTACTCACTCATTAATTGGACTCTTCCTGAATTTGTCTTTCCTACCAGAGCAGCTTGATATCCTGGAGTTTCTGAAAAGGTCCACTCCATCTGTGCCTCTCCTAACTCTTTATTATTGCTGCCCTTTTATTATTGCTGCCTACCTGTGCCCTCCCTTTTATAACCTTTCTTATCCTCATCTCAGACCCCTGTCTACTTTCCATAACTGGCATTGCCCTTGCATTGAAATAGGATCTTTGTGTTGGTGCAATGTCCACTGAAGTAGGGTGGTAGGAAGCTAGTGAGTATAAGATCAACACGGAAAGTCAATTTTCCATGATATTGTATCATGAGACTATTCATGTATCAGTAAATAATTGCTGTATTTAGCCAAGTATCATAGTGGAGGGTGGGGGGAGAATGGACTACACTTGTTTCCAGGTCTCTCTCAGGTAACTCCCTGTGGTGGAAACCTCAGCTCCGTAGTGTTCCATGTACGTCTTCAGGGAAAACACTGTGCTCAAGGTTTAGAACATAGGCTTTCATATTCAAAACCTGTTCATGTCACTGCCCCAGAGATGGTCCCCCTGTGGGACAGTGACATGTGATAACAGTTTCAAGAAACTGATGCCAGACTCTTGAATTATAGTGAAAACTTTAACTGCTCAAGAGAATAGATAATAGCACTAACCTGAGTTTTATCTTCAATCCCCATGAGCAAGCCACTCTGGAAGCCAAATTATCAGAAGTTTGTGGGTTGAACTGGAAATCAACAAGAGGAATTAATTACAGGATTTGGATAGTTAATGATAGGAGGCTGACATAGCCTAATTTATGTCTTGTAACAGTAAAGATACAGATATATGTCTTCCAGAAAAGCAAAAAATCGTATCGGTTCCTATAAAAGGTCCTTCCAACATTCAGTCTCTGAGACTGCTTAAAAGTCTCATCAAGTCTCCTTCTGATTGACATCTTCTTCTTCTTCTTCTTTTTTTTAATGTTAATCCATCAAATAAGGCTGATATCAGGAAAAGTTAATAAGAATATATTTGGGACAATTATTTTATTTCATTCTTATTTTCTACTTTAGGTAAAAGGGAGAATCCTTGATATCATCTGCATCTATAACAGATTCTAAAAATAAAATTTTGTTTCTAGGATCTTACATAAACTTTTGTAATGGCTTTGTGAAAAATTTAACTTTTAGTTACTTATAAGCCTCTCTTAGCTTGATTGAATATTTTGAAGAATGAAACATGTCTCATTCATTTTCATTCAGAACATACAGGTGTTAAAAATTTGATTGAATGGATGAATGTATGCATGGCTGAGTAATATTCAACATAAGTAGTGGCTGCTTGCTAAGGTGTTCATATATTTTCCTTGGAAGTTGTTTAAATAGAAGCTGCATGAGCACTTTTTAAAGATGCTATAGGGACCCACTGTTCACGTTTATGTTTAAACTTTGTAAATATTCTCAAAATTCTCAATTATCTTAGAAACTTAATGGAATCCAGTCGTCAATTTAAGAGAGAACAGTGGCTCGGAAGGGGTGATGACATAGGGAATAGCTAATCAGAAAGAAGGAGATAGCTAATACTCCCAACATTAAGTAACTACTTCTTTTATTGAATTTATTACAAAGTTTTTTTTCCAATTTTATTGATATATAGTTGGCATATAACATTTTATAAATTAAACCTATATATTGCAAAGTTGGATACCACAATAAAGTTAGTTATACATTCATCCTTTCAAATAATTAGCATTTGTGTGTGTGTGTATGGTGAGAACAGTTAAGAATGACGTTTTATCAGCTCTCAAATATACATTATAATATTTTAACCATAGTCACCATGCTGTACATTAGAGTCCCAAAACTTATTTATCTGGTAACTGAAAGGATAGTCAAGAGAGGATAGCAAGAAGCTAGAGGAGAAGGTGGAAGATGGACTTCAGGCTGGAATCATGGTATTAAAACTTACTAGCTGAACAAAAAACAAAAACCAACTTATAGCTGTGAGACCTTGGGCCTGTCATTTAACCTCACTGAATGTTCATGTGGTCAACTGTAAAGTGAAGAAATCACATATGCTTCCTAAGATTATGATGGAATCTAAACGAGAGGGGTGCCTAGGTGGTGCCGTGGGTTGAGCATCAGACTTTTAGTTTCTGCTTAGGTCGTGATCTCAGGGTTGTAAGATCAAATTCCATGTGGGGCTCCACACTTGGTGAGAAGTCTGCTTGAGAGTCTCTCTCCC
Organism: Neogale vison; assembly: GCF_020171115.1. Taxonomy (NCBI): domain Eukaryota; kingdom Metazoa; phylum Chordata; class Mammalia; order Carnivora; family Mustelidae; genus Neogale; species Neogale vison. Next base: position 133,239,634 of record NC_058097.1, read on the forward strand.
CTTTTCTCTGCCCCTCCCACTCATGTGCTCTCTCCCCCTCTCTCTATCTCTCTAAAATAAATAAATAAATCTTTAAAAAATAAAAAAACAAAAAAGGATGTAGAAAAGTTCTGTGAGTATGTTCCTTCTGCCATCCTGCCTCCATTCTTCTCCACCTTGTTCTCTGGCATCTTTCTTGCATCTCTTTGATGTTCTGCACTGCTCACCACCTGTTGGTGGGGGAAGTGTAGGTATCAGAAAGGCGCAGGATGCTTCGTGAAATGGAGATGCAGAGGGAAGAGCAAGAAAAAGACATACTGATTGATCCAGGGCCATTTTGGAGAGGAGGGCTGGCAGCCGAGCCCAGCTGTGGGTCCCTCACATCCCTGAAGCTCTGCAGTTCCTCCTAAATGGCTTTCTGTAGACTCTCTCCTGTCTTATCCCTCATTCCTATCAATTGGTTCCCCATTACTAACCCCAGGTTTTATTCCCTGATATTGTTTTCAAGTTTCCTTATGGCAATTGACTAGCTCTGTTTTAGATTATGTCCCCCCGCCCAGGTACATCAATGCTCCTCATTGCCCAGGTTGAATCTTGTTACTCTAACATTTGCTGAGGATAAAATGTACCTTTTGTCCTTTCTTAGATAAATAGTTTTGTTTCCCTTACAAGACACTATTTGGGCCCAAGACAGTATTTCAAATAAGCATTCTTGCTACTTCTACATCTGGGCAACATCCAAATTTACAACTTTGTCATTGAACTGTAAAGAAACCAAGAGAAGGTACCTGGATCCTTGCTTTATCCTTTGGCTGTTGCAGCTGCGTTTGCTAAGTGTGGTGGGTCTGGCATTGTTGCAAAGACTTCCACTGGAGTTTTGATGAGAATCAGGACCAAAGAGTTATTTTTAGAATCTAAAATTAATTTAGTAATCAAATGATTACTGATTTCAAAGGCAATATTTTGTCATACTAGGATACAAGAAGGGAAAACATGTCCTCAGTGTGTATTTACACAAAGCCAGAAATATGTATACAGAAGTAGCTTAATTTTTCAGTATGTTATGGAAAAATCCAGCCCCAGTCTTCTTTTTTAGCTATTTACTGTGGACTGACTTCAGAAACATTTTCTTTTCCCACAAAACTCAGTGGAGATTTTTTTTAAGGTCCAGAAAATAAAAGGATTGTGTTGGAGAACATGAGGATTCTGGTTTTTCTCCTTAACATCTTCTTTTATATTATTCATTACCAGATTATACAGATGTCTTTTTCACCCACTCAGTCAATAGCTTTGTGGGGTTTTGTTTTGTTTTGTTTTTGTTTTCTTGAGTTCTCCTACTATGTGCAAGACAGGATGGACAGAGATCTCACATTTGGGGTGTTTGAGGTCTGCCACAGTACATAGACATTACACATTTAATGTATTATAAATAAAGCACAAATGCAATAAATATGAAAGGATATAAAGAAGGCTTCCTTGAGGAAATGGTGTTTAAACAGAGCCTAAAAGATAAGCCATTGGTGACTAGGTCATTTATTGGGAAGCATCTTTTCAAACACAGGGAAGAGGAACATGTTCGCAGACCTAGGAGAGGCCTGACGTCTAGCAAGGGATGGGGAGAGTGGCAAGGGAAGATGGCAGAGAGCCATGAGAGCTGTGTAAAGAATTTGAATATTTGTTATTACCTTTCATTTCGTAATATTTTGCCATTGTCAAAGTACTTTCATACAAAATGTTACTTGGTTGACCTGGATCTTGCAAATTCAGGTGGGATGATCATAGGAAACACTGGAGGGGTGGGTAGCTACCCATACTTGCAACACAAATCTACTTACTTGAAAGAACCTCTTTGTTGCCAATGTATTTTTAATAGTGAGAAGCTAGTTTAGGTCCTAAATTAGTACTCTATTCTCTATAATAATAGCTAACATTTACATCTTAAGTACTTTATGTATATTTTAATGCATTGAATCTTCTTATCCTTACAGGAAAGCTGCTATTATTATCCAGCATTTCAAAGAAAGAAAAAAGAGGCATGTGCCTAAGGTCACACAACTGGTACATATCAGAGGTGGAATTTAAATAGAGATGTCTGGTTGCAGAGCCCACATAGTGAACTATAATGTGATACATTTTTGGTTTTTGCTCTTGTCTAAACTCTCTTTGCTAGAACCCTGATCTTTATGCTTCCCCCCCCCCAAAAAAAAAGAAAAGAAAAAGTATTGTCTGTGCTCCTTGAAATCTCAGATTTTCTTTTAAACTATAGCTTTCAATTATCCCAAAGAAGGAGAAACTGACATATGAAGAATGTATGTATATATGCATTCATATTAGTGTCAAGATAAATTAGTGTTGATTTACCTGTTAAAGGGAAGATGCCTTTTTGTAAATGATAAGGTTAAATAACAGAAGTTCACACTTACATATTAGAAATTGTTTATTCTCTCTTCTGAACTGTTTTTACTATAGGAACCATAATATTCCTTTGTTCCAGGGTCTCTGTGATTCAGAGGTAAGTCAAATATGCCATCGATTTTCTATTTTAGAACACTTCAGGACATACTTCTAAATAATATAAATCATTCTCCTCCACCTGCCAGTGACTTCTTCCAAACTTCTCAATTTATATATGTATAAGGATTAGCAGAATATAAATGTTTTTATTAAAGTTTATTAGTTTAGAAGAAGGATGTGATTGAAATTCAGTATGATTATGCGTCCCTGGAATTACTCTCTGGAATCATGTTATATAGTCAATCATTACCTGATCAGTGGATATTCTTAAGTAGATACCATGTCACAGATTACTGTGAAGACACTGGATACTCTATGATGATCAAAAAAGTTATGGTCTATCACTTACAGATATTTGAATTTAGTAGGAAAAATAGACATTAAATAAACAATTATGAGTATAATAGCTAATTAACAAGTTCAGGGGAACATAAAACACATTGGATACATTGATCTTAAATATTTTTTACCTCTAACATTCTTTCATTCTATACCTCAGTTATACATAAGTAAGGAGACACATGTTCTCATCCTGAGTCTGTTAGTGGTGTTTGTGTAACCTGAGGAAAGTCAGGGAATCAGAATACTCAAAGCACAAGGGATTGTCATACCATTCTGTACTTCATTTGCCATTATTTATGGAAAGGCAGACCGAGAGGGTGGAGGATGGCCTAGATTAATGGTTCTCAGACCTGAGTGTGTGTCAGATCACCTGGGAGAATGTTAGAACACAGTTTGATGGGTCTCCTTACCTTCCCACAGAGATTCTGATTGAGAATTTGGTCTTGGGACCACACTTTGTGAACCACTGGTCCAGACAATCTTTAAGAATATCTTTTATTTCTAAAGTACTATGCACTTCACGAAATAGGGCTATCAAATTTTCAAAAGCCAGTATCTTGGTAACTGTTTTCTCTCTGTGGTGACTTTATTGTGAATTTTTTAAAAAGTTTTAGTTATTTATAATTCTAATAATATTTTAAACAATTAAGAATGAGTACTCAATGCCAATGATATGTACCCCTCAAATCCTTGAGCTGACAAGGTCTTAAGGAGGTATTTTGGAGGCAATCCAACTAGAGTAGGGTCAACATGAATTTGTAATATGAAAAGTCTTAAGTCATAATCATTTATGTCAGTGATAAGGAACAAAAATTCAACATGTCAGCTCCAGGAAGAAGAAAACAGTTGAATTAAGAAGAAACATTGTGTAAGACTGATGAATCACAGACATGTACCCCTAAAACAAATAACACATTATATGTTAATAGAAAACAAAGAAGGAAAGAAAGGAATAAAGAAAAAAGAAACATTTTCAAGATGATATTGAAAATGATTTTCAAAATCTTTGAGTCAAAATATTTGTAGCATATCAATATACTTTTTGAATCTTTCTTAAAATACATGTAAGGAGGCCCCTGGGTAACTTGGTCCCTTAAGCATCTGCCTTCAGCTCAGGTCATGATTCTAGGATACTGGGATGGAGCCATGTGTTGGGCTCCCTGCTGAGCAGGGAGCCTGCTTCTCCCTTTACCTCTTCTTCTCTGCCTGGCTTGTGCTCTTTCTCTCAAATAAATAAATGAAACCTTAAAAAAATGTATGTAAGGATACAGTAGGAAAAAATGTAAAGAGTAAACAAAAATAAATTCTTATAATGCAAAATATACAATATGGCTTAAGGAGAGAAAGGGGGTTATACGTCTACATAGCCTAAGGTAGGACTTCTCTGGCAAAGGTAAAAGAAATTGATGATAAATACATGAAAATCAGAAGCATACGATGTTAAAAACAAACAATATGGAAAATCACTCTTTCTGGGTTCTAATTTTCTGTTTCTAAAATGAAAATTCTGGAACTGATGACTCCTAATATCTTTTCTGTCTTCAAATTTATACTATGCTTAGTGTTGGACATAGAGCATTAATATTTATTTATTGAATTATGTCATATTTGATGATAAGCCTGCTGGCCAGCAGCCTTTAAATGAAATGTATTTGGCAAGAAAATAGGTAATGGTGTACAAATTATTGTAAATTGTCTTCTCCTGCTGAGACAAAGGCATCATCTCTGCCCTTATTTCTCTCACATTGAGCTTTCTTCTCTCTGTTTCTACTTAGCCATTAAGGATCCAAAGATTTTGTAGAACGGACCAAACCCAAGACAGATTTCAACTTGGATATTTTGTTTGCATGACTACGATGAAAGCCACAGTTGTAAAATAACTGGGTTTATTTGTTTTCTAATTTCTAAAGAATAGTGTGGACTTCTGATCTCGTCCCACTTGGGAAGATAGAATTACCTGGAATATCTGCAGATTTACATTATTTCATAGCTAGCCAAACTCAAGTAGAGTGAGTGGAGTACTTCCGCATAGTACTAATCTAGGAATAAAAGGTGGAAGGTCATAGGATGTCAGAGTTGCAAAGTACATTAGAGATCATTATAAATAAGGCACTCGTTATATAAGTGAAGCAACTGAGGCTTGTAAAGCTTTATCATCTTTCTAAAATCATATTTATATGTTTTATTGGGTGACCTTGCCTGACTGTTGAGCCTAGACAGGAGGCAGAACCATAATAGTTTAAATCATACTAACCAAAAGAAAGATGGTGTAGCTTAATTAATATACAGACAATAGCCTTTAAGGCAAAATTAATTCCTAAATATTTATCACTATGAAACAATACCGCTTTTAAATTATGTATGTAAAATAACATAATTTTAAAATATTAAAAAAACTTAACAGAAGATGACAGATCTACCACCATAATGGGAGATTTCAATATACCTCTCTGAATGATCGGTAAATCAAGTAGATAAAATCTTTAATAGGAGTAAGGAAGATTCAGAAGAATCAAAAAGATATGCATAGAACAGTTCACCCAAGAACATCTTACACATTTTTCTCAAGTATAATGAAAAATTATATAATCATGCCATCTATGTTCTATGCCATAAAGCAAGGTTCAACAACTATTGAAAATTGCTATTTAACACTTTCTGATATTAAAACAATTAAGTTACAAATCAACAATAAAAAAGACAACACAGAAGTATACATTGGGAGATTTTAAAAACATACTTCAAAATTACACATCAATAAAGAAGTTTTCTACCAGATTTTTAAGCTCCAATTAATCTCAATGTAACACAAATAGTTCCAGAGACTAGAAAAAGTGAGAACATTGTTCATATTTTATCAGGTTCATAAAACCTTCAGAGCAAAACCAAACAATTAGAGTGAGAGTAAGAAAAATACAGATCAATCTCACTTAACAAATATAGACGGATAGTCCTGAAAAAGAATCAGTAAAAATATACCAAAATGCACCATTACTATATTGGGTTTATACAGGGAATGCCAGAATTGTTTAATATTAGAAAATCTGTTATTTTAATTTTCTATTTTAGCATCTTATCATCTTACGACATATAAAAATATCAATTCAAAATCTATTAATGATTAAAAACTATTAACTGAATAAGAAGGAAAAATATTTATCTTCATAATAGAAATTTACTGTAGCTTATACCAAGGGTCATATTCAGTGATGAAATTTAAGAAGTACTCTCTTTAAAATCAGAATGTGGCCTGTTACTACTACCTCTATTAGGGATTGCAGTTAGACAAAGGAAATAAAAATATAGAACCGAAAGGAAAAGATGGAGTGAAATTCATAGACAAACTATAGCAATACAGAGTTCAGCATTGTTCCTGGTATGAGCTTATTATACAGAAATCATTGACAGTCCTATATACCAAAAATAACTAATTTATAACAGGAAAATCCCAAAACAAAACAACCAAAAATTCATGGTGTAAAGAAATGCATCTAATAAGAATACATGGACTTATTTTGGAGAAAGTTGCAAAATAGTACTAAGAGCATTAAAGAAGACAGTACAAGGGGCCCGTGGGTGGCTCAGTTGTTAAGCATTTGCCTTCAGCTCAGGTCATGATCCCAGGGTCCTGGGATTGAGCCCTATATTCGGCTCCCTGCATCAGGCTCCCTGCTTGGCAGGGAGCTTGCTCTTCCCTCTCTCTCTCTGCTCCTCCCCCTGCTTGTGCGTGTGCACACGCTCTCTCTCTCTCTCTGTAAAATAAATAAATAAAATCTTAAAAAAAGACAGAATAAAATGAACAGATTAATAATATACATGGATAAGGATACTCAAATATATTAGAAGGTGACAATCCTCCTAAAACTGATCTATAAGTTCAATGCAATGCAATTAACACATCAACAGGTTTGGTTTTGTGGCATTAGACAATCCGATGCCAAAATCAATATGGATGAGGAAAAGGTCAAGAAAAGAACTCATCCTGCCCCCCCAACACCTGCCGAAAACAAGGATGGGAAATGCGCCCTATCAGTTATCAATGTTTATGACACATATTAGAATTTAAACAGTGTGCATATTTGTTCATATGCAAAACTTGATGCATGAATTTTAAATTTGATGTGCAAATTTCAAATTTTAGATGTGACGCATGAATTTGTCAATAGGATGGCTTAGAGCAGTGCACATTTAGCAAGGTGGGGGAGGGGGGCCAGGGAACAGCTCACTGTGGCAGTTTGGAGTATCTTGTGACCGACCTTGTTCAACGTTGCTTACACATGATAAAATAGAGGAATAAGTTAGAGCCAGTTTTATTATTGATTTAAAAGTTTCCTCTTCTGCCTTCTCCAGCAGAAAGCTGCATGCAATGTCTCCGTCCTTGGTGTGCCAGAAACATAGTAGGCATATGTACCAAGCTTGGTATAAAGCTTGGTATAAAGCATTATGTGTTGGTGCAAGAAGAATGATTAGTCTATAACTGGGTAAGGGAAAGTATTTTCATGTGGAAAAAAAATCAAATTAAATTCTAGGAAACATCTTTATAAATTCAGAGTCAAAAAAGTGATTTTTTTTGGGCAAGACAAAAGCACAAATCATAAAGGAAAACACCGGCACAGTTAACTCTGCTGAGAGGGGGGAGAAAAAGAAGGATGTTACTGACCAAAGATCAGTATCCAGAATATATAAGGAATTCCAATAAGAAAAAGACAAACAACCCAGTATAAAAATAAGCAGAGGATATAAACAGGCAAATCACAGAAAATGGACCAGAATAGGCAAAAACATAGGAAGTGATACACAACCTCACCAATTACTAATTAAGGACTCACTAGTAATTAGAGATATAGAAATAACACTACATCTGAGGCTAATGATATACTATGTATTGGCTGACTGAATTTAAATTAAAAAAAGAAATAAAAGAGGTAAGAAGAAAAACAATATATTTTTAAAGGTTTTATTTATTTATTCATTTGAGAAGGAGGCAGAGAGAGGCAGAGGGAGAAGGAGAAGCCCTCTCTCTGCTGAGCCAGCCAGGAGTCCAATGTGGGGCTTGATCCCAGGACCTAGAGACCATGACGCCCAACCGTCTGAGACACCCAGGTGCCCCAGAAAAATAGAATATTCTAAAGTGATCAAGTTACCTGAATTAAGACCTTAACTAAATTACTAGATTTACAATCCTAAATTTTGGTATGAGTATGAAGGAATGAGAATTCTCAGAGAGTGCTATTAGGTATGACTGCTTTGAAAAACTCTAGAGTATAAACTAGTAGAACCACTTTGGAAGACACTTTAATAAAACATAGGAAAGTTGAAAATATACCTGTTCTATGACCTAGTAATCTCACAGTGAGAAATACACTTTAGATCTGTTTTTCTTTTCAGACTTTTTCTTGAAATCACAACACATAGAAAAAAAAAATCCATGTTGCATCAGACAAAGTAAACATAAATGCACGGATGTAATATAATTCACCAGATATTGCTAGCTTCCTGCCTTCTTGCTACATGATCTTTAAGTAAGGCCTCCCTGCTCACGATTCTTAGTCCCATTGAGCATGCGCTTTTGGCCAGTAAATGGTGAGCAGAATAATATGTATCTCTTCTGTGCTAAAGTTTGCCTGCAAGATGTTCTGTATTTTTCCCCCACTATGGCAGTTGGAGATTTTTGAGATGTTGCTTGCTTACTCAGCCTGTGTTCTCAAGTAAGGAGATGTAGAACAGAGCCCTCAACCTACCAAAAATGGACATAGAGACTAACTAATAAATAAGTCTTGGATTTTACCAACCACTAAGATTTTGGAGGTTTTGATCCTGTAGCATTACGTGGCCCATACTGAGTATTACAATATTCTTACTTTTATTATGTACAAGAACTAATACAACTGACCTAAAATTTAGCATATTAAACAAACAAACATACAAACAAACACTTACATTTATTTGCTCTTGATTCTGTATTCTAGTCTGGATCCCACTGGGAAGGTCATTTTTGGTCTCCCAGGTCATTCACAAAGAAGCTCACCTGGAGGTTAGACTGGAGCTATCTGATCAACATTGGCTCTGGTTCCTTGCGCACCACCTCAGTCAGAATGGCTGAACTAGCTTCGCCTCTCTCCATGTAGGATAAATGGGTTTCCTCACATGGTAGCTCAGGTCTCCCAGAGCAAAAACAGAATATGCCAGAGCTCTTCAAAGCCAGCCTTCAGAACTTGGAAAAACCCCAACAACACTTCAACTCATTTTATTGGCTAAAGCAAGTCATAAAGCCAAACCATGTTAAGGGGAAAGGAAATAGATATCATCTCTACATGGGGAGGAGGCATGTACTAGGCCAGGAGGACTTGATGATCATCTGTGTGGACCATCTATAACATTATGTGTTATGAATCTTAGTATTTTATTCTATTCTACTCTAATCTATTTCACTCTTAGTCTATTTTACCATTGTTTAGAATGATAGTCCTGATATAGGAAATTGACTTGATAATACTCTAATGGGTTTAACAGTTCTATAAATACTGCCCTAGAAAAACCAGCACATATGGACCATAACTATAGAAGAGTACTATAATGCCTATTGAAGCATTGTTTGTAAGAGCAAATTTTGAAAACATCTTAAATGTTCCTCAAGAGGGAATTAAATGTGTAACATATTATTTGCTTATATAGTAGAATATTATTCATTGCTTTAAAATGACTGAATGATAGATACATCAAAAAAATAATACATAGGTAGGTAAGTAGATTGAAGGATAGATGTCAAATACAATGTTGAGTGAAAACATCACATTTTTAAATAAAACATGCAGCATAATAGTATTATCTTATTAAAAACATGCAAGGTAATGCAACACATTACTCATGGATATGCAGATGTCCATGTAGAAGATTTCATACCAAATGAATAAAAGCTGTTGCCTTTGGGGAAGAAGGGAGTAGAATGGACGTGAGTAGAGAAATAGGATTTAACATTTTTATATTCTTCCACTGTTTTAATTGGAATTAAAAATAATAAAAGGTAGAAGAAATCAGAAAAGGAGACAAACCTTAACAGACTCTTCACAGTAACAAACTGAGGGGGACGCCTGGGTGGCTCATTTGGTTAAGCGTCTGCCTTCAGCTTTGGTCATGATCCTAGGGTCCTAAGATAGAGTCCCATGTCAGGATCCTTGCTCAGCGGGGAGCCTGCCTCTCCCCCTGCCTGCCACTCCCTCTGCCTGCCACTCCCCCTGCTTGTATTCTTTCTCTCTTACAAATAAATAAATAAAATCTTTTTTTTTTTTTTTAAAGTAACTGAGGGTTGTTGGGGGATGGGTGGGGGGATAGGGAGGATACATGTTGTACTGAGCACTCGGTGTTATATGCGGTTGATGAATCGCTGAACTCTACCTCTGAAGCTAATACTGCACTATATGTTAATTAGTTGAATTTAAATAAAATCAAATAAATAATAAAATGGCAAAATTTTAAAATTTGGGGATGTTGACTAACTTTGTTTTTTCAGTTTGTTTGTTTGTTTGTTTTTGAGAAAGAGAGAGCACACTATTGAGGGAGATGGCAGAGGGAGAGGGAGAATCTTAAACCAGGCTCTGTGTCCAGCACAGAGTCTGACATGGGGCTCATTCATCCGACCCCAAGATCATGACCTGAGCCAAAATCAAGAATCTGATGATCCAGGCACGTGTTTTTCTGGTATTTTTTAAAAACCTGAACAATGAAAAAAATCAGAAGAGCATTTATATAAATAATAGTGGAAATACTTCTTTTTTTCAGATAATTATTTTTATGAATTATATTTTGACTCCTCCTAGAGGGGCCAGAGAGTATGGGTTGGAGCATTGACACTTGTCAGGAATGTTAGAACTTGTGCTTGTGGGTAATTTTTTGTAAAAACTTCCGTTGCACAAAGAACTAGAAAAAGATTAGGTTTGGAGTTCCTATAGAGAAAAGGGGTCAAAGCAAGGAAGTCAATGTCAGCCATTAATCAGTGAATGAAAAGGTGTCAGGAACGGGAGACAAAGCAATCATGAGCTTTGTAGACTGAGTCGGGTAGGAAATGAAATGAAGTTGAGTCAGAACAAGGTCAGTAATGAAGGTCCACAGTTCACGATTCTCCTTGAGAAGAGAACTCGGCGTGCTGAGTTCTGTGAGTAGATAGGCCTGGTTTGAAGACCTGGGGCTGGCGGGATCACATACTACTGTGTTTTCATCCCGAGTCAAGTGGCTGCTGTCAGAGCTTCTCTGGAACACTTTGTCCAGCAACCAAGTTGCCCTTCTTACGGGAATAATCAACATGGGTGCTTAGAGAGTCTCACATGTCGTGAGCTCCAAAGAATAAGCGGCGGTGCAGTGATTTCCTGTTTGGATAAGACCCAGGCCACTTGTTCCCATCAGACAGAATTGGCAATAGTGAGTTAAGGTAATCATGTTAGCCAGCAGAGTCAGCTGGCTCTCATGGATCCTGAGACGCCATGGTCTGCTAGTGGTTGTCTTTGCTCTCCTGACGTGTTTAGTCTTTCTTCCAAGGTAAGAGGGAGGTCATTTAGCGATCAGTCTGAATGAAGACTGGAAGCAGGAGGGAAGTTGTCCATTTTCTCTTTGTTTTTCTCGAGATTTCTGAGAATTACGTGGATCCCAAGAGGTGTGCCCAAGGGAACACGAATTACTGCTGAATTACCAATCAAGGTGAAGAAAGAGAAAATGTCAGGTAAATGTTATCTGTGTGTTGTTTACTTAGACGTTTCCCTGAGGGAAGAGGGCTAAATCATGGAGATTGAGTGAGTGGTTTTGCAGCTCTGTAATTCCTCTCTGCTGACAACTGTCGTTGTAACCTTGTATTTGACATTTAAAAAGCACAGTGCTGAAGAAACATAGTGAAGGTCCTAGAATGACTAGTTCTGCTTTGCCTTACTGACTGCCTCTACCTGAATTTATCATTAATGCACGTTGTCTTTTCTGCTGTGATCCAAGTTTTTCCCAATTTGTGATCTTTCTGCTGGGATTTCTCACTAATGTTTTCTATTGCTACTCTATTAAGGCATGGCTCCTAGAGCATGTTTTGCAAAGGAGAGTCCCCACGTCCCTAATTTTTGAGATCATTTTGGTGGTAGTAGGGAGAGAGGATGGCTAGTCAGCAGTGTTCTTTTCCATCGTGGCTTGGGAAAAATTAGTGGCTTCAGTATTTTTCAAAGAAAGTGTTGTGATCTATTTGTAGGTTTATATATACTAGTTCTGGTCCATTAATGCATTAATTCCTGTAAATATTTACTAAAGATTTATTGACTACCTACCTCAAGTGAGAATTTCACTGTAGTGTGTATGAACATTTGGATTTCCATAATAAATAATCACACACATGAAAAAATGGAACGATTTTTTACAACTCGTGAAATCAGTGGAAGAAAACTGCTTAAGAACTCCAATCTGTAAGCCATGTTTTAGGGTCGCTGTTGCTTTCATAAAGAGCAGATGCCCACACTGAACGAAGCCTAGGAGGGAGATGCATGGCATCTCCAGATCTGCTCTTTTGGCCGTGGAAGCTATCTTTGGGAGTTTTGTTTTGCTTGATAATTTAACGCAGGAAACTTCACTTTCTAGGAAGATAAAGTAGATGCCCTTTTCTCTATTCCTCTCACTAAGCAGGACTAAAATCTCTGGATATTGGGTAAAACAAATGTGAGAAGACTCTAAAAGGTAGTATGTTTTTGTTACTGAAGGTAGTACCTTTAAAAGAAGGCAGACTCCTTAAGAATATGGGAAGCCAAGCACACACATGGTGGTGTGTTCTCTCTCTCTCTTTTTAAATCTCCTTTATTTTAGGCTTAGAGCCAAACACCGCTGGGCAAACCCTGGCTCCACTCCATCTCCGCAGAGCTGTTGTACTATTCCTTAAAAATGACCGGGGTCTTTCCCTGTGAATCTAGTGGCAGCCTCCTACTCTTCAGTACCACGCTTCAGGTGCCAGTTGCCACCTTACTCGTATTGACAAGAGTGGTCAACCTGTTGGTCAGTGTTCAGCTATCTATTAACCTAAAAGAGCTGTTGCTTCTGGTGTCTGCATGGGGAGCAGACCACACAAGGGTTCCTCTAGTTTCCTCTCGCACCTCTAGGATACATCCCTTATGTATCACTCTCTTTGTCCATCTTTCACACCTATTCTCATGTGAAGTGATGGTATTTGTGAGATAAGTTGTGTTTTTCTGGGCAACTTGTGAGTTTTAAAACACAGGGCTTGAGAACTCATGTCCTAGAGGCACAGAAGTTAAAACAAACAATCCTTAGGAGAATTGAAATTAGGTACATTTTTATTTTTATGGATACAAATGCAAAATGATATCTTATATTTTGTGTTTTTAATGAGGACCTTAGAATCAGAGAAATGAATGTGTGCATTTATTAAAAACGTGTTGAGAGAGGCTCATATTTTTGGATTATTCTCTAACTCCTTTTGGGTTTATGAAACCTGCCCTAGGCTGTTTCCTTGGTGTGGCTAACCATGAGAGTGCTTGCAATATCTGTTTTCCTCCTCTACCTTACCCACAGAAAAATAAAACCTGTTTGAGATGGTAATGAATGGGCTGAACTAAAAATCCTTGCTGTCCTAGTTTTTGTGGCAGGCAGTGTGCAGGATAGCTATGAGATACAATCAATGCCGATGAGATGTGAACGGGATTACACCAAGACTTCCCAAGAAAGCTTGATCTTCCCAACTCCGATGCTGGACCCCCTTCCTTCCGTTCTTGCCTTGAATGCCAGCATGGTGGCTTCATCTCTAAAAGCCACTTACAAATCGTGATAGAAAGTCCAAGAGAATCACAGACACATTTACCCTAACACTGAAGTATTGAGCCAATGCCAGGAGCCACTTACTTCCAGACTTTCATTTTATGAGAAAAACAAACCCATATTTTTTAAGTCAATGTAGTTGGGGCTTTCTGTAGCCTGCAGCCACATAATAGACTGGGCTTATTGTAAATGTCCACAGGAGATTATGTTCTTTTCTAAAAGATAGAAGGATCTCTCAGTTCAATAAGAATTGAGACAAACTTTCACAAGGGAAGTCTGAGGATGTAATCATGGAATAGGAAGAAATATCTAAAATAACTCCAAGTCAGAAATTAGTTGGCTGAATCTGAGAGACATGTAAATCATGTTGGGTATGTGAGCATATAACCCTTTTGCCCTCCCTCGGAGAGACATTATATAGCTTGTGTCAGATTTTAGATTGTGTCTCCTCAACACCAGTACTGGAAAGCAGTGAATAAATACTTTCAATGAGTAGTAAGTGCATACTGCTTCTGAACATACTATGCAACATTGTTGAGAACTTCTTATCCTCTGACCTCATTCTGAGGTGTTAGAATATAAAATATCCGTAAGAGATTTTCCTTGTACTTAAGGAAATGGCAGTTCAGTGCATCAAGTTTCATGTAAACAGGTAATCTGAATGTTGTAAGCAATATCTTTTTTTTTTTTTTTCTAACATACTCAAGGACAAATTACCAGAGTTGGTTGGTGGACTTCAAACTATGAACATAGCAAACAACGATAGTAACTGCAAAGCACAGGCTCCTACAAAGACAAGGGCGGATATATAAGGATGTGAGAGTGGTTAATATGTAAAATATAAGAGAAGTGTTGGCAAGAGTGGAGTTAGATTTAAATTATGAAGGGTGTTATATAGTGAGCTAAGAAGTTGGGATTTTAGGATTTTATTCTACTGGTAATGAGGAATTAACATGGATAGCTAAGCAGTGAAGTGAAAGCTCAAGGCATTTGGCTTGGGACTCAGAGTAGTTAGATATGGATGAGTCCTTAAGAGGGACATTATGTGATATCTTATGAAAAGTGTAAGAAAATAAAATAGCATTATTGGGCTTGCAGCACTTTTGGGTCATTCACAGATATGCATTGAGTGGCAAAAAATCTGAGTTGCCCAGCACGCATGGTACCAGCTGAAAGTGAAATAAGGTGATGCTCTGCCTTCTTGTTCTAGCTTTTGTACTGTCAACAAGTATGCTTTTCACAATCCAATTAGTGCTACATTTCTCCCATTTTGTGCTTTCTGTAGTTGATTTCACTGTTAAAATGGCTCCCAAGCACAATGTCAAAGTGCCGTCTAATGCTCCTAAGTGCAAGAAGGCTGTGGAGTGCCGTAAGGAGAAAATGAATATCAGAAATGCTTTGTTCAAACATGAATTTTAGTGCTCTCGGCTGTGAATTCCATGCTATTGAATCAATACTATCTATTAAATATGGTGTCCTTAAACAGAAACACACATAAAACCAGGTTATGTATTGATAGATTGACAAAAATGTGACTAGAGGCTTACAGGAACCTAACCCTGTTTTTCCCTTTGGAGCACTGGTTCAGCATTTGCTAATTTATTGTTCATAGCAATTTTATAGAACATAACTATTAAAAGTGAAATCGACTTGTGGGGTGCCTGGGTGGCTCAGTGGGTTAAAGCCTCTGCCTTCAGCTCAGGTCATGATCCCAGGGTCCTGGGATCGAGCCCCGCATCAGACTCTCTGCTCAGTGGGGAGCCTGCTCCTCCCTCTCTCTCTGCCTGCTTCTCTGTATACTTGTGATCTGTGTCTGTCAAATGAATAAATAAAAAATCTTTAAAAAAAAAGAGAAGGCATCAAATATTAAAAAGAAAAAAGAAATCGACTTGCATATATGTTGACCTGGAAGAGACATTTGAAATGATCAAATTCAGTGCCTTTATTACACAAAAGAAACTGCAGTCTGAAGGTGTAATACAAAGTACCCAAGACTGTATACTTATTTGTCACTGAGATTGGATCAGCATTAGGACTCTTAATTTCTTCTTCAGTGGTTTTTCCACTTCACAACAATGCAAACCTTTAAACAGAGTACTGCCGTGGATGGAATATTTGAATCAGAGTATTAGCTCATTGGACTTCCTCTTATTAACTGGAAGGAGAACTGATAGATATATGTAATGAATTCTACACGAGACACTTAGTTTCTGCTCTACTCCCCTGCCTTCATCAAGATTGATAGTAAACTTGTGTGATTTCAGTCTAAATTTAGATAGACTCAGGACCTAAGAGCCTTTTAAAGATGACTGGAAGGAACTCTCATGCGTATACACCTGGGCTAGTAGAAATACCATGTTTCTAATACCAACCATCAGCCTTTCGGGAGGTTATAATCCAGGATAGGAGTCAACAAACTATGACTATAGATCAAATTTGTTCCATATCTGTTTTTATAAAGTTTTATTGGAACTCACCCAATATTTGTTTATGTATTATCTATAGCTATTTTCATGCTGTAACTGTGTAACTGAGTAGTTGTAACAGAAATTGTATGACCCTTTATATTTAGTGTCTTGCCCTTTATAGAAAACTTTTGCTGACCCATGTTCCAGCCTATAGCCTGAACTCCGGTGCCAGTTTTCCATGTGAACGGTTTGTGGTGACAGTCTTTGAACACATTTCATCAGTTGTTTTGCCCTTAACTTGTAGTTTGAGATATTCCATTGAGGAGCCTTATCAAAGTGTCTAAATGACATGAGAGGATTATCGTTTGCTATTTGGTGTCATCCAAAAATCTGAATCAATTTTACAAAAGTGATCCATAACTCATTTTAGCACTTACTGAATTACATGTCAGTCACCTGACTTCCT
The DNA here is from genome assembly GCF_020171115.1 of Neogale vison. Taxonomy (NCBI): domain Eukaryota; kingdom Metazoa; phylum Chordata; class Mammalia; order Carnivora; family Mustelidae; genus Neogale; species Neogale vison. Next base: position 133,256,134 of record NC_058097.1, read on the forward strand.
CAGCTCAAGGACTACAGTGGTAAGATTCTAAATCTACAAGGCATTGCTTGCGTTAGCCCATCCTTACCAGCTGTCAACACTACCTGAACCAATTGTTATTGTGGTTGTCAGAGCTGACATTCGAAATCAGCAACAGGACAGAATTAACTTCCCAAGTGTCTTTCCTGTTGCACAAGCATATGTAAGAAATGCTTTTATTTAGCTTAGTGACATTTGCTACCCCAGTACTGACAAAACATCGTGTCTAAACAAATGTTGATTGCACAGATTCATCTTCCCATGATAATGAATGTTAAACGCATAGAGATAATTATATAATAATCTCAAAACCACACACAGTGATTTTTGCTTAATGGAATTACTTGGGAAAGAGTGTTTTAATTTTGTAACCTGACACTTCAGTGAAAAGAATACTGTGGTAAACATTTTAGCAGCGCTTCTTCTATATTCTGATTCTTGTTGAAATGAGCATTGTCTGAATGGAGGTTTTCTCAGCCTTTAAAAATTTCTTTTCTTAATTAGCATATTATGGCTAAATTAGCACATCATTTCACTTTCTTGTTACTCTCATTAGATATCTTCAGTAAGGAAGGTTTAATGTTCCAAATGGGTATTTTATTAGAATTATTAATTTGATAAAATCATTGTCTTTGAATGTGCTAGGTCTGGAGTAGAGATAAGTAGGGTAGTAGGGCTTCGGGTAATCAGACAAAGTTGAAAAACTGCTATTCTCTCCTGGATATAGACCAGAGAATATTTTTTTAGAGACTCTTCCCCTCCACCCCTGGAATCGACACAGAGCCAGAGGGAGAGAGAGAGAATCTTAAGCAGGTTCCACATCCAACATGGGACTCGATGCAGGTCTCAATCCCAGGACACTGAGATCATGTCCTGAGCTGAAATCAAGAGTCAGATGATTAGCCAACTGAGCCACCCAGGCACCCTTTCCATAGAATATTTCTAAGGGTTATAAGAATAGTAGAGCAGGAATGAAAAGAAAAGCATAACCATGGGTGAGGAATGCAGAAAGATAAGATAGCATAGGTTTGAACCTCATTTAGAGGAAGGAATGACAAGGTTATGGGTCAAGACTGAGGGTGAACATACACAAAAATTAACTCAGGATGTATTTAAGATTCAAATGTAAGACCTAAAATTGTAAAACCTAAAAGAAAATATAGTGGGTAAACTTGACATCAGTCTTGGCAATGATTTTTTTTTTTTTATTTGACACCGAAAAGCAAAGGAAATGAAAGGAAAATAAATAAGCAGGATCATGTCAAACTAAAAAGCTTCTTCACATGGAAGGAAAACAGTCAACAAAATGAAAAGGTGACCTATGGAATGAGAGAAAAAATTTACAAACCGCATATCTGATAAGGGATTAATATCCAAATATACAAGCAATTTGTACAACTCAATAACAAAAAACCAAACAACTCATTAAAAAATGAGCACTAACTTGAATAGACAATTTTCAAAGGAAGACATACAAATGTCTAAGAGGGTTAAGCCTCTACTTTTGACTCAGGTCATGATCCCGGGGTCCCAGGATTTAGCCCCGTACCGGTCTCTCTGCTCAGCAGGGAGCCTGCTTCCTTTCCTCTCTCTCTGCCTGCCTTTCTGCCTACTTGTGATCTCTGTCTGTCAAATAAATAAATAAATTTTTAAAAAAATAAGTTTAAAATAGAATTGCCATATGACCCAGCAATACCACTCATAGGTGTATATCCAGAGGAAACAAAATCATTACCTTAAAGAGGTACCTGTATTTTCAAGTTCATTGCATCATTATTCACAATAACCAACATATGGAAACAACCTAAGTGTCCATTGACAGATGAATGGATAAAATGTGATAGATGATTGATAGATGGATGGATAGATAGAGACAGAGATATATGTACACACAAAAGAACGTTATTTAACCATCAAAAGGAAGGACATCCTGTCATTTACACCAACATGGATGAAACTGGAGGGTATGATGCTAAGTGAAATAAGCTGGACAGGGAAAGACAAACAACACATGGTATCACTTATATATAGAACCCCCACATAAAACTCAGAGTATGAAAGGGGTTTCTAGGGTCTGGGGATGGAGAAAATAGAGAAAGTTGGTAAAAGGATACAAACTTCCATTATAAGATGTAAAGGGTCTGAGGATCTAATGTCTCACGTGGTGATTATAGTTTTTAACACTGTATTGAATAATTGAAATTTGGTAGCAAAGTAGAACTTATATTTTCTCCCCAAAATGAAAGAAAATAAGTATGTGAGGTGCTGGATCTGTTAATTACCTTAACAGAATCCTTTTACAACATAAATATATGTCAAATTATTGCATCGTATGTTTTAAATATCTTACAAATTTTTTGCTCAATTACACCTCAGGAAAGCTGGGGAACAATGAATGAGAGTGAAGACATAGGATGGGCTGGGCAATATTTATAAAATAAATTGTGATGTGCAGAAATAATCATGTTACATATGATATACATTTAAGAAAGGTAAGAGATTAATTAAGGCTACTGAGGATGCCTTGGCATTGGGAAAAGTGGGCTATTTGAGAAGAAACACAAAATATGAAGATGAGCATATTTAGGATATGAGATTGTACATCTAGATTCCACAATTTTATATTGGGTTAGTTGACCTACGGTTCTAGTTGTAAATCACCAAAAGCAAACATCACTCTAAAATGCCAAAGGACATGTGCAGTTGTGATCAGAAAGGAAGGATTGTCCATTTCAAAGCTGTTCTTTTGTGTAGTCTCAGCTGACCTTAACTGACTAAATTTTTTACCCTTTCATAGGCCAGTGGTGAAACCAGTGACCATCCTGACAATGGTCTGTGACAGCAAGCTCATTAGCATCATGAATTTCATCTTTCCAACCAACTAGCCTTGAGTAAAAAGTCAGTGGAGTGCTGCTCTTCTGAAGGTCCATTGCTCAGTTCCTAACATCATGGACTTGAAAGTCAGAAAGACAGAAATTTTATATCCAGCTTTGCCATTTATTAGGTCTGTGACTTTGGGCACTTGGCTCAACTCCATCCAAACTACAACACTTTATATTAAGATAAAAATAATAATTCCCAGGCTTAGGTTTCTGATTTTTTTTTAAAGGAAATTACCTAGAGTATAGGAAGCATTGATAAATCAGTTATTATAGAAATGAATAGTTTCACCCTTTGAACATGATCTTGGGCTATATTAAGGACAAAATAGTCTATATTCTATAAGCAAATAATGGAGATAAGCAAAGATGGGCAGAACAGCTGGAGTCTTCCAAGGTGCTCTTTGAAACCAGAGTTGAACAAAAATTTATTTTTTTAGATTCTAGCATTAATTTGATGTTCTCATGGCTTCAGCAGAGATCCATTGCTATTATACCATACCATTTCACCAGATGTGGTTTTTAAATCTGTGTGCGGACCCAAAAGATGACTTTGCAAGATGCGGATTTATATAGAATTCAGTCTCTAATCTCTTTACAAATAGATCTAGACAGCAATTTGTGACACAGTATTTTGCTCAAGTGAGCCTTAAAGCCCGTGTTCATCAGGACTCAGCTTAGTACTACCAGATGCACTAATAAGTACATTTTAGGAATGCTCCTTTTGAGAAAACAGAATCTGTAGATTAAAGTTCAATTGGAAGGTTGTGACTCAGTCTCTCAAGTGTGCTGTCTGTGAAGTAGCTCCTTAAAGCAAAACAAAACAAAGGAAAAGATTTCACAGTCAAGTTTAGCCACTAGGTTTCTAAGGAATTAGAACTATGCCTTGATGTCAATGTGGTTTTTTTTATTTTATTTTTTTGCTGTTGTTGTTTTTTGCTTGTTTGTTTTTGTTTTTGTTTTTGATTTTTTTAGAAAATTGTCATATGTTCTAATGAATAAGGCAGATGTGGTCCATATACACTATGGAGTATTATGCCTCCATCAGAAAGGATGAATACCCAACTTTTGTAGCAACATGGATGGGACTGGAAGAGATTCTGCTGAGCGAAATAAGTCAAGCAGAGAGAGTCAATTATCTATGGTTTCACTTATTTGTGGAGCATAACAAATAGCATGGAGGACATGGGGAGATGGAGAGGAGAAGGGAGTTGAGGGAAATTGGAAGGGGAGATGAACCATGAGAGACTATGGACTCTGAAAAACAAAGAGGGTTTTGAAGGGGTGGGGGTGGGAGGTTGGGTCAGCCTGATGGTGGGTATTATGGAGGGCACGTATAGCATGGAGCACTGGGTGTGGTGCATAAACAATGAATTCTCTTACACTGAAAATAAATTAAAAAAAAAAGAAATTTGTCATATGTATATGAAGTAAAAAACAACTTCACTTTGGCAGTCCTTTGTTGCCTTATTCTTTTAGAGCTTTTTAATTACGCTGCCTTCCTTTGGGTCCTTAAAAAGAATCTTCTCCAAACTTGCATGATTTGGTGAAGCAATGATTCCATATAATTTTATTTAAAACAAGAAATTTTAGGATTTGAGAAAGATATCTTCCAAGGCTTTCTTTGATGGCAGAGATTGACCTATACCAGGATTTTCAAAATTGACCTCTATAGAACTCTAGCTGCTCCTTAATATTGCTCCATGAGAAAGAAGGTAGTAACATCATCAGATTTAATTTAGGGATTATGTTTGATTTTTATACAATCTCATAAAAAATTGTGAGAAGCTTCACGCTAGAGAAACTTGTTCGCTCATGTTTAACCCATGGTTTAACTCAGTGTTACCCCCAGTTTTTCTAAGTGTATATACAGAATATACCTTTCTCTCCCCAGCTACAATTTATTGTCCCCTTGTGAATTTATTGTTCTATGAGGGTATACTTTGGGAAACATTAATCTACCTGTCATTGACAAATAATTGCAGAAAGATGGAGATAGATATTTAATTAATTACCTTATCACATAGAATGGGGTGGCACCCTTAACTGATGATAACTTTGTGTCTACTTTTCTGTCAGTCCATTCCTTCTCTCTGTGATGTGGGCTGCGTTTTGTATTGGTGACCCTAAAGAAACGGATTAGTTTGTGCTGAAAATAACCTTTCTTACCCAGGAAGATGGGGTGATTTCCACCTTAGGCTGTCTCCAGACAATTGTCCAGAAGGCTTCCATCCCCTTTAGATTTCTCTTTAGTCTTTTTCTCTCTCATGATTCTCTTTGGATCTTTTTAAAGCAGGTGCGGAAGTACAGCACTAATGTTTTCTATTTTTTCAACATCAAAGCCCATCTAAGTTATTTTGCATATTGTTTCAAATTCTATATTTGGATGGTTGTTTTTAATTTCCAGACTATATCATCTTACACTACCAGCCATTGACTATTAGCATGTTTGAATAGATAATTACTTTATCAAGTCTGCTTTGCATTTAGCTTCATTCTTTTCCGGTTTAATTACTTTTTTTAAAAAAATTGTCACTTTCTGCAAATGTAATGAAGGCATCCTTCATTTAAAACACTGATAGAATTTTCAAACATCTCAGATTCCAGATTCAGCTCTCCACATCCACTCGTGCTTCTAAAACAATTTCCTCAAGGTAGTCCCATTCACTCACCAACCAATCTTTGGAGTTAACCCAAGTATTGAAGTTTTTGAGTGCAAGTTGTCAATGTCACCCCTCTTTACATCTTGGACCCATGAAGTGTCTGTATAGAATATCAACAAACAGTATCAGAGAAGTATGATCTAGACCATATCTTCAGAGCTAACTTGTAAAAATACCACTTGAGAAATAACAAATGCCATAGGGGATCCCACAAATTTTATTTATTGTTTCTTCCTTATTTACAGAGCTTGTTTTCCTATGATAATAAGAAATTAGTCTGTTATACACCTTCATTTCTGCAAGTCGCATTACCTCCCTGCTAAATGTGTACTGAGCTGGATGGCTGCTAGTTTGCATTTTTATAAAATTTATTTATTTTTTCCTATTTTAACATTTGTAAAGTCAGTTGAATCTTATAATTGATGGGATCCTAGCATTGAGTCATAGTTTAATTGGCAGACATTTTTCTTTCTTAGTGATGCATACAACAATGATGAGTAGGATTCAATAGAGATTTGATGAAATACAGTATTTTAATGCTCCCAGTATATAGAGAACAATGCTTTGTGCCTGGGCATGATGAAGTTCTTAGAGAAGAATTATCAGTTTCTCATGTTTATAAAGAGTTCTCACACACATTGGATCATGTGATTAATATAAAGACAATGGAGTTATTATTAGCCTAAATTTGTACCTGGCAAAAAATACATCCTTAAGTGACTTTCCCAAGGAAATAGATTCACAAGGGCAGGAGCCTTATTTATTTTATTTAGAGAGCACAATATAGTGTTTGGCATATAGTGGGAACTTCATACATATTTGTAGAATGAATGGAAGAATGAATTTATACTCAAGTTTAACTTATTCTCATTTGAGTATTTTTCTCTTTCCTTCAAAACATTGGTGCATCTGCCTCATCTCTCTCTAGTATTTTACTGTCTCTCACACATGATGAACTCATTACGAGGCAAGATCAAATAAAAACACATTTCAAAGACCTATCGTGGGGTACCTGGGTGGCTGAGTTGGTGAAGTGTTTGCCTTTGGCTCAGGTCATCATTCCAGGGTCCTGTGATCAGTGGGAGCCCACTTCTTCCTCTGCTCCTGCTTTCTCTCTCTCTCTCAAATAAATAAATAAATAAAATATTAAAAAAATAATTTAAAAACCCATCATGACTATGTATTCAACATTTAGATTTGGAAGAATTTTAAGAGATTATTACTCCTATCTTCTTCATCCTAAAGAAAAAGCACGCCAAGGACACAAGAAACCTAATGATTTCTTCAAGTTTATATGACCAGGACGTGGCAGACTTCAGCTTTGAATCAGGCATTCTGGTACTTTGCATTACACTACCACCATGTCCTCTATATGGTGGTCTAATAAAGCCGGTGAATCTTTTGTCTTCAAGATTAGTTTGAACTTGCAATACATGTGTCCACATTGCTACAACTTACCCCTTGAGGGCCTCACAGGAGCTTCAAACACATATTTTGCAAAACAGAATTTATTATAGCTCATTCAACTTTGCACTGCCTCCTGTATTCCCATCTGGGCTAACAGAAGACCCACTTTTTCGGTCAATCTGGTGCAGCACTTCAGAATCATTCTTGATTTCTCTCTCTCCCCATAGCAGTGTAACTGCTGAGTCTTGCTAATTTCAGAAACTACCCATTTCTCACTTCTGTCTCCTATCCCACATGTCATGGCCTGGTTTTAGGCCATTGCTGTCTCCATCCTAAAATATCATCGTGGTCCCTACAGGGTCCTTCTTCTCTTGGGTCTTATCCTCTGAAATCTATAATATAAAATGTATAGTAAAAAACCTATAAATTCGAAAATGATCTCAATTCTCTTCTCATTCAAATTTTCTACTGGTTCTTTACCTTCAGATTTAAATCCAAGTCCTCAATATGACCTATGAGTTCTTGCAAAATCTGGCTTCTGCCTGACTCTCTGCTCTGTCTCCCAACTGAACCCACACCTCATAGTCACACCAGATGTTCAGGCACAGTGATTAGGAACTCTGCTCTGGAGTTTTCAAAGATAGAACCAATTCCTAGTTCTACTTTACTAAGTGTTTAAGTTTATTTTAAGTGACTTAATTTACCTAGGCCTCGGTTTCCTCATTTTCAAGGTGAAGCTAACAAGGTTCCTATTCTATTACACTGTTGTAAAGAATAAAGGTGATAATCTATGTAAAATATTGATTATATACCTGACACATGCATTTTTAGCATGCAATACATATTAGCTATTATTATATGTTATGGTTCTAGGTCTTTATTCATGTAGAGTAGCTTTCTAGGAATGTAACTCCTTTTTGTTTTAGCTTGAGATGTTCTTCCTCATCACTGAAGACTCAGTCCAGTCCTTACTCAACTTGAAAAACTTCCTTAACAACCTTTCCCAAGCAGTGTTCTCTAGCATCTATGAGCATCTTTATCCTAACACTGTTCATGCCACACATATTGACTTATCTGTCTGTCCAACTACACTGAGGGCAACTTGTCCTTGAGGGCAATTGTTGTGGCTTTTAACTATGTCCAGAAAGTCTAGCATGGTGTCTGAGACAGAGGAGTTGCTTGAGAGATATCTGTTGTAATTATCTTACAACCATGAGGGCAGGATATCATTACTGAATCCCCAGCCCCTGACTTATATTTGGCAGACAAGTTGATAAATATCTGTTGAATGGATAAATTAGTGGATTTAAAGATGAATAAATACTCCTGTGACTAAGACAATAGTGCATGTTAATTACATACTGTAAGACAATACTGTATGTTAATTCAATAATAATGGTAAAAAGAATCATAGGGAGTAGATGTAGCATATACACACAGTGGAATATTACTTACACATATAAAATGAAATCTTGCCATTTGGGAGAACACGTGTGGGCCTGGAGGATATTGTGATAACTGAAGTAAGTCAGACAGAGAAAGAGAGGTACCTTATACCACTTATCTGTAGCTCTAGAAAACAAAATGAAGAAACAAACAAACAAACAAAAATTAAACTCTTAAATACTGAGAACAAACTGATGGTTGCCAGAGGGGAGGTGGGTAGGAGGATGGGTAAAAGAGATAAAGGAGATTGATAGTTAGAAACTTCAAGTTATAAAATAAATAAGTCATGGAGAAGAAAAGAACACCATGGAGAATATAATCAATAATATTATAATAACATTTATGGTGACAGATGGTGAATACACTTCCTGGGTGAGCCCTTAGTAATGTTTAGAATTGATGAATCAATGTTTTGTACACCTGAAACTGAAATAACATGGCATGTCAATTATACAGGAATGGATGAATGAATGAATTTTTAAAAGGTGAATACTCCCTTTGCTAGTTTTCTTCTTCCATGTGCAAGGGAGGAAAAACTTTTCCTTGACCTTCTTAGGATTTTTGGCTAAGCCTGAACATTAAAAACAGACAAGGACAGAGTAATTGGGAAAACACATGTACATTTACTTATTACAAGTTTTACATGACATGAGAGTCTTCATAAGGAAATGAAGACTCCAAAAAGCTGTTAAGCTTAAGCATTTTTATACTAGGTTTGATGAAGAGTAGAAAGTTGTGGGAAAACAAGATAAAAACAAAAGTATATGAGGTAAATAAGAGTAGACAGCTGGGGGAAGTTCAGCAAGGCCTGTTGGTTCCCCTCCCTCTTTAGAGATGAAGATGCTACTTTCCTCTGGGTAAAAGGAGGGCATCTCTCACATGAAGGTCTTCCAGCCTGTTTCAGTGAAGAAGGGGGAGAGGTTAGAGAGTCCTTCCTGCACCTGCCATGGCTCAGATTTCTTTAACTAAAAATTCCCTATGCCAAGGTGCCATACTGGGGGGTCATCACGGCATCTCCCAAAAAACAAAACAAAGCAAAAAACCCACTCTGCTCTCAATCTCTGACCACCAGTACTCTGCACTTCAGGGTAAAATCCTTGTACAAATGGTGTTCGGGATCCGTGATTATTGTTGGTTTTAGGAGGTGACTGACACGTCTGCCTGTGATTTTAAGGCAGTAATCAGTGTCTGATAAAGATGAGGACTGCTGTGTCAGGAGCATTTGGATGTGCCCACGAGACACTCCCTCTTCCAGAACATTCCTCCTGCCACCGCAGTTGAGTTTCCTCCTGTACCTGTGTTTCCCTTGCAACCCCATCATGCCATTGTGTCACCAGTACAGATACTTGAGGGTTCACGGAACTGCTCCTGGGGCTCAATCAGATGGTGCTTCTGGTGCTACGCTGTGCATGGGGGTTGACTCCATCTGCCAGAATTTCTTCTCTAAAAACCCGTGGGTTTGATTATTTACATGAAAATATGCTAGAGGTACAATCGAGATAATCCCTATCAGAGTATAATTTGGTGTTGCTGTGTGGCATTGTCTTGAGAGCGATCCAGGGCCAAGGACCTCCTCTCATGCCCTTCAAGACTCTGGCAGTTCCTCTCTCATCCCAGATCAGTAGATGTCTTTATACTTGCCTGGTTTGTGCAGTCTGTTTCCCCCACCCCCAACCATTAGTGTTTTCCTTCTTCTTTATTCATTTAGTTTCCCTTCTTTGGCTCCATTTGCGACTCGTTCCCCCTGCTGCTCACAGGACATTATTGTCAGCACGTTTTATGGGCCATTTGTGGGGTCACCGGTGAAGTCTTACAACAGGCGTCTAGATTTAGTGGGGTTTTTTTGGCTTGTTTGTTTTGTTTTGTTTTAATAAGGGCAAATAGAGGAATTGGGACTAAAATTGTCAAATCACTAGAAACTCGGGAAGTCAGATTAATTTAAAATGCATGTGAAAACAGTACATTTGCAAAATTAATTTCTTTGGCACTGTAATTTGATAGCATCTTTTTTTTTTTTCACCTCCACCTGAGAACTTGCTAAATCGTGCCTTGAATTATTAAAAAAGAGAAACTATTGGGTATGAGGCATTGGGCCACACTGCTCATGAATGAAACAAGGAGGTTTGCATTAATATTTGCAGATGATCAACTTTATGGAAGAACACCAAATGACACATTCTGTCTTCCCTAACACTCTGTCCTCTTTCAGATACTCAAGCACCAAGCTCTTCACTACCTCAGATCCTTTGTACGGCTATTCCCCCTGCCAGGAAATGCTCTCTCCTCCATTCTCTGAATTGGTAATCTTTCACTTTCCTGACTGTTATCACCTCAGAGATTTGCCTGACTGCTCTATCTTAAACCAGTTTCTCTTTATCATTCTTATCACAACTCCTTTCCTTCTGCCTTCAAAAGCCCCATTGCAGCAAGCACTTATTTTGTTTATTGGCCTGTGTATTTGGAGTTGTCTGTCTCTTTAAAAAGAATACAAGCTTTGTATATTCTCCGGAGAAAGGACTGTGAAATAATAAGAAAAATATATTTGTCTCTGTGTTAGTTCCAGCTAACATTTGGTCTTTGAACCTGTCTCCTCCTAAAACACTTGTAATTTCCTGAGTGATGGGGATGTCTGGCACAGAGCTCCTAAACCCCTTGGAATTTTCTGGGAGCTAGAGGCATCTTTTATTCTAATGAGGCAACTCTTGAAGTTCTCTCTGGAGAGGGCTGGTGACCAGAAAGTTTAAACCATGATTAGAAGCTTGGGATTTTCATCCCCACCTTTCATTCTCCAGAGAGTGGAGCAGGACTGGAAATTGAGTGGATAATAGATCATACCTATATGATGAAGCCTCCCTAAACATCTTCCAAATCCCAGGGTTTAGAGAGGGTTGGTGAACACATCCATGTGCCAGGAGGGTGGCACAGTCCATCTTCACTGGTGCAGAAGCTCCTGGGTTTAGGAGCCTTCTGGATCTTGCTCTGTGGACTTGTCATCCAGCCAATCATCTGCATCCTTTATCAGATCCTTTATCATATAATACACTGGTAAATGTAAGCATTTCACTGAGTTCCGTGAGCTGCTCTAACAAATTATGAAACCCACAAAGGGGTTGGAACCCTGATTTATAGCTGTCAGTCAGAAGTACGGGGGACAGGCTGGGACCTGCCAATGTTATCTGCAGTTTTGTGGGACTTGAGCCCTTAAGGTGAGGGATCTGAGACTAATTCCAGGTAGATGGTGTCAAAACTGAAATGATTTGTACACACCTACACAGTCAGTATGGGAATATGTATGGCCAGAAGGAGTGGCGAAAGCAATAGAAATAGTGTCAAGAGAAACTGCATTTTTCCCTATAGGATCTCTCTCTCTTTCCATAGTATTCCTAGTGGCCAGCCAGTAGTCAAACTCCGTATACAGTAATGTGCTATGCACTGTTGCAAATACTTTCCATGTAACCCATTTACTTTTACAACAACCTCACCAAGGAGATACTATTGTTATCTTTATGTTAGACCTAGGGAAACTGAGGCACAGAAAGGTCAAATAACTTATCCAGTGTCACACAGCTCATATGTAGATTAGCTGGAATTCAAACCCAGGAATTTGGTTCTGGAATCCATGCTTGTCAAAGATAGTCACAGAGTTATATATGAGAAGTTAAATAATAAAAGAAAATGTTCTAATACAAAGGTACGGGATGCACTGGAGTGATGGTGAAATGTCTCCAAATAACTTGGAAACACCAGCAATAATGATGTCCTGAGTATCATCTCTGAAAGAGAAGGATTTCCAGGCCAGCTAAACTATGTAGTTATAAGCATTAAGGTATTGTTAAGGCATTAACATATCTAAAGAAAGAATGTGTCAATCATAATGGAAATTATTCTGCAATGGAGATAAACAACACAAAAAGGAGAATTAAAGAGGTGGTATCAAGCTAAGGAAATCTCCCTCCCCCCCCCAATCTGGAAAGAAAGATGATAAATTGATCAACACCTTACAGGTGTTCTTTTCTCTCTGTCTCTCTCTCTCTCCCTCACTCTTTTTTTCCCCCTGTGATAAAATATACATAACATTAAGTCAACATTTTAACAATTTTTTAAGCGCTCATTTTTAAAGCCTCAGCTGAGAATTCGTATAGCTAATGAACAGCAATTAATATGTATATGCCCTAACCATATGCTTATTTTTCAAATTTTTGGTTATATACTAGGTTTCAGCAAGCATAATAGGGAGCATAGAGGTGGGAGCAAGTTGGATGGAGAGGTAGAGGAGCGACTGTAAGAGTGCTCTCTCTGCATAATAATCATCAGACTGAACTCCAGTATGAGCTGGGGGTTTTGCGAATAACAGAAGGGTTAGCAAAATATTTATCTTCCTAGAATGAATGAAGACTTTTCTTTGGGAAGACATCACAGATGTCCTATCCAACAGTGAACATTATAAGACTCAGAAGGCATTTGGGGGGCTATAGTAGTGTAGTGATCTTTAAAGTAAACATCAAAAATGTCTTGTTTGTAGGTCTTGCTTAGTTGTTCCAGGTAGAATAACAGACTTGAAGAAATACACTGCCAGGGAGGGAGGTGTGCAATGGATTCTGGGCAAGGGGTGTGAAGTTTCCTAAAAGTCATCATGAGAGATCTATACCGTTTTTAAGGAATAAGAGTGGACCCAAGGACAGGAAAGCAGAGTTAGGGGAAAATGGGTTGATATACCATGCAACTTTAAGTGGTATAGTCTTGCAAAAGGAAGTGATAAACAAAGCATAACATTAAGTAACACCTGGTCATTCATCACCCTCAAATGCCCAGGATCTTAAAGTATCACACTGAGAAGTAATTTCAGTTGTTACAGAAGAAAGCAGCTGGGAGGTACAATCCACTTGAAAGCCAAGGCAATGAACCAGAAACCATCCATAAATAACAGGGAGAGGGACTTCAGAAGGAGGGTCTGACCAGCAACTGGGGCTCTTGTTTTTCAAGCATAGTCCAAGGAAAGGATGGACCTTCCAGTATTCCTTCTGCCTGGTTCCAGTGCTGAACACTAAAACTGGAAACCCTGCCCTTTGTTTTAAGACCACAGTGTATAACCAAAATCTGATTATCAATTAGTTTTCAGTGTAGCTTCCTTATATGAAGAAAATATGCTGCTAAAGAGTGTTTATGCTTGGCCCACTTGGTAATTAAAATCCTATATCAACTAATAAACTGGCATTTTGATAGTAATTTGGTTTGCTGTGTAACATGCCTAGTCCAGGGAGATTGTACAGACCACAGTCTCTTTGTTCTGTTCTCTTTGGACATTGCAATTCTCTTCTTACTGATTCACAGTGATTTTGTACATCAGTCCATATGGCTCTGGCTGATATGAGTCACTTCCTGAAAGATGACTCCATTCTTAATGTGCTGAATAAATCTAGTTTCTGACCAGAGGGTGAGGGCAGACATGGGCTGTGATGTATTCATCATCACCTTGGCTTTGGTTTCTTGGTAGTAAAACTGAGCTCCCCAGCTGAATTTCTTTAGGTTTTGTTATGACTTGCCATTTCTGTAAACCTTCTACCTGTTGTGTTAAAAATATTGCAGTGTAGGGGCGCCTGGGTGGCTCAGCGGGTTAAGCCACTGCCTTCGGCTCAGGTCATGGTCTCAGGGTCCTGGGATCGAGTTCTGCATCGGGCTCTCTGCTCAGTGGGGAGCCTGCTTCCTCCTCTCTCTCTCTGCCTGCCTCTCTGCCTACTTGTGATCTCTCTCTGTCAAATAAATAAATAAAATTAAAAAAAAAATATTGCAGTGTAGGATTGTATGTTCTATTTGTATGAAAGGGATTTCCTGAGCTGTGGAAGCCTTGGAATACCCATTTTCTGACACTTAGAAATGAAACCATTAAGGGGCACCTGGGTGGCTCAGTGGGTTAAGCCTCAACCTTTGGCTCAGGTCATGATCCCAGGGTCCTGGGATAGAGTCCCACATCGGGCTCTCTGCTCAGTAGGGAGCCTGCTTCCTCCTCTCTCTCTGCCTGCCTCTCTGCCTATTTGTGATCTCTCTCTCTATCAAATAAATAAATAAAAATCTTTAAAAAAGAGAAAGAAATGAAACCATTGAGGAATCTGCTGCTTCCTAATGAATTTGTAATTTTTTTAGTGTTACAGCCTAGCACTGAATGAACTCAGCATGGTTTTCTCCATCCCCACAATAGCACCATCTTTATTATGCTGGCTGTTCCAGAGGGAGCATACTCCCAACCCCCTCTTAAGCCAGGCTTTTTGCTCTACTTCTGCAAGCTGTGGGAGTGGCCATCTTGTGACCCATAGTCAACATTTCCTACTCTACAACCTGGATGCTTGTTACTGTTCTGTGCTAATACTCATCTGAAAAAGAATTTGAGAAACAGGAATTAGGGGTTTATAGACCCACTGAATTGTTAAATCATTAGATTTAAACTCTTTAGTCATTTTGACTTTGGATAATTTATTTTCATACCAGAACTTATAATTCTGAAAAATCTCTGTGAGAGAGACTTCCTTTTCTCGACTTTATATTTTAAATACAAAAGAATAACACACACACACACACACACACACATAAATTGTGCTGATACTGATTGAACATCTGGTGTTAAATTTGCCTGTGACATTTATGAAACAGAATAACCTAGCAATTCCACTAGAATTACTTGCATATCTTAGTTATTGTTTATGCATTGGTGCTCTCAAGTTAACTGAAATTCCAATACCTCGTGGGTAGGCAGAACAGAGTCAGTAAATCATTACAGTATATTATCAATTCAGATTCCTTGAAAAAGTAGGTTCTTTATTATTTTTTTGCAAGAGATCTCTATATAACTTTTCTATTTATTTATTTATTTATTTTTATTTATTTTTGGCATAACAGAATTCATTGTTTTTGCACCACACCCAGTGCTCCATGCAATACGTGCCCTCCTTAATACCCACCACCTGGCTCCCCCAACCTCCCACCCCCCGCCCCTTCAAAACTCTCAGATTGTTTTTCAGAGTCCTTAGTCTATCATAGTTCACCTCCCCTTCCAATTTTCCTTAACTCCCTTCTCCTCTCCATCTCCCTATGTCCTCCATGTTATCTGTTATGCTCCACAAATAATTGAAACCATACGATACTTGACTCTCTCTGCTTGACTTATTTCACTCAGCATAATCTCTTCCATTCCCGTCCATGTTGATACAAAAGTTGGGTACTCATCCTTTCTGATGGAGGCATAATACTCCATAGTGTATATGGACCACATCTTCCTTATCCATTCGTCCATTGAAGGGCATCTTGGTTCTTTCCACAGTGACCGTGGCCATTGCTGCTATAAACACTGGGGTACAGACGGCCCTTCTTTTCACTACATCTGTATCTTTGGGGTAAATACCCAGTAGTGCAATCGCAGGGTCATAGGAAGCTCTATTTTTAATTTCTTGAGGAATCTCCACACTGTTCTCCAAAGTGGTTGCACCAACTTTCATTCCCACCAACAGTGTAAGAGGGTTCCCCTTTCTCCACATACTCTCCAATACACATTGTTTCCTGTCTTGCTAATTTTGGCCATTCTAACTGGTGTAAGGTGGTTTCTCAATGTAGTTTTAATTTGAATCTCCCTGATGGTTAGTGATGATGAACATTTTTTCATGTGTCTGAAGCCATTTGTATGTCTTCATTGGAGAAGTGTCTGTTCATATCTTCTGTCCATTTTTTGATAGGTTTATCTGTTTTGTCTGTGTTGAGTTTGAGAAGTTCTTTATAGATCCTGGATATCCACCTTTTGTCTGTACTGTCATTTGCAAATATCTTCTCCCATTCCATGGGTTGCCTCTTTGTTTTGTTGACTGTTTCCTTTGCTGTGCAGAAGCTTTGGATCTTGATGAAGTCCCAAAAGTTCATTTTTGCTTTTGTTTTCTTTGCCTTTGGAGACATGTCTTGAAAGAAGTTGCTGTGGCTGATACAGAAAAGGTTACTGCCTATGTTCTCCTCTAGGATTCTGATGGATTCCTGTCTCATGTTGGAGATCTCTATATAACTTTTAGAAAATGAATGGAAGATACAACTTTTGAATGTATATTGCTCTATGCTTACATATAAATAAAACATTTGGGGCAAGTACCTAAATATCTACAAATTAATGCTATGAGGTCTTGAGATGAGGTGGGAAAAGATGCCTAACAATGGAATGCGCTTAGTCTATCATGAACACCCATTTTTTGGAAGATACATGTTTACAGCTCATGGTGCAAGTTCTTATTCTTAATGAAGAAAATCTTGCAATGAGATGAGGTAAAATGATTTCTGGGATACTTTGGTAAGTGATGTATGCACGCAGAGGTCACAGAAACACATTAGAATAAGCTGGGTCTTCGGTAAGGAGATCTCAGAACAAAAATGTCCCATCGAGTTTTAGCCTGTGTTCCAGATATTGATGTACCTGCCTTTTCTTTCTTATTAGTATTCTTATTTTTTTAAGATTTTATTTATTTATTTGAAAGAGAGAAATCACAAGTAGGCAGAGAGGCAGACAGAGAGAGAGGGGGAATCAGGCTCCCCGCTGAGCAGACAGCCTGATGCGGGGCTTGATCCCAGGACCCTGAGATCACGAAGGCAGAGACCCAAGCCGCTGAGCCACCCAGGCACCCCTCTTATTAGTATTCTTGAGGGGAAACTGGCTCTGTATCTTCCAGGGAGTCTTTGCATAGAGTTGATTTGGAACTCTGGGATATACAAATGGAATTGTAAAGAACATCATTAACATGTCAGTGCCGTCTTTAAAACAGCTGGAGAGTAGCCTTGGGGTATTATTATAGTGAGGTTACAGCTCCTTTTCAAATAAAATTCTTCCTGCTATTAGTAATAATTAAAAAGAGGGAATATTTTCATATCTAACACGTTACAATGATCAAAATACCATGAGACTGGCTTTTTATATGGGGGACATTACTCTCAAAACATCATGCATCTACATGGATACTTGAATGAAATGGAGAAAAAAAAGGGGGGGGGGACTCCGGTTGGTTGGGGTCCAGGCTGTATTCCTGGACTGGATGGTGTTGCTGGCTATGTCCGTGTTCAGGGGTCTATGCGCAGGGCTTTGTGGGTGAATGGGGCCTCAGGACTGAGCTGTGTGATCAGTCAGAGCTGTAGGCTGTAAGCTGTGCCTGCAGCTGGCCGGGGCTGTGGACTGGGCTTCGGCCACTAGGTGTTCTCGGCAGTTGGGCAAGGCTGTTGGCAGGTTTCTCTGGTCAGGAGAGGCCCCCAGCTATAGCTAGCAGTTGAGTGGGCCTAGAGTTTGTGCTGTGAGGTAGGTGGGGTTGCTCTCCGGGCTCCCTGGTTGGGTGTGGCTGCAGGTTATGCTCTGTAATTGAACAGGGTCACTGGCCAACTTTTCGGCTATCGACCCTACTGAGCAACTGGAAAGGGCTGTAGGCTGAGCTTTACTGCTGAGTAGGGTTAGAGGCTGGACTCTTGGCTGGGTTGGGATTTAGGCTGAGCTCTGCCACTCAGGGGTAGTATAGGATGAACTCTGATGACAACCAGGGTTGTTCAGACTCTCTGGATATGCAGGGCCAGAAGCTATGCTCATCAGCTAGGGACAGCTGCTGGCTTGGTTCTCTGCCCTTTCAGGCCTGTAGGGTGGGTTCCATAGCTGTCCAGGTTCTCTGGTCAGGTAAGACTAGACGCTATACCCAACAGTTGGGGAGGGCTCCTAAGTGGAGTGGTAGAAAGGGATCCATGACCAGTAGAGCCTATGGACTTGCGACCCACCTCAGGCAGAACTGCTAACGGAGCTCCTTAGCCACATGGGTCCCTGCTCAACTGTGCAGACAGATAGAGCTGCTGGTTGGAATTCTGTCTATGCACTGCTGCAAGTAGGATTATGGTCCACCAAGGTCTGACTGCTGATTGCTGTAAGCCTCGACCTCTTTCGCCATCCTACCTGCTCCCCAGCGGTTGAGACCCTTAGATTCTCCCAGTGATCCCCATGAGATAAGGACTAAGTGGGTCTCTGAGGAAGTGTCCTGCAAGGCTAGGGGAGCTGAGTTTTCACCTCAGGCTCTCTTTTCCCACCAGAAAAACCATAGGCTCAGGGGTCTGTGTGCAGCTGCTCCTCTTACCCTTTCAGGGGTGCTTCAGCCTTGTCCCTGGTCCTGGTGCTATCATAATCACATTTTATCTGCAGAAGTTCACTTGTTTGTCTTAAGAGAGAAATGAAGTCAGGAAAAGCCAATGTCACCATGTCACCATCTTGATGGGCAATGTTTTCTTTTCTTTTCTTTTAAAGACTTTATTTATTTATTTGACAGACAGAGATCACAAGCAGGCAGAGAGAGAGGAAGGGAAGCAGGCTCCCCACTGAGCAGAGAGTCCAATGCGGGGCTTGATCCCAGGACCCTGGGATCCTGACCTGAGCCAAAGGATGAGGCTTTAACCCACTGAGCCACCCAGGTGCCCTGAAGCGTAATATTTTCTTAAAATAAGAAGCAGTATTTCCTGGGTCTTCTCTTATTAATCTGGAGGAACCACATCTGCTACTTCCACAAAATAATTCTGGGTATATGCAGGCAGCAGTGTTTCTAAATGCTATGGACTCAGTGTCTCAACTGTCTATCATGTTCTCTTTTCTCATTTAACTGTGAAGCAGTCCTTACCTTACCCTCAGATGGCAACTTGAAGAAAAAGGATCTTTTTTATTTCAGTTCAGCTCCCACTTCTGGCTGCCTAGATTCTTCTACAGTCCTAGGAAGTTCTTTAGTACCTCAAGCAAATAAATTATTGTTTACATTTCCCTATCCCTTTTTAAGAAACACCCTGACACTTTGAAATGGTAATTACAGAGTGGTTTAATATAGAATTTTCTCTCTTTTATAAAATCATTTAACAAAAATGTATTAGATTCCTACTCGACAGCACAAGTTATAATGGACCCTGGGGCTACAAAAGGAAACATCATATGGTCCCAACCTTAAGGGAGTTTATGGTACAGTGGGAGAGACAGACATCTAAACACATAAGATCCATTTAGTAAGGCCTGTTCTGATGTATCCAATTTACTTAAGTACTGTACCATGTGCTGGATATACAAAGGTACTTCACTCTGCCTCACCAGTTCCCCACAGTAGAGTTTCCTTTCACCATCTCTCTTTTACCTCCCTCCACACTGGCTCAAAGCAGACGAATTGTGCCTTCTTAAAGTTGACCAAGAAGCAAGTCAGAAAGTCTCACAACTGTATGTTGTCTCTCTACCTCCTCACTCCCAGCCCTACCTTTGCACCTGTCTCTACTCTTCCTCACTCCTGTGTTAGTGCAAGATGTGTTCTGGCTCCAGGCTCAAACTTTTGCTCTCATTCACACTTCCCACATCTCCTCAAGCTGTTGCCCCATCACATATTTATTTTCCCAAACTTAGCCTATGTCTGTCCTTTAGCTTTCTGCCATATGCATTGCCTCATGGATTCAGCTTCAAAGAATACATCTCTCCCTTATTCAGATCCTTTCTGTATCTACCACAGCTTCTAGAAAGCACAGGGACATTTAGATTATACCACAAGTAAATATTACTATGTAACCATTGAAATGGCTATAATTATAAAGGTAAAGGATACTAAGTATTGATTAGTGTACAGACCAAAATGAACCTTCAGACACTGCTGGTGGTACTTTCACTTTGGAAAAATAATGTAGCATTATCTAATACATTAAAGATAGGTACACCCTTTGACAATGTAATTCCATTTCAGAGAATTGACTACACCAGCAGAAGTGTATATGTATTGTTCATGGAGAAACATGAAATACGACGTTATGTATGAAACCACAATATAGTTGAAAAGTAAAATTACCATTAAGTTTACAATAAACACATTGTTATAAATTGATGTAACAGAATATCATGGAGTGATGCAAATGAATGAACAGAATTAAACCCATAGCCAGGGTGATTCTCCCAAACATAAAGGTGATCAAGAAAGCAAGACTCAAAAGAATACATCAAAAGAATACATGTGGCATTAATTCCGTTTATATACTTTGGTAAACAAATAAATTATTTTCTTTAGGTATACATGATTTAGAGGTGAAACTACAAAGAAAAACTATGAATTGATTACTGTAAAGATGAATAGTGGATACCTTTGGTAGGTAATGGAGAAGATTACTGGGGATGGATGCCAGGGAACTAGTTCTTAGTAGAAACAAATTAAATGCCAACTATAAAAATAATTTCCAGTTAGTAAGTAACAATTTCCTAATGAATGTAGGAATCTTGCTCATTTTCACCATTAGTGGAAGAGCACAACTTCATGGGTATGCCTACCAGTGGCCGCTCCTCTGACAACAGCCTGGAGACCTTTTCAGAGTCCCAGGGCCTGGTCTCCAATCTTCACTAACCAGGACATCTAACAGTAACCCAGTTTTCCCTTGCTTCTTCATGCAGAGTAAGTTTCACTTTCACTGATGAAAACATTTCTTTGCCATTAAAGTAAAACCTACGGAATCCTTGTGAAAAAATGAGGAAAGGAGCCTTAATTAAAATGAGAAAAAGAGAGGGGCAAACTAAGAAACACGCTTGACTATAGAGAACAAACTGATGGTTACAAGAAGGTAGGTGGGTGGGGTGATGGGGTCAATAGATGATGGATAGGGATTTAGGAGTGTACTTGTTGCACTGGACACTGGGTGTTATGGGGACGTGTTGAATCACTAAGTTGTACACCAGAAATTAATATTACATTGGAGGTACACTAACTAGAATTTAAATAAAAACATGAATGAATGAATGAATGAATGAAGTCAGGAGGCCCTGAGGGGAGCTCTCCACATAGGAGCCACGCCTTGCAGTTTGCAAAACCCCCAGGAAGATAACCCTTATCTTGACAATTGAGGACACTTTTGACATAGGAACTTCATCTCCTGCCCTTACGACAAAGAAGGAAGGTTGCTCCCTGCGCTAGCAACAAGGCACTAACCACTGCTTACAAGCCAACGAGAAGCTTTCACAAGCACCAACTCTTATTCCTCTCCCCTGAGCTTCTGTTCCAAACAATCCCCCCAATTTCCTCCTAAAACCTAATAAAAGTTCACCTTCTCTTTGTCTCTTTGGACTTGCCTGTGGCTTGCCAAATTGTCCCAAATTCCTCTGCTCTTCCCAAATAAACTCATGTTGCTAGTAACATAATTTGGCTGTTTTATTTTGAAGGTTGACATACTCAATTTTACTTACCTATTAAACACTTAAATGCTTTGCTCCACTTCTCTTACTGTTTTGTAAATATTAAATCATTGTACACTCACAGCAACACTCTGAGTCAGATATTATTGTTACTTCGCGTTTTCTTTTTTACTGATAAGGAAACTGAGGCAAAAAGAAGTCAAGAAACTTGGTCCTGTATCTGGTAGCTTCTATTGCTAAAGGCAGTTTCTACCCTAGGTAGCTCCAGAATGCGGACTTACAGGGACTATACCCTTTATGTGCCCATAATGTGTGTAACTATTTGGCTTAAAGACACATCAAGGTAAAATACACAAAGAAACAAATTTCAGGGGCCCATAAACAGAGTACTGCTGTGAACAGACACTAGACAGCCCCCACCCTTTTCCCCACAATTACCTTTTCTGAAAAATTTCCCTACCTAAGTAAATGGTACTATGTTTCACCCAATTGCTCAGGTTAAAGGAAAGGAAAAAAAAGAAAAAAAGGAACCATCCTCAACTTTACTTTTTCCTTCATTTTCTTCATCTAACTCTTCATCAAACCCTTTTTGCTCTACTTCTAAAATATATTCTAAACAAGCCTGCAGAAAACATACCCTTTAATTTTTTATTTTTATTTATTTATTTATTTTTTTAATTTGTCAGAGAGAGAGGAGCGAGAGCAAGCACAGGCAGACAGAGTGGCAGGCAGAGGCAGAGGGAGAAGTAGGCTCCCTGCCAAGCAAGGAGCCGGATGTGGGACTCGATCCCAGTATGCTGGGATCATGACCCGAGCCAAAGGCAGCTGCTTAACCAACTGAGCCACCCAGGCGTCCCACCCTTTAATTCTTTAGTTCAGAAATCAACAACATTGTCTTTCAAGGGTTAGATAGGATGTATTTTTGGCTTTTGTGAGCATATGGTCTGTCACAATGACTCTGTTCTGCCATTGAGAAACAAAAACAGCCATAGACAATACATAAACATGGGTGTGGCTGTGTTCCAATAAACTTGAAAAAAGCAGGCTGTTGTCTGGCTGATCTCTACACTATTTTAGTAATGTTAGGTGCCCAATTATATCCTCTGTTAACTTATCACCTGCATGGTGCCTTGTACATAATTGATACACAATGCTAATTCCTGAATAAATGGCTTAAATTATTGTATCACATTAATTTCCAATACAAGACAAATATGATTTCATGACAATTTTCCAACTCTTGGGTTTCAAGGTTTTGCCCCAATTTTTTCCTTATAACAAATATTTCCTAAATCTAAGTCTGAAAGCATTAAGCTCTGATAGTCATTATTTGGAGAGAATGGAAACTGTTGTACCTTCCAATCTATAACATAAATTGTATATGAAGTTATTTTTAAGACAATACAAAGGGAATGGAGCAACTTTGAGAGATATACCTTTGTTACATCTGGAAGCAAATGATTTCATTTTTCTCCAAAGGGAAATTGGTTCTTGGCCAACCAGTGACAGAAAGTTCTATTGTTCTATCATAAACTAGTAATGATTTAATCATTCCTTTTGTATTACTATGTGACTCATTCATGCACTGATATACTGATGTGTATGTGTGTGTGTGTATGTTGGAGTAGGGAGTGGTAGTGATTGTTCATAATACAAGACTATCCAGTTGACATTTTATCAATCAATAGATTGATTAATGTAGTGGTAGAGAAAAGAAAAACAAATTTCTACTTTGGAATCTCTCATTACTTAACTGGTACTGTAAAATTTAACATTTTTGTAGGCTCTCTGTATTAAATTCTGTAGTGGTTTTATGTATAAAGTTTTGTTTATTCAATACTGTTTCCTAAAATAATTTTTAGTTCCTGCCTTTAATTCCTCTTGTTCTCATTACTCAAATCTGATTGATGGTTTTGTCTGTCTGTTGGAGTTTCTCACACACATTTACACAGGAGTGATAGAAGAGGTAAGTCTTGAATTGCATTGGCAGAGAATACAGTGAGTGATTAAGAAACAGTAGAGGAAGATTCTACAGCTCAGAAGGCTGGTTTAGGGCTTTTTCAGGGGCTTATCAAGATAGCTAAAGAAGAAATGACTCAAGTTTGAGTCCAGGAAAATTTGAGAGAGGACACTAATGGAATGAATATTTAAGACACTATGTGCCAAATGTCTCCTTCTCTCTCAAACGAGCTCTCTTCCAAGTAGTTCATTGCTTTTAGGGATATGGACTCTTTTAGTACAGTGAAAACAGTAATGAGATTTGTTTTAAGAATGATTTAAAGCAAAGAGAGCAAGACAGGGCCCAAGCTGGTACTGCTTATGTCTGAGTTAGAAAAAACAAATAGGGATATCCAGTAAAGTGAGTACTACTTAAACTCCATATTAAAGAAAAAATCAAAATGCTTGGGGCACCTGGCTCAGTTAAGCATCTGACTTCTGGTTTTGTTCAGTTCAGGTCCTAAACTTGGAGTTGTGAGATTGAGTCCTATGTTGGCTACGTGCTCAATGTGGAGTCTGCTTGAGATTCTCTCTCCCTCTCCCTCTACCTCCTCCCCAGAATCCATGCTTGAACGCCCTCTCTCCCTAAAATAAATAAATAAATAAATAAATAAAATTTTGATAAATCTACAAATAAAAATTAAAATATGCTTACCTGATTGATACATTTTTTTCTATATGTAATACTCCTGATGTGATGATATAAATTGCAAACCTAAAGTCTAGAGAGAGTACTTTTTTAATTGTTATTTTCTTTATTATGTACATTTATTTCTTTATTTCTTTTATTTATTTATTTCTTTATTATGTAGA
This sequence comes from Neogale vison, assembly GCF_020171115.1. NCBI lineage: Eukaryota > Metazoa > Chordata > Mammalia > Carnivora > Mustelidae > Neogale > Neogale vison. The sequence goes on from NC_058097.1 coordinate 133,280,535, forward strand.
TGGAAAAGTATTTGATTAATTTGTCCAAGGTCACTTTTGACAAGAGAAATAAAGAGACTTGCTTAAAATGACAGTGAAGAGGGGTCTTTCACAGTTGATAAAGCATCTGACTCTTGGTTTTGGCTCAGGTCATGATTTCAGGGTTATGAGATTGAGCTCCGCATTGGGCTCTGTACTCAGCAAGGAGTCTGCTTGAAACTCTCTCCCTCTCTCCTTCCGTCCCTTCGCACTATGCTCAGTCACTCTGTCTCTCCCTCTCTCTCACTTTCTCTCTCTAAAATAAATCAGTAAATCTTAAAAAAAAAAAATCACAGTGAAGAGCCATCAGAACACACCTGGGTAGAAATATCAAGTTGGTTCCTAGGATCAACAGAAGTTATGAATTTTCATATAGTAAAATTTATTTTTTGGCGTACAGTTATGTGAGTTTTGAAAAGTGAAGGCAGTCATGTAACGGTCACCATGGTCAAGATGAAGAACAGTGCCATCACCCTCTACCTTCCCTTTTGCTGTCCCTTTGTAATCAATCTATCGCCACTCATGCCCCAACCCCATGGCAACCACTCATCTGTCCTCTGAATTTTTTGTTTAGTTTTTTCCAGAAGGTTATAAATATATGGAATTGTGTGATACACTGCCTTTTGAGTCTGGCTTCTGTCCTTGTACCATTGTGCACAAGGTGCAGATTCATCCGTATCATTGCATGTACCGATAATTAATCCAATCCTTTTGTTGCTGAGTAGTGTTCTACTTCTGGATGTATTATGATTTTTTAAAATCTAGTCACCAGTTGAGAAACATTTTAGTTGCTTCCAGTTTCTGGCAATTATAAGATGCTATAAAGATGATGAATAAAGATACCATAAACATTTGCTTTCAGTTTTTGTGTGAACATAAGTTGTCAATACTCTTGGGTAAATACCTCAGCATGGAAATGCTGGGTCATATGGTGGGTGTAAGTTTTATTTTAGAAGAAACTGCCAAACTGCTTTCCAAAGTGGCGGTACCATATTGCAGTCCCACCAGCATATAGGAATGTTCTAGATGCTCAGTTTCTTCATCAACACTTGGTATTGTTTGTTGGTATTTTGTTTTTTTCATTCTAGTACCTGTGTAATAATATTTCATTGTGATGATAATTTACATAACCCAGGTGGAAATGATGTTGATGATTTTTCATTTAAGTACATACTATTTGTATTAATTTCTATGTATCGTTGCTGTAACAAATGGCCACAAGTTTAATGGCTTATAAAAACAACATGGATTTATTACCTCATAGTTCTGGAGGTGACAAGTTTGAAATCAGTTTCACTGAACTAAAATCAAGGTGTTGGCAGATCTGTGTTCTTTCTGGAAATCTATGGGAAGATTCACTTTTCTAGCTTTGGTAGGCTGCTTGCATTCTGTGACTTAGGACTCCTTCCTCTGCCTTCAAAACCAGCAATTTACATCTATCCTTGATGGCCTCTGCTTTCATACTTATATCTTTGATCTCTGACTCTGATCTTCCCTCTTACAAGAAACATTGTGATCCCAAATAATCTCTTTATTTCAAGATTTTTAATGTAATCACACCTTCCAAGTCTCTTTTATCTTCCTTTATCCATTGCATATGCATTTAGAATTTTATTTCTTGCTAAATGGATAGAACTTTTAAAAAATCTTTTGTTTGTTTGTTTGTTTGAGAGAAAGAGCATGCATGAGAAAGGGGTACAGGAAGGGCAGAGGGAGAGAGGGAGAGAGAATCTTAAGGATCCTGAGATCATAACCTGAACTGAAATCAAGAGTCAGACCACTTAACCAACTGAGCCACTCAAACACCCCAGTAAATAGACCTTTTAAAAATCATTAAGCAATGTCTCTGGCAATTTTCCTTCCAGTGGAATCTAGTTTGTCTGATATTAATATAACTACGACAGCCTACTTTGATTAGTATTCTCTTGGCATCTCCTTCCATTGCTTTGCTATTCATACTAAAGCAATAAATGATCTAATCTGATTGGATTTTTGTTAACTATTTCATTTCTTTCTGTTTGTTCCTATGGTTTCTCTGTCTCCCTTTTTCCTGTTTTCTTTTGGACTATTTGAATATTTTAATATTTTTTTCCAATTTCTTGATTGAATTTTTGGCTGTATCTCATAGTATTATTTTTTAAGAACTTGTCCTAGGAACTAAAATATACATACTTTACCTTTAACTATTTAGAGTTAATATTTTATCCCCTCAAAGAAAATACAGAAACCTTATAATATGCTCCTTTAACTTTCTTTTTATATGTTATACTTGTCATTTGTAATACATCTGTGTTCTTTGAACTATGTACCAGACAGAAATACAGCATAATAATAATTTTGTTAGTCATTCATATTTTAAAGCAATCAAAAGGGGAAAACAATCACCATACATTTGCCCACATCTTTACCATTTCTTTTGTTCTTTTTTCATTCTTGAAATTTTATGTTTCTCTGTGCTGTCATTTCCTTTTTGCCTAAAAAACTCCCTTTAGCATTTCGACTGGAATAAGTTTTAAAGCAACATATTCTCTTTATTTTCCTTCATTTGGATTTCTTTTTCCTTATTCCATATAAAGTATTTTTATTGAACAACACTTAGGTTGATAGCTCTTTTCTTTTTTAAACTGTAAAGGTATCATTCCACTCTCTTCTGGCCTCCATGATTTCTGATGAGACATCCACAGACATTTTGAATCATTGTTCCTCTAATGCAACATATTGTTTTCTATATATGCATACCAATGTAGAAAAAATCATTTATTTTCAACATCTTAATTGCGATGTATTCTATCATGTTTTCTTTGAGTCTATCCTGTTTGGCATTTGCTGATATTTACAAACCTATGCCCTTATATCTTTCATTATATTTGGGAACTTTTCAACCATTATTAATGCAAATACATATATATTTTATTTTTATGGTCTTTTTTGGGAACTGCAGTGATATGAATATTAGATCTTTTGATATTTCTCACAGGTTCCTGAGGCTGTGTTATCATTTTACATAAATACTTTTTTCTCACTGATTTTTAGATTGCATTATTTCCATTGTTCTGTCTTCAAGCACACTGATTCTTTTTTCTGACCTCTTCATTATTCTATTGATATCATTCAGTGGATTTTAAAAGTTTCAGATATTTTACTTTTCAGTTCTAAATTTTCTATTTGTTTTTTTTTTACAGTTTTTCTTTCTCTGGTAAGAACTTCTGTCTTTCCAATTCTTTCCAATTCATCTCTAGAGTGTTTATTTTTACCACATAGATTATGCTTAGAATAGCTGATTTAAAGTTTTATCTAGACTATCTAAGGGTTAGTACCTGTTCACCATCTATTTTAATTTATCACCTATTCCTGCTTCTTTGTAAGTTCCAGTTTGCTTTGAATTATATCCTAGACATTTTGCCCGTTCTGAGTTCTGAGAACTCAAGTTCTGAGCCCTACTAATATCCTCTGAAAAATGTTTTTTGTTTGTTTTGGCCATCAGTCATTAAAGTTAAATTCCAGCAGCAAGTTCTAGCTACACTCAATATCAGATAAGTTTTCAAATCCTTTTTTAATACTGTTTCAGGTCTGCTCTCTGTGTGTGCTTCTCAGGGGTCTAAGTTTGGGAACTGAATGTTGGTTTATATAGATGTTTAATTCTCACCGCCTTTTCTGTGTTTCTTTGTGTTAGTTCCACGCACAGCCTGTTCGGGGATGAGAGTCTGGGACTTGTGTTGGTTCATGCACAGAATTAAGCAAACTGCTTTCCAACTTTCTCCTCTGCAGAAACTATCTCCCACATACCAGCATACATGGCATCTCTTTTCCCAGTTTTACTAGTGAGAAAAGTGGGGTTTTCCTCTAGTGTTAACCTCCTGCTGTGTCCTACAGATCTTCCTGATTGCATAATCTGAGGGAGAAGTGGCAAAAGAAAAAAGAGATAAAAGTAACAGCTTTCATTCACACTCTTTATACACAGGGCACATTTTCTGAGTTATTCTGAACATTTTCTTTTTCTTTCTTTTGGGGTTTTAGATACCCATACTGATGCTGCAGGACTAAAATTTGATGACTGGGACTACCCATTGGCAGGGCAGGGAGAAGGGGAAAAAAAGAGAGAGACATAATGAAGCTTCTCTCCACACCCTTTAGCTCACAGGGGGTCCTTTTCTGGTCCTTTGGCTAGAAGCCAGGAGCTTCTCTCTGATATTTTGCTCTGTGAAACACTCTTTCATAACTGGGGCCTCATTCAGTTCAAGCTGATAGACAAAGGAGGGAAACAAATATGGAGAATCATCCCCCTTATGGCTTCCTTTTCACATTTTGACTTTGATCCCCCCACTCCTCCTACTATTATTTATTTTTCACTGTACTCTGATAGTTTTTGACAACTTTTGTTTTCATTTCAGTTAATTAACATACAGTGTTATATTAGTTTTGGGTGTGCAATAGAGTGATTCAACAACTCCATACATCAGATAGTTAATTTTTAAATTCTCTCTGGAGTTTTTAATTATGATCAGTTGGAAAAATAGTCTGAGGGCACTTAATCCATCTCGACTGCACTAAGTATGGTTACTCATATATTGATCCTGATTTCCTCATTTTCTTCTTCAGGAAGTAGCAGAGTGTGGTGGATATAAGGAGGTTCTAGGACAAGAAAACCTTACTTTGAATTATGATGCCACCACCAACTGTGAAGGAGGACTAAACCTTTTTAATATTTGTGAGTAATGGTTCCTTATTCATAGTTATTTGAGGATTAGCAAAGGTAACATATAGAAAGTGATTAGAATAGTAGCTGACACTTAGGCCATGATGTTTTACAATTAATTCTACAGGGCACCATTTCAGTGAATGGTGAGCCTGAAGTTATGCAGGGTTGGGTGGGGGTTGTCTCCTGAGGCTACTGTTGTCTTCTTCATCTTTATCTTCATCATCATCATCATCGTCATCTTCGTCATCTTCATCATCATCATCATCACCATCCCATCTTCTCTTAATTCTTGTGTTGTTTCAAACATCCAAGTGAAAACCAAACCTATCCTTATTTATGTTTTGAAACAACTGTCTTCTCAAGTAGAAGATTGCGATTGAATAGACATGGTTGTAAAGATCACTTTCAAAGTACCAGCTACTTTTATCTCGAACAAAAAATAATACATAAACATTCTTCAGAGAGATTGGCACTTCTTATAAACTAAGGTACAACTGGTTCAATCACCAGCGAAGGAGAAAGAAATGATCTGGTTCTCCTCTTGATGGGAGGCTCCCTACCCTGTTGGTGAAGCAAGGCACTCTTCAGAATGATGCCTTCTACAGCATGCTGCCTCTTGTCGGTGACTGTTTTCTCTTCCTAATGTGACTTAGCACCAATCTTCCACATGCTTGAGCTGAGTCTCTTAGGAGGATTTAAATGCAGTCTTCCCCAGGAGAATTTTATACCCAAAACATAATTACACATTGATCTGGTCACAAATCCTTCTGTCAGTACTTATTCCCATCTCAAATTCTTTGAAAACCCCAGAGAATATCACAGAGTTGTAAAATGCAATGTTGATTTCTATTGGGAGTTTTTCTTAGTTTAGAGAATGAAGGAATTTTAAATGTCTAAGGTGAAAGATGTTTAAAATTTTTTGATCTTCAGGAAATGTCTGTGTACCAAACTATACTCCATTATCTTGTGATGATTCCTTCCTTTGTGCTCCAAAATCATATTCTGGCTACAAATGCAAGTTTAAGAATCCTAGATTTGAATGCTTACTCTGCCAGTTACTAGGCACGACTTATCCTTTTTGTATCCCAGTTGACTTGTCCATAAAATAGGGATGGTATATTACTTTCCTTATAAGGTGGTTAATAACAATTTATTTACAGGGGTCAGAATAGCCTCTGATGTATAAATACGTGTGACTTTATTCCTGTTTTACAGGCGAGGGAACTAAAGCACAGAGAAGTTAAGAAACTGATCTTCTCTATACAAAAATTGCAACTATAATGTTAATAAAATTTTCACTTTCTTGTTGTGGCATTGATCTTAGCAATTTTTAGCAATGCAGACAATATGACAAAGTGCCACCATATTAAGTATTAACTTATTCATTCTATCCCTTACATGTGTCCTTAAAAAACAAACAAACTACTGAATAAAGAAAAAATAAAGGAAGTACCAAACATTTGAACAAAGCAGAGTTTGCAACTACAACACATTTGAATAGGGAGCACTTAGAGAAATTGGAGCTGAACATCAGGAAGGCTTGTTTAATTAGTTATTTGTGAAGTCACTAAAAACTTTGGAGATATTTTTTATTAGCAAAAAATATGTGATCCTTTTAAAAAAATTATGATTCTTGAGATTTATTACTGCAATATTTTCAATTCTAGTTAGCTACAGGATATTGGGTAAAATAAATATCATACAGAAAACATTCACCATTTCCTTGCTGGATCATGTTATTTAGGATCTTATTCTCATCTCTTAAAGTTATGCTACAGATAGGTTCTATTTCTTCTTTCTTCTTGGATGTAGCTTTTGCTGGAAATGTGGTCAAGGGACTGAAAACCATGAAAGCAGCAGGGATCACTCAAACTTGTGCCACTGAACTACTGCCCTTTCCCCTCCACCTTCCCACACCCAGCATGTAAGCAGACCTGAGTGAGGCTGCAGAAGGAAATTGCTCTTTTACTTATAGTGAGATGCTTCTATGCTTATTAACAATTTACAGGTAGCCCTGAGACTCGTAGGCTTTACTATTCTTCAACTTTAACCTGTTGAGTATTTGTGTTAAGCAAAACTGCCTGATCTCTTACTGCGATGTACTTTAAAAATTTTGTCACCTTTCACATATTCCTTTGTGGTCAGGTGCTATTGACTTAATCAACCATGTCACAAGAACTCTTGGAATTTTAGCCAACTAAATAGTGTTATTTAGTATTGGTTGTGACCCATCAACTGCACCGAGTATTTTGTGGGCTCATGCATTCTCACAATGTACCTAAGAGGTATATATATATATATATATATATATATATATATATATATATTTTTTTTTTTTGGTCTTGTTTTGTTTTGTTTTTAGGGGGAGGTAGAGAGAGAGCACAAGCAGGGGGAGCAGCAGAGGGAGAGGGAGAAGCAGGCTCTCCACTGAGCAAGGAGTCTGATGTGAAGCTCAATCCCAGGACCCCAGGATCATGACCTGAGCTGAAGGCAGATTGTCAACCGACTGAGCCACCTGGGTGCCCGAGTTAGGTATTATATATATTATTATTCCCACTTACAGGTGAGGGAACCACAGGAAGAGGGGCTGAGTAACTGAGGATACACTGCTAATAAATGAGATGCAACGAACTGAAATCTGATGTCTGTGACTCTCAAGCTTGGGCTCAATTTTTCAGCTCGTGTCACCCTCACCCCTGCTTGCATTTAGTTGGTTAACTCAGGTGAAGATATACATTATGAGTCACCTTCTATATATCCGACATAAGAATCTTGTGATAGAATGAGTAGATAGGTGACATTGCTTTATGTTTTTCCTTCTATGAAATTTTCCTATTTACGCCTATAAATAACCTTGGAACAAAGTCTTTATGCATAAAACATTTAATGAATAATTGATAGAATATGCAGGTAAATCCCAATGCTACATATGGGGTCAGAACGTTTTAGTTATTTTTGAGAGTCTAAGGAAAATTAATTTTTTGACAAAAATTCCCTGGTCTAGGCACAGGTGTCCCAATCATTATGCCATCTTGGAGGCACATGTCTATGCCTGGCAGCTGACTTAGTTTACTGGCACTGTTATTCTCTGCCTGATCTGAAGATTAAACTGGTACAATACACCTAAATGTAATTCCAGTGGGTACTGTTCAACGGTCCTTTAGATTCGAAAGTCATGAGATTGTCAATGCCCAGTTATGAGCTTGCCCAGTTATGAGACTCCCAGTCTCTGGCATCCTCTGCAGGCAATATTTAGGTCTGGAAGACTGAGCCTGGTGCTGATAGCCTGACAGGTCCTGTGTGTGTGTGTGTGTACATGCACTTTGTGTAACTTTAATCGTGTTGTTCAAGGACTTTGGAAATTATCTGTTCATTTATATTATAGAGCCCTTTTGAAAATCCAGTCAGTATTGTATTTTATCAGGAACCCATTGTATTTAGCTTTATAACTGCTGAACAAAATAGAAGGCAAAGTAAAATAATTTTTGCCCAGATGAGGCACTGAATTTCAAAAGGGATTTTAGAATACAGGTTTTGCATAATATTGACTAATCATCTTCTGTTGTGGTGTTCTGTGTCACAAAATATGTAAAATAACCGATACCATGCAGGAAAACAACTTTGTAAAGACATACATATATTTATTTGCCAACTTATTCATTTACTCATTTCATTCTTCAACAAAATATTGGGCTCAAATTAGGTAACAGTGAGCTAGTTACGATGATAAAAACATAAATAAGACAAGATACTAGACTTTGAAGAGATTGTGATTTCATAGGAGACCAGACACGTAAGGAAACAATTACAGTGGGGTGTGATTAGTTATAATGCCTGTCTGTACAAGATACATATGGCAACATTTTTCCCTGTCAGGATGAATATTTAATAAGTATCATTTTCAATGGTGGCATAATACACTTTTACGTAAATATTTCATCATAGACCTGACCATTTCCAAACTTATGGAAATTTATGTTTATACCCTCATGCTTTAACTGTAATAAATGGTGCTTCAATGAACATTTGGGTTCTTTTTACATTTTCCTTTGCGTAGATAATTGGAATAGTTATTGCTGAGTCGGTGGGAATTGAAATTTTAAGCCTCATGATACATATCTTAAATTGTTTTAAATGTTATGAATTTATACCCCCCCCAATAATAAATTTGTCTATTTTGGTGAATCCTGGACAAACACAATACAGTTATTATATATACTACTTTATATATTATGGTCTGGAAAAATCCTTGCAAATTAGATAAATGAAATAGTATTCTATATTGGTTTCTGTTTCTGGGATTATTGGAATTTTCATATTCTTTTGTTATCTAGCTATACTTTTTAGTTCTTGAATTGTCTGTCTGTCCTTTTCTATAGTATCTATTAAAGAACTGGTAGTTTACTTAATGATTACATGGATTCTTCACACATTGACAGTATTAAACTTTGACCATCATATGTTTTTCAAATGTGTTTTTCTTTTCTATGAACCCCCACAAACAAAACCACACAAAGCAAAAATATTTATTTCATCCCTAAACTGTGCCAAGAATACAAAGTAAAAATAAGGCACATATCAATGCACAGTCTTGTTGGGAGAGGGCAAACCTCATCACTAACCACATTAAATTGTGATGTGTACTCATGAGAAAATTATGAACACAGTGTTCTGAAAGAATAAACAAAATATCACACTTGAGTGTGTTAAAAATATGCTTTTTGTACACTCAACCTCCATTTAAATTTGGCTCAAATACTTCACCATATCTGGATGGTGTCCTTTGTGTCCAAAAGTGTGAGGTTCTAAGGAAGGTTCTTCATGTTTGAGTAAGGCTCAATTTTTGTCTATCCAACATATGAACCCTCTTATGTGTTTCGAGATTCCTCCTAGTTTTTTTTTTTTTTAAGATTATACTTATTTATTTGAGAGAGTGAGAGAGAGCATGAGTGGGGAGGGGCAGAAGAAGAAGGAGAAAGAACCTGAAGCAGATTGCATACTGAGAGCAGAGCCCGATGTGGGGCTCAGTCCCACAACTGGGAGATCATGACCTGAGCTGAAACCAAGAGTTGGTCACTTAACCAACTGAGCCACCCAAGTGCCCTGAGAATCCCCCTATTTTTAAGTTTGGGGTTTTATGGGAAGGAAAATGTATAATTCCCATTCAATAACCTCCTTATCTGAATTTATAACTGAGTTGCAATTTCCCATCTAAGCCTAGCTCCCAAGGAATCTTCCCCCAGGAAGCTGGGCTAGTGGAGAAGTTCTTTCGGCAACAAGAGCCACAGTGGCCCCACAGCACCCTTAGAACAAGTGGTGCTGCACGTCCACTGAAAGCCATGGAATAGCCCATGCTGTAGAATCCTGGGAAATGTGGTAGCAGCAGATTCTGTGGCACTGGTTCACACGTCATGGCTTTTTCTTTCTTTCCCCCTTTTCTCATCCAGTTCATCTTGGTAATTCTATAAGGTGCCTGATAACCTTTACTTAAATTTCTTTTTTTCTTTGCTTAATTTAAATCAAGTATTGGTGTTTGTTGCTTACATTGCCTAGATAGGTGTTATTGTTGGCTTAATATACATATGAAGCAGACATAACTCAAAAGACTTGCCCAATTTAGAGGCTCGGTGGCTTGCTCGGACCTGTTTTCCAGAGATGACAAGTGAGGTCTAGAGGAAACTAGATAGCAACCCAAAGCCACATGGTGGCAGAGCTAGGGTTAGAATCCTTGGGTCTTGATGACAGATAGTCTCCTCTTTGCACTTTTCCTCAGTCCTGCCACATTGATTCCTATGTTTCTCTGACCGGTCCCTGTTTGCCTAAGTCACATCAATTAGATAAGATCATGTGCTTCTTGGGACAGATTTTTTGTCCTCTCCTAACCCCAATTGTCCTGTATAGGATAGGAGACACCTGCAGGGCTGAAGTGAAGCTCAATGGAGTGTATGAAAAATAATATGTCAAAGTTGATATTATTTAATTCAATTAATCAAATTTATTATATATTATAGTTGACTACAAACCTAAGACATCACTCTCTATTCAAAGATATAGATACATATGGAAAGAGAGAAAGAGATTCTCTCTCCCCCCTTCTTTGCTCTGCATATGCATATGGTCAATCTGTCTATTACTTATCAATCTGTTATCTATCTATGTAGCAGAGACAAGTCTTACATAGAAGGCAGATAATAAGTGAAGCCATTTTGCTTTTTTTCCCCTCTAATTTAATAAACTTCATACTGGTTAGTTCATTAGAAGGTAGTGAGTTACGCAAATTCCTTTACATTCCCTTTTGAAAAAATCATTAAAAAATGATTTCTGATGCCTTTAAGAAAAAAAATAATAAATCAGGTTTTTAATCATGCTATAGGATTGATATATTCAACATTTCTGTCCAAAAGTAACATTAGCTCAATTCAACTAACCATTTGGGTAATAAGTCAAACTGAGAGAAGGAGTACTAAGGTTAATTACACACTTTTTCTGCAGCTCTGTAATTGCTTCATTCATTTTAATCTTGCATCCTTAGGTAAGTTTCTGGCGGTTTGAATCCTGTGGTCTCCTACTGTGTGTCAGAAATTGCTCATACTTCTTTGACTCCCCCTAGAGAAGCCAGCCCAGAATCTGAGCCAGGTAGGCACACCAGGACACCAAGCGTACTTCCTTGATTAATACTAAAGCAAAAAGCACTTGGGAATGTCTTTCGCTGATAGAGTTCTTTCTAGGCACATGTCTTTTTGTGGTTATGAAAATGCCTAGGTCATTTTATTACAGATTTCAATATTCCTATTATCAGAACATGTCAGAGATGATTGGGTGATTGGTTCGAGATATATACAAATTTCCTTACTGAGAAATTAAAAATTTTATTTTGTTACCTTTTATAATTTTAATATATGGAATATCCTTATACAGAACTATAGTACTATATGTACCGAAATCTTCTTTACATTTATCCTGAGATCCACAATCTAAGTAGATATTAGTTTAAATCTGGATCAGAGGTGAATTCATTTGAAGGAACAAAGTGTTGCCTCTTTGTATGAAATTTCAATATACAGAGGAATTACCCATTAATGGCTGTTAATGGCCCCTAACTGTACAGTGTTTAGAGCAACAATCACTGCCTTGTTTTCAAGTGTAAACAGAGGATTATCCTTTTGTATGTAAATTAGTATTTTCTGCAGGGACATAGGTCGTCTTCAATTCATGACATTCTGCAGTTCTCATTCCTAGGTCATCACGTTAGGCCTCAGGGGGCCACCAGGCAGTGTGCAAATGAGCTGACTTCAGGCTGGTTGTTTCCAGAACATGCACCTGATGGTTCTTCTGTGTTCAGTTGATGTGTAACTGCTAAAAGCCACGGGCAACAGCAGATTAACTCAATGGTTCTTTCACTTGTGTCTGTTAGGTCAGAGGGAAAAACTCTGTGTGTACAAATGAGCTGTGTAAAAGGGGAAGGGAAGTAGGAAAAAAAAGGTACCCCAAATTGTCAGTCCAAAAAAGAAAGTGCCTGTGTATGACATTGCGCCTCTAAATGCCCAAAGTTACATTGGGCGATGGCAGCTTAATGAGATAAACACCTGAATTTCTAAGACGACCCCTACAAAGAATCAGTCCTTATCCAGTTATATAAAGTAGGCACGGAGTTGTGGTCTGAGTGCAGGGTTTGGAGCAGACTGCCTGGGATAGAATCCTTTGCTCCACCATTACCTTTCCGTGATCTTGGGCAAGTTAATTTAAGTACTCTGGGCCACCCCAAGTCATTACAGGACTCTCGCTGGTTGTCAGAATTAGATCATGGTAATCCATATCAGTCCTCTGAAGAGAAGCTTGTCCAGTAAATGCAGGTTGTTATTCTCCTTATGGCACATAACATAAATTATAATCACTGAAAAGAACCGTATAAACTTTCTCAAAGTCTTTTAAAATAGTTGGATAATTGAAATAAACAAAACTAGAGATTGCAAGGACCTATTTTATATTTTAGCAAGAGGTTTTCATTAGGTTAAACAAAAACCTTGTTGTTTAACTCTTATATTGTCCCTGCTCCCCTTCCCCCAGGGGATTCACTTAAAAACAAGTCCCAGAAACCAGCTCCAGGTAACAAAGCCCAGATACAAGGGTGGGTCAGGCCAGGTGGAGACATGGATCAGTGGGGTGTTGCATACTGTCTCCCTAGTTACCAAAGAGTATGGGCCCTGCCCTTTGGGAGCCTTTTTGGTGCCAATCCTAATGAAGGTGTAACAGGCTGGTTCAAACGTCTGCTAGGGTAAATTGTAACTCAATTGGTCACCTGGCATCGCTATGGAGTTTCCTGTGTGTGTTACAATCTCATTGGTCACCTGTGCGTGGCCAGGCCCGACCCCATGGCCTTTGCCCTTAAAAGCTAGTCTGTGAAACAAAAGGTCGCTGTGTCTTGTAAGAGGTGAGGCCCCAAACGTTCAGTTAGATTGATTCTTGATGCTTGGCACAAAATAAAGCTTTGCTTGACCTTCACTTTTTATCAGTCTCGTTCCTTTAATCACGGACCCGTTATTGGGGCATAACAGAGATGAAGGCAACAGAGCTGTGATTTAGTTTCCTATCGGTCCTTCCTCTGTTATATTGGGAGATGAACCTGGGTTTGAATCCCAGTTTCTTCGCCTATTTACTTGGGAGCTGTGTGAATGAGACTAAGTTCCTTGACCTCTTTTAGCATCATTGTTCTCCTTTTAACTAGAGTGCTGATCTGTTGGGTCCATAATCAAAGGAGCGAGACCGATACAAAGCGAAGGTCAAGCAAAGCTTTATTTTGCGCCAAGCATCAAGAATCAAACCGACCATTCAGGGTCGCCTCTTACAGAGAGGGCGACCCCTCCCTGCCTTACAGACTAACTTCTATAGAGCAAAGGCCATGTGGTTGAGCCTGGCCACACGCAGGTGCCCAATGAGATTGTAACACACAGAGAAAGCTGCACAGTCATGCTAGGTCACACACAGGTGGCCAACTGAATTACAATTCACCCCATAGTAGCCCCCAAAAGGCGGGGTCCACATTCTTTGGTAGTTAGGGAGATAGTATGTGTGCTTTACTAATTGGATGTCTCCACCTGGCCTGACTTGTCCTTGTATTCTGGGCTCTGTTATCAGGGACTGGTCGACCATATTTTACTGGTTTCCCAGACTTGCTTTTAAGTAAGTTCCCCTGGGAGGGGCAGGCAGGGTCAGTTTAAGTTATACTGCATAAACAACAAAATCACTGTTTAACTGGATGGAATTGTTCTGGCTGAATAGGCCCTTACAATCCTACTTTTCTAAGTACGTTCATGCAAAGTCCAACTTAGATGGTATATTAAGTGTTAATAGGCCAGAATGGCGACTTCGCAGATATTGGGGTGTTTTTTTTTGTTTTTCTTTTTTTTTTTGCTTTTGTTTTTGTTTTCTCTCTGAATCAAAACCAACACAATTTGATTTGAGTATAACACAATAAATACCAAAGTTCTGAACCTTAAAAAAGTAGTAAGATGTTTGTTAAATAAAAATTCTTGATGTACATGGTAAGTATAAAAACAGACTATGAGAAAAGTAAAAAGATGGAGGGATGACCGAAAATTCTAATATCCAAATAGAATCACTTCTGACACTTTGGCAAATACTATTTTTCCAAATATTGCTCTATCTGCCTATAAATATTTACATTTATATGTATATGTATAGATTTTTCTATAAATGGGTCTTAAAATACAAGTTTTTCTGTAACTTGATCCCCTGCCTTGCATGTATTGTGGGTATCTTTCTAATAAATATGTACACATCTACAACATTATTTTTAATGACTGCATAGGATTCCATTTTAAATTTCTTGCAGAATTGACTTAATCAGCATCAAACTGATACTTAGGTCACTTCCAATTTGTCTTCCTGAAAAAAGTGCCACAACAGTGCACACGTACCTAACATCTGTGCACGAACATCTTTCTGTGCTTGAGCCATTTTCTACATGTAAGTTCTGGCAAGTAGAAGAATGCAAGGTAGACACAGTTTCTGTTTTGATGTAATTTCTTATCCTAATTGCTCATGTTTCTTGTGTAATTAGTAAGAGCAAACATCATTAATTTATGAGATTATTTTTCCTTCTGTCACAGGAAGCAGGTACAGAGTTTAGGGAGGAATAAAGGGCCTAAGGCACCAGGCTCAGCCCCATAGATAGTGTTCCTAGCCCCAGGGTGGAGAGTTGAAGGTGCTGCTGAGTGAGGAAACCTCACAGACAGCATGTCTGGTCCGAGGTAGACAAAGGACAAACAACGTAGCCTCTGTCCAGTGTGGGCGCTTACGAAATGGGGTACATAAAAAGAAAAAGAAGGCAACAACAACAAAAAATACCAGTAAAATGTTCTCAAAATGTTTCCAGATTTCCTGAAGTAACTTCAATCTTTTTCAAAGGCAACCTGATAGAAGTCTCCAGAGAATTCCTTTTAGGTTTCAATATTTTTATAAAGGTGCTTCTTAACATTCTGATCTATTTCAGGAAACAATGTCAAGGATTATGAGTCATGCAAATTTTATATCATATGCTAAAACTGTATCTATATTAAATTATAAGTTATTATTTATTGGGCACAAGTGGCAGCAATGTGATTAATTTAATATTCTCAATAATCCTAACCAAGTTTAAATTTTTTTTTAAGATTTTATTTATTTATTTGACACAGAGAGAGAGATCACAAGTAGGCAGAGCAGCAGTCAGAGGGAGAGGGAGAAGTGGGCTCTCGCCTGAGCAGGGAGTCTGATGCGGAGCTGGATCCCAGAACCCTGGAATCATGAGCTGAGCAAAGGCAGATGCTTAACTGACTGAGCCACCCAGGAGGCCCTCACAAGTTTAAACTTTTATTCTCAGTTTTTAGATAAAAACATGGAGGCTCTGGAGAGTTAAGAGTCACTTGACCAGGGTGCCTGGGTGGCTCAGTGGTTAAAGCCTCTGCCTTCAGCTCAGGTCATGATCCCAGGGTCCTGGGATCAAGCCCTGTGTCAGACTCTCTGCTCAGCGGGGAGCCTGCTTCCCTTCCTCTCTCTCTGCCTGCCTCTCTGCCTACTTGTGATCTCTCTGTGTCAAATAAATAAATAAATAAAGTCTTTAAAAAAAAAAAAGAGTTACTTGACCAAAAACATAGTAAGTGGTACAGACACATTTTCGTAGCACATGATTCTTTCTCTCAATAAATTCCATTTAATATAGTTATATTAAATTGTGTGATTTTGTATATTAAAAACTTTATATTATAGAAATAATGTGATATATGCAGTGATTTCTATATGAAATTTTGCTATAAGGTTTGATATGGTATGTGACTGTTTCTATGCCACATTTTGAGGCAAAAGCAGATTCAAATAAAATTATTAGAACTTATTTCTTATTTTTCAGATGTAACCCACTATATGTAAAAGGGTAAAGGGAATTACATCTCTGTGTGTGTATGTGTGTTTATGTGAATATATGAATATATTTATTTGTGGTAGACACACATGTGCACACATAGACATAAATTATATCATTTCAGAAAATAATCAAATCTTATTTTTGGTTGGATGGGACTGTAACTAGCTTCCCAGGCTGTATGTTTGGTAAGTATAGGGACACAAAATAGTTGCTGAATGAATATGTTGAATTAAGCTGTGCCGCAAGGCCAAAAAATGAGTTGTCGGAGTTGCCTTTTATTCTCTATTAAGCTAAAGTTTAATCTTCAGCTATAACATATTAAGTCATACAATTGTCCTTGCTGTGTCAAAAAAAATGTCTAATCAATTGTGTACAGAATTGGAAATGCCAAGCAAAGCATTGTGCAAAATAAATCTCTGTAAGTCATCTGTAAATAATTTTAAATAAATCATGATATTTATTTATTTCTTATCATCGATATACCTGCACTTCCTGTAACATGTGTATAGCTGTATGGGAGGCAATATAGGGTAAAAGATGTGTGCTCTGGAGTTAGGCTACTTGGGTTCAAATCCTAGTCCAGGTGTTCGGCAGGTGAGTTCACCTCTCCATGCCCCATGTTGTCTTTAAAAATGGGAATAATAATAGCAACTCTTGGGGGTGCCTAGGTGGCTCAGTTGGTTAAGCAACTGATTCTTGATTTCAGCTCAGGTCATGATCTTAGGGTCATGAGATCAAGCTCCATGCTGGGATCTGTGCGATGCATGGAGTCTGCTTAAGAGTCTCTTTCTTCCTCTCCCTCTCCCCACCTCTAGTGTGCATGTGCTCTCTGTCTTTGTGTGTATATATATATATATATATATATGGTATATTTTTAAAATAGCAACCACTTGATAAGGTCACTGTAAATGTAAACTAGTTAATACAGTAAAACACATAGAACAGGGCTTGACCCAAAGGGCCAGTAACAATTAGTCTCTTTAAAATCCCTTCTTCAGATTCCCCTCTCAGCGGGGAACCTGCTGAGATTGTCTTTCTCCCTCTGCCCTCACCCTGCTCTCTTTCTCTCTCTCGCAAATAAATAAAACTTAAAAAAAAATTTTTTTTTTGAAAAGGCTGTCTTCATTTTTTCTACTTTCTACACTGTGTAATCCTTCAGAATTTGATCTGTGAAACACTTTCATAGTTATATTTTTCCTTCTGCACACTAATAGAAATTTCTTTGAATCTTACTACTATTAAATTTTTTTGTATGATAATTACAGAGACAACATGATGTGGAGCAAAGTGTAGGAGTTTTAGAATCAGAAATAGTTGGGTTCAAACTCTGAATGATCGCTTAATTTTTCTGTGACTTGGGGAAGTTACTAAGCATCAGTTCTCATAAAATATATTGTCTCTATGCATTGTTTAGGTATAGTGACTAAAGCATGGTAGATGCTCACAAATAAAATTATTTCCTTTAACAAATATAAAATTTTAATTGGCAGCACCATGCCCTTTTTATCTGTGAGTTTGATTGCAGTTCAGCACAGGACCACATATGGGTTCAATTGTACTTAGTTAGATTGTGATTTAAACCAAATTGACACATTCACCCAGGTTAGCTGGCATTAAGCAATGCTGGATTCTGGGGCTCAGATGATATTGTGGGTACAGTGCCCTGCTTTAATTCCCTCTGAATTAGCTCTATTTTACAGAAGACACTCCTTTCTTTGTGGTAAGACAATTGCCACAAATCTAGACTCCTATATTCTCCTATTAACTATCAGGATGGAAGTAAATTCTGGGTCATGATCCCAGGGTCCTGAGAGACCCCTGCATCAGGCTTGCTGCTCAGTGGGAAACCTGCTTCTCCCTCTCCCACTCCCCCTGCTTGTGTTCCCCCTCTCACTCTCTCTCTCTGTCAAATAAATAAATAATCTTTTTTTTTTTTTAAGATTTATTTGTTTATTTGACAGACAGAAATCACAAGGAGGCAGAGAGGCAGGCAGAGAGAGAGGAGGAAGCAGGCTCCCCGCCGAGCAGAGAGCCTGATGCGGGGCTCGATCCCAGGACCCTGGGATCATGACCGGAGACGAAGGCAGAGGCTTTAACCCACTGAGCCACCCAGGTGCCCCAATAAATAATCTTTGAAAAAATAAAATAAATAAATAAAATCTTTAAAAAAAAATGTTGTTCCTGGTTGAAAAACACTGGTCTCTGCTCAGTACCCAGCACAGAGCACGGCACACGATAGGCCTGGATTATTATTTATGGAATGAATCTCTGTTTCCAGCTCAAAAACTGTTCTGTTAAGCAGCATATTTCCCATTCTAGAATCCCAACGAAAGCAGATACTCACAAAAAAATACAAGAGTCATGATAGAAAGAAGCTTTGAGGAAGTTATTCTTTGACATTTTATTTTATTTTTTGTTTGTTGTATTTTTGCATGTTGCTCTTTTCCTCATGACTTGTTATGTTGATTCTGAGGCTACATCTGACATTTTACTCCTGTCAGTCAGTCTATGATTTTGCTGATACTCACGGCATCTTAAGTTTTAACTTCCTCTAAAGAGAGCTCCTAAACTTTCTTTGATGATCGGACAGGGAAATTTAGCAGGAATTCATTATTAAGATTTATGATACGTTCAGTGGACACATACATAAATGGAAAATGAAATGAATGTTGTTAGATTGGCTGTGGTTCTTTTCACATTTCATGTAACAGGTGCAGAGCTGGCTGCTTCAAAACTTTGGGAAACATTTAACATTTCGGAGTTTCTTATTCAGTGGTTCTAGGGTGATACCTGGAAATCAGGTTTTTTAAAAAAGCACTCACAGGACTCAGAAATGTGGCCTACTTTGGGCAACATTTTATAATAGACTCTTCACATAAGATATTAGTTCTCATCTTAGGGGTCTCACACTAAAGAGGTATCTTAATTCCTTCTGTGACCTTCAACCCGTCAGTGGTCAAAGTTGTGCTGTGGATTTATTGCCTGCTAGGAACCAAGTTAAGTGCTAAACCATGTTTGTGGCCCTATTGAAAAATCAGTTTGTTTCTCCCTGTTTGCGCTTGCACTGCATGTATAATTATGTTTTTATGACAGCAGCTGTCCATGCCCCTTGCTTTCTTTAAAAAAGCTTCAGGAACTGAATTGTGGTTCTTTGTGTCCCTAACTGGATCATGGACAGAACAATTACCTGTTTGCTGACTTAATTTCCCAGTGACCTCTTGGGCTGCCTTCAGAACTGCTTCTGGCACCACGATCACTAATGTCTACAAGTGCAGATTGTTCATGCATGGAAGGAAAGCCACTTCCAAAATTTTACATCCCGTATGGCCATTTTGTGGAGAGAGGCTAGCCTGAACTATGGAGATGCAAATTCATCCTTATTTCTTCTAGCTCACAGTTGTGAAGCTCTTTGCTCTTCCCAGAGTATTAGTCTAGCTTTTCTCAGAGTCCGGCCTCTAAGTCTGGATATCTGGCATTCTAAAAAAAGAATATGGGTTTGTACGTTTGCCTGAGTAACTGTAATTCCTAGCGGTGCTTTGGGCTCCCAGTTCATCTGGGAGAGGCTTGCTATTTCCTTGACCGCCATGACTCACTTCTCACTACTTTTCTCATCAACTGTAATTTTATATTAGAACAACTTTTATAAGTGATCAGGCTGTAGAGTGTTTATTTTTTCTTTTCCAGAAAAACTTATGGAGGAAAGATGATCATACTCTATATCCTTAGCATGAACCTGCTTTTTCTCCTGCTCAGTCTGATGAAATGTAATATCCAGTTACTTTGAAGTCAACACACCTGGCAATGTCTATCTAAGAATGTTCTAGGAATAACAGCTGATGTAACCACTCATTTAAGGCTCACATGTGTTAGTTTTAATACACCAGGGGATCTGTCTGCTTGAGGAAGGCTAATGACTTCTCCCTGTTCACGTTGCATATGCACTTTATGCTCATGCCCTCCACTTTGGATCATTTAGATCATTTTACAATAACCATAATTGACTTTTTGGCTCAAGTGCCCCAAACTCTCCTCTAAATTTATCTAATACATATTGTCTAAACCAGGAAATTTTGGCATAACGAAGACTTCTTGCATGTTATATAAATGTTTATATACATTACCAGTCCCATGCAATGGAATCATAGGATGTTCCCACTGCAAGGTGCCCTTAACGAGTATTAATTCTGCCACATTTGTGATATTAATGAGGAAACTAAAATTCAGGGAAATTAAATATCCTGCCCCTGGTCACATTACCAGAGGGTGGCAGACAAGGTCCCTATTACCTTCTGGTTCAGTTTTCTTTGATTGGTAACTAAAGTCTAAACAACATTTATTCATGGTAAGCTCTGTGCTGCCAGGGACTGCTCTGAAGACCACGGATCATGTGTTATTTTCCTCAAGTGTAGTAGAAGCTTTACTTGGATGTTATGAAACTAGAGTCATGATCTCTGGACTTCTGACTCAAGGAGTGAAGATACTGCTCTGGAAATAACTAAGCTTATAAATGCATTTCATGCACTTTAGAAGTTTCCTGGAGTGAGAGATATAGATATATAAAGGCATAGTCATAATCCATAGCTGTTAGTAGGACCAGTGGTATATATAAACTGGTTTGAGAGCACACTTGATGAGAGGAAATGAATTTGGTTTTCCCTAGGTGGGAAGGCCCAGAACCCCCAAAACAGGATATGATATTGAACCTGGAGGCCATGAGGCATGAATCACTGTGTCTGCCTGGTTGACCAAGTAGATGCTGTGGAGAACACAGCACACTTCAGATCCACGGCACAGGACAAATAAAGCCATCAAAGAGGGGAGTGTAAGGTTTTCCTGGAAGACAGATTGAGTCTGAGGTTACCTTGTTTTCACCATAGCACTTAGCACAATGCTAAAAACAAGCTTAGCACTCAATAATGCTTATTAGATGAAGGAAATGCTACTTCCTATAAAGTGTCCAAATTTAAAGAGGCAAGGAAGCCATTTTTCCTAAATTGGCTTTTAAATAAAGATGAAGATCTACAATTAAGAGGGCAAAGGAGCATTTATTAGTAAATGAGTAAATCCATTGATTATAGGGAAGCAATTATTAACCCAGAATGCCAAGCCAAGAAAGCAAAAGGTTGTGCCAAATTAACAAATTTACTACCTAATAAAGCTAAAAGAAGGTTAACTAAGTGCGTTCAATAAAAACCAGTAAACGACCATATAATTAGATGCAACAGTTAATAAAAGCCAGTAGGCACTTTACCAAAGCTAATGAAGAAACTGTTTACAAACTAAGTTTACAAACTAAGACTTATGGAGCTCAAGCATTTTTATGTGCCATATTAATGATGGGGGCAGACAAAATGTTCTGATTTCCAAGTTCAGAAGAAGGCAATAATGGTAGAGAGAATAATGCAATTAAGAAAAGGATCTAGAAGTAAACAATAAGAGATAATAACAGAAGTATACTTTTAAAAAATGTACTAGGATCATGAGACCAGGCAACAGTTTTTGTACCCAAGGAGTAGGAATCTCCTAATGGGTTTCCTATTGCCTCCTTGAGGAAAATGGTTCTCCCTTATGCAGTGAAAAATACAGGCTGGCAGGTGGTCTTCTTGGAACACTTCAAGAGAATCAGTGTGGGAAATTTAATAACTGCTGATAACTTACCTTTGCATAAATACAAAGGATTTCTTAGGCTTCTGGGACTGTCAGGGGCATAAAAGTACTATTAAACAGACATAATTTTCATGGTAAACCAATAATAATCTGAAATTTCTGGTAGTTGGTTACTAAGCAACCCAGTGCTTGGCTTTGTCTAGCTTAAACAATGACTCAAAAAAATATTAAGTTGGCTATAAAGAAATATTCCAGATTTGACTCACTGGGCTATTTTGGTCAGCTGTATATTTCTTTATATATTTCTTTATCAGTACAAACCACAGATCTGGTGGTACAAAAGAGGGGGTTTGTGAGGTCACTGCTAGATTATACTTAATGTAACTACTAAGAAGATCTTCTGTGGATATCTACATGTAACAAAAGAATGTTTTCTCAAGGGACGTTGAACATTTTCCCAAAGCTTGCTTTTTCTGTTTTTTAACTTAGTGCCCCCTTAAGTCAGACAAACTTAACTGAGGGATCTCTTTCTCTTGCAAAACAGGAGGCTTCTTATTACTTATAACCCAACGAAGACCAGGTGATGTTTTAAAATTGTACCAAAGGTATAGATTCCAGTGATAGCATTGTGTTGTTAAAATCCTATAGTCATACTAAAGATAGAAAACATAAAAATCCACAAGTTTTCATTTTAATTATTTTGTTAGCTTTTCATAATTATTTTAGAGCTGAACTGAGTCACCTTCTTCTCTTGACTCCTCGGCCATTTCTGTGCTCAGGCTGCTGTCTCTTCCTGCTACGGGGCCTGACAGGTTTTCATCCGTAGGCTGCACAGTTTAGAGCAACATGGTCTTAAGAGGAAATGATTTCAATACAGATTCCTATATTCAAATATAGAAGGCTGTTTTGGATTTCAGAACCAGATGGAGTATGTAAAAATGGCTGTACAGGATCTGGGGCTCAGAGGGAAAAACAATCTGGACACAAATCTCTTCCTGCTGCTGCTGGTCAACTCAGCTACATCAGGATAACTTGGCCATTCTTGATGTTGCAGCAAATAGACACTGACGTAAATGGCCTCTTGAACCAGGGGAGAGTATTTTTTCTGTGCTCTCTTCATATGACTCTGAGCTTTAATATCTGTGATGAATTTCTAATTTCTCTTAATATGGGGCTCACGTAAAGATAGAATCGTCTAGGAATTAAAAACAAAATAAAACTGTGGAGTGACTCTTGAGCAGTTAAGAAATGTCTTAGAATGTTTGCATTTTAACAGAAGAGTGGTAAGAATAAGACTATTAGTATGTGAGCATTTGACTAGAAATGTTTATTTTAAATCAAGTACAGCATTTACTTAAACAGAAGAATGTTAAGTATGAAGCTATTCTGTAAACATTTAACAAGAAATAGGACAAGCCAACCCTTACTTTTAAAACACATTGACAGCAGAGTAACCTCACATCTTGTAGTTTAAACGTTTAGGGAAGTTCTGAAAAAGTGAATTTGACCACTGGGGAGCTCTATCTAAGGTTAGGAACACAATAGAAAACTACTATATGGCACAGGGACTATCAATTGTAGATAGGGTATACAGAAAATAAAACTAATGATAAAAATGTTAGGGATTAATTTATTAACTAATCTAGTATTCAGAAATATTAACTAATCGCCTTCTGTATATCAGGCACTGTGCTAGTGTAGGTATGTACCCATACATAGGAAGGAAGGACACACTCAAGTAATAAGTAAGGATGTGTATTTGTAAAATACTCACTTATTAGGTAGAAAAGCTCTCTCCACCTATGAGAAAATTACATTCTTAATCACCTCAAGAAGGAGTATATTGCTAATTTACAAACACCCTTCAGCACTGTATATGAACCGAGCAAGAGTACCGGTCTCTTAAAGTGTAATGAGGACCAAGACGGATCAACCCAAGCCTTGACAAAAGAATATAGTCTGATGGTGAAGACAGACAATTCAACCAATAATTACAATTAAAATAATTAAAATTTATAAGATGGAGATCCTGGGAAGTTCACTCTTATGGGAGAGACCATAGCAGGCTCATCTACCTCATCCATGTAATACCAGGAAAGACTTCCCAGAGGAAGTGGAGCGTAAGCTTCCAAATTAAGAAATTCTGTATCGAATGTTTCAACATCATGGCTGTGTAGCCTATTAGGCCCTCACCTTGATCTTTGCTGTTCTGTGGCATAGCATGAAAATATGGAATAAAAGAAAGAAATCAACAGCTACTTTGTCTCTTTAGAATGAACCACACATTGAGAATTTATACTAACAAGCAGAAACTGGTGTCAGTGAGGCAGCTTCTACCACAATCACAAGGTCTCTGTGGAACTGGTGGTCTGTCGTATGCTCCATGGACTGAGAAATAATGAAATAGATTGTGAAGTTATATATCTTGGGTTTTATATGCTAAGAAATGACAAGCATTCTGTAACAGTGTGAAATGGAGAGATGTTGAACACTCAGTACTGTGCCCCAAACAGACAATGGTTAGTTGATGACAGAAACAGAATAATGGCAGTGGTTAAGAGGAAAAAGCTACGGGAGTCTGAATGTGATTTTTATATACTCCAATTCTTCAAGGGATTTTCAATTTATAAGGAAGGGTTTATGAAGCAACTTTGAGTCTTTATCTACTCAGCCCCTTTTCAGACCTTTCCCTTTATCACAGCTCCCAGAGCTTTCTGATTGAGAAGGACAGAGCGTTGCTTGTTTGGGAAGCATCTGGAATGTCAATTAGAGCCATGTCAAATGTAAACTGAAGCTTGCAGTGGCTCTCCATGTCCTTTAAAGAAGTCAAATCAGGTTCCTCATTTTGTGTAGGTAACACCCATGTTTCATTCTAAAGAGGAAAAAGGAGACTGAGATTTATTGAGCCTGTGCTAAATGCCAGAATTATTTACTCATTACCACAATTCTTCCTCAACAAGGTCCCACGAGGCAACTTGCTGTCCTCATTTTACACAAGAATTAATGGAGGCCCAGGGAAGGTAAATCATAGGCCCAAGTACATATATTCCTAGCATTAATTCATGGAGGAGCCTGGGTGTGAAACCAGGAAAACTTGAACTCAGTATTCGTTATTCTGCCTAACTCAGTGATAAAAACTCATTTTATATAGTTATTGTGAAAAGATGCATCAGTCAAGCTCACATTACAGGGCATAGCAGAGTTGATGATGTTTTATTTGGTAATATGGTTAAAAGTATTTATACACTGGCTAAACCCTTCTGGTGCTTAAAATACTCTTTTTTGGATATTAGATGTGATTGGAGGTTCCAGTTCATCTAGGTCACCAGAGTGCCTTTTAAGCCATTAAAAACAACAACAACAACAAAAAAAAAACTTACACTATAAACTCTTCACATATGTAAAATAAATCATCAGTTTTAATCATATGCTACTAGATGATGTTTATGATTTCCAATTCAAATATTTTACTATACTCATTAATGTAATGCACGGTTGGATGCATGAAAATATGCCTGCACTTTTACATATAGAGCTCGGTATTTTCTAATTATATTCTGATAGTTACCAGTTCTTGATGTGTGGTGGTTAATGGGTGCCCTTAAAAATAGTCTGTTCGTTATGGACAAATACTTAATAGCTATATTGATGTATGAATTACTCTCATTGTGCCAGCTATGACACCTATAATTTGCTTACAAACCTACACCAATGATAATGTCTCCAAGCCACATGAGGACTGGTATTCTCTAACTGGATGGTCTTCCTGTATTTCCTAGGCAACTCTGACTATCTTCCAAAGACATTAGGGGTATAATTTGAAAGGAGTGTGTGGGAAGTATTGTATCCTCAGAGATTCAGTTAACAAAGAATAGAATTTCTCTAACTGCTGCTTCAAAGTTCATTCTGTACTTCCCTTCTCCTTCTATTGTGTGATTGCATTTAAACATCTGATTATGAAAGAGCTTTGGAAACAAGTAAGTGGTGTTTGATTAGTTAAGGCCAAATTTCCCTTTGACATTGCCCCATCTCTCTCCCAGGTAAGTTTATTTGGTAAAGGGCAACCTTTGGAATCTGTAGCAGGATTTGCCGTGGCCAGTCAGATGAAAGCCACATTTATGTTCAGTGCAATAATATTCCTGAGATGGGCTGGTTGGATAACAGTGAACCTAAAAAAGAACGGAAGAATCCTATTGAACAACTTTTTCAGAGTAAGTTATAAATACATGTTTTAAAAGGACACTATTTGCATGACTAAAAAATATGCATTTGGCAGAGTATCCAAAGCTTGATTTCAATTACAATGGCATCATGTATATGACACTACAGCTAATGCTAAAAACATGCATTTTGAAAGGAAAGTTGATATACTGTTTCTCATCTCTGTGACTTTATTTCCAATTCAGCTGAAAATGAGCAAGTCTTTTTGTGTTTTAGTTTGAGAGAACAAATATAGTTTTGCATAGTTCTGAAAGCTTTTCTTCTCTCTCCATTTTGAGAAGGAAAGATTGATTTTCAAAACCTAAACTCCTGGGATGCCTGGGTGGCTCAGTTGGTTGGATGACTGCCTTCGGCTCAGGTCATGATCCCAGAGTCCTGGGATCGAGTCCCACATCAGGCTCCCAGCTCCATGGGGAGTCTGCTTCGCTCTCTGACCTTCTCCTCGCTCATGCTCTCTCTCACTGTCTCTCTCTCAAATAAATAAATAAAATCTTAAAAAAAAAAAAAAACAAAAAACCTAAACTCCTCTATCATATAGTGGCATATTTTTTTTCTTTGCATACTCCCCTTACTACAGGAAGATTGCTCTTAAAATCAGTAACTGTCTCTGCAAAAGCAATTTATTTAATTTTAAAATTATACAAAAGCATCTGGAGTCTGGGGTTTATCCATTTTGAATAAAGCTGGGAAAATAGAAGGTATTTAAAATTCCCTTGGCTTTATTTAATGTGAGGTCTGTCCTTTCTATTTTCTTCAGAAACAGTTCATGTTTCTTTACCATAGATAGATATCTCAGATGCTCTACATCAGAAAGACTATCCTGACAGCTTTCCATGAATTGGTAGGAGTCAGATGCCCAAATCTGGCATTGCTAGAATGTTTAGCCATCCTTACAAGTAATGCCAATTTGCTTAATTTTTCTTTAAAGATTTTATTTATTTGTTTGAGAGAGAGAGAGAGAACACCCATGCCTGCCAATGTGAGCAGGGGCAGGAGCAGGGGGGGAAGGAGAAGGAGAGGAAGAATCTTGAGCAGATTCTGTGCTGTGCTTAGAGCTAGAAGCAGGATTCCATCTCAAGACCCTGAGATCAAGACCTGAGGGAAACCGAGAGTTGGAAGCTTAACCAACTGAGCCACCCAGGCGCCCCCTGGTTACTACTTTTTCTTGTTTTTATTTTTCTCCAGCCCTATCAACTTCAATCTCAGAAATGGACTAGAACATAAAACTAAAAGAGGTGGAAAATGGAATAATCAGTTTTTTTCTTGCAACACCCTTAGAAGGCCCTGAGAACACAAAGTTTCAGGCATCAGGTAGATGGATATTTTGTATCTGTTCTAGACTTGTTCCTTGTCTTTCCAAGAGTTTAGTGAGGGAAATGATTGTAGCCTTCCTCCATATTCACCTTATTCTCAAACCACCTCTTATTAAACATACTTCTTTTTATCATCCCTCTCAAATAGAAGCTTTGCTGAATGTGTTGAGTACCTAGAGAGTGTCTAATATTCTCAATGGCAAATCTGATTGTGTATAAAGTTGCAATAACTACAGTAGTGATAATCGTAGCTGACTCTTATTGAATATTTTCTGTGTGCTGGACATGAAGACTTTTTCTCTTACTGTAGTTTTACAGAGCAGGTACTCTTATTATTCCAATTCAATAATGAAGCAATAATGCTTTTAAAATTTGATAACTCTTCACAATTACTCAAACTATAAGAAACACTATTTCAAACCCTCCCAATCAGACTCAAAGTCTTTGTTTTAAGCTCTATGCAAATTCTGATGCCACACACCAAATCAAAATCTAGTGTGGCCGAATCTTATCTTACTTTTTTTCATTCATTCAACCTATCCTGTATGAGCCAGGTTAAGTTCCCTGCCTTCATCACAGGAAATTATAGTAGAAAAAACAGTTGATAAAAATAGGAACAAGCAACAGTAAGTAAGCAAACAAAAAGAATTACCAAATTGTAGTAACTACTATAAACAAAAGCAACTGAGCAGTTAGAAAACATATTAGGTGTTCAGAGAGGGCTTCTCTGTTTTTGTTTTTAAAGATTTTATGTATTTATTTGACAGAGATCACAAGTAGGCAGAGTGGCAGGCAGAGAGAGAGGAGGAAGCAGGCTCCCTGCTAAGCAGAGAGCCCTATGTGGGACTGGATCCCAGGACCCTGGAATCAGGGCCCAAGCTAAAGGCAGAGGCTTTAACCCACTGAGCCACCCAGATGCCTCAAGAGGGCTTCTTTGAAGGACCACATTTAGGTTGATTACTTGAGTGATTTGGAAGGAACCCGGCCTCAAAATGACCAGGAAAAATGTTGTAGATGGAAGGAACAAGAAATGCAGAAACACTATGATGAGAATCAACTGAGCACATTCTAGGAACTGTCAGAATGTTTGTATGAGCTGTGCATAGGGATAAAAGGGAGAGTGGCACCAAATAAAGTTACAAAGTCTCACAGAGTCCAGATTTTACTGGGCCCTAAAACTAGAATTGTCCCTGTTGAATTTTAAATAAACAGCTAATGCCTGTTTTGTATATTTCAAATATTGCATGGAACATACTTATGCTTAAAAAGTCATTGTTTATCTGAACTTCAAATTTTACTGAATGTCCTGTGTTCTTATTGCTGAATCTGCAGCCCTATTTATAATTAGTGATAACTACGTAGAATTTTTACATAAGTGATGTGGAAAGCTACTATTTTAAGAAAGAATTTGCCAAAAGAGGATATAATCATATATGCAGTTTTAAAAGATCTTTCTGGTTACTTGAAGAGACTTAAAGGAGATGAAATAGGAAAACGGGGTACTTAGGAGGATCTGAAAGTTGTTTAGGGGAAAGCTGCCAGTAGCTTAGACTAGCACTATATACATAACTATGGGTTCAAGGTTTATTTTGGTGTCAGAACCAGAAACACAGAGGGGATTAATCTTGCTAAGTAAAGGGTTGTGTTGGGGAACCTTTAGGGATTGGTTGGGGAAAGTTAGGGATTTGTACACAAAATAGTGTGGGGGAAAAATGTAGCTTAGAGAAGAAAAAGTTTTGGGAAAAACAAGATAAAGAAGCATGGCTGGTCAGAGGAAAGTGGAAAAGACTTCTATAAGTACAGTTTAGTGTTCTGGGAAAAAAAAAATAGGACATGGGGCTTAAACAGTGGGTGGGATCTGTTTTAGATGAGCTGCGGTGTGAGTATATGTAAGCCAACTGGCCTATTCACTCAGAATTGTAAATTTTGTTCAAATTAGCTTTATACACTGATAAAATTTACTACCAAAATAACAACATACATATCTATGCACTTTCTAACTTTTCTTTATGTAATAAAAGAGTTGAATTTTAATCATGAACTGTTCTTAATATAGTATACATTTCCTTCCCACATTAGGTCGACCTATTTCACAGTTGATCCTATGGAGAAATATGGGAAGATAATAATTAGATGGGAGAGTGAAGACATGTTTACTAGTTTGTGATACCATGTAAGTAATTGTTAAACATCTTATATAGTTACCCCAAATTTCTCTTGGGATTAAGGAGTATATGGGAGGTAGAATACTGTTTCTACTTTTGGAAATTGAGCTGCCCTTCCTCTAGATGTTTTTTCCTTACAGAAATACTCTCAGTTGCAGATTATAAAAGGATGTCAATATACTATTAACACTAGGAGTGCAGGAAGAAGAGCTAAGATACCTAATATGCTGTGAATGTGTCAAAGTTTTGAGTTTTCTTATAGGCAATATTTTGTTACTTTATATGAGCTCACAAAAGAGTTGTCCTATGAAATTAAATCACTTGCACATTTTGAGTGATCTTTTATAGTTATTAGATATTATTTATTAAAATGCTTCTCATGCACTGGGTTTTTAAAATTAAACATTGAACTTCTAACAAATTAAATATAAATAATTTAATATTAATGGAAATGGATTAATGTTCTAGAATTTTTTTTTAACTAAAGTGAAATTGACAAAAATAATATGGGTGATTACTTACAATTTGCAACTTGGTAGACTCCCTGTGTTTCACCTGCCTTCAGGAAAGAATCCCTGGCTGCTTTTTTGTAACCTGGATTCTGTCCTGATTCAGGAAGCAGCTCCATGGGGCATGACCTTCATCTCTAATTGCCACATGACCTAGCTTTTCACCTGCTAGTGTACTACCTGAGTAGTTCCTACTCTGAGCAATGATTTCACTGTGGAGAAGAGGAAAAATAGTGTGTAGTACTCTCATGTGTGGTTTGAGTGACTTTAATCCTTAGACAAGTTTGGGATCTAGTCAGACATTCATTTCCTTCTTAGAAGTAACTCACAGCATTGTCTATCTTTCCTTAAACTCAGACCCCACTCAACTTATACTCAATGGACCTGAATGCCAGAAGTAGTGAGTCTACTCAATTATAGAATTCCAGTCCTTCAAGAAACCTTGGGGAATCATGTATAGCACCCCCAGTTCTGCTCAAGATGGCACACAAACCATTCCAGTTAGAAATCTATTTTAATTACTGAATAAGTTAAGTACATTAAGTTTATAAGAGGAGAAATTCTTGCAGTGGAAAGAACATGCATTTGGGAGTCAGATAGACCTGAGTTCTAATCATGCCTTTGCCCCTTTCTATTTTTGAGACTTTGTTTAAGTTTCTGTTTCCAAAGTTCAGTTTCTACACATATACAATGGGTTTAATAAAGCTTTCTTTGTGCTTTTGGGAATGGTTGTGGGGATTGGAAATGACTACGGGGAGAGGGTGGTGGGATTGTGGCATAGTTATTAGATCTGTCCCAAATGTACACAGAAGCTATCTCTAAATCCCTCCCACCCCCCGCCTCACATATAAGCAAGTGTAGGCATGGGGAACCCCCCACAACAATGAAAACCAAGTTATCAGTAACCATGTATGCAGGAACAGAAGGCAAAGAGGTTTTGATTACACCAAAAGCCAAAGAACTTCCCAAATTTCCCAGAGTCTCACTGGAACGTGTTGGCCGATCTGATAACAGCAGCCAAACCTAGGGGAAAGAAAACAAAACAACAAAAAAACCTTGCTGCCTCACATGCACTGGGGAGAGCAAGAGTTATACAGTAATGGAGACTCTCAGCCCAAGGAACAAGCCAAAGCAATTTCCAGGACAAATTTGCAAACCAAGGAGGAACTGCAGGAGCTAAAGCTTAGATTGAAAATGGGAGAAGAGAAGAACTAGACAAAAGTCAGGGAGAGAGTAACACAGATTTCAGAAAGGGAAGGCCATGCTTTTTTTTTTTTCTCTTCTCTATTCTCCTCTCTTCTCTTCCCTCCCTCCTTCCTTTCTTCCTCCTTTCTTCCTTTCTCTTTTTCGATTAAGATTTTATTTATTTATTTGAGAGAGAGCAGAGCTAGAGAGGGAGAGAGAACATGAGCGTGTGCAGGTGGGGGTGCTGAGAGGGAGACAGACGCAGACTCTGCTGAGCAGGGAGCCCAGTGAGGGGCTCAATCCTAGGACCCCAGGATCATGACCCCAGCCAAAGGCAGACACTTAACCTACTGAGCCACCCAGGCACCCCACGGCCGTGCTTTTCAACACTTAATATGCAGCACAGGAGGACCCTGGGGCTGTGAGACTAAGAAAGAAAATGAGGTTCATAGGCTCCTATTGAGTCCAAGAACCATCAGAACAGAAAAGGAAGGTAGTGGAATCCCATAAGTGAAACTTAATTTAATTTTTAAAAGATTTTATTTATTTGAGAGAGAGAGAGAAAACACAAGTGGGGTATGAGGGAAGAGGGCAGAGGCACAAGCAGACTCCTCACTGAGTGCAGAGCCCAAGGCAGAATCCCAGAATCCTGATATCATGACCTGAGCTGTAGTCAGATGCCACTCAACCGACTGAGCCACCCAGGCGCCTCTCATAAGTGGAATTTTATGAAAGGAGAAAGCAAGAAAGTGGAAATGAGAGAAAAAGAGAAACAGAATGATGCCTTCACACACAGTGGAAGCATTTCAGGAATCATGTACACAGAATAGACAAATGCTGTCAAATGCTGTGAACTAATTATTTCCACTAAAATTAAAAAGTAATAGAGACCATAAGTGAGCAGCATAAAAATAATAAACAGAACTTCTTGAATATGAGATGTTTGGAAACAAAACTTCAGGACTTGGGAAATAATTAGAAAGAAAAGAAATGCCACTTTGAGAGGAGGTCTAAACTAACTGAAGAGCGTGCTTGCTTTGGCAGCACATATACTAAACTAACTGAAGAGCAAGTTAATACTTCTGAAAAATGCCTTAAGAGAGATAAAAGAAAGGAGAAAAGATATTAACACCTAAAAGGTAAGAAAGCAATAAAAAGTTTTCAAAAGAAAGTGATATAGAAGATGAGCAAAGACTATCCCAAAAGAAGAAAAAAGAAGCAATGCAACAGAACAAAAGTCAAATATTATAATCAAGAATAGTTTCTAGAGGGGCGCCTGGGTGGCTCAGTGGGTTAAGCCGCTGCCTTCGGCTCGGGTCATGATCTCAGGGTCCTGGGATCGAGTCCCGCGTCGGGCTCTCTGCTCAGCAGGGAGCCTGCTTCCTCCTCTCTCTCTCTGTCTGCCTCTCTGCCTACTTGTGATCTCTGTCTGTCAAATAAATAAATAAAATCTTTAAAAAAAAAAAAAAAGAATAGTTTCTAGAAATAAAGGCATAAATGCACATATTAAAATGGCATGCCACAGACCTGGGAAAAATTTAACTGGAGCGGATAATATTAAGACATAGTCTAATAAAACCATGGCTTAAAAATATTATTAAAAAATGAAAAGAAATCCTTTTGCATCTGGGGAATAAATAAGTCACTCATAAAGGAAAGAAATTAAATTGTCATCAGGCTTCTTAAAAGCAATAGTTTGTGCAAAAGATAAATATAAATGAAGAAGGAAAAATATGAGCTTTGAATTTTATATCCTTCCAAACCAACATTCACATTTAAAGTCTCCAGAAAATCTGTGAACACTTAATATCTCAGGAAATAAAATTATCATAAGATTTTCCTGAGGAATCTACTACTGAGCAAGTAAAACTGATAATACCATGAAGAATTATATGGGTCTCTATGTATGTGTGTGTACCTTCTGATGGAGATACATACTTCCTATGACACATTATTGAAAAGAAATTGAACCAGAGTTGATTTTTTTAAAATGCAGCTGAAAGTATGGATACAGAGGAAAATCATGGGAAAAAGAAGCATGTTGAATGACAGTATAGGGGTACAATAGCAAAATCCAGACTAAAGGACCTTCTAAAGGTATATCCTTTCTGTCCTTCACCAAATAAAGTAAGATAGACACATAGAGGAAAATGAAGAGAAAGAGAGAGAAAGAGAAGGAGAGAGAGAGAATTTGGTTGGCCCATAATCTATAGATAAAAAGAGACTTAGGAGACATCAAATAACTGCAAAAATTGAATTTTATTTTCATCTTTAGTTGAAGCAACTGTAAAAATTATGAGCCAATTTAGAACATTTGATGGTTTCATATCTGATGACATTAAGGAATTATTATTAATATTTTAAAATGTGGTAATAGTATTATGTCTGTTTAAGAAGGATTTCTTATCTTTTTGAGATACATATGAAATAGTCCTGGATAAATTGATATGGGCAATGTCTGCTGCCATATTTGAATACCACAAATGACATGATTAAATCTTCATTAATACCACTCATCCAAAGCCCACTGTCTTCCACTTGCACTAAGACAGTGGAGTTGTCATTGGTCTCCCCCTTTCTACTCTTTGCCCTCTGAAGTATGTTCCCAGCACATTGGCCAGATGATATTTTAAACCTACTGTTCAGAGAATAGTCTTAGCAAATATTTATGAAGCACAAACTTTGTGTCAGGTGCATTTCTAAGTGCTCCTTTATCAATAACAACCCCAGGAAGTTGCCCCTATTATCATTCCTGTTTTATAGGTAGGGAAATGCAAGCACATGGAAGGTTAGCATCCAGCCAAAGTAGAGGAGCTAGTAGTGAAACTCAAGCATCTTGGTGTCCTTAACTGTATGTTCTGCTGTTTCAATCACTTGCTCAAACACCTCAGTCACTTTCTCCAGTACCTATAATAAAATCCCACTCCTTTCCATATGGTTGGTTTTGCAGCTTGGATTTCTTCCACCAGCTTGCTGCTACTCAAGCTCTGTCCAGGGGCTTAGGGTTATATCAACAGAGGGGATGGAACACCTTGTTCTAATTTTTCTGCCCTTAGAGAGCATTTTTTCCTAATTTATCTGCTCCGAGGAGGTACGTTTTCCCAATTTGTATGGAGGTGCCAAATGTGCTAACACAGCCCTGACAAGACCCTGCAGGGTCTGCCCCCACCTCACTCTTACCTCATTGTACCAATCTCTCCCTCACTCATTTTGTTCCAGGCTTGTTAGCTCTGTGAGTTTCTAGACTTTCCTGAGCTCTTTCCCACCACAGGATCTTTGTTCTTTGCCAGAGACGCCTAGTCCCTATCTTTCCGATGCTGGTTTCTTCTCCCTGTTGAATTATACTATTTACGAAGACGTTTCGTAGTACTTCTCTCTGTCATTCTTGGACGCAGCATTCTTTTTTTTTTTTTTTAAGATTTTATTTTTTTTATTTGACAGAGAGAGATCACAAGCAGGCAGAGAGGCAGGCAGAGAGAGAGGAGGAAGCAGGCTCCCCACCGAGCAGAGAGCCCGATGCGGGGCTCGATCCCAGGACCCTGGGATCATGACCTGAGCCGAAGGCAGCGGCTTAACCCACTGAGCCACCCAGGCGCCCCATGGACGCAGCATTCTGTTTATGAAAAACATAAATCAGGTAAGATTATTCTCATGTTAAAATCTATTTTGTTCTTATGATAAGGTTGGGCTTTCAGGGTAAAAACCAGGACACCCATTAATCTCTCCACTGAGTTTAGAACTGAGAAGTCCAGGTAGGATCAGAGACATTCAAATATCACCCTTCGTGGTAATGGTAACTGGAGAACATGTCATGTCTTAGCTACAAGGCCACACCGGGTCTGTGGATTTCTGCCTGAGCTACACTCGTTCTCCAGGAATGTGGACTTCTCCCAACCCAGGGAAAGGCACCTCCAAATGTTTTCCCACATGTGTTAACAAGTTAGCATGCTCTCCACCTGTGGTCCAGCAGATCTAAAACAGAGAATGCTTGCAAAAGGTCACCACCTGACATGTCCTGTTCCTGTTCCCAAATCCACCCATGAGGCAAGTCACTCCTGCATGTTTTTTTCTATAGATAATTAGGATGGATACTTTTCCTCTCTCCCTTCAGTGGAAACCAGAGGGGTGAAACCCGAGGAAAACCCCATTTGGGTTTTCCCCCCAAACAAATGCAACCCAGTGTTCTTACTCTGCTGGATTGGCCCATATCATATTGTTAAATTTTCAGGCATTTTTGTGAGCCACATCTGAACATTTGATAGCATGGAATCATCCATGGTGAGGGCGAGGTAGTATTTACACCAGGAAGGAAACTGGAAAATTGGTGAGTGCTACAAATCAAGTGAGCAGGTTATTAAACATGCCCTTGGATATCACCATGGGGGGGGCCTGCATAAGGAAGCACCCACCTGTCCACCTCTCCCATCTTTCAGGTACCTCTTTCACTCTCCTCACTAGTCCAATAGCAGGTCTTTCTGGTCTCAGCCTTAAGTCCTTTGCACTTGCTGGTCCTGTCTGAAGTAGTCTTCTCCTACACCTGTACGTGGCTTGTTCCTTCTCTTCAGATCCCCAGCAAAACACCACACCCTCAGGGACACCTTCCCTGACCATCCGACATAAAGAAGACCCCAGTTATTCTCTGTCATGCTGCCCTCTTTCTGTTTCTTCATAAACTGTACTCACCTATTCCTTTTTCATAGAATATAAATTCTATGAGAATAAGACCTTTATCTATCTTGCTCTCCTCTTTATTACATATACATATACATATACATATACATATACATATATATGTATGGTTAATTAGACATATTTAGTGACCCCATCTCTATCCTAGCTACAAGTTCCCATAGATAAAAAATGAAGCAGAGATAAGTCCAGCTCCAAATTTGGATGAACATTTTTTTTTCTGTTGCCTTAAATGGTACATTTCTTATTTTTGAAAAATAGAATACTATCTCACAGTGTAAACTCTTATTCATAGTATTTACAGCATACTCCATACTTTATATTTGGAATTCTCCAAAGAAATTTGGTGATGAAGCTTTTCATAATTCCTGGAATGTTTGTTGAAGAGAGACTCCAGGGCTAAACACAGTGCTTTCCTTTCAAGTCCCTTCTGGGACTTTTTTTCTACAATATGAGAGCTGAAAATTTATCTTCTTTTTACAGAAATTATAATTTTAAATCATGCTTGCTTTCAATTTTTGTTGTTGTTGTTTTCCTAGGAAGCTTTTGGCTAAATATTGTATCCTGGTAAAGCCTGAAATAGACTGGTTAGTTGGAATGAAAAAGTCTCTTGTTATCAAGCTTGGCAATTATTGTGAAAGTTGGCCTGTGTATGTGTGTGTGTGTGTGTGTATGTGTGTGTGTGTGTGTGTGTGTGTGTATCAACAGTATCTTTTATTGATGTTTAATTGACGTGTAACATTATGTAGTTTCAAAGTGTACGGTGCATTTTGATACGTCTACACACAATAGTACAGCATATGTACTCTCTTGGTGTTAGCTAACAGCTCTATCTTGTCACATAATTGTTATTTCTTTTTTGAGGTAAAAACAATTCAGATCTATTCTCTTGGCAGCTTTGAAATTTATTGTTATCATATTCACTATGCTATGCATTAGATCTCCAGGATTATTTATTTACTAGTTGCAAGTTGGTTTCCTTAAACAAGTTGGCTGTTGATTTAGTTAACCAAGACCTGATTTCAGATTCAGAAACATTCAGTTCAGAATCTAGAACTCCTGAGTCATCTGATTTTCTAAAAAGCTGAGTGTGCTCAGTGAAACATTTTAACTTGATAGAGGCCACACTGTTCTTATAGAGGAACAAACTTTGGTAGCTAATAACTTCAGCAAGCTTATTAAAAAAAAACAAAAACAAAACAAAACAAGAAAAAGACCACACCTTTTTTAATAATTTTTTATTTTTCATAAACATATAATATATTTTTATCCCCCGGGGTACAGGTATGTGAATCGCCAGGTTTACACACTTCACAGCACTCACCATAGCAGATACCCTCCCCAATGTCCATAACCCCACCCCCATTCCCCAAGCCCCCTCCCCCCAGCAACCCTCAGTTTGTTTTGTGAGATTAAGAGTCACTTATGGTTTGTCTCCCTCCCAATCCCATCTTGTTTCACTTATTCTTCTCCTACCCCCTTAATCTCCCCTGTTGCATCTCCACTTCCTCATATCAGGGAGATCATATGATAGTTGTCTTTGTCCACTTGACTTATTTCTCTAAGCATGATACCCTCTAGTGCCATCCATGTCGTCGCAAATGGCAAGGTTTCATTTCTTTTGATGGCTGCATAGTATTCCATTGTGTATATATACCACCTCTTCTTTATCCATTCATCTGTTGATGGATATCTAGGTTCTTTCCATAGTTTGGCTATTGTGGACATTGCTGCTATAAACATTCGGGTGCACGTGCCCCTTTGGATCACTACGTTTGTATCTTTAGGGTAAATACCCAGTAGTGCAATTGGGTCATAGGGTAGTTCTATTTTCAACATTTTGAGGAACCTCCATGCTGTTTTCCAGAGTGGTTGCACCACACCTTTTTTCAAAAAAAGTTTGCTTTAGAGAGTATGGAACACAATACAAGTCAAAACAAGAAGTCAGGACAAGAGCAATAGGCTTCAGCATCCTGTTCAGAGATTCCACGCATAGTTCATCTTCAAAATGGTGAGAGTTGGTGCATGTTTTTCTATGTCAGCAATGTCTCCACCATCAGGTACTCTCATCCGTCTGTGGCTCTGACTTGAGCCAGACCATGTACTGATGCTTGGTCTTTCCTGGCCTGAGATGTTTCTTCCCTCTGCTGTAGACTTGAGGCTGTTAGACTGAGAACTTTTTTCTATGATTCTGTGACCCCTGCCTCCTCCCCAGAAGAACATGACACCTTATTTTATGAGTGTTGGAAACCTGCTGTTTATTGCAACTCAAGGTCAGAAAAGAAGAAATACAGACATAGACTTTAACATGGGGGATTTACCTTAATGAGTGAAGAAAACCTTGTGAAAGTGAGGTGTGTTTTGGGATCATGGGACCTCTGTTCTTAAAGCTCTTTAATGGTTTAGGTGACACAGGAGTTGTCCTATGTGAACTTGTGGTTTTCTTGATCGTTTCCCTTGCCATCTCTTTAGATCTCTAGGTTCCCATCTATGCTAACTAGTAACTGGTAGTAGCATTTTCTTCTTGGGGTGCTGACCTCTATTCTCCCTAGCCCTTTTCTCCCTCTTTCACTGGAATGGAACATGACTGCTTTGGTTCTAGGCTCCAAGCTACCTAATAGAATACATCCACTGAGGTGAGCTGCATTCATTACTAATGATGGGAGGAAATCAATTAACTATCCCAAGCAGACTTTTATTTTAAAAAGGAACACAGTCATGACCAATTAAATCTTTGATATGAATTTCTATTCATGAAATGTTCAGGTTATAAAAATGACACTAAAGGGTCTTTATAATGTCCCTCAAAGCCCATTAGCTTAGACGAGCACCCAAGGGGTGAAAGGAAAAGAAACCGATATTTACTTAGAGCATGTAAAGGGATGTTTTTATACATTCCATTCTTGGTTAAGATTTTTCTCTGAAAATAAAATCCATTGGAAACAAAGTAGATAAAATGACACTTTAATTTCCCTGTGTCTATTGTTTTAAAAAGTCCTGGAGCACCTGGGTGGCTCAGTGGGTTAAAGCCTCTGTCTTTGGCACAGGTCATGATCCCAGGGTCCTGGGATTGAACCTCGCATCGGGCTCTCTGCTCAGAGGGGAGCCTGCTTCCTCTTCTCTCTCTGCCTGCCTCTCTGTCTACTGTGATCTCTGTCTGTCAAATAAATAAATTTAAAAAAAAAATCTTAAAAAAAAAAAAAAAAAGTCCTTATTGGCAATATTCAACTCTCAATTCTGTAACACTGTGAGAAAACAACAACATCAATGACAATAACAATACTACCATCTTTCTTCAGTTATTGGCAGACTTGAAAGGACAGACAGGCTGTAATCTGCCATCCAGTTGAATAATATGGGTATGAGGTAGATGGACACAGGGAAACCTATGTCATATAAATTCCATATTAATGGGACCAGTAAGAATTCAGTGCTATTTGAATAATGGCTTTAGGCACAATATTTCCAAATTTTACACTAAAATATATCCAGAGACTTAGATGAAAACTTAAAACTTAACTGTTAGCTAGACAACTCCATTGTCAACAAAAACAAAAACAAAAACAAAAACAAAAAAAAGAGAGAGAGAGGAAAAAAAAAGTCTACTCACTTGCCTCAAAGTATGCAGTTAGACCTTCTGTTCTTTTTCTATTATCTGCCTC
Organism: Neogale vison; assembly: GCF_020171115.1. NCBI lineage: Eukaryota > Metazoa > Chordata > Mammalia > Carnivora > Mustelidae > Neogale > Neogale vison. The sequence goes on from NC_058097.1 coordinate 133,320,025, forward strand.
CTGGGTTCTGTGTTAAGAAGCAACTGTATTGATTGGCAGTTACTCTTTGAGAGACACAGAGCACGGTTTTCTTCTCCCCAACAGAAGTGTCTCCTTTTAGGTTTATTGACTGGATTCAGGAATATTGGGTAGTGATCCCCATGGTTGTACATGGTTGCACACGTACATGGATCTACGTGGTTGTACATCCTAAGAGGTGTGATTCCTATAATTAAAAATATCAAGAGGCAGGTTCAGAATATGGCCCTGTTAGTTATGCATTGTGAGGATTTTTATCTTTCCATATATTTATTATATTCTAAGTCAAAGAGGACTGGGCTATCTTAGTGTCACAGACCCAAAGTCAACAAAAGCTCATGAGACTTTGGGAATTTCCCCAATAACAATCCAAACTGACTTGCCAGATGGTTAATAGTTTGAATCAGATTGAACAGACAAGAATTTTGAGCTATCCTTCTGTACGATAGATTATTTACACCCACCCCGCCCAAGAGTAAAGATATTATACAAAAGCATTGAAAAACAAGGAAAAAGCTTTATCATACTGAATGTTTAAAGAAAGAGGAGATCTTTGCAACTTATCGGAAGCAAGAAAAATTTTCGAAAAATGTTTAGTATTCTCAATAGGAGATCGTAATATATGACTCCTTTGAAACATGTTCAGAAAATCATAAAAAGGGAACCACTGAGATTAAAAACAGGAAAATGGGTAAGATAATGAGGTTTTATAAGGAAACTAAAAATGTAATAGCAGAAATAAAATTTTCAGTGGAGGTAATGAAGAAGACAGTTACCTTCAAAAACTGAATTAATGATGTAGAAGATGAACTTCAGAAACTTGCCCAGAATGCAGAGATGGGGGCGGGTGGAGAAAAGAAAAGGCCAATAGTGAGAAGATGTAAAACAAAGAGCACAGAATTCAAGTTAGTACTTGTATCTTTTCCCGAGGCTACAGTCAGGATCTCGGGATCCTGGGATCGAGTCCCACATCGGGCTCTCTGCTCAGCAGGGAGCCTGCTTCCTCCTCTCTCTCTCTCTGCCTGCTTCTCTGCCTGCTTGTGATCTCTCTCTGTCAAATAAATAAATAAAATCTTTAAAAAAAAAAAAAAAAAAAGAATAATCGGAAGTAAAACAATTAACAAAGGTGTAGCTAAAGAAATCTTCCAGAACGAACTGGAAAGAAACATGAACATGGAGATCTATATGCACCCCGCCCAAAGTCAATGTAAAGAAACTGTACCTAGACTTGTCTCGTTAAGATTTTTGAAATATGTTTGCAGAACACAAACCAGTATCAAAAAGGAAAAAAAAAAAAAAAAAAAAAAAAAGAACAAAATTAAAAATCAACTCAGATGCCTTCTTTGCAAAAGCAAAGATTAGAAGAACAGCATCTACATGCTCGGAAGAAAGAGGAAAAAAAAAAAGGAGAGAGACCCTACAACTTTGTACCCAACTGAAGTATTTTTCTTTTGTTAAGGAAAGAAAAAGTCTCAGTTCCTCAAGCTCTCAAAAATGTACCACCGAGTCTTTGCCTTTGCTCAATGTAACCCTTCCTGCCCAGAGATATAAGGATTGCACACTCGAGGGGGTCTTCTTTCTGCTGTCATCTCCTCTGCTTTCCTGACAGGAGGACATTTATTGTTTGTGCTTGGCCCTCATCACTCAATGCAGATGGAATGGCATTTTGAGAACATCAAACTGCTGTGTTTGCTCTGTTCCCCTTTCTTTGGAGGCACGAGGGGACACCCTGCTGCCTTTAGCAGGGACTCAGGTGGTATCGCTCGAAGACTGAGAATCCAAATATGGAGCCAGAGAGCCTGGGTTAAATCTTAGCTTTGTTCCTCAGCAGGGATGTTACCTTGGACAAATTATGTAAAGTCTCTGTCTCTCGGTTATGCCACTGCATAATGGAGACAATCGTAAGCATATGACATAGGAATGTCCTAAGATCACATACATACGTTAATATATGCAAAGAAGAGAGAAGAGTGCCTGGCAGATGGTAAGCTTTGTGCAAATGTTAGTTATTATTTCAGCTGTTGCTAACGATGGCTCACACACTTCCAACAATAACTGACGAAGAGTTATATTTTTAACCCTCCACAGACTGGTGCTGAACGGAACAACATAATGGCCGTTTTAATTCCAAGGAACTTGGGTACAGATATTAATTCTTTAAAACTATTTTTGAATGTTCTTCATTTTAAACTAGAAATAATGAAAAAAATGAGTGGTGTATTCTATTTTCTTTCTTTCTTTTTTTTTTTTTTAAAGATTTTATTTATTTATTTGACAGACAGAGATCATAAGTAGGCAGAGAGCCAGGCAGAGAGAGAGGAGGAAGCAGGCTCCCTGCTGAGCAGAGAGCCCAATGTGGGGCTCGATCCCAGGACCCTGGGATCATGACCTGAGCCGAAGGCAGAGGCTTTTACCCACTGAGCCACCCAGGCGCCCCATCTATTTTCTATTTACACAAAATTCAGGCTAGAACCTATGGTTTATAATATCTTAATCTGTTTTTTAAAATCTGCACATAGAGCATAAGCTCAATTTTACAAAAAAAATCTAGTCATTTCTGGGTGTTAATACAGTTGTCTTATCTCTTACCCTTATTTTTTATATAAATATATCATAACAACAAAATCATGTGTATAAAGAATAATGTAAAGAACACACCTATATTATGAATGAACTTAGGCAATACAACATTCCTAGTATATTTAAAATTCCTTGTGTACTTATCCTCTTTATTTCTTTGTTCCCACTGCCTAAAGGATCCACTGTTTTGAATTTTGTATTTATAATGCTCTTACTTTTCTTTTTGGTTTTATCCCACCTATTCAATATATTGACTAGTTTAAATGTTTGTGAAATTAATGATATCATATGACACATAATCTTCTACAAGTTGCTGTTTTTGTTCTGTTAATTTTTTTATGATATCCACATACATTAGAGTACTGAAGTGCATTTATTTTCACTGCTAAATAATTTTACATTATATAATTAGAATCCATTCCTATACATCTCTCTTTTTGCAGTTCCTTCTGGTTCTATGCTAAGACAAACAAATAAAACACTATAAACATTCTTGTGAATGTTCCAGGATGCAAACCTTCAAGTTTGCCCAGGGCAGTAATTTCCATCGCTAACTCAGACCTAACCTCAGAGTTTCTGATTTATTTAGTCTGAGGACTTGTGGGCCTCGAATCAGTATTTCACGCATCTTCAGGGGTAGGGTAGGAGGTTCAATTTCTTAGGCTCAAATCCCAACCCATTTACTTACTCACTGTGAGGATTTGTGCAAAGAGATACTTAATTTTGATGTGTTTCAGTTTCTTCACAGGAAAAACTGGAGGTGAAAATGAACCCCATCTCATTGGATTAACAGAGTTTATGTAAAAGTAGAGTCATGCTCAGCACTTGATAAATATTAGCTCTTATTAGAAGTTCACTATTTCTCTCTTCAGTTGTGCTAAAAAATTGCTTTCAAATGGTTTTTGAGGCATGATTTACCTTTAATAAAATGAACAGATGGGCAAGAATTGACAATTATATACATCTATATAAGCACGATCATAATTTAAATATAGAAAGGAGAGCTCCCAGGATGTTCCTTGATACTCTTCCAGTCATGCTTCCCCAAATTGATAGAATATTTTGCCTGTTTTTGGACTTCCTCTAAATGGAATTTTATAATGTGTGCACTTTTGCGTTTGGCTTTGTCTCAACCCAGTGCTTTTGAGCTATCACCATATTATTTCATTGTCAACAGTCCAGCACTTTAGTTTCACAAGTAGTATCCCATTTTTTGATCTATCACAATTTGTTTAGAGAGTCTCCTGTTGATGGAAATGGACTTCCATGAACATTCATGTACAAATCTTTTGGTAGATATAAGTTCCATTCCTCTAATGTAAATACCTGGGGATAGACATTGATTAGCTTTTAATTTCAGTAATTATATATTTCACTTCTGGATGCATTTGTTACTTTCTCAAATAATCATGAATAATTTTATATTATCTTTTTTGGCAGATAATTTTAATTTTCTTTTATATTTCTGGAATTATATTAAAATATTCATTTTATGTTTCATACCCAGTATTTCAATATTTGATGTGTGTCCAACATTGAAGCATATATTGGCCATGTTTGAACTTCTTCTTCTTCTTTGTTTTTCTTTTTTTTTTTCCAGTTTTGGATCTTATTTATATTGGCTTTTCTCACTGAGTTGTGAATTTTGAAAAGGACTTTACACTTGTTGCAATATTATGCGTATAGATCTAAGGAGGTCTATATAGAGGAATTTTTTTTTTTCTTGAGAGGACTTGATTTTGCTTCTGCCAAAACAGAGATTTTTTTTTTTTTTTTTAAGATTTGGTTTATTTTTTTTTTTATAAAAAGAGAGAGAGGGTAAGCCTAAGCAAGTGGAGGGGTAGAGGGAAAGGGGGAGAGAGAATCTCAAGCAGACTCCCCACTGAACATGGAACCCCAGCAGGGCTCAGTCTCATGACCTTGAGATCATGACTTAAGCTGAAGTCAAGAGTCAGACGCTCAACTGACTGAGCCATCCAGGTGCCTCGAGACCTGGAGTATTTTAAATTAACTTATTCTCTATGACTATGGTTCTCCAAACTTCTCAGCTGGTATAATTTTGAACTTAAAATGTCCTTGAATGCCAGTCTATAGATTTGAAAGCTTACTTTTTCTCTTACCTCAAAACCAGATCTAGTTTCTTTGTCATCTAATTTATTGGGTAAATGGGAGAGGTGGGGGAGAACTTTTTTCTAGTCACTCTCTCAGTGAAGTTATAATCTTTCATAGATCCAAGCTTTGTGTGTGGTTTTTTATTATAGTTTCCTGTCTTGTATGGATCAAAGTCCTTTCCTTTTGAATTTTGCTTTGGCTATTATATTCCAAATCTCTGAACTCCTGGCCACTAGTTTTACTCCCTTCTGACCACCTATATACAAGACCCTGATCCATTTTTCATCTCCAAGGGCACCTTTTCATCTAAAACAATGATTCATTTAAAAGGAAATGTATCATATTTTATCCAATATTTTAAGTGCTCTGATAGGAAGAAAATATTACTAGAAAGTGTCTTCTAAAAATAAAATTTGCATTGATATTGAATGAGAAATATATCTTTTACTTTGGAAGGGTGAGCTTGCGGAGGTGTATATATACCAACTCCCATTGGCTGTTGGTTGAGGGCTGTTTCCCAGAGGTGCTGGTGTCTCTGTATTTCCAACCTGTCACTGGAGGACAGAGTTGCCCTCAGTAGTTTTAGAGACTGAGGAAGAGAGAGATATATACTGGCAACTGGAATTTATCAGGGTAGACAGAAATTCTAGCTCCTGAACTAAGCACGGACAGCATCTACATGGCATCAAAGCCTTCCCTTCAAAGTGTTCTGGCCCCTCCTGTCTCCCTCTGGATAATGAGGCTTGTATTACACACTTGGAAGAATTTTTCTAGAGGATCACGTATTTTTCAAAATGTGAGCACCATTCCTGGTGTGTTTCAGAGAGTCAAGAACAGTTGTGATTTTTTTTCCCTCCCTTCTCAATTCAATGGCTATGCCTCCCACACCTGCACTCCCACCCCCACCTTTTTAGCAGAAACCATACCTCTTCTTAACTATCAATTTTTACTTACACATGTTTTGTTTTTATATCTTATAATTTTTATATCTTATAATTTTCTGTAGGTTTTATCTCCACCAGTGTATTTCAGATTCCGTGAGATCAGGGTTTATATTTATTTTCTTTGTAATTTCCACAGCACCTGGCACATTGTCTTACATATAATCACATTTACAGATTGTTTAATAAATATTCTGGGTAGAGTTGTGAATGAATGAAGTGTTTGATTTAATGACTCTTGAATTTACATCATTTCTGGATAACCAGGCATCTTGTCCAAATTCAAAACACAAAAATAAGCAAATATAAAACCTGACAGTAAATATATATATAAATCTATAAAATATACTTTATTTAAAAATATATTAAAAAATATAAAAAACCTTCAGGTGCACCTCCACTACCACTCCAAAACAGCTTTTTGATTTTGGCAAAGTAGACACAGATTTCTTCCTACAAGTTGCTTTTTACCCTGAAATCATTTTTAAGTTTCCTGATTGGAAATGCTGAATTTAAAATCACATAATTACTAGAACTTAAAGAACAGATAGTTTAGTGGGAAGTTATTTATGTTGTGTGGTTAAACCGTCAGCCCTGCAGTAGGCATGGGTTGTGTGCTTAGGGCATGCTGGTCGTATTAGGCATGGAGAATAAAGAAGGATCAGACTTCACTGCTTCTGAGAGCCTTTGTGTGCTTGCAAAGATAAATACTAAGAGCAGGACCATCAGGCAGACCATCGGCTGTATGACTCTCCAAGCCAGGTGACCAAAGACACATAATTTAACGTCTGTGGTATGACCTCATCCTACCTACCAATTTCTTAGAACTCATACATATACACCAAGTCCCAGACAACCTGTGTATAAAAGGGGAATAATGACTCCCATGAACACTTCTGGTCATGCATGTCATTACCTTTCACATATATCTATCACATAATAATTTCTCATTAAACAGAGCTTTTCAGGGACGCCTGGGTGGCTCAGTTGGTTGGACGACTGCCTTCGGCTCAGGGCGTGATCCTGGAGTCCCTGGATCGAGTCCCGCGTCGGGCTCCCAGCTCCATGGGGAGTCTGCTTCGCTCTCTGACCTTCTCCTCGCTCATGCTCTCTCTCACTGTCTCTCTCTCTCAAATAAATAAATAAATAATCTTAAAAAAAAAAAAAATAAATAAACAGAGCTTTTCAAAACCAAGCATTTATTAACTAAGCTTTGAAAAAGAGGGAAAATGTAGGCTTTGGCGCAACTGTGGATGCATGTGGATAGTTGTGAAGGAGTCCAATGGAAGCCAGAAGAGATAAGATTCCTCTAATCATCGGATGGAAATACTTGCAGTGAATGACCATTTACAGTAGCTATCCATTTGATGAAGTCTCTGAAGACTAGAAAGGATGAGAATTGGTGAGATTTTGAGGACTAATGATAATAGTAATAATAATAATATACTATGGGCATTTTTAAAATGAATTCTCTAAGAAAGTATCTGCTTTTTCCAATGTCCTTATTTTTCTAACCTGGATGGCTAAAATCCCAAATCCTTCAGCTACATTTAACTGGTCCTTTGTGGATGCATATGGCTGTTTCCTCACTTCATCTGATTTCTGCCAATATTTGAAGTGCTGTTTTCCTCTGAGGAAGATAAATAAAACTAAATCCATTAAGTTCTGCTCAGGAATCACCTTTCTTCATGGAGAGTTCATCTTTCTTTAAAATGAACAGTCTGGGCCTGGCTACATTTAAATCTTGGGCTTTGTCAAGAATTAATGTTGCATAGGTGTTTACCACATATAAACAGTTTATTCTTTTTCCTTAATAGATCATGGGGCATGGAATTTTAAGCCTGGAAAAGACATTAAAAATGATTTATACATGGTACCTATCTTTTTGCATTGCTACTTCTATAGTATTGAAAGGTTTATGTACATAATAGTTCTATGCAATATATATTTTAGCCACATTAACATGCCAAATGCCATAGGCTTTTATTGTTATGCCTCCATGGACAATTACAAATTAAAAAAAAAAAGGAATTACGAGCAAACTTTTACATATTGCACTCATGTTGCAATATGCATAACTGAAAAAGTTCATAGCTTTCAAAACATATTTAGTAATGAAGGCATAAATGAAAAGATTAAAATTTGTAGAGTCATGATATGACCTTGACTTTGGTGTGTGTGTGTGTGTGTGTCTGTGTGAGTGCACATCTATTTGTCTATTTAAACAAGATCTTAAAATGACTGGCACAGTGAGTAAAGCATGTGACTCTTGATCTCAGGGTCATGAGTTTGCGCCTCATGTTGGGAATAAAGCTTACTTAAAAAAAAAAAAAAAGATCTTAAAATGGGATTATTCCTGTCTATTTAGCTCAGTCATCCAAAAGGCAATAATCAAATTGTATAAGATAAATATCTCTGTATTTCAAAGTAACGTTCTATTCTATCCATACAGAACTTTGAAAAAGTCACTATTATGATTCTCACCCCAATACCTTCAGCATTAAAAATGGTTGAGATTAAAGAAACCACCAGGAAATTTATTTGAAGAAATTGCTAGAGTATGGCAGCATTTCCTGTTCCTCCTTGAAATCCTCTGGAACTTTGTGAGGATGAGGTGGGGCAAGGCAACTGAGAGGAACTTTGAGAAAACCAGTCAACAATGTCCTTCCAAGTGGTCAAGCCAAATGACCTTGAGATTAAATTTGACTTCACTTTCCCTTGTATGTCCCTGTGCAGTCCATCAGGAAGTGCTGACATCCATATATTCAAAATGTATCCAGTATCTGATCATGTCTCCCCATCCCCACTGCCTCCCTAAGACATGTCATCATCATTTCTCACCTGCAAATTGCAAGTCTCTGCATTCTTGGACTCCACACTTGGCCTTATGGTTTATAACAATACAAAAGCCAGTTCAGTCCTGTTAAAACACATCAGGCTATGTCACTGTTCTGCTCAAAATGCTCATGGTTGCCATCTCAGAGCAGAAGCTAAGGATCTCCACAAAGACCTATGGAGTCCTAAATGATCTCTCCCCTCTCGCCTCAGTGACCCTCTCCCTGGCTCCTCCCTTACTCACTTTAGTTCTTCCACTCTGGCTCTCCCACCTTGCAAGACATGCCCTTCCACTGGGCTTGCCATTCACTGCTTCCTCTGCCTACCTAAAGGCCCTCCCTCCCTCCCCTCCTTAGTGTTTGCTTAAACAGTGAACTTTCCCTCCACATCATGTTTAAAATTATAAGCTCTAGACTCATCCTGGCTCTTTTTAATCCCCCTTACCTGTGCTATTTTTTTCTCATATCACGAATCACACACTGTGCAATTCATTCTGTGCAGGGTGACCATGTGTCCTGGTCTACCTGAGAGGGAATGAATTTATGCCTGATACCACAATGTCATTATGAACAACTTTCTCTTTCACTGCCATTTTTACTTTCATTCTCAAAAATGTCTTAATTTGATTAATCTATTTATAAAAACAAGTACTTTTGTCTGTCTTGCTCATGGTTTGGAAACAATGGTTTCCAAATGGCAGATATGCAGTAAATACATATTGAATGGGTAAGTGAGGTAATTAATGAGCTTCATATTTATCCCATGAAGTTTGGAGGAAAATAAGGGACTAGTGTTTGACCCATATCTGTGAAACTCAGAGGCTGTAGGCTATGGTGGGATCTCTCTGGCAGTGAAGGGAAGAGAGATGGCATCCCAGGAACCAGCCAGCTATACTTTGTGTGAGGACCTGGCCCATGTTCCTGTGTCTCACAGATCAGGGTGGGTGACAAGGGAAGGAGCTGGCCAGTAACCAGCATTTGATTATTACCCTACATTAGACAATGAAAATTAATGACATAAAACAATTCTTGGGACTAGAAGAATCCTGAGAAATGTTTAATATTTATGAGTGGAAGGAATACAGAATTAGTGTGAGATTTCATGCAGGGGGAAGACAAGAATAGTCTTTGAGGAGGTTTCAAAGGAAAGGATAGGGAAAAGAAGAAAGGTGTCTGATGGTTGTACCCTTCTTTATAACTGTTTATAAGATAGTATTTAAAAGTATAAGCTAGGGAGTAGGACAATTCTGATTTTGAATGCCATTTCTCTACCTTGATTATATGGAACTTTAGTCAAGCTGCTTGTCCTCCTTATCCTACAGATTAAAAATGGACCAATACATTTATAAGGTGGTATTAATCACATATGAATTTTACTGAGCAAGTCTTTATGAATATTCATATAAATTTACACATTCCATGTATTTCTATGTATCAATATTCCATGAATATACATATATATGTATGTATAAAACTTAAATATCACATTAACTTGGTTAAATAGAAAATTTTTGAGAAATAGTATAAAAACTTAGGATCTCTTTTTAGGAAAAAAATAGATTAATTAAAAAAAATATTTTGGTCACTTTGGCATTCTGTTAGTATCCATTTAGTACTCTATTGGTTCAGAAGACCTGTGCCCTATCTTTAATAGCCTATATACTCGAGGAGTCGACAGAGACACATACTAAACTTTGCAACTATTAATTAGACACAAATCAATTTTCCACTAAAGGGCTAATGATGTGTCAAGGAGAACTGGTGTTTTCTGTATCATGATTGTGAAATCATCATCATTAACTTCCTTTTAAAAACCAAATACAGAGGCACCAGGGTGGTGCAGTCGGGTAAGCATCAGACTCTTGGTTTCAGCTCAGGTCATAATCTCTTGGGTGGTGGAATGAGCTTCCTGCTCAGTGTGGAGTCTGCTTGAGATTCTCTCTCTCTCTGCCACTGCCCCCTTACTTCAAATAAATAAGTAAATAAATAAATCTTGGAAAGAAATACAGGAAATCTTAATAGTCTTTCTACAAAGAATTTCCTTGAATATATATTGTCAGATCCACAGAGAAATTTTAAAGTCAGTGATTCTATTTCCTCTAATAAAGCTTGAAGTAAAAGTGGTTGTCCTGATAACTAAAGTAAAACAAAACCAGAAAACATATTTTTGTTTCCAATTATCTAAGGTCTTCTGGTAAAGGTGATTTTGGTAGGCTGGGATAATTGCTCAGAGTTTCTTTACTTGTTGTGTGTTTGAAGCCAAAAAGTAAGAATAAATAAAAAGAGGATTTCATTGTCCAGAATATGTCTGTTTTGAAAATGAAAAGGTTTTTTTTTTGGGGGGGGTGTCTCTTTAAGCAGGCATTCTACTTTTCTGGGGGTGGGCAGTATCTCTCTGGCAGCTAGAGTTTCTCACTAGAAAGTGATCTGTTGTGCTTAGAAGCCAGAGTTCTCCTTTGTAGACTTTCTTTCCCTTTTTTCTCTTTAAAGATGTATTTATTTATTTCAGAGAGGGAGAGAGAGAGACCATGTGCAGGGTGAGGGGCAGAAGGAGAAGGAGAACAGAATCCCTGCTGAGCAGGTCCTCCATCAATGTGGAGCTCCATCCTGGGACCCTGAGATTATGACCTGGGCAGAAGTCAAGAGTCAGAGTCTTAACCCACTGAGGCACTCAGGCACCCCTGCATGCTTTTTTTAAAAGCAGCCATTCCTTTAAGGTTTACCATTTTCAGGAAACAGCTTTCAGGCCTTTAGCATTCTGCTAGACACAGTGGAAGCTACCTGGGATCTGATTTGCTGCCTATTTGCAAGCTGGTTAGATTGTGAATTATAGGAATCCTGTTGGCCTTCTTCCCAGCTGCTTTTGTGTCCCTCTGGTCCACTGCCACACCCCAACCTTCTGTCCTTGCCTCTCAGCTCCTTGCTGAGTTAGACAACACATGATAGCCAAACTCAACCAAGGTGTTAGCTGAAAGAATGCTGGAGTTACACTTTTTTAAGCTTTTCTACCCCAGTTCCCCAAGTTGTGGGAGAAAATGTCTGTATGTTTCTGGCACCTTAAAATATGTTGTCTGGCAATTTATTAATTTGTTTTAATTACTGAAATGGATATTTTGGGGCAAACTTTCCTGGCTGAAATTTCTGCAGACTTGTTATAGGCCTCAGGCATTTAGGTCAATCCTTTATCTTTCTTTTGAAACAGATTCCAGATGGTTTTTCTAGGAAGTTCTCATATTTTCCTTGGGTACATCCTCAAATCACTTTTAGTCAAGCTTCTTAGCCTTCATCCCTTTTCAGAGATTCATGATGTACATGAGAGCATCTGAAAAGCTAAAGTAAAGCAGTCTGATTAACTTTAATTTACTGTCTTTTCTCAGATTTATTTTTTGCTAGACACATTTTCCATGCCATGCTTCTTAATTTCCAGGAAAGTCAGTATTCTAAGGAATGCTTGGAGAAAAGATGCCATGAATGCAATACATTTTTCTTTATGAAACTTCCAGAGAGCTATATCAGAGAGCAACACCTCATAGTGTTGGTGCTAAGCAGAATTTTGACATTATGCAGTTAACCTATAATGAGGGACAATATACAAAAGAGAATAAATAAATAAATATATATATATATATATATATATATATTCTGCTTAGCACCAACACCATGAGGTATTGCTCTCTGTGTATATAGAGGTGTTGCTCTGTATGTATATACATACACACACATTATATATATTATATATACTGTATTTATATATATTTATTTATATATAATATAATATATATATATTTATATATTATATATACTATATATATATTCTGCTTAGTACCAACACCATATATATAGTATATAAACTATGTACTATATTTATATATATTTATTTAAATATTTAATTAACATTTTTATTATTTAAATATATTAAATATAGTTTATTATTTAGATGACATAATTATTATATATATAAATAAAATAACATATATATATATATATGAAATATATATATGAAAACCACACACTTTTATTATCGTATAATCTCTATGGGTCAAATTAGGGCATGACTTAGTGGAGCCTCTGCCTCAGAGTCTCACCAATTTGGAATCAAGGTGTTGACTAGAGTGCTGTGTAATGTGAGCATTCATTTCCTTGTGGGTAGCTGGACTGAGAAACTCAGTGTCTTGCTGACTATCAGCCAGGGGCCACCCTCAGCTCTTTGCCAAATGGGCCTTCTGAACATGACCACTTGCCTCCTCAAAACTAGGAAGGACGATGTATTTTCCCAGTAAGATGGGTTACAATCATGCAATATAGTATCACAGAGTTGATGTTCTGTTACCTTTATTATATTATATTGATTAAGAAGCAAGCCACAGTTTCCTCCTATACTTAAAGGGAGGGGATTTACACAAGATATGGATATCAGGAAGTAGGCATCATAAGATCTGTCACACAAATGTCATTTGCCGTTACGCCATCAGGCTATAGAAAAAAATAGGGAAAAATAACCTCTACATTTATTTCTCTGACTTTACTGAGGTTCCAGAAATTCCCACAGATCCTGTTTATCCAGGATCTCAACTTTGTCTGCTTTTCATTTAGACCCCATCTTCTGAACAAACATATCCCTCTACCATCTCCCATGTCCCAATCAAAACTTCTCTGATATTTGTCTTCTCAAGTTCCCACTCTTTCACTAAATAAAGGATTGTGCTCTCACAAAGCAAGTATAAGTATTACCCTATTCTATAACATATTTACCTATTATGCATATTGTTTTTGTTCAAAAGAATAACTCTAAAGATAAAATTTCCCATCGACATGACATCTTTGCTAATTTATAGACCCATATTTGTTATGTCATGCATGAGAAGCATGTAAATTTTCTGATGCATTCCCCTTCTCTACAACTGCATGCTTTCCTTGTCTTTGTCCTCTAAAATTTTGGGCCAAAAGGGTTGAAGTAAAATAGGCAAGTTAACCAGTACTTCTTTCTGAAACCCTGCTGCTCTCTCGGTATCAGAAAGACAGCAAGTCAAGCCAGCAATTGAAATTACTAAGTGTTTCTCCTAAATGCCTTTGGTCACACACTGTTGGTTATTTCCTTCTGTGAGCCATATACCTCCGTTCAGGGCTTACAGAACACAATTAGTACTGGGTTCTTAGAGCAACAACAATATATATGGTACATGACATATAGACCCCTGAAATGTAGCCCCAGAAGGCAGTCAACTAGAAATCTTTACTCTAATTTGGTGAAAATTAAATTCCATAAGTAAATGAGATGTTTAGGGGAACAAAAAAAAAAAAAAAAAAGGCCCCAGAAAAATTAAACAATGAGTTGAATAGTACTCAAGCGTCATTGAAGTTTGGGAAAAGAAGTCAATGTGTTTTCCAATAAATAAAATATTAAGTCAATCTTGCAGGGAACACTTTGAATAGCCTTGCTTTTTGGTTAAGAAAGAATGTGTAACATTGTAAACATTGTGCTTATTGAATTTTAAACTCCATACGTTTCATAAAAGGTGGCTCTTCCCTCATCATCTTGAAGGGAATAGAAATGGTTTATATTATAAACGCATTCCTGCATTCAAATACATTTCTAAAGAGAGAAAGAGCTGGGCTGTGGCAATTTTCTTCTGTTATACAGTGTTACTTTGCTTATTGTGAACTTTCAAAAATCTTTACACATTGTGTCTTTTGAATTCCAACCACAAAAGGGAAAATGTTTACTTTGAATAGAAATTCCATTAACTGCAATCTGTTCTCATTCTACCTTTCCAAACTCATCTGCTTCTATTTCATACTTCCCACCCTTCATTATAGATACATCGAAGTATCATCTGTTTTTTGAAACTGTCTTGATTTTTCTGCAATACTAATTTCATTCCTAGCACAGTGCATGGCACATGGACAATCTACATAATTTACAGAATGTCTCAGGGTCATTGTGTCTTTTGGACTTTGCTGCATATATCCTATCTATTTAAACCTTTCCAGTTACATGTCAAAGGCTGGACTCAAATGCCTTTTTCTCCTTGAAGCTGACCTCCCATTTGGGATAAATTACTCTCTCTTCCATGCCCCACAGCTTATATCTTGATTATAGCAAGCATTTAATTTCCATTTGGTGTTGAGGGAGTCTTCAATCAGAGTTTGGGGAACTATTCTGGAAATTATGATGAACTAGCAAGTGTTTGAAGTCAACCAGGGTTTGTTTAATATTTTAGTCTCTAGCATTAGACCTTGCATCAGCTCTCTATAATCCTGCATTTCATTATATATTTATCAGGGTGGTAATCTGTGCTCCCTTTTATCTTAAAACATGTTACCTTTATCTCCCCTCACCCCCCCACCCCCCGTAAGTTGGGGTTTTTGTAAATTTGTCATTTGTTTGATCTGCTCATGTTGGACATGAGAGAGAACCTATTATATCTTGCACCAGGGTCATGGGGAGTGGCCCATTAAATACTTCCAAGTTGGGAGGGGTTCGGGATAGGGTAAATCTCTAAGGAATTGGGAGATAAGGTTTCCAGACCTTGAGGGGGCTAGCTATCCTTGGGAAAGGGGCATTTATTACTTTCTAAGAAAACCTGAGTCACGAGACCCTTCAGATGTATATTGGTGGGTTGTATGCTTGGGGAATGATTGCCAAGATGTATCTTGGGGAGCAGAAATAAAGGAAGTTTCCAAAAGGATTCTTCTATGTTAAAGTAGACTTGTAGGATGCTGGGGTTGGGCTAAGATTGCCTTTTGTCCTTAGCAAACTATTAACATTGAGGCAGTTGAGTCCCTAGAAGAATGTCACTCTGCCTCTTTCAAGAACTTGTCAATGGACTGTAGATAGTAAGCAAATTTAGTAATTTTTCTTCTGCCTTTGTTTCCTACATCATATCCTAGGAGTAGAAACAGAATAAATGTTTTTTCCATATGTAAACTCTGCCATGTTCATGAGCAGATGGACTCAGAGTACCGAGAGTTCACGTGAAAAATGAGATGTCACGGGTGCCTGGGTGGCTCAGTGGGTTAAGCCACTGCCTTCGGCTCAGGTCATGATCTCAGGGTCCTGGGATCGAGTCCCGCATCGGACTCTCTGCTCAGCAGGGAGCCTGCTTCCTCTTCTCTCTCTCTCTGCCTGCCTCTCTGCCTACTTGTGATGTCTCTTTGTCAAATAAATAAGATAAAAAATCTTAAAAAAAAAAATGAGATGTCACATTAACCTCCAAGTCAAGGCAGGAGTCCCTCCTTAGGGTGGTTGTGTGAGAAGCAATATAGTGGTGTAGTTAGAAGTACAGATTTAGTGACAGACTTCTTGGGTCTGAATCCCAGATCTATTATATATTAAGTGGGTGTGATGATTTTGTGCTCTGTCAACTCAGATAAGTTGGAATGACATTTCAAGTATTTCCTTTTTTGAATGTTTCTGCAATAGTGTTGGTCACAAGAGAAGTTTGTGTACCTTTCCAGGCTTGGTAGGCATCATGGCATCATTAAAACCTCCTGGGAATCTGGGACTAGTATAGCCTGTGAAAATGTGGCTATTTTGGTAATAAATGCCACTGAAAGACCTTTAATCTTAACCAGGTTTTTATATGTCTGTCTCTTCCACCATATTATATGGTACTTAAGGTCAGCATATTCTCTTTTATTCTCTATCTTGTATCATTTGTACTGCTCAGGATAGTGCTTTGCATATACTAGTCCCATTGAAAATGGTTCAATTAAAAAATGATATTGCAGTAATTGTTTAAGGGTATATCAATTATAAAAATGCAAGTTGCCTATGAAAGAAGTATCAAAGACAATTCTTCTTCCACAAGACATCTAGGATATGCAAGCCAGGGCAGAAATGCCTTCTTTATTCCTACTTCATTCTTCCTATGCTATTTTTTTTTCTTGCAATCATTGCGTTCTACCTCCAGTTAAGAAAACCCTCTTAGAAAAACATGGGAAAGCAGATTTCTGCTTTTATTTCATTGGCTGGAATTGTGACTCTGTGGGGAAGGAAAAGTAAGTTTCCCTCTACCTTTCTAGGTTCTTGGAGAAGATCCCAGCTCCCATAATTAAACAAAACAAAACAAACAACAACAACAACAACAAACCCAAAGGATGATCAAGAGAAAAACAAATGGAGGTTTAATGACATGTATACCTCCTTTATACACAGAAGATACCCAGGAAAACTGAGTAACTCCCCTAAATGTCCCTAACCACCACCTTACACAACAACTCCAGCTAAAGACAAAAGATGTTAGAAAGGGTGGAATGGAGGCCAGTTATGGAATTATCAGGAAAAACACAGTAAACAAGGGTAAGATTGTTTTGCAGATTTAACTCATTGCCTTCTCCATTGATAGCAGTTTCTAGAAACTTAGAGTCATCTTCTCTAGCTAGTACACAGAGGGGGCACCCTTACAAATGGAGATTTCCTTTTTAAATGTCAATGTCTCTTAGAAAAGAGTGATTTCTATTCAGTTTTGAGGGCTTTTCCTATGTCTGCTGTCTCTTAAAAAGAATCAGCTTAAAATAATCCTTATGCCAAAGGAGCCTATTTTGGGAGTGGTATTCTGCTACCCTTCAACACCCACCCATCACTAGTTGCAAAAAAAAAAAAGGCTAAGAAAAAAAAATTTTTTTCTAAACACATCACGGCCTTGAACAAAATTGGGGTTCTGTTAGTAAGGCAGAAGGAGAAAGTGGATATGGGTGGGCAGATGAAGAGTTCTTCAAAAGTAAGAAAGACTTGAGCCAAATGAAGCATAAAAGAGAGCGGTTTCACTTTGAGTTCTGTGAAAGAAACTAACATTTTCTCTCTTTGAAGATCTCAGGTAATGCTTTGAGAATACCTGTGCTGGAGGAAACTTGGTCCAGCGGGAAGGAAGTTCATGAATGGGAGAAGAATTTGCTGCCCTGAAATATGCTACTTTGGCATAAGGATTATTTTAGACTGAATTTTTGTAAGAAACAGCAAAAAGAGGAGAAGCTTTGAAAACTGAGTAGAAGTTAACCTTTTGTAAGAGATATTTACATGTATAAAGGAAATCTGCATTTGTAAGGGTGTCTCCACTCTTCACCAGGCAGAAGAAAATAACCGAATCTCTAGAAATCTCATCAGTGGAGAAGAGAGTAACTTAAATCTGAATAACAATCTTTCCCTTGTTTATTGTGCCTTTCCTGGTAATTTCCCATAACTGCCCTTCCTGTCCCTCCCACTGTCTTTGGTCTTTAACTGGAGATAGTATTTAAAATGATGGCTTGGGCCATTTTGGAGAGCTACTTGGTTTCCCTGGGTCTCTTTCGTTTATATAGGAAGCATCTTAAAGTTAAACTTCTGTTTTTCTCATTAATCTGTCTCTTATTACAGACAGTGTCTCAGCCAAGAACCTAGAAAGGTAAAGGGAAAATGATTTTCCTTCCCTATAGCAACAAATCTGTAGCAACTGAGTGGCGCTCAATGAACTGAACCCTGGCTCTGGGAACCTAAAAAGAAGTGGAGGAGGCCATAATCATTGTTCACTTCTAAGTCTGATAATGTAGCCATTGAAATCATTTATAGCATTATCTTGGATGTTCACTAGCGGGTAAAAGAGAATGTGTTTCCTAAATTGGAGGTGGGAAGGAGTGGGCATGAGTGCAGTGTTTGTAACCGAATTTAAAAACACTGTCTTTCCTGCTCTGTGTCTCCTCTATTTTAACTTCTGACACTTCTGGTCACCAAATATGTGGGAACTTTCCCCCCACCAGACAATTCTCTGTGACACCATCTGGGGGTCCTAAAATTTAGGTCAATTCTGACACTATCTACCTGTAGATGGCATCAGATCCCACAGGGAAAAGGCTTGGGTCCCACAAGACCGCCTCCCTACCTCCTGTACCCTGAGATTTCAGGAGCCAGTAAAACAAGTCTGGGTTGTCATTTGTGCTTCTGACCAACTGACCAACCTGAGGTCTCCATGACCCCCTCCTCAGGTTATATTAATTTTCTAGAGCTTCTCACAGAATTTAGGGAAACACATTTTTCAGTTGATTAAAAGATATGATAAAGAACACAGATGAAGAAATACAGTGAGTGAGGTCTGGGAGGGTCTGGAACACAGGAGTTTCTATCCCTTTGGAGTTGGGATGTGTGACCCTCCAGGTACATGAATGTGTTCGCCAGTATGGAAGCTCGCTAAACCCCATACTGTAGGATTTTATGAAGGCTTCATTATGTAGGTATGAGCAATCATTAATTACACTTTTAGCACTTCCCCCTTCTGTGGGAATGGGGAGGGGATAGAACTGAAAATTTCAAGTGTCCAATCACACCTTGATCTTTCTGGTGACCAACCCCCATCCTGATGCCATCCAGGAACCCACCCAGAGTCTCTTCATTTGGACTAATGATGTTTCCATTACCCCGGAAATTGCAGCAGATTTAAGATCTCAGTGTCAGAAACCAGGGTCAAAGACCAAATATTAGAACGAAAGATGCTGCTGGTGCTCTTATCATTTAGGAAATTATAAGGATTTTAGGAACTTTGTGCCAGGAACTGCAGAGACAAATAAATATATTTCTATTATCACACACTAACATTCTGTGTAAGAGTAGAATTATATGGTAACCTGATTAAGTACTAATTGTCCAGTTTTAGTGTTGCACTAGAAGTCAGTTCTCTTTCCACTGAAGTGGTAAGTTTTTACCTAAGATTTGGATGTAATGGTTATTAACTCTTGCCTCTTTGTTGGAAGCTTACCTTTCTATACTTGCTTTATGGTACTGGGACTCTGTAAATCACATTTCTCTCAGGCCAGCTTGCTCCCTATTGAACTGCACTGATGAGAATACCAAAGGAAGACTAGAAGACAAGAGGAAGGAAAATGGACTTCTTTTTGTTGATTTCTATTCCTGTCTGCATTGCTCCATCATTTTCCACACTGGTTTGTAGCTGTTGACTCCAGGAGTAGCAGCTGGTTCCAGTTTTCAGGGTTCCCCCCCTCCCACCACTGTCAAACCATCTTAACAAGTCATCTCACAGATACCAGCAGCCAGGCAGCATGCCCTCCTCAGAAGATCAAGTCCTGGCTTGGGGGAGGGGTATGCCCCAGCTCAATGGGACTTCTCCTTCAGGTTTCTAATTCCTAGTAATCTCTATCTGTTATTTTTTTTTCCCCCTAGCTCTAGCAGCTTCCACTAGTTACAATTTCCATGTTACCTCAATGTCCCCTTTTAGTCCTTTAATACTTATTTAAACAATTCCCTATATTATGATTTTGTTGTTATTAAAATGACTGATTTGGTTCCTGCTTTCCTAACTGAACACTCACTGATGCAATGAGTAAAAATTAAATAAGTTTTAATGCTACACACTATACTTAAGAAACACAATTGGGGAAAAAAGAGAATGACCCCTAGCCAAAGAGAAAAGTCCTGTTGCTTCTCAATGTGGCAGGCAGGGTGAGGTGCATTCTGAAAACAGAAAAGAGGGAGGTGGATTTGTTCAGGTAGCTTGCTGGTTCCCAAAAAAGGTGCTACTTCCTCCTGCAGTCAGGAAGGACCAACACTTCCCAGCGGGCAGGGATAATATAAACAGCATGGACTGTGTTTGTGCCCTATTGCCTCAGACATTCCCAAAAAGATGTCTAGCAGGTGCTCTCCAATAACAGAGCAAGCTGGGTATAAAAATGTAAGATTTAGGCTATTACAGCTTAAATAATACTTAAAGCCTATCACATTTGTATACTTCAAACAGAACAATAGGTTCTGAAGTCAGATTTCTGCTTTCTGACTTAATTGTACCAAACAGATTATAAACTATACTAATTTAGGGAACATTCTGGGGTCCAAGGAAAGTCTCATATAAAGTGGGGTCAGCAAGCCCCCAGTTGGGATTGTTTCAGAAACACCTACCAAGACAGAAGATATCTGGTTGATTGCTGTAAATTGCTAGATCCTTTTCCCCATTTAAGATGATGTATTTGCCATATATATTAAAAGGGGAATTTTTAATTTTTAATATTAAAATGAAATAGAGTTCAATAACACTAAAAATAGGCAATGAAAATAAATTTTGTTCTCAGTAAAAGAAAAAGGTAAATATGTCAGAAAATTTTCTCCAGGTGTTTTATTGATTTAGAACAGTTATAAAATTGAGTTAGAAGAGATATAGTAGTCTATTAAGACTCAGAAAATATTTTTCTTAAGCTTGAAACACAGTCAAGGAACTTTAGGTGATAGGGAGACCATACCCACTGATCTCTTCTTCTTTCTAAGGGGAACCTAAAATTATTATAACTATATCTGTATCTGTATCATCTATAACTATGTCTATATTTCCTCATAAGAACATAGAAAGATAGGAAATAGGGTAAACAAAAATATCCATAAGTTTTTGGAAGATACAAAACAGAAGGAAGACTGAAAGCATTGTGATGAAGTACACATATCAAAATATGTAGACATGCAGACACATGGTGAAGGGAAAGGATGAAGCACAAGATGAAAACAAACATGGCACTGGGATAAAGTTATAATATTGAACAATGTTGTGCCCATGTCACCAGCAGTCAGGTGTCACCCACCTCCACTAGGTAAGAGCTTGGGAGCTGGACAAGGATCTTAGTTGGAAAGTCTGCTTTCCCCAGTCTTTGTGTAAAACACAGGCAGCTAGGCACTCAATTCTCAGACAAGAAAGGTGTCTGCTTTTCTGGAGAGACTGAAGAGTGCTAGGGAAAATATCTCCACATACAGCTATTTAAGTTTTTTTAAAGAAAATGTCCTACTCCTCTTTAGGATACCCTCAAACTCACAATTTAAAATTCCTACTATAATGGGTATCCCAAGAGAAACGAAAGAAACTTTTGCATGTATTAAAACAGAAAACAAAGAACCATACAGAAAAGCACATGCAAAGGAAAAAGAAAAGAAGATACAGGAAATTACATTTACAATTGGAAATTAAAAATACAATTGTTAAAAAAAATCAGTGGGATACACAATGGTATATTACTCAGTCATCAGAAAGGATGAATATCCAACTTTTGCATCAACATGGATGGGACTGAAGGAGATTATGCTGAATGAAATAAGTCAAGCAGAAAAAGTCAATTATCGTATGGTTTCACTTATTCGTGGAACGTAAGAAATAGCATGGAGGACACTAGGAGAAGGAAACGAAAATGAAGGGGGGGAATCAGAGAGGGAGATGAACTAGGAGAAACATGGACTCTGGGAAATAAGCTTAAGAGTTCTAGAAGGAAGGGGTGTGGGGGGATGGATTAGCTTGGAGATGGACTTTAAGGAGGGCATGGATTGCATGGAATACTAGGTGTTATATGCAAACAATGAATCATGGAACATATATCAAAAACTAATGAGGTACTGTATGGTGACTAACATAACATAATAAAAAAATGGAAAATATGGAAATATTGCAAGATGAAAATGAAGAAATCACTGAGAGTCTAAATCCAAGGAACAGTGCTGGAGAAAAGATAAGACAAAAGTAATAGTCCTAGGGGGTAGGAGTTAAGATGGCGGAGAAGTAGCAGGCTGAGAATACTTCAGTTAGCAGGAGATCAGCTAGATAGCTTATCTAAAGATTGCAAACACCTGCAAATCCATCGGCAGATCGAAGAGAAGAAGAACAGCAATTCTAGAAACAGAAAAACAACCACTTTCTGAAAGGTAGGACTGGCAGAGAAGTGAATCCAAAGTGAAGGGAAGATAGACCCCGGGGGGAGGGCCGGCTCCTGGCAAGCAGCGGAGCAATGGAGCACAAAATCAGGACATTTAAAAGTCTGTTCCTCTGAGGGACATCGCTCCAGAGGCTAAACCGGGGCGAAGCCCACGCGGGGGCAGCGTGGCCTCAGGTCCCGCAGGGTCACAGAAGGATTGGGGGTGTCTGAGTGTTGCAGAGCTTGCGGGAATAAGAATGGGAAAGCCAGATACAGAGACAGAGCTGACAGTAAGATCACAGCTCGGGGTTACCTTGAACCCGTCGCAGGCTCGGTGAGCTCGGAGCACAGCCAGAGGTCAGGCAGACGGGAGTTACTGGGCGCTGTTCTCTGAGGGCGCACTGAGGAGTGGGGCCCCGGGCTCTCGGCTCCTCCGGGCCGGAGACCAGGAGGCCGCCATTTGTATTCCCCATCCTCTGGAACTCTACGGAAAGCGCTCAGGGAACAAAAGCTCCTGAAAGCAAACCCAAGCAGATTACTCAGCCCGGCCCCTGGTAAGGGCGGTTCAATTCCACCTGGGGCAAAGACACTTGAGAATCACTACACCAGGCCCCTCCTCCAGAAGATCAACAAGAAATCCAGCCAAGACCAAGTTCACCTACCAAGGAGGGCAGTTTCAATACCAAGGAGAGCAGCAGAATTCCAGAGGAGGAGAAAGCAAAGCACGGAACTCATGGCTTTCTCCTTGTGATTTTTTAGTCTTGCAGTTAATTTGTTTTTTTTCTTTTTCATTTTTTTTCTCTTCTTCTGCTAAATTTTTTTTAACTTTTACCCTTTTCTTTTTTAACGTTAACTAGTTTATCTAATATATATATTTTTTCTTTTTTATACTTTTCTTTATTCGTTTTCTTTTTTTAATCTTTTCTTTTCTTTTATTTCTTTTTGAACCTCTTTTTATCTCCTTTCTCCCCCCTCACGATTTGAAATCTCTTCTGATTTGGTTAAAGGATATTTTCCTGGGTTTGTTGCCACCGTTTTGGCATTTTACTTGCTCCTTCATATACTCTTATCTGGACAAAATGACAAGGCAGAAAAATTCACCACAAAAAAAAGAACAAGAGGCACTACCGAAGGCTAGGGACCTAATCAATACAGACATTGGTAATATGTCAGATCTAGAGTTCAGAATGACAGTTCTCAAGGTTCTAGCCAGGCTCGAAAAAGGCATGGAAGATATTAGAGAAACCCTCTCAGGAGATATAAAAGCCCTTTCTGGAGAAAGAAAAGAACTAAAATCTAACCAAGTTGAAATCAAAAAAGCTATTAATGAGGTGCAATAAAAAATGGAGGCTCTCACTGCTAGGATGAATGACGCAGAAGAAAGAATTAGCGATATAGAAGACCAAATGACAGAGAAGAAAAAAGCTGAGCAAAAGAGGGACAAACAGCTACTGGACCACGAGGGGAGAATTTGAGAGATAAGTGACACCATAAGACGAAACAACATTAGAATAATTGGGATTCCAGAAGAAGAAGAAAGAGAGAGGGGAGCAGAAGATATACTGGAGAGAATTATTGGAGAGAATTTCCCCAATATGGCAAAGGAAACGAGCATCAAAATTCAGGAGGTTCAGAGAATGCCCCTCAAAATCAATATGAATATGCCCACACCCCGTCACCTAATAGTAAAATTTACAAGTCTTAGTGACAAATAGAAAATCCTGAAAGCAGCCCAGGAAAAGAAGTCTGTAACATACAATGGTAAAAATATTAGATTGGCAGCTGACTTATCCACAGAGACCTGGCAGGCCAGAAAGAGCTGGCATGATATTTTCAGAGCACTAAATGAGAAAAACATGCAGCCAAGAATACTATATCCAGTTAGGCTATCATTGAAAATAGAAGAAGAGATTAAAAGCTTCCAGGACAAACAAAAACTGAAAGAATTTGCAAACACCAAACCAGCTTTACAGGAAATATTGAAAGGGGTCCTCTAAGCAAAGAGAGAGCCTACAAGTGGTAGATCAGAAAGGAGCAGAGACCATATACAGTAACAGTCACCTTACAGGCAATACAATGGCACTAAATTAATATCTCTCAATAGTTATTCTGAATGTTAATGGGCTAAGTGCCCCAATCAAAAGACACAGGGTATCAGAATGGATAAAAAAAAAAAAAAACCATCTATATGTTGCCTCCAAGAAACTCATTTTAAGCCCGAAGACACCTCCAGATTTAAAGTGAGGGGGTGGAAAAGAATTTACCATGCTAATGGACATCAGAAGAAAGCAGGAGTGGCAATCCTTATATCAGATCAATTAGATTTTAAGCCAAAGACTATAATAAGAGATGAGGAAGGACACTATATCATACTCAAAGGGTCTGTCCAACAAGAAGATCTAACAATTTTAAATATCTATGCCCCAAAGTGGGAGCAGACAACTATACAAACCAATTCATAACAAAATCAAAGAAACACATCAACAATAATACAATAATAGTAGGGGACTTTAACACTCCCCTCACTGAAATGGACAGATCATCCAAGCAAAAGATCAACACGGAAATAAGGGCCTTAAATGACACACTGGACCAGATGGACATCACAGATATATTCAGAACATTTCATCCCAAAGCAACAGAATACACATTCTTCTGTAGTGCACATGGAACATTCTCCAGAATAGATCACATCCTCGGTCCTAAATCAGGACTCAACCATTATCAAAAGATTGGGATCATTCCCTGCATATTTTCAGACCACAATGCTCTGAAGCGAGAACTCAATCACAAGAGGAAATTTGGAAAGAACCCAAATACGTGGAGACTAAACAGCATCCTTCTAAAGAATGAATGGGTCAACCGGGAAATTAAAGAAGAATTGAAAAAAATCATGGAAACAAATGATAATGAATATACAACAGTTCAAAATCTGTGGGACACAACAAAGGCAGTCCTGAAAGGAAAATATATAGCGGTACAAGCCTTTCTCAAGAAACAAGAAAGGTCTCAGGTACACAACCTAACCCTACACCTAAAGGAGCTGGAGAAAGAACAAGAAAGAAACCCTAAGCCCAGCAGGAGAAGAGAAATCATAAAGATCAGAGCAGAAATCAATAATATAGAAACCAAAAAAACAATAGAACAAATCAATGAAACTAGGAGCCGGTTCTTTGAAAGAATTAATAAAATTGATAAACCCCGGGCCAGACTTATCAAAAAGAAAAGAGAAAGGATCCAAATAAATAAAATCATGAATGAAAGAGGAGAGATCACAACTAACACCAAAGAAATACAAACTATTATAAGAACATACTATGAGCAACTCTACGCCAACAAATTAGACAATCTGGAAGAAATGGATGCATTCCTAGAAACATATAAACTACCACAACTGAACCAGGAAGAAATAGAAAGCCTGAACAGACCCATAAACAGTAAGGAGATTGAAACAGTCATCAAAAATCTCCAAACAAACAAAAGCCCAGGGCCAGACGGCTTCCCGGGGGAATTCTATCAAACATTTAAAGAAGAACTAATTCCTATTCTCCTGAAACTGTTCCAAAAAATAGAAATGGAAGGAAAACTTCCAAACTCATTTTATGAGGCCAACATCACCTTGATCCCAAAACCAGACAAGGATCCCATCAAAAAAGAGAGCTATAGACCAATATCCTTGATGAACACAGATGCAAAAATTCTCACCAAAATACTAGCCAGTAGGATTCAACAGTACACTAAAAGGATTATTCACCACGACCAGGTGGGATTTATTTCAGGGCTGCAAGGTTGGTTCAACATCAGCAAATCAGTCAATGTGATACAACACATCAATAAAAGAAACAACAAGAACCATATGATACTCTCAATAGATGCTGAAAAAGCATTTGACAAAGTACAACATCCCTTCCTGATCAAAACTCTTCAAAGTGTAGGGATAGAGGGCACATACCTCAATATCATCAAAGCCATCTATGAAAAACCCACCGCAAATATCATTTTCAATGGAGAAAAACTGAAAGCTTTTCCACTAAGGTCAGGAAAATGGCAGGGATGTCCATTATCACCACTGCTATTCAACATAGTACGAGAAGTCCTAGCCTCAGCAATCAGACAACAAAAGGAAATTAAAGGCATCCAAATCGGCAAAGAAGAAGTCAAATTATCACTCTTTGCAGATGATATGATACTATATGTGGAAAGCCCAAAAGACTCCACACCAAAACTGCTAGAACTTGTACAGGAATTCTGTAAAGTGTCAGGATATAAAATCAATGCACAGAAATCAGTTGCATTTCTCTACACCAATAACAAGACAGAAGAAAGAGAAATTAAGGAGTCAATCCCATTTACAATTGCACCCAAAACCATGATACCTAGGAATAAGCCTAACCAAAGAGGCACAGAATCTATACTCAGAAAACTCTAAAGTACTCATGAAAGAAATTGAGGAAGACACAAAGAAATGGAAAAATGTTCCTGGATTGGAAGAATAAATATTGTGAAAATGTTTATGCTACCTAAAGCAATCTACATATTTAATGCAATTCCTATCAAAGTACCATCCATCTTTTTCAAAGAAATGGAACAAATAATTCTAAAATTTATATGGAACCAGAAAAGACCTCGAATAGCCAAAGGGAAATTGAAAAAGAAAGCCAAAGTTGGTGGCATCACAATTCCGGACTTCAAGCTCTATTACAAAGCTGTCAGCATCAAGACAGCATGGTACTGGCACAAAAACAGACACATAGATCAATGGAACAGAATAGAGAGCCCAGAAGTAGACCCTCAACTCTATGGTCAACTAATCTTCGACAAAGCAGGAAAGAATGTCCAATGGAAAAAAGACAGCCTCTTCAATAAATGGTGTTGGGAAAATTGGACAGCCACATGTAGAAAAATGAAATTGGACCATTTCCTTACACCACACACAAAAATAGACTCAAAATGGATGAAGGACCTCAATGTGAGAAAGGAATCCATCAAAATCCTTGAGGAGAACACAGGTAGCAACCTCTTCGACCTCAACCGCAGCAACATCTTCCTAGGAACATTGCCAAAGGCAAGGGAAGCAAGGGCAAAAATGAACTATTGGGATTTCATCAAGATCAAAAGCTTTTGCACAGCAAAGGAAACAGTTAACAAAATCAAAAGACAACTGAAAGAATGGGAGAAGATATTTGCAAACGACATATCAGATAAAGGACTAGTGTCCAAAATCTATAAAGAACTTAGCAAACTCAACACCCAAAAAACAAATAATCCAATCAAGAAATGGGCAGAGGACATGAACAGACATTTCTACAAAGACATCCAGATGTCCAACAGACACATGAAAAAGTGCTCCATATCACTGGGCATCAGGGAAATACAAATCAAAACCACAATGAGATATGCGGAGAAAGGGGAACCCTCCTACACTGTTGGTGGGAATGCAAGCTGGTGCAACCACTCTGGACAACAGCATGGAGGTTCCTCAAAATGTTGAAAATAGAACTACCCTATGACCCAGCAATTGCACTACTGGGTATTTACCCTAAAGATACAAACGTAGTGATCCAAAGGGGCACGTGCACCCGAATGTTTATAGCAGCAATGTCCACAATAGCCAAACTATGGAAAGAACCTAGATATCCATCAACAGATGAATGGATCAAGAAGAAGTGGTATATATACACAATGGAATACTATGCAGCCATCAAAAGAAATGAAATCTTGCCATTTGCGACAACATGGATGGAACTAGAGCGTATCATGCTTAGCAAAATAAGTCAAGTGGAGAAAGACAACTATCATATGATCTCCCTGATATGAGGAAGTGGTGATGTAACATGGGGGCTTAAGTGGGTAGGAGAAGAATAAATGAAACAAGATGGGATTTGGAGGGAGACAAACCATAAGTGACTCTTAATCTCACAAAACAAACTGAGGGTTGCTGGGGGGAGGGGGGTTGGGAGAAGGGTGGTGGGGTTATGGACATTGTGGGGGGTATGTGCTTTGGTGAGTGCTGTGAAGTGTGTAAACCTGTCGATTCACAGACCTGTACCCTGGGGATAAAAATATATGTTTATAAAAAGTAAAAAATTAAAAAAAAAAACCACTTCACAAAAACGAGCAGGTGAGCTAAAGGCTGCAGAAAGGAAGTATGATATCTGAGAAACAGTGGCAGCATCTCAGGAGAGAGGTAAAGAGCATTCTCTGGATGGCAACTCCCAGCAGGCCTAGGGAGCAGGTGGATAGAAAGTTCTGGGAAAAACTTCAGAGGAAAAAGGGAACACAAAAAAATAGCTTGATCTAATAGAACACTTGGTTACAAAAAGATGTCAAGACACAGGTTAATGGTATCTGATAGCCCATAGTACAAAATTAAAGTTATTTATGTAGACATTTGTTATCTGTTGGCATTCCTATGAGTAATACTTTATAATAATCTTGATATAAACATTAGCTGTTGATCACTCTAAAAGTAGTCATCTGACTATACATGGCAAGGAAAAGAATTATATTTTATAAGGGGGTTACCAGTGATTTCTGAAATTAATAACAATCAAGAAATGAATACATAGAAAAGGGAAGGTAACTACCAGAAGAGCCTAAGCAATCTGTGTCAGTGAGCTGGATACTTCCTGAAGGGAACCAGGGGCCATATCAGAGGGCTGCTGTTTCTCATTATGAACCTCTCAGGACATGATTGTGTAAATGTGAAACTATACTATTTTGACTAGAATAAAAGGGGTAATGGTTAAAAAGGCAGGCAGTAACATCAATTACAACCACCACATTAGTGTACTCCAAACTTAACCACAAAATATGTCAACTTTTTTTAGTGTCTGCTGACACATTGCATTAAATAAGTAAATAGTTAAATGTCCCGGGTAGAAAAGACATCTTTGTAATTCTAATGTACATATTTATTAGAAGACAACTGATCTCTTGGGGAAAGCTCTATTTTCTGATTACCATGAGTAAAGTTACTTGAAAGACCCTCAGAGTGTCTATAGGATGGTCAACAGTTTCCAGAATCTTCTCTACTATAGAAGTGATGGAAGTGAAAGGACTCAAATGTACAACTAACAAGGAGAGATAGTTTATCATTACTTCCAAAATGTTTTAGTATTGTGTGTTTGTTCCTATTGGAGATATCCCGTCCCCTGCTTTGAACTCTTGGGAAAAGAGGAAGAACTGGGGGAAATTGATTTGTTTAGCCACGATTTTTCAAATACTTTTGTGCAGTGAAATTTTTCTAGAGCAGAAGTATTTTGCACAGTCTCAATATGCAAAGTGATCAAGACTTCAGCTCCTCTAGGCCAGGGTCCAAGCATGGTAGCAGATGGGCCTGCCATTCCCCTTGGCTTATTTCCCATTGCACCACTGCCTGACTTAAAAAATGAAGTGTAAAACTGACTGGTTTAAAGAATTACTCCTAACTGTTCAACTACACGGGTAGTATTTAGGGATGTTTTTGTTAAAACTGTAAAGAAAAGAAGGAAAGTAATTATCATAGAGGTCAGGATAGTGTTGACCTTCACAGAGGAGGGAGATGTTGTGCCTTGAGTTGCTTTGGTGTCTTTGGTAATTTTCACAGCAGTGTTTGTTTTTTAATATTTGAGTGATCTGTTCATCTGTATTTTGTACAATTTTGAATGTGTTACATTTCAAAATAAAATTTCCACTTGATAATTAAAAAAAAAAAAACTTTGAAGACACAAGTCTATATAAAAAATACAGCATGATATCTTACTTACCTGAAAAACAAGCCACACCAAAAAACAAACCAGAGTCCCCAAATAAAAACATTAGTCTGTTTTTTAAAATTCATCATATTACACGTGCAAGCATATGAATCCAAGATATTTTTAGATTATTTTAAAGGTCATTTTTAATTGTAACTTTGTATAGATAAGATGTTTTAAATTTTATCTGTGATTGTTTTTCATGAAATATCAAATAGAATTTCAATTAAATTTTAGCATTGGGTGTAACAAAGTTTCGGATTATATTTTTGGAATGTGTCAGGAATTTGAAAAGCAGAAAAAAAGCTAGTGAAAAATAATATGGGCATCTGAATGGCTCAGCTTAAGCATCCAGCTCTTGATTTCTGCTCAGGTCATGATCTAAGGGTCCTGGAATCCAGCCTCTTTGGGCTTCACGCTCAGCAGAGAGTCAGTCTGAGGATTATCTCTTTTTGCCCCTTTCTCTCTCCACTCTCCTTCTCTCTCTAAAATAAATAAATAAATTTAAAAAAATAATGTTTTCTTTCTTTCCTTTCTCCCTCTTTCTCTTTATTTCTTCTTAAGCAAGTGGAACTATGAATTAAGCAAGTGCCTCTACCATTATTTTTCTGCATGGCTACAAGTGTCTTGACATCTCAATCTTCAATTTGTCACTCTTTAGAGAGTGTACAGTGATATTTCTGAAGCTATTCTCCTGCTTGTATAAGAAATAGGTTATTGAAGACAGGAAGCCTCCATGGACTTAGAGTCCCAAATTCTTCCAACTAGTTCCAAAGGTCAGAGCTTCTGAGCACATTCCTTCTGGTTAGAATTCTCTATCAGCATGTCCAAAATGTCCTCTTATTTCTAGATATAGTTCAAATGTGATGAATCTATCCACAATCCATGGATCCTATCATTAATTCAAAAAATACTTAATTGAGTACCTACTGCATAACAAGCATTCTATGAAATCTTAGACTATGAAGGAGCTGAAGAGTTGGAACTTTATCTTGGAAGCTACATATAGTTATTGCAGGATTTTAAGCAGAACAATGACATAATTAAATTACAAAACAAATTAGGAGACCATTGAACGTATCTATATAAGCAATTATTACACTAGAACTACAATAATGGGAATGTGACTAAAGAGGGTTAACTCCAAAAGGAACAAATCAAGAATCATACAATAACAGTAGGGAACTTTAGCCCCTCTCTTGCATCAGTGAAGCAGATGGTCTATACAGGACCCTGTGACAAAATGTGGTAGAGACATGTGAGAGAGGGGAGATCCACTATGATCCCTAAGCGCTAGCTTGGTTGATTGGATGGATGGTGTCATTCAGAAAGCTGTAGAGTTGAAAAGGAAGAACGCATTTTGGGGAAAAGATGTTAGATTTTATTTTGAGTGTAGTGGGGCTGGTAAATAGAAATGATCAGAAACTATTTGGATGTACAAG
Organism: Neogale vison; assembly: GCF_020171115.1. Lineage (NCBI taxonomy): Eukaryota > Metazoa > Chordata > Mammalia > Carnivora > Mustelidae > Neogale > Neogale vison. The sequence continues at coordinate 133,351,335 of NC_058097.1, forward strand.
TTGAGAACACAGCAGAAGCACTTCCATGAAAGAATCTTTCTAGATTTGTCAGCTGGCAATAATATTTTATTCCTCATAATAATATGTATATATGTACTGCCCTGTAGCACCTACTGCCATCTACTATAAATTTTAATTATATGTATATAACATATATCTATCATGTCTCCCATATTAGCCTACAATATGGGACTAATATGACTGCTACATCTTTTTTCCACAAAAGTACACAGAAAATGACAGGCATTCAAAACCATGTGCTAAATGATGGGCAGACTTAGCCATCTCACTGAAGATCTCCCCTGGAAATTTTATGAGAATCAACCTCACTGTTTATTCTTATTGTTATTAATGTTTTCTTCATTTTGGCCACAGGAATATTTTTATTAGGTTGATGCTTTGCATTGTAATCAAATCATATGCTACCAGCATCACTGGCAGAACCAGTTGTCTGGTTACATGAATTCTATCAGATACAGTTTTGGGTTTTGTTTCTTCCTCCATGATTCTTAGGTGAAATCATACACAGAAATCAAAGGAAATGCTTTTCCTGCAGTCAAGCCATCCTGGCCATGGGCAGTATCACATCAATATTTTTAAGCTTTAGATATAACTCCTTAAAATCTCTCTCATTATAAACAGTCTTGTGTAAGGGAGATTCGTGTACATTTAAACAGGTATTTTGTATAGTTTTTGCTAACAGTGATAGCAGTGTCTCTGGGCAGTAGGTGTGTCAGTAGTGGTGCTCCAATCCCAAAATGAGGTTAAAAGGTTGGGTTTGTTTGTTTGTTTGTTTGTTTAATTAGATGCAGCTCCGATTCGTAGCTAAAATCTGCCAAGGTTTAGGTTTCAGAGGTGCCATTTCTCTCAAGAGGGTTGACATGTGGGGGCTGATTTTTTGATATACAGAGATTTAATGCTATATTAAACTGCTTTTAACACTGATTGCTTAACTTGGCAGCCTCAGGTGTTAGAGATGCCACCCTGTAACCCTGACCATTAGCCTTACTGTGTTTCTGATATTGGTACCATGGGTGGTCTGTTCTAGAACACACTTATGTCTGCACCTTGTTATTCTGGATCATCCTTTAAGACTGAGATCAGATGTGACTCTTCTAATGACCCATTTATTTTCCTCCAGTGTGGGTCCGGCACCCCTCCTTTGAGTTCTTATAGAAACTAAATGATTACCTTTATAATAATACTTGTCAGCTTGTTGGTTTGGTATATGAATTGTAAGAATCTGAAGAACTGGGAATTGTCTTTTATGTTGACTCTCCAGCACCTGGAAAATGTACTGGGCATATAGTAGGTAGAATGTTACCAAATAAATGAAAGAATATAAACTTTCAGAAATTTAGAGTGCATTTTGGTTTCCCACAACTTATCCTAGAAACTACCATGAAAGAAAACACTTTGTCCTCAGAGTGACTTGATGTGGTGGGAAATCGGATAACGTCTGCATTTTTATTCCTTTGCTCCTAAGCTCTTAAGAAGTAGAGTGCTTGTTCTCTTTTCCCATCCACTACCAAAGTTCACTTTACAGAGGAACCTAATTGTGACAGACTCAGCCTCTCCAGGAAGTAGGGAGTGGGAGGTAAAAGGGCTTTGGAGTGGATTCTTGAGAGTTGAGGCTAAGGTAGAAATAGTATAGGAGCTGAGTTGGGCAGTCAAGAGCTATCTCTAGACTATAAGTGATCTCCTCTTGCACATGCCATTATAGCAAGAATACTTACATATCTTCTTCCTCAACTCTTCTAAAATCGCCCAGGATAACAAATAGTGTTGACTAAGAGTTATTGTTTAACAAAAGATAAAAAATGACCAAATTATTTAGTAAGATAATATTTTAGGGTAGAGAATTTGCTCTTTCTTACCACCATTTTTACTGTTTTGTATCTTTATTTTATGACTTAATTTCATAGTAAATTTTATTGAAAAGTGACTACTTATTTCTAGCTGGTATAAGGGAAAAAGATTTTTTCTTTCACTGCTTTCTCAGGAGAACATAGAAATAAAAGCTCTGGGGTGGTTGGTGTAGTGTTGATGTAGTGATGAGTGACATCATGACTGCAACTGGAGAAAAGGATATATATTGGGTGTGTGGGGGTGGTGGGAGTACAAACAGAATTAAAGCAGATAAACATGGAGAGTCACAAAGGGAGGTCTGGGAGAGTTGTGGTCATAGATTTCTTCTGGTTGATGGCTTTATCCATTATAACTATGTCATTCATTAATTTATCTAAGCCAGAGGTCACTAGTTGCTAAAAGATTGAAATGATTATCCAGGGAATGGTTGGTAACATAAATGAAGACAACAGACTAGCTATAAAGCAATAGGAAAAAGTGGGGACTGGGGCAAACCAGAAAGGACATGCAAATTGTTTCTGAATGCGTTCATATACTTTTATAACATCAAATGAATAAATGTGTTCTAACACATAGCAGGCACTCAAATTAAAGTCTTATTACATGATAAGGTTACTATTTCCTGTAATTTTTCTTCCAAACTATAAAGAATTTTTATGATTTTTCAAGAATTCTTGAGGAGGAAATCATATTACTTGGAGCTTCCCAGCTCCATCACTTAGCCTGTCAACTAAATGCTACTCAATCCTTGCTAAGAGTAGCTAATCTGTGCTGCTGGAATATTAACTGTGGATACACACTGAATTATAGTCTACTGGAAAAACAACTTATGAATCATGTTTCACCAATCCATAATGACTTCTACTGACATTTCTATAAAGCACTCAATTTTCAGGTACCAGTAGATAAGGATCTTGTGTATTTAGTAGGTGCTCAATTAATTGCTGCTGATGGATTGATATATTCATCAATAAAATGAATCCATTCCTCTTTTTTCCCTTTCACCTCTTATTATAAGAGGTTGACAGTGCCTTGGTTTGAGAATATTTTAAGTGATGCAGACCTCTTAGGTTCAGTATTTACTGACCACATTTGTCTTTTTCATGATAACAGATGGAAACTCTAATGGAGTTGTTGGAATGGGATTTCAGCTTGAAGTCATACCTGAGCTACGCTTTATCACATATAAACTGTTTTTACCCTTAAAGTTCCCTGGAGTATGAAGTAGCATTCTCTGTATCACAGTTGCCTTCTGCTCCTTCCAAGATATTTTATTTGCTTATTATGCTGTGCTTCCTATCCCCCTCTGTTTCATTTATTATCTTCCAAGGTACACAGTTGTCACTGTAGTCAAGTTGTCTCATTCCCCTCACTTACTATTGGGTTGACCTCATCAGACATGGTCACAAATCATATTGCTTTTCAATTTGAAATTGCCTTTTAGCTGCAGGTTTTTATTTCTCCAATGTGTTTTTTCAGCCCATAATGAAGTTTCTAACACATCAACGAAGGGGACACCTGCCAAGGGTGTCACTTCTTACTGAAATGATAATTTGTGAGATAAGCTTAAGCAAAGCAAAAATGTTTTCTGGCTCTAGTTTTTCCAGCTGGAAGAAAAATTAGGCTACTGTCATTGAACTTTTAGGATTCGTCAAGATATTATGATAAGTGGCTTCAAAAGTTGTAAGGGAGGATAAAGTTTGGGCAGAGCCCAGGGCTTGAGCTGCTGGAATGATGAAATGCATAGACAACATAGGGAAGGTGAGCTTAAGGTGAAGATGCACATATTTACCAGAAATTGTGGTGGAATTTCAATGTTAGCAACTGTTTTCCCACCATGAGATATTTCTGAGAAGTATTTGAGGGATCATTCAGAACAGAAAGGCAACTGGAGGAAATCTTGCCTTTCTTTTTTCTGTCTGCTTTTTCATTCCTTAGAAAGTCTATGCTTAGGATAGCTTCTACTAACTCCTCTCTAGAGAACAAAATTCCTTTCATTTTAGGCAGTCATCTTCTGGCCATGTGCTGACTAGCACAGGAAATACCTTTAGTTTGAATTGTTGGAGTTCTCTCCTGCTAGAAAAGCAGCAAAGCTGTGAAACATTGTACGAGGTCTTCAAAGGGTAAGGGTGTAATTGTAGGTTTGGAAGGAATAAGAGTGGACATTCAAGCCTTCGTTTTTATCATTCAGTAGTTCTGGCTGCTGAACTGAAAACCAATTCTATCTGAGCTTTTATTCCACATCTGAGGACGTTAATATAAACAACCCCCCAAGGACATGGCCTTCATTAGTACTTTGTCGTTCTGTGTGTTCTCTCTGACTTGGCTGCACTTGGTTTATCTTCCGTGGCACAGGCTATTAAGACCAAATCCATTCATTCATTCCAATATTTGAGCACTTATTATGTACAAGGCATTGTCCTCTTATACCTTTAAGAAGACTATAAAGAACTCTGTAGCAGAGTGGTATACAAATAAACTGGATACCAGTGAGAGAATTCACGTAATGGAGGTTAGTGGAAATAGAGGGAAAGAAAAAATTCCCAAGCTTGATCACCGGAGTCACGTTAATCTTTGTAGTAACAGGGTTTTGTTTAGTAATCCATGGCCCTTCTAAGGGTGGACACAGAACTAGAAACTGTGTTTGGGGCTCTGAAATATCTCTATGGGGACATCATTAGAAATGGCCTGGTTAACATCTTGGAAATCATCCAGTTCTGTTTGCCACATTCTCATTGAGCAGAACAGAGCTGTCAAGAAGTGTTTTCATATCTTGTTGTCTATATACCCACATAGTGAGTAGGGGTAGAGGAGTACTAAGCTTCCAGGCTCACAGCCCAGGGATCCCTGCTCTGCATATTATCTTAATGCCAGGAGCAACCCAGGTTATTTCTGTTCTGTTGTAATGCACTATCCCCTTGCTTGTTGTTAATTTACTTGCTGCAGTTCAGTTTCCGTCCCTAGGGCCTTCTTTCAATAAAGTCTTCTTAAAAGTATCAGGGACTTGGGGTGCCTGGGTGGCTCAGTGGGTTAAGCCTCTGCCTTCAGATCTGGTCATGATCTCAGGGTCCTGGGATTGAGTCCCGCATTGGGCTCTCTGTTTAGCAGTGAGTCTGCTTCCTCCTCTCTCTGCCTGCCTCTGCCTACTTGTGATCTCTCTTTCTGTCAAATAAGTAAATAAAATCTTTAAAAAAAAAAAGAAAAAGTATCAGGGACTCTTGCTCTTTGGTTCTGCTTCAACTCTTTTTTCAATTGCATGTTTCTTTCTCTCCTTATCCATCATTTTGTCTTTCACAGATGAGAATTTAAGTGTTTCTATTGTTTAGGAAATAGGCAGTATTTGCCCTGATTCTGGGAGGGGTAAGGCCCTTCTGTGGGACCATGGTAGGCCCAGGAAATCATACCACAGACATGAATTTCCATGTGTATGGATTTGGTGATGTTCAGTACGAGAGGGGTCTCAGCTGGGATGTTTATATACACCCCACCCCACCCCACCCATATAGTTGATGGGCTTCTCTGGATGGCTGATGAACTTTTATTCTAGTGTAGATTACTATTATTAAACACAGATTATTGAATCCAAAGCTTAACATCACTTTGTGTTCTCATTAGGAGAAAAGACAATTAGTACCAATTGATGTAAGCTACGGATCCCTATATATTCTTAGAACCATTTGATTGCCTCGATGTCCATCCATGCCCAGATTGCTCTTTCCTCTTACATGAGACATAGTCGGAATATTTCAAACTTCACATTCAATGATTCCACTGTAGTAAACATAACATATTCCACCAGCCCACAAAGTCAATGTTTCCACAGTCTCCTTGTCAGAATAATGAGATGGTGGTTCCCATACCATACTGACCTGACTGAAGTTTCTCTTGAATGCTAATTAGTATTAAGAAATTTAAAGAAAGGATTTTGCACTACTGCAGTATTGGAGTCCAGGACATAAATGAATTTCACAAATGTATAACAAAATATAGAGGGGCTGATTTATACCATCATCCAATATACAGGACTAATGATCTGATCTTCATCAAGGTGATTTTCTTTCTTTTTTTTTTGGCCTGAATAAAAAGAATACTTACGGATTGCAAATTCAAAATAGAAGAGATGAAATACTGCCTGGTTGTTGCAACTTAAATACTCTGCAGCTTTAGATATTTCATTTATTCAACATTTATTATGTGTTTGGTGTATGCCAACCTCTTTGCTAGGAAATGATGCTGAAAAGTGAATTGTGCCTTCCTTCAGAGGATTTATAGGTTAATAGAAAAATATTGCTAGAGATGCAATGATAAAAATATGTAGAGGGCAAAGAGGCCACCGAAAGGAAGAGCTGGACCAATTTACCTGAGAGAGGACATTCATAAGAAGCTTCAGGAGGGGAACCGATGTGTTCTCTGAGTCCTTACAACTTAGCAGATCACCAGATAGACATGGCATAAACTGTATGGCATGAAAATGAATCTTATTAAATCACAGATAAAACAAACTATGCTGGAAGCACCACATGTGTGGTACTAGGCAACAGTAATTTTTAATTAAACACACTTTAAATGTATTCATTTTCTCCTTTGTCAAGTTATCATGCACAGTTTTTTTTAAAATATTACTTTTTTATCGCCCTACAATATAGATCTTTTTGTTGTGTAGTTTAACAAATTTTAATGTGTGTAGTGTGGCCACCAGCATGGTGACTGTACAGAACCATTCCATCACCCTCAAAAAACATCCTCGTGCTCCACTTACATTCCGCCTGCTTTGTAGACCCTGGCAACCGCTGATCTATCCTCCATCACCATAGTTTTTCGTTTTTGAAAATGTCATCTAAATGGAATCACTGAGTACGCAAACTTTTGACACCGGCTCTTTCAGTCAAACGCATTTGAGATTCAGTCAAGTGCTTGTGTGTATCAATAGTCTGTTCCCTTTTTAATGGTGAGTAGTACGTATGTACTAGTTTCCATATCTACTCACCTGTTGAAAGGCTCTCAGACTGTTTTCAGTTTGGGGACATGATGAGTAGAACTGATATAAATATTGGTGTACAGTTTCTGGGTGAACATAAGTTTTATATTTCTAAGATAGTAGTAGTTTATTTATTCTAAAGCTGTAAGAACTTTTATTTGAAGATTTTATTTAAGACACACAGAGAGAGAGAAGGAGAGAGTGCATGAGCAGGGGAGGGGGCAGACGCAGGCCCCTCACTGAGCAGGGAGCCCCAGTATGAGGCTCGATCTCAGGACCCTGGGATCATGACCTGAGCCAAAGGCAGCTGCTTAACCTACTGAGCCACCCAGGTGCCTCCTCTAAGGTAGTAGTTTAAAAAGAGATTAATGAATCACATGGTAAGTATATGTTAAACATTTAAAAACATTGACAGATGGCTTTCTAGAGATGCTGTGCCATTTTGAACTCCCACAGCAATGTGTGAGTGTTCAGTTGCTTCAGCCTCTGCTAGCACTCAGTTTTTTGTTTTTTAAACTTCAGCTGTTCTAATAGGGTAAGCGGTGGTATTGCGTTGTGGCTTTATTTTTGCATTTAATTTTAATGAAGTTCAGTTTGTCAATTTGTTTTCCTTTTATGGATTGTGCTTTTAGTATCATGTATAAATTCATTATTTTATCTTCATTCCCTTAAGATATTTACGCCAGACACAGACTACTGAGTTGACAACTTTTTATTTCAGCATTTAAAAATTATGTCATCTCTGGCCTCCATTGTTTTTGATGATAAATCTGAAAATTCAGGTTGCTTTTCCTACAGAGAAAATGCATTTTTGTGGTGGTGGGGGGTTGGTGCGTGGGTGGCTCGGTCGTTTAAGTGTCCAACTCTTGGTTTCAGCTCAGGTCATGATCTTGCCATTTTGGGATTGAGTCCCACATGGGGCTCTGCACTCAGTGCGGAGTCTGCTTCAGATTCTCTCTTCCTCTTGCTATGGCCTCTCTTTCTTCTCAAATAAATGAACAAAATATTTTTAAAAATGCATTTTTTTCCCTTCCAGCTGCTTTCAAATTATTTTTATTGCCTTTAATTTCTAGCAGTTTGATGTGTCAGGGCATGGATTTTTGGTGGTTTATTTTGTTTGATGTTTACTAAACTTCTTGAATCTACTATAGGATTATGTCTTTTGCCATAGTTTTAGGCACTGTTCCTTCAAATATTTTTTTAATACCATATTCATTTTCTTCTCATTGTAAGACTGTTTTCAAAAATATTAGACCTTTTGTTGATGTCCCACCGGTTTCTGAGGCTTTATTCATTTATTTCAATTTTTTCATCTGTGTTTTTCAGACTCATTAATTTCTATTGCTATATCTTCAAGTTCATTGTCTCCTTGTTGTCTCCACTAAATGCTTTAAAATTTGAAACTAATTTACTTTTAGTTCTAAAATTTCTGTTTGTTTTTTTCTCTATTATTATTATTATTATTATTATTATTATTTCTTCTTTTTCTCTCCTTCAACTACTTGTTTTTCTACTCATTTCTGTGATGTTCATGAATGCTCGTTAGAGGAATTTTATGGTAACTACCCTAAAATCTTTCTCAGATAATTCCAAAATCTGTATCACTTTGGTTGTGATGTCTGTTGATTGTTTTTCCCATGAGTTGAGTTTCTTTTTATGCTGAATAACTCTGAATTGTATTATGAGTGTGTAAGTTTAAATCCTATGGAGAATTTACTTTTGTTTTAGTTATCATTCTACTTAGTCATGTTCAGACTGCAAGTTCTAGCCCATCTTCTATCAGCTGTGATTCATTCCATTGTTGTTTCAGTTTTCAAAGCCTTTGTAGTACTATTAGGATCTGTCTCCCACCGTGGGTTGGTGGGGGTGATCTGTCTGGTAGTTCAGTTCTCAAACTGTCTGATATTTTTATTACTATCAGATCCACACATATACAACTCAAGAGTGAGTTCAGAAGTTCATAAATTATTCTATGACCCTGCTTTCCCAAGCTCCTCACTCTTTGCCTCTCTGAAGTTTGTTTCCCAGGGGCTCCCCTTTTGAGTCACATGAACAGAAAACTGAAGCTTTAGTTATTAGTCTTTCTCCTGTGCCCGTTCAAAGATACTTCAGCATCTAGGACAAAGCAGATATAGGACTGAGTGGGAAAAAAAGCAACAAAGGATCACCCACCTTCTTGGGAACACAGCTCCATTGATGAGGCTGAAGGAAGGTTCACCACTTTCAGAGTTTTGTCTCCTGTGGCCCTCTCTGAAGTCTGTTTGGGGGCTGAAGTACAGGAGAGTGGAGGGGAAAAATACAGGAAGGAAGTTTCTGCCATGTATCTGAACATTACGTGTTCTTTCTCCTGCTCCTCAAATGGGTCTCCTAAAGCTCTTGCTGGCTGCACTCTCTGTCCACTTCCAGGTTTCAGGCTGCACTGCACCTAAGTCTTGTGTACATGAAGGATATTTTGGTTAAAAAATGGTAATGTTGGGCACCTGGGTGACTCAGATAGTTGAGCATCTGCCTTCTGCTCCAGTCATGATCCCAGGGTCCTGGGATCAAGTCTCATGTCGGGCTTCCAGCTCAGTGGGGAGTCTGCTCCTCCATCCCCCTCTGCCTCTGCCCCTGCTTGTGTTCTCTCTGTCTCTCTCTCTTTCTCCCAAATAAATAAATACAATCTTAAATAAATATGGTAATGTTGACTCTGGTTTGGTGGTACTTTGGATTCTAGCTGCCTGCTATTACTTGTTTTCTAGAATCCTCAAAGATCTGTTCCATGCATTATATCCAGGTTTTATAGCTACAGTCAGTGACAAAGACAGAGTCAAGTGTGCTTACCCCATTTTATCCAAGATTGGAAACTCATATGATATTTAAAAATATTTGTTATCATTTACCAGGTCTGTATTTTCCCTTTGGGGACTTATGGAGAACATTTCATGACAGACACATTTATGTAGAATAAATGGTGCCACCTGTGAGTAAAAAATTGTTTCAAAGGACATTGAATAGGGCCTGACCTTAGCAAGCTGAAAGTTAATTGTTGATATTTTGGGAGTTATAAAATTCATTTTGTATTATCTTAAGTGGCTCCTAAATAGAAAAAATAATCAGTGCTCCAAAATTAAACAAATACTAGTTTGGCTTAGTAAACAAATATTTGTTTGGCTTAGTAATATTAGTATATTTACACTTTTAGTTGCAAGTTGTAAGTTTTTTTTTTTCTCTTTTTAAATTTGAGGATGTATGTACATATTTATTAAATGGTGGTCCACATTTTATGTTAGTCTTTCTTTAGCTATTTTAATGAAAGAAAATATTTTGTGGTACATTTTGAATTAATATGCATCTTTGAAAATCTAATGTAAGCTATATACCCCTTATTCAGAGGAGGAAAAAAAAGGCACATAATGTAGGGGCTTCACAGATGAATTAGAGTTCATTTGTAGAAATAGGTTAAGAATTTCTGCCATGATCAATGCACTCATTACTTTTAAGTAGTCAGTCATTAAAGTCCAGTTAAAAGAAATTTTGACTAGAAAAAGCTGAAGGAAAAGACTCAAGAGTGAGTATTGTGTATATTTGAAATAGGATAATCAAACACTTTATTTTTCAGAAACTGAAGAACTATAAAACATCTTCTTGTCAGAAAGGCTACTTTTGTGTAACTTAAATATCCTACTCTCATTTGATATCATATTCATTGTTCTGAAGAATATTTTCAGAATTTATGCCAAAAATTTTCAGAGACATACAACTAATCTCTTAAAAAAACCTGAGCTAAATTTTGTGACCAAATTGCTGACAGCAGCTTCTAATCCAGACAGCACATCTGCTGACCTAGCGAAAAGATGACTGGTTGGATTGGCATCTCCTTCTTCTATATTAGGTAAAGGGGATTTATAATAGTATGTGAGATCTGAGCAAAAATTAGCGTTTTGGGTGATAGAACCATCATTTTAATGTTTTGCCTGAAAGGACCGATCTGGAAGCAATTTAGAAAGTTTGATTTACAACCAACTTTGAAAAGAATAACATATGTTCTCAAGACATCTCAAACATGCAGTGAATAGGGAGCTGTCCAGCCACTTAAATTTTCTTTAATCTTACAGTTTAATCAACAACTCCCTTGCAGAACTTTCCCCTTGGGAGATTAGGGACACTCCTTGGAGAGCCTTAGGTCAGAAATCAATGTGTAGTTTTACTGGGATCACCACATGTGCTTCATGTTTGCAAGGCATGTTTCAGTTTATGTGCCAGGCTGCACTTAATTGTTTCAGAACTACAGACACTCTCAGAGAGTGAAAATCAGAAACTGTGCACAACTGTGCACAAAATATTATCAGAGGACACAGCATGTCCTAGCATGTCTGACAATGAAATGAAAAGCATCTTTCCATTGATCCTGGGCTATTTAGCCGCTACAGAGATTCTGGCATGTTAGGTCTCTGCATGTTAAGGCTGAAGTGGCAGAGCAAAGAATTAACAGGCTGAGACCTAGGATGGGGAGAAAAGCTCAAGTCACACATATATCTTCTGACACCCCGCCTACACCACTGTTACATACAGGGAGAAGAAGGGACCTTCAAAGAGTCCAGTGTTTTTAAAATATATACTTTGTGTTATAGTTATAAAATTTCATAATTTTTGCTATATCCTCATACGGTGTTTTTTTTTTTTTTTTAAAGATTTTATTTATTTATCTGACAGAGAGAAATCACAAGTAGACAGAGAGGCAGGCAGAGAGAGAGAGAGAAGCAGGCTCCCCGCCGAGCAGAGAGCCCGATGCGGGACTCGATCCCAGGACTCCGAGATCATGACCTGAGCCGAAGGCAGCGGCTCAACCCACCGAGCCACCCAGGCGCCCCTCATACGGTGTTTTATATCTAATATTTTTCCTAAAAATAATTTCCCCCTTCTTATTGTTTTTGAATTAACCAATACTCCCATTACAATACTCTCATTACTATTTTTTCTGGAAAGAGATGGTATCCATATAGAGGAATACAAGGACATATAATGAAGATCAAGCAATATTATTATATTAAACTATATTAACTATATTAAGCTGTATTATTAAATAATATTATTAAAGTACAAATTGAAACAAAGATGAATAAAGAAATTCAAATACTAATAAGTTTAAGTATTTATAAAATGTCATTCTAAATAAAAAAGAGAAATTTTGCCTCTGGAAAGATGGAGTAGATGTACTTTTTCCTATTCCTCCCATTAAGTACAACTAAAAACCTTGGACATTTATTCATAAAACAAACATGAGAAGTATCTGAAAAGTGGAGAAAAGAAGGCAGACTCCCCAGTCCAGAGCCCAGAGAATGACATGTGGTGTTCCTTGGTTTTCTTTTTCTGTTCTGTGTCCCATGCTCAGAACTGAAGAAGCCAGGAACCTGAAAAATACTAAAAGTGCAAATTTAAAAAGCCCAAACTAAAGCTTCCGCTTTTTTAGTGAAATGATCAGGAAAGGAACAATTTAGCAAGATAGAAAACATGGAGGTAACAATTGCCCTATTCTAGCCAAACACCACAGAAAAACTGTGGCCCCACAGTTTGCCTATGTCAGCAAAGGCAATAAGTAACCTAGATATCCACCCTCATGAGGTTGGAAGATGCTAATCAACCTTGCCAGATGTCATGAGAGAAAACCAAAGAAAGACACTGGACTCTCATCCCTGCCAGCCAGTAGCACTCACAGTGTTTGCGGAGTTCACGTGGTGGATTTTAACCCCTACCTTGCAGTAATGAGGCCTCTATCCTCGTCCCAGCTGGGGTGGTGTCAGAGGAGGTCCAGCAGGAGTCAGAATTTTCAACATTGCCTAGAAATAATGAGGCCACTTCCAGTGCAATGTTATTGGAGATCACAAGGGGAACCAGAATTTCCACCCAGCTGAGAAGTAACAAGGACCAGCCACTGACCTGTCCCCCTCACCGCACACATGCATACACACACATACACACCAGTGTCAATGGAAACTGATTGGGGAGCCTGCATTTCTACTTCCATCTGGCAGTAAAAAGACTGCACTCACCTTTCTCCTGATTGAACAGTATCAGAGAATGCCAATTAAAGCACAGAGTTTAAATAAGATCTAGAGTTTCTTAACATAATATGGAAGTGTTCAGATTTCAATTAAAACCCACTTATATCAAGAACAGGAAGATCTCCAACTGAATGAAAAAAGATAATAGATGTCAATGCCAAAAGGGTAGAAAATTTAGAATTACCTGGCAAGTAACTTAAGGCATTCATGACAAGAAAGTGTCAATGAAAAATTATGAACAAAATAAAACAAATGAAAGACTGGAAAGTCTTAGGAAAGAAATAGGAAAAAAATAGAAATAATAGAAATAGAAAGAAATAGAAAGTGGACATTTTAGAACCAGAAAATATAATGACCAAAATATAAAGCTCGGTGGATGGGTTCACGACATAATGGAAGAGACAGAGGAAAGAATCAATGAATTAGAAGGTAGTATAGTCTGAACAAGAAAGACAATAGAAGAGGAAAAATGAGCAAATCCTTAGGAACCAGTGAGGCTGGAACAAAAAATCTAATATCCATGTCATCAGAATCCTGGAAAGAGAAAAGAAGGAGGATAGGTTTGAAAAAGAGGGTGGCCAGGAATCACAAAACCAAATTTGGCAAGACATGCAAACCTACAGATTCAAGAAGCTGAGTAAAGTAAGCCAGACAGAGAAACATAAATACTGTATCCTCTTGCTTAAATGTAGAATCTAAGAATGTTATGGAAGTCATGGAAACAGAGAGTAGAATGGTGGGTGCCAGAGATTTGATAGGGGACAGAAATGGAGAGTTGTTGGTCAAAGGGTACCCCAATGTTCATAGCAGCAATGGCCACTGTCGCCAAACTGTGGAATCAACAAGGATGCCCTTCAATGGATGAGTGGATAAAGAAGATGTGGTCCATATATACAATGGAGTATTATGCCTCCATCAGAAAGGATGAATACCCAACTTTTGTATCAACATGGACGGGACTGGAAGAGATTATGCTGAGTGAAATAAGTCAAGCAGAGAGAGTCAATTATCATATGGTTTCACTTACTTGTGGAGCATAAGGAATGACACGGAGGACACTGGGAGAAGGAGAGAAGTGAGTTGGGGGGAATCGGAGGAGGAGACAAACCATGAGAGACTGTAGACTCTGAAAACAAACTGAGGGTTTTAGAGGGGAGGGGATTAGGAAGGTTGGGTGTACCTCATGATGGGCCTTATGGAGGGCATGTATTACATGGAACACTGGGTGTGGTGAATAAACAATGAATTCTGGAACACTGAAAATAAATAAAATAAAATGAAAAAAATTTCTCTAAGACAAGGCAAAAAAAAAGGTACAAACTGTCAGTTATAAGATGAATAAATTCTAATGTATAGCATGTTGATTCTAGTTAATAATGCTACATTATATATTTGAAATTTTCTAAGAGAGTACATCTTAAATATTCTCATCACCCACACACACACACGGAAAGTGATAGCTATGTGACGTGAGGAATGTGTTAATTTGCTTGATTATGGTAATAATTCCATAACCTATATATATATTAAGTTATGTTGTATACATTAAAAAATAAATATGAACCAAGTGAATTCCAAATAGTGTAAATGTAAAGATATCCATGCCAAGATATATCATAATTAAACTTATAAAAACTGAAAACAGAAATAAAACTTTGAGACCAACCAGAGAAAAATACATCCTGTTTATAAGGAAAAACATTCAAGTGACACTGGATTTCTCATCAAAAACTGGAGGCCAGAAAGAAGTGGAATAATATTTTTCAAGTATTAAAAGAAAAGAACTGTCAACCCAATTTTTATACACACTGGAAAGATCTTTCAGGAATGAAGGGAAACCAAGACATTTGCAGATGAGGAATTTGTTTCTGAAAGCCCTACTATAAAAGAATGGCTAAAAGACATTCTCTAAACAAAAGGGAAACAAAAGAAGTATGAACTTTAGAATATCAGAAAAGAATAGAGCATGATACTCAAAAATATGGGTGAATTATATAGGCTTTTCTTCTCCTCGAGTTTTCCAAATTTTGTTTGACAGTTGAAGCAAAAATTGTCACACAGAATGATGGGGCCTATTTATGTAGAAGAAATATCTAATAAAATTGTAATATAAATGGGAGAGACTAATGGAATGGAAAGGGATGTAGAGTTTCTATATTTCAGTTGAAACAGGCAAAATACTGACACCAGTAGACTGGTAATACATATATTATATATAATGTATAATGTAATACCCAGAGCAACTGCTAGAGACATTATACAGTGTGTTACACTCAAAATACTATTGACAAATCAAAATCAAATTGTAAAATATATTCAGATATCCCAGAGGAAGGCAGGAAAAAGAAAACAGAGGCACAAAAAACAGAGAGAAGGATTGGAAAGCAAAAAACATTAAAATGACAGACTTAAGCCCAAACACAAGAATAATTATGTTAAATGTAAGTTTTCTAAAAAGACTAATTATAAGATAAAGAATTGAAGAGTGGATTTTTAAAAATGGCCCAACTATAAAAGAGAGAAGACTCAAATTAACAGTATCAGTAAAAAAAATATGGAAGTCACTACATTTACTGCAGACATCAAAAGGATAGTTAGGTAATACTATGAAAAACTATACAAATAAATTTGACAATTTATAGAAAATGGCCTAATTCTTCAAAAAAAATCAGAAACTATCAGAAATCAACCAATAGATCATTTAAATTGGCTTATATCTATTAAAGGCATTGAATTCATAGCTATAACATTTCCAAAAAAAAAATCTCCAGGTGTAGATGGCCTCTTTGAAGAAGTCTGTCATATACTTAACAAAGAATGAACAGGAATTTTATAAAATTTCTTCCAGAACATAGAAGAGATGGTGCCCAGTTGATTTTATGAAATTAGTATTAACTTGGTAAAACAACCAGACAAAGACAGCACAAAATAAATTAAAAAAAACTAGTCTATAGACTATAGTAAACTATTACTCGTGAATATAGATATAAAATTCGTAACAAAATATTAGCAGATGGAATTTAGAAATACATAAAAGGAATTATATAAAATGTCCAAGTGAAATTTATTCCACTGATGTAAATCTGGTTTAGTATTCAAAGTCAGTCAATGTTATTCACTGTATTAATAGGATGAAGAAAAATAAAAATATGATTATGTTAATCATCAAATCATATAAAGTTTATCATTCACTTATGATAACTCTTAGAAAAATAGGAATAGATTGGTAACTTTCTTGACTTTATCAATAACATCTTTAAATTTTTTTTTGAGATTTTATTTATTTATTTGACAGAGAGATCACAAGTAGACAGAGAGAGATCACAAGTAGGCAGAGAGGCAGGCAGAGAAAGATAGGGGAGAAGCAGGCCCCCTGCTGAGCAGAAAGCCCAATGGGGCACTCCATCCCAGGACACTAGATCATGACCTGAGCTGAAGGCAGAGGCTTAATCCGTTGAGCCACCCAGGCACCCTATCAATAACATCTTAAA
Source organism: Neogale vison (assembly GCF_020171115.1). Taxonomy (NCBI): domain Eukaryota; kingdom Metazoa; phylum Chordata; class Mammalia; order Carnivora; family Mustelidae; genus Neogale; species Neogale vison. The sequence continues at coordinate 133,367,717 of NC_058097.1, forward strand.
AAAATATGTATCTAACTAATACTATGCTTGGTTGTTAAACACTGAATGTTCTTGCCTAAGACTGGGAGCAAGAAAGAATGTTTACTTTCATTATTCTTATTCAACATAGCGCTGGACATTCCAGGTGGTATAATAATAAAGACAAAATAAAAGGAATGTTGACAGAAAAGGAAGAAAGAAAAATTTCCCTACTTACAGATCATATGATTGTTTATGTAGAAAAATCCCAAAGAAACTACCAGAAAAAGAAAAACCCTTCTAAAACTACCAAGTGGGATTAGTAAGGTTGGAGGATACAAGATAAACACACAAAAATCAATTGTATATCCATATACTTCCAATGAATATGTGAACACCAATTTTAGAAATGCAGTATCATTTAAAGTTGCTAGAGGATACTTAGGTATAAATCTGAAAATGTATTTTTAGGATTTGAGTATACAGGACAAATTCTGATGAAAGAAATCAAATAAGATATAAATGGAAATTCTATGAGTGTGGATTGGAAAAGTAAGAAAGATATTTATTCTCCCCAAATTCATATGCAAGTTTAGCACAATTCATATCTAAACTCTGAAATATTTTTATAGATATACATAAAATTAATCTAAGTTTTATATAGAAAGGCAGAGGAACTAGAATCAAAACAAGTTTGGAAAAGAAGAATAACGTAGAGAATCAATCTACCTAATTCCAATATATATTATATAGTTGCAAAATTAAGTCTGTGGTCTTAGTGGGGGGGATCCACGCATAGATCAATAGAACAGGATAGAGAATTCATACAAATGTGCCAATGGATTATTGACAAAGATGCAAAAGTAACTCAATGAAGGAAAGATAATCTTTTCAACAAGTGATACTAGAGCAACTGGGCATCCAAGGGAGAAAAATCAAATTTGATCTAATTTTCATGTCTTTTACAAAAATTAACTCAAAATGGCTTATGGACTTAAATGTAAAATATAAAAATATAAGTCCTTAGAAAAAGAAGAAAATTTGGGGAATCTAGGAGTAGGCAAGGAGTACTTAGACTTGACACCAAAAGTATGAGTCACAAAAGGAAAAATTATTACATTAAAGTAGACAAGCTAAAGAGGGGCAGAAAATATTTTCAAACTACGTATCTAACAAAGATTTCATACCTAGAATATATAAAGTATTTTCAAAACTGAACAAGTAAAAAAACCCCGAGTATCCATTTGGAAAATAGGCAAGGCATAAAATGACATTTTGTCAAAGAGGATATACAATGACAACTAAACACATGAAAATGTGCTAAACATCAACAGCCATTAAAAAAATGCAAATTATAAGCACAATGAAGTATCACAATATGCCTTTCAGAATGGTTAGAATAGGAAATGATGTTCTAATTCTAAAATGAGAATTTTCTTTGCACCCACACTTTTGGGTTTACTCTCTTCTGAGCTTTCCTTCAGCAGTACACGGAGTTCTTTGATGTCTTGTCCTTAAATTCTGTATTCCTCTGGATATCCTTACCCAGTAGAGAGCACTGACAATCTTCTAGTTACAAGTGGAGGGAGAAACGCAGTAGGTCCCACAATCTGGTGTTGAATGGGGAGTGTTTAATACCATTGCTCCATGCTGCAGAGGTTGGGTCATCTCAAATTTCATGCAGGGGTGTTGTCTTCCCAAATAAACAATACCTAGCCTTTCTAAGGTTAGAAATGCCAATGAAAGCAAGAAATACTGAAGAAGACACAAAGTAAACCAGTTTTACAAGTCTAAGGGAAATGGCAATTGCTAAGAGAAATATTTCCCCTTTATAAAGGGATTTTATTGGCTAGAAGGAGAGTTAATCTCGTGAAAATGATTTGTTTTCCTAGGGACCCACCAGCCTGGTTTCTAAAAAAGAGGGTACAAATCTTGGGTGACTCTTGGAACTCTGGGAGTTCCTAAAGATGGCATGAAAACATTTAGTAGCACTTGCATCTTTGGGATGGTAAAAACAATTTCAAGATCTTAGTTTAGCTAATTTTCTCCTAGGCAAGGAAATAAATTGGCAGCCAACAAACATTGGTGAAATTAAAATGTGGGCATGGCACTTCTTTCTTTATCCAGAATGAATGAGTTTTTTTTTTTCCTGCTGCTGCCATCACTACCACCATCCTTTATCCCTGCTGGAGATAAGGAAGCTTAAACATTGCATTTGGTGCAATTTGTTTTTCCAGAGAGACTTCAAGCCAGGAGAACAGAGGAGAGGTAGATATCAGAGAGCTAGACTTTGATTCTGTAATATAAATGGAATTCACTTGGAATTAAATGTTCAGATTTTAGGCATCTTATTTCTCTTCACCACCCATTTAATTTTTACTTCTGGAGTATTAATTTCTGCCTTATTTTGGCAGCTTTCCTCATCCCTATCTCTGACGCTGTTCAGCTGTAACCGCTAATGGTGTATGTGCAAGGGAAATAAAGAAATTGTTGGTGGGGATGTGGTTTTCGAGGTACAAAGGTGCATCTCATCCTCTACTCAGCACTGCTGTATGAAACACTTCTCTGAGATCAGTTGGCTTAGTTTACATCAACAATCTGAATATATTGTGATCTTATTTTGGCCATAATTGTTTCAGATGAATCTGGTCTCATTTTTCCTTTGCCTATAGTTTTGACCTATGCTCTACTTATGTAGTACTTTAATTAATTTGATTTTCACAACAACTGGGTAGACTTTATCTCCATTTTTCATGATGAGAAATTGAGATGCATTTAACTGGTGCCATATACTCAATGCCCAATGCTTGTTTTTTTTTTTTTTAGTAGTATTTTTATTTATTTCTTTCATAAATATGAAGGAGTTGAATTGGCAGGTCATAGGTTAGGTAAATGTATGTTTAGCTTGATGAGAAGTTCAAAGAGTTTTCCAACAGTTTTATCATCTCATCCATGCTTGTTCTTTTTCTCTGTGTTGTTGTCTGCTGCTTGTTGTCAACAGGACTGTTGTTTACATGGCTTTCTTTACTTTGAGGGCTGAGCCTGAATACTCATAACCTTAGGATATAGATATCATTGGTCTTGATGTGCTTTTGCAGGGGCTAAAGTGAACCAAAAGTACCTCTTTAAACTTACTTATTTCAAAACAATTTTTCTTCTGGTATGGAGCCCACGATTTTATTTTCTTGCCTATCTTTTTCATTAGGAGACTTGTGAGCCTTGAAGAAAAAGAACCATGAATAAGTCTGATAAAACTGAAGTGACAAAGGGCTGACCTTATGCTGAAGCTCTGTGAGGCATAGTCTTGGAGGCTTTAGAAATGTTACAGCTTGGGACACCTGGGTGTCTCAGTCAGTTAAACATCTGCCTTTGGCTCAGATCTTGATCCCAGGTTCTGAGTTCTAGCCCCACATCAGGCTGCCCGCTCAGCTGAAAGTCTGCTTCTCCCTCTGCCTGATGCTCTGTCTGCTTGTGCTCTCTCTCTCCATCAAATAAATAAATAAAATCTTTAAAGAAAAAAAAATGAAATATCACAACTTACTAAGCTGTTAAAAAAGAATCCTTCATATGGCCATGAACTCCATGCCAGTTGTGTATCTAGAGTCAGATAGAAGTCTCATTTGGGTTGTGTAGAAGCTTACTCAGGGAAAGGGTAAGAAGGGGAAGGAGGTTTGTATTCTGGTTCTATCACTTGTTCATTGTGACTTAGATGAAGTTACTAAATTTTAGTGCCTAAGTTTTCTCATCTACACAGTGGGGCATGTGATATTAACCTATCGGAGGTTTAAGAGGATTCCAGGAGGCAATACACTTCAGGTACTTAGAAAAATAACCAGGTACTCAATGAGCATTATCTATATTATTACCAATCTTTGTTTTTTTTGATGACTGCCTGAAAGATACTTATTTCTTTAACTTATTTTCTAAGCTTTTGGTAGTATCTATTGAATTTAGGACAGCTAGTTTTCATGCTTTTGGAGAAATAATTGAATAGTATTAAGACAAATCAGTGAGGGATAAAAGAGTTGAAACCCAAAATTATGATCACAGAATATATACATATATTAAATTACCACTGAAATACATGGACTTCTTGAGTGTTAATGGAGGCACAGGCATATTAAAATTAGGTCATCTATTTTAATAAAGGTGAACTAGAAAATAGAATGCATGCTTATTCAGAAGGCTGTTTTCTGTTTTTGCCTGGCTCTAGTGAAATCTGCAACAAGTGACTAAAAATGCTAGCAGTCGGTGGTCTCAGTGTTTCCTTCCCTCTCTCCCCTTCCTTTCTTACTCCCTTCCATCTTTCCTTCCAGGGGATAGTATAGAATAGAATACAGGGTGTTTATTCCATTTTGAGAGTTTCCAGACAGCTAATTGTTATAAATTTGCCATTTGAAAAATCACTCAGTCCATTAATAATATCTTACTCAATATTAACCAGGTTAAGCACTGAAAGGGATAAAATGAAGACATAAGATATTCCTTTCCTGAGAATTTGTTGTAGCCAGCAAAGAGAATATTCTCATAACCTTTGTTTAATTATAAAATAATTATAACATTATATTATTAAAAAGAAATGACTACCACAATTCAGTAAGGTTCAGATAATCAGGGACCATAGATATTTAATAACTCTTAATAGAAACAAAGAATATAATAGAAGTGGAAGCACAGGATATTGTGAGAAGGCATAATGGGGGATCTATTGTAGTCTTTGGAAGACAGGCTGACTTAGTCATGGAGGATCCCAGAAGGAATTGATTTCAAGAGGATTTGTAGTTAAGCAAATGGGGTCAGGGTGGATTGGGGAAACATTCCAGATGGAAGAAAGTGTATGTTCTACACTTAGGATTTGAGAGTACATTTGACATGTTTAGAGAACAGAAGAAAGCTGAGTGTAGCCATAGTAGAAATAACAAAGGGAAGAATAGCAAAATTTTAAGCTGGCAAAGTAGTCATGGATGAGATCAGTGAAGAGCACTGCGAATTGTATTAAGTATTTTAGAGTTTTCCTTATTGGTGATAGGAAATTATTGAGTGGTTTTGAGCAGAGGACATGATTTTAAAGTACCACCTTGTCTGTAAAGTGTAGAATATGCTGGCACAATATTTGATGGCCAACTGAGCAGAAATCTGTTTGTTTAGGATGGGATCTGACCACTAGACTTGCAACTTGGAAGGAGCTGCCATTAAGAATTATTAGTATTTTTAATTGGATAATAAAGAACAAAGAATTCTAAGTAGAGGAAATAGCATGTGCAAAGGCATAAGGAAAAATGGCATCAGTCCGGTGCTGCTTCCAAGGAATAGGGTACAATGTGATGAGAAGACTTATAACAGATGCCTCTGTTTCTAGTTTATCAGGTGACAATTCCAAATCATCTGAATGATAAGGCAAAGGCTCTTAATGTATTTCTTGCATTTGTCAGCACTAGAGTAGCAGAATGGTAGCTTTGACCTTGAAGGTGGGAGCTGTGAGTAACTTTGCTGTAGGAAGCTAAGGATAACAGGGTGGTAGAATGGGACAAAATAATAAAATTCTGAGACAGCATAGGAAATCTGGGAATAGGGAGAGTTTTAAAATTAGACCTAAAATGCCATAGCCGCAAAGAAAAAGATCTATCAACCGGACTGCGTTAAGATTAGGAGTTGATGTCCATCAAAAGATGTCATTAGTAAATACAATGGAAAGCCACACAATAGGAAAAAATATTTACAAAATGTAAATTGACAAAGGGTCACATTCAGAATACATAAGAATACTCATACGTCAATAAGGAAAAGAGCTAACCCAATACAAAATGGGCAACAGACTGTCTCCTTTTGCTAAATGAAGTTCATTCATCTCATCTTTCCATAATGTTCTCTTATATGAATTCTCCATAATTTATCTGTTCTAATTCTGATGAATATTTGTGTAATTTCCAGTATTTGGCTAATAATATGCCTATTAATGTTCTTGTGTATGTCCTTTTTTTGCATAGGTAAATGTATTTTTACAGGGTATATACCTAGTAGTAGAACTTCAAAAAAAATCCACTGAAAGTGTGAAGTTACAAGTTTTATTTGTAATGAGGAAAATAAAAATTAAATCACACTGATCTCTCAGCACTAAAATTGAAAGACCCACAATGCCATTCATGAGAAATATAATGCAAAGATAACTGTCATATTTTGTTTGTGGGAGTTTCAGTGGGTGTGATACATTTGAAAAGAGTTTAGCCTAACTACTGAAGTTGACATTATATATGTCTTTTGCTCTTGGGTAGAAGAGTGATTAGAGGGGGGACAACTGGAATACTAGAAATATTCTTTCTTGACAATAATTAGTGTTACAAAGATGTTCATTCTGTCTCAATTCACTATATCTTTTCGTTTTGTGTAATTTTCTAAATATGTGTAAAATAATTTTAAAATATAACAATGCTTTGCGTTTCAAGAGCATTCTCTAATGTGTGCCATTTATTTGAATTACCAGATTACATATAAATTCTAATTTATAGACAGATGAGCTAGCTAGCTAGATTGGGAGTTCCACAGCTAAGATGTTTATAAACCAAGATTTCAACTTGGAAGAATTAATGAAGGAATACAAAATACCAACAGTATTTTGGAAACCTAATAGGTCAATCCTTTTGATGCTATATAAGCTATCCCCAAAAGATTTAATTTATTTATTCTTGACTAATTATATTTGTAATTAATTCCAGATGTCTTTAATACAGATCTGAATATTATTATTAATCATTGTTTGGTAGGCAGAATTCTTTCAGAAGTGACAATCAGGGATGCCTGGGTGGCTCAGTTGGCTAAGCGGCTGCCTTGGGCTCAGGTCAAGAGCCCAGCGTCCAGGATCGAGTCCCACATTAGGCTCCTTGTTCAGCAGGGAGCCTGCTTCTCCCTCTACCTCTGCCTGCCATTCTGTCTGCCTGTGCTCTCTCTCACTCTCTCTGACAAATAAATAAATTAAAAAACCAAACCAAACAAAACAAAAACAGAAGTGACATTCATAAATGAAAATATTGAAATGAGTTCTTGGTGTAAAGAACTATAAATTTTGAGACTGGATGATATCCATAGTTTCTCTAATGCTAAAAATTCTTTTTATGGTAGAGATGGGGGAAAGTGAGGCAGAGACATGTACAGTGATGGTATAGAGTAACACTAAAAAAGGCTTTGTTTTCATGAGACCAATCACAAAATGAAGCCAAAGAAAAATCATCTAATTTATAAGTAATTTTTTCATGGACATAATTGTGAAACTGAATATATGTTAATTCATTTACCAAATTCTTTCTTAAAACTGTAAAATTGACTCATTTTCTGAAATTAAGAAGTAACCTAAACATTTTTTTTAATTTTTTTTAATTTTTTTAAAGATTTTTATTTATTTATTTGACAGACAGAGATCACAAGTAGCAGAGAGGCAGGCAGAGAGAGAGGAGGAAGCAGGCTCCCTGCAGAGCAGAGAGCCCGATGCGGGCCTCGATCCCAGGACCCTGGGATCATGACCTGAGCCGAAAGCAGAGGCTTTAACCCACTGAGCCACCCAGGCGCCCGTAACCTAAACATTTTAATGAAAGTTGCATACATTTCGGTAAAACCATTACTTGACTTGCTCAGAAAATTCCTTCAGGTTAGCACAATGAGAAAGAAAAAATCACTCTCAGTAAAAGACTACTCAGAAACAAAGAAAGTAACAGAAAGTGAAGAGTTAGACAAAACACTTCCATATCACACGCATCTCTATTGTTTTATTCACCTCTTCAATCACTTTCCCCTGAGGCATCTTAACTGGTGGCACTGCCTCTCTCTATTAATATTCATACTCTGTGAGTGTCTTCTTAGTCTTGCTATTGTGTGAATGACAGTCAAATCTGGAGGAAAAAAGGGAGTAACATTGAGAGCAAGAGCAAAAGAGGACAAAACTGGAAGAGGGTAATGGATTTAATTTTACGGTAAATAGCATATTTTAAACAGTTTATCTATGAGACAACCAAAAATGTCATGAACTGGATGTCAGATATAAATTGATGAGCTCCTCTTCTTCACTTTTAGAACAATGGTCAAACCTTAAGTTTTACCCCTGACCAAACGACATGTCTTCATTCATCTGTGCATGTGTGTGTTGTAATTTATGCGATGGTCAGAATCCCAGAAGTTGGGGATTGTGCCTCTGTCATGCAGTGTTTAATCTCCCACATCTCTGGTGGTAGTGATGTGCCCATCGTAACTTCCAACGATTGTACATCTAGAAGAGTCTAGACGAACACGAATACTGAATTCCAGTTGTTCGTTTCAAGAAAGAATGATGAATAGTTTAAGCATGATTGTGATCATACATTTATTGTAAAGGGCCTTATGCTTCAGGTATATGTTCAAGACCAAAAAAAAAAAGAAAAAGAAAAAGAAAAAGAAAGAAGAAAAAAAAAAAAGCAAGCAAGCAAGCTAAGCTACATGGTCGGGTTTGTGCTGAATGAAATACAAATAAACTTACAGAAATCCAAACCTTTTAATGTGCTGTTAGCCACCCCCAGATTTAACCAATACATGCACTCTTAATGAAAGTAAGGGTACCCATGCAATTAATAGAAAGAGTTCTTAGTGGTTCTTATGTGCCAGGAATATTGGACTTTAAAATTGACTTATAATTAAATGCACACGTAATGTACAGTGTTAATATATCTGTCTTCAGGCATTTATTTTAATCTTAATTAGATTGAAATCTAAATTATTATGGTCTAAAATGAACTTCAAAACCCTCCAAAGGTTCTGGACACTTATTAGGGAGGCATTTTAGAGCACCTGCTGTGTGTGCACACTCTACACGTGCTGGACCTGGAACATAAATATGGAAGTACTTCCTTCCTTGAAGAGCCTTACAGTGTAGTTTGGAATATGAACATAACGACATCATGAAAATTACCATATAATCATGACAAATATAATGAGTGAGAGATCTTCATTAAACCTCCAGCTTCTTTTGCATGTGTTTTTAATACTATAATGCAATTTCCAAAATGTTAAGGAACTGAATATCTGTATATTGTTCTTAGCCTACAAGCCTGTTCGTTGATGCTCAAAAGATGGTGAATGATAATGACAGTCAGTCTCCTATTAAGATGAATTTGCAATGTGAGACAAGTTGGTTTGGAGTCAAGAGAGATAAATAGCATGTTTGCAGGAATCCTTTAACGAGCTATAGAGAGAAAGGAATTAAAGCTTAGAGAAGATGGCTAGTGAACAAATGGCATGTTTTATTCCAAGATAAAAAATGCTATAATTACATAGTAATGCTTCATGTGGCTCCACATATAGATGCATATATACGTTTCCTAGTCTCTGAATGGAATACTTATAATCTAATCATAAAATGTATTATTTTATCATTTCCTTGATCCACAAGGACATTGCAGATGTTTCAGTCAGATAAGACAATGTACCTCATTTACAAAAAAACACACTAAGCGTAGATTTTTTTTTTTTTCCTCCAATCTTGATGTTGGGTAGCCTCTATCAAGAGAGTACCAAGAGACAATCTCCTTTATTCTAAGTAGCAGATACAATGAATCTCTCAGAATGGGAGAACTTGGTTCAGTAGCTCAAATGAAATAATTTGGCCTGTAGGCCTCACTCCAACAAAGGTCTTACTTCGCAGGGTGCTTTGTTATACATTGAAAGGAGCTACCATTTCTTCACTTTCCATGCCTTGTCATGTTTTCTTACTGAATCACTTCACTGTTCAAGTAACTGTTTCTAAGCAGTGGTGCCTCATTTGTAAAATTTGAGGGTAAAGGAGATCTTATGTTATATGGCCACCTGTGCCTCTTACTTTCTGAAGCCAAATGAGGGTCCGCATCCACTGGCTGGGAGTTTTGCTCATGCTGCGCTCATTCATCAGGCCCTTACCTGTAATCCAAAGCTCCAGGTGCTGACCAGTCAAAATGCCCGGCTACGTGTTACTGACTATGGTAATAATATGCTCACTTTATCTTATTGTGGCACAAATCACATTCCCATATGTTTCCCTGGTAATAATGTGATAAGCTGCCATCCAAAAGAATTGTTGATACAGAGGTTTATGAAATGGGATGGAATGAGTGGCTCCATAACACCCTGAGAGGTATAATAGGAACATTGGTGATCTGAGGAGCAGTAGATGGGTGGTTTTACCCTTGAATAAGCTTCTCGAGGAGAAGTATGGTTAATAAAATTAGCTAAGATTTACAACACACTAGCCATTGTGCTAAGCATGTTTGATCCAATATCCCAATTAATCCTTACAATAGAGCAATGAAGTATATGCTGCCATTATCTTTACTTTATAAATGAAATACTTGAATCTTGGCAAAGTCAAATATCTTGCCCCAAGTCATATGCTTTGCAAGTAGCAAACTTGCTAGGACTTTGGTGTTGGTCTCTGACTCTGAAACCCCTGCCTATAACTGCTAGACTTTGCTACTATTGTTTTTTTGTTTGTTTGTTTTTGTTTTAATTGAAGTTCAATTAACCAACATATAGTACATCATTAGTCTCAGGTGTAGTGTTCAACAATTTATCAGTTGCATATAACACCCAGCACTAATCACATCACATGCCCTCCTTAATACCCATCAGCTGGTTACCCTAGCCACTGATCCACCCCTACCTCTGGCAGCCCTTAGTTTATTTCCTATAGTTAAGTGTCTCTCATGGTTTTTCGTCCTCTTTGATGACTTCCCATTCATTTTTCCCTCTCTTCCCTTATGATCCTCTGTACTTCTATTTCTTTGGATTTTCTCACTGTACATGAACCCATTCAAAGCTGGCATTCAATTACAGTCAATTACATTTCATTTATTGAAGACTGATTTCAAATAATTGCAACAGAAAGCCTATGGAAAAATAACAAAGGATCTGGAATAATTCCATTCACTGAAAAGAATGTATGCTCTTTAAATATGCTTATATTTATGCAGTTCTTTTTATATAACCACAATTTCTCATTTGCTTCAAAAAATATAACATTAGGATCTTGTCATAACTTAGAAGATGGTTTTATGTTAATAGTCTTCAAATAGATATGTTTAGTGCCCAGCTATCTTCTCTTTCCATTACTGACAGAACAAAAGGAAATAGATTTAAAACTATACCATGAGACATTTAGATTACATATAAGAAAAGATTTTCTGAAAGTGAGAATGCTAAAAAGGTAAGTTGGTAGGGTTAGGGTGATGGTGCAGTGGATCTTTCACAACATGAGTCACTTTTTAAAAAAGATTTTATTTATTTGTTTAACAGAGAATGCGCTTGCGCACAAGCGGGGTAGGGGAAGGAGAAGGGAGCCTGACCCAGGGCTTGATCCCAGGACCCCAGGACCATGGCTTGAGCCATGATGATCTTAAGGAAGATGCTTAACTGACTGAGCCACCCAGGCGCCCATGAGTTACTCTCATAAATTCCATGTAGTCAAGCAAGGGGAGGGCATGGGCAACATTTTGTTAAACATTTCTCTTGGCCCCATGATTCTTAGTTCCTATGGCTGTCTACACACATCAGACAGGATTTTGGAGAAAATAACTTGAGAACTCACTAGTACTTGTTGCCTGTTTACTTTGTTATCAAGCATGTGTTCAGCAAAAGGTAAACCACTGTGACCAAGTAGACACAATTTCTGCCTTCATAGAGCTTATAGGGTAGTGAGACATTTATGGAAATAATACATTTTCATAAAATTTGAGATAATTGAAAGAAAACGATTTTAAAAATATTAAATTATGTAATGATTGATTATATCCTTATTATATTTTTTACAGTTATAACCAGAAAATATTAAGCTTTTCAAAAGTAGCCAATTTTATCTATCTCTTTCCTGAAAGAGGTTTCAGTGTCAGTTCAAAAGGAGCTTCAACCACACATATTGTGGTACCAGAAGTCATATAATTAGTGTTTGGATATCTCTCCAGTTCTGACTTTATAATGTGAAATGCTATTATATTGGCAAGAGTACAAAGGGGATAGCCCATGTCAAAGCAAACTTGCCCCTGGACATATTTTTTGTAAGACAAAGACTTATTACATAAGAGCATATTATTTCAAAAGGCTGCCCTAAGTATAATGCAATCAATATTGTTTAATTAAAGGATGATACTATTGATTCTAATTAACCAAAATTGCTTACCTCATTAATTTGCAGTTCATATGTGTTCCCAGGGACAGGATGATTTAGTGATTATAATCCTACCTTCAATGTATAGGATAGAGATGCTTACTTAAAAATGCTAACTCTGCCACTCTGATTTTGAATTGCCTTTGTGCTTGTGATGAATGAGCAATTTTGCATATATACACATAATTTTAAAATAATGAATTTTGTAAGCATTCATACTATATGCACAAACATGGAATTTTGGAAAATTTAATTATAAAAGCTAGAATAATTTGATTACTAAGAAATTGGTTCTACCATCAATGCTAGATTCTAATATATTTTTGAATGGATATTTCTTATTCTATATGATCTGTCCAAAGCTCTGTTTATATTTCTGTGGACTGCCTTTTGTTAAGCACAGGATCTTACAAGTGTATTTGATCAATGGTCTATTGTAGGGACTATGCATTGGGATATTTAGGTAATAGGGATATTTAGGTAATAAAACATAAGGTCTTGTTTGCTTTTAATCAGTCAGATTGATAGTGATAGTTAAGTCCTGGTAAGAAAAGTCAATATAGTGTTTCTGTTGGTCATTTGAAGGTCATGTGTTAAAGGCCTTCCTGAGATGGTGAAAATGTGGAAATGCTGAAGAAATGAAGTATTGGCATGCACTGAACATCTACTTTCTACCAGGAATGGCACTTAGCACTTTGTGATCATGATCTCATTTAATCCTCCCAAGATCCAGGATTAAGAGGTGTAATTAGCACCATTTTGTATATATGGAAGAAAAGCTTCAAGTTTAGGGCTTGAATAACATGCCCAAAACTCTATTGATATTAAATTATGATTTGAAATTATACCTTATTGACTCTGGATGACCTCTTTTTTTTTGTTTGTTTGTTTGTTTGTTTTTAAGTCATTGACATTTGAAACAAGCTTAAAAACAAAGGGTACAGGCTTTCTGCATTTAACCAAAGAGAAAAGCAACTGGCATTAGAAATATTCTTGTATATAGAAATTCATATAAGTCATTTTAACTAAAATGAAGAACTAGACAGGAATACCTATTATTATTAATTGCTAACATCTATTAGAGACACTATAGTATGTTAGATACCTTTTTAAAATGATTTTGTAGGGGGAAGGAGTCAAGATGGTGGAGAAGTAGCAGGCTGAGACTACTTCAGGCAGCAGGAGATCAGCTAGATAGTTTATCAAACCATTGCAAACACCTACAAATGCAACAGGAGATCAAAGAAAAGAACAGCAATTCCAGAAACAGAAAATTGACCACTTTCTGAAAGGTAGGACCAGCAGAGAAGTGAATCCAAAGCGGTGGGAAGATAGACCGTGGGGGGAGGGGCTGGCTCCCGGCAAGTGGCGGAGCAGTGGAGCACTAAATCAGGACTTTTAAAAGTCTGCTCCACTGAGGGATATCGCTGCAGAGGCTAAACCGGGGTGAAGCCCACGTGGGGTCAGCGTGGCCCCAGGTCCCACAGAGTCACAGAAGGATTGGGGGTGTCTGAGTTTCGCAGAGCCTGCAGGTATTAGACTGGGGAAGCCAGCTACAGAGACAGAGCTGAGGAGTGAGCTCTCAGCTCGGGGTTACCTTGAACTGGTTGCAGGCTAGTTGAACTCGGAGTGTGGCCAGAGGGCAGGGAGACAGGAGTTATTGGGTTCTTTTCTCTGAGAGAGAACTGAGGAATGGGGCCCTGAGCTCTCAGCTCCTCTAGGATAGAGATTGGGCAGCCACCATTTTCATTCCCATCCTTGGAACTCTATGGAAAGAATTCAGAGAACAAAAGCTCCCAAAAGGGAACCCGAGCGGAATACTTATGCAGGCCCCTGGTAAGGGCAGTACAATTCCGCCTCCGGCAAAGACACTTGAGAATCATTTCAACAGGCTCCACTCCCAGAAGATCAACAAGAAATCCAGCCAAGACCAAGTTCACCTACCAAGAAGAGCAGCGGAATTCCAGAGGAGGAGAAAGCAAAGCACAGAACTCATGGCTTTCTCCCCATGATTTTTAGGTCTTGTGGTTAATTTAATTTATTTTTAATTTTTTTTCTTCTGCTAATTTTTTTTAACTTTTACCCTTTTCTTTTTTAACGTTTTTAAACTAGTTTATCTAAGATATATATATCTATTATATACATATAATAGGTATATATATTTCTTTTTTATATTTTTTCTTTATTTTATTTTTTTAATTTTTTTTTTCTGAACTTCTTTTTATCCCATATCTCCCCCCATAATTTGGGGTCTCTTCTGATTTGGTTAAAGTGCATTTTCCTGGGGTCTTTACCACCCTTTTACCCTTTTAGTATATTGTTTGCTCCTTCATATACTCTTATCCAGACAGAATGGCAAGACGGAAAAACTCACTACAAAAAAAAAAAAAAAGAACAAGAGATAGTACTGAAGGCTAGGGACCTAATCAATACGAACATTGGTAATATGTCAGATGTAGAGTTCAGAATGACGATTCTCAAGGTTCTAGCTGGGCTCAAAAAAGGCATGGAAGATGCTAGAGAAAAACTCTCTCTGGAGATATAAAAGCTCTTTCTGTAGAAATAAAGGAACTAAAATCTAACCAAATTGATCAAAAAAGCTATTAATAAGGTGCAATAAAAAATGGAGGCGCTTACTGCTAGGATAAATGAGGCAGAAGAAAGAATTAGTGATATAGAAGACCAAATGACAGAATAAAGAAGCTGAGCAAAAGAGAGACAAACAGCTACTGGACCACAAAGGGAGAATTCGAAAGATAAGTGACACTATAAGACAAAACATTAGAATAATTGGGATTCCAGAAAAACAAGAAAGAGAGAGGGGAGCAGAAGGCGTATTGGAGAGAATTATTGGAGAGAATTTCCCTAATATGGCAAAGGGAATAAGCATCAAAATCCAGGAGGTGCAGAGAAACCCCCTCAAAATCAACAAGAATAGGTCCACACCCCGTCACCTAATAGTAAAATTTACAAGTCTTAGTGACAAAGAGAAAACCCTGAAAGCAGCCCAGAAAAAGAAGTCTGTAACATACAATTGTAAAAATATTAGATTGCAGCAGACTTATCCACAGAGACCTGGCAGGCCAGAAAGAATTGACGTGATATATTCAGAGCACTAAACGAGAAAAACATGCAGCCAAGAATACTATATCCGGCTAGGTTATCATTGAAAATAGAAGGAGAGATTAAAAGCTTCCAGGACAAACAAAAACTGAAAGAATTTGCAAACAACAAAACAGCTCTACGGGAAATATTGAAAGGAGTCCTCTAAGCAAAGAGAGAGCCCAAAAGTAGTAGATCAGAAAGGAACAGAGACAATATACAGTAACAGTCACCTTACAGGCAATACAATGGCACTAAATAAATATCTCTCAATAGCTACCCTCAATGTTAATGGGCTAAATGCTCCAATCAAAAGACACACGGCATCAGAATGGATAAACAAAACCCATCTATATGTTGCCTGCAAGAAACTCATTTTAGACCTGAAGACAACTCCAGATTTAAAGTGAGGGGTGGAAAATAATTTACCATCCTAATGGACATCAGAAGAAAGCTGGGGTGGCAATGCTCATATCAGATCAATTAGATTTTAAGCCAAAGACTATAATAAGAGATGAAGAAGGACATTATATCATACTCAAAGGGTCTTCCCAACAAGAAGATCTAATAATTTTAAATATTTATGCTCCTAACATGGGAGCAGCCAACTATATAAACCAAATAATAACAAAATCAAAGAAACATATCAACAATAATACAATAATACTAAAGGACTTTAACACTCCCCTCACTGAAATGGACAAATCATCCAAGCAAAAGATCAACAAGGAAATAAAGGCCTTAAATGACACACTGGACCAGATGGACATCACAGATATATTCAGAACATTCCATCCCAAGGGAAGAGAATACACATTCTTCTGTAGTGCACATGGAACATTCTCGAGAACAGACCACATCCTTGCTCCTAAATCAGGTCTCAATCAGTCTCAAAAGATTGAGATCATTCCCTGCATATTTTCAGACCACAATGCTCTGAAGCTAGAACTCAATCACAAGAGGAAATTTGGAAAGAACACAAATACATGGAGACTAAACAGCATCTTTCTAAAGAATGAATGGGTCAACAAGGAAATTAAAGACAAATTGAAAAAATTCATGGAAAAAAATGATAATAAAAACACAACGGTTCAGAATCTGTGGGATACAGCAAAGGCAGTCCTGAGAGGAAAATATATAGCGGTACAAGCCTTTCTCAAGAAACAAGAAAGGTCTCAGTTACACAACCTAACTGTACACCTAAAGGAGTTGAAGAAAGAACAAGAAATAAAGCCTAAACCCAGCAGGAGATGAGAAATAATAAAGATCAGAGCAGAAATCAATGAAATAGAAACCAAAAAAACAATAGAGCAAATCAATGAAACTAGGAGTTGGTTCTTTGAAAGAATTAATAAGATTGATAAACCCCTGGCCAGACTTATCAAAAAGAAAAGAGAAAGGACCTAAATAAATAAAATCATGAATGAAAGAGGGGAGATCACAACTAACACCAAAGAAATACAAACAATTATAAGAACATACTATGAGCAACTTTACATCAACAAATTTGACAATCTGGAAGATATGGATACATTTCTAGAAATATATAAACTACCACAACTCATCCAGGAAGAAATAGAAAACCTGAACAGACCCATAACCAGTAAGGAGATTGAAATAGTCATCAAAAATCTCCAAACAAACAAAAGCCCAGGGCCAGACAGCTTCCCGGGGGAATTCTACCAAACATTTAAAGAAGAACTAATTCTTATTCTCCTGAAACTATTCCAAAAAAATAGAAATGGAAGGAAAACTTCTAAACTCATTTTATGAGGCCAGCATCACCTTGTTCCCCAAACCAGACAAGGATCCCATCAAAAAAGAGAATTACAGACCAAAATCCTTTATGAATACATATGCAAAAATTCTCACCAAAATACTAGCCAATAGGATTCAACAGTACATTAAAAGGATTAATCACCATGACCAAGTGGGATTTATTCCAGGGCTGCAAGGTTTGTTCAACTTCCGCAAATCAGTGTGATACAACACATTAATAAAAGAAAGAACAAGAACCATTTGATACTCTCAATAGATGCTGAAAAAGCATTTGACAAAGTACAGCACCCCTTTCTGATCAAAACTCTTCAAAGTGTAGGGATAGAGGGCACATACCTCAATATTATCAAAGCCATCTATGAAAAACTCATCGCAAATATTCTCAATGGAGAAAAACTGAAAGCTTTTCCACTAAGGTCAGGAACATGAGAGGGATGTCCATTATCACCACTGCAATTCAACATAGTACTGGAAGTCATAGCCTCAGCAATCAGACAACAAAAAGAAATTAAAGGCATCCAAATCAGCAAGAAGGAAAACTATCACTCTTCACAGATGATATGATACTATATGCGAAAAACCCAAAAGACTCCACTCCAAAACTGCTAGATCTTGTACAGGAATTCAGTAAAGTGTGGGGATATAAAATCAATGCACAGAAATCAGTTGCATTTCTCTACACCAACAACAAGATAGAAGAAAGAGAAATTAAGGAGTCAATCCCATTTACAATTGCACCCAAAAACTATAAGATACCTAGGAATAAACCTCACCAAAGAGGCTAAGAATCTATACTCAGAAAACTCTAAAGTACTCATGAAAGAAATTGAGGAAGACACAAAGAAATGGAAAAATGTTCCATGCTCCTGGATTGGAAGAACAAATATTGTGAAAATGTCTATGCTACCTAAAGCAATCTACACATTTAATGCAATCCCTGTCAAAATCTCACCCACTTTTTTCAAAGAAATGGAACAAATAATTCTAAAATTTATATGGAACCAGAAAAGACCTCGAATAGCCAAGGGAATATTGAAAAAGAAAGCCAAAGTTGGTGGCATCACAATTCCGGACTTCAAGCTCTATTACAAAGCTGTCATCATCAAGACAGTATGGTCCTGGCACAAAAACAGACACATCAATCAATGGAACAGAGTAGAGAGCCCAGAAATAGACCCTCAACTCTATTGTCAACTAATATTCGACAAAGCAGGAAAGAATGTCCAATGGAAAAAAGACAGCCTCTTCAATAAATGGTGTTGGGAAGATTGGAAGGCCACATGCAGAAAAATGAAATTGGACCATTTCCTTACACCACACATGAAAATAGACTCAAAATGGATGAAGGACCTCCATGTGAGAAAGGAATCCACCACAATCCTTGAGGAGAACACAGGAAGCAACCTCTTCGACCCCAGCCGCAGCAATGTCTTCCTAGGAACATTGCCAAAGGCAAGGGAAGCTAGGGCAAAAATGAACTATTGGGATTTCATCAAGATCAAAAGCTTTCCTTTGCACAGCAAAGGAAACAATTAACAAAACCAAAGACAACTCACAGAATGGGAGAAGATATTTGGGGACAACATATCAGATAAAGGGCTAGTGTCCAAAATCTATAAAGAACTTTGCAAACTCAATACCCAAGGAATGAATAATCCAATCAAGAAAGGGGCAGAAGACATGAAGAGACATTTCTGCAAAGAAGACATCCAGATGGCCAACAGACACATGAAAAAGTGCTCCACATCACTCGGCATCAGGGAAATACAAATCAAAACCACAATGAGATATCACCTCACACCAGTCAGAATGGCTAAAATTAACAAGTCAGGAAATGACAGATGCTGGCAAGGATGTAGAGAAAGGGGAACCCTCCTACGCTCTTGGTGGGAATGCAAGCTGGTGCAACCACTCTGGAAAACATCATGGGGGTTCCTCAAAATGTTGAAAATAGAACTACCCTATGACCCAGCCAATTGCACTATTGGGTATTTATCCTAAAGATACAAACGTAGTGATTCAAAGGGGCATATGCACCTGAATGTTTATAGCAGCAATGTCTACAGTAGCACACTATGGTAAGAACCTAGATGTCCATCAACAGATGAATGGATCAAGAAGAGGTGGTCTATATACACAATGGAATACTATGCAGCCATCAAAAGAAATGAAATCTTGCCATTTGTGACGACGTGGATGGAATTAGAGGGTATCATTCTTAGCGAAATAAGCCAATCAAAGGAAGACAACTATCATATGATCTCCCTGATATGAGGAAGTTGAGATGCACCATGGGGGTTTAGGGGTTAGGAGAAGAATAAGTGAAACAAGATGGGATCAGGAGGAAGACAAACCGTAAGTGACTCTTAATCTCACAAAACAAACTGAGGGTTGCTGGGTTTAGGGGCGTTGGGAGAGGGTGGTGGGGTTATGGACATGGGGGAGGGTATGTGGTATGGTGAGTGCTGCAAAGTGTGTAAACCTGGCGATTCACAGACCTGTACCCCTGTGGTTAAAAATACATTCCATGTTTAGAAAAAAAATAAGTAAGTAAATAATTAAGTTTAAAAAATATGCATTTTAATTCATTTATTACTCATAGGGACCTTAGAAAGTGGATACTATATAAGCATTTTAAAGAAGAAAAATCTGAAACAAAGTAAAAAGTGATCTATTTTTACTGATTATTTTTTACCTAGGAATTCCAAAAGATTCTAGTATAAATTTCTTTGAATTAATAAAGACATTTCCAATGTGACTGGACACACAAGAAATATTCAAAAATCAAAGTGGTTTTTCAATTAGGTAAAACCAACAAACAAAAAAGAACATAGTAAAAACATCTATTCACAATAGTACCAAAGACTTTAAAAATTTTAAAAATAAATGAAACAAGAAAGACACAGGAAAAAAGTTAAATAGTTTTAAACAATGCTGTATGTTTTTGAATGGGAATATTTAAAAGCCGATTATTTCAAAAATTAATATATGAATTTAGTAATCTGCCAATTAGTAAATAGCAGATTTTCTGGGGGAGATGCATTATTTTTGAAATGGATAAAGTGATTTTAAATTTTATGGAAAAAACAAATGTTTCAGAACAATAAGGAAAATTACAAAAAGAAAGGAGAATATGAGGGGATTTGTTTTGCCTGATACAGGAAAATTTTATAAATTTTAACTGTATAGTATAGTCAAATGAATAATATATTGTTATGAGAATTGGCAAAGCAACAACAGCAGCAATACAAATATATATATATGTGTATATATGTACATATACATATATAGATGCAATACAAAAAACATATATGTAATAATGCAACACAATAGATTCCAGAAATGTATCTGATATATTTGAGTTTTTAGTAGTTGACTGAGATAACTCAATAGGAAAATGATTGATCATTTGAAAATGATTTTCAATTGTAAAAATAATATTACATAATAATATTACATCCCATGCTTTCCATGCAGAAACCTAAACTATAAGTAGATGATATATTTTCTTCTAACATAGTCGTTTTGTATACATAGTATATGCATATAGGGTTTATATAGTATGTGTATACCATATACATAATGACTAAGGTAGAAGAAAATCTGAGAGACTTCATGTACCACTTATTGATGGCAATGTTTTTCCTCATCACATAACACATTCAAAAATCTGTAATAAAAATTTTCATATTTGATAATATAAAACTTAAAGTTTAGATGGCCAAAGATACCATTAACAAAATCAGTAGGAAACTGAAAGAATTTAGAAAACAGGTTGATAATAATAGATGGCACATAAAGCTCTAATAAATTCCTAAGATGAGCAATGACAAGAAAATGGACTAAAGTTTTTTGTTTTGTGTTAATTCCACTGTACCTAATACACACTGTATATTATTATATTATTATTATATTATTATTATTACCTAATATACACTGTATATTATTAACATAATATATATTCAGGTGTGAAATATAGTGATTCAACAATTTCATATATTCCTCAGTGCTCAAAATAAGTGTACTCTTAATCCCCTTCACCTGTTTCAGCCATCCTCCCACTCACTGCCCCACTGGTAACCATCGGTTTGTTTTCTATTGTTAGAAGTCTGTTTTTTGCTTTCTCTCTCTTTTTCCTTTGTTCTTTTCTTCTGTTTCTAAAATTCTACATATGAGTGAAATCATATGGTATTTACATTTCTCTGATTTACTTCTTTTTTTTTTTTAAGGCTTTTATTTATTTATTTGAGAGATTGAGAGAGAGAGAGACAGAGAGCATGGGCAAGCACAAGAGCACAAGCACCAGGGTTAGGAAGGGCAGAGGCAGAGGGAGAAGCAGGTTGTCCACTGAGCAGGGAGTCTGATAAAGGGCTTGATCCCAGGACTCTGGGATCAGGACCTAAGCTGAAGGCAGACCCTTAGCCAGCTGAGCCACTCAGGAACCCCTGTAATTCACTTAGGTTGCTTAGCATTGTACTCTGAAGATACATCCATGTTGTTGCAAATGGTAAGATTTTATTCTTTTTATGGCTAAATAATATTCATACACACACACACACATCTTCTTTATCCATATCTATTATCAATGTACATGTAGGTTGCTTTCATAATTTGGCTATGGTAAGTAATGCTGTGGTAAACTTGGAGGTGTGTGTACCCTTTGAATTAATGTTTTTTATTGTTTGGCTAAATATTAAGAAGTAGGGACTACTGGCTCATGGAGTAGTTTTATTTTTAACTTCTTTAGGATCCTCCATGCTGTATTCCAAAGTGACTGCTCCAGTTTCTGTTCCCACCAACAGGGCAGAAGATTACTTTTTCTCTATATTTTTGCCAACACTTTTTTATTTTGGCCATTCTGACAAATTTGAGGTGATGTCTCATTGTAGTTTTGATTTGTATTTTATTGATGTTGAATGATTTTGAGCATCTTTTCATGTGTCAGCTGGCCATCTGGTTGTCTTCTTTGGAGAAATGTCTGTTCATGTCTTTTGTCCATTTTTAAATAGGAATATTTATGGGCTTTTTGGTGTTGAGTTTTATAAGTTCTTTATAAATTTTGGGTCAAAACCCTTTATAGGATTGCCATTTACACATATCTTCTCCCATTCTGTAGGTTGATTTTTAGTTTTGGTGATTCTTTCTTTGTGCAGAAGCCTTCTATTTTGATGTGGTCCCAATGATTTATTTTTGCTTTAGTTTCATTTGCCTCAGGAGACATATCTAGAAATATGTTATAGAGAGTGTCAAAGAAATCACTGCCTGTGCTCTCTTGCAGGATTTTTTAGTTTAAGATTTCACATTTAGGTCCTTAATCTATTTTTAGTTTATTTTTGTGTATGGTGTAAGAAAGTGGTTCAGTTTCATTTTTTTGCATGTAACTGTCTAGATTTCTCAACACTATTTGTTGAAAAAACTGTCTTTTTCTCATTGCATATTTGTGCCTCCTTTATCAAAGATTGGTGATATAATTGTGGATTTATTTATGGTCTTTCAACTCTGTTTCATTGATTTTCTACCTATTTTATGCCAATACCATACTGTTTTGATTACTACAGCTTTGTAATATAACTTGAAGTCTGGAATTGTGATACTTCCAGTTCTATTTTTCTTTTTCAATATTGCTGTGCCTATTTTGGGTCTTTGTAGTTCCACACAAATTTTAGGATTGTTTGTTCTAGTTCTGTAAACAATGCTGTTGGTATTTTGATAGGAATTGCATTAAATGTGTAGACTGCTTTGGGAAGTACAGATACTTTAACAATATTTGTTCTTGCAACCCATGAGCACAGTATGTCTTTCTATTTTTTTGTGTTGTCTTCAATTTCTCTCACCAGTGTTTTATAGTTTTCAAAGTACAGGTCTTTCACTTCTTTGGCTAGGTATAGTAATTGGTATCTTATTATTTTCAGTGCAGTTGTAAATAAGATTTTTGTCTTAATTTCTCTTTCTGCTACTTTGTTAAGAGTGAATATAAATGTAACAGAATCCTGTACATTGATTTTCTAACCTGTGACTTCACTGAATTCATTTATACATGTTAATAGTGGTTTTTGTTTTGTTTTGTTTTAATGGAGTCCTCAGGGTTTTCTATGTATGGTATCATGTCTTCTGCAAGTAGTAAAGTTTTACTTCCGTACCAACTTGGGTGCCTTTTCTTTCTTTTTGTGACCTGATTGCTGTTGCGAGGACTAATAGTACTTTGTTGTATCAAAGTGAGAGTGACATCCTTGTCTCTTCTTGACCTTATGAGAAAATGTGTCAGTTTTTCACCATAGAGTATGATGTTAGCTGTGGGTTTTTCATGAATGGCCTTTATTATATTGAAGTATAGTCCATCTAAACCTTTTTTGTAAGGATATTTATCATGAATGGATCTTGTACTTTGTCCAATGTGTTTTTGCCTCTATTGAAATGATCATATGATTCTTATCCTTTCTGTTATTGATGTTGTATATGACATTGATTGATTTGTGAGTATTGAACCACCCTTGCAACACAGAAATAAATCCCTTTTGATCATGATGAATGATTCATTTTTATTTTTTGTTAATTTTTAAAAGACTTTATTTATTTATTTATTAGAGAGAGAGAGAGAGAGAAGAGGGCTGGAGGGGAGGGTGAGGGAGATAGAATCCGAAGCAGATTCCCTGCTGAACATGGAGCCTTACACAGGGCTCAATACCATCATCCTGAGGTCCCCACCCCAGCTGAAACCAAGACTCAGATGCCCCAGCCAACTGAGGCACCCAGGCGTCCTATGAACTTTTTTTTTAATGTATTGTTGAATTCAGTTTGCTAGTTTTTATTGAGAAGTTTTGCATCCATGTTCTTCAGGGATATTAGCTTTAGGAGTGTCTTTGTCTACTTTTGGTATCTGGGTAATGCTGGCCTCAAAGAATGAATTTGCCATTGACTAAGGTTTTAATAAACAATTCAAAGTGGAATAAAATTAAATGGAGAGTAAAATTAGATGAATATGTATAATATACTCGCTGCTCACACACACTAATATTCAGGGACATGCAAATTAATGTAAAAAAGAAGAGGGCAAATAAAATAATATTTTTCTAATATTTATGTATTTCTTCAAAATATGTAACATCTATTTTGGGAGGAGGACTTGAAACTTACAATCCTGAGCCCAATCCAGCAGTTGTACCAAAACACAATATTATTTTCAGTAAGTTTTTTTTTCTCAATATTGATGAGAATAGTCACTGCCTGATTACAAGAAGAAGACTGAATTCTTATAGTTCATTGTCTGGTTCAGAAGTAGCATAAAGAAAAAAAATCAATTGGACAATGTTGATACCAAGCCAAAAAATAGTATTTAAGAAGTCAGACTCAGATGTGGCTATCTATTTAACAGTGTCTATGAAGAGCAGGTAAAATAAGCTATAATGGATATTGTATGGAAAAAGTTGTAATATTGACAGAAATAAAGAGCATAAAAAATGATGGAAATTGGTTATATAGAGAAGTGATATGAAAGTATAGGGATTCTTAAATATATTTTCAAGACCAACTTGAGATAATATTGGAACAAAAGCACTGCATTTCAACTTATTGATTACTTATTCAGAGAACTAAAAGGAGCAGCAGAGGATTATTAAGTCCCACTGTCACACTGACCATATTATCTGCAAACCAGATCCTTTGCAGAAGGAGAGGATGATTCTAAAAAAGAAGGAATATAATTATCAGACAAGATGAGGAGAACATGAGAACAGTAAAGTAACACAGTTATTGTTTTCTTTTTTATTGTTTGTGAATATGATGACCTTTTCTACTTGAGCTACTAGAATGACAGATAACTAGCCAAACACTTGATGTGCATGGTGTGAATTGACTAAGCACAGAATGCAGTTGGTCTGGAAGAGAGTTAATGAAGATGACTTAGGGAAAATTTGAGGATTTATTAATAGTTATTGTAAGGATTGTGGTTACCAGCTGTTACACGTGTCCAGAGAGACTAGAAGTCATCCCTAACCCCAAGGGTAATTAGACACAGGTATAAGTTGATGAGGGAATGACAGTAGGATTTCCTTTTGGGGAGACATTTCTGAAGCAGAAAGTTTCTTTTTTGGAGTTTCTCAGAAACAGGGGGATGATGTATATGACCTTTTTGAGATCTATTTATTCTGATGATCCCTTACTGAATTGATCTCTATGAGGTATAACTTCAGAGACCCATTGCTTCAGTAAATGTTTTAAGTGTTTGAAATGCTGATTGAAATAAAGACATTATTATAAAAATAACGGTGAAAGAATGTTTAGAAAAGCAGTTGGGGCAGGTTAAAAAATGCAGTTTGGTTCTGTTTAAAATGAGGCTGAGATGCCAGGCTGTATAAATAGGAGAACCGTCTGTAAAAACTGTGAGACAATTCTCTACACTTAGCAGCCATCAGGCTTTTATTGTACTGTTATGACAGTTGAGGGTCTCACAACTTAAGCTAAATGTGGGAAGTTTGGAACAGCTCCAGCAGAATGTAGAAACAATGATACGAGTGTTAGCAAAGAGCTTCTTAAAAGAGAAGAGAACATGGGGCAGTGCAATTTGAAGTGGCAAAATCACTTGATTATCTTTATATAGTCTTTATTAGATACCTTCCTTGCTACTTGCATATTTTTATAAAATTTAAAATTTTTCGGAGTTACCTATGAGTGTAAATCTTAGATAATAAATGCTCAAAATTCTAAGTACCTTAAGACTGATTAAATTGTTTCTCTGACTATTCAGTTTTTCTATCCCTATTTTCAATCCTGTCTATGCATCTTATTTCCATTCTTCCTGGGCGATTTCATCTTCTCATAAGGCTTTGATTCCCATTCATAATCCTCCTTCCCAGTGTGATGCCTTCCAAGATTCCTGCCTACTGGTGTACACACTGTCTATGATCCTCTCCTCTTCAAGGTCAGAAGCACATGTGAATATTATAAAATATCAATCCTGTAATCATGTTACTTTGTGTGGTAGAAGGGATTTTGCTGATATAATTAAGTTCCCTAATCAGTTGAGTTAATCAAAAGGAGATTATTCTGGATGAGCCTGACATAATCGTATGTTAAAAGAAGTGAGAAATTCAAAGCAGCAGCAGAGACCCTACGGCTGGCTTGGAAGGCATACACTGCTCTAGAAGCTGAGAGCATCCTCTAACTTACAGCTAGCAAGAACATGGGGACCTCAGGCAGATGACACAAGAAAACGAATTGTGCCAATAACCTGAGGGAGCTTGCAAGTGGATTTTTTCCTAGACAAACCTCAAGAAGAGGATACAGCTAGCAGGCACTTGAATTTCAGCCTTGTGAGATCCTGAGCAGACCACCCAGCTAAAATAGATGACTCCTGACCCATGGAAACTGTGAGAGAATGCATTTGTGTTGAGTGAGGTGTTTAATTGTGTTCAATTTGTGACACAGCCATAGAAAACTAATACACCAAGTATTCTCCAACTTGTACTCTTTCTAATCTGATAGGGTTCATCTATCCACATAAGTCCATGGGTCAGCTCTTAGTCCCTTTCAATCTCTACTCATCAGTGAGAACTGATGTCTTTAATCCTCAGTATCTCTAAAGCAACTGTCCCCAGTCTTCCAGATCAGGCTCTTTGCTTCTCTTGAATATCTGTGGTCGTCTCCTCCTCAGTCTCCCTTTTCTTGCTTCCCTCTAATACTTCATCCTCATATCTGGCCTGTCAGAGTGAACATTCTGAAAGAAAGATCTGTTCTCAGCTTGTGGTGGTGTAATAGCCTTTATGAGCTTCATTATGCCAGTTCTTCACCATAACATTTAGGACCTTATAGAACTTGGCCCTGGATTGTCTTTCTGACCACAAGTACTCCAAACATTTTCATGATGTCCTGATCCACCTTCATTTCTCCAAACAAGTAGTTCTGGTACTATATTTGTCTCCACACTTTCTTTACAGCCCTGGAATTCTGCTGGCTTGGCTAATTCTTAACTCCTTCAACAGACCAGTCAATTGTCACTGCTTTGGGAAATGCTTCCTTGATTCCTTGCTTCTGTGTCCTTCTCAGTGCTTGTTTCTCAGTCCTTCCCATGCTGTAGTTGTGCATTGCTCTATCTCTCTTTGTTATTTGACTGAGAAATTGTGGAGTCTGAAAGCTCAGCACATATTCATAATTCTGTCATCTTGCCAGAGCCCATCATCTGTAAGTTGTAGATTGTATTTCTTCATAATGAAAACATTCAAAACATTCTGACTGAAATAAGATAGGGTTTTGAATTTTTTTCATTTAAGTGTCCAGAAGAAGGTGGTCCTTCTGGTGAAGAAAGGTGAAGACATTTCCAATATGAGAATGTTAAATCTAAGGCTTGTCAATATCCTCCAGAAAAACAAATTAAAAATTTGGGGTTATCTTTATATTAGACAAAAATCATTTTTATCTGTATCAAATAAAAATTATCTAGAATTTATCAGTCTTCTGAAAGTTAACATTCTATAGTATGTGGGCCTTGATAAAGAGTAAAGAGTAAATCATGTAAAGTTACCTTTTTCTGTAATGTGCTATGATCCTTGGTAGGTTTTTTAGACAGTGATGCAGTATGACATCAAGAAGGCACAAGTATAAAGATACAGATGTAGTGAAAAGAAGGGCCATCTGTACCCCAATGTTTATAGCAGCAATGGCCATGGTCACCAAACTGTGGAAAGAACAAAGATGCCCTTCAACGGATGAATGGATAAGGAAGATGTGGTCCATATACACTATGGAGTATTATGCCTCCATCAGAAAGGATGAATATCCAACTTTTATAGCAACATGGACGGGGCTGGAAGAGATTATGCTGAGTGAAATAAGTCAAGCAGAGAGAGTCAAGTATCGTATGGTTTCACTTATTTGTGGAGCATAACAAATAGCATGGAGGACAAGGGGAGATGGAGAGGAGAAAGGAGTTGAGGGAAATTGGAAGAGGAGGTGAACCATGAGAGACTATGGACTCTGAAATCTGAGGGTTCTGAGGGGGCAGGGAGTGGGAGGTTGTGGGAACCAGGTGGTGGGTATTGGAGAGGGCACGGATTGCATGGAGCACTGGGTGTGGTGCAAAAAACAATGAATACTGTTACGCTGAAAATAAAAAAAATAAAGAAGGCACAAGTGTAATATTTTTGCTTTCCTTCCAGGTTTTGGATAATTTTTTAAATGGCACACCCATGATAACCTCCAACTGTTTTCATTGTTGCTTTGAGAAAGGAGAGAAAATTCATGTCTAAATGATGGAAGAAAAAAGGAAAAATATCAAGTTTATTTTCTACTTCTAGGTGGCAGCTTTTCTCTCTTTTCTGATTTGCACTGTATCTTTTAAAATTCAAGCAATTTAACTGTGGAATCTAAATTCTTGCCACTTGTTTTCCTCTTACCTACAGTATGACATTTATATCCTCTATGACAGCATAATTTTAATCCTTTTCCGAATTCGAGGTGACAACAGAAAGTCTACTTTCTTTAATTCAACAATGGAACATGTCAGGCTACATTTTCCCATTCATATTCATTTTCTAACATAGAAGGAAGGACACATTTAAAGGATGAGACTTATGGAAGGAGTAGAGGAGAGTTGAGCTACACAATTAAAAGGAGGATGAGGATAAATTCTGTAAGTTAAAAAAAGGACTAAGGTATGTTGATGAATTTGATTTCTCTTCCTTTTTATTCCCTAGAACCTCAAGTCAAGAATCATTAAGTATCTCAGTAATCCTTCCCATCCTCCTTTCCCCATATATGCATTTATTCCTTTTACTTTTTTCTTCCTTGTTTTAAACACATTTTGTTTGATTCTAATAACTTATACCTATGACTCTGTTCAGTAATAGAAAGTTCAATGAATAATCTTTGTCACCAAAAAAAAATTACATATTTATCCTCTGTAGATGAAATATTTCAAATAAGTAGATTTCTTCATAAATTCATAAATTCTTCCTCAGGGATAAAATAGTTCAGAGTTCTAATATGAAACAAGCAACATAACAAGTTATTCTAATATTTATATATTAAGTTATAGAAAGGAGTTCTGAGTTCTGTAAAAGTTCCTGTTTCTGGACAATCTTTAATTCTAACTATATGTAGTCTGGTCTGTCTGGTATAGCTTCTCTGTCCCCACCCTTGGGTTTGTTCTCGGTGACCATTATAGTAACAACTGGCCCTTATTGGGTACACACATCATGCCAGACACTTTGCCAAGACCTTTCCATGAGTTATCTCATTTAATCTCCACTTCAATCTTATGAACCCCCACATAACAGTTGAAAAAACTGATGCCCAGGACTAATAATGGAATACATCAATGACACATGGTTTCTAATCAAGTTATATGTTCATGATTTTGAAGGTAACAGTTTAATGGAAAGAACTTTCAAAAGCACATCTGGGAACTTAAATTCTCCTTTATGTTCTACTTTTAACATTGTATTGGTCTTTTCTGAATGTCTGGTAAGCAATGACCTCATCTGTAGATTGAGAAGTATTACAGTATATAAGCATTTTCTCAGTTTATTCAGTGTAATTTTAAAGGTAAAAATAATGTTGGCCCACTTGGGCAGCTCAGGAAGTTGAGTGTCCAACTCTTGATTTCAGCACAGGTCATGGTCTCAAGGTCATGAGATCCAGCCCCGTATTGGGTTCTTGCCCCTTCTTCACCAATCTTTGTGTCTCCCCCCCTCCTAAAATAATAAATAAATTTTTAAAAAATGTCTATTGTCACATAAATTAGAGAAAAATTGGGTCAACAAAGTGAGTCATTCACCTAAAGCAATTCCTAAGGTCACTCATAGAAAATCCCTCTCTTGATAAGGCCACTTATTACTCCATCATAGTATAATGGGAGAAGAAAATGGTTAAGAGTCAAGTAATCATCTTTGCATTCTGTTTTTAGATCTAGCTATATAACCATGGATCAATCACTTTACCTTTTTGTGCATCTTTATAAATGACAACCATACTCTCCTCTTAGGTGTGGTATCTTGATTAAATGAGATGTCCCATGTGAAGAGGTTAGCATGTAATATGCTACTTTTCCTCTCCTCTTAAAGTTAACTTTTTTTTTTTTTAACATCACTTTCTCAAAATTTCTGCCCCAGAATTTCCTATCCTTACTTTTCTGTTGTTGTTCTGGTATAAATCCTGGTTACTTATTTACTGTCTCAAATAAAGATGCTATTCTCTTCTACTCAGCACTATGGTATTTGCATTCCAGCTTACTATTCTCTTCAGAAGGGTTGGCAGAACAAGGTGTCTTCCTCAGTATTCTCAGCTATAAGGATTCATAATTATGATCATTACTAATCATGAATGATTCTTAACTATTGCCATAGGTCACACATATAATTATTATATGCACATAGCTCTGTAAATTGGTTGACTGGAAATAGCAATGGAGGAATGCTGTTTGGCTTGGACATAAAATATGAATCTTTGTGTAGTCAGTTAAGCCCCGACTCTTAGTTTCTGTTCAGGTTGTGATCTCAGGGTCATGAGATTGAGCCTTGTGTGGGGCTCCACATTCTGTGTGGAGTCTGCTTAGGATTCTTCTTCCCAGGGAAGCTGAGTGGCTCAGACCATTAATGTTGGGGTCAGGTCTTTATCTCAGGTCTTGATCTCCAGGTCCTTGATTGGAGCCCTGCATGGGGCTTCCTGCTTAGCTGGGAGTCTGCTTCTCCCTCTCCTTCCGTTCCTCCATCACCTTTCTCCTCTGCTCCTGCATATGTGCTCTCTCTGTGTGTCTCTCTCAAATAAATAAAATTTTTTAAAAAGATTACCCTTCCTTCTCTCCTTACTCCTCCCTTCCCCCTCAGCATTCTCTCTCTCTCTCTCTCTCTCTCAAATAAATCAATCTTTTAAAAATTGAAGAAGAATATGAGTCTTGTTCTACCATCACGTATATACCATCCTGGAAGAGAATACATATATGGAGATCAAGACCAGAAAAAAAACATAATCCCTATAACTTGAAAACTTTTCCTAAAACCTAGTATGAGTTACACTGAACCAGATTAAAGGGTCATTGTGCCTAGGCTACTTTTTCCCTGAGTCTATACCTACTTCTGATTCTAATGGCAACAATAGACAATCCTACAAAATGCATGGAGTGGAGAGACAGGGAGACTATATCCCTCGGGACTGTTGAGAAGTTGTCCCTAATCTGTCCATGCCAGTTCTTTCTGAGGCAGGCATAACTTTCCCAAAGCCATCTCACTGCCAGCCTGGAGAGAGAAAGGAAAGCAGTGTGTATCTCTGTGTGGACTAAAAGTCTTATTATAGGGCCATGTGTGAAAGCCTGTGGTGGCAAGTCATGTAAGTGAATATATTAGTTATATGGCGGGCAGGTTCTGGACAGTACTTGACCTTACGAGGGGAACAGGTGCCCCTTAAAGCCTATAATCATTACCACATAGGAATGCAGAACCAATGTAGTAGAATTTTCTGATTGTCAATATATTTAAAATCCAGATTTTTATGCGAAGTCTTTTGATAGAGATTTACTTGTAACTTGCTCAAATAAAACACTGAACTGATTTAACAAAACATATCTTTAGATTATGTACTCACAACTTCATCAAACCAAGAGACAGCATAAGGATTTCACAAAATATGTTGGCTTTAGTAACACAGGTGATTTGCAGTTAGATTCACTCTAGTATATTCTGTATGTACACGTATGTATTTTATTTAAAAAATGTCCAGTATAACTCCAAAATAACTTGAAGTCACTTATTAAGATTTTAGTTATCAAGAAAGGTTTAGTTTAGCTATCAAGAAAAGCTACATTCTTTTTAAAAATATATGTGTTATACCCATTCTCAAAGAATTTTTAAAGTCTCTTGAAAAAAATTTTTTTTGTGGATTTTTAGATTCAAGAGCATTTCTTAAATAGACCATCAGATTTCCTCTGTGTTAGGAGAGTTGAGGGAGGGAGTAGAGAATCTTTATTCTGTTCCTTTTTTGTTGTTCCAGTTTATTTTTATAATGAATTTTAACAGTTGAAATCTAAAAGAAGGATTTAAAACAATGACACCTGAATTAAAACCAGAGCATGTGGTTTAAACATGATCAACAAAATCATATGGATGTTGGAGGTACCATACACTAAAAGTCGGCTAGAAAACGAAATATTTCAGAGAATATATACCTACAGGGGAGTAGTCACTATAACACAAATTGGAGGAGAGATTTCTGAGAAAAAATGGAGAGCTAGTGTGTTCTAAGATGGCCAACCAAGCCATCAGGGGGATCCCAGTCCCTGCCCAGCGGCCCTTCTGAGTTCTTCTTCCTGCCTGGCTTCCCATGTGCACCAAAAAATGCCACATATATGGAAGTAGAAGTGTATAAATTACCCCTTTGCTTGTGTATAAATTACCCCTTTGCTTGGGCTCAGACCTTTGGATATCACTCTCCTCTAAGCCCACTGGTGTCAAATAAACCTATCCTCCAAGATCTCTGAGTGCTGTTTGATTCTTCCATTGGGCAATACAGTCCTGGTTCCATAACACTAGTAAAAATGTCTCATTGACAGAGATGTTGGCAAGTGATACCAACTATGCATCTTAAATAAGAAAATGCAATAATATATCATGATTTAATTAGCAAGATGAACAGCTTGTAGTTTACTGTTTTGTCTTTATCAAAATGATTTTTATGGAAGAAAAGAGTTGGTTTGCTTTTCTGGTGAATGATGTTTAAGTAATTACTGAAGGAGTTATGGTGTTTCTTGAGTAACACTAGCAGAACATACTTAAATTATAATTGATTTGTGAGTCAATTTCTGGTCTGTAGATTTGAAACTCACCTACTGAGAGAGGAAAAGGGGCCACACTATTCATAGCTCTTTGAATTAGGTTTTCATACTTCTACATTAACTTTGGTGATTCACTGAGACCTCAATGATTGAGTATAATAAGAAGTTAAATGTTAAATTTTTAGTTGAAATTAAAACCAGAGGGGGAAAAAACTAATTAAACAGAACTTTGATTTTGCCAATTTATCGTTTGATCTAAAAAGAACTGAATAGCCCTGAAGGTGAATTGTAGTTAAGGAATTCACAGTAACAATTCTTATAACTAACAATTCTTATAACTCATTCCTTTCTTATTTTAATTTTCTTGATTTTCTTTTCTTTAAATAATCAGGGAACTTTTTTAAAAGATTATTTATTTATTTATTTGACAGACATCACAAATGGGCATAGAAACAGGCAGAGAGAGAGGAAGGGAAGCAGGCTCTCCGAGGAACAGAAAGCCTGATGCGGGGCTCGATACTAGGACCCTAGGATCATGACCTGAGCCTAAGGCAGAGGCTTTAACTCACTGAGCCACCCAGGTGCCCCTAATCAGGGCATTTTAAGGGATTATATCAGGCAGACATTTTGTCTGGTAAAGTTTGCTCAACTTGTCAATTTTGTAAATTATTTGTGCAATAAGAGGAAAAAGAGAAAGAATGGCTAAGAGATTCAAAGACATCTACTTTAAAAAATTAGAAGGATTAGAAATTCAAAAAAGAAATAAAAATTAACTATGAAAGGTAACTAGGAATTAATAGCAAGTCTCAGATAGGGAGGCACATAATCAGTTCACCTACAGTGGCCATAGTATAACATTAATATGTATGTCCCAAATTGTACAATACTTCTCTTAGTCTAGGATTTCTGATTTAATATTCTTTCTCTTTTATTTCCTCTAATTTCTTACTTTTGGGTTTTTATTTTAATTTTAATTATTTTATTTGTTTATAAATTATATTTAATGTAAGACCCCGAAACATTTTTGGAAGTGGGCAAAAGGTGCAGAAATAGCCACCAATAAATGAATAAACATCCAATAAATGAATATACAAATAATCATTTATAGACTGAACTTTTCTCCATGCATAGTAGTAGTAATGGATCTTGGATTTTGGTGAGAGGATTTCTGAGTTAATAAGATCTTGAGTATCAGAGTTCTGTGAAAAATCAGCGACAGACTGGAAATTTACCCTACTGTGATGTTTTATGCCAATTAACCATATTTTACTTGCTTTCTCTTTGTCCTTAGGCAATATTTTCAAGATGCCATCCTCAGAAAAGTCACTGAAACCACATTTATCCTTCACTTGAGTCCCCAGCAGAATTCTCAAAATGACAGATTTATGTTGCCTACTAACTTTGCTCCCAGTTCCCATATATTTTGTTCTATCTGCCTTTATTTTCTATGTATTTATTTTCCCTGTCTTCTAGAGTTATTTTCCCCAGGTTCAGGGCATCCAACCTTGTCTTCTGTCTAGACTTTACTGTTTGACTTACCCCTTTATCTAATTTTAATAGCCAAGCCTCTGCTTTAAACCCAGGTTATTTTCCTAACCTCTTTATACTTTACACTTTACCTTTGCTGGGTCCTCTGAAAGGATCACATTCTATTATGCATATGGCTAAGCTTTTTATTTATCTTCTATTTTATCCTCAGTTCTTAGAAAATCTCCCTCTTAGTCCTTGACTATCTCACCTCCCTTTGTCTTTAACTAGTCAATTGATGACCACTATAAATACTGGACCAAGATTCATTAAATATCCTCCATTGTTTCCATCAGTGGCTCATTTCCCCACTTCTTCAGAGTTTAACAGTTGACAAACATCTACTCAGTTCTCCCTAAGTGACATGGATGAGGTAAGGCATATCCTTATTGTAACTCCTTTCCTGCTTATTTTTCTATCTTCCCTTATTGGAAAATGGCATCATCATCATCAGGCTTCTTCACTTTCACATCCTTTCACCATGAGAATTGTCTAGCATGTAATAGATGCCCAGGAAACATTTATTACATGACTGAATGAATGAATGAATAGGTGTTATAGAGTTAAGGATGACTAAGACTTGACCCTATGATCAATACATTTATAATCTAGTAAGGAATATATTTATAGCAACAAATAATATCAATAGAATTAGCATATGTGATGTCAGATAATTATATATATTTGCCAAGAAGGCAGATATAGTTTAAATGTGTTATCTGGGAAGACTTTCAGTGGTGCTTGCATCATTCATTCATTTTTCAAAGATAATTAAGATCTTTGTTTTAAGTACTTTGGGTATTAAGGGTAGAATAGTAAAAATCATATCAAGGAAATTGTTCTTGAAGAGTTTTCATTCTTCTAAAAAAAGAAGAGTAGCTAAAGAATTAAATAGTAAGTGAGTACATAGATAATTAAATATGAAAACTTCAGACTAGTATTTGTTACTTAGAACAAGAATCTATAGTCATTCATGATTCTTCCTTTTTTTCTTATTCCTTAGTTTAGATCCATGAGTAAGTCATGTTGGTGCTATTTTCCAAATATATCCTGAATCTACATTTTTCTACAATTTCATAATGATCACCCTAATAAAGATACCCTGAAGTTTTTTCTGCCTACAACTTATTTGCATTCACTATTTCCACTTTTTCTTCTTCTTCCTTTTTTTTTTTTGTTTGAGATTTTATTTATACATTTATTTAACAGAGAGAGAGATCATAAGTAGGCAGAGAGGCAGGCAGAGAGGAAGGGAAATAGGCTCCCTGCTGAGCAGAGAGCCCAATGAGGGACTCGATCCCAAGACCCTGAGACCAAGACCCGAGCTGAAGGCAGAGAGTTAACCACTGAACCACCCAGGTGCCCCACTATTCCCACTTCTTGGAATTTGCTTTCTCCAGAACTTTGTGGGTGCTCAACAATGAGGTCTTGGCTTAAATGTCACTTCTATAGAAGTGCCATCCTTGTCATCCTATAGAAAAAACACTCAAGCCTAGCATTCTCTAACATATTATAGTATTTTGACTTAATGATGCTTCCTTGCCTGGATTAATGAAAAAACTTTAAAAATCCACCACATCCACTTCTTTCTTCTCTACTGCTATTATCCTGGTCCCAGTTGCCATCTTCTCTCAGCTGCCAGACCACAATAAATTCTCCCCATAGGAGCCAGAGTAAGCATTTAAAATATCAAATTAATTAATTTCGCTGAGATTTTTTTTTTAACCAATTGAGCCACCCAGGTGGCTCAAGATTTTATAAAAATCTTGGTTTTATAAAACAAGATTTATGAGGAGAGATTTTTGAGGTACTGGTATGTGTCTGTGGTAGAGGGAGAAGCAATATCTTTGTCCTGGAGCAGGGAGCAGTCCAGCTAGGTTAGGGCAGGGGAAATGTTGGAATTCTGCTTTTGCTCCTCTCACTAACCTTGGTCAACCCCCTCACCAATTTCCCTTGTAATAAGCAATGCCTGTATCCACACCTGCTGACTCTGGCCTCTTGTCCAAGTATCCCCAAGAGTAAAATCAGGGTAACTCAGAGTGCCGTGCTTGTGAAGAGCTGAGAAAAAATGCTGGCAAATAATTGATCTGGGCAATTTCTTTTCTTTCTAAATTCTTAAACCTGGGGAATTACAATTCAAATAGCACCTTATTCTAATGATATTTCTTATTAGAGGGCAGAGAACGAAGAGAACCTTATTCTAATGAAATTTCTTATTAGAGGGCAGAGAATGAAGGTTTGACCTAAGGAAATGTTTTATGAACTGTGGAGTGATTGATTGTAGTTTTCTGGTTTCTGGGTCTCTATACTCCAAGGCTCATTGATGACCCTCTAGTCCTATCCCTTGAGCTCATTATGATTAACATTGATATGGATTTAGATTTTTTAAGGTAACAATTTATGTGAGAATAGAAAAGAATAGATTCCCTACCCATACAAATTATTGAATGTAAGGAGATTAGAACTTAGAATACGAAGGCTTAATAAAATATTTTAGGCATATGCAGGTTTCAGGTGTTTTGCTAGACAAAAACCTGCATTGAAAATGTTTTGGAATGAAGTTCTTAAAGAAGAGGAAGAAGAAAATCCAGGATTTGTGAAAAGGCATATGAAGTAAAAATGATCAAATGCCTGAGTAAAATTTATCATTGTCTTAAAAGATACACAGAACAAAAGGAAAAATATGTTAATATTACTACAAAATTAAATATATATAATGTAAACATGTATCAACATATTCTTTGAATGGTAGGTACTTCAAAATAAATTTAACAGAAATTGTTCAAGATTTCTACAGAAAAATATATGAACTTATTGAGATATTAAAAGATAAATAAATAAATATACCATGTTCATCGAATGGAAGACTCTATACCATAATGATTCTGGCTTTCCCTAAACTGATTCATAGATTGGGTGTAATCAAAATCTCAACTGAATTTTTCATGGAACTTGATAAAATGATACTAAAATATATAAAGGTCAAAACACTCTAGGGCATTCCTAAAGATAGTCAGAGGGATGAAAAAGATGCCCAGAGAAACAGAAAGTCCAGAACCAAATTACATGTCATGCAATTCTGTGTAAGAGAGAGGTGGCATGGAAAATCAATGTATAAAGGAAGCACTGTTCAATAAATTAAACCTCCAAAAATTATTATTGATATTTAAAAAGGTCAAATTAGATCTCGGCTACCTAGTTATTACTTAATAAACACTGTTTACTTGTAAAGACAAACTCCAGATGTATAAAGGATTGAAATATCACATACAATTTTTTTATAAATTTAGATAGTGTAGATATGAATACTTTAGAAGTTAGATTAAAAAACAGCTTTGAAATAAGATTTTAAAAACATTGACAAGGGATTTTTGTTTTTAAATTATGAACTCCTAGGGCTACCTGGGTGGCTCAGTCGGTTAAGCAGTTGCCTTCAGCTCAGGTCATGATCCCAGGGTCCTGGAATTGAGTCTTACATTGGGCTCCCAGGTCAGCGGGGAGCCTGCATTCCCTCTGCCTGCTACTTTCCCTGCTTGTGCTCACTGGGTCTTTCTTTCTCTGACAAATAAATAAATAAAATCTTAAAAAAAAAAAATGAACTCCTATTCATCCAGAGATAACAGGAGTTGGAGAAAATATGAATCTATAGCATTTTTTAAATGTTCCTTTTAGAAGTAGAAGTTGGTACAACTACCCTGGAAAACTACCTCTCAAAAATGAGCAGTTGCATTTCTTGTGGCTCAGTGGTTTCACTCTTCAGTATATTCCCAAGAGGAAATCTTTCATGTATTTAATAGGAGATATGAATGCAAGGATGTTTTTTGCAGAACCATGCACAACAGCAAAGCTTTATAAACAACCAAATGACCCTCAACAGGAGAATGAATATCATAAGCGGACAACAGAATATTAGATAGTTATCAGAACAAATGGTTTATAGTAACATGGATGGCCTTTAACAAGCTAATATTAAATTAAGATGTAGGTTTCTAAATACTTCATATTTCATGAAATAATTTCTATAAAAGAAATGCAACAAATATGAAGTATAAATATACTTTTTAGGAAGACATAGGAGAAAAAAAAAGTGATGAGTGACAAACATTCAGTTCATGGGATGAGTGCCTCAGCGGCTGGGCTGACAGCGTGGGAGACAAATTGATGGTAGATTCTTTGGTTATATCAAAGTTTTAACTCTTCTTTTAGATAATGGCTTATGGCTACATATAATATTAATGTAAATAAGTAATATATAACTAACTAAATTAAAGTAGACCCTGGAGGAAACCATGACAAAATTATGTTAAGAACCAAAAATTTGTTTAATCTAAATCAATGTCCTTGAGGTCCAGTTACTTTTTTAAAAAAAAATCAGATGTCACTCATCTCCTTTAACTTCTCTGGACTTCCTCTTGGACTTAGCAAAAAACAAAAAAAGTGAAGTAGGCTGTGATAGTTTGGCCAGCACTTTTGGTGCTTTGCATTGTGTTCCCTCTGCTTACCTCTGAATTTAGCTTCAGGTTTGATGGACCATTCTCGTATGTGACAGTAACATCCTCTTAATGTGCTCCCTTTGTTTCTCTACTTTTCTTTCTCAAATTTTTCTCTACAACCTGGGAGCTCTCCTAACAAGAACCAGGAAAAAAGTAGGGGAATTAACACTAGTAACACCCTGACTATTGGTAAATGGGAGTGTGTGATAAATGTCCAAGCCTCCATTCCTTTGAGGGAAAATGCTAAGGCTCATTCTATACTGTTTCTCAAGGCGGTCTCCAGGGGAATTGACCTCCATATACCACAGATGCTATCAGCTCCATAAAACACCTTGTGTTGGCTTTTTCTTCTCTTCTCTCTCACCCTGTTGCTTATTCTATTCTTTTAAAAATATATAACTTCAAAATGAACTGCCTGGTTGCAAATGATTGTCTTGGGCTCTCCCTAGGGAGCACTCAAAGTAACCCTGAGACAGGGAGCAACTGCAATGATGATGGGATGATGGTGGGAGCAAGCCTTACCATTTGGTAGGTTATACGGAGCCTCGTTGAGGTAGATACTTAGGAGTTGAGATTGAGCAACAGAGGTACCGTGCCATGTGATGAGCCGGGGAAAAAGAGCATTCCAGTCAGAGAGCCCAGCAAATGCAAGAACCCTGGAGGGGGAGAGAAGCTGTGAGTAACAAACTCATTTCAGCTTTTCTCTCCTTTTTTTTCTTCTTCACAAAAAAAAAAAAAAAAAGTTTTTATTCATTTTTTAAAGTTTTTATTGGAATTTCAGTTAATTAAACAAGTGTAATATTAGGCATACAAATTAGTGATTCAACACTTACATACAATACCTGGTGCACCATGAAAAGTGTCCTCCTTAATCCCCATTACCTGTTCAACCCTCCTCTCTGATAAACCTCAGTTGTTCTCATAGTTAAGGGCCTGTTTCTTTGTTTTCCTTCTCTCTCTTTTTTCCCCTGTGAGGCTTCTATCCAGCTCCACTGCCCCCACCCTGGTTCAAGCTATAACCGTCTCTCAGAAGGACCCATGTAGTAGCCTCATTGTTGGACTTCCCACTTCAAATCTTCACTTTAATCAGTTTTAACAATGTATAATAATGAGCACAAGTCTATCACTGCATCTGCTGTTCTCTCACAGCCTTTCAGTGACTTGTCACCGCAGTTAGAGTAATGGCCAAAATCCTTATCATGGCCTATGAGGCTAAAAGTTCTGCTCTCAATTCCGAAGTGTGGGGAGGCTCTCATACCAATAAGCAATTCTCTGGATACCAGATGCATTTCATACAATTCAACTTAATTCTGACACTGTCTACCCTAGAGATAGTGTCAGATGCCCTTGACCCCTTAAGGGCTTGGTCCTATTAGGAGTGGCCCCCTTTGGAAACCATTCACATGCTTAGGTTGTTATATGTTCCTCTGGGCAACCTGCTACAATTTGGAGGTTCTCGAGATCTACTCCTTGGGTTTGATTAATTTGCTAGAGTGGCTTAGAGAACTCAGGGTTACTTACTAGAATGCCAGTTTATTACAAACCGATATAACTCAGGAACAGCCAGACAGAATAAGTCATAGGGCAAGGTAAGGGCAAAGTGCACGGAGCTTCCTTGCTATCTCCAGGTAAACTACTCTCCCCAAATCTCTACGAGTTCACCAACCTGGAAGATCTCTGAACCCATCCTTTTAGGTTTTTATGGAAGCTTCATTACATAGACATGACTGATTTTATCACTGGCAATTGATCTAGCCTTTAGCCCCTCTCCCCTCCCTGAGATCAGAGAGTGAGACTGAACATGCACCTCTAGTCAAAAAGTTGGCTCCACACACAAGACACACAAACCACCTGCATCCTTAGATGGAGTCCACCTGTCACATTGTTAACATAGCAAAGGACCCCTTCCGAGTTCTCTTCACTTAGGAAATTCCAAAGGCTTTAGGAGCTCTGTGCCAGCAGTAGTGGGGGACAAAGCCCAAATATACATTTCTTATTGTAAATCACAACATCACAGAGGCCTTGAATAATCTGGGCATTATATCTCTGTCTAGCTTTAACTCATGTCTTCCCACTCACACCCTTTGTGTTTCAGCCACAATAGCCCTCTTTCTTTCACCTAGACATTGCCTATTCTCTTCTACCACAGAATCTTTGTTTATGCTGTAACCTGCTTTCGGAATGCATTCCTCTGCCTTCCCAATAGTAAATTAACTCCCACTTATCCCTCAGATGTTTGGCACAGAACTGGAAAGGTGACTGTTAAATCAGTTTCTTGTTCCTGGGCACAGATCTGAAACTCATTTCCTCATATTTCTACATTTAGGGTTGAACCATCAGCTGTTCCCAACAGAATGTGAAGGGAAGTTACCTGTCACCTGGCTGAGACAATGTCCAAATTTGTGTGCTATCCACAGGTTCTCTTTCTTTCCCTTTCCTGGGTGCCATATGTTGAAGGTAATAGAAGTCTTAGAAGCAGGAAACCTGGGTGTCTGAGCTGTTGTTCAGAGGACTAAGGCTCAGGAGTAATGCTTCCTGACCGGGAATGTCCATAGTGATTTTATGTAAGTTTGGCCACTGATACTTGAGATTATAATGGTGGTCCTTTCTTCATTCTCACTAACTGAAGACTCTTAGAAGTCCCTTCCTCAGGGAAGTCTTTCCCAACTGCCCCCCACCCCCCAACTGCCAGCCTGGCAACACACACGCATAATTTGTCATGGAATTGCTTAACTTCCTTTCACAATAATTTTCCTCTTTTGCATTTATACATTTATTTGTATGATTATGTGGTTAATGTTCATTTCTCCTACTGGACTGTACTCTCCATGAGGGCAAGGCTATGTCTTCTTTTTCCTCGCCCTTTATCCATTGTAGGCACTTCATAAATATTTTTGAACAGAATAAATGTAAAAAGACTGACCACCTGGAGCGATCATTCTGTCTAAATTTGGACATAGGAGATTCTGATACTTGCTCTGCTTACTGTACTGCCCTTCTTCCCTATAAAGAATGACAACACTTGCACTCCACCTGGGCTTCTGGCTCCATCAGTGATGCCCAGCTATTCTTTGCCAGTGTGGTTAGTCTCCAGCTGCTAAATTTCATTCAAATTTCCACTTAATCCTGGCCCACACCTCCTCCCATAGGCAGATATTTTTCTTGTAGGCTGTTTTGAGAACTTTGACCGCATTCTTTTTTTTTTTTTTTTAAGATTTTATTTATTTATTTATTTGACAGACAGAGATCACGAGTAGGCAGAGAGGCAGGCAGAGAGAGGGGGAAGCAGGCTCCCTGCGGAGCAGAGAGCCTGATGCGGGGCTCGATCCCAGGACCCTGGGACCATGACCTGAGCCCAAGGCAGAGGCTTAACCCACTGGGCCACCCAGGTGCCCCGCTTTGACCACATTCTTATCTGCAAAATTAGAAAGTCTGTAATTCTTGAAAGTGTCTGTTTTTGTGCCCTCTGTGTGTGTGTGTGTGTCTCTGTGTGTGTGTGTGTGTGTGTGTGTGTGTGTAGGTGCTCTTGTGTATATGAATGTGTTCATTTAGGTTCCAAGAAACCTTGACTTTGAAGAGAAATAAATAATGTCCTCATGACTTTCTCTCAAGCATGGAAATGTATAACACAATTAATTTGGTTATTTTTCCCATAATTACCATTAGCTAACCCTGAATTCCAATTTCACAATGTCAGCTGCAAACTATTAACCATGTTACAGTGTTTTTCCCTTTAAAAGAGTGTGGTAAATTATTTCACCCTAAGATATTTATGATATAATATACATGTTTTATTAAGTGCTTTGGCTATGTTAATTTTTTATCTTGGAACATTAACAACTACTTCATTACTAATGTTATAATCTTTTGGTCTAGCGGTATTTTCAGTACCTACTACATTCTATATAAATATTAAACTTCGGCTGAGAAATCATATAAAACCTTAAGTTTATATTGTGACTTACTGTTTTAGTGTATGTTTCCTGCACATTTTCTTTTTGTCTGTTGCCAAACAAAAACAAGTATCATTATGCCATTTTATGTGTGTGGAACCTGACTTCAGGGAAGTGATGTGTCTTGATCTAGGTCATGAAGCTCGAGGAAAGCGGGGACATAGATTGTCCTTGGATTCCAGCTCCTAGAGGTTTCAGAAGACTTTTTCCATTTCTTATTTTTCCTGGAAGTCCCAGAGTGCGGATTCTTCACTACCCATACCTAAGTTTCTCTAGGCTCTCCAATCCCTATCCTTATGTTTTTTTTTAT
This sequence comes from Neogale vison, assembly GCF_020171115.1. Lineage (NCBI taxonomy): Eukaryota > Metazoa > Chordata > Mammalia > Carnivora > Mustelidae > Neogale > Neogale vison. The sequence continues at coordinate 133,410,747 of NC_058097.1, forward strand.
GATGTTGGGACTGACACCTCTAATGCCAGGGCCACCAGTCATTACATGCATTCCCCATGAAGCCAAACTTGGTGAGAGTTGCTCTTTTCTTTTCCCCCTTTGCTCAAATCAATCAGCAAGTACTTTTTAAATATCAATCAGCTTAGCATTGTGAAGGACGCATTTAAGTAAACATGACCCAGCAACTGACATTTAAGAAGCAGATAATCAAGAAACCAAATTAGCATGTATGAAACAATGATGAATAACACCAACACCATGAGACTCGCACGATTTTATACTGTATCAAACGGCAGAGGAAACTAATTGAGACAGAGATATACAGAAAACAGGCTGGACAGGGATCCAAGCATCAATTTTTTGTCACGGATATGCCTCCGCCCATCACTAGAAAACAGTGATATGGGATTTCAAGAAAAAAAAAAGAAAGGAAGAAAAAAAGAAGACAGCTTACCACAAAGCCTCTTCAAGAGAAGGGGTACTTTAAAAAGAGGGAATGGTGTTTAGTTCACATGGAAAAATATAAGTACAAGTTGTATCAATGTGGAGATGGGCTTAGAGACTTCTTAAGAGAGGGAAAACTTACCTGTTTATTAAGGGCCTGTGATGTACCAAACACTGAAATTCCCATTTTCCAAACATCATTTCATGTTATCTTCACAACATATGTGAAAACAGGATATTTTTTTTTTAAAGATTTTATTCATTTTATTTGACAGAGACCACAAGTAGGCAGAGAGGCAGGCAGAGAGAGAGGAGGAAGCAGGCTCCCCGCTGAGCAGAGAGCCTGATGTGGGACTCGATCCCAGGACCCTGAGATCATGACCAGAGCCGAAGGCAGCGGCTTAACCCACTGAGCCACCCAGGCACCCCATGAAAACAGGATATTGATGAGAAATATTTCATATCCATGCTTTCTCGTATTTTTATTTTTTAAAATTTTAAAATTTATTTCTCGTGTCTTTATTTAAAAAAAATTTTTTTTAAAGATTTTATTTATTTGACAGTGAATGAGAGAGCACAAGTAGGCAGGAGCAGCAGACAGAGGGAACAGAAGAAGCAGGCTCCCTGTTGACCAGGAAGCCTGATGTGGGGTTCTATTCCAGGACTGCGGAATCATGACTGGAGCTGAAGGCAGATGCTTAACTGATTGAGGCACTCAGGTCACCCCCTCCAACACTTTTCAATATTTTATTTGATAGGGAGAGAGAACACAAACAGGGGGAACTTCAAATTTTGTACAATAAAGGAAATTGCTTAGTATTAAGAGCCCATTGTCACCTTGTGAATGTTCCTTAGTAGCTGCTGTGAAACCAGAGGATTTTTCCCCTTCCATTTTTTTTTAAGAGTTTATTTATTTGATGGAGAGAGATCACAAGTAGGCAGAGAGGCAGGCAGAGAGAGAGGAGGAAGCAGGCTCCCTGCTGAGCAAAGAGCCCGAAGTGGGGTTTGATCCCAGGACCCTGAGTTCATGACCTGAACCAAAGGCAGAGGCTTAACCCACTGAGCTACCCAGGTGCCCCCCCACTTCTATTTTCTTTCAATAAATATATACCAGGCGATTTGCATCAAAAAAGAAAAAAAAAGATGTTAAAGAAATAGTCTTTGCCTGGGAAAACTTAAGAGTCTAACAGGAAACAGAGAGAACATAAATAACCACTATGGAATAAGAATGGGACTGGAGACGAGTCAATAATTAGCACAAAGTGAGCACCTTCTACATACCATATACTTTTAGACATGCATCATCTGCATGCATTATCTCATTTATCTTCCAAGAACCACCCAAGAAGGGCATTACTGTGCCCATGTCAAGAGTAATTAAATGTCAGAGTAATTCAGAAAATTACTTCTAGTCACACAGCCACACGAACAGTTAATTTTCAAGCTAGATCTGATGGACACAGAGCTCATGTTCTTTACAGACCAGGTGCCCAATAAAAGGTAGCAGTTACTTTGGTGTTCTCATTGTTTGGAATCTTTGTTTAGCTATTATACTACACACACGTACACTTCCCTGAGAGCAAATCAGAGAGCACCATCCAACCACATGAATTTAATTAATCTCTGTGATTTTCTTAAATAAAATGATTTTGCATTCTTTCTCAGATTCTGATTTCTTACCAGATACTTAATCTTTTTAATTCTAAGTAAAAAGACAGACCTGGGGTGTCTGGCTGGCTCAGTAGGTAAAACATCTGACTGTTGATTTGGGTGTCATGAGTTCAAACCCCACGTTGGGTGTAGAGATTACTTAAAAAAGAAAAGAAAGACAGACCTGTTTTAAGTACTGTCTACATTTAGCTGTAGGAGAAGCCAGAGAATAGCAGCACTGACCTAATTCTGCAGGCTGAATCACACAAATCTTTAAGTGCCAGGTTCGCTGGAGGTGGGAACTCAGCCCACACTTGAGTACCTGATGCTTTTTTGCAGCTTTTCTGTGACTTGGGAGTGACTTCCTAGAATTGAGGTATTCACAGAGCTCTGTTCATTCTGGTTTGCCAAAGATAACCCATTTTTGTTCCAAAAATACATAGGAGTAAAGCTCATGAATGCTGTTTTAAGTCAAATCATTATAAAAAACAAAGAATTTGATCTCATGTAAGATATATTTAATTAATCAGAAGAAGGCTTCTGTCTGCACATCAGCACAGTGGCTTGTGGTCAAATGGATTTCTGAATCAGATAAGACAGGTACTTATTTTGTGAATATTAATATTCTGTCACAAATAGATCTTTCTTTTTGACTAAAAGGCTCATGTGCCTCTTAACTAAGTGGGTGATTTGTTGCACTCCTTTTAGCAGGTTTAGATGGGTTCTAATTTAATCTTCTTTTCCTGGGAACATGAGTCAGTACCACACAGTGAGGGAACTTCTGGTAGCTGGCAGCAAGGAGTGGTGAAATAGGAGACTCTTTGTTTTTCAAAAATCTGGGAATAAATACCTTAGCATTGTTCCTCATTATTTTGTGTGACTCAAAGCTCTCTGAGTCTCACTTCGCTCACAGGTTAAATTACTTAAATGATGACCAGTTTATCTATTTTATTATCATTAGCCACTCAAGACACAAGATATGCTTTAATATACACAGATTTTTACAATAAGAACTCTTTATACTTAAATTTTTCAATATAGATTGATACAATTTGAGGAGGAAAGTTAACTGGACAGTAAATATCAACTTGTCAATCTGTATTTCACTACCCAGAAATTCTGATTTGAAGAACTTAGAATACAGACACCCATAAGCACAGAGTTGTATATTTAAAATTGAAGAATTGGGCGCCTGGGTGGCTCAGTGGGTTAAAGCCTCTGCCTTCGGCTTGGGTCATGATCCCAGGGTCCTGGGATCGAGCCCCGCATCAGGCTCTCTGCTCATCAGGGAGCCTGCTTCCTCCTCTCTCTCTGCCTGCCTCTCTGCCTACTTGTGATCTCTCTGTCAAATAAATAAAATCTTTAAAAATAAATCAATATAATTGAAGAATTATTTAAAATGAGAAATAGGAGGGGCCAAACTGAGAGAATTTATTGTGGGAGGGACTTGGCAACTTATATTATTAATTGAGTTAAATACTTGCCAACCTTAGAAAGAGTCAAATGAAACTATGTAAACTGACTTGGAGAGAAATCTCTGGCTTTTTGATAAGTAAAAAAACCCAAAAAACAATTTATAGGACAATGTTTTATGATGATCCTTAGTACAAAAATCACAAATTGGTAGCAACAGTTTCATCATCATATTGGTCTCATTTTGGGAAAACAGAATTGCAGATTTCTACATCTTTTTTACAATTTTCTATTTTTATAATTATGACAAAGATCATTACTTTTATAAGAAATATTAAAGATTAAAAAGCTGTATCCTCTGGAAATCACATTTCAACATATTTACCCAACTGACTTGAAAACCTAAAACTGCCTGCAAATGCTCATAGCAGTTTTATTCACAATCACCCAAAACTGGGAGCAGTCGGGATGTCCTTTAGTCAAATAATGGAGTAACAGTCTATCATATATGCACACAATTGAATATTTTTCAGCTATGAAAGTAAATGAGCTACCAAGCCATGAGAAGACATAAAGGAAAGCAAGAAAGTGCTGGTGGTAAAAATAAATGAAAACAACTAGTAATGAGGGAGGTATGTCAGAGGAACACAGGAGCTAACTAAAAGAGCTCTGAACAAGTTGAGCAACAAAATAAAACAGAAATACATTACAATTCAAAAAATAGAAATATATTACAATAAAAAAATCAGTGAATTCATATTCACATAAATAAATTATTAAATAAATCAACAAATGAGGGAGAAGAGGCAAATCCCCCATGCCAAAAATTCCATAAATTTATTTTGATATTCTGACCTCAAGGAGGTAGACCATATTTTCTCACACCATCGATGTGACCTCTCCATAGTGATCTTCTTCCACAGAGAACAATATGGAATTTTTTTTTTTTTTTAAAGAGTAACCTTATATTGGGAAGTCTGGCAAACACTACCTCAACCAGATGATCAAGGTCAATACGAAGAATGATAAATCGTGTTGATATTATGTATACTTGATATGATGTGCTGAACTGGCACTTTATCTTTGTGATCTTCCTTCAAAAACCTGTTACCCCATTCTAATCATAAGGAACAAAGTTAGAGAAATTCCAGCTGATGGCCATCTTATAAAATACCCGACCGGTACTCTTGTAAACTATGAAGGTATTCAAAAACAAGGAAGGCTGAGGAACTGTACAGCTAAAAGGAGCCCAAAGAGACATGACAAGTAAATGTAATATGGAGTCCTGGATAGAATCCTAAAACAGAAACAGAATATTAGGCTAGAAAGAAAATCTGAATAAAGTATGGACTTTAATTAATAAAAATGTATTAATCATCAAGTATAGCATATATGAAGAAGTATGCATGTGCTTTGATGTTTTCTGTTTCTAAGAACCATTTTCTTTCTTTCTTTAAGATTTTATTTATTTATTTAACAGAGAGAGATCACAAGTGGACAGAGAGGCAGACAGAGAGAGAGGGAGGAAACAGACTCCCCGCTGAGCAGAGAGCCCGATGTGGGGCTCGATCCCAGGACCCTGAGATCATGACCTGAGCCGAAGGCAGAGGCTTACTTAACCCACTGAGCCACCCAGGTGCCCCAAGAACAATTTTCCCCCAACAAAACCTTTCAAAAAGAAATATAGTGTGCAATGTATCTGCAAGTGGATTCTATCAAGTGAATTTATTTTTTTTTAAGATTATTTTTTCTTTTTTCAATTGAGAGAGAGAGAAAGCGTGGGTGGGGGGGGGCAGAAGGAAAGGGACAAGCAGACTCTGCAGAGTCTAATGTGTTCTTGATCCCATGACCCTGAGATCATGACCTGAATTGAAGTCAAGTGTCGGACACTTAACTAAGCCACTCGGGTGCCCCTATTGGATGAATTTAAAGGAGACTCAAATAAATGGACACTCTTACATGTTTCTGGATAAGAAGATACACATAATTAAGACTTCACGTTTTCCTTTATTTATATATAATATATTTTGTTTTTTGGGTGTTGAGTTTGGTAAGTTCTTAATAGATTTTGGATACTAGCCTTTTATCTGATAAGACATTTGCAAATATCTTCTTCCATTCTGTTGGTTGTCTTTTAGTTTTGTCAGTTGTTTCCTTTGCTATGCCAAAGCCTTTTATCTTAGTGAAGTCCTAATAGTTTATTTTTGCTTTTATTCTCTTGCCCTTTGAAGATGTGTTTAGCAAGTTGCTGTGGCCGAGGTAAAGCGGTTACTGCTTGTGTTAGGTCTTTCATCCATTTTGAGTTTATCTCTGTGTATGGTGTAAGGAAATGGTCCAGTTTTATTATTCTGCATGTAATTGCTCAATTTTTCCAGCACCATTTGTTGAAGAGACTGTTTTTTCCATTAGATATTCTTTCCTGCTTTGTCAAAGTTTAGTTGACCATAGAGTTGAGGGTCTATTTCTGGGTTCTCTGTTTTGTTCCATTGATCTACATGTCTGTTTTTGTAACAGTACCCTACTGTCATGATGACTACAGCTTTGTCATACAGCTTGATCTGGAATTGTGATGCCCTGAGCTTTGGCTTTCTTTTTCAGCATTCCTTGGCTACTTAGCATCTTTTCTGGTTCCATAAATTTTAGGATTGTTTGTTTCAGCTCTGTGAAAAATGTTGATTGTATTTTAATAGAGATTGCATTGAATGTGTAGATTGCTTTGTATAGCATAGACATTTTAATAATATTTGTTCTTCCAGTCCATGTCATGGAATGTTTTTCCATTTCTCTGCATCTTCCTCAATTTCTTTCATGAGAGTCTTATAGTTCTCATAGTACAGATCTTTTACCTAATTGATTAGGTTTTTCCCTAGGTATCTTACAGTTTTGGGTACAATTGTAAAAGAGATTGATTCTTTGATTTCTGTTTCTTCTGCCTCATTGTTAGTATATAGAAATGCAACTGATTTCTGTGCATTGATTTTGTATCCTGCCACTTTGTTGAATTCCTGTATGGGTTCTAGCAATTTTGGAGTGGAGTCCTTTGGGTTTTCAACATAGAGTATCATGTCATCTGTGAAGAGTGAGAGTTTGTCTTTTTTGCTAATTTGGATGCCTTTTATTTCTTTTTGTTATCTGATTGCTGAGACTAGGACTTCCAGTACCATATTGAACAGTGGTGAAAGTGGACATTCCTGTCATGTTCCTGACCTGAGGGAAGGAGCTCTCAGTTTTTCTTGTTGAGGATGATATTTGCTGTGGGTTTTTCATATAGAGCTTTTATGATACTGAGGTATGTTCTTCTATCCCTACACTGCAGAAAGTTTTTATCAAGAAAGGATGCTGTATTTTGTCAAATGCTTTTTCTGCATCTGTTGAGAGGGTCATATGGTTCTTGTCCTTTCTTTTATTAATGTGGTTTATCACACTTATTGATTCACAGCTGTTGAACCACCCTTGCAACACAGAAATAAAACCCATTTGATATTGGTAAATAATTCTTTTAATATACTGTTGGATTCGATTTGCAAATATTTTGTTGAGAATTTTTCCATCCATGTTTATCAGGGATATTGATCTGTAGTTCTCTTTTTCAGTGGAGTCTTTGTCCGGTTTTGAAATCAGGATAATGCTGTCCTCATAGAATGACTTTGGAAAATTTCCTTCCATTTCTACTTTTTGGAATAGTTTAAGAAGAATTAGGTATTAATATTCTTTTTTTTCCAATTTATTTATTTTCAGAAAAACAGTATTCATTATTTTTTCACCACACCCAGTGCTCCATGCAAGCCGTGCCCTCTATAATATCCACCACCTGGTACCCCAACCTCCCACACCCCCGCCACTTCAAACCCCTCAGATTGTTTTTCATAGTCCATAGTCTCTCATGGTTCACCTCCCCTTCCAATTTACCCAAAAGCAGATACCCTCCCAGGTATTAATATTCTTTAAATTTTTGTAGAATTCCCCTGTGAAGCCATCCGGTCCTGGGCTTTTGTTTGTGGGGAGATTTTCCATTACTGATTCAATTTCTTTGCTAGTTATCAGTCTGTCACGATTTCTATTTCTTCCCATTTCAGTTTTGGTAGTTTATATGTTTCTAGGAATTTATCCATTTCTTCTAGATTGTCCAAATTGTTGGCATATAATTTTTTTATAATATTCTCTGTTGTAAGAATTACAAATTAAATCACATAGATTGAAAAGTCTGCTAACGGACTACATTGGTGTGGGATGGAGAAACAGCTAAGCTTTCTTGTTGAATTGTAGATTAATATGACTTTTCTGGGGGGGCACTTTACTAAATCTATCAAAATTTGCTCAGCACATATGCTTTCATCTAGCAAATCTTACTCTAATAACATTCAACAGATACACTTGCTCATGTCTGAAGTTAAATAGAGATGAAAAAGAATCATTATTGTATGTTAGAAACAATCTAATTTCCCATCTAGTGACACAGTGCGATGTGATGCGGCTATTACAAAGATATATCTGTGTATACTGGTTTCCAAAATATATTGTTCAGTAAAACAATGTAAGACACACAGAAGTATGTATAGTATGCTATAATTTGGGGAAAGCAAAAACGCACTGTATGTATAGAAGATCCATAGGATGAAATATAAAAATGGATAATAGAAATGTTATTTTGGAATGAGAGATATAATGGGGGCTTAAAAGAATGTTTGGGTAGTAGACTGTTTTAAATTTTGTACTTTGTGCATATGTTACTTACATATAAGAAAATAATGAAGAAAAAATGAGATCAAATTTTTTTCTTAGTCTGTATTTATTTTATCATCTCAGTAAATAAAAGCAAGAAATAAAATGGTATGTTTTATATTGTGTGCTTTATCCAATAATCTTAAATAACCTTAAGGCTCTGACTAAAGAAGAGTTAAAATATAAAAACAAGAGGCAAAATCCTAGTCAGTAAATCTGAGCTTATCATTGTGAAAACAAATATTAAGAATAGGATGATGATGTCTTCAACCCAACAGCTAAAGTAATTTCTATGAAGATTTCTAATATTAGCAATAGCGAATTAACACTGCCGAGGTTTGTAAAGCTTGTAGTTGTAGAAACCAGGTTAAGTCCAAAACAGTATTTGTCGTTCATCTAGCTTGGGTTCTTGCTTCTTTATCATCTATACAAGTATGAGCTACTTGCTCAGGCCTTTTTGTTCTGACCAACCTCACTGGCTTCATAGACCCTTGGAGAATGTTAGAACTGGAAGGATCTTCTGAGATGATATATGTGGTCACAATCTTTGTAGTTCTGACAGGGAAATTGTTGCTGCAGAAAAGTTAAGTGAGTTTCCTTGGATCATAGAGGTAGTTAATAATGGAACCAGGACCATTTACCTACTTTACTAACTCCCAATTCAGTGCTGCATTTGCCTTATAAATCTTCCTTTTATGGGCTGTCCTTGTGTTCAACAGGAGACAAGAATACTTTACCAGGACGTTGACATAGTCAATCTGCAAGTCCAAAAGCTCGGAGGACTCAGGACATAGATATGGATCCACAGCCTCTACTTTATGACTCTTTCTATCCTGTGAGAATTATCTGATGAGGGTGTCTCATCACAAGGGTTTTGAGGAACACTGCTAAGGTAGCCAGAATGTCACATACCAACTGAGAGCAGCGTTACATCACAATTCTTGCTGCTATGTCCATGTAGCTTTCCCCCTGGTGAGCTTCCTGGATGCTTCTAGGAGGTGGAATGTCTTTTAGGATCATTGGCATATCCTTTAAGAATTCCATTGCAAAGTAATAAGAGGAAAGAAAATTAACACTAATAGGTACTTATCATGTGCCATGTTCTATATTTTATGCCTGGAGGTTCAGGGACTTAAAAGATATGATCCCTTCCCTCAAGAAGCCTAGTGCCTATCAGGAGACAAATAAATGAATTGGTAGAAAACAATGCCGTATATACTATGGAAAATGCATCTTCACCATGTATTGTGAACATTGAATGGCAGTTCTAATTGCCTGGGGATAGGCAAAGGTGAGTCTAGAAATGGACTCAGTGAATGTTTTATAGAGTAAATGATGAGTGACTAAACAAGTATTCCAGACCAACTAAGGGCAGGGGGTAGCACACACAATGTCAAGGGCATTGAGGAAGCAAGATCTGTTTTACATTCCCTTTTCATGAGGCTTAAGCTGTTCATTATCAATATTTATTTTTTTCTTACTTTGTGTATAATCTGTTTTTTACAATTTGACAGATCTCAAAGTCCCAGAATAATTCAAAGTTCAGTTGCAAATCTGTTCGTAATCGCAATCTGAGTTGTGGTTGAGGATGCTGTGAAAAAAAAGATGCATTTGTTCTTTTTGCTTCATGTAACTCCAATGTTGTAGTCTCTTCAAAAAAAAAAGAGGTAAAACACTTTTTATCTTTACACTTCTGAAAAAAGTTGAAAAAAGCAGGTGAAACTTTTTACAAAGACTAAACAGCTATATCCATATGTGTGGTTAGGATGGTGAGGGTGATCATGGTGATAATAGTGATGGTGATGATGAAGATGAAGAAAACAAAGGATATCTGTTTTGATTCATGGCAGAGAGAATTCCCTTATATCTGATCAATTCTTTGGTAAGTAAAGACAGCTTCTCTGTGAGCAAAAGTCCTGAACAGAGCTGCTGTCAAGAGAAAATGACTTGGTACTACCTTGACATATCAGTAGGAACTAAAGAGTAAAAAATGACTTCCACTGGTATCTGAGGGCTGACAGAAGAGGGATGGGCTAAATGGGCTAATAACTCCATTCTTCTAGCAAAAACTTCAATGAAAGGTAGCATATTTTGAGGTTCTGCATGTGGATGTCCTCAATTATAAATGGCGTCTGGCCTTTTTGAAATAATAGGGGTCAGGAGTCATAAAAACCAATGAGATTTTGCATATGTTTGTGTGTGAGTGTGTGTACAAATGTATGCGGCTACATCATGCCTGCATATACACACATAGATATCTGCAAAGGTATTCGCATTTATCAATATTTTTTTGTCACTCACAGACTCATATCTACTGTCTTATCTGCAAGTATCTCTCATACATTCTTCCATTGTGTGACTTTTTTTTTTTTCTTTCCAAATGACATGGGCATGTTAATTTGGGCCCAGGTATGTTACTATCACTCTGGAAACTGATGTCATTATATTACTGACACTGTTCATAAAGAAACATCAGGAATGATTAACATGTAATGTAGTGGATGCTGTTTTTAAAAGCATGAGTTCATAGCAATTAAACCTGCTGTTTTTGGATGCTCTGACAAAGGACCAAAACTGGAAATAGTTCTCCTCAATTATTTTAATAAAATTATTTCAATGGATGAAATTTAAATAATATGGCTAATAAAAAATATTTCTTGTCAAAAATTGAAATTGATACCAACCATGCTGCATAATTTAATTTTTATTTGCTTGCTGTTTTCTCCTTCATTAACTATACAGAGATAAGGTATAATAAAGAAGATAGATGGATTAGTGCATTATATATCCAAGAAATATTGTGGATGATTGGACTAGACACCGACCTAAATATCAGAATTAGCTGGGAAAATAAGACAGAAAATCTTAAGCCTCAGATTTAGTTTTGCACAGAGAGGCATAATAAATGAGGGAATTTGAGTTGCAAGGAAAATAAACCCAACAAAATTTGCTCAACTATGGAGGAGGGGAGATTTGGGTCATTATATAAACATGACAAACAATTGCATTGACATTAATAACAAGGAATAAAGTAGAGCTGGGTCTCCTGGGACTGGAACTACATTGTTAGGACTAATCTGTCTCTACACACACACACACACACACACACACACACACACACCATATTTTCCCTTCCTTCCTTTTATGATATGAGGAAATTCCCTTCCTTCCTTCCTTTTTTCCTTTTCTACCAGTTTGTGAGTTGCATTCTCCTTTCTGGAAAGCAAGTTTTCTGCTTACTCTCTGTACCATTTCCCCCTTAACTATGGTTTGAATGTGGCTGTGATTTGTCTGGGCATAAACTTTGGTCTCAACACTACATGGATCTTTATCTATAGAATAACATACCGCCATGTGGAAAACATCTCTGTTTTCTAGTTCAGTTTCTCAGGAAGAATCCCTGTGCCAATGGACTGTCTAGCGTTTGTTAAATTCATATATTGCCAGCTGTGTTCAGTGAGATGATAGCTGTGAGTATGAAAAAAAAATGAGTGTATGAAATGTCATGGGATGAATAATTCTTGGGAGCAGACAGTTTGTTTGGGTTCTAGTTCTGGCTCTGCTGTGACCTGATACTGTGTCTATTTGTCTCTTCTAAGATAGCTCATCTTCAAAATAATGTCTTTTTGGAGGAGGTCACCAAGAGGATGGAGCTGCTTGTTGGCTCATTCACTGAACCTGGGCAATCGGAGACTCCTCAGCCCCTCCCTTCTGTCTATGGAATATATATTCTGCTCACCATTCCCATAGCTATGACTGTTTAAGGATCTAACCTTAAGAGAGTAATGTTTTGTTGAGAATGGATAGTACATATGACTGAACTCAATTAAGGCCTCTATATAAACTTTGAAGATTCTAGTTGGCAGGGGAAGATATCCACTCATCTTGCAGGCTGCCCAAGATAAGCCTCATAAGTTCCCTTGTTTACCACACCTGCTACCTACCATTCTGGAATGGCCTGTCTCTTTCTTCCATCTCTCACTGGGGACCCATTTCTGTTCTCACCCGGGAAGCTCCTGAGATTTCGAACCAACATGTCTATATTATAATATTTTCTAAGTTTCTTCTTAGTTTGAGATTGGCCAAATACGTGATATCTGTTGAAGAAAGTCCTCACTGTTGGGCTTATGACAGAATGTAGTAGGATAAACGGGGGTGAGGGGTGCGGGTGGGGGGACCAGAAAACACATCAATGTTTCTAGTTCAATTTTATGATTTTAGAATTCCGAATTTGTATGTTAAAAACCAAAACAAAACATAGATTGTGTTGAGGTCAGTGCAATGTGCAATGCTAAAAAAATTTAAGCCTAGAGCTGAGATACACGTGTTTTTTTTTAATAGGTAATTGCTTATCACAAATTTCAGAAGTACCTGATTTATATGAGACTTTGCAGTAAAGTTGTAGTGCAAAATTTTTTGTTCATCTTTTGTCATAGGTTAGAAAAAGTGATTATATGTGATTTTTGGTCAAGTAGTTAGTTTTGTTATGTTTTGGAAATTAGTTGTGGAATTCAGCAAACCTGATTCCCTGCTGTGTGAAATGGGAAACCAGGAGAAGAAAGATCTGTGAGGAGAATAAGTGAGCTCAGTGCTTTGATGAACAGGAGGCCAGGTGTTAAATTTAATTGCCTCCAGAAAAAAACCAAAATTTTCCTTTTCAGCATTAGTCTCACACTTTCTAATCATGGTGGACTTTTTTTTTTTTTTAAGATTTTATTCATTTATTTGACAGACAGAGATCACAAGTAGGCAGAGAGGCAGGCAGAGAGGAGGAAGCAGGCTCCCCGCTGAGCAGAGAGCCCGATGCGGGGCTCCATCCCAGGACCCTGGGATCATGACCTGAGCCGAAGGCAGAGGCTTTAACCCACCAAGCCACCCAGGCGCCCCCTAATCGTGGTGGACTTTTACAGGTGGAAGAAAGGGGAGGGCGTATGTGGCAAAACATTTTAAAGAAATGTGTTCATTATCTCATTATTGATAGATTTTTTTATAAGAAATAAAGAATTAATAATATATCAAAAACTTACTTCTGTCATTCAATTTTCTCAGATATTAACATTCGCCATATTGACTTCAGACTCATTTAAGAAGCAAAATAACTGCAGATCAAAGTGGAATTCCTAGGATACCCTCCTTGATCCTCTTTCCTGTTTTTCTCACAAAAATTTAATATCTTAAAATCATTTTATCCATCATGGAAAGGGAGAGACAATGTTTATGGCCACATATAATTTCTACATATTCATACATCCATAAACATACACAATATGATATTCCATGTTACATATTCATAGCTGTCTTTGAATGAATGTTTGTAAAATTTATAGAACTGGTATCAGCTTTTCATTCTAAATCAAGTTTATGGGGAATTATCTGTACAGATAAATATTAGCCACCATGTATTTATTCATTCTCTTTTAAGGAGTGTTTAAATTGTTTCCATTTTTAAATTATTAACCACATGAATATTCTTATTTACATCTCTGTAGAGATGTGTGCTACTGTTTCTCTGTACCTCCATAGGTACAGAGGCTGGTCTAAGGATCCCCCCTAATCCATTTTACCTCTTACTGACCTACTACTTTCCAAAGAGATTATATTAACTCATAATCTCACCAGTAATTTATATGATATCCTACTTCTTCATGTCTTCAACATTAATTGAAAAGCTTAAAGATTTAAATTTTGCCAGTATGTTAAATATTTAAAAATCTTTCACCTTGTCTAACTTGCATTTCCTGAAAATCAGTGGAATTAAATATTTTTATGTATTTATTGGCTATCCTTTTTCTATAAACTACCTTTTTGTAGAACTTGTTAATTTTCCACTAAATTGTCTATCCTTTTCATTAAGATTTGTGAAGTATTTAAAAAGTTGTTGATGCTTGTTCCTCAAAAGTAATTTTCTTTTACCACTTGATTTTTAAACTTTATAGTGTTTTCTCTGGTTCACAGAAATTGTAATGTATTCACATTTATTAATATTTCCCATTACATAACCTGCCATTCATGAGTTTTTTGAAAAATATTTTCCCATCCTAAGGTCATAAAAAATATTGTCTTATATTTATTTGGTAAATTTTAAATATAAGCATTTAAATATTAAAGTACTTAAACCCATCTGAAATACTTCATGTTGAAATGTACGGATTTTTTTCCACAATAACCAAGATAATTTAACAATCTGAAGTTTCCTACTGACTTTTATTTTATTTATTTTTTAAAGAGTATTTATTTATTTATTTGACAGACAGAGATCACAAGTAGGCAGAGGCAGGGAGAGAGAGAGAGGAGGAAGCAGGATTCCTGCTGAGCAGGGACCCCCCCAACCCCGTCCAGGCAGAGCTCAATCCAAAGACCCTGGGATCATGACCTGAGCCAAAGGCAGAGGTTTTAACCCACTGAGCCACCAGGTGCCCCTCGTGCTGATTTTTAATTCTACTACTGTCCTAGATTCATATACAGGTGTTTCTCTCTTTCTGGGTTCATTATTTTAAAATGATAATTAGAAGTTAATCCTACCACCTTGTTGTTATTCTAATTTGCACTTTCTTTTTCTTTTTTCTTTTTACCTTTTCTTTTTTTACTTTCTATATAAATTTGTGACTGGGGCTATACCAAAATGTAGAAAAACCTGTTAAAATACTTATTATAATTATGCTAATTTGGAGACATTTCCATCTTTGTGACATTGAATCCTCTCTTCCATATCCATGGTATATATCTCCATTTGTTCATGTCTTGAATTAAATCTTCACAGCTTTCAATCGATTTACTGATGGGTATCTCATAGTAATGTTCTTTGGTAAATAGGAATTATTATTATTGCATCAGTTATTATGAGCTAATAAGAATGTTCTCATTATTTGGAAAGTGAACTTTTATTGGAAAGACTGGGGAAGGGTCTAAATTTTACTAAGTATTACCTTGACATCTTGTTGAAATTATACTTTATGCAAGTAGGGATCACTTTGTTTCTTTATTTGTAAGTAATATAAATCTCATTTCTTTTTGTCTTATGACTCTGGCTAGGATTTATAGTAACATTTTGTAATTTTATTATACATTACTTGCAGTTTTCTATACAGATATTTATATCACCTGCCCTATAGGGGCTGTGTATGTCTTTTGTTTCCTTCTCTTGGCTTATTATGCTGGCCAGTACGTTCATTACTATGTTGAATAGGTGTGGTAAGAGTGGACACCTTTGATTTGTTCTTGATATTAGGGGGTAAGCATTCAGTCTTTTACAAATATGTAAGATGTTAGTTTAAGTATTTTTGAAGATGCTTTTTATCTGTTTGAGGAATAACCCCTATATTCCAAGTATAGAACTACCCCTCTACCCCACTTAGTTTATCCTTCCTTCCAGGTCATGTGAAATTTCAGCTTCTCCAGAGAACTTTTCCTGGTTTCCATAATCTTTGCATTTCTAATGTGTTTATCATTATGCAATTTGACAAATATTGAACTCTAGTGCTTTGCTATCTTATCGTTTTATGGGTTGCCTTCCATTTAGTCTGCACCTGACAAATTAAATTAAAATCTGAATCCAGGATCTATAAAGAACTCCTCAAACTCAACACACACAAAACAGACAATCATATCAAAAAATGGGCAGGAGATATGAACAGACACTTCTCCAATGAAGACATACAAATGGCTATCAGACACATGAAAAAATGTTCATCATCACTAGCCATCAGGGAGATTCAAATTCAAAAAAAAAAAAAAAACCCACATTGAGATATCACCTTACACCAGTTAGAATGGCCAAAATTAACAAAACAGGAAGCAACATGTGTTGGAGGGGATGTGGAGAAAGGGGAACCCTCTTACACTCTTGGTGGGAATGCAAGTTGGTGCAGCCACTTTGGAGAACAGTGTGGAGATTCCTTAAGAAATTAAAAATAGAGCTTCCCTACGACCCTGCAATTGCACTACTGGGTATTTACCCCAAAGATAAAGATGCAGTGAAAAAAAGGGCCATCTGTATCCCAATGTTTATAGCAACAATGGCCACGGTCACCAAACTGTGGAAAGAACCAAGATGCCCTTCAACAGATGAATGGATAAGGAAGATGTGATCCATATACACTATGGAGTATTATGCCTCCATCAGAAAGGATGAATATCCAACTTTTGTATCAACATGGACAGGAATGGAAGAGATTATACTGAGTGAAATAAGTCAAACAGAGAGAGTCAATTATCATATGGTTTCACTTATTTGTGGAGCATAACAAATAGCATGGAGGGACAAGGGGAGATGGAGAGGAGAAGGGATTTGAGGGAAATTGAAAGGGGAGATGAACCATGAGAGACTATGGACTCTGAAAAACAATCTGAGGGGTTTGAAGGGGTGGGGGATGGGATGTTGGGGGAACCAGGTGGTGGGTATTAGAGAGGGCACGGATTGCATGGAGCACTGGGTGTGGTGAAAAAACAATGAATACTATTACACTGAAAAGAAATAAAATATTTAAAAAATTAAAATCTGAGAGTATGATTAGTATCAAGTATCACTATTGTTTCGTATCAAAGTATCAATATTGTTTAAAGAATTCTAGTTGGTACCAATGTGTAGCCAAGTCTTAGCACAAATGTTGTCCTAAAGCAGTGGTTCTCATGCTTTACCACGTATAAGAATTATTGGGAGGGCTTGACAAAACTAATTTCTGGGTTCACCCTCCAGAATTTCAGATTTGGTAAAAATCTAGATATGTGAAAACTAACTATTTCCATTTCTAACAAGTTTCCAGGTGTCCCTGATGCTGTGAATCTCTGAGGACCATACATAAGATGAAGAGTCCCAAGGAATCCTAATCTGGCACTAGCATTCCATTGAACAGAAAGTACTAGCACAGTAAACGTTCATGATGGAGATCCTACAATGATCATTTATGCTGTAAAAGAAATTAACTTTGCTTTTTACAAAACACTTTCACACCAGATATATATTTTGACACAATCATGGATTTTGACTGTAATAATATATCCACTTTTTCACAATAGTAAGTTGGAACTCATAAAATTTGAGAGGTTCCCCCAAAGTTGCACAGTAAACAAATTGCCGATTCAGTCTTAGATCTACATTCCATTTTTTTTCACTTAATAGACTCAAATAAATGCTTCCCTGAATATTACTGTATATTATCCCTCTTGGACTCTCATGAGATAAGATGAATGTGTATTGATTTCTCCATTTTATAGATGAAGAAATTGGTACATAGAAAGGCAACAATCTTGACCAAGGGCAAACAGTCCCAAGTTTTAGCTTCAACTGTTGTCATAGTTTGAGTTACCATATTTCAGAGGCATACCAAGGCAGAAGGGAGTAGGAGGGATTCAGGGGCACTTGGTGGTTCAGTGGGTTAGGCCACTGCCTTCGGCTTAGGTAATGATCTCAGGGTCCTGGGATCGAGTCCTATATAGGGCTCTCTGCTCAGCAGGGATCCTGCTTCCCTCTCTCTCTCTCTGCCTGCCTCTCTGCCTACTTGTGATCTCTCTTTCAAATAAATAAATAAAATAAAATAAAATAAAATAAAATAAAATATAAAATAAAGGAAGGGATTCACACCTAATATAAGCAATAAGAAGATGTAATGTCTTTAAATAATTTAACAATTTTTAATTTATCTGTTTTTTATTATCACCTTTTGGAAATTCTATGCAACTGCAGTGTTAAAATATTATTCTTATTGAGTAGAATACTCTTACTGTCCCCATGTCATATATGCCACTACTCTGTTTCATAAGGAATATTATCTTCTGGAGGAGCCAATAAAAATACAAGCAGGCCTCACATTGCCCAGTTCTGAAACATACACATTTTAGCTATACAGTCAGTTAAATAACACTGGGTCAAATTCAATTACCACAGTGTATTAACTGAATAATTGCATAACTGCTAGCTTTCCAGTCCACAAGCCACTATGTAAATAACAGATGCACACATATTCAGTGACCAATCACATCACTCCTTTCAAACCTGTCAATGGTGGGCCACAGCACATCTGTTATTCAGTTCTACACAGACAGCAAAGCATGCCATTGTATTGCCTCTTCTCATCCTAGTGATAAACCCACTGTGAAATTAAAAACAAAAACAAAACAAAACAAAAACCATGATTGAAAGGGGGAAATTGGCCAACAAAAATGAAAGTACAGCAAAGAAATAAAAAGTGGTAAAGCTGGAAGTGAAATTCAAATCTATTATCAACCGAGGTAAAGAGGAAATGGCTGACTGTGGGAATGTTCACATTACCACTATTCTCTATATAGGCAGCAAGAAGAATTGAGTAAATGTAAATATATCAACAGAAATGAGAAATATAATAGTAACAGAAAGGATGGAAATATCTCAGAGAAGACATCCTGACAGAAAAAAAACCTTTACTTTAAAGGAACTCTAGGAGATATTTCATGACATTGGAAATGCAAAAGATCAAACGTTGGAAATGTATTCGAACTGAGAAGGGATTATTCACTCTTCTATTATTACAATTTACCAAAGTACAGAAAAGATGTTTACCCCAAATCATAAATTATATGATGAGAAGAAGGCAAACACTATTCAAATTATCCTTGATAAGTTTTTATAAAAAAGTAAAATGTAAATTCTTAATGTTTTTAGTATTTCAAAATATAATGAGCTAAATAACTATAATTTTATTTAAACATTTTCTATATGTTTATAGTCTACACTAAGAGAGTTTTAAGTGTTTTGATAAAACTTTTAAGGGTCAGAGAGGAATTACAATTTTCCCCATTGATTATTAAGACTATTTTTACATGGTTGCAGCTTGCATGGTTGTTTTTTAAAAGATTTTATTTATTTATTTGACAGAGATCACAAGTAGGCAGAGAGAGAGTGAGAAGCAGGCTCCCCACTGAGCAGAGAGACCCATGTGAGGCTCGATCCCAGGACCCTGGGATCATGACCTGAGCTGAAGGCAGAGGCTTTAACCCACTGAGCCACCCAGGCACCACTGCATGGTTATTTTTATGGTCTCTTATCATTGTACTAAGTGAGAATTGCCTAGGATTAAATAAATGTTGTCAAAGAAGTCTTTTTTTTTTTTTTTATTTCTTTTCAGCATAACAGAATTCATTGTTTTTGTACCACACCCAGTGCTCCATGCAATGCGTGCCCTCCATAATACCCACCACTTGGCTCCCCCAACCTCTCACCCCCCTGCCCCTTCAAACCCCTCAGATTGTTTTTCAGAGTCCATAGTCTCTCATGGTTCATCTCCCCTTCCAATTTCCCTCAACTCCCTTCTCTTCTCCATCTCCCTATGTCCTTCATGTTATTTGTTATGCTCCGCAAATAAGTGAAACCATATGATAATTGACTCTCTCTGTTTGACTTATTTCACTCAGCATAATCTCTTCCATTCCCGTCCATGTTGATACAAAAGTTGGATATTCATCCTTTCTGATGGAGGCATAATACTCCATAGTGTATATGGATCACATCTTCCTTATCCATTCGTCTGTTGAAGGGCATCTTGGTTCTTTCCACAGTTTGGTGACCGTGGCCATTGTTGCTATAAACATTGGGATACAGATGGCCCTTCTTTTCACTGCATCTTTATCTTTGGGGTAAATACCCAGTAGTGCAATTGCAGGGTCATAAGGAAGCTCTATTTTTAATTTCTTTTTTTTTAAATTTTTTTTCCAATTTATTTATTTTCAGAAAAACAGTATTCATTATGTTTTCACCACACGCAGTGCTCCATGCAAGCCGTGCCCTCTATAATACCCACCACCTGGTACCCCAACCTCCCACCCCTCCCCCCGCCACTTCAAACCCCTCAGATTGGTTTTCAGAGTCCATAGTCTCTCATGGTTCACTTCCCCTTCCAATTTACCCAAAAGCACATACCCTCCCCAATGTCCATAACCCTTCTATTTTTAATTTCTTAAGGAATCTCCACACTGTTCTCCAAAGTGGCTGCACCAATTTGCATTCCCACCAAGAGTGTAAGAGGGTTCCCCTTTCTCCATATCCTCTCCAACACATGTTGTTTCCTGTCTTGCTAATTGTCAAAGAAAATCTTTATCCTGTGTGAAGGGAGCTGACTATATTCATGACAGTCATTAATCTCCATCAGTAGGAAGTGGATGGAAAGTGTTTAATATCTTATCAGAGCCATCCTATTTTCCTTTTATGAGCACTGTGTTGGATTCCTGACACAATTCCATTAGCAAAGAAGGAACCAGATTTGCTGCTTATTAGTAGAGACAATTTTTAAATGCTTCAAGCCCACAGAGAACTGTTCAGGGGTAGTCTGGGTGGCTCAGTCAGTTAAGTGTCTGACTTGGTTTTATCTCAGGTCATGATCTCAGGGGTCCTGGGATTGAGCTGCAAGTCAGGTTCCGTGCTTAGCAGGGAGTCTGCTTGAAGATTCTCTCCCCCGGCCCCTCCCCTTGCTCACATGCTCCTTTCTCAAATAAATAAATCTTGAAAAAAAAAGAGAGAGAGAGAGAAAAACAGTACAACCAGTAACCATTTTATATGTGCTGCCGAAGCAAGCACGTCCAGTAACCATTTTAAATACTACACCGTACCGTATTTTTGTCTTATATTATTACACTTGAAGAAGTGAAACATTATAAGTAGATCATAGTTGAAATTTCATCTACCCTTCTGCCTTCTTACCCAGAGGTAATCACTACCCTGAATTTGACATAGGTTGAGATAGGAGAAGTGTTTATAATCTTATGATGTTTTGAAAGAAGCATTGATTTGGAATGAGACAGGCTGTTTTTATTCCAAGGATCAACCACTTACTCGCTGGGGACGAGCCACTTACATTTGCTAAACCTCAGTTTCATCATGTATGAAATGGAAATAATCTCACAGAGTTGAATAAGGATGAGAAATACCTGATAGAATACTTCTCACATTTAGAAAATTCTTGGTATGTAGTAGATATTAGCATTACTGTTGTTACGATTTTATCTGCTTCAGAGACTTCAATATGGAGAGATGCCTGACATTGGGTTGCTCCTTCTCCTGAGCTAACCCACAGCTGCTGCCTGAACCGGGCTGCTATTCCTCACTTTTCTCTTCCCTGTCTGTTTGCAAACCTCTGTGGCTAAATGCTTCACCGCAGTCTCAGAAGCAGTCCTGCCCTGCAGCACACAGTCACCCTACAGCAGAAAAATAGAAAGTGAAGTTCTGGGGTGAGAATCCTGCATTAAGGAGAAAATGATTCTGTTTCCTCACTGGAGGTTGGAACCCTTGTCAGCTTGTATACGTATCAGGCTGCTCACCATCTGCGGCATCAACCCCCCTGCCTTCAAGGTGGTGGGAGAGCTGAATGCTATTGTGTGGCTTCAAGTACCATTTGTTCTCTGCTTGTCACAACCTTGTAGTTGGGTTTAAACAAAAATGAAAGAGGGTATCCCCAGGTATTGCTGGCATTGGGAAATTTACTTCAGTGTCAACACAGCTGGAGGGGCATTTTTAAAATTTTCTTTTCTGAAAGCAAGCCTCCTTGGCTTCCTCCTACGAACATTATTGGCAGTCTGGGCCCATTCCAACTAATCAATAAAGAAAGCCCAGTTAAGCCACATTTATTTCTAGAGCAAATAGCAATCAGTGTATTGCTGTGGAAGCTCGGGCCCTGTCCATCAGCTGAATCAGTAAACAATGAATGTTCGGGCTTTGAGACTCCATTCTGAAGGGAAAGGCATGCCTCAGAGGCAGGGAAACGGACTCGAGATCACTTAGATTTAAGTGTTGCTTAATTATCTGAAGAATAAACTCAACTCTGCATTTCATTTAAAATATACAGGTACCTACTTCTTTGATGTACTGTTTCCCCCAAGACTTTGTTGTTGTTGTTGATCTTTTAATGATTGTATAGCAATTATTATCTTTGAAGAAAGCCATTTGATCATTACTTACTATCTCAGGAGCTTTTGAATATTTTATCTCATTTAATTCTCATACCTCCACTGACAAGAAGAAAATCCAAGTATACATTTGTTATAAAGTGTGTGTTTATTATTCAATCCCTAGTTTGTTGAAACGGTTTGTTTACTTGATTTATCCTTTGCACTATATTGCAGTCTCCCTAAGGGCACAGAACAGGTCATGTTCAACTCATAGCTTTCATACAAACTTGCTTGGTTCTATGAAAGGTGCTCAGTAAACACTTATTGATTAAAAGGACTAAAGAATTGGGAGAGAGACAAACCATAAGTGACTCTTAATCTCACAAAACAAACTGAGGGTTGCCGGGGGGAGGGGGGTTGAGAGAGGAGGGTGGGGTTATGGACATTGTGGAGGTTATGTGCTATGGTGAGTACTGTGAAGTGTGTAAACTTGGCGATTCACAGACTTGCACCCCTGGGGATAAAAATATATGTTTATAAAAAATAAAAAATTTAAAAAAAAAGGACTAAAGAATTAAGATTAATTTGGAGATTCATCTTGGAAGTAATTATTTCCATACTTGTACTCCCAAAAAGTAACAGCACATGATTTTTATTTTGATGGAATAAAATAAAAGGCACTTTAATTTTATCTTTATCTTTACCAAGAGACCTGCTACAGAACAGCTGAGTGATCTTGGCCAAGCTATTTCACGTCTTCGGGCTTCACTTCCTTCCTGAGAGGAAGAAAACCTGCTTTGTTAATGCCCCTTCTTGTTGTAAACTTGTGTGGTTTTCTTTGGAAAGAATTGAAATGAGGTGCTTTTTCTTTTTAATTTTATTCTTAAGTATCCTTTTTATTGTAATGATACCATGATATCGATTACTGCAGGATCAATTATAGAGATATAACAGTAATAATAGGTCTGGGATAGGGTTAATTATATCTTCTTTCTGTGAAAGTCCAGAATCTTTTGGCCCCACCTCATCATGACCAAGAAAAACAGTAACAGTCATGTTAAAGTTTCTCATGCAGTGATTTCATTAGAAGAACACATAAATGAGGATGAGGATTTAAATATAGATCCTTCCTGACAGCTGGGATTTAATAAAACATAAGTACAATTATTTGTATGTAATTAACCTTACAGCCCTAGATTTTACATCCCATGAGAGCAGGAATTTATCTGACTTGTTCACCTTAGCATGTTTTTGCAACTTTTAAAGAATTTATTTTGTGTGTACATATATCCATATATGTGTATGTATATGTAATATGTATAAGCATATGTATCCACAGAATATGTAATATGTATATGTGATGTGAATAAATTTTCAAGCTCAAACATTAATATTTATTCACTTATTTTGCTAGAAGATATTTTCACCTGTTCAAATCACATAATTTGTATTTTACAGACACGCACTGCTGCTGGCGAGAGACCTGAACCTGTTGTTTCAGACGTCAGACTTGTGTACCCACAAGATGACGTGCAGCATGAGCTCCAGAGCGGGTGAGGGCTCCACGCTGCTGCGGAGCGTGACTGTTTATTTCTCTGAGGTACCCTCAGGGGCTTCCCAACAGTGGTTTGTTTTTTTATATCTCCTGGAGCCTAGTTTTCAAGTTAGAGATCAAAAAAACATTTTTTTTTGAAAATTAGGTAAAAATCCATCTAGCCATTTTTTTTTCCACTTGAAGAAAATAAACAGATAAACATTTCCTATATAAGCATGTTTCTGTCTTTTACTACAATGCAGGAAAATGGCAGTGAAATTATAGCATATTTTAAAACACGTTGGCTTCGATGTGGAGAATATTTGGGCAAGTCAAAATGTGGAGGGTCTTGAGAGGAGAGGCAGAGGCAGTAAGTGATAAACTCAAGAGCTAGTGGTGGCTTGGGCAACAGGGCGTGCAACTTTGAAGTGAAGAGAAGCGGGTACATTTGAGAGATGTTGGACTTGTAGAATTCATAGTACTTGTGGTTTTTAGGAAGTGGAGTAAAGCTTCAAAGATGACTTCAGCGAGGGCGCCTGGGTGGCTCAGTGGCTTAAGCCTCTGCCTTCCGCTCAGGTCATGGTCTCGGGGTCCTGGGATCGAGCCCCACATCGGGCTCTCTGTTCAGCGGGGAGCCTGCTTCCTCCTCTCTCTCTGTCTGCCTCTCTGCCTACTTGTGATCTCTCTCTATCTATCAAATAAATAAATAAAAATCTTTAAAGATGACTTCAGTGTATCTGGCTTGAGGCTTATAAAGGCAAATTGAATCCATTTGTATATAAAATTTGATGTATTATTATATACGAATTTGAATTTACTATCCCTAATTAAATTCTTCATTATTATATAATTTTTGTTTTCTTAGGGCAAAATCAAAGAGATGTATTCAAGTTTCTTTCCTTTTTATTTTCTGTTAGCTGGGGGTAATATTTCTTTTTTTAACTTTTATTTATTATAAATAATCCTCTTCTTGCTAGTTAGTGAATTTTTAGTATTGTTAAAAATTAATGTTGACTTGTTTATCTCCATTTCCTAAGAAAAACACATACTGGGTATTTGTCTTTTGCTCTTTGTCATTTATTTTGAGAATATTTGTGGTTTAATGGAAAAATTTTATGAGAGTATTTTTTGTTTTAATGGATATACTTGATTTTAGTTTACTTACATAGTTATGATTTTTCCTTTTATATTTTTACTACTCTTTATGAGAAGTATGTCTTCTTTGTATTTTTTGTGATGTTTAAATATATTGAGTTAGGTTCCAAGATATCATCATATAATCTATATTCTTTGATTGTCAAGATAAAGCAATAAAATGTATGTATTTATATATTTATGTATTTCATTCCTCTTCAAAAATGAGGAACTAGTATACTCCATACTAGTGGTAATGAACCTAGGCTGATAGGTAAAATCACCTCAGATCCTTTTAAAAATCCCAGTGCTCAAGTTAATGTCTATACCAATTCAGTCAGAAATTTGAAAGTGGAACCTTGGCATCCCCATTAAAAAACAAAACAAAACAAAACAAAACAAAACACCAAACCTCCTTGAATGATTCCAGTGTTCTGCCAAGGCTGAACAGTGTTCCACTCCTCTTTCTACTCTCTTTTCTTTATGTCACCTTTCACTTTTTCATCATGCACATCCAATTCAGTCCTTTCATATCAGTTACCAACTAGAATAAGCTACATCCAAACTTAGCATCTTAAAGCAATCATCATCTTATTTATTTATTTATTTTAGACTTTATGTATTTATTTAGAAGAGAGAGACTGAGAGACAGCACACAAGAGGGGGGGGAGGGTCAGAGGGAGAAGCAGACTCCCCACTGAGTAGAGAGCCCAACTCAAGCCTTGATCCTTGGAACTCCAGGATCATGACCTAAGCCAAAGGCAGTCACTTAACCAACTAAGCCACCCAGGCTCCCTTCATCATCTTATTCTATTTCAGAATGCTATGGTTTAGGAATTTGGACAGTTGAGTGAGAACTTTTATTACACAGAGCATTGCATTTATTACACAGAGAACTTTTATTACACAGAGCATTGCAGAGATAACTTGGTGATATTCTACTGGGAAATAAGCTGATCTGGAAAATTCAAGATGGCTTTCCTCACATGCCAGCATTTTGGCAGTGATGACTGGAAGCCTTGACTCAACTGAGATTATCTAACAAAGCACTAACCTGTGGCTTTTCCAGCATGGTGTGTGTGTGTGTGTGTGTGTGTGTGTGTGTGTTTTAAATAACAACTTTAGAATATTCTTTCTATTCGATAGCAATTTAAATATTTTGCTACAATTTTTTAATTTTAATTTTAATTTTTTTTTTTTTAGATTTTATTTGTCAGAAAGAGAGAGAAAGAGCACACAAACAGTGGGGGAGTGACAGGCAGTAGGAGAGACCTGCTCCCTGCTGAGCAAGGAGCACAATGTGGGCCTTGATCTCAGCACCCCATGATTATGACCTGAGCCTAAGTCAGACACTTAACTGACTGAACCACTCAGATGTCCTTTTTTGCTATGGTTTTAAAATTAAGAGCATAATTTTTATTTTGCATAGAATACTTCTATTGAAATAAAATAACTTCAGTTTTTACACTCAGGTATTTTTGTTTTAATTTTCTTTCTAATTCTAGAAATTTTCTTAAAGCGTGCCCTTGTGATGTGATGAAAACTGGGTGTCATATACAACTGATGAATCATTGAACTCTACATCTGAAACTAATGATGAACTATATGTTGGCTAATTGAATTTAAATAAAAAAATAACGTGTGGCCTCATTACTGCCCCTGTGCTAAGTATTCTGATTTCTTTCTCATGAAGTCTTTTTTAAATGTAAACCTTTAATTAAAATATAACATAGACAGAATGGCACAAATTACAAGTGCATCAGCAAGTTGAATTTTCAAAAGATGAATTACCCAAGAGAAAAGGAAATATATCCCCATAAAAAGATGTTCATAGCAGCTCTGTTTGTAATAGCCATTAACTGGGAACTATTCAGAAGTCATCAACAGGTGACAGTTTAAACAAATAATGACATATTCATACAAGAATACTATTCATAAATAAAAACAATGAACTATTTATTGATGTGTGCAACAAGAGTGAATCTGAAAACAATTACACTGGGTATAAAAAGACAAAAAAAAGAGAGCATATTGAATGATTATAATTCTATAAAACTCTAGAAAATGTGAATTAATTTTTATAGTGACAGAAAACAGATCAGTAGATGCTATATTGTGGAAAGGAAGGACAGGAAGGAGGAGTATGTTCTGTAACTTGATTGTGGTGATGGCTTCACTAGTCATACATTTGTCAGAATTTATCTAATTGTGCAATTTTAATATTTATATTTATCATATGTCAATTACACCTCAACAAAGTTATTTTGTTTTAAAATGTACAAGATCTGTATAATGCACATCTAGATGAAGATGTAAATTACTGCATATACCAGAGAAGCCCCCTCTCATTCCTTTTTCTATCCACTATCTTCCTCCATGTCACCAAGAGTAACTGTACCTGGATTTTTAACTCCATAGTGTGTATATCACATAGTAGGTGTTGTTTCAATAGTTAAGAAACCACTAAACTGTTTTCCAAAGTTTTTCTACCATGTTTATTCTGGTCAACAGTATCTGAGATTTTGAAGTTCCCTATAGTTTTACCAGCACTTGGTTTAGTCCATCCCATTTATTTTAGATATTCTGTTAAGTTTGTAGGATTCTCTCATTAAGGTTTTAATTTTAATTTCCATAATGATTAAAGATACTGAGAATATTTTTATGTGCATATTTGCCATCTGTATATTTTCTTTAGAAAAGTGTCTGTTGAAATCTTTTGGCCATCTTTTCTACAGCTATCTGCTTATTAATAAGTTCCAGTAATTCTGTAAATATTTAAGATACAAGAATTTTATCAAATATGAGGTTTGCCATATTAGTTTCCCTGTTTGTAGCTTGACTTTTTTTCTCTTAACAGTATCTCCTGAAGACCAAAAGTTCCTGATTTTGGTGAAATTCAATTTATAATTTATTTTTTTATGTAGATCATGTTTATGGTATCTTATCTAAGAAATCATTGCCTAACCCATGGTTGCAAAGTTTTTCTCTTATGTTTTACTTTAGAAGTCTTTTAACTTTAGGGACGCCTGGGTGGCTCAGTTGGTTGGACGACTGCCTTCGGCTCAGGGCGTGATCCTGGAGTCCCGGGATCGAGTCCCGCATCAGGCTCCCAGCTCCATGGGGAGTCTGCTTCGCTCTCTGACCTTCTCCTCGCTCGTGCTCTCTCTCACTGTCTCTCTCTCTCAAATAAATAAAATCTTTAAAAAATAAATAAATAAATAAAAAGAAGTCTTTTAACTTTAATGGGGCACCCAGGAGGCTCACTTGGTTAAGTGTCCAACTCTTGATCTCAGCTCAGGTCTTGATCTCAGGTTTGTGAGTTCAAGCCCTATGTGTAGCTTACTAAGAAAAAAAAAAGATGTTTTTTAGCTTTAGGATATACATTTAGATATTTAATCCATTTGGGGTCAATTTTGTGTATATCGTGAAGTATGAATTTCATAAAGTATGAAAAAAGGTTTCTTTTTTGCCAGTGATATCCAATAATTCTGGCACCATTTGTTTAAGAGTATTTTCCACAAGTCGCTTGGGTAGCTCAGTTGGTTAAGCAACTGTCTTCTGCTCAGGTCATGATCCTGGGGTCCCAGGATCAGGTCCTGCAATGGGCTCCCTGCTTGATGGGGAGTCTGCTTCTGCCTCTGACTCTCCCTCTTCTCATGCTCTCTCTCCCTCAAATAAATAAATAAAATCTTAAAAAAAAAAAAAAAAGAGTATTTTCCACAGAATTGGTTTTCCATCTTTACCGAAATGGATTGAGTGTGCATGTGGTTTTAGACTTTTTATTCTGTTCCATTGATCTATTTTTCTATCTACATGACAATACTCACTGTTTGGGTTTTTGTAGTTTTTGGTAAGTCTTATAATGGGGTACTGCAATCCTCCAACATTATTCGTCTTTTATAAAGTCGTTTTGGAAGTTCTAAGTCCTTTGCATTTCCATATGAATTTTAGAATCAGTCTTTCAATTTCTGTTAAAAAAAAAACAGCTGGGATTCTGACCTGGAAAACTTTGAATTTATAGCTCAGTTTGGGAAGAACTGATATCTTAACAATATTAAGTCTTTCAGTCCATAAACACTGAATATCCTTCCAGATATTTTGGTATTCCTTAACTTCACTAATATTTTATAATTTCAGGATCTAGTATGCATACCTTGTGTCACATTTATCTCTAAATATTTCATATTATTGATGCTCTTGTAAATGATACTTTTAAAATGTTAGCTTTTGATTGTTCATTGCTAGTTAGAGAACTGTATTTTTATAGATTGATCTTGTATCTTGCAGCTTGTTAAACTCACTTATTAAGTCCACTGGCTTATTTATAGGTTAGCATTTTCTATATAGAAAATAAAAACTGCAGATAGACTTTGACTTCTTCCTTTACAATCTGGATGTTTTTATTTCTTTTTTGTATATTATTGCACAGACTGTAAACACTAGTTGACTGGAGATGGTGAGAACAATCACACTTGCTTTGTTCCTCATGTGGAGTGGGGAGAATGATTCAGTATTTCACCAGCAACTATGCTACTACCTGTCTGCTTTTCATAGATGTCCTTTATTAAATAGAGGAAATTCTAGCTATATAGCCCTGTATAACAAATTACAGCAGAGTTCTTGACTTAAAACAGCAAGCAACTAAAATCTTACAGTTTCTATGGGTTAGGAATCTGGAAGTAACTGGGTGATTCTTGATCAAGGTCTTCCATGAAGTTGCAGTCAAGCTACTTCCTAGGCCTGCACTGATCTTTTATTTCATATTATTTTTATATATTTACAAAATTTTAAATATTTACTTTATATAGTTAGTATTAGTTATACATTGTTCACATATATGTTTAGATACACATTGTTAAGTTCATATATACATTAAGATATATATTTAGGAAGCAAAGTATATGTATATGTTTAGATGTATACACATAAAATTTCACATGTTTATTCTGATTTATACACTCATGATCAAATTAAGAATATCCATGTTACCTAATTCAAATAGCAATTTCAATTGTAATTTTTTTTTAATAATAAAAGGGATTCCTAGGACAGTTTTAATCTGACATTTAAATTTTTTAAATTAAATTAAAACTTACTGAGAATTAATGGGAAAATGTTTCATTTGTTTACTATGAGCCTCGAGATGAATTGTACCTCAAGGTTCACCCATATCTGATTTAGATGGTATTTCAATGGGATCTTGAATTATTAAATCTTAGATTTGGATCTTAGACTTTAGAGTTGATGTTGAAAGGAATTAAGGCTTTTGGGATGGTTGGGATGGAATGAATGTACTTTATATGTGAGAAGGAAATAAATTTGGGGGAACCAGGAATGGAATATAATGGATGTGTAATACCCAAATTCAATATGTTGAAGAACAAACCTCCAATGAGAAGGTATTTGGAGATAGGACTTTGTGAAATAATTAGGGTCAAATAAATTCATGAAAATGGGACCCTTAAGATGGAACTCATGCTCTTAATCTAACAGACATCATAGGGCTTACTCTTACTCTCAGTCCATGTGCTTGAGGAAAGGCCATGTGAAGATACAGCAAAAAGGCAGCCATCTGCCAGCCAGGAGGACAGGTGATGCCAGAGACCAAACTGGCCTACACATTGACCTTAGACTTCACAGCCTACTGAGAAATAAATTTGCATTGTTTAAGTCACCCAGTCCATAGTATTTTGTATGGCAGCTTGAATAGGCTAATTTATGAACTGAGACACAGCTTATGGTCTGAATTGAATTGAGTTGAATTCCTGTGAAAACAGCAACATTAACATTCTTCAGAGAATCATGACAGTACTCAACACCTGTAGTGCATATCTTTTACATAAAAAAACAAATAAAAATTTTAGACCTGAAAAATAATACATATGAGATTAAGAACTCCATGAATAGAGTCAATAAGAAAGTAGAGATGACAGAGGAAAAAAAAATCAGTGATCTTGAAGATAGAAATAGAAATTATTTATTCTGAAGAGCAGAGAGAAAAACGGATTGTCAAAAAATTAAGGAATCATTAGGAATCTGTAGGACAATATCAAAAGTTTTAAATATGAACAATGGCAGTCACCAAAGAAGCAAGGAGATTGAGTTAAAATGGTACTGAAAGGGATAATGGGAAAAATATCTCAAATTTGGTGAAAAACATGAAATTATAGCTCAAGAATCTCAGAAAACATCATAAAGAGTGAATTTAAAGTAAACTATGTCTATATATATTATAATCAAGGTACTGAATATTAAAAGAAAAAAATATTGAAAAGTCCTACAGAAAACAATCTACACACAAGGTAGAAACTACAGGAAATATATTTAAAATACTGAAACAGATGTAGTGCAAAGAAGGGCCATATGCACCCCAATGTTTAGAGCAGCAATGTCCACAATAGCCAAAATGTGGAAAGAGTCAAGATGCCCTTCAACAGACAAATGGATAAAGATGATGTGGTTTGTATACACAATGGAATATTACTCAGCTATCAGAAAGGATGAATACCCAACTTTTGCATCAACTTGGATGAGGCTAGAAGAGATTATGCTAAGTGAAATAAGTCAAACAGAGAAAGTTAATTATCATATGGTTTCACTTATTTGTGGAACATAAGGAATAGAATGGAGGACATTGGGAGAAGGGAAAAATGAGGAGGGAGAAATCACAGTGAGAGATGAACTCATGAGACTATGGACTCTGGGAAACAAATGGAGAGTTTTAGAAGAGTGAGGGTGTTGGGATGGGTGAGCCTGTGATGGGTATTAAGGAGGGTACAGATTGAATGGAGCAGTGGGTGTTATATGTAAACAATAAATCATAGAACACTACATCAAAACTAATGATGTACTCTCTGGTCACTAAATAACACAATAAAAAATAAATAAAACTACTGAAAGAAAATAACTGTTAATTAGATTGTCTAAACAAGAGAAGATTAAAGAAAAAGAGAGAAGATAATATTCATACTTAAAATAAAAATAAGGACATTTTTCAAGTGAAGGAAAACCAAGAGAAATTGTTGCTAGCAGATCTGTTCTCCAAGAAATACTACAGGATGTTGTTCAGGCTGAAGAGCAGTGATACCAGAAGGAGACCTGGGTTGTCTTCAGTTAAGGAGGAATGTGAGATGGTAAGTGGCTGGATTAATACAAAAGACTATTTGTCCTCTTAACTTTAAAATATGCATGGTTATTACAAAACTAAACCAGGAAGAAAAAAGAAAATTTGAACAGATGAATTACCAGCAATGAAATTCAATCAGTAATTTAAGACAAAAACAAAACAAAACAAAAGTCAACCAAACAAAAAACTCCCAAAAGCCAAAAGTCCAGGACCTGATGGCTTCTCAGGCAAATTCTACCAAGCGTTTAAAGAAGAGTTAATACCCATTCTTACCAAACTATTCTAAAAAATACAAGAGGAAGGGAAACTTCCTAATTTATTCTATGAGGCCAGTATCAGTTTGATACCAAAACCAGATAAAGACAGCACAAAATAGATAACTACAGGCTAATATCTTTTATAAGTATAGATGCAAAAATCCTCAACAGAATACTAGAAAACCAAATTCAACAATATATTTTTAAAAAATCATATACCATGGCCAGGTAGCATTTATTCCCTGGATGTGATGGTGGCTCAATATTTGCAAAACAATCAATGTGTTTCCTCACATCAATAAGAAAAAGGATAAAAACAGTACGATCATTTCAATATACATAGAGAAAGCATTTTAAAAATACAATATCCATTCATTCTAAAAACCCTCGGCAAAGCAGGTCTAGGGGGAACATATCTCAACATAATAAAGGCCTTATATGAAAAACCCACAGCCACCATCATACTTGATGGTAAAAACTAGAGCTTTTCCCCTAAGTTCAAGAACAAGACAAGGATGTCCACTCTAACCACTTTTATTCAACATAGTACTGGAAGTCCTAGCCACAGCAATCAGAAAACATAAATAAAAAGGTATCCAAAGTGAAAAGAAATAAGTAAAACTCTCATTTGCAGATAACATGATACTATATAGAGAGAACTCTAAAGACTCCACCAAAAAACTACTAGAACTGATAAGTGAATTCAGTAAATTTGTGGTATACAAAATCAATCTACAGAAACCTGTTGCATTTCTATACACTAATTATGAAGTAGCAGAAACTGAAATTGAGAAAACAATCCCACTTACAATAAGATGTCTAAGAATAAACTTAATCAAAGAGGTGAAAGACCTGTGCTCTGAAAACTATAAAACACTGATGAAAGAAATTCAAAATGGGGCAGAGAAATGGGAAGACACTCCATGTTCATGGGATGGAAGAACAACTATTCTTAAAATAGGTATAATACCCAAAGCAATCTACATACTTAATGTAATTCCAACAGCATTTTTTAATAGAACTAGAACAAACTGTCCTAAAATTTGTATGGTGACACAAAAGACGTCAAATAGCCAAAGCAATCTTGAAAAAGAAAAATAAACTAGAGGTATCACAATTTCAAATATCAAGTTATTTTACAAAGTGGTAATAATTAAAAGTTACTGGCATAAAAATAGACACATAGATGAATAGAATAGAATAGAAACCCAGAAATAAACACAAAATTACATGGTCAGTTAATCTTCAACAAAAAAGGAATGAATATACAATGGGATATATACAGTATTTTCAGTAAATGGTGTTAGGAAAACTGGTCAGCTACATGCAAAAGAATGAAACTGGACCACTTGTTTTCATCATACACAAAAATAAATCCCAAATAGATTAAAGACCTAAAGTTGAGACCTGAAACCATAGAAATCTTTGTAGATAGCACAGGCAGTAATCTCTCTGACAACATTTTTCTAGATATGTCTTCTGAGGGAGGGAAATAAAAGCAAAAATAAACTATTGGGACTCTGCGTGTGTATATGTATGTGTGTGTGTATATATATGTGTGTGTATCTATCTATCTATATGTACACGTGTGTGTGTGTGTGTATGTATATATATATTTAAAGCTTCTGCACAGTGAAGGAAGTAACAAAAGTAAATGGCAGCCTACTGAATGGGAGAAGATATTTGCAAATGACATAACAGACACAACTCAATACCCCCCAAAATAAATAATCCAATGAAAAAATGAGCAGAGAACTTGAAAAGACCTTTCCCAAAGAAGACATGTAGATAGATGACCAATGGACACATGAAAGGATGCTCAACATCACTGATCATCAGAGAAATGCAAATCAAAACTATAATGATATATCACCTTACACATGTCAGAATGGCTAAAATAAACAACACAAGAAACAAGAAATGTTGGTGAGGATGTGGTAAAAAGGGAACCCTCATGCACTGTTGGTGGAAATGCAGATTGATGCAGTCACTCTGGAAAACAGTATGGAGGTTCCTCAAAAAACTTGAAAAAATAGAACTACCCTGTGATCCAGCAATTGCACTACTGAATATTTACCCCCAAAACACAACCCCCCACTAATTCAAAGTGATAAATGCACCCCTGTTTATTTCAGTGTCATTTATAATAGCCAAACTATGGAACAACCGAAGTGTCTACCAATAGTTGAATGGATAAAGAAGTTGTGGTATATATACACAATGGGATATTATTAACCCTCAAAATAAAAAGAATGAAATCTTTCCATTTGCAACAACATGGATGGAACTAGAGAGTATAATGCTAAGCTAAATAAGTCACTCAGAGAAAGACAAATACCATATGATCTCAATCACATGAAGAATTTTAGAAACAAAACATGAGCAAAGAAAAAAAAAAGAAAGAAAAGAAAAAAAAAAAAAGAAAAGAAAAGAAAGTGAGGCAAGCCAGGAAACAGACTTCCTCTTAAATATATAGAACAAATAGTTAGTTACCAGATGGGAGGTGAGGGGGGAAATGAGGGAAATAGGAGATGGAGATTAAAGAGCACACTTTTCATAATGAAAAAATAAAGTAAAAATGAAAAAAAAAATGCATGATTAAGCAAAAATGAAAACATTTTTTTCTGGTGTAGTGTTAGCGAATGTAGATGTGATAATAGGACTGCAGTAGCATGAAGATCAGCTGGGGTATAAAGGGACCTACATGTTTGCAAGATTTGTTCATTTGAGAGAAAGAGGTACAGGCAGTATTAACTTCAAGTTAGACTGTAGGTGATTAGAAACGCATGACTGAAATCCACAGAATAATACCAATTAAATAATACAAGTGGATATAGTTTAAAAGCCAAAAGTTAAAACGAAATATTAAAAATATCCAAATTGTACATTATAAGACAGGTTGCGAGACAGAAACACAAAACCCAGAGGGGGCAAATTGAAAAAAATATGTTAGGCCTAAAAAAAGTTAAATTAAATTAAAAAAAATGTTTAAAAAACATATGACTAAAAAATAGGGGGAGGATATTGAGGGAATTGAGAGAATGGAAAGAAAGAAAGAAAGAAAGTAGGAAGGAAGGAAGGAAGGAAGGAAGGGGGAGAGAGGGAAAGGAGGAAGGGAAGGAAAGGAAAGAAAGGAAAGTCTAAAGACCTGAAGAAAGGTTTCTTTATAGAAGAGACCTTTAAATATAAAGACATAGATACTTTGTATTTTAAAAGGGAATGTCAGGGCTGCTGTAACAAAGTAACATAAAGTAAGTGGCTTTTTTTTTTTTTTAAGATTTTATTTATTTATTTGACAGACAGAGATCACAAGTAGGCAGAGAGGCAGGCAGAGAGAGGAGAAAGCGGGCTCCCTGCTGATCAGAGAGCCAGACATGGGGCTTGATCCCCGGACTCTGGGATCATGACCTGAGCCCCTGGGATCATGACCTGAGCCAAAGGCAGAAGCTTTAACCCACTGAGCCATCCAAGTGCACCCTAAACTGGGTGGCTTAACAACAGATATTTATTGTCTCACAATTCTAGAGGCTAGAAGTCCAAAACCAAGATGTTGTCAGTGTTGGTTTCTTTTGAAGTCTTTAAGGACAATATTTGTTACACTTCCTCTTTCCTTGACTTGTAGATGACCATGTTAATGTTCACATGGTATTCTCCCTGTATGCATACTTGTGTCCCAACTTTCCCCCTTTATGAGGACATCAGTCATATTGGATTAAGTACCTACCATGCTCCAATATGACCTTATCTTAATTGTATCCCCAATGATGCATTTCCTCAATGAGGTCACATTTTAAAGCTCTGGGGGTTAGGATTTCAATGTATGG
The DNA here is from genome assembly GCF_020171115.1 of Neogale vison. Taxonomy (NCBI): domain Eukaryota; kingdom Metazoa; phylum Chordata; class Mammalia; order Carnivora; family Mustelidae; genus Neogale; species Neogale vison. The sequence continues at coordinate 133,446,702 of NC_058097.1, forward strand.
ATGAGGGTAGGGTACAATTAATCCTCTTATAGGGGAGAAAATTATAATGCACAAGCAGTAAGCATGAGAAGGGTGGCATTCCTATTTTTATAGCAGATAAAGTCGACTTCATATCAGGGTGTGACTAGAGAGAGACATTTCATAATGATAAAAGAGGAAGTTTATCAGGAAAATATAACAATTATCAATGTGTATTAAGCAATTAATAGAGATTCAAAATACATAAAGCAAAAACATACCATAAGGAAGAAATAGACAATTTTGCAATCATAATAGAAGATTTTAGAATCCTTCTCACAGCAACTGGTTTAGAGAACTAGACAAAAAAAAATTGTAAAAACATGAAATATATGAATAGTAAATGAACATTCTGGATTAATTGATATTTACTGAACTCTATATCCAACCACTACAGAACGAATATTCTTTTCATTTGTGTATATGACAGACTATATACTAACCATCCTAGCTGTAAGTCAAGTCCTTGTAAATTCAGAAGAATTGAAATAATAAAAAATGTATTCTCTTAACAAAATGGAGTAAAATGAAAAAACAATCATAGAGATATGTAGGAAAACTCCACATATCTAGAAAGAGCACATTTCTAAATAATATATCAAAGATAAAATCATTAAGGAAAACAGAAAATATGTTAAACTTAATGGCAATAAAAATCAAACTCCTTAAAGTTTGTGTGATGTCATAAAGCAATCCTTATAAGGAAAGATATCACTTTAAATGCTTATATCTATAAAGAAGAATATCTGATATCAACAATCTATGGTTCCATCTTAAGAAGTTGGAATAAGGGGCGCCAGGGTGGCTCAGTGGGTTAAAGCCTCTGCCTTCAGTTCAGGTCGAGATCTCAGGAACCTGGGATTGAGACCCACATTGGGCTCTCTGCTCAGCGGGGAGTCTGCTTCCCCCGCCCCCGCCTGCCTCTCTGCCTACTTGTGATCTCTCTTTCTGTGTCAAATAAATAAATAAAATCTTAAAAAAAAAAAGAAGTTGGAATAAAAGGAAATAAAGAATGCCCAAAGTAGATAGGAAAAAATAATAAAAATAAGAGTAGAACAGTGAAATAAAAAAATACAGAAAATTAATAAAGAAAAAGATGGTGTGTGAAAAGATGAAAGAAAGTGGCAATCCTCCTGACAGACATATGAAGAAGAAAAGAAAGGACAGAACACAAATCATCAATATAAAAACAAAATGGGCATTATAACTCCAGAATCATATCAGTATTAAAAGAATGATTAACAAGTACTATGAGGAACTTCTCACTAGCAAATTTGGTAAGTTAGGTGAAATAACCACATTTTTTTTTTAAGTACAGCTTACTAAAACTAACACAAGAAGACCCAGAAAATCAGAATGCCTTCTTACCTATTAAAGACATTGTATTTGCTGACTATAATACTCTCCAAAAGGAAACCCTATGCTGAAATATTTTTCCCTGATGAATTCCATCAATTATATAAGAAGATATAACATTCAGTCCTGCACAAATGTTTTTATAAAAAATGAAGGGCTCATCATCCAATTGAATTTCAGAGGCTAACATAATAATAATACCAAAATCTGACAAAGATGTTACAAAAACACAATAAAAATTAGAGATCAATACTCCTCATGAATACAAATACAGATATTCTCAACATAATAGCAAATGGACTTTGATACACATTTCCATTTCCAAAAAAGTTGTAAATTGAATAAAAAGTCATACAAAGGATAATGTAATGAGATAAGTGGGGGTACTGCAGGAATTTAAGGTTGGGTTAATATCAGATAATCAAAAATGTAATTCACCTATTAACAGAAAAATGGAGAAAATCCACATGACTATTTCAATATATACAGAGAAATAATTTGACAAAATTCCACACCCCTGAAAAAAAACTCTTACTAAACTAGGAATAGTAACAAACTTTTTCATATAGATAACAGCTATCTGTGACCAATAGCTTATTTAATTCTAAAAATTGTTTATCCCTGAGACTGGGAGCAAAAGAAGGATGCCTGTTTCACCATTTCTATCCAGCATTCTACTAGAATTTGTAGTTATTGCAATAAATGCAAGAAAAAGAAAGTCATAAAGTTTAGCGAGAAAATGTAAATACACTGTATTTGGAGGTCATATGATTGTTTACCTGGAAAAGTGTAAGGGATGTTTAAAATAATGATTAGAACTAAATAAATAAATTTATTAAAATCATAAATTAAAGTTTAATAAAAACATTGATTATGTTCTTATATGCTAGCATGGAATGATTGAAATACAAAATTTAAAAATTTAACTTACAGTAGTGTCCACTCTAAAATAAAACCTAGGAATATATCTAACAAATGAGGTTAAGACTTCTATGTGGAAAACAACAAAACATCCATGAGGATAATTAAAAACATCTAAATAAATGAAGTAATATGTCATATTTCATATGTCATAACTTCTGCAAGAGTTATGCTTATCATTAAGTGACAACTGTCCCAAGTGAATCTATAGAATCAAATAAGTTCAAGGCAATTACAATCAATATTCCATCAGGTTTTTTGTATAAATTTATTCTAAAATTTATATGAGAAAGTACTACTAAATAATCTAATAATCTAACCAATAACCAATAATCTAAATATATATATATTTATTTTATAAATATATTTCTAAATATGTATATATTTATGCAATTATATTTCAATAAAGATGTCAAGGTAATTCAATGGAAGAAAAGAATGTCTTTGCAACAAGTGTTCCTGGATTGATAGAACATCTATCTGTTCAGAGAAAATTCAGCAACAACACTATTTCACACCATACACAAAAAAACTAACTTGAAATGGATCATGAACATAAAAAGTAATCTTTAAAAACTATACAATCTGGGAGCACACCTGGGTGGCTTAGTTGTTTAAGTGTCTTCCTTCAGCTCAGGTCATTATCCTGGGGTCCTGGCATTGAGCCCAGCTCAGGCTCCTCGCTCAGCAGGGAGTCTGCTTCAGGATTCCCTTTCTCTTGTTCCCTTTGCCCCTCCACCCACTTACGGTCTCTCTCTCTCTGTCTCTCTCAAATAAATAAAATCTTAAAAAGCTATAAAATTTCTATCATAGAAAACAGGAAAAATCTTTCCTTAGAAAATAAAAATCTGAAAACATGTATCACATGGATTTTTATAGATATAAATATAATTTATGTAGATAGATAACATTTACTCTGCAAAAGACACCAAGAAGAAAATGAAAAACAAGTCACAGATTGGAAGAAATATTCACAGCACATGGACAAGAGAAAAGCTTTCATTCAGAATATATAACTTTTTGAATTCAATGGCAAGAATGCAACCCAATTAAGAAATTTGTAAGAGATTTGAACACACACATTTCAAGAATGTATATTTGCCAGTAAGTACATGGAAAGTTGCCTAGCTTCATCAGTAATCATGGAAATGTAAGTCAAGCCACAATGAGGCACCACTACACACCTAGTAGAATGGACCACAACAAATGTTACAAAGGATGTGGAATTTTCATATACTGCTTGGGAAGAATATGAAACAATACAACCTCTTTGGAAAAGAGTTTGACGGTTCCTCAAACATTTAAACATATACTTTCCAAATGACCCAATCGTTCCATTCCTTGGTTATTTACCCGGGGGAATGAGAATATATGTGCATTCCAAGACTTTCATGTGAATTTTATAGCTCTACTCTTGGATAGCAGGGGAAACCTGTAAATGGATATTTACTCTATAAGTTTATTATGTTTAGAAGTGGGGAGTTGGAATTGGGAACTCCAAAATATCAGACGTGAAATGAGGAGTGAGAAATAGAAAGTACAAAATGTAAAGTGTGAGACATGAGGTAAGAAAAGTGAAAGTTCTGATTTCAATTAAATGATGTAAAATGAACACTTGATTCTAGAGCAAACATTAAACATAGTTTTTGAATAACAACAAAATAGAAAACAGCTAACAAGCTAATAGATTTAAGTCCAACCATGCCAATAATTACAGAAACTATAAAACATTCTCATTAAAGGACCTATATATGTTATAATAAGGGAAGAATTTTAAATTTAAAAATATAAATAATCTGGAACTTAAAACATGGAAAAATGTGTGCAAATACATGCAAACAACAACAAAATGCCTCCAGAGAACCTTGGCTATTTTATACAAAAAAAAAAAAAAAAAAAAAGTCTCAACAAAATGTATTAGAAGAAATAAAGAAAAAAACATTTCATTATGGGACAGGGTACAATTCATCAGAAAATTATAAAAATTGCAAATATTTTTACACATAATAAAGGAATTTCAAAACTCACAAATACTGACAAAAATGAGAAGAGAAATAAATAAATCCTCAGTAACACTTGAGGATTTTAATGACCTTTTCTCAGTCTTTGATGGATCATGTAGAAAAAGAAACAGTAAGGATATAGAAGATCTAAACACAATCAACCATTTATATACCTAACATATACCTGGATTTATGTACAACAATTTCAAAATACACAATATTTTTAAGTGTATATATGTCATATTTTAGGTCATAATTTTTCATAATGAGTTCTGAAAGATTAGAATCCTACAATTGGCTCTCTGACAACAGAATTAAACTGGAAATTGATAATAACAACAACAACAAAAGTTAAATTTCACAATTTAGGTATACCTGGGTGGCTTAGTTAAGCATCTGCCTTCGGATCAGGTCATGATCCCTGGGTCCTGGCATTGAGCCCTGCATTGGGCTCCCTGCCCAGTGTGGAGTCTGCTTCCCTCTCTCCCTTTGACTCTCTCCCCTGCTCATCCTCTCTCTCTCTCTATGTCTCTCTCTCAAATACATAAATACAAAAATCTTTTTAAAAAATTTAACAATTTTCCACCTTAAAGGCTAGAAAAAGCTAATTAAGCTAAAGCAAATAGCAGGAAAGATTTTTATGTTGATTTGAACAGAAAATCAATGAAATATAAAACAAATGTCAGAGAGATATAGCAAACCAAAAGTTGATATTTTAAAAGGACTCATAGAATTGATTAGCCTAGCAATACTAATAAGAAAAAAGAGAAAAACCACAAATTATCAATGTCAAGGGGTAAAAAATAAAAAGGGATATCACCATACAGTCCAAAGATCTATGAAATGATAAGAAGAAAATACTTTTTAAATTTTATATTCTCAGCAAACTGGGGATAGTACTAAATTTCTATTACCTGATAAAGAAACTAAAGTTAACATCATCATTATGGTGAAAGCTGATTGCTTGTCCCATAATATTGGGGGGGGCAAGGATGTCTGTTTTCAACATTTCTGCTCAAAATTGTACTCAAAGAGTAACTACCTGGGTGGCTCAGTCGTTTGTCAGACTTGCGTTTGGCTGAGGTCATGATCTTAGGGTCCTGGGATCAAGCCTCATATCAGGCTCTGTGCTCAGTGGGGGTGTGCTTGAGGATTCTCTCTCTCTCCCTTTTCCTATGCCCCTCCTGCCTCTCTCTCTCTCTCTCTCTCTCTCTCCTAAAGTAAATAAGTAAATCTTAAAACACACACACACACACACACACAATTATACTCAATATCTTAGCCAAAAGAGAAAAAAAAAAAAAAAGGAAGAAATATTCACTTTGGAAAGAAGTAACACTGCCATGAAGATATGATAATTTACTTAGAAAATTCTTAAGAAACTTAGGGTAAGCAAAATTTATTATATAGGGCACAAAAAGCCCTGATCATATAGGTAATAAAAGTTAAACTGGATTTCATCAAAATTAAAACCTTGCGTTCTCTAAAAGACAGTGTTAAGAACATGAAAAGAGAGACGCCTGGGTAGCTCAGTTGGTTATGCATTTGCCTTTGGCCCAGGTTGTGCTCCCAGGTCCTGGGACTGAGTCCTGCATAAGCCTCCTTGCTAAGCAGGGAGCCTGCTTCTCCTTCTGCCTGCTCTGCCTGCTGCTCCTCCTGCTTGTGCTCTCTCTCTCTCTGACAAATAAGTAAATTAAATCTTTAGGGGGAAAAAAAAAGAACATGAAAAGAGAGGCCAGAGACTAGGAATAAATATCGGTAATACATATATCTAACAAAGGATTTGTATCCAGGATATATAATCTTTATAGACTGAAAAGGCTAAAACAAAACAAAGCAAAGTACTGACAATACCAAGTGTTGACATAAATGTGAAATGCTTAGACATTTCTCATTGCAACAAAAACAAAACAGTCACTTGAAAAACAATTTTGCAGCTGTCAATATAATTTACACATGTATTTACTAGATGGTCCAGTTTTCAACTCATAGGTGTTTACCCACAAGAAGAAGAAAACCTATATTTACTCAAAGAATTGAACATGAATGTTCATAGAAGCTCTATTCATATGAGCCAAGAGCCTGGAAGCAACTAAAATGTTCATTTTAGCGAATGGACAAACTATCCTGTAGCCATACAATAAAAAATTACCAGAAATGAAAAGGAATAGCAGTCTGTTCTGCTAGTACATGCAACATGATAGATGATTAGTGAAAGAAGCCAAACACAGAATAATTCATTTTCTGCAACTCCATTCCAGTTTACAGTGATATAAATCTTATCAGTGATTATCTAGGGCAGGAAGCAAGGGATGCACTGACTATAAAGAGGAATGATGGAACTTTGTGGGAGTGATGGAAAGGTTCTAAGTCTTAATTGATGTTAGATACATGAGTGCACATGTTTGTGAAGACTCATTGCACTATAAACAAAATATGTACTCTTTATTAAATGTAAATTATACTTCAAAAAAGTTGACTAGAGAAAAAATATTGTAATGCTAACCAAATAAAATACATCTTTTTCTTTAAAAGATTTTATTTATTTATTTGACAGACAGAGATTACAAGCAGGCAGAGAGAGGGGAGGAAGCAGGCTCCCCACTGAGCAGAGAGCCCGATGAGGGGCTCGATCCCAGGACTCTGAGATCATGACTTGAGCTGAAGGCAGCCGCCTAACCCACTGAGCCACCCAGGCGCCCCTAAAATACATCTTTGAATGAAAATTCACCTGGGTAAATATTTATAATCTCTGCCTTTTATTAGAAATGTTTCTTCTCAAAACTCTTGAGTAAATCCAACTTTTAAAAATCAATAACCTACTTATCAGCAAATACTGATAAATTATTAAAAGGAATAGCATTTGTATTGAAGTATATGGTATATAATTTCTAATCTATAACAATATAATATAATCTATAATAAAATAGTCCACATATTTTAAATTAGGAATAATCTAGATTAAGTTTTAAAAGAAGATAATTTAAGCAAGTATTCTTAGAAAAGTAAAAAATAGGAAACTTATAAGAAGAGAATGAGTATATGAAAATTTCTGTGTTATAAGTAGAAAGACTGTATTATTCCAGAAACTCATAAGTGAAAACTGTAAAGCAAGGACTTGTGAGATCTTGTTGAGATAGTTCCATCCAATCTGTACCAGTTTGTGGACACTAGCGTCACGATTCATGTCTTGGCTGTACCAGTTCCTAGCTACTGGCCTTGGGCAAGTTAGAAAATTTCCCTGTGTTAGAAAGACATAGCCCTCTGCTCTTGAATATTCTCACATGTGAAACATGATAAATGCTTAGAATAATATTGGAACATAGTGAGTGTTCAATAATATTAGTTTGATATCTTTTGGTTTCTTAAACTCTGAATCTACTTAATGCAAGATCTATCTTGGAGGCCAATGAGGGGATCAAATTTAATTAAAAAATACTGTTTAACAAAGGTAAGGATGGCTTTCCTTTGATTTGATACATTTTCAGTAGGAATAATGAAAAAAAACTAGAAATTGTTTAAAACTTGCGTGAAATTAAAGCCCTCTATTCTGAATGACTCAGGCACTTCTAAATTTAATTTTTATCCTGCTCAGCTAAAAAAGTGTTTGGATGGCTTAAAAATAAAAACATGTTCAAATAAAATGAGTAAGAAAAAAATGCAAAAGGGAAATAGATACAGTATACGAGGGACATCAGTTTGTTCTGGGTAGGCAACAAATGTGGCTCTGAACTTGCTAAGGACTAATGTGAACAGAGTCTTATTTATAAGATGCCCAGTATTCACAAAAAATAAGATATTTGTTTAGGAATTGCACAATTAATCCTATTACCAACCTCAAAGAGAAATTCCTGCCTGTTGCCCTCATAAACACACCATATAAAATAATAATACTCTAACATAGTACAGTAAACATGATGACAAGTTCTATAAGTCTACCTCTTGTAATTTCCATCAAACAACAAATGGCATTGTGTTTAAATATAACTCCATAGGAATAATCTAAGGTGACAATTGTAATGTGGTCCACATCATAGTTCTTTGGTCATGCAGCACAATTTAGGACAGATAATTTGAGAAACTAAAGAAACATATGGAAGAAGTAATGTATCAGTCAGGATCTGATTAGAAATCTGTTATGAATAATGTAGACAGGGATGCCTTATTATAGGTGTTAGACTTTAATACGATTGTGGGAGCTGGTGGAGCTGTTTGTGCAGGCTCTTGACCTTAACCCTCACACTAAGTGTGAAGTCAGTCAATGAAGATTGTTGCCCCTTAAGCCTGAAGTCAGTGTAGAGTAGCCCACCTCCAGTTGGGAAGCAATGCATTGGAAAGCCTGGACAAATTGGGACTTGCATCGATAGACTAGACCGTGTATCTATGCCTTATCATTTCTAGTCTCAATGCTGCAAGTGACTGTAGGAAAAGCTGGTGACTTTTGCGATGGAGCTGCACACATACCTGGCCCAGGACTTGGAGAAGTTCAATGAGAGTATCTGAGAGATAGAGAGGAATGGCCTGTCCATGTGCTGTTCAACACCAATAAGGTGAGATGACAGATGAGTGTGTGAACTGTCACAATGCCTGGTATCCTTCATCAGCCTGGAGAGCCAGGGCTGGAATCTCAGTCTTCATGGTCTTGCTGAGGCTTTGTCTTCCTCTCTTCCCCTCACAGAGCAAAACTAAATCTCTATTAGGTGACTTCCATGACAATGAAAATCTTCCTGGCAATACAATTTTGGGGTCTTCCATCTGCTTTCATGATATGTACCATTTAGTAAGATAAAATCCCCATGATACAGTTCAGGGTAAAACTATCTTATAGATTTTAATCAGGAATAAGTACTTTCTTCTAATAATTTCATTTGGATGAGAATCTCAGATTAATCCAATTTCTTATCTGCATGTGTGGCTACTGCATAATCTAAGTATAACAGCTGGTAATAATAACTTCTGCCTTTTGAAAAACTAGTTACTTATCAGTAAAATGCTCTGAAATAAGACTATTAGAAATAAACCGTTAGTTAGAGGTTCTTCTCTCTAATTTTAGTAAATTGTATTGCTACTTCTCATTTCTCTCCTAGAAGCTCAACTCTCAACAGAATAGCTTAGAATTTGAGTCTTGACCTGAATATGAATCCTATTTTCACAACTTGAGTATCATTTAATTTTTATAAACCTTAATCCTTTATCTGTGAAATGAAGATCTTAATTGTACGTGGTTGTGATAATAACTGAAAAGACACTAAATGAAAGTATTCAGAATACTAGCAAATAATAAAAGCTCCCCAAAATTTAACATTCGTGATTAACATTTTAAGCAGAACTGGAAACAGATTGGACCTAAAGAATGTTCTTGAGAGGTGAGTCTCTATTCTATTTAAGGAATACATGAAATAGGGGCTCCTGGGTAGCTCAGTTGTTAAGCATCTGCCTTCAGCTCAGGTGGTGATCCTAGGGTTCTGGGATTAAGCCCTCCATCCGGCTCTGGCCTCAGCAGGGAGCCTGCTTCTCCCTCTTCCACTCCCCTGCTTGCGTTCCCTCTCTCACTGTGTCTCTGTCAATCAAATAAATAAAAATCTTAAAAAAAAAAAAAGAATACCAAAATGGAAGTAATAATAATATCAGATTTTGCCAAATCTTGAGAGGTCTAAATCCTTTGAAGATTTATATGAATTCTCATGGTCTAGAAACCTAATATATATAGGCAAAAATTAATGACCTATTATTTGTGAGGTTTAACATATTTAGAATTTTGATAAATGTGTGCGATTATCTGCTGGTATAGTCAAATGATTTTAAATAACAATGTACAAATCTAAGCGTGGACTTTCATTGTGAAGTGTGATAAGGTAATAATATTTGCCCTTTTAAAGAGAATAATTTCCTAGAATCATAGAAAAGTGTATCAATCCATCAGAAACTGCTGTGAATCTCCTAGTACACTCATAGCTCCACCTTGCAGCTCCTAAAGAAAGTGTTTTAATGAGACACATAAAATTGTTATAACGTCAAGAGGCACAGGTGTTCACTATAAGCAGTGTTTCTTTCTAAACAATCATGGTAAGAGGTATTTTTTGAGTGAGTTCATTCTTGCTTCATTCTGCAGTCACTTGAAGACCATCACCCTACTCTCTGGCAAGGACTGAAATATGTGGAGGGCCCTTGAGTCTCATGAATTATCATAGTGAATCAACAGTTCTTTTTTTTTTTCCCCCTTGGCCCAGGTGTTTTCATAATTGTGAACCATGGGGGAAGTGCCTATTGTGTTCAATTGCCTTCATAGTCTCCTTTCTACTGAAATAGAGCCAAGATTTTATACATAGTTGTCAAAAACACTTTAAAAATTATCAAAGGGTGACTTGGTTTCTATTTATAGGACATAAAGGCAAGCCTTGAATTTGCAATTTGTTGCTGTCTAACTCATTGAAGATAACATTCTCAGTGATCAAATTCCCTAGTTGTATATATAAAATATATAATAATAATAATAGGTAAAACACTTAATTTTGCAATAAAATATATGTTTCTTACAGTTATCCATATACCATGAAGAGCATGAAAGTACAAAGAGCTGAATACTTTCCAAACTCCTTTCATAAATTTCGTGTAAAACTCAGTGTGCTGTGAATTAGGCCAGTATGCTAATTTAAAGAAGAAATCAATACAATAAAATGACTTGCTTAAGGTTAGTTAGCTATTAAGTGCAAGGCAGAAACTCAAGCCTGGATCACTTAAGTTCAAGGCCACTACCCTTTCCACTATCACATAAATCCTGGCCACATATTGATGGTGGGTACTTTTATTTTTGTTGATACATCAGTATTCTGTCTGTGCAGGTTACTTTGCAGGTATTGGTGTTCCTTAAAACACAAACACGGCTTAGAATACCAAACAAGGGTACAAGGGTGGCTCAATTGGTTAAGCGTCCAACTCTTAATTTCAGCTCAGATCATTATCCCAGGTTTGTGAGATCGAGCCCAGAGTCGAGCTCCACACTGGGTGTGGAACCTGCTTAAGATTCTGAATCTCCTTCTTTCACTCTCTCTCCCCATCTCAGAAAAAAAAAAAAAACAAAAAAACAAAAAAAAAAAAAAAAAAAGGAAAGAAAGAAAGAATATCAAACAGAGTGGGATGAAATAAAAACCAATGCCAATGGAAAGGATGTTGTTACAACTATTTGACACAGATTTATCTTATTTTATATTAGAAACATGGTTCTAGGGAGCTATAAATGAATTATAATTTTGTATACCAAATTCTATACCAAATGCTTCTAGAGATCATAAAACCATCTTCAAGGGAATTTTCAAAAAATGTTTTTGTAAAGCAAATATTTTTCCACAATTTAAATTAAGTAATATAAAATATGTCTTCCCAAGTATTTATCAAGTGTAATTACCTAGAGCACAGATTTTTGGGGTTTATCTCCAAATAAATCTAATAATTAAAACTGGCACTTTGAATCTCAAACTGATGTTTTTTCCTGATAGTTTTGGAGAAACCGTCACTGCACAGGAGGACTTATCTAACTTTGGTCACCCTTCAGGGCTTAAACACAGAAGACACTTTCCTATGTATACCTAGAAAATCTAACGTGCTTCTGTACATTTTCTTGAAGCATTCAAGATCACAGTTAATCAAAGATACAATAATGACCTGCTCCTGTGATTTTATTGTTTTACTACTATTTTTACTACTATCAGTTTTTACGAATAAGCTCCATAAGAGTAGCCTCTATCTACATTACTATCGTAGCCCTGGGATTTAGCATAATGCCTGAAACAGTTTAAGAGGAAAATAAATATTTATCCAATAGAGAATAAAGGCTTAAAAATGTACAGTATTATACTGTACTACTAGACAAAGTAGGTCTATGATTACATCTGTATCTTCAGAAAAATATGTCCCAATATTTTTAGAAAGACTATCTCTGGGTTTTGTAAGATTATGGGTAATTAGATTTTGTTCTTTTTTCCTGTGTTGGCAAATATTGTTATGATTAAAATGTTATAATTAATATAAATGTTTAAGAGGAAATGGTTATAAAGATAAATTTCTAAATTATGAAAATATTTAAATAATGAGAGAAAAAAGCATTCAATCAATAATGGGTGGAAGAGTTTGTTGGCTAAATGAAAAATTTAAGTTGATCGTTAAATTAAATAATATAGAAAAATAAATTGCCCTATTAAAATAACTTTAGAAATAGGAAATTGAATGTAGAATACAGCTGAAGTCTCAACTGAAAGACTGGCTATCAGAGGACACTAATATCATAAACCAATTGATAAAAAATATCCAAGGAATACTTAGAATGATTAGCCATATTAGAAATGAAAACATCCATATATTAATAAACAGCATGAAATTAACTGAAGGTAAATTCCACAATATTTTTTATATTTAAAGAACTGTTATAAAAAAATAATGAAGACAAATTCTTGCATAGATAAATAAGCAAAAAGCTCTTAGTTGCAAGAGGATCCCTTTGTAAAAGAGGAGACAAGTGGCTACTTAGCATATTAAAATGTTGATTATCACTAGGAGTTAAATTTAAATTAAAATATCAGTAAGATATCATTTTTAATATCATCAAGCTAGCAAAGACTTTAAAAATAAACTTAATGTTGGCAAGGTTTTAGTAAGACAGGAACTGCTGCTTCTATCACACATTGGATCAACTTCTCTGGAAAACAATGCAGTATATGTAACTCAGTAATTTTCCTTGTAACAATTGATCCAAAAGAAATAGTAAGAGATCTAGAGACAAGGGTGTGTATGCAAAGGGTATCACTGGAGGTTTATCCATAACAGTGAACAAGTGGACGATTTAAATGTTCGAAAGCAGAGTAATACTTAAACAATTTATTGGGCATCTAGATGATCAGTTATTATTACACAGGTAAGAAAATCATTTTCTAAATATAATGACATAAAGTCCATATTATGATAAAATTGAAAAAGAAATTCAAAAACTAGTTACATAGAATAGTCCATATTATATTAAAACATAGATGATAGAAATATAATTGAAAAATACATAGAAAGGTAATACTTTATTGTGCTTGGTTGGGATTCTGTCTAATGGTACTGAGGCAAGGATAACCTCTGGCACTTACTGAACTCTTGTAGAGACTCACTATACTAATCACATTGTATGGGTTATCTTCTCTAATTCTCTAATAATCCCACTTAGCAAGTACTATTATTTTCTCCATTTTATACATGAGGCTAACAGACATTAAGTAACTCATCCAAAGTTACACAGCTAGTAAGGAATGAAAGAGATGTTCAGAATATATATATATATATATATATATATATATATATACATATATACATACATTTTACTATACAGGTATAACTTTAATCATTATGTCAGTTTGTTTTTGACAAATATTTTAAAACAAGTATTGAGTAAATTATATTGGAAAAATATGGCTATCACAAAAAGTAAAAATATGGCTATCATTATGAAAAAAGCATATCCAATTGAAATCTGATCTCATGCTTTGTAATACATTCTAAATATATTATATATTTGAACATTTAAAAAACTATATGAAAAAATTAAACTGTACCTCTGTTTATTCTCTGAGACTTCTGGAAGTCACAAGGAACTTACTTGGTTCTCATTATCCAAGAAATGCTTATTCCTATTCCTCAGAGGAAGCAAAACTTGTCTTGCAGTTGTCCAGCATGAACATAGACTATTCAGAGCCATCTCAACAGACACTTATTAAAGATGTTTGCATCTCTCAGAAGGCAGTAGTCTTAAAGAAGAGGCTGCCCAAGAAAAGCAGGTAGAAATGTTTGGATAAAAGAAGCAATAATAAAGGACTTACTATGAGCAACACCTAGTCCTCATCCTGACTAGATAATTTAGACTTACATAAGTCTGTCCATTTCCTTACTCCACAGTTCTACTTGTTCTCCTCAAATGAATTCAAAGGAAGTATAAAAAATAGTGGCCCACCTTTTATGTAATCCATAATACTGAAAATAGCAAAGTAAAACATTATTTTAATAACATACATAATAACATACATAATATACATATTTCAAGCCTAAACTGAAATTCCACTTGTTAGTTTCACCATTTTCAGTGATTTTCTTAACCAGTTACAGCAAAATCAACAATTTACTTCCATTCTTTCTTCTGAGTCTGATTTTTTTTTCTTCTGAGTCTGACCTCTTATGACACTAATACAGATACTGAACATCTGATCAAGACTACATTTATTAATCTTATTTCCAGGTGACTTTGACAATTGTTTATGCAAACAATAAAAATAATTTAAAAAATATTTCCAGAAGAGTTCTCCTGATAGAGGTATATGGAAAGATCTCTTTTTGGATTCTAATACAATAATATGAGTATTTTTTTTCCTCTGTCTTTAGGCATAACATCTTCAGTCATAAAGCTTGGTACCTCTCACAAACTAAATCCCATGAGGTTCTTTTTTCTTTCTTTTTTTTTTTTTTTTTTTTTTTAGAAGACTGTTCTCTAATGAATACTAAGAACTTTACTTCCTAGTTATTATAGTTCATGTAGATTGAGCTTGGCTAATAATATTATATATATTATTTTCCATATTTTGGATAGATTACCTTTGCCTATGAAGAACCACTAGTCATTTAACAATCCAGACTTTTCATGAGTCGTTAAAAAAAAAAAAAGAAACAGCATTGAATATTATCAGCAAATATCTTTGTGTTAAATTCTAGTAAAAAAAATATGGGTGAGTGACATAAAATGTTTGCTAATTTAAGTAAAATTAATTTAATTTTAACTTTAAAATTATAAATTTGAGGTAAATTTTGTTGGTCACTAGACCACAGACAACATCATGAGTTTTGAATAGAAATCATAGACCATAATGTAGATCAATAATATTATCTGACAGGTTGATGTTGCAAAAAATGTACACATAATGCATTTGCCACAAGTTCTGGGATTATTTATCATATGTTTCTAAATTTTAAAAATTTGAGAAAAATATTGTAGAAAGGAAGATGAGATTTACAGACCCAACCCCAAACGAACACCTATGTCTTTTCTAGTAATAGGAAAATGTGCCCGACTCCTTCATACCTCTACCTTTGAACATATAGTATCCTTTTCTAGACAAGTTTTAAGTCTTTTTCAGTTGACTCCAACTGATTCTTGATATTTCACTTTAGGTGTTAGCATGATTTAGTTTACCCTATGTCCGGTAGCTCTTTGCTGATTTATTATAATGGGTTTTATTCTGTTTTAGGATTGCTTCTCATCTATTTCATCCATTAGGGCTAAAGCTGCTAAAAACAAGTTATCTTCTCATCACAGTCCCAATTTAGGCATGTCTAGCACATGGGAAAGTACCTGGCCCATATACATCATGCTAGGGCTGCCATAACAAAGTGCCACAAATTGGTGTCTGAAACAACAAAAATGGATGGTCTCACAGTTCTGGAAACTGGAAGTCTGAGATCAAGGACTTGGCAGTTTGGTTCCTTCTAAGGACTGTGAGGGATCTTTCCCAAGTCTATCTAAATGGCTTGTAAATGGTCAAATTCATTTTCAGGTGGTGTTCTTCTTGTATCTTCTATCATTCATATCATTTTTTTCTCTATAGCCAAACATCTTCTTTGTTAAGATACAAGTCATGTTGGATGAGGATCAACCCTAATGATCACACTTTAGCTTGAATAATTTCTGGAAAGACACTTTCTCCAAATAAGGTCACATTCTGAGGTCCTGGGAATTAAGGCTTCAACATAGGAAATTTGGTGAGATACAATTAAACCAAAACCACCACAATAGATATTTGACAAATCAGTGAGTGCATGGAAGAGCTCTTACAGAACATATCAAAATCGGGGAAGCTGGGTGGCTCAGTTGGTTAAGTGTCTGCCTTTGGCTCCAGTCATGATATCAGGTCCTGAGATCGAACCCCACATCAGGCTCCTTGCTGAGTGGGGATTCTGCTTCTCGCCAGTCTGCCATTCCCCCTGCTTATGCTTGCTCTCTCCCTCTCTCTCTGTCAAATAAATAAGTAATAATAATAAAAAAAGAACTTAGCAAATTCGTTTTAATAATCCAATATGTATATATTTCCCCAAAGACTGTGCACTCTTTTAGAGCAAAATTCATATCCCATTCATGCTTGAATCTGTAGTGCTTAGCACAAACACCAACAGACAATTGGTGCTCAAAATGCTTTGTTAAATGAGTGATAAATACAAATCATGCAAAAGTATTTTTTGTAAAAATACCTCTGAAGGAATGTTTTATATGGGTCTTCTTGGTTAATGCTCTGTTCTGTTATTTTTGCTGATCACTGCAAATTGTACAATCCCCAGAGTTTGAATGCCTTAGGCAATTTGAAAAAAATACTCTATGTCATTCAAAAGCTCGAAGTCTAAATATTTCCATGACTTAAATATCTTGTTTGCCTTATTAGAAATCAGCTCTCATCTATGATTCTGTATCTTATTTCCATGCTGTGTTTTTTTTCCCTGATTTCTCAAAACACAGTGCTAAAAATAAAATATAATCTGACTTTCAGTGGAACCTGACACAGAGAGAGAAAAGTGTCTTCAGACATAAATAGAAAGAATATGAAAAATCGAGAGCCTGAGTGTGGAGATGAGGGAGAAAGAACTTAGGTGACAGTATTGTCTGATTCAGTATGACCACCTCAATTATTGTCAGGTTGAGGAAGGTGAGTGGAATGTTAATTAGTTTCACAGTTTCTCTAATTTAGGATATATAATCAGCATGAGTAGTAATAAGACAAGTAGAGACAAAGCTGTTCTCTGAACAAACTTATGAGTAATCTAATAAGGCAAACATGGACTAATTGTACTTACTGGAAAGAAGACAGCCAGACTGGGGAATAACCAGAGTTACAAAAGGAATGGGAAGGACAATGCCCCCATTTTTATCTAATCTAACATTACTTTCATGATGTATCCACAGAATATTTTGCTAGACATTTTTTAGTTATATGAGTTGAACAAATTTTACTATTGAGTTATTTTCTGAGTAAAGATAGGTAGAAAAGAACATAAATGTTACACAGCAGAATCCAGAATAACAAGACTTTGGTGAAGTTTTGTGAAGAGATTTAAATTTAAAAAGTCTTTTATATTTACCCAGTAGTTAACTATTTCTGCCATTCTTGATTCTTCTGTGTAGATCCAGATCGATACCTGGTTTAACTTTGCCTGTGCTTGGGTGATATGTGTGTGTGTGTGCACACACACACGCACGTGCACACTCGTGCACATGCACAAGCATGCTTAGCATTTGCATGTATTTATTTTCAATTTATCACTTTAATTTGAAGTAATTTTAGATTTATAGAAAAATTGCAAAAATAAAATTTCAGTAAAACTTTCACCTTGGTTTCCCTTATGTTAACCTCTTCCATAACAATAAAACAGTTATCAGAACTAAGACTCTTGCGTTGGTTACAGTAACTAAACTACAGATTTTATTTGAAACTTATGAGTTTTTCCTTTAATGTCATTTTTCTGTTTCAGGATCTAATCACAATCCTAAATTCCATTACTTGTCATGTCTCCTTAATGTCCTCCACTCTATGACAGTTTCTCAGTCTTTCCTTATTTGTGACCTTGATACTTTTGAATAGTATTGATCTAATACTTTGAAGAAAGTTTCAGTTTGGGTTTGACTGATGTTTTCTCCTGAAATTATGCATTATTGGGAAATACAACACAGAAATAATATGTCTTTCTCTGTACATCATATCAGGGGATAGATGATGTCTCTTTTTATTATGGGAGATGTTCACCTTGGTCACTGATTAAGGTGGCATCTGCTGGCTTTTTCCATTGTAAAATAACTGTTTTCCCCTTGTAGTAAATATTGGGGGAGAGGTGCTTTGAAACTATGCAAATGTCATGTTTTTGCCTAAATTTTTACCCACTAACTGCCATATGGCAGATTTTTTTCCCTATTCTTCCAAGTCTCAATTGGAATTCTGTCTCTTCTTGTTCATTTATTTTTTATTTATTTGTTTAGTTATTTATATTAGTATAGACTTCTGGGTCTTTATTTGGAAGCTCTAATCCGATAGTATTGTTATTTATTTGCTCAGCTTGGTCTAGCTTTGGCCACTGGGAACAATTTTGGTTGGCTCCTATGCGCAGAAGTCTTCCTTTAATATGTCTTGTAGTGTAAGTCTACAAATGATGAATTTTCTCAGCTTTGTATATATGAGAATGTCTTACTTATAAGGCTGCTTTTATGATTTCTGGTTCTTAGCAACTTGGCTACAGTATGCTTTTGTGTAGTTTTCTACATATTTTCTGGTGCTTTGCATTGGTTGAACCTCTGTGGGCATATAATTTCCATCAAATTCAGAAATTTACCTATATTTCCTTTATTATTTTTATCCCCTTCCTTTTTCTCTTCCAGAGACCCTAATTATGCATATAATAAGGTGTGAAAATTGTTTAACAGCTAACTGATGTTTCATTAATTTTTTAAAAATTTCTGTCTTTAAATAATTTTTAGTGCTATATCTTTTTGTTTACTAACCTCTCCTTTTATAATGTCTAATCTGTTTAATCACAGTGTATTTCTCATCTCAGACATTTTCATTTGTATTTCCTGAAGTTTATAAAATTTATACATATATATACACAAAATTTATACATATATATATAAAATTTCCATGTTTCAGTCTTTCATCTGGCTTCTTGAACAAATGAAATCAGTCATAATAAATACCTTAATGTTCTTTTTACTAATCCTATCATCTGTGTCATTTTTTGTATATAATTTGATTGATTTTTCTTATAATTATGGGTTGTATCTTATGCTTCTTTGCATAATTGGTAATTTTTAATTGATACCAAATACTGTAAATTTTAAATTTCGGGGTGCTAAATATTTTTGTATTCCTATGAATACCCTTGAACTTCTTTTCTGAGATATAGTTTAGTTACTTGAAAATAATTTGATCTTCTTTGCTCTTGCTTTTTACTGTTTTGGGGAGAATCAGAACATTTAGTTAAAGCTAATTTTGCCCAACCACTGAGATAAAACCTTCTGAATACTAACCCAAAGCCCCATAAATTATGTAATTTTTCCACTATGGCTGGTATGAACAAACACTATTATCAATCATATGAGATCACTGGGAAATATTTCCTTTAATTTCTTCAAGTACTTCTTTCTTGGGTAAATCCTCACATGAATGCACTGATCAGTCCTCAAATGAAAACTCAAAGGGCATACTCTGCTTATCTCCAGAGCTCTTGCTCTGTTGTGCTATCTCTTTCCTGTTACTCTGCTCTTTCAGTTCAACCCTTTTTGGTCTCTTGGGACCCTAGTTCAACATAGGGAGGCTGGCTGTAGGCCTCGAAATGGGTTCTTCTTTCTCTGTGCCATTATTTGGAAACTCTCTCTAGCAAGTAATTTAGGGCAGTTGTAGGGCTTTCCCTATATGTCTTCTGTCTTTCAGAGATCACTATCCTTTCTTACTTTATGTTCAATGTCTTAAAATCCAGTTTTTTTATATTTTAATTTGTTTCCTAGAGGTTTTAGGTAGGACAGTAAATCAGATCTTTGTAGCATTATCTTGGCCAGATTGAGTAATTATGTCATACTTAAGTAATATTTTCATGAAAAAGTTAAAAAATAAACCTGGATAATAAAATATGGGCTATGTGGCTTTTATATGTCAAATTAATGTATGTTAATGCTGATGTCAGCATATCCTAACGTGTAAGTTCTTTCAGTGACCCTGCCCTCAAATTAAGTTTGAATTTTCTATCATAATTTCTCTTCTTTCCTATTCCCCTTCTAACACTGGAAGAATTTGGTCTTTGCCAGACTTGTTCTCAGAACTTCTGTAATGTAAAATTAGAATAAGCTATATATTTAACAAATATTTATTGTGTGTCTGTTCTGTACTGGGCACTCTTTTGGGCATGTGAGACACAGCAAGTGAACACAAAAGAAAATATTCCTGCTCTTATGAAGTTTTTATTCAACAATAAGAAACCAACATTAATTATTGAACATAAAAAATAAGTAAACTGTAGGGGTGCCTGACTGGCTCAGTTGTTAGAGTGTAAGACTCTTGATCTCGGGATTGTGAGTTTGAGCTCCACATTGGGTATAGAGATTACTTAAAAAAAACCCTTAAGAAAAGTAAATTGTATATTATGGTGGAAATAAATGTGCATATCAGAGAAATAATAAACAAAGGCAGAAAATTACATCAAAATCCTTAATAGAGAGTTGGGGAAGAGGAGAGGGAATAGTCTGGGGGAGGTGGGAATTTATTATGAGGGAGGCTATTCAGCCATTGAGGGATGTAGCAATTTGTGGAGAAGAGAAAAGAGTCTGAAGAAGAGTTATTGAACACTTGAAAAGCAATAGAATACACATTTTTCTGAAGTGCACATGGAACATTTTCCAGAATAGATATTATGATGGATTACACATAAGTCTGAACAAGTTTAAGAAGGTTGAAATCACCAAGCACCTTTTTCAGCCACAACGATATGAAACTAGAAAGTAATTACAAGAATACTGAAAAATTCACAAACATGTGATGACTAAACAACATATTACTGAACAACCAATGGGTCAACAATAAATCAAAAGTGAAATAAAAAAATACCTTGAGACCAATGAAAATAGAAATATAACATACCAAAACTTATAGCATGAAGCAAACATTGTTCTAAGAGGGAAGTTCATAGTGATAAATGCCTACTTCAGGAAACAAGAAAAAACCCAAGTAAACAACCTAACTTTATAACTGAAGAAACTAGAAAAAGAATAAATGAAGTTAAAATTAGTAGAAGGAAATAAATAATAAAAATCAGAGGAGAAATAAATGGAATAGAGACTAGAAAGACAATAGAAAAGATCAATAAACCCAAGAACTGGTTCTTTGAAAAGACAAACAAGTTGACAAACCTTCAGCTAGACTTACCAAAGGGGGGAAAAAAGTTTAAAAAGCCAAATAAATAAAATAAAATAAGAAAGAGATACTACAACTGATACTACAGAAATTTTAAAAAAAATCACAAAAGACTATTATAAAAAAGTATACAGCAACAAATTAGACAACATAGAAGAAATGGGTAAATTCTAGAAGCATGAAATCTTCCAGGACTGAAACATAAAGAAATAGAAAATCTGAATAGACCAATTGTTGGGAAAAGATAAATCAGCAGTTAAAAAAGTCCCTATACACTAACATGTGGGACCAGACAGCTTCACAGGTGATTTCTACCAAATATTCAAAGAATTAATATAAAGCCTTTTCAAATTCTTCCAAAAAAATAGAAGAGGAAGAATACTTACATACTTATTTTATGAGGCCAGAATTACCCTGATTATAAAATCAGACAAACACACTATAAGAAAGGAAAATTATGGGCTAATATCCCTGATGTATATAGATGCAAACCCCTTCCAAAAATTAGCCAACTGAATTCAACAGTTCATGGAAAGGATCATACAATATGATCAACTGGGATTTATTGTAGGGATGCAGGATGATTCAACATCTACAAAGCAATCAGTATGATATATCACATTAACAAAAATGAAGGATAAGTATCATATGATCATCTCAGTAGAGGAAGGAAAAAAACATTTGACAAAATCCAACATCAGTTTGTGATAAAAACTCTTTAAAGTGGTTGCCAGGGGGAGGCAGGGTAGGGAGAGGGTGGTTGGGTTATGGACACTGGGGAGGTTATGTGCTATGGTGAGTGCTGTGAAGTGTGTAAGCCTGATGATTCACAGACCTGTACCCCTGGGGCTAATAATACATTATATGTTAATTTTAAAAAAGTAATAAAAAAAACTCTTAAGAGTGCATATAAAGGGAATGTACATGCATTATAAAGGCCATATATGACAAGACCACAGCTAACACCAGATTCAACTGAAAGCTTTCCCTCTAGGATCAAGAATAAGACAAGGATGCCCACCCTCACCGCTTTTACTCAACATAATATTGGAAGTTCTAGCCAGAGCAGTTAGTCAAAAAAAGGAAATAACAAGGCATTAGATTGGATAGAAAGAAGTGCAATTGTCACTGTTTCCACTGTTTTCAGATGGCATGATACTATATTTAGAAAGCCCTGATGACTCCACCAAAAAACTTCTAGAACTAATAAATGAATTTGGTAAAGTTTCAGGATATAAAATCATCTTTATGATAAAAGGGAAATATCCAAAATATGTAAGGAACTTGTACATCTTGATAACATAAAAACAAATAATCTGATGTTTAAAAATGGGCAAAAGGTCTGAATAGACATTTTTCTAAAGAATAAATATAGATAGCCAACATATGTGAAAAGATGCTGAACATCTTTAATCATCAGGGAAATGCAAACCAAAATCACAATAAGATTATAACCTCACACCCATTAGAATGACTATTCGTGAAAAGACAAGAAATAACAAGCATGGGTGAGGACGTGGAAAAAAGGGAACCGTTATGCACTGTTGTTGGGAAAGTTAACTTGTGTAGCTGCCATGGAAAACACAAAAAATTATAAATAGAACTACCATATGAGCCAGCAATCCACTTCTGGGTATTTAAAAAAAAAAAGAGAGAGAGAGAGAAAGAGAGAGAGAGAGAGAGACAGAAAAGAAGAAAACACTAAGTTGAAAAGATATATGCACCCCTATGTCCATTGCAGCATTAAGATATAGAAGATATAAAATATAGAAACAAGATATAGAAACAACCTAAGTGCCCATTGACCAGTTAAAGAAATTGTAATATATAAACACACATACAATGTATATGCAAATTTTCCATTTGCAACAACATGGAAGGATCTTGAGGGCATTATGTTAAGTGAAATAATTAAGACAAGAAAGACAAATACTGCACGATCTCATTTATATGTAGAATCTAAAAAAAAAGAAAAGAAAACAAGTACAGAAACAAGCTCATCAATACAGAGAACAGATTGGTGGTTGCTGAAGGTAGTTGGTGAGTGTGGTTAAAGGAGTTAAAGGTTTAGAGTTCCAGTTATAAAATAAATATGTCATGGGGAATGTAATACACAGTGTGGTGACTATAACAAAAATGCTGTATCACATAATTGCAAGTTGCTAAGATTAAATCTTAAAAGTTCTTATGACAAAAAAATATTCTATAACTATGTATGGTGGTAGTTATTAGCTACCCTTATTATGGTGATTGTTTTGCAATATATACATATATTGAATCTCTATGTTGTACACTTGAAACTAAAATAATGTATGCCAATTATGCCTCAATTAAGAAAAAAGGAGTTGCTGGATATATTGAACTGGATTGTCTTAAATTTCTCTGAAAGATTAAAATAGAGATTGCAGTTATTTTATGACCCGTCAAATGCTAGAATCGTCTTTCTTGAAAGTTATCTCACGTTGATTCCAGAAAAATGAAAGACCTTAGTTTACATGCAAGCTACATGTAGACTGACAAGTTGTTTTACACTTAAGGAGTATCTTTTATTTTTGTTTTATAAATGAGGGAACTAAAGCTTGAGCATTTTAAGATCTTGTCAAACTAGTAAGTGATAGTCGGAACTGGAATCCAACTTGATGTGTTTCAAAAGTCAATGCTTTTGCTTTTATGCAACACTATTCTTAACCTTATTTATGAGGTGCCTTATAATGGAGGATGTACAGACGTGTTTCCATGATCTCTGGTCTAAGGATGTCTCAGGATTCTCTACACCACTTCTAGATGCCATAATGATCCCTAAGCCTCTCCAAAATGTTTGTTGGTTTGTAGCTTAGAAGTTTTAGGTTAAGTGATTCTTTTCACAGAAATAATATGGAATAAAGTGAGGGTCAGCTAATTATAGATAATGAGCTAAATCTAGTCTGCTACATACTTTTGTAAATAAAGTTTTACTGGAACATAACCGTGCCTATTTGTTTTCTTATTTTCTATGGCTGTTTTCAGTAGATGGGCCCTTGTGAAAGAGACTTTATAGTTTCTAAGCCTAAATATATACTGTCCTTTTACAGAAAAAAATTGCTATACCCTGAATAGAGGATTTTACTTTTATTAGGTCTTAATGGTTTTCAAATGCAGGACTTCGGGTCTATGCTGATTCTCCAGTCTGGTAGATTAATTTGGTAATTTCCTTACCACTACATCTTAAGGAATAAGAATTCTTAGTCCTTAATCCCCAGTCGTAGCCCGCCAGCAGGGAATACCCTCCAGCTTTCTTCTTAGAGGAGAGGAGTACTGCTAGACCAAATGACCATTACCGCCCAATGTCTTCTCCTTACTGAAAGAAGTTTGAAGAGGCAGTCAGAGGCCTCAGGAGTCATTGTCACCGTTCTTTTCTCAGTTTCTAATATATTTCATATTGAACAAACTAATTTTAAGAATAACAATTCCATGTTCATCAGAATGCTTGGAATTAGATTTTCAATAATGTCTAAGAAAAAAAAAACAAATAATAGTAACACTAAGCCCTTTCTGTTGCCCAGTTGAATATAGACCTCCTCTGAATAAATAACACACTCTTGTAAATAAAGCATTTGTATGTAGAGGAAAACAAAAATTTATATAGCAATCTTCAGCATTTTGGAAAAGAATATAGATCGACTTTATAAGGCGATATGTTATTACAAGATTGAGAAATATCCATTTTGGCAAAAGAGATCATGCCCTTTAATTTTAATTTTTAACCTTTCATTATGAATAAATGTTAGACTTATATACAAGTGACAGAGCTTTTGTATTCTCATGCAGAGTTCTTGTATTCCATGACCCAGCTTTTTCTAAGAGTGAAGAATTTACACAGTCATTGTGCAATGATCAAACACAGGAATTATCATCTGTATAATGCTATTAACTACAGAACTTACTCTGATTTTACTAATTTGTCTAGTGAAAATCTCTACTGAGAATTTTTTTTTTTCTTATAGGATTCCATCTTGCATTTAATCTCCTCTAAAATGTGCAGTTCCTCAAGTTTTCTATGTCTTTCATGATCTTGACACTTCTGAGGAGCATTGGTTAGTTATTTTGACATAGATGTATTTGTTTTCTTTTGTTAGTGGCAAAATGAAATGATGGAAGCCTAATGTTCCTCCCACTAGGAAAAGAACACGCAGGTCTTCGAGGAGCCCCAAAAGCAAATGACTAAGATGTAATTCCACTGGTGATCAATGTCTGGAGACTTTTCTCCTAGAGGAGAGCAAAAGGGGAAGAGACTGGAAAGCTGGTGTTCTTCCTAAAAACTACTCTGATGCATTCTCCAGTATATTTAGATGGCAAATCAGAAACCTACTTATTTTCTCAGTACTGATCTGAATAAAAAACGGACAATAGTCTCGTAAGATTGAAATATAATAATCTGACCAGAGAACATTTCTGTCATTTGTAAAGAAAGTTTGAGAATGCATATGAAGATAATCGTATTTACATGTTCAGAAAACGACCCGTCTTATTAGATTAATTACTCCCAAATAAGTGGTAAAGTTATTTAAACCACTATCCTTTTAAGAAGACTGAGATTTTAAAAATAGCAATGATGAAGTATAGAGAGGTTTCCTCAAAGCATTTAAATCATACTACTATTGAGATGTGAAATGATTACTTATTATTAAAAAATAAATAGCAACCATAGAATTTTAAAAACAATAG
Organism: Neogale vison; assembly: GCF_020171115.1. Taxonomy (NCBI): domain Eukaryota; kingdom Metazoa; phylum Chordata; class Mammalia; order Carnivora; family Mustelidae; genus Neogale; species Neogale vison. The sequence continues at coordinate 133,472,662 of NC_058097.1, forward strand.
GTTATCATTAGAGAAAGACTGCTTCATAGAACAGAGACTATTAGGAAAATATTTTCAGCGAAATTTCCCCATTCATGTAGTACAGAAAATTATTATCCCTTTGTTCACTGTCTATTAAAAAAAAAGTCTAAACAACAAGATTTTTTTCTAGCTTAATATAAAATAAGTTGTTGCCTGAGGAAGCCTGTTTGCCTGGTAACAGACAACTTTGCATTTTGTGTAATTAATCTTAACCTGTCAGGTGGTCAAACTCATTAATCAACCATGTTCCTACTGGTGAGCTGGACTTGTAGATGAAGAGAAAAAGAACAGGATGATGTCATATCTGCCTTGTTAATTTGCATTCCAGGTTGTCTGAAAAAGGATGCAAAGGAAGGAGAACATAAAAGAAGAGTTTCTTGAAGAAAAACTTTTTATGCTATCCCATCTTCCTCAATGTTGGTCACAGACACTAAATACATTAAAAAAAAATCCATTCCCCTAAGCAACTGAAAAATATGGAACTTAACTCTGTTTAGGTGGAGGCTATAGTGAATCAGCAAATGCAGACTTTAAATGTGTATGATGAGATCTAGAAAGGAGGGACAAAGTACGCTAAAAGGAGTACACACTGGAGTGTGAAAATTAAAAATTTCACTTCAGGAGGTAAAATAGAAGGGAATAGGGATGCAGCCAGAGGACGAAGTAAAAGATAGTTCTGCATTGAGCTTCTGAATGTGTTTGATATTTAGCTTTGAAGTCAAAATGTCCCAACACCTATTAACATACTTTGAATGAAATACGATAAAATATTGTGTTAGCATGTCTTAGTGACAATAGGAAAACTGAATAAACTTAGAAGGTAAAATAAAAATTTTCCTGAAACTTCACCTAAATGAAAAAGATTAAGATTTGTAAAAAAAGTAAAATATAATTCTAAAACTATGCTAAAATCTAGTTTTTTTGTGAGTGATTCAGATGCCAGGGATTTTCTTTAAAGCAGACATTTAGGAAATACTTTTTTTTTGTTGTTTATTTGTTTGTTTTTTGAGAGAAAGAGAGAGGGGAGGTTGTGGAGCAGATGGAGAGAATCTTAAGCAGGTTCCACACCCATTCAGAGCCAGTGCAGGGATCGATCTCACAACCCTGAGATCATGAGCTGAGCTGAAATCGGTAGTCAGATACTTAACTTACTGAGCCACCCAGGAGCTCCAAGAAACATTTTCTTTTTCTTTTTTCTTTTATTTCTTGGCTCTTTTTAAATTGTAAATTTTAATTGTAGTTAATATACAGTGTTGTATTAGTCTCAGGAATAAAGTATTGTAATTCAACAATTTTGTATATTTCTGTGCTCATCAAGCTCCATGTACTCTCAATACCCATCACCTGTTTCAGCCATACCCTCACCTTCCTCCCTTCTGGTAACCATCAGTTTGTTCTCTATAGTGAAGAGTCTGTTTCTTGGTCTCTCTCTCCCTCTCTCTTTCTCTCTCTCTCTCGTATCTTCCTTTATTTGCTTGTTTTGTTTCTTAAATTCCATAAATGAGTAAAATCCTATGGTATTTGTCCTTCTCTGATTGGATTATTTTGCTTAGCATTTTATTCATGTAGTTTCAAATGGCAAGATTTCATTCTGTTCTGTGGCTGAGTAATATTTCATTCTGTGCCTATATCCCATCTTCCTTCTCTGCTCAGCAGGGAGCCTGCTTCCTCCCCTCTCTCTCTCTGCCTGCCTCTCTGCCTGCTTGTGATTTCTCTCTGACAAATAAATAAAATCTTTTAAAAAATTATTATATTCATTTATTCTTTATTCATTCATCTATTGATGGACACTTAAACTGCTTCCATAATTTGGTTATTATAAATAATGCTGTAAACATAGGGTGCATATATCCTTTCAAATTAGTTGTTTTTGTATTCTTTGGGAAAATACCCAGTCGTTGATTACTAGATCATAGGATGGTTCTTTACCAGTGTCTTTACCAGTGGCTGCACCAGCTTCACCAACAATGCACAAGTGCTCCTTTTTCTCCACATCCTCACCAATACTTGTTTTGTAAGCTTTTATTTTAGCCATTCTGACAGATGTGAGGTGATATCTCATTGTAGTTTTTATTGCATTTCCCTGATGATGAGTGAGGTTGACCATCTTTTCATGTGTCTATACCACATCTTATTTTACTTATTTTGAGATTTTTTTTTTTTTGAAAAAAAAAATGTTCATGTCTTCTGGCCATTCTTTTTTTGTTTGTTTTGTTTTCCCATGCATGACACCTGTTTTGTTGATTATATGTGTCACATATTACTTTCTAGCTTGTCTTTCTCTTTGGATACTAATCCTTTATCAGATTTGTCATTTGGAAATATCTTTTCCCATTCAGTGGATTGTCTTTTAGTTTTGTTGGTGTTTCTTTCACTGTGCAGAAGCTTTTTATTTTGATGTAATCCCAATAATTTGTTTTTACCCTGGCCTTAGGAAACATTATCTAGAAAGATATAGTTACAGCTTATGTCAGACAAATTATTGCCTGTGCTCTCTTCTAGGATTTTTAGTTTCAGGTCTCACATTTAGGTCTTTAATCCATTTTGAATTTATTTTTGTGTATGGTATAAGAAAGTCGTCCAGTTTCATTTTTTTACATGTTGCTGTCCAGTTTTCCCAACACCATTTGTTGAAGAGACTGTATTTTTCCCCCCATTGGATATTCTTTCCTGCTTTGTTGAAGAAGAGTTAACTATATAGTTGTGGGTTCATTCCTGGATATTCTATTCTGTTCTGTTGATCTATGTGTTGATTTTTGTGCCAATACCACATAGTTTTGATCACTACAGTTTGGTAATATAATGTGAAGTCCAGAATTGTGATGTTTCTAGCTTTGCTTTTCTTTTTCAAAGTTGTTTTGGCTGTTTGGGGTCTTTTGGTTCCATACAAATTTTAGGATTGCTTGTTCTAGCTCTGTGAAAAATCTTGGTATTTTCATAGGGATTGCCTTAGATTCCTTTCAGTGGTATAATAATATTTGTTCTTCCAATCCACGAGCATGGAATATCTTTCCATTTTTTTCTTTCTTTTCTTTTCTCATTTTAAGGTTTTGTTTATTTATTTTGACAGAGAAAGAAAGGAAGAGAGCACAGTCAAGGGAAACAGCAGGCAGAGGGAGAGGGAGAGGGAGAAGCTGGGATGCAAGTCTCCATCATGACTTGAGATCATGGCCTGAGCCAAAGGCAGATGCATAATGAACTAAGCCACAGAAGAGCCCCTGTCTTTTCATCTCTTTGCGTCATCCTCATGTTTCCAGGAATTTATTGTTTTCTTCTAGATTGTCATATAATTTTGGCATACATTTTCCACAACATTCTCCTATAGTCCTTTGTATTTGTGTGGTGTTGGTTATTTCGATTTCGTTTTGTTGAGTCTTCTCTCTCTCTCTCTTCAATGTTTATCAAGGTTTATCAATTTTGTTGGTTTTTTCAAAGAACCACTCTTTATTTCATTGATCTCCTCTATTTTTCTGCTTTTCTAGATCCTTTAGGTATAAGGTAGGTTGTTTATTTGAGATTTTTTTCTTGCTTTTTTTAAGATAGGCCTGTATTGCTATAAACTTTCCTCTTAGAACTGCTTTTGCTGCATCCCAAAGATTTTGGACCCAATATAGTGTTTTTATTTCCATTAATCACTATGTATTTTTTATTTTCTCTCCTATTCATTTTTTAGTACCATGTTATTTAACCTCCATATATTTGTGCTCTTTCCAGATTTTCTTATTGTTGATTTCTAATTTAATTGCACTGTGGGCAGAAAAGATGCATGGCATAAATTTGATCTTTTTTTTTTTAAATTTATTTATTTTCAGAAAAACAGTATTCATTATTTTTTCACCACACCCAGTGCTCCATGCAAGCCGTGCCCTCTCTAATACCCACCACCTGGTACCCCAACCTCCCCCCCCCCCCCGCCACTTCAAACACCTCAGATTGTTTTTCAGAGTCCATAGTCTCTCATTGGTTCACCTCTCCTTCTAGTTTACCCAAATGTTGAGACTTTTTTTGTGGCCGTGTATGTGATTTGTTCTGGAGAATGTTCCATGTACACTTGAAAAGAATGTGTATTCTGCTGATTTAGGATGGAATGCTCTGGATTTATCTGTTAAATCCTTCTCTTCCAGTGTGCCATTCAAAGCCAATGTATCTTTATTGTTTTTCTGTTTAGAGTATTAAAGACCCCTATTATCATCGTGTTACTATTGATTAGTTCCTTTATATTCATTATTAACCATTATATGTATTTGGGTGCTCCCATACTGGGTGCATAAATATTTATAATTGTTATGTTTTCTTGTTGGATTGTCTCCTTTATTATTTATGGCATTTTTTGTCTCTTGTTCATCTTTGTTTTACAGTCTATTTTCTCTAAGTATTCTTACCCAGACTTTCTTTTAACCTCCATTTACATGATAAATGTTTCTCCATCCCCTCTCTTTCAATCTGCATATGTCTTTAGGTCTGAGTCTTATAGGCAGCATATAGATGGAACTTATTTTCTTATTCATTCCACTGCCCAATGTTTTTTGATTGGAGCATTGAGTAAATTTATATTCAAAGTAATTATTGATAAGTATGTATATAGTGCCATTTTTTTTGTGGTTGTTTTTGTAGATCTCTGTTCCTTTCTTCCCTTGCTCTCTTCTCTCACCATAAGTTGGCTTTCTTTATTGACATACTTTAGTTCTTTTCTCTTTATTTTTTGCATATCTATTACTGGTTTTTCATTTGTGATTACCGTTATGTTTGAATATAACATCTGCATATGTTTATATTAAGTTGACGGTTACTTAAGTTTGAACCCATTCTTTACTCCTCTCCTTCCCACGTTTTAGGTATATGGTGTCATACTTTACATCCTTCTATTTTTGAGTCCCTTAACTGATTTTTACAGGTATACTTATTTTACTGCGTTTGTTCTTCCTTTGTTTCCTGTGCTTACTTACGGTCTTTCTTTTCTATTCAGAATCCTCTTTAACATTTCTTGTAGGGCTGATTTATTGGTCATGAAGTCCTTTTACTTTTTTTTTTTTTTTAAATAGGAAACTCTTCATCTCTCCTTCCATTCTAAATGATAATCCAGATGCATAGAATATTCTTGGCTGCAGATTTTTTTTTCTTTTCAGCATTTTGTATATATCATGCCACTCTCTTCTCACCTACAAAGTTTCTGTACACAGTCTTACAAGGATTTCCTTGTATGGAACTCTTCTCTTGCTGCTCTTATAATTTTTTTCTATATCACTACTTTTTGTCATTTTAATTACTATGTTTCTTGGAGTAAACCTCCTTGTGTTGAATTTGTTGGAGGATCTCTGTTCTTCCTGCATCTGAATTTCATTTTCCTATACCAGATTTGGGAATTTTTCAGCTATTATTTTTACAAGTAAGTTTTCTGTCCCTTTGTCTCTCTTATTCTTCTAAGACCCCTATAATGTAAATATTACTGCATTTGATGGAGTCACTGAGTTCTCTCTGTTTTCATTTTGCATAATTTTCCCTCATCTGCCCAACTTGGTTACTTTTTATTACTCTGTCTTCCACAATACTGATTCATTCTTATACTTCTTCCAGCCCACTATTTATTCCCTTTCGTGTATTTTAAATTTCAGTTATTGTGTTCTTCATCTTTGACTGGTTCTTCTTTTATCACTTTAAGCATCTAATTGATGCCTTCCACTCTTTTCTGATGTCCAGTGAGTATCTTTATGATCAATACTTTAAACTATCTATCAAGCATATTACTTCTGTCTGTTTTGTTTAGGTCTCTTGCCATAATTTTGTTTTGTCTCATTTGGGAGATATTCCTCTGTCTTCTCATTTTTGCCTAACTGTGGGTCTGTTTCTGTCTGTTTGGAAAGTCACCTGTGTCTCCTGCTCTCTAAGTAGTGGGTGGGTATACATTTTTAACAAGATGGTGATGGTCATCGCTGGAAGGGTTTGGCCTCCAATACCCAGACCAGGACTGGCTGAGATGATCCTCAAAGCATGCATGCATAGGGAGGTGCAGTGCCTATAAGTTTTGTGCATAATCCTGTTCAACAAGAGGCTGGGCACCTGAGGGAGGGACATACAGCCTTAGGAAAGTACACATGTTCTCACAGGAAGAGACCAGCTACCACTTCCAGGATCTAGGTCCTGGAAAGCACAGAAAGCACTCAATTGGGAGATGTAGTGTTGGCAGGATTTGTGCTAGTCTGCCTGGGAGGGAACTCACAGTGCTGGGACTGAAGTAGGCCTGAATGGAGGGGACAGGGCATGGTGAAAGCAATTTAGGTAGTGATGCCAACTTTGCACTCGTTTGCCTAGATGGCTGTGTGTTTATGCTGGGAGGTAGGAAATAAATGGTGTTTGCTAGTTCCTTTGTTCCTAGAGATGTACCTCAGCAAAACTTGCCCCTCTGGACATGCTGTGCAATTAGTAATTAACTCTCCCTTTAGTATGTGCCAGCTGTTTTTCAAACTGCTCTTCTATGCTCCTCTCTGCAGCTGTGTGTTGTGCTGTCTCTTTAAGGGCAGAACCTCAGCTTCCTCTTGACCTCCTGGCTCTCCCTGAGCTGAACCCACTGATTTTTGAATTTCTAGCTTTAAGTCTCACTGGTTGTGGGAAGTCACAAACTTCAGACTCTCTGGTTTTCAAAGCCGAGATTGTTATGGAAATTCACCTTCCCCCTGGGAGCATCCCAGTGTGGTAGTCTATTTACTCTCCCCTCTTTACACTCTCATTCTCCCTGAGATAGTCTCAAGGTCCATTTACCTCCCAACCACGTGTCTGCACTTGCTCTGTTTTTGATCAGGCCTCTTCTCTACATTCAGTTGTGGGGTCTGTTCTGTCAGTCTTCAGGTTGTTTTCTGGGTTATTTACACTGATATGAGTATTATCTAATTGTATCCATGAAAGGAGGTGAGTTTAAGCTCCTCTAACTCCACCATCTTCCTGCGAAGTCCTCCAGGGAATAGTTTTCTAAATAATCAGTTTTAAAGGAAACACTTTATAGATTATGTTTGTATAAAACCAATCTACTTATCACTAATTAGGAGAAATACCTAATGTAGAGAATTTTTTTTTTTTCTTTTTAGGTCAGAACATCATTTTGAAATCTGGAGGCAAAGATACAAAAACAGAAATCTTTGAATATTTTTATAAATTATCAGAGAGTGAAATAAATTCAGGAAAATTCTTAGTTTTCTCAAGTTACATGTTTCAGATAAAGGATATTTTAATGGGTTTTCCATGGAAATAAGTAAACTGATAGATAAGTTCAACTGGCATTTATTTATGATCTTTTTTTGTCTGTCACTAACACATGTAAGTTCTTTTAAAGTGACTGGTGAAATTTTTTTTTTTTTAATTTCTTAATTAAAGAGATTCAACTGCTTCTATAATAGACAATCATTGCCTTTTGCCTATAACCGGTTTCTCAGTTAGTCAAGTTATTTTTTCTTGGGAATTTAAGCTGATAGCATATTTATTTGTCAAGTGTTTCAACTATAAGGGAGGTGACAGGCCAACTAGCACAATTACATGTAGGCAATGCTATTTATAATCAATACCATCCAACATCAAATGAGCTATAGAATGGGTACCACAAAATGACTTCAAAGTAATAAAATAATTCTTTTCTTTCTGGCAACAACAAAACCAAGTTGTATATAATCAAGAAAGTACGCCTGGGTGGCTCAGTTGGTTAAGCAGCTGCCTTCGGCTCAGGTCATGATCCCAGCGTCCTGGGATCGAGTCCCACATCGGGCTCCTTGCTCAGCAGGGAGCCTGATTCTCCCTCTGCCTCTGCCTGCCATTCTGTCTGCCTGTGCTCACTCTCTATCCCTCTCTCTCTCTCTGACAAAGAACTAAATAAAAAAAAAAAAATTAAAAAAAAAAAAAAAAGAAAGTACATGTGGTTCATCTTCTGATCAAAAATTGAAATTTTCTGTGTCATGTAGAACATAACTGGACCATCTTTGGTGTACGTAGGGTTTTCTGTCTATTTCCTGGCATAGGGCTCATTATTTCCAGAGATACTGAGCAAATTCTTCAGCAACCACTACAAATAGACCAGCTAATTTTGCTAAACTCCTAACAAGTGCCAGGAACATGCTCAAGGCTGGGGATATAGAGAAATCAATATATTATCCTTGCCTAACAGATACTTTGTTTACAAATGTGAATTTCATATCTGTGACACTGGAGACTGGGTAAACTGTTAACTCAATGTTATGTAGTGAGGAAGAAGCTAAAATGTTAATTACTTTATTAGAAACAGCAACCTATCTTACAATCTAAGTGCATTGTATTAGACTGAGATGTTATGTAATTATTATTTCAAGAAGCCTATTGCATGTTCTTTGATATGTAGGGGTCATAAATTCAAATATGAATCTATGTAATTATTGTAATCAGTGACACAGAGGGGATACAATGTTAGAGAAAGGAAAATGAATGAAGAAAACTCTATTTCTGTAATTTTGGGGGGATACTAAGGCTATGTCCATAGAAATTAGAGCAAAGTTGATACTATTTCTAATGTGACACATTCATAAAACTCAAACTTTTTAGTTTAGAATTTGGTCCATACTTTGCTTCCCTTAACGTCTTTGGCACTTGAAAAAAAAAAAAAAATCATATGCTACCTTAATCTTGCCAGAATTTTGCCTCATTTTCTCATTTTTTTAAACTTTGAATTTGTTGGAATATATAGTGCCATTGGCTGGCTTTGGTTAAAATTCATCTCATACCATTTCCTTTATTCATTATTTCATATGTAGATGATGACTTTATGAGTAACTTTAAGTTCTTTTGATCCATTTAGGGACATTTGCTATCCCTTACAAAAATTTTTACATGGTACATGGAAGTGTACTATGTAGCCTTTAATAAATAATAGAATAAAAGTGTACTATATAGCCTTTAATAAATAAATAAAGTAGCCTTTCAGGAAGGCTACTTTAATTAAGTCTAATCTTAGAAATAACCTTATGCAGTAGTATTATAAACATTAAATTTAACATTTGTAAGCCCTCCATAGAATGAAAATATTACAAACATGTATTCAAAAAATGTATAAATTATCTAATAAAATGTTTTTTTAGGTACCAAATACTGGAGAGAAAGAGAAAGAGAGAATTTCTCTCTCTTTCTGTTATGTAGAATATGTGAATGAGAAGAGCCTGCACCAAGCGAAATATTGCTCCCCATCTGTTCCATCTTTGGAACTTAGGATAATAGAAACAGGCAAGAAAAACACAGAGGAGAGCACAATTACTAGCATTTTAAGGAAAGATGCCCCTGGCAACCACTTTGATTAGATTTGATATGAGTAAATATATTCAAGCCCTAATCAAGGAAGCAAAATTATAGGAAACAAAGACACTGTGGCAGGTAGGGATTTTTTTTTTTTTTCTCATCCTTCTTTTATCTCTTATTATTACAAGATTTTCAAGTTACAAGGGGAAATGTACCAGATGATGACTGAGAAGCCATTTTACTATGGTCACGTGACTTTGGAGCCAGACAAACCTGAGTTTAATTTGGGCTCTGTCTGACTTTTTTGTAACTGTGGTGTAATGTTCCATTGGAGGTCCCTTGGTGAACTTGCATTCTGATATTCATATCCTTGTGTAGTTCCTAATTACACTATCTCTGGCTTGTTCATTTGCTTTTCTTTGGTCAATGGGACAGACACAGAGACTTCATATGCACTTGAAAACTGGAACTTTCCCCTCTAATATCCACCCCCACCAAACACACACACAAAGATGGCAGAATCTAGTTATATGGTGGAGACATGTGGATGTTCAGCCCCACTGCCATTTGACTGCGACTATTTAAGATCCCAAACAGAACAGCTGGAAAACTACCTAGCTGAGTTCAGTTCAATCCACAGAGGCATGAACATTAATAAATAATTGTTGTTTTAAGTCACAACATCTGGAGCTAGTTTGCTTTGAAGCAATATGTAACTAAAACTACAACTCCGATCAAATGACTTAACTTCTACAAGTAAGCAAAGATCATGGTCTCACATTTAATAGATGAAGAAGTAAACCAACACGTTACCGTCTTTAAGTTCTATCATTGTTTTTGTCCTGTCTGTTCTTGTTTAACTGATTGATTAGAGAAATAGAAATGTGAAAGGTCACTTTCATAAGAACTTGATTTGAGGCCACTTTTTTCCTGGTGATTCTCCTGAGACAATTTTAGCTACATTTTGAAATCTGAGTTGGAAGCATTATTCAAAAAAGTGGTCACCAGTTCAGTATTTGTTGTTGAAGGTGTCAAACATGCCTCCTGCCCTTGTGGGAATTTGTAATCTAAAAAGAAAGTTGGGCTTTGGAGGAAAATACTTAGAAATAGATGTAACAGTTTATGGAGTTTACAGACTTTGGTTAGACAAAACTAGTATAAAGTTTTATTCTTTTCCTACAGCTGACAGTAAATACATTCTGGAACATCCCTCTTTCACAGTCACTGATATCACCTCAGGCAGATCTATAAATTTTATGTCTTTTTCAGCTAGTAGTTTCATTTTAGACGTTAGAAAGTTGAAATCTCAAATCCAGTTCAAAACTTCACATACACTCTCATGTCCAATACAATATTTCTCCTTCTTTACTCACCCATCTGTGTTTTTCTATTTATTCTGCTCTGGGTCTTCCTACGTCCGGGTTATGGAGGAGAAGATTTGAAGGGGACGGTTAATGTGAAGTCACATAATGTGACTTCAGTAACTCTTCAGTGACTAGGACTCTTCTAACTGAGCCACCGATGTCCTCGGTTATAAAGATGCTTTTCTCCAAAGAAGATTTTCCATTGCCTCTTCCAGGAACTAATAATACGGACCTCTTGAGCATCCTGTTCTCCACTTCTGTCAAAAGTGTCAGGTGTAACCCCTTTGGTTTTCAGAGACCCAAAGGTTGATTTTCCAGGACCCCACATTCTGTGAAAACATAGACTGAAACTTCGGCTTTTGATCACCACCTTATAACAATGATTTCAGCTCACATTGTTTTTGTTTGTTTCATTTGCTTTCCAGTAGAAATATTTTATTTCTAAAAGAAAATTTTTATTTCTAAAAATAAAAAATATTTTATTTCTAAAAGAAAATATTTCTAAAAGAAAATATATTTAAATATATTTTATTCATAATTCAGTTGTATTTCAGTACTTAGTGCTTTCAGGGTGTTAAATCTCCTTAATCTTGGAAATTATCAAATGGTTTTTCATTCCTTATTTGACTTGGAGTTGTGGAAGAAACTGTACTCTTATAAAGAAAGAAGGAAATCTTTGTTCAGTGAGTCTTAAAATCTTTTTTCCCTTTTTAATTCATTTTATTCCTCTTCTTTTTTACCCCTTGAGTTTGCTGGTGAGGGCTGATGGTTGAAGAATTAACAAGAACACCTTTCAGTAAGTCCTGCAAGTCTCTTGGGAGCATGGGGATTCAGTTCTGCTATTTTCAGCTTTAGACTTTGGTTGAAATGTCCAGGTAAGTACCATTAAACATCACTTTATATTATATTTAAGTCTCAGAAGGTTCTGTGAAATATTGTAATGAGAAAGGTGTAATCTAAATTGTGAGTCCAGCAATGTTCTTTTGGAAATGTAAGATTTGATTTGAGAAAGGAAAGGTGATTTGGTGTTATCCAGGGAAAAACAGAGCAAGAAAATAACTACACAGGGCCACTTTAATGTGGGAGAAGATGATATGAATTATATTGTATTGAAGCATCTCTGGTTGCTCAATGGAGAGGAAATTTAGGCAGTATGTACAAGTGGGAGGCTTTTTCAATTGTCCAGACCGGAGGTGTAAGAGTGTTGGTGCAATGCATGAAAATAACTGGCTCGACTCAAGGAATATCCTGCCCATAGAATTGAAAAGACACACAATGGAATGGATATGGGATATAAAGAGAAATATATGTTTGGAGTACTTCTCAACTTTTGGAATTCAGCAGTGGATAGATGTAGTTGCCATTTACCGAGAAGACCAAAATAGGAAGGAAGCACTAGGGGAGGTCGTGAGAGACTGAGAATTTGGTCGGAGAGGGCTATGAATCATACAAATGATGGATTTCCAAGTCTAGAGAAACGAGTTAGGATTGGAAATGAGAATTTGAGGCTATAAATATATCCTGAGTAATTCTAAGTATTTATTATTTGGGGTGAGAGGAGCTGGTAAAGCCAGCTGAGAATTAACCATTAGATGGAATGAAGGAAAACCAGGATAATGGCATGAAACTAAGAGGGCAGGGGAACAGCATGCTGTTAATTGGACTTGGCAACTTGAAAGTCAGGAATGGCCTATGGGGAGCTGGCTGGCTTGCTGGTGGAAGCTACAGTCTTAGTGATTGGTCAGTGCAATACCACAGCCATGGCCATTTCTTTCTGACTCTAAATAAGGAAGAGTATAAATCAGAAGGGAAACTCAGACCCTTAATAAACGTTACAGAGTGGATTCACTGACTTAAGTAACAGGTGCGAAATGATCAAGGACATCTCTATTTTACATCTCTATTTTACCATCTCTATTTTCTCTTCTGACTGCCCTTTAAATACAGGTTGTATTTGTCAAAACACACATGGTGATTTTGGTTTCTCTTTGTGCGTAGGATGTTAGTGATGGGTTGGAAAAGTAGCACAGCTTGTTAAATGTCTACTAAATGTCAATAAAAGGTAAAATGGATTTTTCTAGGTCTAATATCCATGATGCTGCATTTATCCATCTACTTCTCAACCAGAGAGAAAAGTGTATGTCTCACTGTCTCCCTTTATTTGCCCAGAAAGATGAGTGGGAGTATTACAGTAGCTACCATTCTCCAAATTAATTGAACACATTATATAACTATAAGAAAAATGATCCACTGTCCTGGCCTCTAAACTAGGAAAGAGATCCTGAGCACATGTCAGTAAATGGTTTGTCATTGCTTTAAAGGCATGGAGTGGTCACAAAAACAAAATTAGCTGCACAAAATCAAAAGAAAAAAAATCAAAATAATTCTGCAGAATCCTTTAGTTAATGTGCAAAACTGAGTCAAAAATAGCCTCATGTTTTCTCAGTGTCTCTGCCCTAAAACATAGTGATGAATGAAAATGCTGGCACAGAATTGTGATTGAAGTTGTGAAAAATCTAGGATATATCTTATGGTTATGATTCTTTTGGCTTTTATAGGTGTAAAGAGACAGTTTCATGTTTTGTCTTATCTTCTCTTGTTGGCAGAATTACTATGATTGTTTCATGTCCCCAAATAATTCTTTTAGTTACTTTGCTGGTCTAGTCATGTCACGTGTCTAATTTTAAAGGCAATTTGAGCTAGACAATTGACTAGACAAATTGTGAGCAAAATTATTTCCCATGTATTTCATTTCATACAATTACCATTTGACTTCTTCTGGTTGCCCTTGACCAAGGTATCTAATTCTATAGCATGCCAACTTCTCCTTCAAGAAGTCCCTTATGGGACCAGGTCTGTCCATCTGCTGTTATAGAGGCTTTGGAAGCAGATAGACTTTGGTCTTCCACTCTGCTAGCTAAGGATCTCAGTCAAGTTATTTAATTTCTCAAACCTTTCTTGTCTGTGAAATGGGGATAATAGTCATTACGAGATAACTCATACAGTTGTGAAAACTTAATGCTTTGTAAGAAAGCAGTTTATAAACCATAAAGGAATAAGGATTTTTAAATTATCATAATTAAAAGAAATATTGCTCATGGTACAGTATGTAGCATATGATGAACTATATGATCTTGGTGATCAGCTTGACCTATGATTTGAACACCACCTGCACCACTTACAATTGTGTGAACCATGGTAAATGAGTTAATGTTATTGATTGAGTTAATAAATTAATGAGCTGTTATTGAATGTCCTTTTCCTAACATGTAAGTTGGTATACTATTATCTGCCTCATAAGACAACTGAGATGTTTAAATAAGATTATGTATGAATGGTATGTATAGCTATATTGTATAAATTGATCTATTATTTGAATATCCATGATGTTCTGGGTCAAAATAATATATCTTGGCCTCCTTTTGGAGGCATGCAAAGAAATCCATTACCAGTGCCAGTATATTAAGCACTTCTTCCTTGATTCTAGGCCCCGGCTCTACTGGAAACAATTTATCCATATTGTCCCAGAAGGAAAAATATCATACTTTTGTTTTACTAGCTCTGGTACCACCACTGTTTGTACAGGGTGGGCTCATTCTAAAGGAGGTCTCTTACTTAATTTCTCAAAACTTTCTTGTCTGTGAAATGGGGATAATAGCCATTATGAGATAACTCATACAGTTGCTGTGAAGCCTTAATGCCATTTAAGAAAGCAATTTATAAACCATAAAGGAATAAGGATTTTATATTTATATTAATAATAATTATTATTATAATTATAATTATAAAAGAAAGAAATGGTAATTGTATGAAATGAAATACATGGGGGTCTCTTTCAGAGACTCCTTAATGATAAGGAGTTCTTAAATGATATAAAAGAATCACAAGCATTCTGTAGGAAGTCAACTACTGGCAAACTTAGAAAGGAAAGTGTTGCTATGTCCCTCAAATAACATGTGTGGTACTTTGTTTATGTATAAGGATGATCATCTTCAATAAGCAAGGATGTGGTCATTAGATGACACAGTATGTTTCTCTCTACTATAGCTAAAAAAGTGACAGGGAATCACTTGGGCTGAAAATGAAAATGATCCCCTCAGTTTTTCTACTACCACTCTACTCCTAAAAACAAAAGAAAAGGAAAAAAGTCATTCCAGGGAATGACTTTTCTTAGAGGCAATCACAACAGCCTTCTGTAAGGGACAGCATTAAACTTGTGAAGAGAGGTTATGGGAAAGGGATTAGTTAATTTGGAAAGCAGTCTCCCAAGACTCCCTTCAAGGAGAATGTGGGACACTGTGACTTGGATGTAAATAGTTTCACCCCTTTTCATTTTCTGGGGCTTTAAAGGAAAGCAGTCAACTGTATCCCAGTTGAGTCTGGAAAGATAGAAAACCGTGAATGTTCTTCAAGGGCAGATACTCAAGTTAATCTGCCCCAGTACCTGTAAGGAGAACGGCTGTGTGTTCAACTAAGAGCCGGCACTAAAGCTTGGCTCCTGGGGCATGCAGTAGGGACAGCGGGGTGAGCAACCACTCAGGGGTCAGTCTCCATAGATGAGCCTTCTATAATGGGTCTTCCCAGTATGTCCTGGGAGCCTCCTAGGAGCCAGGCCAGGGAGAGTTGGCTGCAACTCCCCCATCAAACAGCAGGTCAGATGATGGTGGACCAGCGTTCAATAGTGACACCATGTGGCAATGGGCCGTCTCTCAATTTGGCAACTGGGCTTTTAGACCTTTTTAATTTAATTTGGTGAAAAATAAGGAATTCTAAAGTATTCGCACCTTTAAACTATAAAGCAGTTCTTACCAATTTCCAAGATTTCCAGCTATTTAGACAAGGTCTTAATTGCTTAGAGGTTCTAGTTTATCAGTTATAAAATTATTTTATGCCAAAGAACTCCATTACTACCCTAAGCAGTTAAAACTAGATTCTATATTTAGTTTTGTGTGTGTGTGTGTGTATATGTGTTTGTTTCAAAAATGGAATTTGGACTGAACTGAACTGGGTTGTTCAGTTGGGCAAGTACATGATTAATTACAATGTGAGAAAGATGTGATTTTATTTAATCTCAACACAAGGAGCATTTTCTAAAACTGCAAAATATCTGCATATATTAGTTTAGGTCAGTCCTGCAAATGTGGAAAAAGAAATGATAGAGAGGGAAAAACAGCAACAACAACAAAAAACAACCAAACAACAACAACAACAACAACAAAAACTAGACATAATATATCCAATGTCTGAAGGGAGGCGAAGCGGGGAAAAGATATGGGAAGCAAGTTTCTCTTTTAATGGTTTAAGTAAAGAGGAAAAGTTTACAGAGACAAAGTTCTCTGCTTTCTTACCAACAACTTGACTCTTAAGTGACTGAATTGGTATTACAAACATGCATCAGCTGACAAAAACCTCTATCAGCTTACTTTTTAAAGAAAGTAATAAATGCTTTTCATGTCATAGGGAAAGGACCTGCTGAGAATTCAGTCACAGACAGATCAGGTCGATCTGTCCTATTCAAAGAGAAGTAAAGAGGAAAAATAAAGAAGATCAATAATAAAAAAAAAATGCTACATGTGAATTCAGAGCAAAAAGAAATGTTTGAGAAAGTGTTTTTCCTTCTTAAGAAAATTAGTGAGAATAGCATATGCCCATGTAGCATCATTCACATTAGCCGTGGGTGGAAGCAGCCCAAATATCCATCATGGATAGATGGATGACCAAATATGGTATATACAGACAATGGGATTTTTATTTGTCTTTTAAAAGGAAGGAAGATCTGATACATGAAACAACATGGATGATTCGTGAGGACATTATACTAAGAGAAATAAGCCAGTTACAAAAAGCCAAATTCTGTATATGATTCCACTTTGTATGAGGTATCTAAAGTAGTCAAAGTGATAGAAATAAAAAAGTAGAGTGGAAATTGCTAGGAACTGGAGAGAGGGGTAGTGGAGAGCTGTTGTTTAATTGGTGTGGAGTTTCAGTTTTACAAGATAAAAAGTCCTGGAGATTGGTTGTACAACAATGTGAATATACAGTTGACCTTTGAATGACATGGATTTGAACTGTGTGGTACTACTTATATGTGGATTTTTTGCAGCCCAGTAATGAATGTACTTTTTCTTTATCATTTTTTTTTAAGATTTTATTTTATTATTTATTTGACAGACAGAGATGACAAGTAGGCAGATAGGCAGGCAGAGAGAGAGGAGGAAGCAGGCTTCCCGCTGAGCAGAGACCCCGACGTGGGGCTTGATCCCAGGACCCTGAGATCATGACCTGAGCCAAAGGCAGAGGCTTAACCACTGAGCCACCCAGGCGCCCCCATTATGATTTTCTTAATAACATTTTCTTTTCCTTAGCTTATTCTGTTCCAAGGATTCAGTATGTAATATGTATAACATGCAAAATACATGTTTATAGACTGGTTTTGTGTCTGGTAAAGCTTCTGGTTAGCCATAATGGGCTATGGATAGTTAAGTTTTGGGTGAATCAAAAGTTATACATAGATTTTTGACTGCATGGGGATTGACATACCCAGTAGTGTTCAAGGGTTAATTATATTTAATACTTTAATACTATTAAGCTTAGAAATGGTTAAGATAGTAAATTTTATGTTGTGTATTTTTTGTCATAACTAAAAATAATTTAAAATATAACAATAGAGAAAATAAGAGGATGATATGATAACATGTTACATGACCTAAATATCAAATTTAAAAAGAAAATTGAAGACATTGTGTTACAACAGAACTTAAAATGTAAGACTAGAAACTAGATTACATAAAGTCAAATCAGTAATAGTAAAACAAAACTAAAAACAAAATGAAATGAACCCACTTCAGATATTTAAAACATTTAAATAATTCTCTAGAATTCAGAAAATAAGACAATGAAGTGATTAAAAACAAGTCATCTAGATAATTGACACCCAATCTGAAACCAGGAAGTAAACAGAACAAAAGTATTGTAGATAGAAAGATTAGCTAAACCGAAGAACCTGAATCTGTAGGTTAAACAGGCTTATCTAGTGTTTATTGAAGCAACATGTACCTCAATAAGCAAAAATGAAATTATTGAATTTTAGGGTTTTACAAAAAGCGAGATTTTGCAAGCATTCAACAAAATAAAACAAAGAAACAATAGAACAAAAACTAAAACAAAAGCTTTCTTAACTACCAAAGGGAGAAAGCTTTGTCTCTGCAGTGTTAAACTACAGAAGAAAGTGATGTTTGAGGGGAGAGGCATGACCTAATATCTATATTCCTAGCCAAGCTAAATGTGAACCAAACCCCAAGATATACTATGGAAATGTTTGTGGATTTAAACATGTATTGAAACTCAGTTCTGGTGTTTTAATTATCCCAGGCTAGCAATGATAAAATACATGAATTTGTGTTAAAGGCAGTGATACAGTAGCAGAGAAAATAGTTTCTAGTTTAAAAGAAATCCCCCAAATCTTAGAATACATTAATAGTATACTTATGTCTTCGAAAAGAAATAAATGAGACCAGTTTCAAAATATTCCGTATTTATCATTACAGGGGAAAAATATTTTTGAAAAAAAAATTGAGTGAACATTTTAGTTGTCTCTGAACCTCACAATAATGAATTACAAGGATCCTGAGTGAGCAGGTAGATTCAGAAATTCTTGGGATTTGAATATATGACCTGAGGTAATATTTATAAATATTTTTAAAAATATTATTTTTGACTTAATAGAATGGTAGATTATAAAATTATCTCCTAAGGGGTAGATAATGTATTTGTCTACGTACCATCTGTTGACATGATTTTGCTATTCCTGACACTCTTTCTAGAGTGAAGCTTTCCTGAAGGTAATTAGGAAAACTGGACAAAATATGAGTAGTGAGTTTGTTTAGAGAGACTATGCTCCACAGATAATGAGAAATGGACAAAATGAGGATTATTTACTATGGAAAGGAAAAAGGTTATTGTCATCTTCTAGGTAAAACCAAGAGAAGCAAAATGAAATAAAACAATATAATTTGGCTTTGGAGGAAACCAAACTAGAAAGGATTCTAGGGGAGTGCCTAGGTAGCTCTTTGAATGAAAAAATATATAGAACAACAGCAAAAGATCCCAAAAAACACTGAGGAGAACAGATGGGCACTTAAGCCAAGCTCAGCATTCCAAAATATTTTGTTCTATTTTATATTGACCACTGTTAATTCCTCATGAGAGTTTTATGGGTTCCTAACTTCTAACATATTTTGAGGCTACTCAAAAAGGTGAGTGAATCTTCACGAGGGTTAGTGGTGGTTTTCATGATGGCTGTTGAAGAATGAAGGACAGGATATGTCAGAGGACTGCCTGAAAAGGAAGTGGGATACCCAATCGCACAATGAAGAGCATGTTTTCCCCACATTTCCTCCTGACAGAAAGCCTTGGCTACTGCCAAAGGCAGGTCGCTGTTCAAAATCTATCAAGAGTTTAATCCCATATGTCATCTCCTATGCCCATAAATTTTGGAACTTGAGATGAGGTTGGCTTTGGATAAGAAATTGAAAAATCCTGGGTCATAAAACTACTGTCAGTACAGTCTTCCAAGAACACAGGATGCAATTATAACTTTGAGAAGAGGGGTTTGGGGTTAGAAAAACGGGGAGTCAAAGTTAAGATTTCAATCTGTTTTCCTCAGTCTCGAAAGAAGTACAATTCTAAAAGAAGACTTCTTTCACTAGGTAAGGTATTTATTAAGGGGGTGGGAAGGAGAGAAAATATGGATGGATGGATAGATAGATGGAAGAAGGGAGGGAGGGAAAGAACAAGAGGAGGGAGGTTGGGAGGAAGGGAGGGGCAATAAGCAGAGGAATGATCAGAGGCCAAGAGCTATCATTGTTCACAGAATTGGAATAACTTATTTTTGAAATGGAACTTTAACTAATGAGTAGAATGAATCATGGTGTCATTCTCCAACCTCTAATTAGCCCAGGGGAATGTGATAATAACTACTGAGGATTAGCCCAGGTCTTGTCTCCTGTAATACAATTCTCTTAGTTGCACATACAACCCTTCATAGGTAAGATAATGCCCCAAATAACTTCACCTTATTTAGCTGAGAAGACAAAGCAGAGTATAATATAACTTAGAGGATAATATTTTAACACAATTGTATCATAAATAGTTAACAAACTAAAGTATAAGACACATAGTTTAATGGAAGTGCTAAGGGAGCCTAAATATATAAAAATGTATGTATGTATTCTTTTAAAAACAGTCACTTTAAAAGATAATACACTTATATAATGATGCTGCCATTATTTGGAACATATTTTTAAAAATTCAATTGTAGAAGTATATTCAGAACTTAAGCTAAAACCTTTAAATTGGTATGTATGTGTGTATGAATTTCACTCCTCCTAATCCTTTAAAACCCACAATTTATCTGGATTGGGGGGTTGGGAGATTTCTTCACAGCGTGTTCTCCAGAAATCTCTCATTAATTTCTTCACATGCTTTTATATGGCTCACTTTCCACTCTATTTGCTTTTATATCCCCAGTGGCAGTCTTGATTTGTCTTTCATCCCCAGTGTCTAGTATAGTTTTTGATAAATAAATATTTAATGAACATATTTTGAGTGAATAAATTATTTGATTTTGTCATTAAAAATGGGCAACCATCCCTCAAGATCCACATAAAAATCTATTTTGTCATTCAATCTGAATAGTGAAATTATGTTTTCCTAATCAGGTGAAATGAAGTCATTAAACAGATTTTCCTTTATGGCTCATCATGGCAATTCCAAATATAAATTTCAAGTATATTTTGGGCATTGTATGTTGCTGCATGTTGGGCTCCCTAGAAGCAAAGGCTGATGTAGGGTACTATCTTATAAGGATTAACTTAGTAGGGATCAATACCTGTGAAAGGAAATGGAGAGTAAGAGAAGGACAAGTAGGGGACAGACTAAGAAATCAAACTGAGATGAAGACCTGGAAGAGTCTTGGCCAAGTAGATGGGTGGCTCTGGACAGATAAGCATCTATTAGAGTGTCCCATATAGGGTCAAAGGAATTAGTAGACCCACCTTGCTTAGTCATAGAAGGCAGCCTGGCCCTGAAAGGGTATAATCTTGGGCTAGGCCAGTGCAGCTTGGGCCAACCCAAAAGAAATGATGATGTGCTCATCTTACTCCCTACAGTTGGACAGCAAGCCCTTCAGCAATTTCTGAAGAAATCTGGGTTACTCACCTCCATGTCTCCCCCATTAACTTTATTTCACCAGAGAATAAGCAGGTTGTGTGAATTAACGGAGAAAGTGTACCTAAAGCCCTGAGCATAGCATCTACCATAGTAAGCACTTGATATTCTACCTATTATGATTATTATCAAAGTCTATAGTTTGGTTAAAACAAATACTTTACTTTATCCCTTGAATTGAGTCTCATTTCATGAACCAGATAAAGAAGTCCTTCAGAAGAATGTCCACTGTCTTACATCAACTGCGTTCCTCGCCTACTAGATAACAGAGTAGCAGATGTAAAGTCAGGGACTTGCTTCAGTTCTGCCACTTAATGAGACAAGAATTTCAGATAGTTATTTTCTCTAGATATCAATCTCTTCTTTCATTGAAGGTGCTTAACACCTTTTCCTTAGAGTTATAATGATGATGAAAAATATATTTGAAATGCCTAGTGTAGGACCAGGCAGACATTTTGTACCAATGAATGGAACACATTTTAATGATTTTTATTCTTATTTCAGGCATGTGATCCTAAAATACAATATATCAATGTAATATTGTCGAGTATTTGTGCTGTCCTAAAAATCCTCTGTGCTCCACCTTTCATCTCCCCTCCCCACCCCCCCAACCCCTGACCACCACCTAGAAACCACTGATCTTTTCATTGTCTCTATAGAATTGCCTTTTCCAGAATGTCATCCAGTTGGAATCATACAATATTTGGCCTTTTCATAATGGCTTCTTTCATTTAGAAATATGCATTAATAGCTCCTCCATGTCTTTTCGTGGCGTGGTAGGTCATTTCTTTGTGGTGCTGAATGATATGCCTTGTCTGGATATGCCCTCTTCTTCATTCACCTACTGACGCATACCTTGGTTGCTTCCAAGTTTTCATAATTATGAATAAAGCTGCTATAACCATTCATGTACGGATTTTTGTGTAGAGGTACGTTTCTAATTCCTTTGGGTAAATACCAAGGAATGTAACGGCTGGATATTCTGGTATGGTTATGTTTAGTTTTGTAAGAAACTGCCAAACTGTCTTTCAAAGTGGCTGTACCATTTTGCTTTCCCACCAGCAATAAATGAGACTTCTTGCTGCTTCACATCATTGCCAGCATTTGGTGTTGCCAGTGTTCTGGAATTTGGCCATTCTAATAGGAGAGCAGTGGTATCTCATTGTTGTTTTGATTTGCATTTCTCTGATGACATATGATGTGGAGTGCCTTTTCACATACTCATTTACCATCTGTGTATCTTCGTTGGTGATATGTCTGTTAAAGTCTTTGGCCCATTTTTTAATCAGATTGTTTGTTTTTGCCAGCCTCTTTGTATCTTTTATAATTTTCATAACAGACCTTTCAGTTAGGGATTATCATTATCATTTCAAAATGTGAAATATTTTTCCTAATCACCAGGGTCTAAGTCAGTTTAACCCTTACCCTTTTGAATCTAAGCCCAAAGTTCTTTGCCCTCTTCCCTGATGAGTCTTAAAAGAAACTGACCAACAAAAGTGCCTTGAAACATACAATTAAGACTGGGCAAGCCTTTGCAAATTCTTATTCTGATGTTTCACATTCCACGTGTAATGAAGAAATTTTGGTCTGCTGGGAACCTTACCTTATTGGCTTCTAGTGGGCTTCCATGATCCTTCTGCTCAGACTAGGAAACACAAACACACTTACTGTGTTCTAAAAAAAATGCCACTGGGAGTCGGGCTGGAGTTCAGTGCTTCCACCAGAAGCAAAACAGCTGTTGCAACCCTGCAGCTTGGGGCAGTGAAACGGAGTTATCAGAGCTGTCAGTGAGCCCCACGAGCTCTGCATTCATGGCCTCACTTCTCACACTGTGCCTCCTGATCTCGGAGGCTTTATTATGATGATGATTCTATTTCTAGTGAGCCCAGAGAACATAAGGGAGATTATTGTATGAGGCACTAAAGGTATATAGGACTTATCCCTCAGAGGACCATTTCAAAGGTTTTAAGTTTCGACCCTCCGGATGCTTTAAAAATAATCCAGGGATTTAGAAAGTCTGAAAACAGAGTTATGCTCAAGATAACAGTATGGTACACAACGTCCTCCATTTATCACAAAAGACAGCAAGAGGTCAGGGCATAGTCTCACCTCCAAAGTATAGACTTGGATCTACCAAAGATAGTTGTTTATGGCTGGGGCTTTTGAAGGGTCTGGTGTCACAGAATCATTACATTTTAAAAGAGAGAGAGAGAGAGAGAGAGAGAGAGAGATGGGGAGAGCAAGCGAGAGAAAACTTTTAAGAAGAAACTTGATCCTCTGCAGGGCAGTGAATGACAGCTTAATATTTTGTGTAAAATAATCTGCAGTAAAGCAAATTCATTGTGTTTTTGCAGTAAAAAAAATTGTAATAGGCAATCTTTCTTATTAAGAATAAAAATAATGAGGAAATGTGCATGTAGTGGGTTGGAATGAATTGCTGAGGGAAGGTAGTCAATGTAATTTTTATGCAGTTAATATTTATCAGTGTATTTTTTCCCCAGTGTAACACTGTTTGAATCATTGTTTTTATATGTAACTCTCAATGGCATTTGGGATTCAGTGTACAAAAATATGCTAAAGAAGAAAGTGTTATTTGTATATTGATGTAAAAAGCAAAAGTAAGAAATATTCTGAGTTTTTAAATTCACTTACATATTTATTAAACGTAATTTTATTTTGCCAAAACTTAGATCCTATTTTCACTAATAAAATAGCACCATGTCTCCTGAAAACAACTATTGAAAAACCTGGTTAGAGTCACCTGGGTGGCTCAGTTGGTTAAGTGTCTGACTCTTAATTTCAACTCAGGTCATCATCTCAGGGTCCTGGGATCCAGCCCCTTCTCCAGTCCCACATCCAGCTCTGTGTCCACCAGCGAGACTGCTTAAGGATTCTCTCTCTCCTTCTGCTCCTCTCCTTGTACTCATTTATGCTCTTTCTTTCTCTTAAATAAATAAATCTTAAAAAAAAAAAAAACTGGTCATAAGCACATATAACAACTATAAAGCAAGTAATTGAAAATTAAGAAACTATTTGAATTGAACATTAAGAAACTATTTAGCTATCGAATACGTAACTGTTGTGGCTATAGAGAAGAAAATTTCTCCAAATTAGACTCCTAGAAATATATACAATGAGAAGAATTCATATTGTAAAACTTAAAGGACATTTCTTCTAAGAGATCTAAAATCCCAGAAGGAAGTATGCCTTCATATTCCTAATAGATACTAAGGACACACTTTTGGTTCTAAGATAATTTTAAAAGTTCACAGTATTTTACAGATTCCAATTTTTAAGAGACTAGTTTAACGTACAATGGTAGGTGCATCCTTTACTTTTAGCTCAATAGTTACTAATAAATTGCTATGTTTACTTTAGCTCTCATGTTCATTTTATTACTCTCATGTATACATATTCATCCTCTTTCTTATTGAACCACTTCAAAGCAAGTTGCAGACATCAGGATCCTTCACCCTTAGGTATTTCAGTGTATTATCTCCTAAGAACAAAAATATTCTCTTACATGACCACAATACAAATATTACATTCACTAAGCCAATTCAAAAAGTCCTACCAGTTGTCCAAATAAAATCCTTAATGGCTTTAAAAAAATTGAAATGCAATCAAAAGCATTAATTCAATTTATTCTCATTTTCTTCTAACAGGACTTCTACATTGGTAGGTGTGTTCTTTTCAGCACATCACATGAGAAGGCATATGATTTTTCCTAGCAATATTATTTTGATCACTTAATTAAAGTGGAATCTGATATGGATGTGTCTTTTATATTTATATACTTTTTTTTCCATTTTAATGGTAGCTTTTTTCCATTTGCAGTTAAAAAAAATGATCTGTGATACTTTGGAGTATATAAATATCCTATTTGCCAACAAACTTTTACTAATGTAAAGGCGTTTGATGATTTAAGAGCTAATTATGCAAGTGTTCCCAAGTCCATATTCCCTGACATTGTTGTGGTAGCTGGAAATTGGCCACAGTGGGACTACTTACTCTGTGGAAGTCAGAAAATGTTACAGTTCAAAGCTCCTCTCGTCCCTGGAAATCCACCTGTTAAGTGCTTATTTGTCCACCATTTTTTGTGGCCAAACGGGCTTTCTCATACCCCTTAACTTCCACCCAACCTAAAGTTTGGGACCTACCTGTGGGGAGAATGGGATCAGCAGCCATCTGAGAAGAGGCTGATGATGTGAGCTGCACATTGGTGAGAACAGAGAGCCTATGAGAGGAAGGGTTCCCTCTACAAGTGACATATTACCCTCCGACATAGAAAAATGTGGATAACTGTCTGTCAGTCTCTCACCATTTTAGCAACTACATACATCATTCTTATTCCTGCAGGGAGAAGCTGTTGAAAACCAGAGAGGGTGATTAGTGGTTCCTACCAATTATCTTCAAGAGAATAGAAGTTTGTATCTTACTGGCTGGGGGGACCACAGAGAGAATGAGTGTGCAGCCCTCCCCCGCTCCTTTTGTGTTTTTCTTTCGTCACATTTTTTTTCTTTTCCAATATAACAAGATGACAGACTTGAGGTTCAGAAGAAATTAAGTGGCTGTTTTGAAAGCCCATCAAATTCAGGGCCAATCTAGGGCTAGACTTTTGAACTCCTGCATTCTAGTATGTCAGGCTGAACCTCTCCTGTTACCGAGCATGTATGCTTCTGAGCTGACATGTTACTTGCCCAAGAACAGGTAGCAGGCAGGTGACAGAGCCAGAATTATAAACACAGGTCTTCTGACTTCCAGCTCAAGCAATCTTTCTGGTGACCCAAAGTATCACTGCTCTACATGTGTAATTTTTGTGCTCTTGGCTTCTGAGTGGGCTCTGGGAATTCCAGTCCAGCATCCATGAAGGAAAATCAAATGATAATAACTTTGCCTTGCATTCTTGTAAAAACCAAAAGACATCAGAGTGAAAAAACAAAACCAAACAAAAGCCTCGGCATGACATCCAGACCCATTAAGTAGGAATATCTGAAAGGGAGAGCCCATCACGGATTTATTTTTCTATTTTAATGTACTTAATTCATGATTTCATTTTTTTTTCATGATTTCATTTTAAAGGAGTAAAACTTACATTTTTGATGTAGAGTTCTGTGGTTTTGACAAATTCATCTAATCAGGAAACTACTGCCACAGATACTCACGATATAACTTTTGAGTCAGCCTCTATCCCAAATCTCAGCCTCTGGCAACTAAATATTTGTTTCCTGTAACTAGTTTGCCTTTCACGGATATAACAGGAAAGGAATCATGCAGTACCTAACCTTTCATGTCTAGCTTCTTTTACTTACAACAATGCATACATATTGTGTGTCTCAGTGATTTCCTTTTACTGCTCAATATATATGAATGAACTACATTTTGTTTATCCATTTATTGTTCAAAGATACGCTGGGTTGTTTTCAGTTGGGATAATTATGAATAAAGCCATGATAAGCATTCATACACAAGTTATTCCTTTCAGATAAATACATAGAGTGGGAAGGCTAGATATGAGAAGTAAAGGCTTAGCATTATAAGACCATAGTAAATTGTTTTACAAAATGTCTGTAGCATTTTGCATTTGCATCAGTATGATGAGAGATTCTTCCCTAACATTTTATATTATCAAGTTTTTTCCTTAAATGTATCCATTTTAATAAGTTGCTTTTGCTTAGTGCCTAATGATGATGAGCTTCTTTTCATGTGCTTCCCACCCATATGTTTTCTTTGATGAAGTATCTGTTCAAGTCTTTTTGGATTTTTATTTTATTTTATTTTATTTTAATTTTCTTGTTATTGAATTGAAAGGTTTGTGTATATTCTGGGTAAAAGCCCTTTATCATATATGTGTTTGGCAAATATTTTCTCATGTTTTATAGCCTTCCCTTTTCATTTGTAACCCTGTTTTTAATGGGTACTTTTTAAATTTCAGTGGAATCCAATTTATACATTCCTTTTCTTGTATGGATTATGATCTGGGAATTATATCTAAGAAATATTTGCCTAATCCAAAGTCACAAATATTTTATCTTATGCTATTCCAGACATTTAAATTTTTAGGTTTTAGGATTTGGTCTATAATCAATGTTGTGTTAATTTTTGTATAAGGTGAGAAGTATGGATTGACTTTTTGCTTATCCTTCTTTCTTTCCTTCCTTCCTTCCTCACAGAGCTGTCCAATTGTTCCAGTGAAATTTTGTTGAATTTTCTCCATTGAATGTCATTTTTTATTAAAAATCCAGTAGCCATGAATGTATGGGTCTATGACTGGAATCTCTTCTGCTCCATTTCAGTATGTACCTAGACTTCTGCAAATATCACACTGTCGTAATTGCTATGTAGATTTATATTAGATTTATAATAAGTCTTTCAATAGGGTGGTTAAGTCTTCCAAAATAATTCTTTATTTTTAAAGTTATTTTAAATACACTAGGATCTTTACTTTCCCAAACAAATCTTATAATCATTTTATGACAAAAAAAGGCTTCCTAGATAATGATTAGGATTGTATTGAATCCATAGATCGGTTTGAGAGATGTGTTCTTAATTATTTGTGTCAGCTTGGCTGAGCCATGATGTCTAGATGTTTTGTCAAACATTATTTTGGATGTTTTTGTGAGGCTGTTTTTGGATGAGATTAACATGTAAATTAGCAGTCTTTGAGTAAAGCAAATGGCTCTCCATAATGTGGGTGGGCCTCATCTGATTAAAATAAAAACTTGACTAAAATAAAAGCATGAATTTCCCCTAAACAAGAAGGATTTCTGACAGTCAGTCTTTGGTCTGGAATGCAACGCTGGACTTTCCCTGGGTCTCCAGAATACCTACCTACCTTGTAGATTTTGGATTTGCCAGCCTCCATAATTGCATGCATCAACTTCTTTACTTTTTTGTTTGTTTGTTTGTTTTTAAGATTTTATTTATTTATTAGAGAAAGAGTGTGCATGAGCAAGGGAAGGGCAGAGGGAGGGGAGAGAGAGAATCTCTGGCAGACTCCTTACTAAGCACAGGGCCCAATGCAGGGCTCAATTCCATAATCCTGAGATTATGGCCTAAGCCCAGATCATGAGCCTACTCTCAACCAATTGAGCCACCCAGGTCCCTCTACATGAGTCAACTTCTTAAATCTCAATCTCTCTCTCTCTCTCATTCTTTCTACACACACACACACACACACACACACACACACACACATCATTGCTTCCATCTCTCTGAAGAACCCTAATATAAGAAATTAACATCTTAAAAATATAATGTTTTTCAAACCATGAATATAATAATTCTCTCAATTTGTCCTTGATATCCTTACCCTCACTTTGTTGTTTCCAGTATTCATATCTGGCATATATTTTGTTAGATTCATATTCATATTGTGTATTTCTCCTTTGAATTCTTTTGGATTCATATATTTTGAAACTCTGTTGTTAGGTACACACCTATTCAGGATTGTTGTGTTTTTTGCTGTATTCAACCCTTTACCATTATGCAAAGTATTTCTTTCTTGCTGGTAATATTCCTTGTTCTGAAGTCTCCTTTATCTGATAGTAATTTAGCCATTCCAACTTTCTTTTGATTATTGTTTTCATGTATATTCACTTTATTATTTTAATTTTTCCTTGTCTATTGAAAGTAGATTTATATAGACAGATAGATACTATTTCTAATTGAATCTGACAACCTATTTTATTGTTGTATTTAAAACACTTGATTTAATTTAATTCTTGATATGGTTTAAAATTTTACTTTCTGCTATTGTTCTTTCCAATTTTAATAGTTCTGTTTTCCTTTTTCTGACTTCTTTTTGAAATTTTGAGTGTTTGGGGACACCTGATGGCTCAGTTGGTTAAGCATCTGGCTCTTGATTTTGTCTTAGCTCTTGATCTCAGGGTCGTGAGATGGGCCCCAAGTCAGGCTCCCAACTCAGCGTAAAGCCTGCTTGAGATTCTCTCTCCCTCTCCCTCTGTACCTTCCCCTACTCATGCTCTCTTTTTCTCTCTCTAAATAAATAAACAAATATAACCTTTAATAAAATAAAAGAAAGAAATTTTGAGTATTTTAGTATATTTTAATTTATTTATTGGTTTTTGGCTCTATCTATTTTGTCATTTGATTGATAAATTACAATATATATATATTTAAACTTCCTCAGTCTATTTAGTAAGTTAATATTTTATCAATTTTATAAAAAAATAGATGTCTTATAATCTGTAGGTCTCTTAACATCCCCCCATATTATAGTTATCATATATATTCCATATACATACCTTAAAAATGTGACCAGAAAGCATTACAACTTATACATTCTGATCTCATACATATTTTAAAGAATGTAAGAGGAGAAAATAGACTTTTATATTTTTTTAAATATTTAACATTTCTAATGCTTGCCTTTCATTCTTGGTGTTCTATGTTTCCCTCTTGTATCATTTAGTTTCAGCCTGAAGAATTTCCTTTAATATTTTTTTCACAGGAGGTCTACTGGCTGAAAGTTCTCTTAATTTTCTGTCATCTGAGGATAACTTTATTTTCTCCTTCATTCTCAAAAGGTATTTTCTTTCAGTCTAGAAATCTGGGTTGATATTTTTTTCAGCACTTTAAAGTTATTATTACTTCACTTCTAGGTTCTTGGTAAGAAAACCCGTAGTTTTCAAGTTGTCTTCCCCTATATATAATGTATCACTTTTATCTGAGTGCTTGCAAGATATTTTTCTTTGTCTTTGTTTTTAAACTATCAGAGCAAAATTATGTTTTTATCCTGTGTTGTATGTGTTGAGCTTCTTGAATCTTTAAACGTAGATTCTTCTCTATGTTTGAACTGTTTTCAAACACTGTTTATTCATTCACTTTTATGTACACTGATTTCTCTCTTCATTCAGGGACATTAATGACATTATATTATAGTTCCTTGGCTTTCTTTATTTAGATAAAGATTAGATAATTTCTACTGACCTACTTTCAATTTCACATACCTTTTTTTTTTTTTTGTCTTTCCATTCAGTTATTTAAACCCATTCTATTGTTTGTTTGTTTGTTTGTTTTGTTACTAAAAAAATGTACTTTTCAGTGCAAAAATTTCTGATTGATTCTTTTAAAAATTATTTTATTTCTTTCAGGAACTTCTATTATTTCCAATTATTTCAAATGTATTTTCTTTTACTTCATGAAGCATAGTTTTCATAGTTGCTTTAAAGCTTTTGTCTAATTGTGATGGGCTGAGTTGTGTTCCTCCAAAATTCATATGTCAAAACCATAACTCTCAATGTGACTTTAGGGAGGTAATTAGGTTAAACAAGGTCTGATAGGACTGGTGTCCTGGTAATTAATAGGAAAAGACACCAGAGATTTCTGTTTCTCTGCATATATGCAGCTGTATGGTTAAAGACAGACATTTACAAGCCAGGAAGAGATGCCTAGACACCAACTTCAGTAGCTCCTTGATTTTGGACTAGGAGGCTCTGGAACTGTGAGAAAATAAACTTATTGTTTAAGCTACCCATGCTGTTATGACAATTCAAGCAGACTAGTATACTGATAATTCCACATTTGCATTACTTCAGGGTTAGTATCCATTGATTAAACTTTTCCCCAAGAATTAGTAAAACATCTTTGGTTCTTTTTGTGTCAAAAATTTTATAATGTATTCTGGACACTTTGAATTTATGTTGTGTAGGCTCTGAAGCCTTTTACACTGGTCTGGAGACTTTCATCATTCAATAGCATCTTAAGAATTTCAGTGTTGGGGCACCTGGGTGGCTTAGTGGGTTAAAGCTTCCTCCTTTGGCTCACGTCATGATCCCAGGGTCCTGAGATCAAACCCCACATCAGGATTTCTGCTCAGCAGGAAGCCTGCTTCCTCCACTCTTTCTCTCTGCCTGCTTCTCTGCTTACTTGTGATCTCTGTCTGTAAAATACATAAAAGCTTAAAAAAAAAAAAAAAGAATTTCAGTGTTGAATATACTTAGGCTTGGTGATTATATTAGAAAGGGGTATCCAAGAAAATTATCTTGAAGTTGAATTCACATGATAGGAACAAAACTTTGACCCATATTGTACAATTTTGCTTAATGTAGTTAAATGAAGTTGATAGACTCTTCCTCTATCCAAATTACCTTTCCTTCCATTACTGGCATCTGGTAGATTGGGACCAAAGGAAGTTTCAGTAACATGAGGTAAATACATTTCACAATGCTTTTACAAGATCAGTTGGTTTGTTTTGTTTTGCTTTTAAAGATTTTATTTATTTATTTGACACAGAGAGAGATACTGAGAGAAGTAACACAAGCAGGAGGAGCGGGAGAGACAGGCTTCCCACCGAGCAGGGAGTACAACACAGGGCTCAATCTCCAGACCCTGGGATCATGACCAGAGCCAGACACTTAAGTGACTGAGTCACCCACGTGGCCCAAGATCGGTTGTTTTAACTAATTTTTTTTTTTTTTATATAAGTATACTCCCTAAGACATAGAGTGATATATTCATATATAATTTAAAAATAAATTCCTTCTGTGGTAAATAACACAAATGAATTTCTCAAAAGTACGTTAAATTCTGTCATTTGTAGCAGCAAAATATTTGTGATATAAAATATGATATTTTTTGATTTATGTAATAGAAAATACTTTAAAATCTGATAGGCTTTGAAATCTCAGCATTAGCTGCAGAGTTATAAGAGTAAAGTCCAGCCAACTGCAACAAAGTCCTACTTGTTGCTAATATAAATTAACGAATAGGACAAGAACAAGTATTTTAATGCTTACACAAATTCCCTACCATTCCAAATTACACTAGTTTAACAGAATATCCTATTGCGGTGATTTAAAGGCCAAGTTGCCTATAGTCTGCAGGACTTCTGCTACTAAAGACGAAGGCAGAGAAAAGCCTATTTGTACTTCAACCAAGTGGCTTAGAAATGACTAGATTGTGTGTGTGTGTGTGTGTGTGTGTATATGCGCGCGCGCGCATGCGCCTGTACACATACACACACCCGTGTAGAACAAAATAGGCAATCTAATTCCATAGAATTCAATAAGCCTTTGGAATGCAAATTTTAACTGTCAAATCTTAATTAAAATGTACCAGTCAGCACTATTTAAAAATTGGAAGAGAACTAAGTGGTGGGTTGTTAGAAAATGTGCAACTTGCCTTCTAAATAGAGTAGGTAGGCTGACAGGTATATAATTAACATCACATCAAGTGAAGGACAGGAAGCCTACTGTAGTTCCTTGAAGGGAGGAGCTTCAGCAATTTCCAAGGCAGGGAAAAAGGTTCTTCAATCAGAGTTAATTTGTAATTTCTTTTATTTCTACAGAGAATCTACTTTTTTAAATTGAACTTCCCTGAACCTTAGAAAGCAGTGACATTTGCAGAGTTGAGGTTTTATTCTAAGAGGTTAATATTAACATAAATGTTTAGGCACCTTATGTCAGCTAGAACACTTTCTCAGTCTTACTGGACTTCTGGTATCTTTGGGTCATAGCCCTCTTCATCTTAACTTTTTTGTTGTTGTTGCTCTATATTATTTCACTCCTACATAAGAAGGTAAACTAGGCAGCTTCCATTTGGAAGAAAGAGAGGTTTCAGTCCCTAATGTTATTTCTATAGAGAGAATTAAAATCAAGATCTAAACCACATCTTTGGCAATGATATTTTACCAGGAAAGTGTAACTTTCTTAGGCTGAAACTAGTTTGGAGTGGATGGTAAAAAAGAAATTAACTTGTTTTTGATTTCCCTTAGAATTGTTCACTAGTATGAATCTTTCTAAAGAGAATATTCATGAGAAACAATTTCATCAGGATACGATAATTAGTCAACCCACCATAGGAAGCAAGATTAAAATTACTTCAAAAAGTAGTCCTGCAACAGGTAGGTTTGGGTAGGGACTCCTTAGAAAAAGTCTGGAAGAACTAGGTCACTTCGGAAAGTGAGTAGGTTTAGATTCTAGGTATGGGATCTTGACAGGTGAGATTTGGAATAAGTAGGGACTGTACCAGCACAGAGGAAGAAGGTGGATATAGCACTAATCACACTGATTTCTATAGGACATGCTGGGAGTTCAGGGTTCGTACAGGGTAGAAAGATCTATGAACATCTGTTTTAGAATAGTGCTTTCGCTTTCTGACTTTATTGCCTCTATTTCCAGCACATACAGAGAATTTTGAGAACTAACAACTTAGATATACAAAATTTTAGTTTCTAACTGCAAATTTGGAGCCAAAGAAGGCAAACCTTTTCTGTTCTCTATGGTACATGCTGTCAACTTGGTACATTCTAGTGATGGCACCGATTCAGTTATTCACCAACGTGGAGTCACTCACAATAGTGCTGATCCTTATTGCACTAGGGATTTGAAATATAAATGCAAAACAAAACAAAACATAAACAATAACAAGCTCACAACTGGGTCACTTTATCTTTCCATTCCTCTTGCATTTTAAAAATTAAAGCTCTAATGTAGAGTAAATAATAAATGGCTCTTGTTATTGTAAGCTCTTGCTATGGACAATGCGAGAGGAAAAAAATCACAGTGTGCAACCTCCAGCTGCTTATTCCTACACACTTCATTAATTACTCAGAATTCAGACAAGCAGGATATTTAATTAGTTTCTCAAATGCAAAAAAAAAAAAAAAATTAGCCACCACCATGCAAATACACATCATAGTTGTAGCAGAAACATTTTTTGACAGGAACCCTATAGACAGTAAAATGTCAAGTAAAGCAAACCTTTGACAAATTAAAACCAGTGTCTATAATTGCCAATGTAACCTAAAATTGAGGAACGTATCTACAACAAAGAGACATGTATAGTAAAATATCATTTGATTTTGGGGCTCCATCAGACTTGCTCAGGGTGTCTGAGAGAAGCTACTATCACTTCATTTATATCTGGATGATTGTCAGTCTGTCTTTGGGATAACCATGGATTCCTCATTTTCCTTTCATACAGCAGAGATTTTCAATGAAAGGTGGATTAAGTAGCTCATTCGGTCAGCCTTTTAAAAAATTCCATGACCTCTGAATTTCAGGATCTTAATCATGCTCTTGATGGCAAGTACTGTGATGGAGAAGGGGTGTTCTCAAACATTTGTGTTGAGAAAATGTTCAGGGTAAATTTGATCTATGTCATTCCTCCAGTTGTAAATAGTTCTCTAGAGTTTCTTGAAGTGGGCAGGGAAGTGCAATGTAGACCATTCAGTCCTTCATTCATGAAACCAATCAGCCAATCATTGATTCATGAAACAAATATTTACTGAATGTTTATGTGTGTCAGGCACTGTGCTTGGCTTTGGTGAAAATGATGATAGAGAAAAGATGACCCTTGTCACTGGAGATCTTAGAATTTTTTGAGAGGAGGAAGAAATTGAGATATGAGAGATAGATTTCTAGGCAATTAACAATGTATTATGAGGAGGCAGTGGTACAGGATATTCTGAATATAAGGGAAGATGCTTGGCCCAGACTTGGGGTATGTGTGTGTGTGTGTGTGTGTGTGTGTGTGTTATGAGGCTGGGTGTTGCTATGTAGGGTTTTCAAAGATTAATTTAGGGCCTAAGGAAAAAGTAATAAATAACCATTGCAGATGGAGAGGGAGTGGCGTGGTCTAGGCTGTGAAAAGAGTATTTTGAATAGCCTGAATGTAAAAGAAAAGTTGACATGGGGTGCCTGGGTGGCTCAGTTGATTAGGACCTCTGCCTTTGACTCAGGTAATGATCCCAGGGTCCTGGATCAAGCCCCAAATCAGGCTCCCTGCTTAGTCGGGAGCCTGCTTCTCCCTCTCCCTTTGCCCCTCCTTCAGCTCATGCTTTCTCTCTCTCCCTCTCTCTAGTAAATAAATAAAATCTTTTAAAAAGATTAAAAGAAAGAAAAGATGACATGTTTATACCACTTTATAGTCAGTAAAATCAAATTCTAAATATCAATACAATTCTTTATAATTATCACAATTATAATTATCACAATTCTTTATAATTCTCAATACAAATATATATTGAATAAAACTGAGACAAGTTAACATTGAAAATGATAACCAAAGAAGTCCCATATCCTTCTTAAACATCTTGAAAAATGCTGATATCTTTATAGAATATCTCCTGTGGCCACTAAGTAGGGCATATGTAAACTATTTTACACGTTCAAACTTCCTAGAATTCCTCTTGACTTATTCCTTTGCCCCTAATCCACCTTCCCTTTCTTTCCTTTAAAAATTTTCACCTGTTTCTCTAGTCCACTAATCTAAATAGCTTTAGCCTTTCTAGACTTCTGTGAATTCCTTGGACTTAGATCAGTGAGCAAGTACTCCAAGCACAGACTTCTGAAATACTAATTAAAAAAAAAAAAAAAAGATCCCAAGAGACAGAAAGGAAGACACAGGGAAAGGAAGTGACAGTAATGAGAATGTCTGAGTGGAAAGCTTTGGTGGAAAGATCATAGTCTTTGGAATCATGTACATGTAAATTTGGTTTAAGGCTCTGTAACTCATACCCATTGTTAAATCATGTAACCTCTCACAGACTTGGTTTTTCATCTGACCATGGCACAAATAATACGTTCCAATGTGTTTTCTTAAGGTTAAATAAAATGTGGTGGGTTGCAAGATATATTTAATTATTTGTATATATCTGTTGCTTGTTAATAATTTAAGTCCAAGAAGATTGAAATTATTTTTTGATAACTGTTATATACACAAAGATAAGAATAGTACCTTCTTTGATAAATAGGATGGATAAATAAACAAATAAAGTAATGAATACACATTAGTTCCCTAAATTCTCATCATGGAACAAGGGGAAAAAAAAGAAAGAAAGTGAAAAGGTGGCTGAGTTTACCACCATATCACAAAAGTGAAATAGAGCTCTGCTATGGCTTTCCTTCTAAAGTGCTATGTTTTTGAAATCTATTATTTTTAATTTTATTATTGAATATACACATTGGTGATCTATTAAGAGATAGTACTTGAAGATACAGGCCATTTATACTTTAGTGTAATATTCATTTTATTTTATTTATTTTTTTAAGATTTTATTTATTTATTTGGCAGAGATCACAAGTAGGCAGAGAGGCAGGCAGAGAGAGAGGAGGAAGCAGGCTCCCTGCTGAGCAGAGAGCTCGATGTGGGGCTCGATCTCAGGACCCTGAGATCATGACCTGAGCCAAAGGCAGGGGCTTAACCCACTGAGCCACCCAGGCACCTGTAATAATCATTTTAGATCAAGTTTTTAATTTGGGTTAGGTGAGAAGGTTACATGAAAAAAAGTAGTATCTTTGAATGGAGGGAAAATGGCAGAAAGTAGATAAACTAGATGCTTAAAATAATTCCTTCCTTCAGGATTTCCTACAGAGTCCTGAAGATGCTTCAGTAGAAAGCCAGACCTAGTGGGAAGAAAAAAAAAATGAAGAAAAAGTACAAAATAGCTCACATTGCTTTTGTCTAAAATTTTATGAAATTTAGAGAATTAATTGTAATTTTCCCTCAGTATTTCATTCCTACTGGTTTCAAAATGCTAATCTACTTATGTGCCATTGGGCATATATGAATTCATATTCCTCTAAAGTAGGCATAGTTATTCCTATTTTAAAGATTGGATGAATAGGACTTTGGAAGGTAAGGTGCCATGCCTAAAGTCACCCAGGGAGTCTGATGAGAGCCGTGTATTCAAACTCGGACCTCCCAATGGCATAGTCTTTTTTTTCTGCTATTAGAAGTTTGTTTCAGTATCTGAGTATCAAAAATAGGTAGTTGTTGGTGATACCAAAGACATAATTCAGTGTCGTTCTAGCTTTGGGGAGATGAAGGTACAGTAATTCTCAAATACTGCTTTAATAGAGGAGTCTTTGTAAGCTCTGACAGTAATTACATAAGAGTAACTTGTTGATTTAGTCCTGAATTTTGGGATCAAGTTTGAAAATTAGAGAAGCTAAGGGTATGGGAAGTTTTTATAAGCTCTTGCGGAAAGTGAAATTCCATTTAAAAAGGACTTTTCTTGTTTAATTAGTCTTGGGCTTTTTTTTTTTCCTTCCCCAAAGAAGTTCAGGCAAGACAAAAGAGAGTTCTCATGGACTTGGAATGTGTATGGATGTGTGTATGTCTGTGACAGAAGCTATATTTAAAATTCATATCCTATCTGAAAAAAGAAATTTGTGTTTGGCTCTTATTATTCAGCAATATTTTAATTGACTCATAAATAGTAAAATAACTATGTAATTGCTTTACCTTAAAGTACAACATAGACAGAGTGTCTATAAAGTCATCAAACCAATACATACTCACAAGAAAAACAATGGGGGCATCTGGGTTGCTCAGTGGGTTAAAGCCTCGGCCTTTGGCTCAGGTCATTGTCTCAGGGTCCTGGGATAGAGCCCCACATGGGGCTCTCTGCTCAGCAGGGAGCCTGCTTCCCTCTCTCTTTCTGCCTGCCTCTCTGCCTACTTGTGATCTCTGTCTGTCAAATAAACAAATAAAAATCTTTAAAGAAAAACAATGGAATAAGAGATATGTATTTTTAGGATATTCAATTTTTCCTATATCAATTAGAGAACTTTTAAAATTAATAAAACTTACTTTTAATACAAATTGTGTAATTGTGTAAGTCAATCAGAGAAAGACAGTTATTACATGATCTCACTCATATGTGGAATTTAAGAAAGAAAACAGAGGATCATAGGGGAAGAGAGGAAAAAATAAAACAAGATGTAACCAGAAAGGAGACATAGGAAACTCTTAATCATAGGAAACAAATTGAAGCTTGCTGGAGGGGAGGGAGGTGCAGGGATGGTGTAATTGGATGATGGACATTAAGGAAGGCAGGTGATGGAATGAACACTGGGGTGCTCGCTTCGGCAGCACATATACTAAAATTGGAATGAACACTGGGTATTATATTAGACTGATGAACCACTGAGTTCTACCTCTGAAAGCAATAATATATTTTATGTTAATTAATTGAATTTAAATTTTAAAACATTAAATATGTAAATATGAAACAATGAGGGGCACCTGAGTGGCTCAGTAGGTAAAGCATCTGTCTTCAGCTCAGGTTATGATCTCTGGGTATCCTGGGATCAGGCCCCATGTCTGGCTCCCTGCTCAGAGGAGGTGAGGGAGTAGGGGGGTCTGCTTCTCCCTGTACCTCTCCCCCCTGCTCATTTTTTCTCTCTCTCTCTCTCTCAAATAAAATCTTAAACAAACAAACAAACAAACAAAATGGAAGATTTTTTCCCCCTCCTTATTTCTTGAACTAAGTGAGCTGGAAACATGCTGGCCTGAAAAAAAAAGAAAAAATAAAGAAAAGAGACTAACTCTAAGAGGAAATTTTAATGAATTATTTAAGGACACATAGATTCAGTTACATGTGAAAGTCTCTATAGGAATTAAAGAGCCCTTGGATCACATGTGCTAAGTTGCCTCTCATGGGTAAAAAAATTAATGTATTTACAGAGTCAGTATGCTTTCATGCTCACTCATTAAAGCAGCAATTAGTTTATGATAGGCCTATACTTACGAGTAACGAGAAAATCAGGTAATGATGTGGCTAAATCTCTTAAATGAGTGTTCTGGATATTTTTGGCTTCTGGATCATTTATTGCTCTTTTACCAGAGTCCTCTGAAGTAGGCTCCTCATCATTGAATTATGGTGACAGGCTCCCAGCATCTGACATGGTGCTTGTCATACAGATATTTATAGATGTGCAGCCATTCCAGTCACCTCTAGTTCCTGAAATTGAAAACCTGGAATTGCTTTATCTTGGTTCCTTTTCTACCTTCTTTGCTCTTCGAGAGTATCTTATCTCATTGTCCCCCAAAGTAATATTCTGTTCTAACTCCTTTGAAGGTTTCAGCCATTCCATGGTATCAGCAGAATGGATGGTTCACTGTGATATTTAAGCTTCTGTACGTCTCACTTTCGTGGGTCACTTTCAAGATCCCAAACAGAATTTTGTATATGCAGTATTCTTTTACTTTTCTCAGAGATGCCTCTCCCTAAATTGATAAGTTTCAGGTCCCACAACACCTGGATCTCTTCATTATTATATAATCTATATTTTCAACATCTTCTCTGAGTTCTGTACGCTGCTAGAGTTCACTAACTTCTCGTATTTAGTATGATTAAAACCAGCTGTTCTTCCTTTAAACTGCACCCCACCCCCCACCCCCGCACCCCCAGCAACTTACCTGTTTCTATGAAGGGGGCTACAGAGGTCTCAGTCATCCTGAGTGAAAAATGGAGAATAGACGTGAAATACTCCCTCATCCTCCTCCCATATTTGCAGTTAATAAGACCTATCAATCTTCATTTAGTTGTGACCTTGCCATTTCTATTAATACCATCCCAGTTCAGGTTCTTGTTACCACTTCTCACCTTCTCCGCTGCTAACACTCTCTCTATTTTAAACGTTGTTATAGCAGGAGATCTCCTGGTTTCTGCTTGAGCCCTGCCCCTGGTCCTGCCTGAGAGGCTATTTTCACAATATCTGTCATAGTTATTTTCCGAAAACATAACAGTTTCTTTAAAATATAATTATTTTCTTCAAACATAATTATTTCTTTAAAATATATTTATTCACTTAAAACATAAATATGATTATATCGCTCTTCTGCTGAAACTTTCCAATAGCTCCCATTTCCCTCAGAGCAAAAGATAGTCTTACAAGGTGCCCTAAAAGCCTATTCAGTCTGACCAACTCCCCTCTAATAGCTCACCTTCTCCTTCTCTTAAATCACCCTATTCCAGCTGTGCTGGCTTCCTGTTTCTTCCTTGAATATTCGGGTACTCTTCTACAGAAGGTTCTATACTCAGATTGTTCCTCTTCCTGGAACATGTTTCCCAGATATCCATATTACCTTCTCAAAGTTTTCCTCAAATGTTCTCTTCTCAATGAAGCCTACTGTGACTTATTTAAACTTATAACTCCCCCATTTCCCATCTCATATGTCTGATATTCTTTCCCTGTTTATTTTTCCCCAAATCATATAACACCTCTTCACTCACTGTGTAATTTGCTTACTTATTTTTGTTTTGTTTATTATCTTCCCCCACTGCTGGAATGTAAGCTTGATGAAGTCAGGAATTTTGTTCTGTTTTTTAACTTCTGTGTTCTGATCACCTTGAACAGTTCCTGGCAGATAGTAAAGGGTGGGTAAATGTTTTGTTGTTGTTGTTGTTGGTTTTGTTGTTGTTGTGTGTGTGTGTGTGTGTGTGTGTGTGTGTTTATTAATTACTAGTGTCCTGGACTTCTGCAAAAATTATTTAACTAATTCCCTGCCTCATGTCTCTTACTATTCTCTTCCAGACTCTACTCTGTGGTAAATTAATTGTTCTTTAGCTCAATTCTATTCATATAGTTTTGCTTAACTCCTTCAAAATGTTCAAATTTCTTATCATAAAAATTCCAGCTTCTTGACATACTAGTAAACATCCTCAAACATGGCTCTCCGGCTTTCTTTTTAGATTTCATTATCGTGATTCATCTACAATAACTTCTAACTGACTTTTCAACCCCAAATATTCCTATTTCCTGGCATTTTTGTTTTGCTTATTTTCATCCCTCATTTGCAGGTCCCTAACGTATGCCTGACCATGGAAATGTTATTTGTACTTCAAGGAGACCTAGTCTAAAAAACAAATACAAACCCTTACATCAGCTCAACTATCAGTGTTCTTTCAAGTATGAGGATATATATATATATATATATATATATATATATAACAATTTTCTTAAGTAGCCAGTTATTTGGTAAACTTCTTCATGTCATATTGGCTTTTATTTTTCCTTCTTATTTTAATTTTTCAACTCTTAAGACCTGAATGATGAATGACCAGACAAATACTCCTACTCCCATCAGCATGCCATCAGTTTCAAGCTCTGAGAAAAATTAAGTGGAAATATTAAGACATTTATACATGAAATAGCTATTGTTAACTATACTGATATTTCTTCAAAAATTGTGAAGCACATAGAAAAATCCAGTTACATTCAAATAAGCTGTGGATGTCCAGTACATATACTAGTAGTATAAAAAGACACTGCACTAGTGCTATTGGGAAATGTAAAACATTCACTTGGATAGTCTTTAATTTATTTAAAAGTTCACATTTTCAACTTTCAGAGATGATGGAATACTCAACTTCTTTTTGTCTCTTTTTAAAAGATTTAATTAATTCTTTGAGAGAGCACAAGCTGGGGGAAGGGTGAGGGAGAGGGAGAACTAGACTCCTCACTGAGCAGGGAGCCCGAGGATGTGGAGTTCAGTCCCAGGATCCTGGTACTATGACCTGAGCTGAAGGCAGATGCTTAAGTGACTGAACCCCCAAGGGCCTCAACTTCTTTCTGTCTTAATCAAAATTACTAAATATATGCTAAGTAAGAGTTTGTAAAAGCTATTTACCAATAGTTATGTTTTCCTTAAAGCAGGTATTTTAGAGAGTTGTATAAAATGATTCTAAAGAAATATTTTATTAGTAATAATTAACAAGGAATTGAAGGAATTTTTAGTTTGTTTCAGTGTTTTCATAAAACTAACAAAGCTTTGAAATATTTTCTTAGACTGGTTTGGATCTCAGATTTTCCATAACATATATAATAGTAAAGTTTAAATGAGCAAAACAAATGGGGAAACCAAGCCAGAAACAAAAACAAAACCAAAAACCAAAACAAAATTCCAGCTATTGAAGTAAAAGTGCTTTTTGTGGTGAACTGATTTTTTTAATCAGGTTTGCATGGAATAGTTCAAATTGACTTTTGATTTGTTGTATAAAAATACGGACTGCTATGTAATAAGAAACTTGAAAAAGTAAAGGTTGATTTAATGTTCTAAGCTTTAATGGTCAAATCAGACTAATTTCACAACTGATTCCATCAATTATGCAAAAATTCCCTCAACAAAAGACATGAGTGGGGGTGGGGGGGGAGACAAAAAAAGCAACCAGAAACCATTTGATCCCATGGCTACATTAAAGTTTGAACTCAGAAAATATTAATATCTGCATAGTCTAACTCACAATCACTTGGAGGCAAGAAAAGTGGGCTGACATTTGTTAAACTACTTAGAAGAATATTTGAAATATCATTAAGAACTGGAATAATGCCAGGCAATTGAGGGAAAGCAGACAGGGTGCAGAACTTCAAACAGAAGAGAGTAATCAGAGAGATGTGATATGGGTGATGGTAGTCCTTATTTTTTTCTTTAAGTCCCAGATATTGAAAGGAAATCTATAAAGAGCCAGAGAACACAGACTCAGTAATATGGCTATATGGACTTATAAAAAATAAGGGATGCCAAACATTGTGTCTGTTTGCAGAAGGACAAAGCTAGTAGCCTTGTGAAATACAATCTGTGTTTTACTGGGGCAATACTTGAAGCATTTCGTGGACTGTACCAGAAAAGTTAGTGTTCCAACTTGCTCCACGTTGGCTTGGATCTGAACACTGTCACATCATTTGGCATGCCGGCTGCGCTGGTGAGAAGGAAAGTGGTGATAAATGGGAGTGCGTCCAGTTGTGAGGAAGTGGCTAGTAGGAGGGCTGCAGGAGCTTTGGCATGAGGTCAGGTTTTATTTTCCATCTTTATTAATCATCTCCAGGGGGGAATAAATTGCCTGCTAATGAAATTTGCAGATAGCACTAAATTTTGAGGTGTTGCCAAACACGGTTAACAAAGGAGAAATAAATATAAATGGACTTAAGCATGCTATTTATCATTTATTTGGATTTAATCAAAATTGTTCCCGGGATACATTTATAAGTGATTCCCACAGATTAAATTTTAGAGGAAGAAATCTCCATCACACAACAAGACAAATGGGCCGATAGTAGGAGCACCCTTTGCATTCTGCTAGATTTTAATATTCTTAGCAAAAATGCACTGTTCAGAGTGTCCTCTTTCCATATCCATTGAATGCCAATTCAAAAGTGGGCAAATTTCCAAGCTTTGAAGAAACCTCAGTATTAAAAAGCGACCTAAAGCACAGGGACTAAGGATTGCATATATATTCCCTTCATCTTTTTCTAACTTGGCCACACCCAGAAAATTTACGCTGAAGTCCTCTTGTGGGACAGATGTTTTTTTGTTTTGTTTTGTTCTGCACCCGCCCCCACCTCATGTCCCTTATCAACACAGGACCTGGAGGTAAGGTGGGGATTCACATTGCTCCTCATTGCTGTTTCAACTGACCCTCTCTATAAAAACAACAACAGCAACAAAACCCAAAAAACAGAAAAAAAAAAAAACTCAACAAATAAATAAACAGAAAAAAGATCCACATAACGTACTCACATACATACATAAATACATAAAATACAAGCTTCTTTAAAGTTTGTGCTACCAGATATTTCAGTTACCTATGATCTCATGTTCATGCCTTCTTTCATGGAAATTGCAATACTTTACTAGACATTTCCTCATTATCACTATATCCATTGTAATCTCAATATCCATTAATCAAACACTCTGGATAATTAGTTCCTTGATATCCAATTTCCGATGATCCCTTTGCTCATCCAATCCTAGCTACCTACTCCCTGGTTCTTTCCCTGTTTCTTATCATTAAGAATGGCTGTAATGTTGCCCCCAAATTTTGATATCTTAGTTCCCTATCCTCTGATCTTTACCTCCTATCTTTAAAGTTCTCTGATTCTAATAATTATTCCACTCCAACTTGACTTCTGATCACTTGGCCCCTTCTATTTTTTTTTTCTTCCTTTCTGTTACTTTATCTTCTTCTTTTCCTTTTGTGTACCTTAAGCTTCATTTGTCTACCTCTATATTTACTCCCTAGCATAATTCTCAGCTTGTTGTTCCTCTGTCCTTTGCTTTTCCCTTTGTAAAGTCTCTGCCTGGTTTAATCCAATTATATTGCACATGGACATAGAGAAGCTGAAGATGGATACTTGTTGACTGATGCCACTTTACATTCATGACCATTAAAATGAAGGATGCCTGGCATGCCTGGGTGGCTCAGTGGGTTAAAGCCTCTGACTTTGGCTTGGGTCATGATCCCAGGACCCTGGGATCAAGCCCCACATCAGGCTCTCTGCTCAGCAGTGAGCCTGCTTCCTCCTCTTTCTCTCTCTCTGCCTGCCTCTCTGCCTACTTGTGATCTCTATCTGTCAAATAAATTAAATCTTCAAAAAAAAAAAAAAAATGAAGGATGCCCTTGGCACTATTTAGTAATACCATTGCATTTCACTAGCCAATTTATAATCTACTTTGTGAGAAGGCTGTTTTATACCTTCTTCTGGCTTCTCAAACTTCTTTATTTTTTAAGTTCTTAATCAATTGCTGATCTGTTTTTTTTTTTAATTCCATGAAGAAAAGTACAATCAGAAGATAGTCTAACCTTTCACCACCAAATATGCTAACCTACTTACAACTGTTCCCACAAACACTGCTTTCCCACCTGTTAGAAGAGATGAACTGTTCCTGTCTAGTTGGAACATTTCCCTTCTGCACTGGTC
Organism: Neogale vison; assembly: GCF_020171115.1. NCBI lineage: Eukaryota > Metazoa > Chordata > Mammalia > Carnivora > Mustelidae > Neogale > Neogale vison. Next base: position 133,516,970 of record NC_058097.1, read on the forward strand.
TAATCCTTGTCGCCCACAGCAGGACTTTGCCCCAGGAATCTTCTAATTCCTGCTTTGTCAATGGTCTGTCTTTACTTGGTCACTGCCATCATCGTAGATTGTTTAAGTAACACCCAACGTAAAAATAAAGCAAGAGAAAATGTTCCTTTTACTCCTGGTCCCCTGTAACTACTGTGTCATGTTTCTTCTACTTCATAGCAAATCTCTAAATATTCTCTTCCTTTTCTGCATCTACTTTTTTAGTTTCCATACTTTCCTACTTGGAACCACATCACTTAGTCTTTCAACCTCACTACTTCCCTGAAATCTCATTTGTCAAGGTCATTAAGAAATGCAATATTGCCAAATCCAGTGGTTAATCTCAGTTCTCGTTTTACTCAATTTCTTAGTAACAGTTAACATTGTGGACAGATATATATATATATACATATATATAGATATATAGATATCTATATATATATTAGTCAAGTCCTTTGAACCGTACACTCTAAATATATTCCATTTTTTTCCTTCATACTTTTTGTGCAAACAGAGAGGGGAGAAGAGGAGCAGAGGGAGAAGGAGAGAGAATCTTAAGCAGGCTAGATCTCAGGACCCTGACGACTCCTAAGGACCTCAACTCAGGACCATGAGATCATGACCTGAACCAGATCAAGAGTCAGATGCTAACCAACTGAGCCACCTAGGGGCCCTCCCTTTTTACTTCTAATTGAAACACAATATCAGACTTGTAGAAATATTGTAAGAATAGTTATAGATTTCACAAATGTAAATATTATATTTCATATGCATATATAATATGTATAATTCTTTCTTCTCTACTGATTGAAAGTAAGTTGAACCATTTTAACTCTAAATACTTCAGTGTGTTTTCCATAAAAAAAGATAGTGATGATCATATGTCCCATTACTGGTTATGTTAATTTGGGTGATGGGTCACCCAAATTACTCCATTATAAAGATATTATTTTTCTATGTGTAATTAATAAGCATATTGAGAGGAGATATGTAAATATGTTGCTACTCCAAAAACTGGGTCCTACGACTTTTAACATCCATTGATGATTCTTACCTGAATTGACTATTATTAGGATGGTTGTTGTAGTAGAGGGAGTAATGTCCTTATTCCATGATGTTTGTATCAAAATCCTTGGAACCTATGAATATGTTAGGTAACATGGCAAAGGTGAATCAAGGTTGCTAACCAGAGGGTTTTAAATCAAGGAGAATTATCTGGATTATGTGAATGGACTGAAATTAACCAGAAAGGTCCTTAAAAGTAGATGAGTGATACAGAAGAAAGTTAGTCTCAAGGAAATAGGATTTTGAAAGGTCCTATGAGACATGTGAGAAGTAACTGATTCACTTTTGATAGCTCTGCAGATGGAGGAAGAGGGCTATGAGAAGAGAAATGGCAGCATCTGAAATCCGGAAAAGGCAAAAAAATATATATATATTTCCCAAGAGTTTTCAGAAAAACCCAATCTTCAGACACATTGGGTTTAACCCAGAGTTACCTCTGTCAGACCTCTGACCTACAGGATTGTAAGGTGATACATTTACATTGTCTTAAGCCGTCAAGTTTGTGGTCATTTATTACAGTAGAGAGAAAATGAATATAGTTGCCAAATGGCAAACCTATTTTTTTTCTACTTTTTTTTTTTTAGTTTTCTACTGCATGAAAGAGCTTACCTGTATTGATTAATTGCTTTTTGTCAGTGTGGACTCATGAGTTATTTTATTCAATAGATTATTATCCTTTATTATAATTAACTTACTTTGACACTCAAATTTCTCCCAATTGGCCTGCGATTGTCCTTTCAAACTGTCCGGGTGACCTTTGATAATTCCCTATCACCTTCTGAATACCTTCTTACTTTATGGCACAACAAGATGTTCTAGGCTAATTTTATATTTTTGTGTTCCAGTCTTGGAATCAGCTGTTTCTTAAAAGCACCCTGATTCCTTGTTTTTAGAGAGAGAGAGGAGGGGCAGAGGGAAAGGGAGAGAGAGAATCTTAAATAGGCTCTATGTTCAGCAAGGAGCCCCATACAGGGCTCCATGACCCTGAGATCAAGACCTGAGCCAAAATCAAGAGTGGGTTGCTTAACTAACTGAGCCACCAGTTTCCCCAAGTCACCTTGGTTCCTTTTAATTGAGAATTGAATTTAGAAAGCAAGATCTCAGCACTAGGTATCCTCATTGCTAGTAGGGTGTCTGTTTCTTTGCCATCTCAACAGATAGAGTTAGGGAGTATCTATTTATTTATCCATCCATCATCCATCCATCCATCCATCCATCCATCCACCATCATCTGTCATCTGCCTCTTATTAAAATCATGCATTCACATGAGTTTACACTAATGATTCCAATTAATATTCCAAACCAGAGAGTTTCTTCTATCCTTTTGCCTTTCTATATTTGTGATTTACTTCTCTGTCAATGATAAACCTGGTTTATATTTCCACAATATATTTATTTATTTCTCAGTCCTCTAAAGCAGAGAGAGTAGTTTAGAAATTGCTAAGCCATGGCTTTGTGAAGATGAAGTCTATTAACAATGCTACTTTCAGTGCTTCGTGTCTTGAGTCTGGACATTATAGTTCAAATACTGTCCTCAAAATTTATTTGGATTAATTCTTCCTTCCATGCAGGTAAGCATGGCTCTATAATTCTTTTGAAATATAATTCACATGATTTGCTTCTTTTTCCATTCTACTTTAGATTTTTCCCTTATCATTGTTTATCTTATTCATTTTTTATTTTGGTATGTGAACTACTAACATGATTTCAAAAGTCATGTATACAAAATGATATATTTGGAGAAGTCATCATTACCCCCATTCTCCTATCTTTTCTTCACAATTATTGCCAACTCCCAATAGGTAATAATCAATCTCTTTATGCTCTGGCTCCTCTATCCTACATTTCCTTATGTATTAATGAACAAATATAGGTATAATTTTTAATTCTTTTTTAACAGAATTACTGAGATATAATTCACATACCATACAAAATATACTGTATTATAAATTAAAGGATTTTAGTATATTCACAGAATTTTGCAAATGTTACCTCCATTTAATTTTAGATCATTTTGTCTCCCTTGAAAGAAATCACATTCCCATGAGCCGTAACACCCCAACCATTCTTCCCAGTCTTAGACAACCACAGTGTCACTTTCTATCTTAGTCACTGTAACTTTGTAGTAAGTTTGACACTGGGACGTGTAAGTCCTCCAACTTTTCTTTCTTTTCCAAGATTAAATGGTCTGTTCTGAGTCCCTGGCATTGCTGTATGAATTTTACAATCAGACAGTTAACTTCTGTAAAAACAAATCAGATTGTTAATCAATAATGTATAGGAAAAAATTGATTTTTGTATATTGATCTTTTATTATTTCTTTACATGTTTAATTTATGTCGTGGATTACTTAAGATTTTCTAAATATAAGATCATGTCATCTACAAATAGAAAGGTTTTTACTTCCTTCTTTTTTTAAAGATGGCTTTTATTTTTATTTCTTGCCAAATTGCCCTGACTGGAAGCACAAGTTCAATGTTGAATAGGAATGACAAAAGCAGACATTCTTGTCTTCTTTTTGATCTTTTGGAAAAGCATTCAGACTTTTACTGTTAAGTATGATGTCAGCAGTGGGTTTTTATAAATGTTGTTCCCTCCTATTTATAGTTTTTAAAAGATGTTTTTCTCATGAAAGGATTTGCATTTAATCAAACGCTTCTGCAAATTTTGAGATTATTGTATTTCTTCCTCTTGTCTATTGATATGATTTATTGAATCAATCAGTTTGGGGATGTTAACCAACTTAGCATTCCAGGCGTAAGTCCTGCTTGTTCATGGTATACTGCTTTTCATTGCATCCCATAAGTTGTGGTACATTGAGTTCTTGTCATTTATCTCAAGGTATCTTTTAATTTCCATCAAATTTTCTATGTAACTTGGATTAGGTTTTCTGGCCTCATAAAGTGAGTTGAGAAGTGTTTCCTACTCTTTTTGTATATTTTGAAAGAGCTTTTGGAGAAGTGATTCTTTGAATGATTTGTAGAATTCACCAGCGAAGCCATGTTAGCCTGAGCTTAGCTTTGTGGGAAATTTTAAGTTACTAATTCAATATGTTAATCATATACATCTATTTAGATTTTCTGTTTCTTCTTGAATCAGTTCAATAGTTTATGCAGTTTAAGTTTTTATTTAAATTCCAGTCAGTTAACATATGGTATAATATTAGTTTCAGATGTACAATATAGTGTTTCAACACTTCCATAAAACACCCGGTACTCCTCAAAGCAGTGAACTCCTTAATCCTCATCAACTATTTAACCCATTACCCCTGCGCCCACCTCCCCACGGTAACCATCAGTTTGTTCTCTATAGTGAAGAGTCTGTTTCTTGGTTTGCCTCTCTCTCTCTCTTTGCCAACTTTGCTCATTTGTTTTGTTTCTTAAATTCCACATATGAGTGAAATCATATAGTATCTGTCTTTCTCTGACTTGCTTCACTTAACATAATACTTTCTTGCTCCATTCATGTTATTGAAAATGGCAAGATTTCATTCTTTTTTTATGACTGAATAACATTCCATTCACTTTATATATATGCTACTTCTTTATCCATTCTTCAGTTGATAGACATTTAAGTTCTCTCCATAATTTAGCTATTATAGAAAATGCTACAATAACCATCAGCGTGCATGTAACACTTTGAATTATTATTTTTGTATTATTTGGGTAAATAGCTAATAGTGCAATTGCTGGATTGTAGGATAGTTCTATTTTTAACTTTCTGAGGATACTCCATACCTTTTTCCAGAATGACTGTACCAGTTTGCAATATACACATTAAATGCAATCCCTCTCAAAATACCCACAGCATTTTTCACAGAGCTAGAAAAAACAATCCTAAAATTTATATAGAACCGAAAAAACCCTAAGTAGCCAAAGCAATCCTGAAAAACAAAAGCAAAATGGGAAGCATAACAATTCTGGATTTAAAGTTGTACTACAGGGGCACCTGGGTGGCTCAGTGGGTTAAGCCTCTGCCTTCGGCTCAGGTCATCATCTCAGGGTCTTGGGATTGAGCCCCTCACTGAGCTTTCTGCTCAGCAGGGAGCCTGCTTCTCCCTCTCTTTCTGCCTGCCTCTCTGCCTGCTTGTGACCTTTCTCTGTCAAATAAATAAATAAATAAATAAATAAAATCTTTAAAAAGGATAAAAAAATTTTAAAAATTTGTACTACAAAGTTGTAGTGATCAAAACAGTATGGCACTGGCACAAAAATAGATCAGTAGAACAGAATAGAAAACACAGAAATGAACCCACAACTGTATGGTCAGTTTATCTTCAAAAACGTAGGAAAGCATATCCAAGGAAAAAGACAGTCTCTTCAAAAATGATGGGAAAACTGGACAGCGACACGTAAAGAATGAAACTAAATCATTTTCTTAAACCAAACACAAAAATAAATTCAAAATGGATAAAGACCTAAACATGATACCTGAAACCATAGAAATCCTGGAGGAAAACAAAGCAGTAACCTCTTTGACATTGGCCATAGTAACTTTCTTGTAGCTATGTCTCCTGAGGCAATGAAAACAAAAGCAAAAATAAACTACTGGGATTTCATCAAAATGGAAAGCTTCTGCCTAGTGAAGTAAGCGAACACCAAAGTTAAAAGGCAGCCTACTGAATGGGAGAAGATATTTAAAAATGACATATCTGTTAAAGGGTTAGTATCCAAAATATATATGGAACTTAGAAAACTCAACACCCCAAAACCAAACAATCCAATTAAAAAATGGGCAGAAGACATGAACAGACATTTCTCCAAAGAATATATACAGATGGCTCATGGAAACATGAAGATATGCTCAATATCACTGATCATCAGGGAGATGCAAATCAAAACTACAATGAGATATAACATCATACCTGTCAGAATGGCTAAAACCGGTAACCCAAGAAACAACAGGTGTTAGCAAGGATGTGAAGAAAGGGGAACCCTTATGCACTGTTAGTGTTTTGTGATTTTTTTAAAGAAATTACTTAATTTCTTCCAGGTTATCTAGCTTGTAGCCATACATTTCACGATATTCCCTGTAAATATTTTTGCTTATCTGCAAGGTCAGTAGTAATGCCCCCTTTTCTATTTCTAACTTTAATAATTCGAGTATTTTTTCTTGATTAGTCTAGCTAGTTTGTCACTGTTATTAATCTTTTTAATTTTTTTTTCATTTTTAAAATTTTTATTTAAAATCCAATTAGTTAACCTACAGTCGTAATATTTGTATCAGGTGAACAGTACAATGATTCAACACTCCATACAACCCCTGCTGCTCATCACAAGTGCCCTTCTTCATCCCCATCACCTACTTCATCCATCCCCTCACCATCTGTTGTTTTTCTTTTCTCTATTGAGTTTCTTTCACTGAAGGATTTATTGTATCTTTTATTCCTGTGTTGATTATTGATTTAAGATATTTCTTCCTTTTTAAATGTAAGTAGCAGTTATAAATTACCCTCTAAGCATTTTTTTTTACCATAAGTTTTGATATGGTGAATTTTTTTCTTTTTAAGATTTTATTTATTTATTTGACAAACAAAGATCGATCATAAGGAGGCAGAGAGGCAGGCAGGGAGAGAGGAGGAAGCAGGCTCCCTGCCTAGCAGAGAGCCCAATGTGGGGCTCGATCCCAGGACCCTAGGACCATGACCTGAGTCAAAGGCAGAGGCTTTAACCCATTGAGCCACCCAGGCACCCTGGTATGGTGACTTTTTGTGCATATTTATCTCAAAGTATTTTCTAATTTTCATTGTGATTTTTTCTTTGATAGTTATTATATACTGTGTTGCTTTTTTTCCTACATACTTATTAATTTCTCAAATTTTCTTCTGTTACTTCCTTTTAGTTTAATTCTACTGTTGCCAGAGAACATTCTTTATATAATTTCAAATCTCTTAAGAGAACTGAGGCCTGTTTTATGGCCTAGAACATGATCTGTCTTGGAGAATGTCCCTTGTGCACTTGAGAAGACTATGAATTTTACTGATTTGTAGGAGTATTCTGCAGATGTCTGTTAAGTCCATTTGGTTTACACTGTTTTCAAGTCCCTCTACAGCATTGTTGGTGTTCAACCTAGCTGTTTTCATCCATTATTGGGAGTGTAATATTAAAACCTTTATTACTATTGTGACTTGTCATTTCTCTTCTTATTTCTCAGTTTTTGCTTCATATGCATTTGATCCTTGTTATTAGGTACATATACATTTCAAGTTATTATAAAATTACTTACAGATTCACCTTTTATCAAAATAAAATATACATCTTTATTTCTAGTAATATCTTTCTTTTGTTGTAAAGTCTGTTTTTTCTGATATGAGTATAACAACTCAGATGTCCCTTTTTTAAAAATATAATGTATTATTTGTTTCAGGAGTATAGTCTGTGATTCATCAGTCTTACACAATTCACAGCTCTCCCCCATAGCACATACTTCCCCAGTGTCCATCACGCACTAGTGTCCAGTTTGTTTCCTGGCCATTCAGATCTTATGGTTGTTTGCTTAGAGTACCTTTTTCCATCTTCTCCATTCAATCTTTTGTATTTTTGAGTGTATAATTTGTCTCCTATTGAGAAAAGTTCTGCTTTGTTTTATTTGTTTCTTTGTTAAACAGAATTTATTTCTATTTTAAAATGTTCAAGAGACTTTAAAAAAAGACCCAAAGGCCCAAATATGTCCAGATTTAATAACAGATTATACTGAGGCAGTGTCTCTTAGATTCTCCATTGGTAAAGCCTCAATTTGATCCTGGTTAATTATATATCCCAATAATTTTTCTAGTAGGGTTGTGGTGATTGCCTCTTCTGGCATCCTTCCTAGCGAGATCACAGCGTTAGATATTATTGTTCATTTATTTGTTTTTATAGCCTGACAATCTCATCATTTTGATTTGACTATTTAGTTCATTTGCAGTTAGTAATATTATTGATACAGTTGGCTTCACATCTACCATTTTATCCTTTCTGAATTGATACATACACATGTGTAATTTCATATTTAACCTTCTTCTTCGTAAAGTTAGCATATTTCACTTACTTTCTTTTTCAGTTAACAACGTGTATTCTGTATATTTTAAAATTTGTCGCTTTCCCTGACTTTCTTCACTATTTCACTGATCCATACACCACTATCATGTTTTAATGAGTATTGATCTTAGTACAGCCATAGCCTCTTAACTGGTCTACCAAGCAGCCAAAGTGACATATTTTAAATGTAATATCTTCCTATCATATTCAGAACATAAAAACCCTTTCCCATAATTTTTCTAGTGTTACATGACTGTGTAGATCTGCCTTGTATCACTCTAACCTACTCCATGTCACTCAACATAGTTGGTTTTGTTGTTGTTGTTGTTACCTTGAATGAAATAAACACAGTATACTTAAAATTTCTTTACCCATTACCTGGAATATTCTTACCCTAGATCCTCTCATGGATTACCCCTAACTTCATTTGGGTCTAACCTCCTCAAAGAGCTCTTTCTGATCCCATTGTTACTCCTAAAAACAGATCAATATTTTTGGCTTTAAATTTCTTTTTTAAATAGCACTTACCAAAATTTTATACAACGGTATTGTCATTAACTCCCATTTGAAAGTAAAGTCCTGTAGAATAGGGCTTTCTTTTATTTGTTACTGTGTTTTCCGAGGCTAAAAGGTACCTGGTATAAAGAGTAGATAATCGATATGTTTTTTATTTAATGAACATATGAAAAAAATTTATATATATAAAGAGAGAGAGAGAGAGAAATTAAAACTGGCTTCACCAAGGATGTCCATACAGAAAATCAAGAGAATATTGTATCTATATATATGCACTTCTTATGTACCGAGGAGCTAAAGAGAATCACAATAAGCAATTTTTTATTCAAAAAAATCCTAATTATTATATTTATGTCAATTTACTTTTAATTATGGGCAAATTAAGCAATTTAATTTGATGCTGGACATAGTTCAGGTCTCTTTACTATCATCACTTGTATTGTTATCTTTCTTAATATTTTAATTTTAAACTATTTTTAAAGTTTAAATAAATATTAAATATATTAAATATATAAAAAGTAAAATAAAATATTTATTTTATTTTAATCATTAATAATAATAAAATTATTTTTATTTTTAACCCTCCCTGGTTAAAATAAGGGAAGAAATGACTTGATGAGATATGTTTTTTGGCTTTAGTTGGCAAGGATATATACAGAATACATGTGAAAAAAAGAATTCAGAACTTCTTGTGATACATGTGATTTTTAAGCAAGGTGCTATAGAAGAGGGATCTTGGATGGAGATGGCCTAAATTTTTATTATATTTATTTCCTAGAACTATCTCTTTGGAAAATATAAAGAAGTTTTCTGTCATAGGAAGAGCATTTTTATATATTTCTCACATAGGTATATAATTGTTCTGCATTAAATTTTTACCCCATCCCTATGGTAGGCAAAGATGCAGAGTTTATAAGGTGATTAATTGTTGACTTGGGAAGTTGATTGGGAGTAATCATTTTACCTTTACAAAATTAATTGCAAAAATTGTTCCAATTAATTCATCAGATATTTCCTTTTATAATTTTCATGAGTCTCTCAACAAGGAATTATGTTTCAGACATGAAGCTACATGGATGGTATTATGAAGGTTGAAATTATCGGCAAAGAAAGGGAATCCAGCACTACAAAGAAATAACTAAATTCAAATATGTGTTTTGGTCTATGTTACTTTATCTTTATACGTATAGTCCAAAGCTTGCTAATTTTTGGTTTTCTACTTTGGAAGCCAGGCTGGCTGGGGGAATTTTTTTCTGGCCAGGAACAGTCTATATTTAAGCTTTTTTTCAGAAGGCTCACAAGAAATTAAAAAAGAGGAGAAAGGTATAAACTAGCTAATAAATTAGAATGGGGAAGATGGAGAATCAAGATAAAACAGTATGGCAAAGTTGGCCACATACATTCTACTATACTGGGAAATATAACTATAATATAAATTAATGTAAATATAACTTATTTTTCATTATATAACTTCTTTATATATTTATAAATATAAATATAACTTTCTTTAATTTATTTTCCTTTTTAAAGGATTTTTTATTCTTTTTCTGCATTAAGACAAGTATTTTGCCTAAGGAAAAAATATGAAATAAAGTTGTTCTTTACTCATATACTTTACTTTCTCCTCCCCTTTTAGGCTTCTCTGTCTTGAGTGGCTTCTTACTGTCTTTGCCACTTCATTAATCAAAACTTGCTCTCAGGAAAGGAGTTGACAAATACATTCACACTAAGGGAAGAATAATAAATACTACCCTAACCATTGTTACCCATTTTCAGACATTATCATCAATCTTCATAATTTTTATCACTCATGCTGCCTGTGTCATCAAAATCCTTTTCAATTGAATGCATCAGGCAAAATGTATCAATTGCTCATAGTTAGTACTAAGGAGAAAACCTATTTCCTAATCTTGCACTAAAATACAGTTAAATTCTAAAACTAGATGACATCTTTTCCTTGAGGTATTTTGAGTTTTTATTAAGAAAAAAAGCTTTGTCTCTTGTAGATGATTATCATGTGATAAGGAGGGGATGGAGACATATTTACAATATAAGGAGCTCACCACTCTTCCTGAGCATTGAACAATGGACAGTCCTTCTGTTAAACCGTATTTATAACTCACTGATATAATAAAAAGGACGTATTTCCTTCTCTATTTTCGGTCCTCATTGGATTCAACTCAAGGATTCTGAATGCAAGGCAGGAAAGCAGCTCTTAAAACAGTGAAAGGCAAGCTATACCAAACCTAGCCCTGGATAGTTCAAAAAGTCCTTAAATAAGCTTGTCAGGTTGGGCTCTGGATGTGAAAGAAGGGAAGTTAAACATATGTGGAAAGACAGCATCTTTGTAGCGAGATAGACCTGGTGACAAGTCCCAGTTATGCTGTGTAAGGGCTGGCATTTTTTCCCCGAGACTCAGTTCGTTTATTTGAAGAAATTCATCTTGCAGGATTTAGACAACAAGAGCCAAGTACCTGGCCTGGTACATACTGAATGCTCAATAAATAGTGGTTTACTCCTTGGTTGTTAATAAGTAGTGATAATTTCTGAGGCACAGGACTAATTATCAACATCTTGTATTTGCATAGTATTTGGCTGTTAATAAATAAATAATCATTTATTGACTTTTTTTTTTTTAGCATCCGACTCTTTTTTTTTTTTTTTAAGATTTTATTTTATTTATTTGAGAGAGAGAGACAGTGAGAGAGAGCATGAGCGAGGAGAAGGTCAGAGGGAGAAGCAGACTCCCCATGGAGCTGGGAGCCTGATGTGGGACTCGATCCCGGGACTCCAGGATCACGCCCTGAGCCGGAGGCAGTCGTTTAACCAACTGCGCCACCCAGGCGTCCCTCATTTATTGACTTTCTTTTTTTTTTTTTTTTTAAAGATTTTATTTATTTATTTGTGAGAGAGAGAGGGAGAGAGAGCGAGCACAGGCAGAGGCAGAGGGAGAAGCAGGCTCCCTGCCGAGCAAGGAGCCCGACGTGGGACTCGATCCCAGGACGCTGGGATCATGACCCGAGCTGAAGGCAGCTGCTTAACCAACTGAGCCACCCAGGCGTCCCGATTAGGCTTTGTAGTTACTTTGTTCACATTTATTTTCTTATGTACTCTTCAAATATCCATAGGGAGGTAAATGCTAATCTCTTGATTTTAAAATAAAGAATAAATGAAATTCCACTGGAGGAACAAGAGAGAATCCATGTGGTCCAGTGAGGTTAAGATCAGTGTTTGAAATACAGCTCTAGAACTCAGTTCCCTCATAACCTTCTGAAGCACTTAACGCAGAACTAGGAACAAATAAAGTCACCATATTTTTTTTGTATTATCCTTACTCTAAATATTATAAGTCAATTAATCTCATTGTGCTTCTGCGGAATATTTGAGTATTACATAATGGACATGAAGATATTTAACCAAAATGTATAAGGTATAATCGAGGCTTAATAATTATTAATTATCTTTTCCTTACTTCATAATCCAAGAAGACCTAATCTAGTATTATTGGACAAGAAAATAAAGTGGAATTTGGATAATGAGTATAATCTAGAGAATTCAGTCCCTAAATTTGATTGGTGAAGAAAGCTTTTACAAATATTTAGCCTGTGTTTTGTAGGCAATTGATTAGCCTTCTGCTTTACTTCTTAAGTCTTAAAATGGCTTAACATAAAACATCTGGCCTAATAAGCAGGGCTGTGGAAAAAATCCAAAGAGCTGACTTGATTTCACTAGCGCTCCTGATGGTTGTCAAGAGGGTTCAGGGAAGGTAATGTGTAGAAATGTTGTATTGGGATTGTTTCACAGTTGAAATGGAGACTCCAAAGTTTTTGTTGCTATATTTCAACTCAAACATCCCTCAAAAACATCAAAAAGCCAGAATGTTCTGCAGGGAGCTGATAGCTAGCACTCCAACACACATGTTCACGTGTACACATATACTAGGTGTTAGGTCTCAATTGTTGGCAGTGTCTCATTATTCTCTGGGACAGCATCACAGAATTCATAGGGAGAACTTAGGTTCTCCTGTGCACCACACATCGAAAAGCATTGATGAGTTCTGCCACGTAAGGAAGCCTGTTCTTAAAGAAATAAATAACCTATTAATAATATTTAGTATAACATTAATAATAATATAATATGTATATTATATATAATATAATAACATATGGCTGTATAATAATAATAGCTGTAGTTTGTTCGCTGATTTCTACGTTCTATCAGAATACAAAATTCTCATGAATGCCATCTTACAGATAAGGAAGCCAAGATTGAGGAAGTTTTTCGTAAACTGCTCAGAATTACATAGCAACTGAGTAAACATGAATTCAAATATATACTCCCTGAATCCAGAGCCAGATCTCTTACCTTCTTCATTTATAGCAGGAAGAAAGCTAGACTATTCCTTGGGTTGTTTCAGCGATTAGTGGTGAAGAACTGACTAATTGTTTTCTTCTTTGATTCTTTTATTCCATTCAGTTTTTCCATTGACTGTGGGCTAATGACACAAGTATAAATTCTTTAAGGTTTTCCATAATATTGTCCTAACCTATGTTTCCAAAAAACTTCCAATATTCCTCTGCATGCATGCAATCGTTAAATTGGATTATTATTCTCAGAACCTACTATGACCTTTCATATTTTCATATATATATGATAGATATATATTTTATATTTTATTATTATTATTTTTAAAAAAATATATTTTATATTTTATAATATATACTTATATATTCCATATATTATGTATAATAATATTATATATCATTTATGCATAATAATATGTAATATTATTATACATAAAATGTATAATTATAAGTATAATAATATGTAATAATAATATATTATTATATGTATAATATGCATAGTAATATGTAATATTATTATACATAATATATGAAATATATCATATATAATATATGTATATAAAATACACAAAAGCATGAATATATTATATATAATGTATTTATATATAATATTAAAAATAATACATAATAAAATTATGTATTATATATTATATATTTATATATTTCATATATTCTGTTTATATTAATTAATTATTATAATTTAAAGGCATAAATATAATCATTTTATATAACATAATAATATTTTATTATATTATAAATTACATACATAACTTATGTGTTATATAAGTTATATAAGTTATATATTATATATTATAATAGACATATTAATAATTATAATAATTATGATATAATAATATTATAGTAATTATGGTATAATACATATTTTAATATATAATATATAATAATATATATTAGTGATCATCATCATAATATAATTATAATATAATATTATAACAATTATAATATATTATATATTATTATATATTAATAATTATAATATATGATATAATATAATAATATATATTTGTATGCACACTATATGATATATATAATTATTAAATGTATAATAATTATAATTATATAATAATTGTATAATAATATATAGTGATTATTAAATATATATGATAAATTATATAAAATAATATGAAATTATAATAATATAATAATATATAATGATTATAATAATTATTTTAAAATGATTAAAATGTATAGAACATTATATATATGTGTGTGTGTGTGTGTGTGTGTGTATAATTTTTGCTGGTGATATTCCATTTGCCAGAATTCTACCATTTTATTGGCTAAACTTTTAACTCTTTTTCAAGCATCAGGTTAAACTCTCCCTTCTCTAAGGAGCCCTGCCTGAACCCTAGAATCAGATGTTATCTCACTCATAGTAACATTCATGGCTTTTAACATTACTTCGCTCCATATTATGGGCATTTGTGCAGAAGTATATGAGTCCTGAAAATCCTCATTTGATATTTCATTAATCACTTATTAGGCAAATTATTTCCTTTTTCTGAGCCTCCATATCTTCTTACATGTATATAATATTATCAACCATACCAGGGTATTTAGAGAGATGAAACTCATTTTTCCCTATAAAATCTATTAGCCATTTCTTTGGTTCTCAGCCAGAGGCAGTACTGCCTCCCTAGGTGATAACCAGAAATGCATGTGGGTCTGAAAGCAGAGAGAAGCTAGGCATGTGTTTGGAACATAAGACCAGTATGCTTGGAGCATCATCAAGGAAGAGGGAGGAGGTTTAGCATGACATGAAAATTAGAGTACTGAGTAAGTCATGTATTTTCTTATAAGGTCATGATTAAATGATTCAAAAGCATAAAACACTGAGATAGTATAATCTGATTTTCTGATTTAAATACTGATAATTTTTTTTATGTGGATGGTTGATTAAAGGAAACCATTATAATAATTCAGATAAAAGGTGTCATACCTAGACTAGTATGGTGTCTGTGGAGATGAGAAGTGTGTGTTTCTGGACACACAAATTTTGAAGGTAGATGAAAAGAATATGGCAGTGGATGAAGAGGATGCGTGAAGCATAGGAAAATCAAGAATTAGCAATGAGTCCTAAGAGTTTGCAATATGCTGAGATTGGGAGCACACAGGCACCAGAAGTTGTAGTGAGAATGTAAAATGATAGGCCTTGGGTATCTTAAGTTGAAGTCATAATTATAGTAAATTTGGATATATAAATTATATGGTTGGTTATCAGTTGAGTCTAAAAGGAGAGATCAAGGCTATATATAAAATGTGCAAGCTAACATATTTAAAACCTAGTGAGGGTGTAGACAAAGAAAAATAAAATATCCCAGATTGAGTCCTCGAGCCATTCAGCATTCAGAAATGGAAAAGAGAATAGAGTCAGCAAAGGATACTTAGAAAAATCAGGCAGAGTAAAATGAAAGAAAGCCCAAGAGAAGGAATGCCACAGAGGTCTAGAGATGAAAGTGTTTTCAGAGGGATGGTGTAGCCAGCTCTACTCAAAGCTACTCAGTGGTCAAGTAAGTTGAGTGTAGAAAATGACTATTGCATCGATCAACATATCTTAAACAAAAAGCATTTCCTAGAAGTGATTGGGATAGTGGCTTTGTTGCAACTAATTAAAGGGTGACTGGGAATTGGAGCTCTGAAACGATGACAGATGAAGGTGATATGAAACACATTGAGAAATGCCTAACAACCTGAAGTTATATGTATGACATTATTTTTAAAGCATAGCTGGTCTCCCCAAAAGATCAGAAATGAAATGCCAGCGATGAACTGAGAACAGAATCACAGCATAGTGAAGGCAAGAACTGATACTGATGTTGCCCTTTGGGAAGTAATAATTGTCAGTAACATAGGAGTTTGAGTTGAAAAGGCAAGGAAAAGGATTTGAGTCCCCACATTGGTGAGATGATACAGAAATACATTTAAGTCTAATGTGTGAAAAATTGCATTTCTGTGAGGCGCCTGGGTGGCTCAGTGGGTTGAGGCCTCTGCCTTCAGCTCAGGTCATGATCTCAGGGTCCTGGGATTGAGCCCCACATCAGGCTCTCTGCTCAGCAGGGAGCCTGCTTCTCTTTCTCTCTCTGCCTGCCTCTCTGCCTGCTTGTGGTCTGTCTGTCAAATAAATAAATAAAATACTTTAAAAAATTACATTTCTATGAAAGACTTATGTGATAAAAATATACCCATCCTGGGGCTCCTGGGTGGCTCAGTCTGACTCTTGATCTCAGTTTAGGTCTTAATCTCAGGGTTCTGAATTCAAGCCCCGGGTTGTGTTTGATGCCCTTTGTTGAGCTCCACCCCCACGTTGGGCTCCAGGCTAAGCATGGAGCCTACTTAAAAAATAAAATAAAATACCCATTTCTTCTTGTTTGTGCATGGAAAAAAAAAGTCTCCCCAGAGAAATCAAAATCAAAGGCAGATATTTCAAAGGGAGTTTATACTACACAAAAACTCAAATTATTGTAAGTATTAACATAAACACCAGAGGTACCTGTTTGGAGTCTGGAAGGAGCAAACATTAGAACCACAATGACAACTATGTTGAAAATCCGGCCTGTAAGAGAATTCTTCAGTGGAAGGGGTGAATGGACACTATAAGGATGAGTTTGTAATTTTAGAAAGGGGGAGGGTGGTTGTATTAACTTCCAAGAATACAATATCATATAATTAATTTATCAAATAGAGATTGCAAAATACGTATATTTAAAAAGATGAAATATCATTCCTTCTCTAGAAAAATAAAGAAACACACTCTGAAAATTCCTTAAACTATGATTTTTTTTTTTTTCATGCGTGAAAAACTCAAAAGTTAGTTTGTTTGTTTTTTTAAATCTATGGCTATCATTGAAATAAAGAAACAGGAATTTTCAGGGAACAACAATAGAGAAAGATAGGTGAAACCAGAGTGGTAAACTAGTACTAACGTTCTTAGCAGTGGAATATTTTAAAATATCAAGGGTTTTTAGACTCAGCATTTTATTATAAAAGGACGTGAACATATGGAAAAAGTAAACAGGTGGTGCCATTTACATCAATAATACTTGTTTTTCCACATATCCATCCATTTTTCTCCCTATCATTCCATCTTATTTTTGATGCATGCTGAAGTAAATTGCACACATCAGCACACTTCACCCTAAATATTTCTGAATACATATCATTAACTAAAATTCAATATTTTTGCAGCTTCTTTTTTTCTGTAAACTTTACATTCAATGGAATTCATGAATCTCAAGGCAAGTTTTGGCAAAAGCATACAACTGTGAAACCCAGCCCCTATTAGGATATAGAATATTATGTTACTGTTATCTCAGAAAGTTCTCTCATGACTTTTCCCAATAAATCTTGCCACCCACCCTCCCAAATTCCCTAAGAGAAACAACCTTTTTTTTTTCCTTACCATAGAATATTTTATATAAATGGAATTTCATGGTATGTACTCTTCTGTGGAATAATTCTTCCACTTATCATAATATATTTGAGATTCATCCATATTCTTGTGTGTGCCCATCATTCATTTCTTTTTATTCTAAGTAGTTTTTCATTGTGTGAAAATATTATGAACTGTCTGTTTATTTCTTCTCAACCAGAGTTCCATACACTAGTGCTATCAAACATTCAAAGAACAAGTAACCTTCATTTTATATAAGCTATTTCAGAAAGTAGAAAAATAGGAAAGGGAACACTTCATAAATGTTAGCACAACTAGACAAGAGCCATTTGAGAAGGAAAATCATAGTCAGTGTTATTAATTTTGATGGAAAATATTTCTTAAAATATTAGCAAATATAAACAGCCTATAAGAAAAGAAACAAACTAATAGTTCAATCAATTCAACACATACCCAACAACCATCGGTACCAAGCAGAACTTAACAGAGGAACGTGAGGACCATTTAACCTTGGGAAATACATATTAGGGCAATTCAGCACATTTGTAAATGGAGAGGAGGAAAAATAATGCATTCTCATCATGATTATTGCCAAAAAAATGTGTTTGATAAAATAGAATATCCTACATGATATAACAAACAAAACCAAAAACACTTTAGCAAGTGAGGAATAATTTGGCATAGCTGTCTACGGAATTATCTACAATCACAAAATTGATATGTATTATTCTTAGGTATGTTTTTGTACTTCTACTTTATTAATATGTGTCCATACACAGATTCTGTATTGTTTTGATATTCAATTTTTACATGGAAAAGCAATAGTTTACTTGTTTGTAATTTGCTTTTTTCCCAGTTGATATTATGGATTTATCCATAATAATATCCATATCTGTAGGATGGTTCATTTATTTTAACTCATGTGTAATATTCCATTCTATGATTCAGACATAGGATGTTTATAAATTCAATTGAAGGACAGGTAGAGGATTTGTGTTCATTTGTTATGGAGAGATGTGGCAGGCATCCTTGGACAGAGCTTCTTAATGCACAATTTTCATCCAAGTAGAATTACTAGGTGGATGGTTTATAGGCATCTACTGCCTCATCTACTGCCAGTATGCTCTAACAGGTGTAACAATAAATTGGTACTGCCATCAGCAATAACTATGTATCCATTTCCCCATATTCTCACCAAAATTTAGTTTATCAGTTTTAATGTTTTTTTTAAAAACTGGGAATGAGACTGTTTTCTGTAATGTTCACATTTACATAATTTTTATGATTGCTAATAAGATTTGTGTGGGTTTTGATGATGAGTTGAGTTCCTATCAGAACACTTATTCACAAATTTTGTCTATTTTTAAAACTGAGCTATTCATTTATTATTTATTTGAATGAAATCTTGCTGTATGTTATATTAAAATATTTTGTTGCCTACATGAATTCTCCTACCTGTAGCTTAACGTTTTATTTCACTTCTCTTGTCTTTTGTCAAATAGAGTATTTCATTTTCAAATGGCCAGATACACTTTAATCTTTCCTGTTATGGTTTGTGCTTTATTTTTAAAGAAATGTTTCTTTCTTTCCTGGGGTCATGAAGCTATTTTATCATATATTCTAAAAATCACAAGTTTTTTCTTTGTAAATACTATTAAAAATGATGTTAAAATAACTCTGTGGCATAGGTACTATTTTCCTGAGTGATAGAAGTACTGAACCGTAGTTAGATGTTGACTTGTCAAAGCTGCACAAAGGTAGCAGTGGGACCAAAATCTAAAACTGTTTCTAAGCCCAAGCAGTTTCACTGCGTAAAACCATGGAAAATGTAAAGTATTTTCTCCTTAGAAATACTTGCATGGGGGGCGCCTGGGTGGCTCAGTGGGTTAAGTGTTTGCCTTTGGCTCAGGTCATGATCTCAGGGTCCTGGGATTGAGCCCCACATCTGGCTCTCTGCTTGGCAGGGAGACTGCTTCCCCCTCTCTCTCTGCCTGCCTCTCTGCCTACTTGTGATCTCTCTCCATGTCAAATAAATAAATACATAAATAAAAATCTTAATAAAAAGAAATTCTTGCATGATACAGCTGAGACTCCTAGAGACATAGCATCTTATACCAATATAATGAATCATTAATGATGGGCAGCTCAGATATCTTGACAGTCCAGGATTTCACTTTACGGGTTGGTGGGAAAGAAGAAGTAGGAATGCATTTTCTAACTTTATTCACACCACAGTCACTGTTTTTACCTTACAATGATCATTGATTTTATAATACAATTGCTATGTACAACACAGTATGCATACTTAATTTATCTCATTTAAACTGCATAATAATCCTATGGTAGATAGTTTCACTAACCCCAGTGAAGAAGCAACCAAGAAACAGAAAGGTGAAGCAGCTGGCCCATGTCACATAGTAAAGCTAGAATTCAAAAATCGGGCAGGCTGGCCTTGGAACTCATTCTTGTAAGGATTGTATTATGCTGCCTTTTTTGTATCTTGGATTCTGCTTATTTAGAAGACTTTCCCTTAAAACAAAGAAACAAGTAAATATGTAAATTTACACTAATAATCCATGTTTGCTGGATAAAAATTTAAAAATGCAGATACAGATAAATAAACTTTCTACTATCCCATTACTCAGGGATTGTTATCTTAAAATACTTCATATTTAACAATGTAAATTTTCTCTCACAATGTATCATGAACCTCACCAGTACCACTAAGCAATTTTTTTTTCAAATGTTTAAATTAAGAATGAAGGCTGGGGGTGTCTCAGTGGCTCAGTCTGTTAAGCATCTCACTCTTGATTTTGGCTCACTTGTGATCTCAAGATCATGGGATCAAGTCCTGCATTGCACTCTGGCTTAGTGTGGAGTCTGCTTGAAAATCTCTCTCTTTGCCTCTCCCCCTACCCACTTTATGTCTTTCTTTCTCTCTAAATAGATAGATAGATAGATAAAATCTTTAAGAAGAAAGAAGGAAGGCTGATAGGAAATTTCAAAGATGGATATCAGACATTTCATGGTAAAAGTGATAAACTGTTGGGGGATCTTTAAGGTGTATGTTATGATATCTGATGACTGGAATGTTTGTATATAATTTTCAGCTCTTCCTGGCTTCATGAAATATGTAACCATTATAATTAGATTTGGTTACTCATAATCAGAAAACCTGAAATTCCAGAGGTTGAGGCATTATAGCTTTGACTAATACTATCTCTCTTATATTGTTGTTGCAAAGACTAAACTGATAATTATTAGGACAGATTTAGTGCTGTGGTTGGCATTAGCATGCCATGATTATTATTGAATGTAATTATCATTACTCTAAAATCACCTGATATTATTATCAGATTACATGGATTATTTTTTTGTGTTATCAACCTTTGTGTGTGAGCATCTTTCTGAACATCACAATTCAGTATTAAATTCAAAAGGAACCAGGATCTTCTCAAAAAAATAAATGCTGCCCTTGAAATTAAAAAGAAAAAAAAATGGACAGGAAAAATATTAACTTGGTAAAAGCATCTGAAAGAATATCCACTCTTTACTTTGATTTAAGTTTGCTTGAGATTCAACTTCGCTCCTGATATACCTGTTGTGCCTGTAAAATTCAGCAGGGCTCAAAATGAACAGTTAATAAGACTAGGTGAGTTTCCATTAGAAGAAGGCATAGGTATCTTACTAGTGGGCCTTCTCTGCACTGTCACCATTCCCAACAAAACTGAAGAGAGCCTTGGATGAATAAAGCTCTGAATTTTGATAACAATATTAAACTTGAAAGATTGTCAGATCTCCATAAGTGTAATTAAGTAGGATGAGATAGTAGAATGGGTGATGGAACAGGCTATTCAAAGAAAAATTATTATATGCTTAAAGACTCTCTTTATAGTGATTGTAGCAGGTTTAAAAACAGACCAAGCCGGATGAAAGAAAATATTCAGAAAATTATCAAAGAAAAGAAATCAGTGCTTCAGATGCCTGAGATTTTGGGATAAAAATACCCTGGAGATAGACAGCAGCCATTTGAGAACAAGAGCTATGAAAAGGGGAACCACCCTAAATAATAATAATGTAGTACTTTTCCCCCAGAGCATTTGGTAAATAGATATGAAAACTGTTTTGATCACATAATTCTAGCAGCAGAATTCATCAGGCATTTAACCATTTAAAGCTACCACACATAGGACATTTAAGTGCTAAAATAATAAGGTATAATTAAGTAATTTTTTTAAGTGGAATTGACTACATAACCCCAGAGGTTTTTTTTTTTAAATTTCTTAAATTTATGGTTTTGATGATGTATTTTGTGGAAATTTCATTGCTTAGAGCATTTTCTTGACTGTGTGACTTTTGGCCAGCTTTTCTGGATCTTGCTTTCCTTATCCTAAATAAGGCAATACATGTAAAGAAACTTGGTAAACAGTAAGGTACATTATAAAAGTAGGTTGCTATTGTGTGCAAGACTGGTCTGGACTCCACGTAGAGAGTCTCAATAATACTTATACACATTGTACACCTAAGAACTTGTGAAAAAAAATAGGGTCAGCATTTCTGAACAGAATAAATAAAAGGTGCATAACTCCTTGTTCATTACATTACTCTAGGACTGATTACATTTGGTTTTAATTATTTTGGAATGCCAGTGTCTCCTCTAGGGCAGAGGTTAGATCTCTTGTGAACCAAGAACTCTACATTTACTAAGCCCTCCCTTCAGACAAGTTAGATGTCTTCTTGGTTTTTGGTATAAATACTCCTAGGAGGAGGGGATGATTGGGTCAGCATGGATGTTCACTATTTGTTCAGATATAGCACACTCAAGTAAGAACTAATAATATAACTCACCCCTTGAGAGTGATTTGCATCTATGACTATTACCTAAATGGACACTTCTTAATAAGACTTTTTAATTGTCATATAACATTGTGTAAGTGTAAGGTGTAAAATGTGTGAATTTAATACATTTATATGTTGCAATATGATTATCACCTTAGCATTAGTGATTATAGTCAACATTACTGTATTGCATACTTCAAAGTTGCTAAGAAAATGGATCTTAAATGTTTTTAACACAAGCTTTTTGAGTATCTCATGAAAGCTATAGAATCCCCCTCTAGGGCCAGGAGAGGAGGGACTTGGGACACAAGCAAATAAAATCCTGGATCTGATTTTAGAGGTGTTTCAGACTTATCTAAAACCACTGGTGTCCTTTCTAAGAGGTTCATGAAACTCCAATTAAGAACTCCTAACCTGGGGTGCCTGGGTGCTCAGTGGATTAAGCCGCTGCCTTTGGCTCGGGTCATGTTCTCGGTGTCCTGGGATCGAGCCCCGCATCGGGCTCTCTGCTCAGCGGGGAGCCTGCTTCCCCTTCTCTCTCTACCTACTTGTGATCTCTCTCTGTCGAATAAATAAATAAAATCTTAAAAAAAAAAAAAAAAAAAAAAAAAGAACTCCTAGCCTAAACCTCTGGTTGAGGAAGAGAATTCCATTTTTCTTCTAGCCCTTTTATTTATTTATTTATTTATTTATTTGAGAAAGACAAGTGAGAGAGAGCATTCGCTGGAACGGGAGGGGCAAAGGGAGAAGCAGACTCCCCACTGAGCAGGGAGCCCAACCACAAGGAACTCAGTCTCAAGACCCTGGAATCATGACCTGAGCTGAAGGGAGATGCTTAAATGACTGAGCCACTCAGGTGCCACTTCTAGCCATTTTTATCTAATTATATCCCCTCACCCAACAAGGTCATATATGTTCCTTTTCTATCTTATTTTTTCCCTGTAGCATTTGAGGGTTTATTTAAGTTAAGTAAAAATGGATTTTTATTGTCATATAAGTTGTCAAAACAGTCTATTCACTAACATGTTCCAATTTTACCTTTTTGTTCCAGTATTTGGAAGGGCTACTTCACCAACTTGGCAGGTATCTATACAAATTATGTACTGATCCAAGGAAATGGGAAAATAATATATTATTACATGTGTATATTACACACATACATGCATATACATGAATATATGTATGTGAAATATGTATATGCATATATGTGAAATATGTATGTAATTTCCCAAGGAAATGGGAAAATAATTATATTACTACAAATGTATGTTATTCACATACATGCATATATATATATATATGTATATATATATACACACAAAAATATGTTGTTTATTACCTGTCTTCTCTACTTTAAGGGCAAGAATTTTTTCTTTTTTTTTTTTAAAGATTCTATTTATTTATTTGACAGAGACAGATCACAAGTAGGCAGAGAGGCAGGCAGAGAGAGAGAGGAGGAAGCAGGCTCCCTGCTGAGCAGAGAGCCCGACGCGGGACTCGATCCCAGACCCTGAGATCATGACCTGAGGCGAAGGCAGTGGCTTAACCCACTGAGCCCGTGGGCAAGAATTTTTTCTGTCTTATTCTCTGTTGTATCTTTAATGATTAGAACATAACACATGGCACATAGAAGGCACTCAATATACACTTATAGAGTGACTTATCAACAGAGTTATTAAGAAGAAAAGGAAATTTTGTCATTATATGCTTAAGATGTCTTCAAAATTTGTGCCTGTTACATTAATATCAGTACATAGTTTTAATGGTTGCTCATGATGAGTAAAATTCACTTCAGCCTAAGAACGTTTATCTTTATTGAGTACTACTATGTACCAAGTATTATTCCAGGTGTTTTACAAAATGATCTCATTAATCCTTATAGCACCCTGCCAAGTATGTTTCAGAATACACATTTTATAGATGAAGACTCTGAGACCAGAGGGTCTAAATAATCAAGGTCACATAATTGGTAAGTGACAGAACCAATATTTGATATCAGGCTTCTCTGTTGTTACCTGATACATTTCAATAAGAGTAGAGCTATTTAAAGGATCTGGGTTCTGACTCCTCACTATTAGGGACATACTTCTAGAGAGGAGCATAAGGTGTGATATCTGTTCTCAAGGAGCAAATGAGAATAAATGCTCCATGTAATTTATCTTCACATCACCCATGGAAGATTGCAGCCATTTTTTTAACTAAATAGCTTTCAGGGATAGAGGCTGTTGGGTTTATGAAACAATGAGTCCATATTTAGGATGGTCTAAATAACCATTTTTAGAATAAAGGTATATTTTTGGCAAATTAAATACTTAATGTTGCTATGTCAATGGAAGAGTACCCGTGGTTGATCGCATTTTTGGTCTCAGTTCTTCAGCACTCTCTTTATATATGCCCTTTGTCATGAAACTTTGTGTTTCCTCCAACTAAAGGAGCAGAAAATATCTCTCCATTCTTTGAGCTGGGATTTTCCCACAGGCCTTGCTTTGACCAACAAAATGAGGTAGAAGTGAAAATGTTCCAGCTTTGAGCTCAAACCTTGAAAGACCTCATGTGTTTCTGCTTTTCATCTTCATGAAAAGTCATACCTGTGAAAACCTCCTGCCTCCTCATGCAGGGCCCAAATTACCAGACAGAAAGTAGCCCCAAGCCCAAACTTAAGAAAGAAATCAATCTTTGCTAGATCTATGCTGTGAAGTAGAGCCATCTAGGTGAATCCAGCTTGATCAACCAATGCCCTTCCCAGATGTAGAGACATGTTTATAGTAATGAGTAATTGTTGTTCGCCCAGTAAATTTCAGTGTGATTTGTTATGCAACAGTGGCTAACCACTGATGCAGAGCGAAAGTTGGCATTTCTCTTTCAGTCCTTCAGTGTCACAAAATTGAGAAACCAGAGTGATCTCTCGCTCTCTCTGTCTCTGTCTCTTTCTGTCTCGGTCTCTGTCTGTCCCTCTCATACAACACATATGCACATGCAGACCAAGACTGAAATCCTTCAGGCTTTTCCCATGCCCTGATTTTCATAGCTTCCGTACAAAGAGGTCAAATTTTTTGTTTGGTTGTTTGTTTTTTGTTTTAGGATTTTATTTATTTATTCATTTTCCTTTTTAAAAATGATCAAAATTCAATTTAGTTAATGTTTAGTGTATTATTAATTTTAGGGGTAGAATTCAGTGATTCATCAGTTGCATATAATACCCAGTACTCATTACATCAGGTGCCCTTCTTAATGCCTGCCACCCGATCACCCCATTCCCCCACCCACCTCAATTTGTTCCCTGTAGTTTAGAGTCTCTTATGGTTTGCCTTCTTCCTGTTTTTACCTTATTTTATTTTTCCTTCCCTTCCCCTATGTTCATCTGTTTTGACTCCTAAATCCCACATAGGAGTAAAGTCATTCAGTATTTGTGTTTCTGTGACCGACTTATTTCACTTAGCATAATACCCTCTAGTTCCATCCACGTGATGCAAATGGCAAGATTTCATTATATATATAATGAAATGTTTATATATAATATATATATTATATATATATTATATTATATATATATTAATATTTCATTATATATATATATAATGAAATGTTACTCGGTCACCAAAAAAATTATATATATTATATATATATATATTATATAATATATAATATATAATTTATATGCATAAAGAAGATGTGGTGTGATATATATATATTTTTTCACCAAAAAATTATATATATATATATATTATATAATATATAATATATAATTTATATTATATTATATATATATATTATATATATAATTTTTTTGGTGAAAAAAAATATATATATCACACCACATCTTCTTTATGCATTCACCTGTCAATGACAATCTGGGCTCTTTCCATATTTTGGCTTTGCTGCCATAAACATTGGGGTGCATGTGCCCCTTCAAGTCACCATTAATGTATTATTTGGATAAGTACCCTGAAGTGCAATTGCTGGGTCATAACTTAGCTCTATTTTCAACTTTTTGAGGAACCTCCATACTGTTTTCCAGAGTGGCTGCACCAGCTTGCATTTCCACCAACAGCGTAGATGGAAGGAGTTTCCTTTCTCGGCACCGTCACCAACATCTCTTCAGTGTAGGAGTGTAGGAGTTTCCTTTCTCGACACCCTCACCAACATCTCTTCTTTCCTGACTTGTTTATTTTAGCCATCCTGATTTGTGTGAGATGGTATCTCATTGTGGTTTTGATTTCTATTTCTCTGATGCCACGTGATGTTAAGCATTTTTTCATGTGTCTCTTGGGCATTTGTATGTCTTCTTTGGAGAAATGTCTGCTCCTGACTTCTGCCCATTTCTTGACTAGATTTTGTTTTGTTTTGTTTTGGATATTGAGTTCGATATGTTCTTTATAAGTTTTGGATACTAGCCCTTTATCTGATAAGACATTTGCAAATATCTTCTCCCATTCCATAGGTTGACTTCTAGTTTAGTCAGCTGTTTCTTTTGCCATGCAGAAGCCTTTTACCCTGATGAAATCCCAATAGTTTATTTTTATTTTTGCTTTTGTTTCCTTTTCCTTCAGAAATGTGTCTAGTAAGAAGTTGCTATGGCCAACTTTGACCAAGGTCAAAGAGGTTACAGCCAGTGTTCTCCTCTAGGATTTTGATGGATTCCTGTCTCAAATTTAGGTCTTTCATCCATTTTGAATTTGTTTTGTGTATAGTGTAAGAAAATGGTTCAGTTTCATTCTTCTGCTTGTGGCTGTCCAGTTTTCCCAACAGTGCTTGTTGAAAGACTGTCTTTTTTCCATTGGATATTCTTTCCTGCTTTGTCAAAGATTAGTTGACATTTATGTATGTATGTATGTATGTATTTAGAGAGAGAGAGAAATAGCAGGAGCATGGGGAGGAACATAGTTGGAGGGAAAGAAAAGAGACGGAGTCTTGAACAGATTCTGTGTGCAACACAAAGCCCAACGTGGGCCTAATATGACCCTGAGATCATGATCTGAGCCAAAAATGAGTTGGCGGCTTAACTGACTGAGCCACCCAGGTGCCCCAAAACAGGTCAAGTTTTAAGAACAGACTTTCAATGTACTTATTCAATATACTTGTATGGCAGTGAACTGAATGAAATATATACCTGACAGAAAAAATATGTGCAATTATAGTTATTGCACATAGCCATAACCAGCTATGAATAAAAAGGGTTTGAAGCAGATTAAGTAATTTTAAAGATATAGTTTAAAATATCACTGACAAAAAATACTGAAGGAGGGGAGCCTGGATAGCTCACTCGTTAAGCGTTTGTCTTCGGCTCAGGTCATGATCCCAGCATCCTGGGATTGAGCCCCACATCAGGCTCCCTGCTTGGCAGAAAGCCTGCTTCTCCCTTTCCCACTTCCCCTGCTTATATTCCCTCACTCACTGTATCTTTTTCTCTCTCTGTCAAATAAATAAATAAGGTCTTTAAAAAAAAATACTGAAGGAAAAATGATGTGAGACAGAACTAATGAACATCTCAAAAATGTCTGATTTTATTATGAAGAACAGAACACAAGTAACATGATATATTTGGGAGAGAATCCTTATTAATTTCTCCCGGTGACTTTCAGAGGCCATGAAATAGTACAGTAAAAAAAACCATGGGACATTAAGATCAGAACTTGCAGTGCAGACTCTAAATAAAGCTTTTCATATAATTACATACATGCACACACATTCAGAGGACTGATGAATTTCCCCTTGAAGATTTATTTCTGTAAAAGTTGGTATTTATTGTCAAATAAGTTATCAAAACAGTTTATAACATGTTCCAAAGTGTATTTTATCTGTTCCATTATTTGAAAGACCTATTTCATCAAAGTGTGGTACGTAGCCAAGGAAATCATGTTCAGAAGGGAGGGGTAATGGATCATCTTGGAATAAAAGCAAGTTAAGAAGAAAGCACTGGACAGGGATGTTAGCTTCTAGGTGAAAACCTAGGAGGTTAAGCATTAACTTCTAGATCATGAGAAAGGTATCCTAGGTGTATATATGTATATTTTTAAGTAATAAAAAATTTTTATTTTTTTTAAATTTTTAGGTTAAATACTTTGGTATTTATTTAATTTTGTTTGTTTTTTTTATTATGTTCAATTAGCCAGTATATAGTACATCATTAGTTTCTGACGTAGTTGTGTACAACACCCAGTGCTCATCACCACACATGCCCTCCATAATACCCATCACCTGGTTCCCCCTTACTCCCACCCCTCTCCCTTCTGTAACTCTCAGTTTGGTTCCCGGAGTCCAGAGTGTATATATATCTTATGATGGTTTTGAAGACATGGAGGAATATCCCATCTTGGATGTTCATTTACAGCAATGGCTAAGAGAGTTATCAACTGTTCAGTGATGTTTTGAAGAACCACCTTTAAAGACTTTTTTTTTTTTTTTTTGAAGTTGAAAGAGAGAGAGAGAGTGAATGGGAGGGAGAAGAGAGAGAATCTGAAGCAGGCTCCACACAGAGCTCAGAGCCAGACTCAGGGCTTGATTCCACAACCACAAGATCATGACCTGAGGCAAAACCAAGAGTCAGATGCTTAAACAACTGAGCCACTCATGTGCCCCAAGAACCACCTTTTGAGAAGACTGTATTTTGACTCAGATATTTTCAGGTATTATTTAGCTTAGGTCATATTTAGACTGCATTTGATTCCCCTTTTTTTTTTTTTTTCTCCACAGTAGATGGAAATAAAGTACAAAAATAGTATGTAATTTCCAATTCTGTCTTGGTCATTTATTGGTTAATGTGGACTTTGGATAATCATTAAGTTCTTATGGCTTTCAGTAAACATTGTACAGTAGTAGCTGTGGTTTGTTTACATGTTTTATGTATATTATTACAGACTATTACACAATAATGCTGTGAGGTAGATAATATTAGCCCCATTTTGGAAATGAGATGCAGAGAAATAAGGGACTTACCTGAAGTCCACCAGCAAGGGGTTCTGAGACTGAAATTTGAAAGCAGGCTAGTTCTATCCTCTGTTACTCATCTATCATCTGTTACTCATGAAGAGACTAGATGGTTTGTAGGGAAACACCAGATCTGAAGTTGCCAAAAAAAGGAGTATAGAGAACCATTCTATGGAGAAATAAAAGGTACTTGTTTCGTTTCAACTAAATTACCCTATGTGCAAAAGCCTGCAGCAGAGTCAAGGTGGACGGTATACAGTTCCTGCCTATCAAAGCCTTCTAGATATAGTAAAAACAAGATCATATTCATAAGAAAAATGTTTTAGATTGCAATGCTTGCCATAAAGGCATAAAAACAAATTATTTTAAATATTAAGAAGAGGGAGAGATCGTATTTGATGGAGAAAAAATCAGGAAAATCTTAAAAAGGAGGGCCCTTTTCAGAGAGGGCCTTGGAGAATAAAGAGGACCGAAGCAATTATTGTTACTGATGTCTGTAAGAGAGGGTGTGATGAAAAAAGTCTCTTAGAGAGGGAATAGTTTAAGCAAAATGTAGGACATGAGAAAAGACACTGCATATTTAAAAAAAAATTCTTGCCATTTTATCAGTGCTTAGAAAATGCATAGCACGGTTTGTGAAATGAAGCTGGAATGTGGGCTGTTATCATGTCACTTAGGATTTTAAATGGCATTTTTAGCAATTTAGATTATTTGTTAGTCTGGTGATTCCCATCCTTGGGTGAGCATGAGAATCATCTCCAGGGCTTAGAGATACATACATTGTTGGGCCCCACCCCTGAGTTTCTGACTGAGTAGAGCTAGAGTAGAAATCTGAGAATTTGCATTTATTTATTTTTTTTAAGATTTTATTTATTTATTTGACACACACAGAGAGAGAGAGAGAGAGAGAGCAAACAACTAGGCAGAGAGGCAGGCAGAGAGAGAGGGGGGAGCAGGTTCCCTGCTGAGCAGAGAGCCCGAGGTGGGGGATGTGGAGCTCGATTCCAGGACCCAGAGATCATGACCTGAGCCAAAGACAGAGGCTTAACCCACTGAGCCTGTGCCCTGAGAATTTGCATTTCTATCAAGCTCCCAGGTGATGCTCTTACTACTGATCTTGGAACAACAGTTTGAGAACCACTGTAAAAGGCAACAGTAATCCAGAAAAGCTTTGAGCAAGGGAATAGCCAGATCAGGGAGATGCTTTACCAAAGTCAATATTTTTGCAGGATAGATTGTACCAAGAATGGTTACTTTAGCTAATCAATGGGCATAAAGTTTCAATTATGCAATATACATAAGTTGTAGAGTTCTATGCATTGCCCCTTAGTTAGCAATACTTCATTTTACACTTAAATTTTTGTTGAGGTTAGCCTCCTATTAGGCATTCTTTACATAATAAGATAAAATTTAAAAAGTAAAGAGAGGTTACTGTAGTTTAAGAGGCTATTACAATAGTACAGAAAGTAGTTGGTTGGGATTTTAACAGTATCAATGGAGAGGAAAATAAAATACTCAGTTTCCCAACTTTATCCCCATCTACCTATACTTCAATCCCTCTCTACATCCCTATGAGAATCTGAGAAGTGAAAAGCTAATGTAGTTCTAAGAAAATAAACTATGAAAAAAATGTGAATCATTTTGTGCAGGGCACTTTAAAGAAATATGCATAGCCACAAAACTTAAGGCATTAAATTATCTGAAGAGAGAAGGTACATGGGAAAGTATACTGTTGGTTAGCAGTCAGGGAGCTCAAAAACAGGAGAGGCACAGAGTGAAAGCTGGTGCAACTTCCTAAGGTCTGACCAGGGACAGTTCCTGGTTTCCTGTCAGATATCTCTCCAAAATGGATATGGATATATTATGTTCTCTGTAAGCTACATTTTTTTTGTCATTTTCAACAAATACATTAACATTCTGAGTTAAGATTTGATCTCTTGATGTTAACTATACTAAAAAAAAAAAAAATAAATTTATCTCTTGAGGGACACCTGGGGGCACTCAGTTAAACATCTGCCTTTGGCTCAGGTCATAATCCCAGGGTCCTGGGATCAAGCCCCATGTCAGGTTCCCTGCTCAGTGGAGAGTCTGCTTCTCCTTCTTCCTCTCCCTCTACCCTTCACCCTCCACTCTTGTTCTTTCCCCATGTCTTAAATAAATAAAATAAAACCTAAAAAACAAAACAAGACAAAAAAAACAAAATAAATTTATCTCATGAGACAAGGTCACAGTGAAAAGACCAGAAGAGAAAACCAAGCCAGTGACAGAAAAAGGTATGAGGTCTTTCAAGAGGAATCAAGTGACCAGCTACATACCCTGAACAAGTTCTGTGGTCAACTGTAAGCAGTCATTATAACCGGGGACTTGAGAAGTTACATTAGATTTTGGACTTTGCAAACCTTGCATTACCTAATTTGTATGCACAGGCAAATTCTTGCCATTCATTGTTTGTGATTGGGTTAACAAAATTCAACCCAGAGAAAATTAATTTAGTGATATTAAGTAACATCGCAAAGTAAAAAAGGAAGACTGAATTAGACTGGATGGGAAAATCAATGCCAGGAACATAGCATATTAAATTCAGTTCTCATTTGTTTGCCTTTTTCAGAGGAAGTTGGGAAGAAGTAGAACTGTCTGTCCTGTGCCATCTAATAAAGTCTTGCCATATTGCTACTTTTGAATTTGTTTAGCATATCAATTTGCTCAATGAATTTAGAGAGAAATACAAGCTGTCTGTCCTCGGTCTGAGAATTACAATGTAACAAAGGGCCTGCTCTCTAGAGAAGCAAATCAAGAAGCAAGCAACCCATCCCAAACTGGATTTTGTGAGATCAGCAGAATGAAATGTGTAGGAAGAGGTCAGGGACTGCATAAATCCTGGGATTAGATTTTGAAGTGAATACAACAACTCAGCGCCCAGCCGTGAAAGAGACAGGGGAGTTGGTAGTTATGGTGATACTCTGAATCTTTTGCCAAATGTTGGGATAGTGAAAAAAGAACAGGGAAATGTAATCCTGTTGTGTCTATCCTGAGAGTCTGAGAATATAAATCATTTGTAACTTACTCTGGTGAAATACAATCTACAGCCCTAATCACCTGAAATTCCTGTCACTACGTTCGAGGGGAAACTTAGCTGTCAGTATCTCCAAAAAACTCCATTCTAATTACTTAGATTATTTCTTTAAAAAGACCAGAAACCAAGGAAAGACCAAACTCTCTCTCAGGTTTTACTCTAAAAGAATAAGCATTCACAGGTGGCCAAGAAATCTTGGTTAGCTCAGCAAAATATTTAATGCATAATTTTGTACCAGATACTGGGCTAGATACTAGACATATTGTGGTAAATTATTTCTAAGTACAGAAGGAGAAAGAATATTAGATACGTAAATGTTAGGTACTCATAGTTGTGAGAAGTGACATTCAAAAAAATTTTGATAAAAATGTTAGAGCAACATAATCTAGTTTTGGAAGCTTAGAAAACCTTCTGTGAGGAGCAACTGCAAGTTTCTCCTTGAAGGATGGGCAATGATCAGCTAGGTAAATGTATCTGTAAAGAACATTCTGGGTGAGGCAACATCATACATCAGGGCTCTGAAGTAGGAAGCAAGTTGATATGTCCAAGGAAGTGAAAGAAAGTAGCTGTAGTTACAAATACCATAGAAGTGATATAAAAGAAGGGAGGCAGAGAAGGACGCAATTTGTAAGAAGCTGAAGAGCAAATAAAAACAAGTGTGTGTGTGTGTGTGTGTGTGTGTGTGTGTGTGTGTGTTGGAGTACTTAGAGAAAAGGAGGTAGAAAGTTTGTATATGTATATATATATATATAGAGAGAGAGAGAGAGAGAGAGAGTTATATAACAACTTGTAGTATTCATATATATATACAAATATGTCAAGTATTTATTTATTTATTATTATATGTGATATTAAATATAATTAATATTTATTATTACTGTTAAGATCATCTTAGTTGTTGGCCTTCTTGACTTCTCTGCAACTTATAACAGAAATAGTTTTGAAACTTGTATGTCTTTGTGATATTCACTAGGGCTGTTCACAAACACAAGTATTTCCGTCCAGTCCTACATAGGATTGCACCTGTCTGGACCCTTGATGTTAGGCGGGGCCTCATGACTTGCTTCGGCCTGTACCATAGGAGCGGTACTGTGAGTGTCACTTGTGAAAATGCATGAAGGGCCACTGTGAAGTCCACCATGTCCTCTTGCCCTGCTGCACCAATCTTGAAAGCTTGTATAGATATGGGGCCTCCATCAGCCAGGCCTGCACCCATAGCAATTAAGATAAACAATCCTTGGCTTGAGCTCCAGCAGAATTTTATGATTATTATATCAACAGGGTTTTTGATCATCAAATGCTGGTTAGGTTTTATGATTATTTTATTCTCCTGTAATGTAACATGGACATCTGGAAAATTCTTAACACTGCATAATTGGCTTTCAAGAGAAAATCAAGCAAATGGAAGGGATGTCAAGAATGGCAAACTTAGTAATAAGTAAGGCATGGCCTTCTCTTGTAGGTACCAGAAACCAGCTGTTCCTCCTAATTCAACAGACAGAAATTCTCATGTATACTCTAGGGCAATGGTTTGCAAAACAAATGTGGTGAAGCATTGGTGTGTTGTTGTCATGTGCAAGCTAAATCATCAATACTTTATTGTGAACAATAGAACAGTGATGTTTGTAAATCATTGACTTCAAATAACTAGAATGATTTTAAAATCATTCCTTTTAACTTGTGTTCTATCATACTTCTCTGAATTGGGAATGAAGGGTGTATGGGAATGTCTGAAACCACATTAGTGCATCACCCACCAAGTCAGGTTCCCTGGAGAACAACTAGGATTCTAGTTAGATGTATAACCATGAACAGGCTGTTTATTCCCTCTGAATCTGTTTCCTCATTTACTAAATTGTGATAACCCTATCAGGTTACTTTCCAATAAGGGAAGCTCAGTGACGATACAGGATAATAGATATAGTAGTTACATATAAACAGGAAAGCTCTATACATATGACAGTTATTGTTGTGAAATAAGTAAGTAACTTGTACTAAGTAAAATCAGGAGATAGAAATCAAAGTGCAAATGTGCCTTCAAGCTTTTCTAGTTGTGAATATAAGGTGTATACAGGTTAAGAGTTGTCTCCATCAGAAAGGATGAATACCCCACTTTTGTAGCAACATGGACTGGACTGGAAGAGATTTTGCTGAGTGAAATAAGTCAAGCAGAGAGAGTCAATTATCATATGGTTTCACTTATTTATGGAGCATAACAAATAGCATGGAGGACAAGGGGAGTTAGAGAGGAGAAGGGAGTTGGGGGAAATTGGAAGGGGAGGTTAACCATGAGAGACTATGGACGGGAGGTTGGGGTACCAGGTGGTGGGTATTATAGAGGGCACAGATTGCATGGAGCACTGGGTGTGGTGCAAAAATAATGAATACTGTTATGCTGAAAATAAATAAAAAATAAATTTTTAAAAAAAGAGAGATGTTGCATAAACTGAGATAGGCTGCATTTAGCTAGGCTAGTGTAGCTACTCCAAAATTCCAAGGCAGGGCAGAGAATAGTAGAGTAAGGACCCAGGAGAAGTTTCACCATGGAGGAAAGATTGGAAGTGGGCCTTGGCTGCTAGGGAGGATTCAGAAATGTGGTCAGGTGGGAGCATGACATCATGAAATGTCTGGAATGGCATCGGCATCCTCACTCTTGTCTGCACTGGCTCTGTTGATCTCCAGCTTCCAGTATCTTACAGAATGATACTCTCAAATTGATGGTGTAATTATTGCAGTCTTAATGCAAAAGTTAGAAACACCAATTGTGGCCACAAGGGATCATATTTGTTGAGTACCAGAAGTAAGGCAGAAAAGGATGCAAATTATAAGAGATAGGGCAAAATAGAAATGACATATATTGATTGCCAGTTAAGGGCCAAACACTAGTAGACATTTTGCATGTATATCATCTAATTACCAGAAAACCTTGCAAAGTGGATACTATTTTCCTCAACATAGAAATGAAGGAACTGGGGCCCAGAAAGCTTAAGTAAAATTCTCAAGATTTTATAGCATAAAGCATATAGACATATAGACAAGATGTTTACCCACCTATCCAACTCAAAAGCCTAGTCACATTTCCCAGACCGTTGTTCCTTGTCTCAAAGATTTTCCAAGCTCCTGATCATGGGAGTGAGAATGGTGGGGGTAGAAATTATATACAAAGAGCAAAATGTAAGGCAGCCTGTGACACCATCACATAGTCGGTATTTAAATTAGAATAAAGACTCTAGCTGAGATGGAGTTAAAATATAAGGAGATGCACTTATCTTGGTCAGATGAGGTCCCGGACAGGTAGAACAAACAGTTTACTTACATCACGAGTGACTCTCTGTGTTTTCATCTCTGCTCAGTGAACCTCAGTAATTGCCTTTAGTCTCAGACTAAGAGCAAGATGGCTCCAAGTGCCAGTCGCACATAACGGTGTATAGAGGGAAAATAAGGGATTCTTTCTTCCTGTAATTCAGTCTTAATATCAAAGAAACATCCCCCTTGGGTTTCCCAACAGATACTCCTTCTTGTCTCATTGTCCGTAAGTGGGTCACATGCCCACTCCTGACTCATGTGTAGGTAGGAGGGATGGGTTGTCCTCATAACACTAGCAACATTGATTGAACACTTATGAGCTTCAGACAATGTTGTACTTGCTTCCCATGGATTGAATTCTCCAAAAGCTCTATGTTAAGGCTGTTATTACTATTACTCACCACATTGAAGTTGAAGAAACTAAGAAAGAAAGAGGTTAAGTAACTTTCTCAAAGTTAGGAAATGAGCATGTGAATCAGGCAGATCGACTAATTAAATCTGTACTCAGTCTCTATACTGTGTTGTTTCATGTCGTTCTACCCTTAATCTAAACAGACCACTTCTAGAGCTAGAGGTGAGGTTGGTGTCACTGGGGTGCTTGGTTACAAGTAAGGAAGATAGAAAAGAAGCAAACAACCCCCCCACACACACAACCCAAAATAAACAAGAAAACCTGAGGTATTACCAGAAGAAGGAAGGACATATGCTTTGAGAGATCTGTGGATGAAGAGATTCTTCTATTCTTGTGGTAGTCAATGAAGGTATTATTGAGGAGCAGGCATGAGACTTCTTTCTTTCTTTCTATTTATTAACTAATTATTTTTAGAGGGTTTTTTGTTTTTGTTTTTGTTTTTTTATTTTTTTTTCATTTTATTTTATTTTCTTTCTTTTTAGTGTTCCAGAATTCATTATTTATGCACCACACCCAGCACTCCATGCAATACGTGTCCTCCACAATTCCCACTACCAAGCCTACCCAATCCCCCACCAATCCCCCCTCCAAAACCCTCAGTTTCTTTCTCAGAGTCCATAGTCTGTCATGGTTTTTCTCCCCCTCCGATTTCCCCAACTCACTTCTCTCCATCTCCCAAAGTCCTCCATGTTATTCTTCATACTCCACAAGTGAAACCATATAATAATTGAGTCTTTGCTTGACTTATTTCACTCAGCATAATCTCTTCCAATCTAGTCTATGTTGATATATTGGTATATTGGATATTGGGTATTCATCCTTTCTGATGGAGGCATAATACTCCATTGTATATATGGACCATATCTTCTTTATCCATTCGTCCATTGAAGGGCATCGCAGTTTGGTGACTATGGCCATTGCTGCTATGAACATTGGGGTACAGATGGCCCTTCTTTTCACTACATCTGTATCTTTGGGGTAAATACCCAGTAGTGCAATTGCAGGGTCATAGGGTAGCTCTATTTTTAATTTCTTAAGGTATCTCCACACTGTTTTCCAAAGTGACTGCCCAACTTGCATTCCCACCAACAGCATAAGAGGGTTCCCCTTTCTCCATATCCTCCCCAACACCTGTTGTTTACTGCCTTGTTAATTTTGGCCATTCTAAATAGTGTAAGGTGGTATCTCAGTGTGGTTTTGATTTGGATCTCCCTAATGGCTAATGATGATGAACATTTTTTCATGTGTCTGTTAGCCATTTGTGTATCTTCTTTGGAGAAGTGTCTGTTCATGTCTTCTGCCCATTTTTTGACATGATTATCTGTTTTGTGTGTATTGAGTTTGAGAGAGAGAGAGAGAGAAAGAGAGAGAGAGAGAGCATATCAAGGGAAGCAGCAGGCAAGACCCTGGGATCATGATCTGAACCCAAGGTGATCACTTAACTTAAGGTGGCTCCTGATTGAGCCACCAGGAGTCCCATGGGACTTCTTTCTGATAGATAGGCAGCATTTCTCCTGTTTTATTAGATGAGTATGTGAGGATTAAAAAAAAAAAAAGCTCAGTTATATTGAACAATTAAATAATTGAACAAGCACAATGCTAACAGTTTCATAGGCATTTGAAACTTAATTTTTTAGAAGACTTTATTCATTTGAGATAGTGCAAGCAAGAGAGCAGGATCAGGGGAGCAGAAGAAGAAGGAAAAGCAGGATCCCTACTGATCAGAGAGCCTGAGGTTGGGCTGGATCCCAGGATCCCAGGATCATGACCTGAACTGAAGGCAGACACTTAACCAACTGAGACACCCAGGCGCCATTAACCTTAATTTTTGTGGCAACCAAATAGTTATTTCTGCGTATCATGCCCATTTTATAAATAAGAAAACACAGAGCTTAGGGGCGCCTGGGTGGCTCAGTGGGTTAAAGCCTCTGTCTTTGGCTCAGGTCATGATCCCAGAGTCCTGGGATCGAGCCCCACATCTGGCTTTCTGCTCCATGGAGAGCCTGCTTCTCCCTCTCTCTCTCTCTCTCTCTCTGTCTGCCCCTGCCTACTTGTGATCTCTGTCTGTCAAATAAATAAATAAAATCTTAAAAAAAAAAAAAAAGAAAGAAAGAAAACAC
Source organism: Neogale vison (assembly GCF_020171115.1). Taxonomy (NCBI): domain Eukaryota; kingdom Metazoa; phylum Chordata; class Mammalia; order Carnivora; family Mustelidae; genus Neogale; species Neogale vison. The sequence continues at coordinate 133,555,041 of NC_058097.1, forward strand.
AGAGCTTAAAAAAGTTATAGCCCAAAATACACTACTAGAAAATAGAGGGGCTAGGATTCAAACCTGGTTCTGACTCTAAATTCTAGCTCTTCTAAATGACATTAGGTTTCATATATGATACACATAATAGGAACCTGAGAAAGGGAATTCCCATGATTCAATGCAAGCAGCAGCCCTGCATCAATTCATGATTATAAACTCAATTGACCATCAAGGCAGACATCCATGTAAATTCATTCTCAAACCTCCTGACCTGCCCACAATCAATAAAAGTAAATTTGAAAATCTTTTTCATCTCATCATGTGATCCAAATTAAACGATTCACCTGTCTGTCTCTAGCTAAGCTTGTAAAGATGAGTAGAAATCAGGACTTCAATAAAAGTCAGGGTCTTTCCCTTCTCCATCCTTTAACTGTTGCCAAGGCTAAGGGTCCAGTCTTGTTGGGAACACTGAACCCTCTATAAATCTGCTTTGATTGTATTCACAGAGAGTAGCATTGCTTTGAAAGGCTAAAGCTTGGGCCATGCTAGTCCACAGATTGTCTGTCGACAGATTTTAAGTAATTATAGCAGGTAAGCTGTCTGGCTCCATTACAGAATTTAATAGTGAGCAAATAAATATTTTTACAGCTTTGGTGTTACTTTTGATGTTGAAACCCAAATCCATAAAAAATCTTTGGGTACCATATGCTAAGTGCTGTCAAAGCGAAGAAAAATTATCAGTGTCTTTGGAGTTCCAATTGTCACTTACACGGTAACCTATAAAATGGGGTATGTGCAACTTGGAATTCAACTTTAGTGGACATTCCTCTCATTTTTAAATGGCAAATGAATACAAATGACAGTAATGACACGGCCATTAGTGCTGATCTCCAGATTAACGAATCAGTTTCACATCTGTTAGGATTTTTTGAATAGTCAAATTGAATCCTTTCAACAGTTACTTAATTAAAGGGAATTAGGACTTTAGCAATATGGCAATTTAATTTTTAAAAAATGGGAGAGAAGTGTCACAGCTACATCTTTCATTCATTTTAATTTGAGAAAATGTATTATCTTCTCAGAGAATATCAAAGAGAAGCTGAAAAGCATTTTTCCCCAAAGAAAAGTGGGTTATAATAATATGAATCACAAAGTTGCCTCATATTCGGTTGTCATTTAGTCAATGTTATTAACTTGGTTTTATAATAGCTTAAGGAGGTAGAGTCTCATAGAGTAATTCAATCAGTAAGAGCAAGTTCTTTAACCCCTGTTACAGCAAATCTCTTCTATTGATTTTTAGGGCATGTGGCAAATGAGGAGAAATGCAAAGCAATTATAATTCTATATGAAATATCAGGCCTTATAAGCAGTTGGAGCTGGGAGCTCATGTTTGTTCATTCATTGTTATATGAGCTCTAGTCTATCCATTTCAAGAGTTATTAGGGTATTTAAAATACTACTTCTGAATGTTACCCATAATTTTGAACTCATATCTTTTAATTTCTTGGAGAACAATATATGTTATAGGTCCAGTTTCCTAGCTGCGTTGGCATTCCTGAATGTTATGCATTTGGAGATACTCACTGGGTCAAGGGCTCAAAACATTTACTACTGTCTTTGTTTCAAAAATGTTTTAAGGTACATCAGATTATTTTTATTCAAATAGCAAAAACCCAATACACAATGCCCATTTTTCAAGATGCTAACCTTTTTTTTTTGATGAGAGTTACTTTTATATCACCAACAAAAATATATCTACCTTTTCTACTTCTAACCACATTTATGCTTTAAAAAAAAAATCTGGTTAGTGATTCAGTGCTTTTGAAGGGAAGTAGGAAAATCATTCCTTGGGGCTGAGAGACGATGAAGGACAGAAAGAAACAGGATTACAAAGGTCTTGGAGCTAAGAGACAATGAAAGAAAGAAATGAACAAGGAACAAAATAACATAGATCTGGGCTATTCTGAGACTCTCCTTTCAAATCTTGTGTATCTTACTTAAAAACAAATCTGCTACTAATTTCATTTAAATTTATTTAAATATTTGATATTAAACTACTTGCCTAAGATGAAACCATGCTCTGTTGTGTTTGAAGGAAAGCAAGGAGACTTTAATACCTAGAGCAGCAGGTGAGTAAAGGATGTGGAGATGAAGTTGGGAAGGAAGCCAGGGACCCGGTGATAGTAAGACCAAGCCTACTGAGGACTGTAGATTTCTTTAAATCCTAACACAAACTCTAACACAATCTAAAACTTTATTATATATTATATGTTTTATATTATAATTTTGAAATACACACAAAAGAGGAGAGAATATTCATATACCCATCAGTCATATTTAATAATTATTAAGAAGTTGCCATGCTTACAATTCTATCTACCCATCTCGGTGCAATTTTATTTACTTATTTATTTACTTATTTCTGAAATAAATATAAATCCAGGATCTCATATTATTTCATTTCTTTTTGCTGAGTATGTAGCTCTAAAAGCTATTGTTCCACTTAACCAAGTTAGTGTTTCTTTGGTATATGTACTATTCAGTTTAGATACAACTTTTTTTTAAAAATATGATCTCCTCTAGCTACCATATTGGACTGAAATTACAAACCCATTACATGCATAATATTGATTATGATTTCTCTTTAATCTCCTTTAATTGGGAGCAGTGCCTCTCTCTTCTTCCACCACCCTACTTTCACCATGCTATCGATGTGCTGAATGTATATGGTCTTTTTTGCTGATAGAGGAAGGATTTGTCTGCTTGTTTCATGTGATGTCACTTGTTTCTCCTCTCTCTCTCTATTTTCTTTTCTCTTCCTTTTTACAATTTTTGTAAGCTAGAAGTTAGTTGAAATGTCTTGATTAGATTTTTCCAAATGAATGAGGCTATGTGCTTTAGATTGCCTCCCAGCATGGGGTACAAAGTGTCAGGTCGCCGGATGATTAGTGAGGTTAAGATTGGTCTCTGTGTTCCAGTGGTGACAGCCTTATTCCTTCACTGTGTAATTCTCTATCAACATTTCATCTGATCATCTATTGATAATTTTTGCCTAAGTCAATTATTTCATTAGGGTGTGCTAAATGAGAGTTTTCTAATTCTGCCAGCCTTTCCATATTTATTAGTTAGAATTATGTACAAAAGAATTTTCTCTAAACATCAGGTGCTATTGTTCCTTTTAAATACATTTTCTACAGGAAAGGCAAAATATATGTTGAAGATTTTTTTCTTTAAATGACTGTTTTCAGTGGAAGGAGCTCATATCATACTTACTAGCAATGTTATCTCTTTCTTCATATCTTTCTTTGAAATATCTATATATATCAATTATATATATATATATCTCCATATATGTATATGGACATATAGAGATTATAGATTATATATGGGTAATATGTAGATTTTATATGTTTAATATGTTTCTATATATTATAATAATTGTTGGTTTTTGATGCTTAAATTTTCTCAATTTTGTCCAAAGCAAATCCCTTTGGTTAGGATATATACTTTTGTCCTTTTAATATGACCTTGTTCTTCTTTGAAAGCTTGTTTGCTTTCTAGCACAATAAAATGCTTCTTCTCATCTCTTGTATTTCCTATCCCATCCTGGGTTAGCCGATCCTCCCAAAAATCTGAGTTCTTTTTAGTGAGGAAGACAGAAACCACTCTCAAAGCAGTAAATATATTCATTGCTGAGTTCATTATTGAATCGCTGGAAATAGGGAAAAGGTATTTTGAAAAAAATAATCAGAATCCATACTGGTATACCTAAGTGAAATATAAAATAGTTGAATTTTATTTGTTTTATTCTTAAAACTCTTTTCTTTTAACTAAGAAATACTGGTTCCAAATGATTTTAAATAATGATTTAATTTACTTTATCATTCAATGTATAAAAGTTTCAAAACAGCAATACTAATATTGTTACTTAAAAAAAGATTACAAAATGAAGCTTAAGATTTCTTCCCAGCAAAGGAAACAGTTAACAAAACCAAAAGACATCTGACAGAATGGGAGAAGATATTTGCAAATGAAATATCAGATAAAGGGCTAGTATCCAAAATCTATAAAGAACTTCTCAAACTCAACACCCGAAGAAGAAATAATCCAATCAAGAAATGGGCAGAGGACATGAACAGACATTTCTGCAAAGAAGATGTGCAGATGGCCAACAGACACATGAGAAAGTGCTCCATATCACTCAACATCAGGGAAATACAAATCAAAACCACAATGAGATATCACCTCACACCAGTCAGAATGGCTAAAATCAACAAGTCAGGGAATGACAGATGCTAGTGAGAATGTGGAGAAAGGAGAATCCTCCTACACTGTTGGTGGGAATGCAAGCTGGTGCAACCACTCTGGAAAGCAGCATGGAGGTTCTTCAAAAAGTTGAAAATAGAGCTACCTACAACCCAGCAATTGCATTACTGGGTATTTACCCTGAAGATACAAATGTAGTGATCCGAAGGGGCACATGCACCTGAATGTTTATAGCAGCAATGTCCACAATAGCCAAAAGACATCTAGGAAAGAACCTAGATATTCATCAATAGATGAATGGATAAAGAGTGGTGTGTGTGTGTGTGTGTGTGTGTGTGTGTGTGTGTGATTAAAATTGGAAGTTTCTGGAGCAGCTGGGTGGCTCAGTGGGTTAAAGCCTCTGCCTTCGGCTCAGATCATGATTTCAGAGTCCTAGGATCAAGCCCCGATTCAGGCTCTCTGCTAAGCAGAGAGCCTGCTTCCTCCTCTCTCTCTGCCTGCTTCTCTGCCTACTTGTGATCTCCATCTGTCAAATAAATAAATAAAATCTTTAAAAAAAAAACAAAACACTGAAGTTTCTTTCCTGAATAGTTGCAGTTTAGATCTTGTCTCTGGCAGTTATTATATTACCTTGAACAAATCACTAGAAAATGAAAAACCATGTAGAATGTCTATAAAATGATGATAATAATAACATCTCAAAAATTAATTAATAATAAAAATTATATATAAAATACTTAGCATAGGGTCTAGCACTTTATATACTTTTTTTTCTTTTTTTTCAGAGAGAGAGAGAGAGCATGCTTGAGCAGGGAAGAGGCAGAGGGAGAGGAAAAAATTCTTTTTTTTTTTTTTTTTTTTTGCTTAGTGTGACTCTTTCTTTCTTTCTTTCTTTTACAATTTTTAAAATTTAATTTCTTTCCAGTGTAACAATTCATTGTTTATGCACCACACCCAGTGCTCAATGCAATATGTGCCCTCCATAAAATCCACCACCTGGCTCTCCCAACCTCCCACACCCTGCCTGTTCAAAAGCCTCAAACTGTTTTTCAGAATCCATAGTCTCTCATGGATCATCTCCCCTTCCAATTTCCCTCAACTCCCTTCTCCTCTCCATCTCCCCATGTCCTCTGTGTTATTTGTTATGCTCCACAAATAAGTGAAACCATATGATAATTGACTCTCTCTGCTTGATTTATTTCACTCAGCATAATCTATTCCATTCCTGTCCATGTTGATACAAATACTCCATAATGTATGTGGACCACATCTTCCTTATCCATTCATCTGTTGAAGGATATCTTGTTTCTTTCCACAGTTTGGTGACCGTGGCCATTGCTGCTATGAACATTGGGGTACAGAGGGCCCTTCTTTTAGCTAAATCTGTGTCTTTGGGGCAAATACTCAGCAGTGCAATTGCAGGGTCATAGGGAAGCACTATTTTTAATTTCTTGAGGAATCTCCGCACTGTTCTCCAAAGAGCCTGCACCAACTTGCATTGCCACCAACAGTGTAAGAGGGTTCCCCTTTCTCCACATCCTCTCCAACACACGTTGTTTCCTGTCTTGCTAATTTTGGCCATTCTAACTGGTGCAAGGTGGTATCTCAATGTGGTTTTAATTTGAGTCTCCTTAATGGCTAGTGATGATGAACATTTTTTCATATGTCTGATAGCCATTTGTATGTCTTCATTGGAGAAGTGTCTGTTCATGTCTTCTGTCCATTTTTTGACATGATTATCTGTTTTTTGTGTGTTGAGTTTGAGAAGTTCTTTATAGATCCTGGATATCAATCTTTTGTCTGTACTGTCAATTGCAAATATCTTCTTTCTCCTATTCCGCGGGCTGCCTCTTTATTTTGTTGACTGTATCCCTTGCTGTGCAGAAGCTTTTGATCTTGATGAAGTTCCAAAAGTTCATTTTCACATTTATTTCATTTGCCTTTGGAGACTTATCGTGAAAGAAGTTGCTGTGGCTGATATCGAAGAGGTTACTGCCTATGTTCTCCTCTAGGATTCTGATGGATTCCTGTCTCACGTTGAGGTCTTTTATCCATTTTGAGTTTATCTTACACTGTACAGTGTAAGAGAATGGTCAAGTTTCATTCTTTTACATATAGCTGTCCAGTTTTCCCAGCACCATTTATTGAAGAGACTGTCTTTTTTCCACTGTATATTTTTTCCTGTTTTGTCGAAGATTATTTGACTGTAGAGTTGAAGGTCCATATCTGGGCTCTCTACTCTGTTCCACTGGTCTATGTGTCTGTTTTTATGCCAGTACCATGCTGTCTTGGTGATCACAGCTTTGTAGTAAAGCTTAAAATCAGATAACATGATGCCACCAGTTTTGTGGTGTTTTTTTTTTTTTTTTTCTTTCCAGCATTTCCTTAGCAATTCGGAGTCTCTTCTGATTCTATACAAATTTTAGGATTGTTTGCTCCAGCTTTGAAAAAATACAGGTGGAATTTTGATCAGAATGGCATTAAAAGTATAGATTGCTCTAGGCAGTATAGACATTAACAATGTTTATTCTACCGATCCAAGAGCATGGAATGTTCTTCCATCTTTTGTGTCTTCTTCAATTTCTTTCATGAGTGTTCTATAGTTCCTTGAGTACAGATCCTTTACCTCTTTGGTTAGGTTTATTCCCAGGTATCTTATGGTTCTTGGTGCTATAGTAAATGGAATCGATTCTCTAATTTCCCATTCTGTGTTTTCATTGTTAGTGTATAAGAAAGCAACTGATTTCTGTACATCGACTTTGTATCCTGCCACATTACTGAATTGCTGTATGAGTTTTAGTAGTTTGGGGGTGTAGTCTTTTGGGTTTTCCATATAAAGTATCATGTCATCTGTGAAGAGAGAGTTTGACTTCTTCATTGCCAATTTGGATACCTTTTATTTCTCTTTGTTGTCTGATTGCTGTTGCTAGGACTTCTAATACTATGTTGAACAAGAGTGGTGAGAGTGGGCATCCTTGTCGTGCTCCTGATCTCAACAGGAAGGATGTGAGCTTTTTTCCCATTGAGGATGATATTTGCTGTGGGTTTTTCATAGATAGATTTTATGAAGTTGAGGAATGTTCCCTCTATCCCTATCCTTTGAAGTGTTTTAATCAGGAATGGATGCTGGATTTTGTCAAATGCTTTTTCTGCATCAATTGAGAGGACCATGTGGTTCTTCTTTCTTCTCTTATTGATTCTATCACATTGATTGATTTGTGAATGTTGAGCCATCCTTGCAACCCAGGGATGAATCCCACCTGGTCATGGTGGATAATCTTTTTAATGTGCTGTTGGATCCTATTTGCTAGGATCTTGTTGAGAATCTTAGCATCCATATTCATCAGTGATATTGGTCTGAAATTCTCCTTTTTGGTGAAATCTTTGCCTGGTTTGGGGATCAGGGTAATGCTGGGTTCATAAAAAGATTCTGGAAGTTTTCCTTCTGCTTCAATTTTTTGAAACAGCTTCAGGAGAATAGGTGTTATTTCTTCTTTGATAGTTTGGTAGAATTCCCCAGGGAATCTGTTAGGTCCTGGGCTCTTGTTTTTTGGAAGGTTTTTGATTACTGCTTCATCTTGTTACTAGATATTGGTCTATTCAGATTGGCAATTTCTTCTTGGTTCAATTTTGGAAATTTATAGTTTTCCAGGAATGCATCCATTTCATCCAGGTTGCTCAACTTATTGGCATATAACTGTTGATAATAACTTCTGATGATTGTTTCTATTTCCTTGGCATTAGTTGTGATCTCTCCCTTTTCATTCATAATTTTATTAATTTGGGACTTCTTTCTTTTCTTTTGGATTAGTGTGGCCAATGGTTTATCCATCTTATTGATTTTTTCAAAAAACCAGCTTCTAGTTTCATTGATGCATTCTATCGTATCTCTATCTCTAGTTTCATTGACACGTTCTACTGTATTTCTATCTCATTGATCTCTGCTCTAATCTTGATTATTTCCCTTCTTGTGCATGGAGTTGGCTTAATTTGTTGTTGTTTCTCCAGTTCTTTAAGGTGTGGAGACAGCTGGTGCATTCTGGATTTTTCAATTTTTTTGAGGGAGGCTTGGATGGCTATGTATTTCCCCCTTAGGACTGCCTTTGCTGTATCCCATAGGTTTTGGGCTGAAGTGTCTTCATTCTCATCGGTTTCCATGAATTGTTTAAATTCTTCCTTGATCTCCTGGTTGATCCAAGCATTCGTAAGCAAGGTGGTCTTTAGCTTCCAGGTGTTTGGGTTCCTTCCAAACTTTTCCTTGTGATTGAGCTCCAGTTTCAAAGCACTGTGATCTGAGAATATGCAGGGAAAAATCTCAGTCTTTTGGTATCAGTTGAGCCCCAATTTGTGACCCAGGATGTGATCTATTCTTGAGAAGGTTCCATGTGCACTTGAGAAGAATGAGTATTCTGTTGTTTTAGGGTGGAGTGTTCTGTATATATCTATGAGGTCCATCTGGTTCAATGTGTCATTCAATGCTCTTGTTTCTTTACTGATTTTCTGCTTGGATGATCTATTACTGAGAGTGTTGTGTTAAGATCTCCTACTATTAATGTATTCATATCAATATGACTCTTTATCTTGATAATAGTTTTCTTATGTAATTGGCTGCTCCCATATATTGGGAGCATAAATATTTACAATTGTTAGATCTTCTTGGTGGATAGTCCGTTTAAAAAATTATGTAGTGTCCTTCTGTATCTCTGACTACAGGCTTTAGTTTAAAATTTAATTTATCTGATATGAGAATCACTACCCCAGCTTTCTTTTGAGGCCCACTGGCATGAAAGATGCTTCTCCACAACTTCACTTTCAGTCTGGGTGTATCCTTAGGTTTGAAATGGGTCTCTTGTAAACAACATATGGATGCTTACTGTCGTTTTATCCAATCTGCAACCCTGTGTCATTTTATGGGCATATTTAGGCCATTCACATGAGAGTGATTATTGAGAGATATGTTTTTATTGACATCATGTTACCTTTGAAGTCTTTCTGTCTGTAGATTGTCTCCTATATTTCTTTTCAATGATATTCTTGGGGTTTTTCCTCTTTTATAGAACCCCCCTTAATATTTCCTGCAGTGTTGTCTTGGTGGTCGCATACTCTTTTAAACCTTGCCAGTCTTGGAAACTCTTTATCTCCATTTTGAATGTAAGTCTTGCTGGATAAAGTATTCTTGGCTGCATGTTCTTCTCATTTAGTGCTCTGAAAACGTCTTGCCAGCCCTTTCTCTCTTTCAAGGTTTCTGTGAACAGGTCTGACGTTATTCTGATGGGCTTTCCTCTGTACATAAGGAACTTCTTTGTCCTATCTGCTTTCAAGAGGTCCTGTCTACAATTATGATTTATCATTCTCACTCTCAAGTGTCTTGAGGTCTTTCTAGATTTCATAATCTTGGGGAAGACCATTCTGCCTCTAGTACATGAATGCTAGTTTCATTCACAAGATTGGGAAAATTTTCATGGAGAATTTTTTCAACTATATTTTCTAGTCTTCCTTCTTTCTCCTCCCCCTCAGGATTCCAATAATTCTGACATTGGAACATTTCATGGCATCATTTATTTCCCTAATTCTGTTTTCATGGCTTCTAAGCTGTTTTTTCTAGGCTTCTTCCTGATCCTTTCTCTCTATCTGCTTGTCCTCCAGATCACTAATTCTATCTTCTGTCTCAGTTACCCTAGCTTTTAGAGAATTTAGATTAGATTGGAACTCATTAACAACATTGTGAACATCATCCCTCATGGCTTTCAGTTCTGCCCTAATTCTATTTTGTCATCCATGGCTTTCTCCAACCTAGCTATTGTCTGGATAATTGTTAGCCTGAATTCCCTTTCTGACATATTGTCTAGGTCCATAGCCATTAGCTCTGTTGCAGAAGGCCCAGCCTCTGAATTTTTCTTCTGTTGGGCATTCCTCCTCCTAGTCATTTTGGTGAGAGATGGCTGAATGGATGTAGCTGAATGTATCGACCATGGCGTAGGCAAGGTGCACACTGGAACTCTTCTGAGCAATCAAGAGTCCCCTCCCAAACGAAAGAAAAAATAAAGTAAAAATAAAAAAAAAGAGAGAGAGAGAGAGAGGACAAAAAGAAAGATAAAATAAAAGTGATGGCCCAGCCCAAATGGGCCCCAAGGTAAGATTTATGAAGTATACAAAGAAAAACAGACAAACAAAAAGAATGATAAAAGTAGATGACAAGAGAAAAAAAAATAAATACATAAAAACAAAACAAAACAACAAAAAAGAACCTTGTCAAAAAGAACCCCAAGTATAAGATTTATATACCATCAGGACAAAAACAAATACACAGAAACACTGGTGGGAGAAAAAGATGTGAGAGTGGTTATAAATTTTCAGTGTGGGCGAGGAAGTTATTTTAATTCTTCCTGGATGTATCTTGATATCTTTATTAAAGGACTCAACTTTCCTAAGATAAAGTGGGATTAAAAACTGATTTACCTATAGTAGTAGCATAAATTGGTGAAAGGAGATTACCTTGAAGTTTAACTCTATATGAATATGAAAAAATAGAAATAAAAAAAGAATAAACTAAAATAAAATTTAAAAAATTAAAAAAATAGAAAAGCAAAAGAAAAACACAGGTATATGTAACAAAAAGTTCAGGTTAAAAGGTTATTATGGAATTTGATGTACTGAACATCTCACTGTGATGGTAAATAGGTTAAAAAATAATCTATAAAAAAAAATGAACCAGAATAGTGGGAATGGATTAAAAATAAAAGTTGTATCTATGAAGTAGTGGTGGTTGTTCTCTTGTCTTTTGTTGTTGTTGGTGGTGGTGGTGGTGGTGGTGGTTTTCTGGGGGAAGGGGCCTACAGCATGGTTTTTCAGTCAGTGTTTCCTGAGTTAAGTCCTCCTGCCCCCCTCAAGGGGGTGGGCTCTGAGGAAACCAATTTTTCAGGCTATTGTTCTCTGAAGGTTTTTTTTTTGTTTGTTAGTTCATTTATTTTCTCTCATCTTGGCAGCTTTTGATGGGTTTTGGAGGTTTAGAGGAAAGCAAACTGTACCCAGACCTTCCTCTCAAGAGAGAAGCCTCAGTCTGTTCCCCTCTGGGTGCTCCAGAGCACATAAATTACACCTTGTTCCCAGTCACGGTCTCTGGGGTCACAGGAACTTTAGCTTGTACCCAAACCATGATAGCTGTGGCTGTCTGGGGAGCTCCAGACTGCCAGAGAGTTTCCAAGCAGTGATAGTATGCTGGGATTTTCCTGCTTGCCCAGGCTTGGAGCGCTCAGACTCTCTGAGTCCAAGGGAGCACTGGCTGGCACCTGCACGCACCTTTCTCAGGGAGTGGTGAGGGGCGCAATTCAAACTCTGGTTGCTCAGTGAGCAAAGAGTGCAAAAGGCTGTGGTTCTGCTGGCTGGCAAGGCTCCCTCACCCTCAGGGGAGCTGCCACCCAGACGCTCTCAGGCACACTGGCAGCTCAGGGACCAAGACCTGGCTTCTTCACTGCACTCTCTCTGGTTCAGCACCAGGAGTGGCTGTGCTGGGTCTGGGGACTTAAGCCCCTGTCCCTAACTGCCCTAATTTACACAATTTCCCCCCATGATCCTTTGCTCTTTTTGAGTGCTTTCAACCAGACTCCAAGTTAATGCTGGTTCCCAGTCTCAGGGCACTCTCGTATTGGGGTATTACTTTCCAATGGGTCGCTTCTGGTGGCTCCCTCCCCCTTTTGTTTATCTTCTGATATCAGTCCGATGTTCCCACTCCACTTTACCTGCCCACTGGCATCTTCGGCCTCCGTAGAGATCCAGAAGTGTATAATTCTTATCTCAGGCTGATTTAATGGGTAATCAGAGTTCTTTGGTAGGTAATAAGCTCACTTTAGGGTACAGGTTGAAATAGCACCTCCTCCTACTTCCCAGCATCTTGTCTCCTCTGAGAGGGAAAATCTTAAGCAGGTTTCACATCCAGCACAGAGCCCAATGCGGGGCTTCAACTAATGACACTGAGATCATGACCTAGCTGAAATCCAGTCTGATGCTTAACCAGATGAGTTACCTAGGCTCTTTTTTTTTTTTTTTTTTTTTTTAAGTAGGCTCTACATTCAGCTTGGAGCCCAACATGGGGCTTGAACTCACAGTTCTCAGATCAAGACCTGAACTGAGATCCAGAGTCAGAAGCTTAACTGACTAAGTTACTCAGGCACCCTTAGCATTTTAGATACTTTCAATTAATGTTGGATATTATTACTTTTTATTATTTACTTTTTGGGGCAACCTCAAGATTTATGTAATTAATTCAACACACGTTATTTTACTTCTTTGTCTACCTTTCATGTTACCTATGTTCATTATCTGCTGGCTTATGGCAAGATAAAATTATACATATATATATATATATATATATATATATATATATATATATATAATCTCACAACCCTGGCCTTTGAGAACCTCATGGTATCACTATTCCCATAATACCATAATATAATTAAAGAATTTGACTCAAGGAAAGACTTGCATCTGTTTAAATAATGAGTTAGCAGAATGTTACTTTCTCCCTCCAGACATACTTTGAACAAATTTGACCAAGAAACAATTGATGAAATCTGGAAGTAAATTTCAATAAAACTAACTCTGATTATATTTTCATTTTGTCCTGGTGATGAGGGGAAGTATAGTCCTTCTATTTAGAATCCTGGACTTGCATATTGATTTATAGAACATAACAAATGTGTACAAAGTCCTTGCCTTTCTGATCACATCTCAGTCCAATAGTAGCATGTGTGATAAATCATTTGTTAGCTCAAATGGACAGGAGGATCAAACATAAATGGTGTGCAGGGGGAAGCTAGAAGGCAATGGGCCAAAGAAACCTTTACTTGGAATTTACTTACCTCCCTTAAAGAAGATGGGTTAATCTCTGAAAGGGAAGGGGGTTGATTTCTGCAATTACACAAAAAGGAAACAGACATAAAGTGCTGAAGGAAAGAGAATATACACAAATAGAAGGCAAGGACCTCTTTGTGTTTGACTTTTATGTATATGGATTCTCTCATGATACTAAGGACAATTATATTTATAGGCAGGAAACTGAGGCTTTGGAGGGGATGAACAACTTGCCCAGAGTCACTCAGCTAATAAATGAAGAAGTCTAGATTCTCAGTTCTGTCCACATGGTTACTCCCAGACTCTCACTCTGCCTATAACACTGCATTACAAGTTCATAGAGGACTCAGAACTGAATGATTTGTGACTTTTGCTGTCTTTCCTTCAAACTTCAGAGAAGCTATTCATTCCATTTTGTTGTGGGGAAAGATTCTGATTTAGAGTGGACATCATTGTCTCTTAAAAATTTAATACATATTTCCCTGATTAGTCTTCAAATCAGCTCAATAAAGTAAAAAGTATTTTCCTCTAAAAATGAGGAAATTATGGCTTAGACCTTAAGTAATTTGTCCAAGTTCTTACATGTCACCCAGCAATTAAGGGAGTAGGAATTCTTTCTTGGGTTTCCTGAATCTAAATATTGTACTTTTCCTCATCCAACTGATCTCTCAGGCCAGAGGGCAAGTGAATTTCAGCAAAGTCAGCTTTTTATGACTTAGTTTCTTATTCCCTTTCTGCTTTTTTTATCTTTTATGATGATACTAAAACATCATTTCTATAAAGTCTCTTAAGAATGATCTGGGCAAGTTATTTACTCCCCCAGTGTGCTCCTATGGCAAATTGTCTATAACAGCTATTCTCCTTTCTCCCTGAAATCTGCTGTAATAATCTGTCTTCCACACTAGAATGAGTTACTCAAGGTCAAGAGGTTGCTTAACATACCTTTGGAACTTGAATGCACTAAGTGAATTTTTCTCTAGAATCAAAACATCATTGTTATTTAGAAGACTATATTTTCCCCTATTTTGCAGTTTAAAACAAAACAAAAGCCTCTGTTGGGTATGATAGGTAAATCAGGAGATAACAGGATGCATTTAGAGTAAAGAGATATAAAGCAACTTAAAATGCATATGCATGGGGCACCTGGGTGGCTCATTAGGTTAAAACATCTGCCTTTGGCTCAGGTCATGATCCCCAGATCCTGAGATCCAGTCCCACATTAGGCTTTCTTCTCAGCGGGGAGTTTTCTCTCCCTTTCCCTCTGCTGGTGTTCTCTCCCTCCCTCTCAGTCAAATAAATAAGTAACATCTTAAAAAAAAATACATTTGCCGAAATTCCCTACTCCTCTCTAACGCCCCTTGTCCTCCATGCTATTTGTTATGCTCCACAAATAAGTGAAACCATATGATAATTGATTCTCTCTGCTTGACTTCTTTCACTCAGCATAATCTCTTCCAGTCCCGTCCATGTTGCTACAAAAGTTGGGTATTCATCCTTTCTGATGGAGGCATAATACTCCATAGTGTATATGGACCACATCTTCCTTATCCATTCATCCGTTGAAGGGCATCTTGGTTCTTTCCATAGTTTGGGTAAATTGGAAGGGGAGGTGAACCATGAGAGACTATGGACTCTGAAAAACAATCTGAGGGGTTTGAAGTGGTGGGGGGGTGGGAGGTTGGGGTACCAGGTGGTGGGTATTATAGAGGGCACGGCTTGCATGGAGCACTGGGTGTGGTGAAAAAATAACGAATAATGTTTTTCTGAAAATAAATAAATTGGAAAAAAAAGAAAAAAATACATTTGCAATGATGTCACCCCATTTGCAAAAGGGGAAGAATATAAAAACAAAGCCTCATGGTTTACAAATTAGTGATGTATTTGGCTCAGGTGAATATTGATGATTTTGCTTCAAGCATTGACTAGAATGTAGAGATAACAGAGATGATTAGGTAACCCAGGTGCTGATATATATTTTTTAATTAAGAGCAAAGGATTGTTTAAAGATAAGAGAAGAAAGAATCTGGTATAAATGATTATTTTATAGTATATGGGGAATAGCTGAATGGATCCTCAAAGCTTGCCCTGAGGTTCTGATGCTACAGATCAAAAGAGATAAGAGTTTTCCGGTTGAAACATACAGATGTGTTAGACTGACTTCAGAGACCTCAGCAGGGGAGATTAGAGAGAAGGGAACACCAAGGAATCCAGAATAATTAATCTCTTCTGAGAGAATGTGGAGTTGGAAAGACTTAAAGGCTTAGTAAGGAGTTCCAACATAGTACAGGCTGCCAAACAGAGCACACAAGAAACTAGGATAGATACAAGGTAGTAACATTTTACTTGAGGGACAGCTTGATGTAGTTGACAGGATATAGATTTAGGAATCAACCTGACCTTGCTGAAATCTGTTTCATCTCTTACTACTTGTTAACTTCTTTGAACTTTACTTTCTGGGAAGCAAGGGACAAGCAGAGATCCTACTCAGTGGTTCATTTGGAAGTTTGGATGACACAATGCATGTGGAGAACATTACTTAGTATCTGCACGTTTTTCTTCTTCCATTCTTTACACTTCTGTTCTTTTGTGTGGTATTAAAGCTCTCTCCTTCTTAGTACAAGTATAAGAATAGGAGCAGATATTGGCATCTATTAGGGTAATACAAGAAAGATGAGATAAGAAAAAGGAAATGATGTAATAAAATATCAATAGAAAAATGGAGAGGCAGTTTGAAAAAAAAAACAGAGCATATAGTGTTTAGAATTATTTTACTGATAAGGGAAGAAAACTGGAATTTAGTTTCTCACAGTGAGACAATGGTACAAAAATGACTAAATCCTTCTCTTCTTTAGTCTCCTGTTTTTTTGTATCTGTGGAATGAATACAATAACTCCTGTACATCTGCATAAAAACTTGAGGAAGATGGAATGTATAAATCCATTAAAGAAGTTTAAACCTGCAACCATTGAATTATTGGACTACATCAAATTAAAACTTAGAAAGCAAAGTGTGACTATTAAACCTCTGTTGTATTGATTTTCTAACCCCAAATTCAGATTGCCACACATTTACAGGTGAGTTAATTTACTAGATGTATAAATAAAACATCTAAATCATTCTCCTGTTATTAATGAGTAGGGAGCTAGACATAATACCTGAATATGACCAATTTAAATTCCTCAAAACAAAGCAAATTATTCATTAAGACATCAGTGCTGTCATTAATCAAACATTGCCATAGAAATTAATTTTAAATGACACTTGAATCAATTACAAAATAACCTTAATAAACGCATAAATAATATTTATAAACAAATTTATAATTATTATTATTATTGCCATTATTAATCACAGCACTGAAGTTATTTTTTATTGAGTAACACATTTGATATTCTCAGCAATCCTGAAAATTGGTAGTGTGGCCTCACTACTCGTATTTAATAGATGAGAAAAAATGATGCTCAGACTAGATTATTGGCTCTGAAAGAGGTCATAAAGTGAAGAAAAAACAGAGCCAGAACTTGAACCAATACTTCCGATGTCAAATCTGTTGTCCTGCTACCTAAACTGAGCTTTGAGTAGGTACATTCAGCACTGGCTGTTTGGGGCTTCTGTGTATCAAAGTGTGAAATGTCACTAATAAGATCTGGCCTTTGAATTTCCAGTCATCAGAAACTGTAAACCTCAGTCTCTTCCAGGCCACTGTTCCTAATTAAGTTCCTGTAATTAATTAATTAATTAAGTTCCTGTATTAATATGGCTGCCATAACAAAGCAAAACAGAGGGTGTGACTTAAATAATGGAAATTACTTTTCTCATGGTTCTGGAGTTTAGAAGTACAAGATCAAGGTGTTGGCTGGGTTGGGTTCTACTAAGTCCTTTCTTGGCTTTTAGATTGCTGTCTTTTTCTGGTGCTTTGTCTTAGTCTTACTTCTGTGTGTGCCTGTACCTTAGTTTCCTCTTCATAAAGGATACCAATTATATTGCATAGAGCCCATTCATATGGCCTCATTTTACATTAATTTCTTCTTAAAAGGCACTATCTCTAAATATGATCATATTCTAAGTTACTGGGAGTTAAGGCTTCATTACAGGAATTTGGTGAAGATACAGTTAGTCCCTCCCCTCTCTGTTTTCCCCAGTTTTATTAAGCAGTAAATGAAATAGAACATTATATTAGTTTTAGGTGTACAACCTAAGAATTTTATATATGTATATGTTGTGAAATGAAAAGCACGGTAAATTTTGTGAACATACATCACCACACATAGTGACAATTCTTTTTTCTTGTGATGAAAACTTTTAAGATCTACCCTTTTAGTAACTTTCAAATATTCCATAGAGTATTGTTAACTATTGTCAACATGTGGTATGTTAAGACCCAGAACTTATTTAGCTTATAACTGAAAGTTTGCAACTTTTGGTAACCATTCCCCACTTAGCCCACACCATCCCTCCACCTCCTACTCCTTCCAAACACCAATCTGATCTCTGTAGCTATGAGTTTGTGTGTTTGTTTAGATTCCACATATAAATGAGACCATACAGCACTTGTTTTTCTCTGATTTATTTTACTTAGCATAATGCATTCAAGGCCCAACCATGTTTTAGCAATAGGCAGACTCTTCTTTTTTACAGTTAAGACACAAACAAAAATGTGTAAACTATTATATTTAATATTTTATATGATGTATAACTTATATAGTATATAAATTATATGTTTATATGTGTATAATTATTTAATGTATATAATAAATCCATAATGAAATATTAGTATATATTTAATGTATGTGATATATAGTAAATGTATAGTATGGAATATATATATTGATGTAATTGATATTAATGGTATGTATAGCTGATATAATTTTGATTCATCCATTAATGGACACTCACATTGTTTAATACTATCCATTAGCTCTATATCTTTGCTATTATAAATAATGCTGGAATGAATATAAGGGTAAAGATACCTATTTGAGATAGTAATTTTGTTTCCTTCAGATATATACCCAGAAGTGGAATTGTTAGGTCATACGGTAGTCCCATTTTTTAAAAATTTTTAATTTTTTATAAACATATAAATGTATTTTTATGCCCAGGGGTACAGGTCTGTGAAGAGCCAGGTTTACACACTTCACAGCACTCACCATAGCACATACCCTCCCCAACGTCCATAACCCCACCCCCCTCTTCTCCCCACCCGCCCCAGCAAACCTCAGTTTGTTTTGTGCAATTAAGAGTCACTTATAGTTTGTCTCCCTCCTGATCCCATCTTGTTTCATTTACTCTTTTCCTACCCCCCAATACCCCCATGTTGCATCTCCCCTTCCTCATATCAGGGAGATCATATGATAGTTGTCTTTCTCCACTGACTTATTTCACTAAGCATGATACCCTCTAGTTCCATCCACATTGTTGCAAATGGCAAGATTTCATTCCTTTTGATGGCTGCATAGTATTCCATTGTGTATATATACCACATCTTCTTTTTCCATTCATCTATTGATGGACATCTAGGTTCTTTCCATAGTTTGGCTATTGTGGACATTGCTGCTATAAATATTCGGGTGCATGTGCCCCTTTGGATCACTACATTTGTATCTTTAGGGTAAATACCCAGTAATGCAATTGCTGGGTCATAGGGTAGTTCTATTTTCAACATTTTGAGGAACCTCCATGCTGTTTTCCAGAGTGGTTGCACCAGCTTGCATTCCCACCAACAGTGTAGGAGGGTTCTCCTTTCTCCACATCCTCGCCAGGATCTGTCATTTCCTGACTTGTTAATTTTAGCCATTCTGACTGGTTTGAGGTGATATCTCATTGTGGTTTTGATTTATATTTCCCTGATGCCAAGTGATGTGGAGCACATTTTCATGTGTCTGTTGGCCATCTGGATATCTTCTTTGCAGAAATGTCTGTTCATGTCCTCTGCCCATTGCTCGATTAAATTATTTGTTCTTTGGGTGTTGGAGTTTGCTAAGTTCTTTATAAATTTTGGGTACTAGCCTTTATCTGATATGCCATTTGCAAATATCTTTCCCATCCCGTCAGCTGTTTTTTGGTTTTGTTAATTGTTTCCTTTGCTGTGAAAAAGCTTTTGATCTTGATGAAGTCCCAATAGTTCATTTTTGCCCTTGCTTCCCTTGCCTTTGGTGATGTTCCTAGGAAGAAGTTGCTGCTGCTGAGGTTGAAGAGGTTGCTGCCTGTGTTCTTCTCAAGGATTTTGATGGATTTCTTTCTCACATTGAGGTCCTTCAACCATTTTGAGTCTATTTTCATGTGTGGTGTAAGGAAATGGTCCAATTTCATTTTTCTGCACGTGGCTGTCCAATTTTCCCAACACCATTTATTGAAGAGGCTGTCTTTTTTCCACTGGACATTCTTTCCTGCTTTGTCGAAGATTAATTGACCATAGAGTTGAGGGTCTATTTCTGGGCTCTCTAATCTGTTCCATTGATCAATGTGTCTGTTTTTGTGCCAGTACCATACTGTCTTGATGATGACAGCTTTGAAGTCTGGAATTGTGATGCCACCAACTTTGGCTTTCTTTTTCAATATTCCTTTGGCTATTCAAGGTCTTTTCTGGTTCCATATAAATTTTAGGATTATTTGTTCTATTTCTTTGAAAAAAGTGGGTGGGATTTTGATAGGGATTGCATTAAATCTATAGATTGCTATAGGTGGCATTGACATTTTCACAATATTTGTTCTTCCAATCTAGGAGCATGGAACATTTTTCCATTTCTTTGTGTCTTCCTCCATTTCCTTCATGAGTACTTTATAGTTTTCTGGGTATAGATTCTTAGCCTCTTTAGTTAGGTTTATTCCTAGGTATCTTATAGTTTTGGGTGCAATTGTAAATGAGATTGACTCCTTAATTTCTTTTTCTTCTTTCTTGTTGGTGGTATAGAGAAATGCAACTGATTTCTGTGCATTGATTTTTATATCCTGACACTTTACTAAATTCCTGTTCAAGTTCTGACAGTTTTGGAGTGGTCTTTTGGGTTTTCAACATATACTATCATATCATCTGCAAAGAGTGAGAGTTTGACTTCTTCTTTGCCGATTTGGATGCCTTTAATTTCCTTTTGTTGTCTGATTGCTGAGGCTAGGACTTCTAGTGTTATGTTGAATAGCAGTGGTGATAACGGACATCCTTGCCATATTCCTGACCTTAGTGGAAAAGCTTTCAGTTTTTCTCCATTGAGAATGATATTTGCAGTGGGTATTTCATAGACGGCTTTGATAATATTGAGGTATGTGCCCTCTATCCCTACACTTTGAAGAGTTTTGATCAGGAAGGGATGCTGTACTTTGTCAAATGCTTTTTCAGCTTCTGTTGAGACTATCATATGGTTCTTATTCTTTCTTTTAAAATGTGTTGTATCACATTGATTAATTTGCAGATGTTGAACCAAACTTGCAGCCCTGGAATAAATCTCACTTGGTCGTGGTGAATAATCCTTTTAATGTACTGTTGAATCCTATTGGCTAGTATTTTGGTGAGAATTTTCGCATCTGTGTTCATCAAGGATATTGGTCTGTAATTCTCTTTTTTGATGGGATCCTTGTCTGGTTTTGGGATCAAGGTGATGCTGGCCTCATAAAATGAGTTTGGAAGTTTTCCTTCCATTTCTATTTTTTGGAACAGTTTCAGGAGAATAGGAATTAGTTCTTCTTTAAATGTTTGGTAGAATTCCTCCAGGAAGCCGTCTGGCCCTGGGCTTTTGTTTGTTTGGAGATTTTTGATGACTGTTTCAATCTCCTTACTGGTTATGGGTCTGTTTCGGTTTTCTATTTCTTCCTGGTTCAGTTGTGGTAGTTTATATGTCTCTAGGAATGCATCCATTTCTTCCAGATTCTCAAATTTGTTGGTGTAGCATTGTTCGTAGTATGTTCTTATAATTGTTAGTATTTCTTTAATGTTTGTTGTGATCTCTCCTCTTTCACTCCTGACTTTATTTATTTGGGTCCTTTCTCTTTTCTTTTTTTCTTTATCAATCTTATTAATTCTTTCAAAGAACCAGCTCCTAGTTTCATTGATTTGTTCTACTGTTTTTTTAGTTTCTATTTCATTGATTTCTGCTCTGATCTTTATGATTTCTCTTCTCCTGCTGGGTTTAGGGTTTCTTTCTTGCTCTTTCTCCAGCTCCTTTAGGTGTACGGTTAGGTTGTGTATTTGAGACCTTTCTTGTTTCTTGAGAAAGGCTTGTATCACTATATATTTTCCTCTCAGAACTGCCTTTGCTGTATCCCACAGATTTTGAACTGTTGTGTTTTTATTATCATTTGTTTCCATGAATTTTTTCAATTCTTCTTTAATTCCCTGGCTGACCCATTCATTCTTTAGAGGGATGCTCTTTGGTCTCCATGTATCTGTGTTCTTTCCAAATTCCCTCTTGTGATTGGGTTCTAGCTTCAGAGCATTGTGGTCTGAAAATATGCAGGGAACAATCCCAATCTTTTGATACTGGTTGAGACCTGATTTAGGACCCAGGATGCGGCGTATTCTGGAGAATGTTCCACGTGCACTAGAGAAGAATGTGTATTGTTGCTTTGGGATGAAATGTTCTGAATATATCTGTGATGTCCATCTGTTCCAGTGTGTCATTTAAGGCCTTTATTTCCTTGTCGATCTTTTGCTTGGATAATCTGTCCATTTCAGTAAGGGGAGTGTTAAAGTCCCCTACTATTATGTATTATTATTGATGTGTTTCTTTGATTTTGTTATTAATTGGTTTATATAGTTGGCTTCTCTCATGTTAGGGGCATAGATATTTAAAATTGTTAGATCTTCTTGTTGGACAGACCCTTTGAGTATGATATAATGTCCTTCCTCATCTCTTATTATAGTCTTTGGCTTAAAATCTAATTGATCTCATATAAGGATTGCCGCCCCAGCTTTCTTCTGATGTCCATTATCCTGGTATATTGTTTTCCACCCCCTCACTTTAAATCTGGAGGTGTCTTTGGGTCTAAAATGAGTTTCTTGTAGGCAACATATTGATGGGTTTTGTTTTTTTTATCCATTCTGATACCTTGTGTCTTTTGATTGGGGCATTTAGCCCATTAACATTCAGGGTAACTATTGAGAGAGATGAGTTTAGTGCCATTGTATTACCTGTAAGGTGAATGTTACTGTATATTGTCTCTGTTCCTTTCTGATCTACTACTTTTAGGGTTTCTTTTTGCTTAGAGGAATCCTTTCAATATTTCCTGTTGAGCTGGTTTGGTGTTTACAAATTCTTTCAGTTTTTGTTTGTCCTGGAAGCTCTTAATCTCTCCTTCTATTTTCAATGAAAGCTTAGCTGGATATAGTATTCTTGGCTGCATGGTTTTTTTTTGTTGTTGTTGTTGTTGTTGTTTTTGTTTAGTGCTCTAAATATATCATGCCACCTCTTTTTGGCCTGCTAGGTCTCTGCGGATAGTCTGGTGCCAATCTAATATTTTTATCATTGTATGTTACAGACTTCTTTTCCTGGGCTGCTTTCAGGATTTTCTCTTTGTCGCTAAGATTTGTAAATTTTACTATTAGGTAATGGGGCATGGACCTATTCTTGTTGATTTTGAGGGGGGCTCTCTGCACCTCCTGGATTTTGATACTTGTTCCCTTTGTCATATTAGGGAAATTCTCCACAATAATTCCCTCCAATATACCTTCTGCTCCCCTCTCTCTTTCTTCTTCTTCTGGAATCCCAATTATTTTAATGTTGTTTCATCTTATAGTGTCACTTATCTTTCAAATTCTCCCCTCATGGTCCAGTAGCTGTTTGTCCCTCTTTTGCTCAGCTTCTTTATTCTCTGTCATTTGGTCTTCTATATCACTAATTCTTTCTTCTGCCTCATTTATCCTAGCAGTAAGAGCCTCCAGTTTTGATTGCACCTCATTAATAACTTTTATTTATTTCAACTTGATTAGATTTTAGTTCTTTTATTTCTCTAGAAAGGGCTTTTATATCTCCAGAGAGGGTTTCTCTAATATCTTCCATTCCTTTTTTGAGCCCAGCTAGAACCTTGAGAATCGTCATTCTGAACTCTACATCTGACATATTACCAATATCTGTACTGATTATGTCCCTGGCCTTTGGTACTGCCTCTTGTTTTTGTTTGTTTGTTTGTTTGTTTTTGTGCTGAGTTTTTGCGCCTTGTCATTTTGTCCAGATAAGAGTATACGAAGGAGCAAATGAAACACTAAAAGGGTGGCAAAGACCCCAGAAAAATGTGCTTTAACCAAATCAGAAGAGACCCCATATCATGGGGCGGGGCAGAAAAGGAATAAAAAGAAGTTCAGAAAGAAAAAAGAAAACAAATAAAGAAAAAAAATAAAAAAGAAAAAAAATATATATATATTAGAATGGTGACTAGAACAGGGTCACCCACTTAATTTTGGGAGTATTTTGGTCTCTTAGAAGAAACTACCTCCCAAAATTTTAAAGAATGTAAAATGTATATAAAGGTAAACACAATGAAGGGATGGAATATGCCTATAAAGATGAAAAAACAACTTTTTTTAAAAAATTTCTATAAAAGTTGATAAAGTAAGTTGGTTGGAAGAATAATGAAAAAGAAAGTAGAGAGAATTTGCTTGGGCTAGAGACTAGAACAAGCCTGGAGCTAGATTTAGGGTATATTTTGATCTATTAGAATTTGTACCCCAATTTTTTAGAAGAAAAAACCCTATGTGTATACAAAAAATAAAGTTAAATACAATGAAGGATAAAATATGACTATAAAGGGCACCTGGGTGGCTCATTCGGTTAAGCGACTGCCTTTGGGTCAGGTCATGATCCCAGGGTCCTGGGATTGAACCCCACATCGGGCTCCCTGCTCAGTGGAGAGCCTGCTTCTCTCTCTCTCTCCCTCTGCCTACCTGTGCTCACTCTCTCTCTCTCTCTGTCAAATAAATAAATAAAATCTTTAAAAAAATATGACTATAATAATGAAGGTTCAAAAAGATTATTTTTTTATGAAAGATATTAAGATAAACTAGTTAAAAAACATTAAAAAAGAAAAGGGTAAAAGTTCAAAAAAATTTAGCAGATGAAAAATAAATTTAAAAAATATTAAATCAACTGCCACACTAAGGAATCATGGGGAGAAAGCCATGAGTTCTATGCTTTGCTTTCTTCTCTTCTGGAATTCTGCTGCTCTCCTTGGTAAGTGAACTTGATCTTGGCTGGATTTCTTGTTGATCTTCTGGGGGAGGGGCCTGTTGTGGAATTACACCACCCTTGAACAGGGGCCAGGCTAAGTAATCCACTGGGGTTCGCTTTGGGGAGCATTTGTCCCTGAATGCTCTTTATATTCCAGAGGATGGGAATGAAAATGGTGGCCTCCCAGTCTCCCGCCCAGAGGAGCAGAGAGCTGGGGGCCCCACTCCTCAGTGTGCCCTCGGAGAAAAGCACTCAATCACTCCCATCTCCCGGCCTCCAGTCCCGCTCCGAGCTCACCCAGCCTGCTACCAGTTCAAGGTAACCCTGAGCTGAGAGCTCACTCCTCAGCTCTTTCTCTTTAGCTGACTTCCCCGCTCTAATAACTTCGAGCTCTGCGACACTCAGACACCCCCGATCCTTCTGTAACCCTGCGGGACCTGGGGCCACGCTGACCCCGTGTGGCCTTCACCCTGGATTAGCCTCTGGAGTGATGTCCCTCTTTGGAGCAGACTTTTAAAAGTCTTGATTTTGTGCTCCATTGCTCTGCCATTTGCCGGGAGCCGGCCCCTCCCCCCACGGTCTATCTTCCCGCCACTTGGATTCACTTCTGTGCCAGTCCGACCTTTCAGAAAGTGGTAAATTTTCTGTTTCTAGAATTGCTGTTCTTCTTCTCTTCGATCTCTCATTGGAATTGTAGGTGTTTGCAATGGATTGATAAGCTATCTAGCTGATCTCCTGCTACCTGATGGAGTCTCAGCCTGCTACTTCTCCGCCATCTTGACTCTCCAAATCCAGAAGCCAGTCGTCCTATTTTTAATGTTTTCAGGAAACTCCATACTCTTTTCTACAGTGGCTGCACCAGTTTACATCCTCACTAACATAACACAAGGATTCCCTTTTTTCATATTCTCAACACTTGTTATCTCTTGTGTTTTTGATTATATCAATTCTAAGAGGTGTGAGGTAACATCTCATCATCATTTTGATTTGCATTTGCCTGATGTTTGGTGGGTGTTGAGCATTTTCTCAAGTACTTCTTGGTTCTTTGTGTGTCTTTGGAAGAATGTCTATTTGGTTCCTCTTCCCATTTTTCAACTCCATAATTTGTTTGCTTTTGAGTTATATAAGTTCTTTATACATTTCAGATATTAATGACTTATCAGATATATGATTTGGAGATACTTTCTCCCTTTCTGTAGGTTGTTTTCTCATTTTGTTGATGGTTTCATGTGCTGTGCAAAAGTTTTTGGTTTTGTTTTTTTAATGTAGCCCCCACTCACTTATTTTTGTTTGGTTGCCTTTGTTTTTGGTATCAAATACCAAAAAAATAATTACTAAGACTGATTTAAAGGTGCTTACCCTTTTTTCTTATCAGGTGTCATATTCAAGTCTTTATTCCCTTTTGAGTTTGATTTTTGTGTATGGAATAAGATAGGGTCTAATTTCATTGTTTTGCATGTAGCTGTTGAGTTTTTCTAGCACCATTTATTGAAAAGAATATCATTTCTCCATTGTATATAATTGGCTCCTTTATCATAAATTAATTGACCAAATTACTATAGCTTTGTAGTAGAGTTTGAAATCAGGAAGTATGAGGTCTTCAGCTTTATCTAGATTTCTTGGAAGAAGTAATATTGTTAAAATGGCCATGCTACCTAAAGCCATTTACAGATGCAATGCAATCTCTTCAAATTCTAATGGCATGTTTCACAGAAAGATAGAAAAAAATCCTAAAATGTTTCTCACTCTTCTCCTTCTTATGATGTAAATATTGATCTGCTTCATGGTGACCCATAAGTACCTTAAATATCATTTTCATTTTTCTTCTTTCTTTTCTTCTGATTGGATAATTTTGACTGCCCTATCTTTGAGTTGGCTGACCCTATCTTTCCTTTGATCTAGTGTGTTATGAAATCGTATGTTGAATTTTTCAGTTCAGTTATTATATCCTTCAGTTCTGTGATTTCTGCTTAGTACTTATATTTTCTATATTTTTGTTGAAATTCTCACTTTGTTCATACATTGTCCTCCTGACTTTGGTAAGCATATTTATGACCATTATTCTTAAGTCTTTATTAGGTAAATCACTTATCAGCATTTGATTAAAGTTGTTCAGCTTTGCCCTAGCTCTTGGTGGTCTCTTAAACCTTTGTGATTGCCCAAGCAGCTTTTTGTTTTTAGTGTCTCCCACTAGTTGAAGGCAAACCAAAATCTATCACTGTCCCCAAAGGGAGGATCTCAGTTAGCACTTAGATATGGATTGATTGGAAGCTGACCCATCAGCAAGCATCATTTATTTATTTGAGAGAGAGAGGAGAGGGCACAGGTAGGGGGAGCAGCAGAGGGAGAGGGAGAAACAGGGATCCCAACGTGGGGCTTGATCACAGGATGCTCAGATCATGACCTGAGCCCAAGGCAGATGCTTAACTGGTTGAGCCACCCAGGCACCCCAGCAAGCAGCTTTAAAAGGATGTGAATAAACCTCTCTAAGGGAAAGACTGGACTTGTGTATTTCTGTCTGTTGTGAGCCCTTGAGGTATAGATATGGAGAATCCTTGTGACCCTATTATGAGCTCTTTCTTTGTTTTCCATTTTGTAGTTGGCTCATGGAAGCAAGCCCTATTGACTGTCAGATCTAAGTGTTTGAGGGTCCATCCCTCTGGTAGCATTCATAAAAGTTGGGGTGCTAGATGTTGGGTCCAAAACCTTAACTTTTCAGGGCAAAGCTGGGAATAGTGAATTCTCTCCTAGTTGTATGTCATAATGCCAGGCATGTGGTTTGTGGAGAGATTGTGTCTCAGCCTCTCTTACCAGTTTTGATGTGGCTTTGTTTATTTGTTTGCTTGTTTTCTCATTGGCTTAATGTATAGGAGTCTCTCAGCCATTTTCTGTCAATTCAGGGGGAATTGTTCCATATATATCTGTAGATTCCATTTGTTCATCAGAGAAGGTGATTTTGGGAATCTCCTATATTACCGTCTTAAATAGAACACCCACCCCCAGCTTTTCTTTCCTGTATTTCAATAAAGCTCATTTATCTACCACTTTCCATGTGATCTCTTAGCTCTTGGTTGTGTGTTGGGAAATTTCCACATAAAAAGTTGTCAGAGTTAAACTGAACCAAAAAGGAAAAGAAATTTAATGCAGAGGAGTTTAGGATTAATAACACAGCTGTAAGAAACAATTTAGAGCTCGGTCCCAAAGAATGAGTTGGTAGATTTAAAGTTCATTGGTTTGTAAGAAAGAGAAACCCAACTAACCTAACTGAACCAAATACAGGGAATTAAGGGATATACTTCTTCTTTTATTCAGTTATTGATTTACTCATTTAATAATGAAAGAGGTCCTACTATAGGCACTATCTTAGGTGGCAAGGAATACAAAAGGAAACAAAGCATACTGAAATCCCTACCCTTATGGAGATGACAGTGAAAGAATGGAAAAGAGAAGGAAATAAACACAAGTATATTAAAGTTTTGGTACATGAGGTGGCAAAATGTACTACAGGGAAAAATAAAGTAAGGAAAGAGAACAGAAGATGGGTGAATAAGGGTGACTACTATTAAGGTAGCCAACTCTCCCAGTTTGCTGAGAACTGAAGGAGTTACTGAAATGTAAAATGTTGAGTGCTAAAATAGAATACTCTCAGGAAAATAGGGATGATTGGCCAACCTGCTGCTAATTCAGGAAGGATTTTAATAGGAAACATTGTTAAGAAGTAGTCTCTGAGAAAGAACATTTGACTAAAGACTTCTAGGATATAAAGGGTGATTCAGGTGTATCTATGAGGAGGTGAATTCAGGAAGAGAGTAAAAGAAATTCTAGAACCATGAAGGAGATAAATGCCTGATGTGATTCAGAAACTGCAAGAGGGTTAGTGTAGCTGGAGTTGAGGAGGTCAGGAAGGAGAGTGATAGGAAATGAGATGAAAAGAATGACCAAGGAAAAGTCACAAAAGACCTTGTAGGTCAATGAAAGACATTGCCTTTTACTATGAGCAATAGTTGAGAACTTCTGGGAGGTTTAAGACAAATTTTATCATAACCTGACTTAAATTCTTAAAGAATCATTCTTGAAACTTCTGAAAATAAACTTCAGAGGGCAGGGGTATAAACAGAGCAATTTAGAAAGCCATTGTAGTATTTCAGGCAAGAAATGATGGCAGTTCAGAGCAGAAGGAAGTGGAGAGCTGTGATGTTCTTTATATTTTTATTTGTAAACTAATAGATACTGTTGATGGATGGATGTGGATCATAAGAGAAAAGGAAGAGTGAAAGGAAACTGGTTTTTATAACATTAGTGGTGATATTAAGTATAGGAGTTAGAGAATGAATCCTCAATTCAGGGCAGAAACATAAATTTCTATAAATATATAGAAATATCCTCTACATTGACAGGAAGAAAGAACGTTTCCATAGGTGTGAGAGGTGGAGGTGGGAGTTTGTGGAAGTTCCGTAATTGTTTCTGATGTTTTAGGTTGTGGGAAGAAAGATTATCTGAGAGTGAGGATAGGGGATATGAGAACAGAGACTGGAGGTTTGAGGAGATAGAAGATATAAAATCACCACATTGAGGTTGCAGGAATAGATGGTCCAGGAAAAGGTAGTAAGATTGATGGGCAGTATCAAGGCTCCCTTGCAATCAGAGATCACTATACTAACCTATACACTATAGATTCAGACAGCATGGTTGTGAGTTTTTGTCTATCTACGTTTAGCTACATGATATTAAACCTAGAATAACTGGGAAATTGGATTTAAAAATGTTTGAAGTTTCAACAAAATGAGTATGGCAAAGTTAGAGAGAGATAAGGAGATGAGAAAATAAGTGACAGACTGTTTAATGTTCAACCTTGGAATTTAAGTTGGGTCCAAGGGAGATGAGAGGAAGTTGAGAAGGTTAAAAAGATGGTAAGAAGAGTGGGTTAAGGCTTTGGTGTGGTGGAATAGTTACTAAAATGAAGAAATGAAAGGAAATGTATATGTATCACAGATTTCAAGAGACTCAAAGGGCCTCCCATTTATTGGGAGTCAGATATGAGAAAACTTACCCTCTGTGTGTGTTCGAGATTGCATGGTTTCTCATTTCTGTTTCTCTTTCCATGCCTGTTTCATTCTTTTCTTTGTCTCTGGAGTGTTACTTTCTGTTCTGTGACACACCTATTGTTATACTGAACCCAGCACTACACGGAGTCCTGTTCAAAAGTCCTAATGAGTCCATGGGAGAGAGAATATGTTTGGCCTGACTTGGCTTGATACCAGGGGTGTGGAATCATACATCTCACTATGGTTCATCAGATGTAATGAGAACTGACTTTTGATAAGGGAGTTTAAGTAAACTTTTTAATAAAAGAGGTTAGGAAGAAATAATTATTAGAGGAAATTGTTGACATTTCATAAAAGTCAATGGAGCATTAAGTTAATGGTCATTGTGGACTAGTTTCAGACTAGGGTGACTGAAAAGAAAGGAGCTATGGTTTTACTATTATGTTGAGTCTTCAAGACAGTGGTCTTTTTCCATACCTTGATTGAAAATGAGTTGACATTTCCTATGAATTTTTCAGTATTCTAAGGTGCACTAGTCTTAGTCTTCACTCATCCATATCTTACTTTTTAGGGCTTGCCTCAAGTTCCAAACCTGTAAGTTTCATTTCTCTGACTCTTCCTATTTGTGTAATTTCCCGAGCCCTGTGTAATGTATGATGTCTAAATACAACCTCTTTAAATGTTGATCAAATGCAATTTGTACTTTAGTCTTCCTTGTTCCTCTTGTATTGCTCTTATTTTTAAGTAGATGGTAGTTTTCTTAAGAAAAGGAAATTTATTTTCTTGCATCCTCTACAATTCAATGAATAATAATATATATTAAGAACATTTTATATGCCCATATCCAGCTTTACATTTATATTCAGTTTAAATCAATGGGTAGCCATTTACTTTAAACACACACACACAACTACAGATATAACCACAATAATAACCACTACAATAACCACAATGGAATAGATGAAAATGAAGAAGATAAAATATATATATATAATAAATATATTATATTTATAGACATTGTATATATATTACCCTCCAAATCCTTTCATATAATAGAGGTTCTCATGTAACTTAAGATGAAAAATAACTACTTATTAGAAATCATAGTGAACAGGGAAAGTCTTAAATCTGGCATTGGATGTGTTGATTAGGGAAGAGGAGTGTTTTAAAATGAGATAGGGTGGTTGAGCAAAGCTCTTATCAGAAAGATATCCAGGCACTAAATTATGGAAGTCCTTGAATGCAATGTAAAAGATCTGGGACTTTCTTCTCTAAACACTTGGAACCACCAGTGCATTTTGAACAGTGGGGTACTATGATCAGAATGGTTCACAGGATGAGCTCAAAATAGTTGATAATTATCTAATAGTTTTAAGATGAAAGGTATGATTATGTGAGTGAAATACTGAGGAAAACAGTGATAAATAGCTCAGAGACTATAGGTGAGATTTTACTTTACATCTTGATCTCAGCAAGACTTATATACTTCCTACATGGCATTGGCATCAATACACTGAGAAAATTTAAGAAATGTAGTATAATAAAAAAGAGATCATGGTGAAAGTCTTGGGTTTGAATTCTCACATCAGCTTTTGTTAACTATGAAGTTGGCCAAGTTATTCTATTTTTATTACCATAATTTTTCCTCTGGATAACCTTTCCTGTATTAAAATCTCAGTTCTGTCACTTACTAGATATAATAATACTGAAATATTTCTTAACCCTTTTTTTGGTGCCTCAGTTTCTCTATCACTAAAATAATCATTGAAATAGCACATACCTCATAGATCTACTGTACAGATTAGACATGCAAACGTAAAACAATTATAATATGACTGATACATGAGAAACAATCAACATCACTTATTATAATCTGTGCTGTTGAGATGAAAGTCTCCTTTCACAGGCTTGTTGAACAGAGTAGGATAGGCATAATGTGGTATCTATGATACAGTAGGTGCCAAATAAACATTAGTTCAATTTGAATTTGATCTGGATGAAACACATTTTCTTATTTTTCTCCCTGGATAAGCAGGAGCTTAGGATATAGATTTAGTCTAAAGAGGTCCCAGAGGTCAGGGTAAGAATCAACTGCGTATATGGTCTGGATAAAAGTTGTGAAGCTGAGACAGTAACAAAGAGAGAAACTAAAAATAAAGTGAGACAAATTCTACAGAATGACCAGAGAGATAGGATCTCGATTTCAGAGAAAGGCGTAGGCTTCAAAACTACTGGACCACAAAAGGTTTTGAAGGATAAGAGAGATTGAGACAGAGATAAAGAGAGAGTCAGAGAGAGAGAAGAGAAATTCTTTAGTTTACTGGCTTATAACTGCTTAGACTTTTAAGACACTCACATGAAGGAGGAGTACCATAGACTAAATAGTTGGTCAGTGCATGTCCAATAACCTGTTCAGCTGCTGGAAAGGGAAAAGGTCTTTTTGATTAACCGTTTTTTCCCAAAGAAGCAGATAGAAGTACGGAGCTCCTGTCCCTCCTGAGAAGGAAATGGTGTTGGAAGACACTTCTGGTCTCTCTCCCTTTGTTGATTTCCACCTTTCTACCAAGGAGGAATGGTATTTTTGATTGATGAAATTGGAGCAGAGGTAAACTATATCCTGAACTTTTGGGTCTTGCTCCTTCTGTCTGGGACCTATTTGCATTCAGGTGGATTAAGCTCATCCTCACTATTCCTGCTTATCATAGTTGGCCATCCATGCCCCCATGTACTTGCACCAGACACAGACATTAGTGAGGAAGCCACACTTTCACAGTTGCATTTGCCTTTGATTTAGTCAGTGAGGAAAGAATTACAGTGTCCTCCAACTGCGCTTTATTAGGAAACCTGCACTTCAGGTTATAAGACTGACATTTCATTGGAACTCCTATTTAGTTTTGGTTTCTCTTTATCCAAATTTCCTATCTCGTGGCACCATATGTTGGGGGGTAGAGTGTTAATTAATCAAACCCTTCACTGCTATCCCCACCTACTGATTTAATCAGTTTGAGATGAGTCAGAGATGGGGGTGGAGAGTGGGACTGGAATTCTTCCTGACGCTCTTCTTTTCTAGGCATGAACAAGTTATTTCCCTTTGAGAAGAAAAAAAAAAAAAAAAGCGGAGGATGGGAATGAAGAATTAGGATAAGTGTCATTCCTCAACAAGAACCAATTTGAAATTACGGTGCCTGGATGTCACCTATAGATGTAACTTTGAGTACCTTATCTAACCTTATAGTTCTAAAAGATTGATATTAAAATACAAGTTATCCACTAAGTGCAATAAACCTAATGTAATTTAAATGGACTGGAGACAGTGCAGGAATTAATTTTAAAATGTTCAAAAGATGCCTATTTATCTTCTTATGTACTAATCAATAGAGACATTTTATGTCTTCCTATTCTCTAAAAATAAAGCCATGTTCATAGAGAGATGCCAGAGAGCAAATTGATCAAAGACTAACAACAAAAAGAACTGATAAATATAAATGCACCTTGTTGGGCTCTCTGGGTGGGTGTCATGAGACTTGTATTAGATCCAATTTAATTAGCAGTTTGACTCTCTCTCAGAATCGTGTAAATAGTATGGGAAATTTGCAAATTAGGCCAATTTGAGAGATATAGCACATACTAAGAAAATAGATAAATTGATCAGAAGAAGAAGTAGGAAAATGACTTCAGAACAAAGAAATTAAATGGAAATATTCATCAGACTGCACGGAGTATAAGACTAATTATTTTAACAGATTGAGAGAGACTCTATAAAGGAAAATTGTCAGAATCTCTCTAGATGGCAAACATGGCCTTTAATTTGTGAACTTTTTACAAAATTCTGTCTAATTAAAGCTTTTTTGTTCTGTTTTTAAAAATAGCTTAATTGAGATATAATTCATATTCCACAATATTCACCCATTTAAAGTGTACATAGTGGTTTTTAGAACATTCACAAAATAATGAGACCAATACCACAATGTAGTTTTGCCCAATTTTCATCACACCTAAAGTAAACTCTGTACCCATCCCCTGAAAATCATTACTCTGCTTTCTGTTTCTATGAATTTGCCTATTCTGGACATTACACTTAAATGAAATCACGTAATAAATGGCATTCTCTGGCTAGTTTCTTTCACTTAGCATAATGTTTTCGTGGCTCGTCATGTTATGTTATCAGTACTTTCATCCCAGTTTGTTGCAGAATAGTATGGCTTTGTGTGGGTGGATATACCACATATTCTGTATCCATTTATCAGCTGATGACAATTGGGCCGTTTCCATGATTTTTGCTATTTTAAACATACTGCCATAAATATTCATGTACACATTTTTATGTGGACACATGCTTTGCCTTCTCTTGGGTATATACTTAGAACTGGATTTGCTGGTTCATATGCCTGGTTCAACATTTTGCAGAACTGCCAAATTGGTTTCCAAAGTAGTTGCACAATATTATGTTCCCAACACCAATGTATGAGAGGGTTCCATTGTCTCCACATCCTCACCAATACTTTCTGTTGTCTCTTTTTATTATAATCATCCTAGTGGTTATGAATTGGTATATCATCGTGTGTTTGATTTACCTGTTCCTGATGACTAATAATGTTGGAGGTGTTTTCATGAGTTTCCTGTTTGTACATATGTTTAGTGAACTTTGCATTCATACCCTTTGCTCATTTTTAAAAGACAGTCATTTGTGTGCATATTATTGTGTAGTAAACATTCTTTACATTTTTTTTTTACTAAATTCCTCATCAGATATGCAATTTAAAAATATTTTCTCCCATTTTGTGGGTTGTATATTTACTTTCTTGAAGACATTGTTTCAACTCAAAAGTTGTACATTTTGGAGCTAACTTTATTTTTTCTTCATAGATTTTATTTATTTTTTATTTGAGAGAGAGTGTGTGAGTGGGGGTGGGGGAGCAGAAGCAGAGAGACAAGCAGACTCCATGCTGAGTGTGGAGCCCAGCATGGCACTTGATCTCACACCCTGAGATCATGACCTGAGCCAAAGTCAGGAGTCGGATGCTTTACTGACTGAGCCACTCAGAGGCCCCTTTTTCTTTTATTACTTGCCCTTTTGGTATCACCTGTAAGAAAACATTGTCTAACACAAGATCACAAAGATTTATACCTACATTTTTTCATAGAATTTTATAATTTTAGCTTATACATTTGCCACGTTGGATCCATTTCAAGTTAAATTTTGTCTATGGTGTAGGTGGGAGTCCAATTATTATTTTTTTCCATATGGATTTCCCATCGTTCCAGGGCCATTTGTTAAAAAGACCACTCTCTCCTCATTGAATTATCTTGGTACTTTTGTCAAAAATCAATTGACCATAAATGTGAAGGGTTATTTCTGGACTTGCATTTGTAATCCCACTGATATTTCTATCTTGATATATCAGTAAGATAGAACATATCATTGAGATAACAGTGGTAACAGGGATAATGGATAATAATGGGATAGAAGACACTTATGTCTATCCTTATACCAGTACCACACTGAATTGATTGCTGTAGCTTTTTAGCATGTTTGGAAATCAGGTAATTAAAAACTCTAATTTCCTTTTTTTTTTTTTTTTCTCAAGATTTCTTTGACTATCTGGGTCCTTTGACTTTCTTTCTTTTCTTTTTTTTTTTAAAATTTAGGTATAGTTGACAAGCAATGTTACATTAGTTTCAGGTGTCCAACATAGTGATTTAACATGTTTATACACTGTTCTATGTTAAAAACATGTATAACTACCATCTGTCTATATTACAATATACATTGTAATAACAATGCATATTACAGTATCATTGACTGTATTTCTTATGCTGTGTCCTTTATTCCCTGACTCATTCGTTCCGTAAGTGGAAACCTGTATTTCCCTCTCCTCTTCACCCATTTTGTCTGATCCCCCTACCCCATACCACCCCTCTAGCAACCAACAGTTGGCTCTCTGTACTTATAGGTCTGATTCTGCTTTTCGTTTATTCATCTGTCGTTGTTATTATTGGTTTTAGATTCCACTTACGAGTGAATTCATGTGGTATTTGTCTTTCTACACCTCAGTAACATATTTCACTTTGCATCATACCCTCAAGGTCCCTTGCATTTTGATATAAATTTAAGAATCAGCTTATTGGCTTGATTGGTAGCAAGGCAGTAGAATGTCAGCTCCAAGATCTTACCAGGAGGCTGCTAGGCCTTCCTTGGTGCCAGCCATGCCCCATTCCATGAAGAGATGGTGTTGCTCAACAGTTCCTTCCCCATGCCTCCTGCACTCCTACCATGGCCAATCAGGGGCTGGTGACTGGTAGAGGTGGGAAGGGCCCAAATCCTCCTGGTACTACACCCAGCCAGTGCCCATCCCTAATGCCAGTACAACTGCTGGGCAGATGGTCTGCATGCAGGAGCCAGTATCCTTCTTCAACTCCACCGCCCAGTCCAGATGTGTTGTCCTTCCTGCAACAAGAGGCTTGTGACACAGCTTTCCTGTCATACCAGTGCCCTCAGCTGGTTCTCCTGTGGGAACCTGTGTCGGCTGGGGTACATTAGTGGGCGGCTGCTTCATCCCTTTCTGTGTAGACACCCTGCAGTATGTGGGCCTCTGCTGTTCCAACTGCAAAACTCTCCTAGGCACCTACAAGTGTTTGCAGGACTCAGCTGGACCTGGAAGGAGCAGCATCTGCAGAAAGTGCTCTCTGGCTCTCATCCAGTGCCGCCCCTGGTGGAAGTTCCACCTTGGTGATCTCATCTCTCCAGGGGCTTCAACTTTGTGTCTTATCTTGAGGAAAACATATTGCAAAGGTAACACACCTCCAGAAACCCTGAGATTGCTGCTTTGAGTGGTGCACAGGCCATGCAAAGATATTCATCTTGAGTGCCGGTTCAAGGGTTTCCTGCCTCCTGTGACCCCAAGTTATCCCATCTAACAGTGACCATTGCCCTGTCTGGTAATTTAACATTGGCAAGCTTCTTTTCTTGCTTCTGTACCTTCTCTGGGAGCAGTCTCAAACTGAGAAGGCACGATTGCCTTATTTTTTTTTTTTTTTTAAAGATTTTACTTATTTATTTGACAGACAGAGATCACAAGTAGGCAGAGAGGCAGAGAAAGAGGAGGAAGCAGGCTCCCTGCTGAGCAGAGAGCCTGATGTAGGGCTCGATCCCAGGACCCTGGGATCATGACCCGAGCCAAAGGCAGAGGCTTTAACCCACTGAGCCACCCAGGCGCCCCACGATTGCCTTATTTTTGAGACTCTTCTAGCCTGAATACAGCTGACGCAGCCTTAAGTGTCTGCCATCATGTTCATCAGGTTCATCTGTTCCCATTTCTGACTTTAGTTCAGTTGGTGGGGACCGTCCCCCCACCCCCCACCCCCGCTGCAAAAAAGGAAGAAGATTCAGCTTGCTAATTTTTGAAAACAATAATAATAAATAAATAAATCCAGCTGGGATTTTGATGGAGATTCTCTTAAATCTTTAGATAAATATGGGGATTATTGCCACTTTAACAATATTAAGTCCTCCAACTAATCAAAATACATGCTTTTCATTTATATATATCTTTTTTTTTTAAAGATTTTGTTTATTTGTTTGACAGACAGAGATCACAAGTAGGAAGAGAAGCAGGCAAAGAGAGAGGGGGAAACAGGCTCCCTGCTGAGCAGAAAGCCTGATGTGGGGCTTGATGTGGGGCTCAATCCCAGGACCTCGAGATCATGACCCAAGGCCTTAAGCAGAGGCTTTAACCCTCTGAGCCACCCAGGCGCCCCTATATATATCTTTTTAAATTACTTTCAATAATTTTTCAAAGTTTTAGTATACAACTTTGTACTTCTTTTGTTAAATACATTCTTAAATATGTTATTTTGGGGATGCTTTTTAAAAGTCTTTTTTTTTAAATATTTTATCTATTTATTTGACAGAGAGAGATCACAAGTAGGCAGAGAGGCAGGCAGAGAGAGAGGAGGAAGCAGGCTCCCTGCTGAGCAGAGAGCCCGATGCGGGACTCGATTCCAGGACCCTGAGATCATGACCTGAGCCGAAGGCAGTGGCTTAACCCACTGAGCCACCCAGGGACCCCTCGGGGATGCTTTTTAAAAGGAAGCTTTTTCTAGTCTATGTTAAGACAGCTAATTGATATTTGTATATTGAATTTATATCCTGCAGCATTTCTGAATTTTTAAAAATTACTCCAAAGAGTCTGTGAGTTTCTTGGGAGTTTCTAAACATGTAATCAAGTCATTTGCAAATATAGTTTTTCCTTTTAAATGTGGGTACCTTTTAGTTAACCTTTTATTTATTTTGCCTAATTGCCCTGTGTACTGGGCTGAATACGTTCTTCTTCAAAATTCATGTCCACCAGCACCTCCGAATGTGATCATGTTTGGAAATAAGACGTTTGCAAATATAACTGGTTGAATAAGATGAAGACATTCTGCCTTAGAGAAGATTCTAAAGCCAAGGGTTGGTGTTCTTGCAAAAAAAGCTATGTGAAGAGACACAAACACAGAGACAGGGGAAATAACCACGAGAAGAGGGAGGAAGAAATTGGAGTGAAGCGGCTGTAAGACAAGGACGATAAAGATTGCTGGCAACTACCAGAAGTGAGAAAGAGGCAAAGGATCCTCCCCTACAGTCTTCGGAGTGAGCATGACCTTGCCAACTTCTTGACGTTTAGCCTCTTTAATTGTGAGAGAATATATTCATGTTATTTTAAGTCACTCAATTTGTGATACTTTGTTGTGGAAAACTTGGGAAGTTAACGCATCATAGAAAAACACGGTTTTGGAGTCAGATTGACCTGAGATGGATTCTAGCAGTCTGTCACTAATTAGTTCTGAGTCACTGAGCAAATAATTCAAGTTTTTTGGTGCCCTTTTCATCCTATGAAATGGGATTAAGGAAAACCACACATTGTGAAGTTTGTAATGGATAATTTATAACTAATACTAGTAAATTTTAAAAATTGTATTTATTATTATTTCAGTTGTTGCTATTAAGTGAAACTGTGTACTAGTGGAGCTTCTATATAAAAAAGAATTATAAGAGACTATGGACTCTGAAAAACAATCTGAGGGGTTTGAAGTGGCGGGGGTGTGGGAGGTTGGGGTACCACGTGGTGGGTACTATAGAGGGCACAGATTGCATGGAGCACTGGGTGTGGTGAAAAAATAATGAATACTGTTTTTCTGAAAATAAATAAATTGAAAAAATTTAAAAAAAATAAAAAAATAAAAAAGAATCCTGAAACTCACTTCTCCAACTGAAGAAAATATCATAGTTAACACGTCAGTTTGACAATTTTCTCTCTGTGCTTTTGGCTGAATTTGGATTATCCTCCTTAATTATGAATAGTTTCATGCTCTTCTGATTATAAAATATATATTAGACTAGGGGCGCCTGGGTGGCTCAGATGGTTAAGCATCTGGCTTTGGCTCAGGTCATGGTTTCTGGGTCCTGGGATCTAGCCCCACATTGGGGTCCCTGTTCAACGGGGAGTCGGCTTCTGCCTCTTACTCTCCCCCTGCTCATGGTCTCTCTCATTCCCTGTATCTCTCTGTCTCAAATGAATAAATAAAATCTTTTAAAAATATGTAAATTAGACTCTTCTAAAGGAACAAACACTGTGCTTAGTAAACATCCATCCCATCACGGATCCCATCTTCTGCTTAGACGGTCACCTTCTCCCCACCTTATCACTGAGATGACATTGCTTGACTCACCAAGAATACATTCTACAATGTCAGTTGAAACTACTGCATGGCTCTGACCATTCCAGAATGCAACAGAGCCAACATCATTAACAGGACAGGCTCTGCTGCTAACGGCTGCTTGTTTTCTTCCTGTCAAGTTTACATTTCCTAGGGTGAGAAGCTAGGTGAGATGAAATAGAGCAGGCTTTTAGAAAGCTCTTGACAGATGGGTTCTCTGACTGTTTATAGCCTAGAAGGATCAATAGAAATCTGTCACACACACACACACACAATCCTGCTCAAGGTAATGAGCATTGACGAATACAATTTTATTTGTACCCCTGCAAAATGTTTCTGGTCAGAGGTCGGCATTTGTGGGCAAATGCTTGCCTCCGCTGTTTATTTTCTAGTAGAGGTTGTTGGAGGACTCACTACAGGGGGATTATGAAACATTTAAAATACATATACTGTAATTTCCTCCTACCACCACCCACCTCACACATATACATATTCAATCATGTTTGTTGAGAAATTCTTGCACTTCAAAGAACAAGCATAGTACGTGAATTCTGAAATCAGACAGATCTGAATGTCCTACTCACGAGTTGTGTGACCACTCAAAAACTTCAATTTTTTGACTTATTAAATGGAAATTAATAGTATCAATCTCATGGACTTTTGCTGATTTTGTTTACAAACTTATCTCTTCCTTTAAACTAAACTGTTTGAGGAGAAGTCCTCTACATCTCCCACATCTAGAATAGTACTTAGTATATGTTAAGCATTCCACATATGTGTTAAACATTCTACTCTTGCTGAATGAAGGATGGGTAATGCTTAAATTAGGTTTGCTACTTATATAGTGTTTAGTTTTTATCAAGTTACTTCACTTCTCTCCAACTCTTATCTCCATATATGAGAACTATAGTAGATAATGTACAAAATAATGTCTTAGGTCTCTGCCACTGTTAATATTCATGAAGTCACTGATTGTTCCTAGTGGGGGAAAAGGAGATGGTGCTTCCATATGATAGTTTCCTTATTCGGATTGAATTTCACAGCCGTTGAACTTTTTCCCCAATGCTTGCTCATTTGTATCCAAAGGCATGTGCTAAGCTGAGTAAAATGTAATCCAGCAGAGCACGTACTACTTAGAAGAACCTTAGATCTTTATTTGAAATGTCTTTCTGGAGACAAAGAGAGTCAAGAATGAGGAATACGTCATCGCTCACAACTTTGTCATGATGTACATAGACATTATCTCAATAGTTTTTACCTCATTTGCAGAATAATCACATTTCCTTGCATTTTGGGGAAAAATCAGAGTGAGCCAAAGTGATATCGGCTTTAGGTAAAACATATGCTTCGTATTTATCAAAGTTTTCAGCAATACCTAGATAGTCTCTACTGATGGTCCATTCCTGATTATAGCATTTCTCCCTTAAATCCAAAGTATTTTAAGCAACGTGTCATAAGCACTACCTCCTTCCTCCCATCTCAGGCCGAAGATGTTGGGTAATGGAAGTTCTGATATTTTCTTTTCCCATTTTGGAAGTTGGGCAATTCCAAGTTTATTTAAGGGAAAGGAAAATGAGTAAAGGTATCTATTTTTCACCCAGACTAACAAAGATGTAATCTTGTCCTCTAATTGAGGATTCAGAGAGAAGGCTGTGTGGTGTCATGAGGTGTCGTATGTACAGGAAACAAGTGGCAGCTGGTTGCTGTGGAGGCAGCTAAAGTGCAAATTTGCTAATTAGAGAAATGCAAATTTTGAAGACATATTCTGTTATACCCTGGAGCCATGTTGAAGTAATCAGTGTAGGAAGGGTCCTAAATGGGCTCACCTTTGGGGGATCTTGGAACCAAGAGGTGCTTGCTTTACAGTTATTGGTACACATTGGAAGAGTAGCTACTGGTCCAGATGTAGAGAGTTTAAATACAGAAGTGGTTTAAATTGTGAAAACAAAGAGAGGACTCTGATGGACTTTTAACCTGGGTATCACACTTGTGAAACCATTTGCCATCATGGCATCTCTTATCTTCCTATCCTCTTCTCTGCCTTGACTCGATCTCAGATGGTCTAAGGTGCATAGTGTACTGGTGGTACAGGAAAGAAATGAGTTAAACCAGGAGAAAAATGGGGCTTAAACTACTGCTAGAGGGATGCCTGGGTAGCTCAGTCAGTTAGGTATCTGCTTTCAGTTCAGGTCATGATCTCAGGGTCCTGGGATCGAGTCCTACATCAGACTCCCTGCTCTTTGGAGAATCTGCTTCTTCATCTTCTTCTGCTCCTCCCCCTGCTTGAGCTTGCTCTCTCTCTCAAATAAATAAATGAAGTTTTAAAAAATAAATAAATTATGGCTTTAGACACAAATTTAAATAAACACTCCATTGTGTTTTGTTTTGTTTTGTTTTAGCCTAATGACCTGTAGATTTTTTTTTCCCTTACTGAATTAACTGATTTTTAATTAAGTCAAATTAATTGACTGATTGTTTTTGACATATGTCTGCCTAAATATCTGGCTTCTAATGTTAAAGTCTTAACTTAAATTCACTGATTATCAGAGTATAGGTGAGTTGTTCTTAATTTCAAGTTTCAAGATTCCATGGAGATTCCTAAGTTGACATAAAGAAGTCTAGAAACCTTCCAGAACTGTGGGAAGTAGTGTATGTTAAAATGCATGTACATTTTTCTAAAGAGAAGGTTAATGGCTTCCAGTATATTTTTCATAAGGGTTGAACCTTGGCCTCCAAATTTAAGAAGAGTGTTACTGGGTCTCATCACTAATATGGTTTATGCAATCCTGAATATGATGTCAGTCCAGTTCTCCTCAACTCTCTCATTTGTATTCTCTAATGCAGGGTGTATGGGGAGGTCATGTGACTTACAAGGTGTCCTAACCATAGATGTCAAGAATCACAAGTCCCTGCTACTGTTATTGAATCCTGTAGGAA
Organism: Neogale vison; assembly: GCF_020171115.1. Classification (NCBI taxonomy): domain Eukaryota; kingdom Metazoa; phylum Chordata; class Mammalia; order Carnivora; family Mustelidae; genus Neogale; species Neogale vison. Next base: position 133,596,979 of record NC_058097.1, read on the forward strand.
TGTTGTCTTTGCTGTAGGAGGCCAGCTGCGGGATGACCTTGCTTATCTAAGCAGAGACACAGGAAAGTTGAAGCAAGGCCTGTCATTGCTCTGGAGGAGGAAAATAGTGCTTCCTCCCATGGGCATTTCTCTGTTTCCTGTTTCTTTTTCTCTTTGTGTCAACAGCACTCAATTCCAGAAGTGAGAGCGTTTGTTGTTGTTGCTGTTGTTGTTTGCGTACTTGCCTTAAACAGTAGTGGCTAACACTGAATCTAGAACTTTAAGGCAGTTTCCTTGTTCCGGCCCTACCCCCTCCTAACACCATGACCTTGGCTGTTTGCTCACCTCATCCTGCTGTACTTCAGTCACCTTAGCTGTAAAATGAAGATTTTAATTCATATCTCATTTTCCTTCAGGGTTGCTGGGAAGATCAAGTGAGAGGATTGTGAAAACTTCCTGTGAAAAGTAATTTTCCGAAAACAGACGTGGATTATATTTATTTTAGAACAGGCCTATTGTTAATTATTCACATGGATAGAAAAAACTAGTTAGAATACTTGATTTTTATTAGGGAAATGGCTCTTTGAACTATTTGGAAACTTGGTTTCTCATATATCTCTGCTGAAGTAGAAAAGCTTACCCGGTGATGGGAGAGTAGGCATGATGATGGTTCGTTGTTCATGTTTTGGTGGCTGGGAAAGGCAAGGCTCTCAGTTTGTTCATAATTTTGTGATTTATATATTTATATAGTTGTATATAGTTAATATAATATATAGTTATAATTTATATTATTTATATGATATTTATATATATTATTTATATGATATTTATATTATCATTATATAGTTATGTTATATATAGTTATTAAAAAGTATTACATATATATGTAATATATATATATATTTCCAAAATTAGTTCCTGAGATCAAGAGAGGTATATGTATAGCTTTGGCCTCTTGAGAAACATTTCTTAAAAATTATTCATATTGAGAATTAGGAAAACATTGCTAGCCCTGTTTAATTCTGTCTCACAAGGTACCACGTGGTATTCTGAGAGGGTCTTCCCTCTTACAGGAGAAAGTTTTGCAGAACTGTGAATGGCCTTTGCATGGCAGCTCCCTTAGTGAAGATCCATTGACCCAGCTTTCAACATGCTGGTCAGAAAAGTGAATTCACTGCTTTATGCCCTCTCAGTGGCTTTCTTTGGGCCTAGTCTAAGGATTTGAGAAACCAAAGAGAGTTTCGTTTTTAACAGCATACTTGTATCTGTGTCATGTAATCATAAAAATCTTGAAAGAAATGTATTGCATGCATTAGGTAAAAAGGAAGTAATAATTCAATGACTTCCCTTCTTTGTAACACAGTCTTAGTCATTTCCTTTATAAGACAGAGATACCTAAACCTCATTAATGTGGAGGCTACTAATATATACTTGGCAATTATTGGCCTGAGTTATTCTGAAGCTTACTTTTGCACAAAATGAAAGACAGATATTGTCAAATAATAAATATATATACATATATATGTATATATATATACACACACACACATATATACAATACATACATATATGTATGTATCTGTATATATCTATCTCTGACCCCAGTTCCTGGCCAAAGCTTTCTAAAACCCTTGTAATTTCCTAAGTGATGAGAGCACTAAGACTATCATTTGTTTTAATATTTGGGTCTTGACCCTGCCTGGTTGCTGACACAGAGCTCCTAAATTCCTCAGAATATCCTGAGGGGCTGACAGGGCTGCCCCTGCCACAGGGCTGTGACAGGGCTGTCTTTTGTTTTAATGAAGTGACTCTTCATGGGCTTCTGGATAGCTTTAGGATTGAGGCTCGTCACTAGAAAGACTAAGTCATGATTAGAAGCTTGTGACTTTTGGCCTTATCTCCCATCCTTTGGGAAGGTGTGAAGGACTAGAAATTGAGTTAATGGTCAGTCATGCCCACATGATGAAACCTCCATTAAAATTCCAAAAGTAAAGGGATCAAAGAGCTTCCTGGTTGGTGGACATATCCATGTGCCAGAAGAGTGACAGATGACACACTCTAATGCCACAGGGACAGAAGTTTATGAGCTCAGGACAACTCCTAGACCTCCCTTATATAGGGGAGGTCTCCTCATCTGGCTCTTTATCTGCAGGCTTTATCAAATAAGTTAGTTAATACAAGTTCTCTGTGCTATTCAAACAAGTGATTGAATCCAAGAAGGGAATTGTAGGAAACTCTGAATTGTGGTCAAGTCAAATAGAAGTTGTGGGCAATGCAGGGACCTACCACTAGCAACTCATCTGAATTGGGAGGGGGGCAGTCCTTTGGACTGACCCCTTAACCTGTGTTGAACTGTTGGACACCCAGCTGGTGTCCCAAAGAATTGTTTGGTGTGGGGAAAAAAATGCACGTATCTGGTGTCAGAAGTATTTTCTGTATGTAAGTTAAGGAGAAACACGGGAGTGTTTTTCCCAGACAGAAAACTTCAGCCTTTTATATGGTACAACAATAAAGCAATTCTTACATAGGATTTTATGATATGTTTTAAAAACGAGACCATAAAAATCTGCTTATTTCCAGAAAAGTATTAGTAGCACCAAGTAAATATGTCTTATTTATTGAAACAGTCCAGGCTGGATTTCAATTTATCAATTATTTTTAGTGCTAAGAAAATTTTTTTTCTTGAAGAAGAATTATGTGATTCAGGTTTTTTTTTTTTATTTTCTTTTTATTTTTAAGACCATGTTTTTCCCCAAACAGTAAGAATTAGCAAAAATTGAAAAAGGGATTTTATAATGGAGATTAACAAGAACAGAATAATTTAATAAATTTCATCAGAATTTCACATCAAATGCTAACACTAAACAAGATTAAGCCTTAAATAATGATGCAGTAATGCTCTCTTGAACCACCGAATGTTGGTGGAAAGCAGAACAACTGTATACGTAGTCTCATACACTGCTTTTCTAAGTCAGTCTTTTGTGTTTTCTTTAACATGCTCTTAACAGCAGCCTAATTAGACAGGTAAAGGATAGGAGGAGAGAGAGAGACTCAAAGGGCAAATGACTTGCCCACATCATCTAGACTCAGAATTGAAAAGACTAGGCTGTAGGTAAATTGTACTTCCCATACTAGTGGGTTAGTTCAGTGAAGTGTTAAGAGCAGTTTAACACTTGGAGTTCTTGGAGTTAGTTCTTGGAGTCAGAAAGATTAAGTATCTAAATCTCTTCTACTTCTTAACAGCGATGTAATCACAGAAGAAACATTACTTCTCTCTCTCTCTCTCCTTTTTTCTCCTATTTTTTCCATCTTTAAAAAGAAGTTACTGATAAGAGACTGATGAATGTGGGGTAGATTAATAAAGTAACTGAGGAATGTTACTGGCATACAGTAGCTGGTTGATAGGGGTTTTTGAGGAGCAGTGTGGGATACTGAAAGAAGCATAGGTGTACTTTGGATTTGAAGAGATCTGACTTCCATTTATGACTTCGTTGATTTCCATGTTTGTGACCTTAGGCACGTTTCTTCATCATTCTGTAAACTATTTGTAAGGTGTGTATTTATTTGGACAAAATAACATATACAAAGTAATACATGCTGCCTGACAGATGGCAGATAATAAATACATAAATAGATGTTTCTATTATGCTGACCAGGTTGTCTACATGTCCTCACTCTCAGCCTATGACAATAAAATTCCAGTGCATCTTGGTACAGAGCAACGACGTGACACTTTCACATCTTAATACAATTTAGAGAAGCATTTAATTATCAATAGTAGGAAACAAAGAGCAAGTTTTTCTAGACTGATAAAGCTTAGCTCTGGAAGCTGATTTCTTGTACCTCCTGGCCCAAGATGTGTGGGTGACTTCAGCCAGATTCAGAGTTCACAATCTCCAGAATTTCAGTTTCATTTCCCCAAATCAGTTGTAAATTTTACAGAATCCTGGGATCATAGAAAGTCAGTAGCACTTTGGCCACAATAAATCTAATCATCACTGTCACACTCCAGAGATGACTCCCTTTTGGAGACAGCCTGTTAGTAATCTATTATAATGACCTAAACACATGAAACTTCTTGGCCATTCTATCACTGTGACACCACACCAGTCCTCTCTGTGAAATACTTTTAGGTAGGTCACTTCTCCCCACTTACTTTTCACTTCAGCCCTTCACTTTTCTATTCCTTCAATACATTTTTTTAGGTTTAATTTTGAGTTTCTCTCTCTTTTTAAATTTAAATTTCATTAGCCAACTGTTAGTACATCAATAGTTTTTGATGTAGTGTTCAATGATTCATTAGTTGTGTTTAACACCCAGTGCTCATCACCTCAGGTGCCCTCCTTAATTCCCATCACCCAGTTACCCCACCCCGCCTCCCTTTTTGCAGCCCTCATTTTGTTTCCTGGAGTCAAGAGTCTCTCATGGTTTGTTTCCCTCTTTGATTTCTTTCCATTCAGTTTTCCCTCCCTTCCCTATGATCCTCTGCACTATTTCTTATATTACTTATATATGAAAGTGAAACCATATGATAATTCTCTTTCTCTGACTGACTTATTTCACTTAGGATAATACCCTCCAGTTTCATCCATGTTGATGTAAATGGTAGGTATCCGTCCTTTCTGATGGCTGAGTAATACTCCATTGTATATACGGACCACATCTTCTTTATCTATTCATCTGTTAGGCTCCTTCCATAGTTTGGCTATTGTGGCCATTGCTGCTATAAACATTATATTTCCCTGATGACAAATGATGTGGAACATTTTTTCATATGTCTGTTGGCCATTTGTATGTCTTCTTTGAAGAAGTGTCTGTTCATGTCTTCTGCTCATTTCTTGACTGGATTATTTGTTTTTTGGGGAGTTGAGTTTGATAAGTTCTTTATATGTCTTTGATACCAGCCCTTTATCTGATATGTCATTTGCAAATGTCTTCTCCCTACACGTTTTAGTTTTTCTGACTGTTTCCTTTGCTATGTAGATGCTTTTTATCTTGATGAAGTCCCAATAATTCATTTTTTGCTTTTGTTTCCCTTGCCTTTAGAAATGTGTCTTGCAATAAGTTGCTGCAGCTGATGTCAAAAGAGGTTGCTGCCTGTCTTTTCCTCTAGGATTTTGATGGGTTCCTGTCTCACGTTTAGGTCTTTCACCCATTTTGAGTTTATCTTTGGGTATGGTGTAAGAGAATGGCACAGTTTCATTCTTTTGCATGTGGCTGTCCAATTTTCCCGGGACCATTTTTTAGTTTCTCTCCTAATGAAAGACTCCATGTTTGGCAATAAATACAGCCTATCTTGAACATGGTATAGACTATCACTTCGAAATTATGCTTTGGAAAACTATAATAAGTCTACATTAACTCTCAAAAAGCATGTAGTGTTCTTGTAAATAATTCCATGCTTATATCTACTAATCTGCAATAGTTTCATTGTTTGCTTAATCATTCTGGTCTATTCCAATGGTCTATCATCTTACAGATTGTTTGAGTTATTTGGGGCATGACAGAAGGGCAAAATCCTTCTTCCTACAGTGCCCTCCATAGGTCTGTGTATGTCAATATATATTTAGGGAGCACCTACCAGGTACCTATCTCTGAGCTAAATCCTGGGAATTCAAAAGTGGATTTAAATTCCTTGCCCTCCAGGTTCCCTTGGTCTAAAGAGAAGACACATAAGTAAATAGACCAATTGGATGGATACTGTGATGGAGATACATGCAGACAGAGTTGGTGGTGGGGAAATGTAAGCAGACCTGTCCTCCCAGAGGAGCTAAAGTCAATCTGTCTTTCTTTAATAGAGAGTATGGATTCTAAAGTCAGTCTATTATTATTATTATTATTATTATTATTATTTCTTTGACCCACATTCCTTCCATTTTTTGAAATACATTTTACACCCTTCTTTTGAGGACTTTTAGTTAAATAGGTGGATGCCTTTTAAGCTTTCTAAGCTGTGACCCATTCTACAAAATACAATTTACATGAAATCCAGCATATGCATATGTGTTTTTGTCAGTACATACATTCCTGTAATATGTTTGTGTGTGCGGCACTCTAATTTCCTATCCCATTTTAATCTATTCTGTTGTTAATAACAACCAGAAGATTGTGCTTGTCACAACCTACTGAGTTTAATCCAACGATCCAAGGAAGGGCTGAAATCTGTCATTTGAACACACTGAAGGGAGTGATATGACCAGTGTGCACAGTGTGGCAAGTGCTACAATAAGAATCTATAAAGAAGCCAAAGAAAACTAGGAGAGGGAGTCCTGATAAGCACACTGAGGTCAAGAAATGGGTTATAGTCATTTTTACAATAGATCATTTGGCATCAATTTTGATCTTACTAAGTGCTTGTTACATTTTTGAAACTGGGTGAAGTTACCATTATTTACTTTCAAATAACCGTTTATTCTGGCCATTGCTTCTTTCAGCTATGACAAAAAGGACAAACATGGGTTGCATTTGCCACCACACTTGCCTGTTCATGGAAGACAACCTAAGGACACCTCTTTTCTTTGAATCTCAGATTTTTTCCCACTATGATTTCTGGTGCACAGTGGGTTCACATATTGGGATGATATAAATTTATTGTAAATTTAATTCCACTTTCCCACCAAATGGGACTGTTAAATTGTGAACATATTTTTTCTTTCCTGCTTCATAAAATATGAGCACTCTAATCCCAGATGGCACATCCTCCAGAAACATATGGACAAGACAATTTATAAGGAGTGCTCTTTCAGGAGCTGGTTTCCCTTAACTGAGGAGGCTGTGTGATTTTGCCAAGACCTTTCAAACTACTCATTGAGGAGGGTGAACAAGTCTTGGTCATATAACCAAGGGATTGAAAAAAAGTTTGACATATTTCCTTCCTTAAAGGGTGTGGATTTTCATAATTAAGGTAGACTGAGGTGGGAAATTACTATTTCTACAATGGAAAAGCAGAAAAACTTTGCAAGGAATATATAATACGACTCTTTGCTTTTTTGTTTGGTTGGTTAGTTTTTGGTTTTGGGTTTTCTTTGGCTTCTTTACAACCAAAATAGGCTATAATGGTCATTGCAGTCCATACTCAGGGAGGGCACTTGTAAGGAAGGAAAAGTACTTGATAGTTACTTCTCACTTACTTCACACCTTCAGTGTTTGCCCATATTTTTGTATATTAGGGGCCTTGTATTTAGGGTGGGGAGTCTTAGTAGGAATTACTTAACCGTTTAATGGGAGTCAAATGATGATAAACTATGATAAGCCTTCAGATTTTTACCTGGCACTGGGAATAACAGGATTAGGTGTGGGCTTTTGCTTCCCAGCTTGGAGTTTACAGTTTCAGTCCTCCCCTGCTATTGTCAGCAGAGGCAAGAAAGTCTCAAAGCAAGAGAAACTATAACTGTTTGGGGAAGCACAGCCTCTCAATGCCTTGAAAAACAAGGAAATGAGTAACATCTAAATATGCCTGACCATGCATAAGCAATCCATAGTTTATGGAGTTGGAGCCAATTCAATGTTTAGCTTTCCCTTCACACACCGAGGTAACTCCTGCAAATAAAGTCCCAAAGACAGAGCCAGGACCTCTATCCTGATGTGTCTGAGTCTGGTACCTACAGTCTTTACGCCGAGCTATGCTGTCCTATGTGGCGAGCATTCTTTATAGTGCCTGATACATGCCAAGTAGTTAATAAGTGAGGCTTGTGTGAACAGACATTGGATTATTTCAATGTATATTTCAATAGACTATTTCCATGCATCCCTGGATCACTACCTATCTCCATTGTGTCTGCACTTCCAGTTGTTTCTTCCTGGCATTCCCTTTCCTTTGGGGCCACTGGCCCCTGAAGCTGGAGCAGCTGTTTAGAATCCTTTATGGTGCTACGACACTGCCTCTTAGACTGATGGTCAGGACAGAGTTCCCAACATTTAGCTACATGCCAGATCAAACAGTATGCTGAGGTGTTTTTCCAGGTCCCCATAATCCGATAACTAGTATTTGTAGTTGTTTGCATGGTTTAACAAGATGAGATCAGAAAAAAAATGTTTAAAATCCACAGTGGACATTTCAGTGGCTTACAAATACAGCTTTTATTTCCTTTCTGATTTAGACAGAAGTTTAAGACCACGTAGCACAGAGGCAGTAGGCTAGGGAGGGTTACCTTGTTCATTACACTCTCAGCACCGTACATTGTGCATCACCTACATTATTTCATTTAATCTTCCTAATAGCCATGAGATGTAGGTATTCTTATTTCCGTGTTTCTGATTACAAAACAGAAACACAGAGGAGTTAACTTACTTGCCCAGGTCTTGCATCTAATAAGAGGAAGAGCTGGGATTTGAACATAGATCCGAAATCCTGTTCAGACACAGCCTTTTATTTAAAACCCAGCTGCTGAAAAAGCCATGCTTATTCTTCTGTAAATTTCTACCATCTGCTGAGAAGCTGGAACATCACCTAGCCCAAACACTGTCTTATTACCAGCAAATAAATGTCAGGGTAAAGACCATGAAAATCATCTGTTACCTTAGCCTTCAAGAAGTGCATTCACTCCCACCTGACAGCACTTTCCAAAGACGCCAGGAAACAAATAGATTAGTGAGGCTGGAGTCTTAGGGGGCGCGTAACCTTATGTTTCTGAGCATTTAACTTATTAAAATTCACAAAGAAAGACCTTATGGTGCCATCATTTTATCCAACTAACATCATCAGTATGGCTCAAGGGCTGTGGCTTTGTACAGTCACCCTCCGAGTGGTGAACATATGGTCTTACTTCTCTCTAAAGCCTCAGGGCATCTGACGGCACCTTTCATGGATAATGGATAAAGGCTGCCATACCAGTAGGTAACTCCTGTTCCATCAGTTTTGCCTTCGTGCCAAGAATGATGAACAAATTTCAGGAGGTTTTGAACTGACCTAGGTCTGTTCTGTCAACGGTAACACCCTCACAATCAGCAAGGGAAAATATTTCCTGTTAAACTGCATTTTGGAGTTCCTCTATATTTGCATGCGCATCTTCAAGCAGGAGCCTGTGTAACACAGTGAAACTATAGTTGTAGTTGCCACATTTCTTTGAGCTGTTGCTTTGATTATGTTAGTTTGTTCCTTTTGATGCCTGTCCCACTGCTTCTGGATGAGAAAATACATTTGTTGTAACAGCCTCAAGAACTATTGCAAGTGTATTTCAAGAGTATATCCAAAGAAAGTAAGATAATTGAAAATGTTTTTGCACATTATTTCCCAGGTTCTACAGAATCTAAGCTATAAATAGCACCACTGTTTATTGGTGTCAATAACTTCTTAGCAATTAAGTACAAATCTCACTAATCTGCATTCTATTGTCACTCATCCGAGAGGGTCAACATCTCCCTTCTGGTTTCCCCCAAGAATTCTCATAATGATTTAAAAAAAAAAAAAAAAAAAGTTGTGGATTTGCCAAAGGCCTGGAAATCAACTAGTTTCAACAGAGAATTTTCACTTATTTTGAGGAGGAAACACATGGGCAGTTTTCATACCTTCAGCAGTTGCTGTAGTATGATGAATACAAAGGGGGTAGGCTTTGGTACCAGACTGGGCTGAGTCCAAATTCAAACTCCAGTAGTTCTAGGTCATCTTTACAAGTTATTTAATTTTCTGATCATTGATATTCTTATTTCCTCCCTTTTCTTTTTTTACATTTCATACATTTAATAAATGTTACCACAATGCACACACTTACTCAGGTCCTCGCGTTAAGACTCGCCATTGACTTACTTGTCCTGCAAATCCATGTTTGAGATCTATTCTGAAGCTCAGCTTTCCTCATCATCTCCATAGCCTAAAATTCTAGTCAAAGCATCATCTTCTTTCACTTGGCCCACAGCCTCCTCCTTAGTGCCCTGGCTTTCGCTTGTATACCTTTTACAGTCTACATTCCATGCATTATCATTCCACCACCAGAGTGAACCTCAAAATTAAAATTAGATCATGTAAGTCTTTAGCAGAAAGCCTTCCATTGGCCCACATTAAAACTCCATAATTTTTACAATGGCTTGGAAGACACTACATTATTTGGCCCTATTCTATCTTCTTTCCTCATTTCTTCCTACTTTTTGCCTTGACTATGTTCCAAAGAGCCTTGGATTTTTATTTTTCCCTTTCAAATTTTTATTTAAAGTCTAGTTAGCTAACATACAATGTAATATTGGTTTCAGCTGAATTCAGTGATTTATCACTTACATACAACACCCAGTGCTCATCATAATAAGTGCTCCCTTTATCCCCATCTAGTCCATTCCCCACCCATCTCCCTCCACCAACCTTTAGTTCTCTATCATTCAGAGTCTCTTGTGGTTTGTTTCCCTCCCTATTTTCCCCTTCCCATGTGTTCATGTCTTTTGTTTCTTAAATTCCACATATGAGTGAAATCATGTGGTATTTGTCTTTCTCTGACTGACGTATTTTGCATAGCTTAATATGCTCTGGCTCCATCCACATCATTGTAAATTGAAAGTTTTCATTCTTTTTGATGGCCAAGTAGTATTCCTACACACACACACACACACACACACACACACACCCTACATCTTTATCCATTCATCAGTCAGTGGACATCTGGGCTCTTTCCTTAGTTTAGCTATTGTTGATAATGCTGCTATAAACATCAGGGTGCTTGTACCCCTTCAAATCTGTATTTTTGTATCCCTAGTAATGTGGGATCATAAGTCTATTTTTAACTTTTTTGAGGAGCCTCCATATTGTTTTCCAGAGTGGCTGCACCAGTTTGCATTCCCACCAACAATGTACGAGGGTTGTCCTTCTCTACAACCTCACCAGTACCTGTTATCTCTTGTGTTGTTACTTATAGCCATTCTGGCAGATGTGAGGAGGTGTTTCATCATGGTTTTGATTTGTATTTCCCTGATGATGAGTGATTTTGAACATCTTTTCATGTGTCTGTTAGCCATCTGGATGTCTTCTTTGGAAAATTGTCTATTCATATCTTCTGACCATCTCTTAACTGGATTATTTGCTTTCAGAGTATTGGGTTTAATAAGTTCTTTCTTTCTTTTTTTTTTTTTTTTTTTTTTTTTTACAGAGAGAAAGAGAGAGAGAGAGAGAGAGCACACGATGGAGGGGGCAGCAGAGAAGTGAAGGGAGAGGAAGAAAATCAGACTCTATGCCCAGCTGGAGCCTGACATGGGGCTCAAGCACATGACCCTGAGATCATGACCTGAGCTGAAAATCAAGAGTTGGGTGCTTAACCAACTAAGCCACCCAGGTGCCCCATAAGTTCTTTATAGATTTTAGGTACTAACCTTTTATTAGATGTCATTCGCAAATATCTTCTCCCATTCTCTAGGTTGCCTTTTAGTTTTGTTGATTGTTTTCTTCACTGTGCAGAAGCTTTTTATTTTGATGAAGTCCCGATAATTCATTTTTGCTTTTGTTTCCCTTCGCTCCCTATGTGTCTAGTAAGAAGTTGCTGCAGCCTAGATCAAAGAAGTTGCTGCCTATGTTCTCCTCGAGGACTTTAATGGTTTCCTATCTCATATTTAGGTTTTTCAGCCATTTTGAATTTATTTTTGTGTATGGTGTAAGAAAGTGTTCCAGACTCAGTCTTGTGCATGTCACTGTCCAGTTTCTCAACACCATTTATTTAAGAGACTATCTTTTTTCTATTGGATATTCTTTCTACCTTCATCACAGATCAATTGGCCAGAGAGTTGTGGGTCCATTTCTGCTTTTCTCTTCTGTTCCCTTGATCTATTTGTCTGTTTTTGTGCCACTGCCATACTGTCTTGATGATTATAGCTTTGCAATATAGCTTGAATTCTGGAATTGTGATGCCTCCAGCTTTGCTTTGCTTTTTTAGGATTGCTTTGGCTATTTAGGGTCTGTTACAGTTCCATACAAATTTTAGGATTGTTTTTTCTAGCTGTGTGAAAAATGCTGTGGATATTTTGATAGGGATTTCATTAAACGTGTGTGTTGCATTGGATAGTACAGACATTTTAACAATGTTTGTTCTTCCAATCCATGGTCTTGGAATGTTTTTCCATTTCTTTGTATCCTTTCCAGTTTCTTTCATATGTCTTCTGCAGTTTTCAGAATAGAGATCTTTTACCTCTTGGTTAGGTTTATTCCTAGGTATCTTATGGTTTTTGGTATAATTGCAAATGAAATAGATTCCTTGATTTCTCTTTCTGCTGTTTCATTATTGGTGTATAAAAATGGAACAGATGTCTGTTGATTTTATATCCTGAAACTTTGCTGAATTCATGTATCAGTTCTAGCAATTTTTTGATGGAGTATTTCAGGTTTTCTACATACAGTATCACATCATTTGCAGACAGTGGAAGTTTGGCTTTTTCCTTGCTGATTTGGACACCTGTGTTTTTGTTTTTGCTTTTGGTCTGATAGCTGAAGTAAGACTTCCAGAACCATTTTATTTTTTTTTCCAATTTATTTATTTTCAGAAAAACAGTATTCATTATTTTTTCACCACACCCAGTGCTCCATGCAAGCTGTGCCTTCTATAATACCCACCACCTGGTACCCCAACCTCCCACCCCCCCACCACTTCAAACCCCTCAGATTGTTTTTCAGAGTCCATAGTCTCTCATGGTTCACCTCCCCTTCCAATTTACCCAAAAGCACATACCCTCCCCAATGTCCATAACCCTCCCCCCCTTCTCCCAACCCCCCTCCCCCCAGCAACCCACAGTTTGTTTCGTGAGATTAAGAGTCACTTATGGTTTGTCTCCCTCCCAATCCCATCTTGTTTCATGGATTCTTCTCCTACCCACTTAAGCCCCCATGTTGCATCACCACTTCCTCATATCAGGGAGATCATATGATAGTTGTCTTTCTCCGCTTGACTTATTTCGCTAAGCATGATACGCTCTAGTTCCATCTATGTTGTCGCAAATGGCAAGATTTCGTTTCTTTTGATGGCTGCATAGTATTCCATTGTGTATATATACCACCTCTTCTTTATCCATTCATCTGTTGATGGACATCTAGGATCTTTCCATAGTTTGGCTATTGTGGACATTGCTGCTATAAACATTCGGGTGCACGTGCCCCTTTGGATCACTACGTTTGTATCTTTAGGGTAAATACCCAGTAGTGCAATTGCTGGGTCATAGGGCAGTTCTATTTTCAACATTTTGAGGAACCTCCATGCTGTTTTCCAGAGTGATTGCACCAGCTTGCATTCCCACCAACAGTGTAGGAGGGTTCCCCTTTCTCCGCATCCTCGCCAGCATCTGTCATTTCCTGACTTGTTGATTTTAGTCATTCTGACTGGTGTGAGGTGATATCTCATTGTGGTTTTGATTTGTATTTCCCTGATGCTGAGTGATATGGAGCACTTTTTCATGTGTCTGTTGGCCATCTGGATGTCTTCTTTGCAGAAACGTCTGTTCCATTTTAAATAGTAACTGTGAGAGTGGGCATCCTGGTCTTGCTCCTGACCATAGAGGAAAAGTTCTCAGTTTTTCCTTGTTGAGGGTATTAGCTGTAGGACCTTTGTATATAGTCTTTATGACATTGTGGTATAGTCCATCTATCCCTACTTTGTTGAGTTGTTTTTTTTTTTTTAAATCAAGAATGAATGCTGTATTTTGCCAAATACTTTTTCTGCTTCTATTGAAAGGATCATGTGGTTCTTGTCCTTTCTTTTATTAATGTGGTTATCATGTTGATTGGTTTGCAGACATTGAACCAATTCTGCAGCCCAGGAATAAATCCCACTTGATCATGGTGAATAATTCTTTTAATGTACTGATAGATTCAATTTGCTAGTACTTTATGGGAAATTTTTGTGTTCATGTTCATCATCCATATTGACCTTTAATTTTCCTTTTTAGTGGAGTCTTTGTCAGGTTTTGGAATTAAGGGCCAGATGGCTTCCCAGAGGAATTCTACCAGACATTTAAAAGAGAGTTAATACCTATCCATCTCAAATTGTTAAAAAAAAAAAAGAAAGAAAAGAAAGAAATGGAAGGAAAACTCCCAAACTCATTTTATAAGGCCAGCATTGTCAAGAATTTTTTATTCTTCCTAAAAATACCAACTTCACTCCCATCTCAGAACATGTGCTCTCACTGTTCCCTCGACTTGGGATTTCCTACCTCTGGATAGTTATGTTTTTGCATATTATTTCCCTTCATATTTCTAAGAGTTCAAAGAACTCTCCTTTGAGCATTGTATTTAAAACTGAGCTTTTCCCTATTCTAAGTCTCTGTCCTATAACTCTGGTGGTAATTCTTCTTTTGATTTCCACTATCTGTCTGCTTCTATTCTGTATGTTTATATAATTATGAGACTAGGGGCTTTTATTTACTTTGTTTGATGTTGAATCTTCAGTATTCAGAGAAGTATCTGCAAATAACAGGCAAACATTACATATTTATTGAATGAATAAATTAATAAATAAACTACATATTTTCTAGAAACTATGTTGATAATTCTTCTCTTATGGAATCTCTATAAGGATTAGGGTTAATATATAAGACAATTAATCATGTCTGGAATAAATTATTATTGTTACCACTAAAATTTGAACTAAATGATTAAAGATAGATCTTAATAATATATAGTACTTTTTGAGATTACACAGAATGCATTGAATATAAATAATGTAATGGAGTGATGGGGAATTTGAATATCCACATCTTGATGCAAACACAGCACATCTCATGTGAGATTATTGTACGAAATACATTTCATTATATTTTAGATTTATATATATTAACATTTTTGGACATATACTAAATATGTAGCATTCTTAGAGCTGTTTATAGCTTATTATTATTTATTATTTTTGATTTGTGAAGAAATGCTGTGATCACCACACTGAGATCTGGGCGTGATTCACAGTGGCTGCTGATACATTGCCGTTTACTTATGTGAATATCTGAGTCTTACTTTTTCAGAATTATTTACATTGGTAGAGTCACTCCCAGATTAATTTTGACTTAAATTTTGATCTAGAATTAACATTTAATTATCTTCCAATTATTACACAATGATGCCATTTTGAAAGTATTGAAAGCAAACATAAACAAAGTCATATTTTTTCTTTTCCATTAAATTTCCTGGATATTTACATGCTTTTATTTGTGGAGTTTTATTGTGAAAGGTTTGGTGGAAAGCCTTATTTCATCCATCCCCTCAGAATTTCTGGGACTTAATCAGCCCACCGGTCTTGTTCACCGACACTGAGCAGAAACTGTGATGAGACAGAGAATAGTAACTGGGATATCCTTGCAAACTTAGCTGGTTGTTTTAGTCATGATGGCCAATGTCACTTGTGAATTTTAGTCCAGCAGAGCACAGTGGAGGCTTTTCCACAGCTAACTTGAAGATTTTCCTGGACCTAGAATGTTCACACTCATTTGCTCAGTCACATCTCTGCCATGGCTACCCCCCTGAAAAACTGAGGTAGTTTTCATGTCTAGAGGACTCTTCTAATGCATTTCCCTTAACCTTAGCAGAAGAGGACTTTGTCTGAGCCGGTTGCTCCTTTTCAGCAGACCTCCCTGGCTGCACTCTGGAGGATGAGGCACGACATGTTCTGATATGTCTTTCTCATGGGTGAGCACTAAGGACCCTCAGGGAGGGAGGAGCCGGGCAGCCTTCCTTAAGCCACATAATCCACTCCAACATTTCTTTTGGATTGTGTGTTTATTCATCTTGACATACGTAACGAATTATACCTGTCAAATGACTCTTTAAATATCAATATCTGTACCAAACAACTCCTGATGTAAAAGAGAGAGCGTGAAAATGGCACTTAGTTATATCTCATTATGGTTTGATCAGTTTACAAGAGACAAATCACCACCACCAACAAAATTTGCTGTATGCATTTATTGTGATATTTTGTTTATCCTGAAAAGTTATTCTTGAATGGAAAGTATATCTTAAAATCGTTGGTATTTTAGGATTTAGAAAATATCATATATGCACAGAACAATGACCGTGTGTAAAGTGAAGCTATTATTAGCATTTTGGTGCAAAACCTGAGAGATGAATAGGCAGAGCACAGAGGTTTTTAGGGAAGTGCAAATATTATATATGATATTACAGTGGGGAATGCATGTCATTATACATTTGTCCAAACCCATAAGAATGTACAACACCAAGAATGAAACCTAAGGTTAACTATGGACTTTGGGGAATTATTTTGTGTTAATATATGTTCATCCTTGGTAAAAATAAAAAAGTACAATTCTGGCTAGTAATATTGATAAGGGGAAAGGCCATACATGTGTGGGGACAGGGGTATATATGGGAGAGCTCTGTACCTCCCCCTCAGTTTTGTTATAAACCTATACTGCTCCAACAAAATAAAGTAAAAAAAAAAAAAAAAAAAGATGGGTGCCTTTGACTTCTAGAGTAACTCAAAGGTAAGGAGGCAATAGCCTTATGCCTGTGAACTTTATATGCAATAAGGTTGTGCCCAGTGTAAATCTTGGAATTCAGCTGGTACAGATCAGACCTCTTTTCCTTAGGAAGTCTTATGATTTGCACTTGATTCTGATTTATTCTTGTGGAGCTTGTGAGTTGAAGAAGTGAAACTATTGAGCCTTTCTGCTAGAGGCTTCCAATAACTAGGAAAGACAAGTTCAAATATTGGGATTATGCTTACTCCAAATACATTGCTGAAAGAATAAGGTAAACTATGAATTTTTCTTATGAGTTTCTAATTGCATAGGATCTTATTCTATCAACAGAAATAAATCAATAAATATATAATTTCATGTGATTCTTCTTTTACAGTTGTATGTGGGGGAAAATACTCCCCACTATATTGCAGTAACATTTTTTATAAACAATCGATAATGGGTTCTAGTGTTTGTTTTTTAATCAAGAGGAACTTTAAGCAAGGTTTTATTCTTCTTTTAGAAATCATTTGAATAACCCCCTCCTAGTTACAAAACTGTAAGTAGCCATCCACTGTCTGAAAGATGGGGGCAATAGATCTACTTGTTATGATGATAAAGGTTAACTTTTTGTTAATTCACATAAGGAGTCCTGGACTACATGACATAAGAAGCTCTGGGTAAAAAGAGGGCTGAGTCTGCCGTCCCCCTGCTCCTAGATTTGAACTCAGGAAAATCTGTGAAAGAAGACTAATCCATAGAGAAAGATGTTTTCTGTTAAATTAGAGTTATAAAGTTTATACTTAAGTTTTTAAAGATCATTTAAAATTATGATAATAGTAGTAATTGTCTCTAAGGATTGTTACAGGGATTAAATGAGATACTGCATGTAAAGAACTTAGAAAAGCACCTGGGTCCCTCTTGCTGAGATACACAGAAACCATGACCTTTTCTTTTTCAAGGAATGTAACTGGATTCAGTCATTGGCATGTGGACTTCATTCAGTGAATATTAATTTTGTTATTATTTTTACTAGTCATCAAAATTTTATAATATACAGTGAGCTCTATGATAAGCAAAATCCTTATTTATACTTTTTTTCTACAGTGGCATTGATGAGTCACTTGCATTTATTAAAGAAAGCAAGTACAATGATGTTCCAATTTTGAAAATTATTTAAAAATCTATTTCTAGTCTGTACTAAGTTCAGTCCATTGTTTTCCTACTGGATTTTGAAGGTAGTGATTGGAGACATGTTTGAATATGAAATTACCCAATGTAAAAATTTTCATCCTATAAAGAAACTTTAACAAAATCATCTATCTTCCAGTTCCCCAGCTGGTAGGAGAGGCACGCAGGCAAAATTTCTAGCTAAACTTAGATGGCTATCTGTCCAAAACCAACTGTTACCAGCAATCCATTTCTTGCTGCCTATGGTGCAGACATTTTTCTTTTCGGTAAGCAATGATAAAATCTCTTGGTCATTGCCACATAGGTGTCTGTTTTAGATTAGAAGATATAAGAT
This sequence comes from Neogale vison, assembly GCF_020171115.1. Classification (NCBI taxonomy): domain Eukaryota; kingdom Metazoa; phylum Chordata; class Mammalia; order Carnivora; family Mustelidae; genus Neogale; species Neogale vison. The sequence goes on from NC_058097.1 coordinate 133,614,848, forward strand.
CACTGAATATAAAAAAATGACTTGACTGTATGTGACTTACAGGAGTAGTACTTATTAAGCATAAACACAGTGTGCAGCTCCCTCCCCTCTGGTGATACAAAGATCAAGGACATAAGCAAAGTGACACAGGACACTTAACAGAAAGGACATAAATCAGCTTCGCTACCACCCTTTATTTCCTCATGGTGAATTTTATGGCATTTTGCTCTGATGGCTTTTCTTGACAATTTAATTTGGGGTTTCACCTAAGTCTCTACAAAGCTCTCCAAATGCCTGTGTGTTTGCTGGCTTCTGAGTGTTTAGAGGGAGCAAAACCAACTGCCTTCTCACTTGATATGAAGAACCCACTTGTAATGATCTGGCTGGAAAGTCTCTTCCCCACACAGCTGTGCTAACAGATTGCTGATCAGTCAGTGACCTTTCTCACCAGAGCAGTTCAAAGCCTCCTTCCCAACTTTGCTTTTAATTTAATTATCATTTGAAGAGAGGAAAATCCTTTTATGCATCACTGAGAAAGAAACTATATCTCAGGACTGCAATGACAATGATCTTGCCTTTTATAAGGCCTGCAAACTCTGATAAAAGCAAAACTTTGTTCCAGATCAGAGAAGCATTTAGTTCAAAAAAAATTTTGGATTGGTCTTCAAATAATGCAGAACTTAGGTAGATTGAAAATAGGAAAAGCAAATGTTCTCCATGAATCACAGACCCTATTTGGGGCAACAAAATTTTTGGAACTGATGGTTGCCTTATTTTATTTGATATTTTTTTAAATCAGTTTCTTTCCAGTGTGAACCTTTTTATATTGCTTTCCCATGTGAACCAGGGCAGAAAGTATATCACAGTCTTATTTATTCTAACACTGAAACAGCATGTGTGAAAAAAATGAATAAATTAGGCAAGGCCAAGTGGTTTCTGATCCAGAGATTGATAATGATGATATTTTCAAACCAGAAATTCCTTTTCTTGTCTTTGAATGGAAGTCTCAAATTCATAAGTTTCCCTCTGATCCCACTTTACTATGGTCACCAGTGTGCAATGGATGACTGATCTGGCTCTTTACATCTAAATGAGCCACCGGCCCATTCCCATTACAAGTTAATCCCTGACCCTGACTTTTTCTCAAACTGTGTCTTGAAAAATTGTACCTACTCTGCTTTCTGCTTCCCAATCTGCCTTTGCTGTCTTCCATTTCTGACCTTCTCAGTTCCGTTTAAATCACTATTGTTGATTTTGATGAAATGTATCTGCCTAGTATTTGCTTTCCATACACCAAGCATAATGATAGCCACTGAGGATACAAGGATGAAACATACCCACTTCCCTTGACATGTTTTGTCTCATGGTAAAGATATGCAAAAAAAAAAATCATTTCAATAAAGTAAGATATTAGGAGATGGTCTCTCACAAGTCGATTTAGGGACTAACACTCCTTTCATCTTGCTGTTCTACCATCTCCAAGGTAGACTCCACCTCTAAATTCTTGGCTTCCACCTGGTGGATAGAGAACGAAAGAGGCTGAAGAATTGTGTCACATTTTATGGGCTGGATCTTTTGTTAGGGGCATTGATTTCACCCACATTCACTGATGAGGTAGGTCTTGCTCACGTGGCCGTACCGGTCTGTAAGTCAGCTAGATATGTTAGTTTCCGACTGCCTATACAACAGATCACTAGGAATTTAATGGCTTAACAGAATACAAATTTATTCTCTTACGGTTTTGGAAGCCAGAGTCTGAAATCAGTTTTACTGGACAAAATCAAGACTCTGAGGGAAGAAAACATTTCCTCATCTCTTTTTAATTTCTAATGGTCACTGTGTTCCTGACCTTTTGGCCTCTTTCTTCTATCACTCTAACATCTTGCTTCCAGAGGCATATCTTCAACTGCTGATTTTTAATTTCCCACCTCTCTCTTATAAGGACCCTTGTGAGTACATTTGGGCCAACTGAATCTTCCAGAATAATCTCTCCGGCTTGAGATGCTTAACTTAATCACCTCTGAAAAGTGTCCTTTATCTGGTAAAGTAATATATTCACAGGTTCTGGGGATTAGGATGTGGACATCTTTCTGGGCTATCATTCAGCCTACCAAAAAAGGGAAATACTCTAGCTCTCTGCCCTGAGGGAGAAGAAAATTGATTTTGTGAACAGTTTTCTAGTTTCTGTAATAAAAACAATGGCTATTATATAGTGTGTACTTACTGTTTATGGTACATTTCCTATATGACATATCACTATGTGTGTGTGTGTATCTAATATATATGCATATATATTAGATACATATATATCTATGTATCTATATGTAGTATATATATAGTATATAGAGATAGTATATAGAGAGTATATATATAGAGAGAGAGAGAAAGATATATATAATATATAGATATATATAGTATATAAAGTGATATAGAGATTTCTATACATAGAGAAATATATATGTATATATTAGCTAAACAGTTTATATGCATTATATTAATTCTTCAACAATTTGTGAATAAAGTATTACTTATTTCTGATTTACTAAAACAGAAAAGTGAGGCTTAGAGGATTTAAGTACTTACCCAAAGTCTTAAGGTTAGTGGTAAAACTGGATTGAAACCCAGGTGTGCCTGACTCAGAACCTAACCCTCTTAATCCCTGTCAGCACTGTGAAGAGAGAATTAAATACAGGATACTGGTGAGGCACAAGAAAGGAACCATTAGCTCAAAGCAGAGCTGTACAAACAGCTTCACAGAGGTCTTAGGTATGAGGACTGGAACTGATTCTCCATGGATGACCCTTAATTGCCTGGCACTACAACCTCTCCTTGTCTCTCAAATGTGTGTCTTCCTCCAACTGTTCTAAAAACCTACTAGCTGATGTAAGCACTTCCTTGTCATCTCCACCAGCCCTGGAATCTGTGACTCAAACAGTACCTAAACTCTTGTTGTTCTGGTCCTAAAATAACTCCCACACTGGGAAGCAAAAATATACGACAAGATTCAGATCAGGAAAAATTCCAAAGACAAAAGTGCAGAGCAGGGATCAAGGGTGACAGATAATCAGCATGTTGTTGGGTGCCCGTCGCTGCAGCAGAACTTTCTGAGGCACAGCCCAGCTTGGCACTGAGAGAAGGGTCTTCCAGTCTTTGGGTCAGCTACCCTCCATGCTCTCCACCTCACTGCATACATCGAAATTGTATTCCAGCATCTCTTTAGCACAGAGATTTTGATTTGTATCTACCCCTAATAAATCATTTCATGGCTTTTGTATGGACTCTCTTGTTTGGCAGAAATTAAGTTAATATGCCAGTGCATGGGTGACCCAAATGAGTTATTTCTGTAAAATATCAAAGTGAGCCATTGTAGTTTTGCACTAACAAGCACCAAGAAGTGATAATCATTCTTTCTGTTACGTTTTCCACAGTGTCATCTGTTGACCTTTCCCTGACTGTCTCATAATATCTATCTTATATAATATCTAATAATTAATTTCTATGATATAGACAGAGAAAGATAGAGTGATACAATTTAGCAAAACATGATTATTGATCTCTCATATTTTTAAAATTATTTTTATTAACGCATAATGTATTATTTGCCCCAGGGTTACAGGTTTGTGAATCATCAGGCTTACACATTTCATAGCACTCACCATAGCATATACTCTCCCAATGGGTCTTTTATATTTTTAATGAGACACCAAAAAAAAATCATTGTTGCAGGAGTCTTCCCATCCTCACTCAACAAAGATGACCTACAAGTTCAAAAAGCAGCAGACATATTGAAAACTTCCACTGGTTTGAATTTATAGTCAGAAACTTTAGTTAGCTCATGAGCAAAACTTAAAGCTATCAGCTTTCCTGAATGAAGTGTTTTCAAAGGACACCACTGAAAAATATTCATGGACAAAGCCATTATAACATAATGGGATGTGCAGGAGACAGAACCCCATAAATTAAGGCCACATCTTCACTCAAGAATGTATATTCAACATATACTCAAAAAGGATCTACTCTTTCCCAGACACCTCGTCAGATGATCCAGATCCAGAAAATCTGTTTTCATGGACTAGCTTTGTAATAATTAACAAAGTGACTTTGAGAAGACCACAACTTCCTAAGCCACAACTTTCTGATCTCTAAAATGTGTATAATAGTAGCTATCCAACCGACCTCACAGTTGTGGTGAATTTAAAATAAGGTAGTATATTTGACATCCTTTTATGAATGATAACATGACTCCACAAATATTTATTATTCAATTTAAAATGATGACCTTTACTTTCAATTCGATCATAGTAAGTGTATTTAGTTTTCAAAATTGATGAAAAGGAACTTACTTCCTTAACAAAGAGTCTATGAAAATAATCTGTACTTCATCCCCCAATACTGATTGGTATGAAATTTTTAACATTAATTTCTTGATAACCTGTAGGGTAAGTCATTACAATATGTATGTCTTTCAGGGCTAATGGGTACATTATGTACAGTACTAGTGTTGGCAACACAGAAATACAATACCCATGAATATATAATGTGTAGCTATTCACCTCTGACATGTTTAAGTATGTGCATATTGAGTTTCCTGGCAAAATTACAGAGAGTACAAATTATTTCAATTAAAAATAAACATGCTTTTCATGAAATTAATTATACGTTACATTTAGATTTAGACATTGCATGCTTATAAACACAGCTATTAAAACTGCATTAGGAAAACCCAGCCTACCCAAATCTCTCTACTGTGAAACTTTGTATTAAAGGATTGATTAACTTTTATGTATTCATCAAATAATGCTGTTTATTAGAGCAGTGGCATTTTTATATACATTCAATTGAACTTTCTAAGTAGGATACTGATTAATGGAATGGCACACTTTTGCTGGGAAGAATATTGGAAAAAAATTAAAAAGTAAACAAATATAAAAATGCATTAAAATTTTCTAAATATATGTGCAATATATCCATATCCACAAAATCGTAAGATTGGAAATGGCCATGGATTTAATGTAGCCTGAATTCCCATTAAGTGAATGATTCCCTCCTTCTGACATACTTGCAAAATGCTGACTAATCTATCCTTAGAAGGAGGTCACTACCACAAAGTAGCACATTCCACTGTGGGTAATGCCCTTTGCTGAGAGTTCTTTTTCTTTCTTTCTTTCTTTTTTTTTTATACTAGTTTTTTAATTTAATTTTATTTATTTAATTATCAGAGAGAGGGGGAGCACAAACGGGGGGGCAGAGAGAGAAGTAGGCTCCCCACTTGAGCAGGAATACTGATGCGGGAGTTGATTCCAGAACCCTGGGATCATGACTTGACCCAAAGGCAGTCGCTTAACCAACTGAGCCACCCAGGCATCCAGAGAGTTCTTTTCAATTAAAAAAAAAAAAATAATGTAGCTAACATAATGGTAGGCTCAAGGATAAACAGAGATCAGAAGTATATAGTTTTATTTTCCAGGAATTTGGAAGCTAGATCAAAAATATGAAAAACAATGTTGAATTTCTCAAGCAAATACTTTAATTTTGTGAAGTCACAAGTGTGAAAATGACCATACAAAGGTAAAATTGTTTACTGATTTATAGTTTATTATTTGGGGTCTTCCAAGGTATATTAGAAGTCACTTAAAATATGGTTGTAGTGTTTTTTTTTATTGTATAGTCAGTTAGCTAACATATAGTATATCATTAGTTCTTGATGTAGTGTTCATATATATATTTGTAATTGTCTAACTAGAGGATACATGCAAGTCTATATGAATAGAATGCAGTTTTCCTGAAAAAAAATTAACAATGAATTTGTAGAACATTGTTTATAGGAGATGTTAAGTAGCATTTAGATGATATTAAAAACAAAATACCTCTTCCTTAAATGACCCACTCTTCTATAGTGATTTGATCAGTTTTGACCAGTGGACAAAATATGCAGAGCATTGAGAAGAGTGGATCACACTTCACCTGCCAGAGTTAGAAAAATTATTTTGTATGATAAATATTCTCCTAACTCAACAACTTTTGAACAACTTAATACATTTAAAGTGGTTGGAAGAGAACATTTAATTTAAATTATTGGTTCCCAATTTAAGTAATCTTAAGAAGGCTATCCCTCTGTGTCTAAATTTTATGGGTTAGAGCAATATTACAACTACACATCTGACAATAGAAATTCATGCCTGAAATAGACAAGTACATCTGCCTATTGCTTTCTAAATTCTGAGTTAAACTGAGAAACCCTACAGTGAGGGTTTTTGTTTTTGGGTTTTTTTTTTTTTTTTAGCAATTTTTAATTTTGTGATTAAATCACTGAAGAAAGAATAAAGGAATAGAACCTCTTTAAGAGGAGTAATTGGAATTTATAATACTCTATGAACAGGTGTGAAGTAAGAGATTCCATTCTGACAATTGTAGTTCAATAAAAATAGCTCAATGTGTGTGCTTCTTTTGTTATTTTTTCATTCAAATATAATTTATGTGCACTTATTTTAAATTTTTTGTTTGATCAGTCATGACCCTATTCATTGTGACTCTTTTTTCCAAACACCTTTATTGAGATATAATTCACACGTCATTCAATTCACCTATTTTAGTGTACAACTCAATGGTTTTGAGTACATTCACAGAATTGTGCACTTGCTCTCACGTTCTATTTTTAAAACATTTCATCCCCTCAAAACCAAACCTTGTACTCATTAACAGTGACACCCTATCTTTCCACTGAGCTAGAGACAAATAATCATCTACTAATCTGTATGTAGATTTGTTTATTCTGGACCTGACTTTTAAGTGTCATTGTACAATATGTGAACCTTTGTAACTGGCTTCTTTCACTTATCATAATGTTTTACCAATGTATGTATGTTGTAGCAGGTACCAATACTTCATTCTTTTTTATTGATGAATAATATTCTATTGATGACTGTACCACATTTTTTTAAAAGATTTTTATTTATTTATTTGACAGAGAGAGATTACAAATAGGCAGAGAGGCAGGCAGAGAGAGAGAGGAGGAAGCAGGCTCCCTGCAGAGCAGAGAGCCCGATGCGGGACTTGATCCCAGGACCCTGAGATCATGACCTGAGCCGAAAGCAGTGGCTTAACCGACTGAGCCACCCAGGCGCCCGATTGTACCACATTTTATCCATTGATCAGTTGATGGACATTTGGGTTGTTGCAAGTTTCGGCTATTAAGAATAATGTTGCTATAGATATTCATGTCCACATTTTTATGTGGACATATACTTACATTTTTCTTGGGTATATATCTAGAAGTGGAGTTGGATCATATGGTCTCTATGCTTACCATTTTGAGAAATGGTCAAATAGTTTTTCAAGGGGGCTGTACCATTTTGTATTTCCCCAGAATTTCAATTTCTCCTCATCTCTATCAACATGTTATTATCTGCCTTTTATTAAATTTTAGTGATCCTAATGGTTATGAAATATCTTACTGTGTTTTGAAATTGCTTTTACTTAATGCTAATCATGCCGAACATTTTTGTAAGAGTTTTTGATTGTTTGAGACACAGGTTCTTTCAGGTACGTGACATGAAAATATTTTCTCCTATCCTGTGGGCTGACTTTTAAGTTTCTTGATGGTATCATTTCCAGGAAAAAGGAGGTTTTTAATTTTTGTTAAGCCCTATTTATCCATTTTTTCTTTTGTCATTTTGCTTTTAAGGCCAGTTTCGTGATGAGTTTGTCTAATCTGAGGTCATGAATATTTACTTCTAATTTTTTTAAAGAGTTGTATTGTTTTATCTCCTGCATTTAGGTCAATGGTTCTTTTTTAAAGTTATATTTTGTATATGGGATATTACATAAGAATATCCAGTTTTCACAGCAAGATTTCTTGAAAAGACTATTTTTCCCCATTAAATTATTTCAGCACCCTTGTGGAAAATCAATTGACCATACATGTAAGAGTTTATTTTGGATACTAAATTCTATTCCATTAGTCTATATTCATATTCTTATGTACTACAGGGTGTTGGCTAATGTAGATTGTAATAAATTTTATAAATTGGAATTCTGAGTCCAATTTTCTTTCAATTTTTAAGATTATTTGGCTTTCCTGAAGTTTTCTAGAATTTCCATAGGAATTTTAATTATTAATTTTTGCCAGAACAAAAGCCAGCTAGGATTTTGACAGGAATTGTGTCAAAGCTGTAGATCAATTTAACAATTTTAAGGATTCTTTTTTTTTTTTTAATATTTCATTTTATTTTATTTATTTTTTTTTAAGATTTATTTATTTATTTATTTGATAGAGAGAGATTACAAGTAGGCAGAGAGGCAGGCAGAGAGAGAGAGGAGGAAGCAGGCACCCTGATGAGCAGAGAGCCCGATGCGGGACTCGATCCCAGGACCCTGAGATCATGACCTGAGCCGAAGGCAGCGGCTTAACCCACTGAGCCACCCAGGCGCCCCAACAATTTTAAGGATTCTAATCTTAACAATTTTAAGTATTTTGATCCATGAACATAATAGTGTGATTACATTTATTTAGGCACAATTTTTTAATAGTATTTTCAAGTTTTCAGTGTTAAAGTCGTACATTTCTTTTGTTAAGTTTATTCCTAAGTATTCTGTTATTTTGAGTTATTAAATCAATACAATCCTTTTTTAAATTTAATTTATTTATTTGACAGACAGAGATCATAAGTAGGCAGAAGGGCAGGCAGAGAGAGAGAAGGAAGCAGGCTCCCTGTTTAGCAGAGAGCCCAATTCAGGGCTCGATCCAGAGACCCTGCGATCATGACCCAAGCCTAAGGCAGAGACTTTAACCCACTGATCCAACCAGGCACCCCAAATCCTTTTCTTAATTTTATTGTCAGATTCCTCATTGTGAGGGTATTGATGCGCAACTAAGTTTTCTGAAATGACCCTGCACCCTGAAAACTTACAGAATTTGTTAAAAATTTCCCCCTAATGGATAATGTATATGCATAATCCCAATGGATTCATTTAAGTTTTTTACACACAAGCTCATTTCATTTGCAAATAGAGATAATTTGACTTCATTTTTTCTAATGTGGATACCTTAATTTTATTTCTTGCCTTCCTAGGCTAGAACTTCCAGTACAGTAAGCAGTAGAAATGGCAAAAGCAGACATTTTTGTCTAGTTCCAGATCTGAGGGTAGAAGTGTTCATTCAGGCTTTCACAGTTACCTATCATGTTACATGGTGTTTGTCCATATTGTTACTTAAAAAACAAGACGAAACACCTTTTTTCTTTACCTAATTATTTATCCGAGATTTATTATTATTATTATAAAATTTGTAGTTATAAATTTCTTTCTAAACACTACTGACAACAGACTTTTATTAGTAGTATTATTCATCTCAAAGCATTTTTCTAGGGGCACCTGGCTGGCTTAGTGGGTTAAGCCTCTGCCTTCCGCTCAGGTCATGATCCCACGGTCCTCGGATCGAGCCCCACATGGGGCTCTCTGCTCAGCGAGGAGCCTGCTTCCTCCTCTCTCTCTGCCTGCTTCTCTGCTTACTTGTGATCTCTGTCTAATAAATAAATAAAATATTTAAAAAAATTAAAAAAATTTAAAAAAAGCATTTTTCTAATTTCCCTTTGAGCTCTTCTTGAACCCATTGGTTATTTAGGTATTTGAAGTTTTATTTCCAAATATTTCATAATTTCTAAAATTTCCTTCCATTAGTGGTTTCTAATTTCATCCCATTGTGGTGAACAAACCAAGTTTGTTTGAGTTGGACAATTTTTAATTTATAGAGGCTTGTTTCATTGCCTTGCAGAATTTGGTCTGTCCTGGAGTGTTACACATGTGCTAGAAGAGAATAAGGATTCTTCTCTTATTGGATGGAGGATTCTATGGGTTTCTCTTAGGTCTCGTTGGTTTATAGTGTTTTTCAAATCTTCTGTTTTCTTATTTACCTTCTACTTCGTGACTCTATCTATTATTGGGAGTGGGGGATATGAAAGTCTCCAACTCGTATGGTTGATTTGTCTATTTTTCCCTTCAATTCTGTCACATTTTACTTCATGTACTTTGGGATTCTATCATTAGGGGCATATATATTTGTAATTGTTGTATTTTCTGATGGATTCTTTTTCATAATAAAATGTCTTACTTTGTAGGAACTCTTTTTTTTGTTGTTGTTTAAATTTTTAAAGTCTATTTTGTCAGACATTAGTGCAGCCATCCCAGCACTCTTATGGTGCAACTGTTTGTTTTTTTTTTTAAGATTTTATTTATTTATTTGACAGAGAGAGATTACAAGTAGGCAGAGAGGCAGGCAGAGAGAGAGGAGGAAGCAGGCTCCCTGCTGAGCAGAGAGCCCAATGCGGGACTCGATCACTGAGCCACCCAGGGGTCCCTCTTATGGTGCATCTTTAAACATCCTTTACTTTGAACCTATCTGTGCCTTTAAATCCAAAGTGTGTCTCTTATCGACCTTGCACTGTTGGATCCTATTTTTTTTATAAATATTTATTTATTTATGTATTTGAGAGAGAAAGAGAGAGAGAGAGTGAGGAAGGAGGGAAAGAAGGAGAGGGAGAGAAAGAGTCTCAAGCAGACTCTACGCCCAGTATGGAGCTTGACATAGGGCTCAGTCTCATGACCCTGAGATCATGAAATGAGCCAAAATCAAGGGTCAGATGCTTAGCCAACTGAGTCACCCAGGTGCCTCTATTGGACCCTATTTCTTAAACCAGTCTGAAAATTGCTTCCTTTTGCTTTGGTTGTTTAATCCACTCCCATTTCCAATATCATTACTGATATTGCTGCATTGACACCTGACATTATACACTTTGTTTTTTATATATTTGTCTCTTTTTTTCCTTTATTGACATCTTCAACTTTTTTTGCATTAGATGACTATTTTCTTATGTGACATTGTACTTTCTAAATGATTTTTAAAGCTTTCCAGAATTTTTCTAGAGGCTACTTGATTACTTAAAGTATACACTTTTACTTAGAAGAATCAATTTCAAATTTCTACAAACTTAATTTCTCTGAGATATAGAAACTTTTTTTTTTTAAGATTTTATTTATTTATTTGACACAAGCAGGCAGAGGCAGGCAGAGAGAAGGAAGCAGGCTCCCTGCTGAGCAGAGAGCCCGATGCGGGGCTCGATCCCAGGACCCTGAGATCATGACCTGAGCCAAAGGCAGCGGCCCAACCCTCTGAGCCACCCAGGCACCCATAAAACTTTATTTTTATACAGTTCTATTTACTCTTCCCACTTTTTGATGCTATTATTGGTACATATGCCATTTATATATGTTGAAAATTCAATAATGCCCAGTTAAAATTATTCCTTTGTATAATTTTGTGTCTTTTAAGAAAAGGGAGAGAAAAGTGGAAAGCAGGTATATAATTATGGACCCATTGTTAATGGCTTCCCTTATTACTGGTAGATCTTCTTTGCTGTGAGTGGAGGCTCACTGGGGAGAAAAAGCTCTAAAGATACAAACGTAGTGATCCAAAGGGGCACGTGCACCCGAATGTTTATAGCAGCAATGTCCACAATAGCTAAACTATGGAAAGAACCTAGATGTCCATCAACAGATGAATGGATCAAGAAGAGGTGGTATATATACACAATGGAATACTATGCAGCCATCAAAAGAAACGAAATCTTGCCATTTGCGACAACATAGATGGAACTAGAGCGTATCATGCTTAGCGAAATAAGTCAAGCGGAGAAAGACAACTATCATATGATCTCCCTGATATGAGGAAGTGGTGATGCAACATGGGGGCTTAAGTGGGTAGGAGAAGAATCCATGAAACAAGATGGGATAGGGAGGGAGACAAACCATAAGTGACTCTTAATCTCACGAAACAAACTGTGGGTTGCTGGGGGGAGGGGGGTTGGGAGAAGGGGGGGAGGGTTATGGACATTGGGGAGGGTATGTGCTTTTGGGTAAATTGGAAGGGGAGATGAACCATGAGAGACTATGGACTCTGAAAAACAATCTGAGGGGTTTGAAGTGGTGGGGGGGTGGGAGGTTGGGGTACCAGGTGGTGGGTATTATAGAGGGCACAGCTTGCATGGAGCACTGGGTGTGGTGAAAAAATAATGAATACTGTTTTTCTGAAAATAAATAAATTGGGAAAAAAAAACATTAACATGAAAGCATATTACAAAGACAGAATTAACTCAGAAATTTAGGATACTATAGAATCTCAGATTTACTTTTCTTTATTAGACAAAAAACAACTAAGATATTACATTTGCATAAAATTTTATTTTTTGTTTAATTGTAGAAGACAAATATTTAAATAGAAGCTTCATGTTAAAAAAAAAAAAAAAAAAAAAAAAAAGCTCCAGACTTCTCAGCTGCACTGCCAGAATAGAGCTTCTGCCACAGGGAGCTGGCAGCAAGGATGAGGAGAATGAGAAACACTGGCATTCTATGTCCTCCAGCAAGAAACTATAACACTAGGCTACCCCATTCTTGGCACATTTGACCCAGGTGAAACTTGTGTCATAGGAGCTTGGGGGGTGAGAAGTGAGTAACCAAAATGCTACAGACTTGCTATTCTTAGCAAGATTTTTTTTTTTAAGACTTTTTTTTTAAGATTTTATTTATTTATTTGACACAGAGACACCACAAGTAGGCAGAGAGACAGGCAGAGAGAGAGAGAGAGAGGAATGTGGCTCCCGGAGCAGGGAGCCTGATGCGGTACTCAATCCCAGGACCCTGAGATCATGACCTGAGCCAAAGGCAGCGGCTTAACCCACTGAGCCACCCAGGCGCCCCTTAGCAAGATTTTAGAAAGGTTCTCCAATAAACATTTCTCCATTTTCTGTATGCACTTAGGACAAATTCTGGAGACTTAAAGGTTATTGCCTTTTGGGTTTTTCTTGTTGTTTTCACTAATCAAGTAATCATAGTTGTTTTGCTGGGGAGAAGGTCTCTAGAGTTCTAGGAGTCTTGTCTGAGAGTTATTTCTTTTATTCACCTGATATGATTTGTTTGCAATTATGACTCCTAAATTTCGTTTTTTTTCATTGGCAGATCCACAACGTCGGGTGTGTATGGTTGCCCACAGTTCCCCAGCGTGACACTCCTGCTGTAGGGTCCTTATATCTGCTTATTGAATATCTCTTCTGTAGCCATCCCTGTGTCTTCCTTTTCCATGATGTCACTTCCCTTGGTATATAAGACTCTTTTTCTACAAGCTCCTTCACTGTGCCTCATATAAGAGCATTTTTTTTTTTTTTTTAGTTCACCATAATGAATATTCTGCTATGAATGAATTGCTATTTGTTGGTGTGTCTCTTCAGGTATGGTGCCAAAATCTCATATCACACTCAAGGTGTGGTCTGAAAAACAAGGCAGTAAGTGATCCTAACACCTCATTTTCTGTTAAAAACAGAAAATGTTTTGCATTCTCCTCTTGTGACTCCCTCTTTACACAGTTGACATATAAGGCTGTATTGTTACCTAAAGCAACACATTTATTTTCCATTTGCCATATTCTTTCCCATATTTCCCTCTAACTTTAATTTATACAACATTATCAGAAAATAGCCTTGATTATCTATCTAGTGCATCCGAGTTTGTGGTAGTGGTAGTAGATTCTCAAAATCAAAGTTGTAGCCTCCCTTATCTGGTTAAGCTAAATATGAATATGTTCTTCCTTGCCAAACTAGTGCTAGCTTTTCCTCCCTGGCTTAGTGGCTTCAATGACAGATGGCCATTCAGACTTTTAAAAGGCCAACAAGTTTTGTTAATCTTGATATTTGTTTTGTTTTGTTTTATTTTTACATTACTTACCTTTCCTACAGCTATTTCTTGTAATTACATAGAATTGTCCTAGATTACATTAACAGAATGCTGTCCTCTCCAGGATACTTACCAGGCCTGTCGTTTTTTCTTAGTGTCCCATGCCATAAAATTGTGTCTCCTCCCCTCCTCCTACACTTCAATAGGTTATTTGCAACTAGTGGTTAAGATTGAAATGATCTGATCTAATTAATTTATACTAGCTTGTGAATGAATAACAAATTCATCTCCCTCCAAATGGCGTTTCTTTATTTCTAACAAGTAAATAGCGTATTAATAGTATTCAGGGGCTACTGGGGACAATTTGTTTCATCACAGTGGTTTCTATGTGTTTTCAAACTATCACAGAGATAATAGTGTATTTCACACATAATTATATTAGTAACAATAATGATACTGCTGATGATAATTATTATTTCTCTGACACTTCGCATTTTACAAAGTGCATTTGTCATTATTATTTCACTTGATCTTTAAAACTATCTTGTGAGGTTAGGTGTCATTATCATCACTTACCTTTTAGAAGTATATTTATTTGAAAATGAGTACGTGTCAAATAAAAATGGAATCCTTATTCCAACTTACCGCAATCACAAATGAGGAGCGCTGAGTGACTTGGTTGAAATGATCTGCACTTTGCCTATATTTCCTATATTGAAGAATTATCTTCTTATTAAAGATTTTGGAAGGCTGATTTTAAAATATTGTTATTCTGTAAGGAAAAGTGAATAGATTAAGAAGTTATCATTAACAGCCAAATGATGCACTGCTGCCAGTGATTTTTTTTTTTTAACTTGGGGAAGAATCATGAAGGACTGTCTACTTGCCCATAGTAAGAAACAAAATTAGTTGGTGGATAAAGTTCCAGACTCACACACTCCCTCCTCCAGTACTTTCTGGAAACACCACTGCATTTCTAATGGCCCGGTTCCTAATTTATTCTTCATCTGTGCAAAGGTAGTGTGGGAGTGAGAGGCAGGAAAAAGGAATGTGAAGTGTTGGAAAAAGTTTTCTTGGGATAGTGTTATAAAATAATACACATTACTTAAAGGTTTAAAAAAATGAGAGAGAGGTTGCAATATAATAATATATTTCTCTCATGAAAAATTTTCATTTATAATGTTTTACTGGCCGTAATTTATTCATTTATCAGTTTTAGGTTTGAGGTATAAATATTTATATAAGATTGGGTCACTATTCTCAGCTGACCCATGGTCAAGCTGTAGAGACATATAACCAAATGATTCTACTGAGTGTTAACTAGAGGTCTTGGTTGGAAGTATTCAGTCCATTATTTTGTGTTATTCCAAAAGAGTAATAGACACGCAGAGATATAGTGGTTATACTTTAGGGAATAAAAAAAGGAATCTATGTATATTCCACACTATATGTATATGTGTATATGTATATGCTATAATGAGCAAGATAAGCTGTTGGTTAGCCTTTGTGCACTTGCACACTTGGAATAAATGTAAAATCAGGAACTGTGTGTGTGTTGTGTGTGTGTGTGTGTGTGTACCCCTCAAATGCTTTGACTGATGGCCCTTTCTGCAGACAGGATTGGGGTTATAGGAACGTGCAGATGTGGACCCGAGATTTTCACTCAGACAATTTGGAAATGATGGTGAGGCTGTTGCTTTCTGAGATTTAGAGAGTTAATTCAGCTTATTATTGATAAGGTCAGATATATATATATATATTCTTACTGAAGGTACACAATGGCTCCAGCATTGATAAGATTTTATCTTGATCTGATTGAAGTTATTGACTTGCAGACAATTGAAACAAGACCTGTTAATTAGAAGGGAGATTGGTCAATAACGACAGCATGGATGAAAGAAGGCCTGAGAGTCAGATGCTGCCAGAGGCATCAAAACGCTATTATATGGGGGAAAAAAAAAAAAAAAAAACAAGTAGGACATAGTATGTTTTAGAAAGATTAACACCCATATCCTGTATTTAGTCTAGAGAGTACAAGTTAAGTTTTAACGCATTCTATGACTTCATAAAGTGTTCTACTTTTGTAATTAGAGCTTCTTAAATTAAGCATGATTATAACTTTTTTTTATCACTTTGTTTCTCAATTGCTGGGGAATAATTTTCTTTGCTGCATTTTTCTAAATAATGTCCAAGATCCTCTGTTCCTCTCCTCTAGTTATTCCCCACTCCCCTGCCTGCTGCATTCCCTAAGGAGATATAATGATATAGGATTATAACACAGTGAATTTGGTTAACTCCTGAAGAAGAAGAGTCACAGTTTTGTCTGGATTTATAAAATGCCAAGCCCTCTGCTGAGCATTTTGTATTAATTGGCTTATTTGATTTTTATCACAACCTTGATATAGGCATTATTATTTCTATTCTGTGGTGAGGTTAGCTTATCTGCCCAAGATCACAGGTTTCAAATACCAACATTGTATTTAAATCTAGTTTGGTCTGACTCTAAAGCTCAAGATTTTAAACCAGTGCTATTGTTATGCCCCAATAATGGGTCCGTGATTAAAGGAGCAAGACTGATACAAAGCGAAGGTCAAGCAAAGCCTTATTTCACGCCAAGCATCAAGAATCTAACTGAACGTTCGGGGCCGCACCGCTTTCAAGAGAGGGCAACCCTTCTCTGTTTCACAGTCTAGCTTTAAGGGCAAAGGCCATGCAGTCGGGCCTGGCCACGCACAGGTGGCCAATGAGATTGTAACACACACAGGAAACTCCACAGTGATGCTAGGTGACCAATTGAGTTACAATTTACCTTAGTAGACATTTGAACCAGCCTATCACACCTTGATTGGGATTGGCGCCCAAAAGGCTCCCAAAGGGCGGGGTCCGTACTCCTTGGTAACCAGGAAGACCGTATGCGCCCCCACTGATCGATGTCTCCACCTGGCCTGACCCATCTTTGTATCTGGGCTTTGTTACCTGAAGCTGGTTTCCTGGACTTGTCTCCAAGTAAATCCCCTGGGGGAAGGGGATCAGGGACAGTTTTTAAATAGGTCCTTACACTATATAGATTTAGAATCTGCTTGTGATTTAAATTTCATGGAACTATTTACAATAAACAGCGATGATGACATATGTGCTGAATTCTGTCTTTGTTAGAGCTTTGTCATACCTGACTTGAGCCACAGTAATGGAGCCAGAGAACAACATCGTGCTTGTTATCTTATGAGCTAGACTTTGAGGGGCATGGGTTCACCTTATTAAATTAACTGTCCAAGTAAAAATGGAAATATTCCTTGTGGTAAAAGAGATTACAAATTCTATTTTTGGGTGCATGTAATAGCCTTTATATCTAAACATGTCCTTGGGTAAGAATTCACTGTAAGTGGAAAAATGCTTTTATGCCTTCCTCTTGATTTTAGATATCTTTAAGTAGGAATTGGAAAAAATAAAATTTTTCATTTATGTGGTCATTTAGATTCAGGTTTTTGTGTATATCAATTACGTATTCATAATCAAGATTTTATTGTGTGTTTTACATACTCTGTCCTTATGGGAGCTTTTTTGGTCTGCCTATTCTCGTAGTTACAAAAGAAAGGTTTTTAACATTTTCATCATGATTATAGATTTGCATATTTCACATTGTAATCATCAATTTTTGTTTTATGTATTTTGAATTTATGTGATTTTGTGCATGCATACACAGGATAATGATATTTCTGTTCAATTAACTTCTTTTCATTATATAATCTCATCGTTTACTTCTAGCAATTTTTCTTGTATTTTGTCTGATAGCAGTATTCTGTACCATACTAGTTTTGAATACTTCTCTGTTTAAGATGTGTCTTTTTTATAGCCTCATGTGGTTTTTCATTTGTTTGTTTGGGATGTGTTGTTGTTGTTGTTATTGTTGTTTATTTGTAAATCCAGTCTGACAATACTAGTTTTTAACTTGAAATATTTAGCCCATATGTATTTAATATATTTACTGATGTAGTTGGGTATATAGTTACCATTTTATTATTTATATACAATTGGCCAATGTGTTTCATAGTTCTTTTTCTCTCTTTCTTAGCTTCCTTTGGATTAATCAAATATTATTATTTTGCTTTTTTTTCCATATGCTAATTTGTTACCTGTGCAGCTTTTTCATTTTCTGGCATTTACACTTGAGATTAAACATCTATCCCTGACTTATTGGAGTCCAAACACAAATGATTACTTTACAACTTCCCCAGTAATGCAGGAATCTTAGGACACTTTCAGTGCCATCAGTGTTAATGCTGTCATGCATTTTTAATTTTCATCCCATGAGGCATTAAAATTACTGTTTTGTGCAATCAAATTTTATTTTATTTTGTTTTATTTTATAAATAGTTTTATTGAGGTGTAATTGATGTACCAAAAATGGCATATATTTAATGTGGACAGTTTCATTAGTTTGGCAATAGTCAAAACATCCATGATAGCATCTCCATCATCAAAGTAACAGTCATATATGTCCAACACCCCTCAATGATTCCTCATGTCCCTTTGTTTCCATTTTTGTTTCAAAATTTATTTGAGTATTCATTTATATTTCCCCACATATTCACTATTTTTTTGCTGTTTATGACTTCCTTTAATTCAACATTTCCTTGGTGATAGTTTTATGTGGAAATTTTTCTTTAATGTGTCTTATCATATAGGTTTATTGGTCACCAATTCTCTTGTTCATCAGAAAACATCTGAGTTCCACCTTTGCAGAATATTTTTACTGGACAAAGTATTCCAAACTGGCAGTTATTTTCTTTCAAAAATTGAAGGTATCATTATATATCTTATGGCTTTTATCATATATTTTGAGGAGCCGGCTGATCAGTATTTTTGTTACTTTGAAGTTAAAATGCTTTTTTCCTCTACAGTTTTTAAAATATTTTAATTGAATTATACACATGCAAAGAAAAAATACATATAACTTCACTTATTTTTTTTCTTTTTGTCTGTTGTTTATGACAGTTTAATTATGATGTGCTGTCAGAAGTTCAGAAATAACAAAAGTAAAACCAATGAATTACTGAAGTAGGAATTAGTAAGGGTCATTGTGCATACACCAGAAAGTTTGCAAACCAGCACTCAAACCAAAACACAGAATGAGGCTCAGGGATATATAGTTATAAAGCAGCTATTATAGTGAAAAAGCAATAACTGTTTATTTTTCACAGTGATTGGTTATAATATTAGCATTTTCCTAAATGATATAATTAGCTAATAGTTACCTCATATCAATTTTGGGAAACTCTTTAAGTTTTGCTTATGAATTCCAGAGGCACAAGCAAGAAATGGCCCAAGACAAATTAATCTTGCAAAATAATGTAAATTAGTTTTTGTTTGTATGATTACACTGGTTTGCCTGCTCAGGGAATTTTCAAGGCTGGATTCTGTTTTTTTTGTTGTTGTTGTTGTTATTGTTGTTTTGTGTGTTGTTGTTGTTTTAACAATACCCCCTTGGGGCATTCTCAACCATAGAGCATTATTCTGGGTACCACTGCTACCCATCCATCTATCATAGCTGCGAACTCAGGAAATGAACAAGGAAGCCCTGGAGCTTCCACCAACCTCTCTATCCCAGGAGCCAGAGGGTGCTCAACAAATTGAGAGCACAGCTCCTGGCTGGGTTTGCCAACATTGTTGCTGAACAAACTTGGATAAACTCATCAGAAAAGATAAAGACTGGGAAAAGAGAAAGGAATAAATTTATTTTGTGTGCGGGGAGCCAAGGGAGGTGACAAGTTCAAGCCTTAACAACTGACCTCTCCATCCACAAGATGGACACCTAGAAAATTATAGGGAGATATTGGGGGGCACGTACATTCATAAAAGAGCAGGCAGTGGGCACATGATCATGGGTGGGGGGGCAGATGTTTTCAGGCCATGATATGGTCAGGGAAGGGATGTATGGGGTGTGGTCTTCTAGGCAGTCTGTTCCTAGCAGGGTTTTTCTGGTCTGGTAGTTGGAATATTCTTTTCATTGTCAATGCCTCAAGAAAATGCAATGAAAAATAACTGTTAGGGTCTATAGTTGAGCACGAGGGCTCATTGATAAAACCGTTGAGGCAGTCAGGCCCAGGAATCACACATTTCCTGTTTCCATGAGTTGAGTTGTCAGGTTAAAGGGCCAGGGAGTCACTATCTTCTTGTGTTCATCATCTATATGATTATTGTTGGTTTTCATCCAGATGTCTGAGCCTGATGGATACCAACTGGCATGTGAATGGCTGCTGACAGGCACTGAAAACATTCAACAGTATACAGTGCACTGGGGAGGTGAATATGATGACTATAAGAAAAACAAGAGCCAAGGATTGAAGATTCCCCAGAGCAGAGATTCCCAGGAGCCAATATTTAACCAATTAAGTGACTCAGATGGACGATAATTTTTTGAAATCATTTATGTAAGCACAACATGATATATCAGTAATCACATATCCTTGTGATTACTTAGGACAAGATGAAAATGAGAATATTTTATGTCAGAAAGTGGTAGTGTCAGTGTACTTCCACGTAAATTAGGCCCATTTATGGTGTGAACCATCAGGTGATCTAATGAGAAGCAATTCTATGGAAACAAAAGAAAAACAGAGGTTAGCAAATTATAAATTCAGTTTCTGAGTTTGGAGAGCAGCCAGGTGAGAAAATCTCTAGATGTCAGGTTCAAAGCACCTTCAGATGAAATGAGGGCAAGCAGTGACAATCTGACAGGTTTTCCTGGTTCATAGTGTGAAGGTCTCTGGTGATCTTTCTCAGTGGCCACATGGCAACAGGCATGGACAGTGTCCACACATGAGCTGTTGCAGGGATTTCTCTGAAGTTAATTTCAAGTTGTCCAGCTCACCTGTCTGAGTTTTTGTCCTCACTTGAATATTAACATCTCTTGATCCCATTATAGTAAAAGTTTTCTAGTCACCTCAGATGAATTCTGAATTTTATATAACTTTTCTTCTTGTTCATAGAAAAGGCATTTGTCTATAAAAAAACAAACAAACAGAAAAGACATTTGTCACTTCTCTGATGGAAGTGGCTATACTAAAGTTTTGTACGCGCTTGTGCGCGTTCTCTCTCTCTCTATATATATATACATATGTATATATACACACACACATATATATATAACTGCATTTGTATATCCATATCTATAGCTATCTCTCTATATAGAGAGCATTGCCGGGCGCGGTGGCGCGCGCCTGTAGTCCCAGCTACTCGGGAGGCTGAGGCAGGAGGATCGCTTGCGCCCAGGAGTTCTGGGCTGTAGTGCGCTATGCAGATCGGGTGTCCACACTAAGTTCGGCATCAATATGGTGACCTCCCGGGAGCGGGGGACCACCAGGTTGCCTAAGGAGGGGTGAACCGGCCCAGGTCGGAAACGGAGCAGGTCAAAACCCCCATGCTGATCTATATATAGGGAGCATATATATGTAACATACACATAAATACACACACAAATACAATTTTTAAATAGAACCCATGAGCCAATGAAATGTTATTTTAGTTAAATTTGAAAGCATTTATGAAGCCATTATATATGTAGAAATCTACTACATAGTGCATGCATATATATGCATTACATGTGGTCTCTCAACTTAAATTACTTACAATTAACTATCAAAAGTTTAGATATATACATAGATAAGTTCAGTGTAATGAAATTGTCATAACGTACACATATTTATATGGAAGTAAAGGTATACAAATCTAGGCACATGGTACCATCAAGAATTTTAGGAAACAAACTCTTGGCATAATGGTAATACTTCTGAATTTTGACATTCCAAATGGGGAGAAGTGTAAGCAAAGATATGGCAGTATAAAATGGTTTGTGCAGAACTCTGGGTAAGTTTTCTATTGTTGAAGATTATAAGTAGAGTGAGACATAACCAGAAACACAGAGAGAGAAGCAAAAAGGTCATGGAATCTGTGCCTGGTGTGCTTAACAGCTTGGATATTTTTGTACATCATTGGACTCTGACATATTTTTAAATGAAATATTTTCGGCTTAGAGACACTTATAAAGAAATCACTATAAAGGGATTGATTACCAGAGAAATTGATCCACATGTGTAGGATAACAAGGTCATTCACTGGTAGACTTCAAATTAAATGATTTGTTTTGGAAAGAGTAGAATAATAACCTGTCACAGAGAAGAAAGAACTAGAAATGATTTGAGTAACAAAATACAGTCAAAAAGAACAAAAAAGTTAGAATCAGGTGACCTGGGCCTGGGGAGTTATTTTGTTGTCTGTTCAGCTATGTGTGGGAAATAAATAGTTGAGTGAGAGAAAATTAGCTGCTTGTAATAATGATGACATTATTACCATTATTGTTTATCAGGTCTATAAAAGAGATGGAATGACCTAAGAGAGGAAGTATCATGGATTTGAATTTGGATAAATATAGGCCTGAACTTCGGCTTCACTCCAAGCCAGCTATATGAATTTGAAAACATTTATTTAACTTTTTTGATCTTTTTTATCCCCACTCATCCTTTCATTTATCCATTCATTCATCCATTTGTTAGTGTATATATGGACACATGTGAAAATTTCCTGATTAACTTTCATGTGCAGTAACATTGTTAGGAGCTTGTATGAGGGTTCTCTAAAGAAACAGAACTGAGAAATGTGGAGAGATTTTAAGGAATTGGCTCACACAGTTGTGGGAACTGGAGGTGTTAAAATTTGCAGGGCAGCCTAGAAGGTTGGAAATTCTGGTGTTGGACTTGATGCTGCAACCTTGAACTTGAAAGCAGTCTGGACACAGAGACAGAGTTTCTTTCTTTTTATGGAACTTCAGTCTTATCCCTTAAGACTTTCAACTGATTGGATGAACCCACCCACATTATGAAGGATAATCTGTTTTACTCAATTCCACTGATTTAAATGTCAAACACATCTACAAAAATATCTTCACAATAACATCAAGATTGGTATTTGACCAAACATAGCCTAGCCAAGTTGACACATGAACGTAACCATCACAGAGTTAGTTGCAAGACAGATGCAGCAACTGCTCTCATGAAACTTACATCCTAGAGAGAATAATTATATCCATCTGATAAATAATATATCCATCTGAATAGTTTGATGTGTGATGAAATGAACTATTCCCTATAAATGAGTAACACAGTAAATGACATAGTGGGGAGAAAAAATAATTTTCCTTCTACCCTCCCAGTCTTGACTAAGGACCCCTCTGCACCATAATAAAAAGATTAACAAGATAAAAATAAACAAAAAATAACATATTTATGTGGGAGAAGCACAGGAAAACTGAGTAACACCCCAAAATGACCCAAACCACAACCTTAAATATCATTTCCAGCAATAGACGAAAGATGTTGTGAGGGTGTGGGCTGCAGGCCAGTTATGGGAGGTCACCAGGAAAAGCAGAGTGACAAAGGTAGGACTTCTTCATGGATAAGAGTTCCTAGAGAGTCTTCTTTCTCTTCCTAGTACTAAGAGGGAGACACCATTACAAAAGGAGATTTCCCTTATAAATGTAGGTGTTCCTTATTAAAGGATAATTTCTGTTTTCAGAACTACTCCTGTTTCTTATAAATAACCAGCTCACAATAGTCATTATGCCAGCAGAGCATATTTTGGGGTGGCATATTGTGTTCCCCCTCACAGCAAACATCAGTATCCATTCATCCTCCCATCTTACTGTCCAGCTTGTGAATACAGTTCATTTAGGCACTGCTAGTTAGATGAGTTTCTAATGTAATAAGAAGAATGATTATAACAAGAGCCATTACTTAAAAAGAACTCACTGTGTAACAATCACTGTTCTTACTGCTTAATCAACACAGTTAATCATTACAACTATCCTCTAAAAAATCATCTCCATTTCACAGATTTAGAAACTGAGGCACAGTGGAGTTATGCACCTAATCCAAACTCAAGCAGCAAATAAGGGGAAGGGCTGAGATTTGGAGCAAAAGACTCTACCTTCTCTTGTCTATGGTAAAGGATTCAAAGAGAGAAGTAGCCTGGATGATGCTTGTTTTATTTGTTTCTTCAGTGGCTTGGTCCTTCCTAGCCTTCAAATTATAACTTATCTCTTTAAGAGCAGGTTTTGTCATCCTTAGCATTTTATCTAAGATGGAGTTTTTCTCCTATGTCCTTATTATTTCTATGTGGGGGAAAAAAAAATCCTCCTCTTAATTCCCTAATATCAATTTGAATTATTCTATTTTTTTTACTTTTTATCTATTCCTATTTCTTACATCTATTTTCAATCATGTAAGCTCCATAAAAGCAAAGAAACCTAATTGGTCTTATTCATCATTTTATACCCAATACCTAATAGTACGGTGTCTGGAACAGTAGGTTCTCATTAAATATTTGGAAATTAATAAATGAAAACAGAATAATTATTAAAAGAAATAGAAACTTTGTACAACATATAAAGAAAAAAAAAGATCACTGAAAATTTCAATCCTTCTTTCTAAATTTACATGAAGCCATCACAGATTTTAGGGCAACACAATGTAATTGTACCACTTAGCAACTTTCCTGTTCAATGCAGTTCTTATAAGTGTAATTAAGGATCAATGAACCAAGTGTTTAAAAGGCAGCCAACTTAATTGCCACAATTGTATGATTTAGATGAATAATAAATGTGCTAATGATGGTATAATATTAAATATTCAACATGGTTATCAAAAGTCAATTAAGAGATAATTGTAAATCAGTAAGCCACAAGTAATGAGAAGAATCCTCCCTTTTGGAAAGGTTGTTGACAGGAAAAAGAATCCCAATTTTCTTGCTTTTCAGCACTTAATTTAATCATATAAAAAGTATAGAAAATATTTAATTTAATTAGGCAGCAGAGCAGATTTCTACATTCTGAAAATTGGCATCGCCTTGTAGTTACAAAGCAAATTTGACAACTCCAAGGTATTAGAGCCTAGACTTGTTGGTTTAAGGAATGGGACTCAATTTCACTTAGCATAATCTCCTCCATTCCCATCAATGTTGATGTAGAAAGTGGGTATTCATCCTTTTGGATGCCTGAGTGATATTCTGTTGTGTATATGGACCACATCTTTTTTTTTTTTTTTTTTAAGAATTCTTATTTATTTATTTGAGAGAGAGTGAGGGAGATCATGAGATGGGGGTGAGAGACAGAGGGAGAAGCAGACTCCCCACTGAGAGGGGAGCCCAACATGGGACTTGATCACAGGCCACCAGGATCATGACCTGAGCCAAAGGCAGCTGCTTAACCAACTGAGCCACCCAGGTGCCTGGACCACATCTTCTTTATCCATTTGTCTGTTGAAGGGCATCTTGGCTCTTTCCATATTATAGAACACTACATCAAAAACTAATGATGTGCTGTATGGTGACTAACATAACACACACACACACACACACACACACACAAACACACACACATACAGAGGAAGGAGTCTCAATAGTGACCCCTTGCTCATGCTTCATTCTCAGCAAGAATACTGCAAGTATTGTTTCTTTAATTTCCTTTCTCTGCCTCTTTGTGTGCTATCCCTTATTTTTCTGGGTTTCTGGTATAAGATTTGCATTGTTCACAAACTTGAAGCAGAGTTGAGAAATACTTCCCTAAGTATGGAATGAAAATATGTAAAAAGACTAAAAATTCTATAATAAAGAATTTTATTTATAAGACTTTTGCCTTAATATCATTTTATTTTTTCTTTTCCCTTTAAAAAAAATAACATCATTTTAGACAAGGAACAGAGCAGTTTGAACTAGGGAAATTTTAAGAGTTGAATGTACCAAAGCAAAGATCACTCTATGAGAGTACTCTCTGTGAATAAAATGCAGAATATGCAAATTTGAATATCATTGGCAGTTTGGGACAAGACTGAATACTAGTATAAGTCAAAGTTTTATCTTTCATGTTTAAAGATCTGAACTTGTTTTCCTTCAAATGTAAATTAAAAAAAAAAAAAAAGACACCAAAAATTCTCTTTAATACAATCTCGTTAGTTTGACACTTAGCTAAGCAACTCTGCTTAGGTCACTAGTATTTTCTATAGAACTTCAATTAATGAAAGTATGGTGGCTTTGCAACAAATAATTTGAAACTTGGTTGAGTTATGAATTTGCAAAAACCTCTCTTTTCTTGGGTGTGACAATGTGTGCTCCTTCCTGGTACACCTGCTGTACTCAATAGAATCTGTCAAAAGGCTGCTAGAGATCAAGTCTCACATCCCCAGCAAGATTGCTAGGTTTCAGTTCCTTAGAGTCTCAGACTAATAAGGTCATATTAAACCCAAGTGTTGGTAAAATTTCAATGTTAAAAAAAATTTATATACATTTGTTATGAAAGTCTCTTTGAAATCCATGAGAGGGACAAGAAAGAAATAAAAGTCAGAATGATGGCTGATATAAGCCAATATCCAGGCAACAAAATTAAGCCCATAGATTCTTGATTCTTGCAATACACTTCGGACAGAAAGGGATAAAGAAATGCAACAAGTTTTTAACCTGAAAGATGGTTGCTCAGACATGGCAACGTCCGTATGAAGTGAGTTTAGAACAGCTAACTGGGCCAGGAATTCAGAAAGAAGCTACATTCTTCTATGTCCAAATGTAAAACCCTGAATGGGCAGGGCAAGACCCCAGTCACCTGTACCTAGTGACCATTATCAAGATTTTTTGGGTATCTGGCCATATTCAATAGGAAGAAAAAGGTAATCCAAGTATTATGGCAAAATATAGGCTTAGATACAGAATTATGCTCTTAAGTTTGCTTCTTGCTAAGTAGACATTTGGGGGAAGAAATCAAGTTTGAGATGTAGTATCTCTTATTTTAACAAGATTGCAACCAAAATCTAAAAGTAACTAACTAACTAACTAAATAACTAACTAAATAAATAAATATATGTACAAATGTAAAAGGCATTAAATAAAAAATAAATAAATAACCTCAGGAGAACAAAAACAAAAACAAAAACACTGCAAGTTCTTTGGTGAATTCACCACCGTCAGGATTCTGGCCCTACTTGAATAATCTCTGAAACGTGCTTTCCAGAATATGTAAAGTAGCTCTGTCTCCTAGTGTCTGATACATTGTGTAAACTCCAGAAACTAGTATAGAAAGCAAAAATGGAATTGCCTTCATTTATAATACATTGCCCTGGCCTTCGGATTAAGGATCTGAAAATCCCTCTGCCTTATATATATTTGCCATCAAATTCAGGTACAGTCTCAAACTCAGACTCAGGCACAGTATCTATGGACAGTGCTTTTTCCTTCTGATTCTTTGTCCTCAGCTGCCATGGATGATTGACTCTGCTTGGTAATCACTGCTGGATATGTTCGAGGAACACAAAGTACTCACCTTGTAGTAATTTGTCTTGTTACAATTTGGGAGTGGTACACTAATGGGCTAAGTGCATTAGGGGTCTCTGAAATCAGACACCCTGGGTTTGAAAATCACCTCCATCACATACTAGCTATGTCATCTGCGGGAAATTAGTTTCCAAGCCTCACTTTTCTAATCTTTAAATTTGAACTTGTAATGATATCCACCTTTAAGAACTTTGTGTATGTCAAATGATAATTTTTTTAAGCAAAAATATTTAGTACATGGCTGGATGATAGCAAGCATTCAATATTGTTTACACATCCTTGCACAGATAAATTGTACATTATTTATTTTATTTTCATAGGACAATGTTATTTAGTTTTTCCTAAGTTTTGGAAAACATCTCACAATAGAACCCAATCACTGACAATAGTACTTCTTTGTGATCCTGAAAATAATTCATGATTTATTTGTATTTCAGTGAAATTAGGTATTGCCTTGTATTGAATACATCTTCTGCCCCTTCTCCAATTCTCTCAGTCATATCTGCCTTCCATACCCTTAGCCACTTACTCCCTCTTGGCCTCTGCAAAGGCCTTCAGATGCCAAGCCAGCCCACAAGTTATGTCTGCTGAGGACCACCAGCACCATGGCTGGAATTTCTGGCTCTCCCCAAAGCTTCTAGACATCTCAGGAGACACAACACATAGTAGAGGATCTGACTTACTGAGCCATTGCCAAAACGTTATATAACTTGGAAATGAGTGTAAGGAGGTGTGGGATATGATCTGGTTAACTCCCTGTAGGGTAGAGTTTGAGCAAGGGGAGACTAGAGTCAGACAAATAGGCAGATGAATTCCCTCTCTTTTCCTTTTGCTATACTGTTCTGAAGAGTGGTTCCTCTGTGATTTGCATATGATATCCTGAGTGATTGGGGGAACTTGGATTTTTTGGTGGCTTTTCAAGAAGGAAAGGCCATCAGAGTAAGTCATTGCCTTGCATTGCTTCTAATGCCTAAGCTCTCTTTTCCTTTTGTTGATCTGAAATTATACATACCAAATACAGTATTGATATTTTATCCTTGCTGAGGCTTTGTTTCTAGGGACCCTAAGCTAAGAT
The DNA here is from genome assembly GCF_020171115.1 of Neogale vison. Classification (NCBI taxonomy): domain Eukaryota; kingdom Metazoa; phylum Chordata; class Mammalia; order Carnivora; family Mustelidae; genus Neogale; species Neogale vison. Next base: position 133,642,992 of record NC_058097.1, read on the forward strand.
ATGCCTCCTTCTTCTCACCAATTCTAGTTCATTCATTCACCCATTCATCCATTCATTACAAAATCCATTACTTAGGTTATTTATTTACTTATTATCTTTTAAATTTTCAAATTTTTTAAATAAACATATAATATATTATTAGTTTCAAGGGTACAGGTCTGTGAATTGCCAAGATTACACACTTCACAGCACTTACCATAGCACATACCCTCCCCAATGTCCATAACCCCACCACCCTCTCCCTACTCCCCTCCGCCCAGCCATCTTCAGTTTGTTTTGTGACAATAAGAGTCTCTTGTGGTTTGTCTCCTGCCTGAGCTCATCTTGTTTCATTTATTCTTCTCCTACCTCCTGCCCCCCACCCTGTGTTGCATCTCCACTTCCTCATATCAGAGATATCATATGACAGTTGTCTTTCTCCACTTGACTTATTTCCTTAAGCATGATACGTTCTAGTTCCATCCACGTCATCACAAATGGCAAGATTTCATTTCTTTTGATGACTCCATAGTATTCCATTGTATATATATACCACATCTTTTTTATCCATTCATCTGTTGGTGGACATCTAGGATCTTTCCATAGTTTGGCTATTGTAGACATTGCTGCTATAAACATTCGGGTGCACGTGCCCCTTCGGATCACTACATTTGTAGCTTTAGGGTAAATACCCAGTAGTGCAATTGCTGGGTCGTAAGGTAGCTCTATTTTCGACTTTTTGAAGAACCTCCATGCTGTTTTTCAGAGTGGTTGCACCAGTTTGCATTCCCACCAACAGTGTAGGAGGGTTCCCCTTTCTCTGCGTCCTTGCCAGCATCTGTCATTTCCCGACTTGTTAATTTTAGCCATTCTGACTGGTGTGAGGTGGTATCTCATTGTGGTTTTGATTAGTAATTCCCTGATGCTGAGTAAAGTAGAGCACTTTTTCATGTGTCTGTTGGCCATCTGGATGTCTTCTTTGCAGAAATGTCTGTTCATGTCTTCTGTCCATTTCTTGATTGGATTATTTGTTCTTTGGTGTTGATTTTGAGAAGTTCTTTATAGATTTTGGACACTAGCCCTTTATCTGGTATGTCGTTTGCAAATATCTTCTCCCATTCTGTCAGTTGTCTTTTGGTTTTGTTAATTGTTTCTTTTGTTGTGCAAAGGAAAGCTTTTGATCTTGATGAAATCCCAGTAGTTCATTTTTGCCCTTGCTTCCCTTGCCTTTGGAGATGTTTCTAGGAAGAAGTTGCTGCTGCTGAGGTTGAAGAGGTTGCTGCCTGTGTTTTCCTCAAGGATTTTGATGGATTCCTTTCTCACATGGAGGTTCTTCATCCATTTGGGTCTATTTTTGTGTGTGGTGTAAGCCATGGTCCAAATTCATTTTTCTGCATGTGGCTGTCCAATTTTCCCAACACCATTTGTTGAAGAGGCTGTCTTTTTTCCGTTGGACATTCTTTCCTGCAACCATAGAGTTGAGGATCTATTTCTGGGCTCTCTCTTCTGTTCCATCGATCTATGTGTCTGTTTTTGTGCCAGTACCATACTGTCTTGATGATGACAGCTTTGTAATAGAGCTTGAAGTCTGGAATATTTTTATCACTGTGGCATGCACGGTAAGAGATACCAAGGAGGGTAAATATGTTCCCTGGTTTTATGGAGATTATAATCTAAGAGTGGTGATTCTACGAGTATCTATATTAAAATTATGAAGTAATAATTCCTTGAAAAGAGATATAAAGGTCAGAGTTTGAAGAGAGCAGTTTTGGCTGTGAGATCATAGAAATCAAATACTCTGCTGGTGACATTTGTTCTGAGTCTTTTAGTTCAGGTAAATGTATCACTTGTATCAATGTACAGATAAATAGGTTAAAAGCATCAGCTCTTCTGCCTCACTGACATGATTCACTATGTCAGAAAGTTCGAGAACTCAAGTTTTGTGTTTACTTCTAATGGTATCAAAACAATTATATTTAGTTTAAATATTTAAATGCATGGTTTTTGGATACACTTACTTAAGCATATAATTGTCATAAAATATAAACAAGCAAATAAAAAATAAGTAACACAATTTCACCAGTGTTAACATTTCAGGCATTTTTTTTTTTTTTGCATGAATGTATTTGAAGTTTTTTATTTTATTTAATTTATTTTTTTTAAGATTTTATTTATTTATTTGACAGACAGAAATCACAAGCAGGCAGAGAGCCAGGCACAGAGAGAGGGGTAGCAGGCTCCCTGCTGAGCAGAGACCCCCCAATGTGGGGCTCGATCCCAGGACCCTGGGATCATGACCTGAGCTGAAGGCAGAGGCTTTAACCCACTGAGTCACCCAGGCGCCCTATTTGAAGTTTTTTTTTTTTAAATTACATCATATTAGGGATTCCTGAGTGGTTCAGCCAGTTAAGTGACCAACTCTTGATTTTGGTTCAGGTCATGATCTCACAGCTGAGAGATGAAGCTCCATGACAGGCTCCATGCTGGGTGTGGAGCCTGCTTAAGATTCTCTCCCTCTGTTCCCCCATTTCTCCCCCAATTTACACTCACATATGCTCTCTGTCTCCAAAAAAAAGGATCATATTGGATGTAAAATTTTGTCATCTTAATATTGTTTTGTGGATATTTTCTCATATCAGTAATGCTATAGCAACTTTATAATGATTGCATATTTTATGTATTTAATCATTTCATTACAGTACTACACCACTATTTACTTATGCAAAGCTTTCTCAGGGTCATTTGTTTTTTTTTCAACCTTCTTTTTTTTTAATTTCATATTTGTTACAGTAAGCATTCCAAGTTGGTGAAATCTTTCGGCATAACGTTAATTATTTCCTTAGGATAAAATCTTAAAAGTACAGTTGCGATGTTTAAAGAGCACAAGAATTGTCATGATGATTCTCAGTTGCTGTTCAATTGGCAACCAAAATATTTTCTTATTATATAAGCTTACCAGCACTATAAAATGCTACCACTTTTCAGCACAGAAAATGGATTTTATACTTTTAAAATATATATGTCATTTTGACTGGGAGAAATTCATATATCTAAATCAGATATGACAACTATTCCATAGTATTATGTCTAGATTAAAAAAGATATTATGAATGAAGATGTGATCATTAATCTGATGTTTTTTAGGAAGAGGATAGTAAAAATGAAAAAGATTAGATGGGAGAAAAAAGACCTGACTTATAGATAAAAGAGGGGGTTAAAAATTTATAAGAGAATAGCTTACAACTCCAAGATATTTCATTTCAAAACTTAGAAGAAATGATTTCCAAGCCAAATAGAAATTATGAAAGTTGACACAAAAGTAGAAATATAAATAGAAAAATTATCCTAGAGTAGATTACAGAGTGATTGAAATCTGTTGCTTAAAAGGCAATAGGGCTTAATCAAGGATTTGCCAAAAATTTTGGCTTCCTTTATTTTTTTTTAAATATTTGATTTATTTCTTTGACAGAGAGAGCATGCGCACAAACACAAGCCGGGGTTGGGGGGGTTGGCAGAGTGAGAGGGAGAAGCCGTCTCCCTGCTAAGCAGGGAGCCCAATGTGGGGCTCAATCCCAACACCCTGGAATCATGACCTGAGCTGAAGGCAGAAGCTTAACTGACTGAGCCTCCCAGGCGCCCCTAAAAAGTTTCTTTCTTTTAAATGGCAGATGACATTCATATTTGGAAAACACTTTTTGAGTTATAGAAACAAGTGGAAAATTCCCAAGATCACTTTAAAAAGTCACTTTAAAGAATGTCTTTAATAATAAAATTTAAGATATCACATAAAGAGAAATACATGAAACATCTTATATTTTTACATAAATGAAAAGTTTAAATATAATAGAAAATACAATCCATCCATGTATTAAGACATTTTCTGCAATAGACTCACATTGCCACAGTATAATATTATACTTATTCGATATCAGGAAACCTATCTTAACTCTTTATTATAGCAACTGATTAAAAGGAGAAAATAACTTGGTCATATGAATCAATAATGAAAAGGAATTTGATAAAATTCAACAGTTATTTTTAATAACACTGTAAGTAAAATATAAAAGGAAGGAATTGCAACAATATTATAATTTATCAAATTATACATTATCACATGGTGAAACACTAAATCAAATTCATTAAAACTATAAAAAGATGCCGACTAATAGTATACTATTTAAAATTGCCCTGTGAATGTAATGAGTCAAACAAAAGCTACTATAAATATTGGAAAAGGTAGGTGATATCTATTTTTTGTCAATATGATTGTATGTCTACAAAACCAAGAAATTCCAAGTAACATACAGCTAGCCTCATTTTTAAAAAATCTGTAAGAGGGCTCAATATGAGTCAAATATTTGTATAAATGTGCTATTGACATGAGTAAACAAAATTATAAAATCTTTTAGAAATAAATAATCATGAAGGAATTTTATGAATAGGAACTACAAATTCTTAGTGAAAAACAAGGAACATACAGACCATCTCCTTGCTTAGAATGACTTCATATTATAAATACATAAATTTTGTATAAATAATATTTACCAAAGCCACAATTGGAATATTAGCCTTTCTGTGAACGAGTAATTTCTTGAAAAATAGTCAAGAAAATTTTGAAGAACAATAGTGTTGCTCTAATCAAATCAGTAGGAATAGGGGAGGAAATTCAGGAATAGATCAGAGTATATATTGCCTATCATAATTTTCAATTTCATTTCCCTGTTTAATGTGTGTATTTCTTTCATGATTGTTGAGATTTTGACTTGCCGTTCTGCAAATTGTCCTTCAAAATGGGATTTTCATTATCATCTTGTTGATTTTTCAAGAGTTTCTTATACTATAATTTTAACTGCCTCTCTATAGACTTTATGGCAAATAATTTTTTACATTTATCATAGGAATAACAAAATAATACTTTATACTAGCCACACTGAAAAAAATGTAAAAGAATTTCAAAATTCTACTACTGCTGGCAGGATTTGAGCAAGAGAGTATTCATCTTTCTTATGTAAAGGTGAATCACTTTAAGTTATTAGAAAGTAAACTAGGAACATCTAATAAAATTATTAATAAATATAATTGACCCTTGAACAACATGGGCTGTGCACTGGCCCACCTTCATGCAATTCTTTTAAAATAAATACAGTACAGTACTATAAATGATTTTCTTAATAATATTTTTTCTCTATCTTGCTTTATTGTATGAATACAGTATATACTGTGTATTACATACAAAATATGTGTTAACTAAGTGTTTATGCTACCAGTAAGGCTTCTGGTCAGCAGCAGACTACCAGCTAAGTTTTATGTAAAATAAATAATGAGTGAGATTTATGGTCAAGTGGTGGGTGAAAATCTAACATAAGTTGTGGCAATCCAAATATAAATTACAAGTTGATGTAAGAAAATTGACCTATGAAAGATAGAACTTGAACTATCCAATAACTATAAATATCTTTTAAACCTGCTTTAGAAGTGCTTCCTAATCTTTATTAAATTTTTGCATTAATGCAAGTTTCAGGCAATTTCAAACACAACATACACTTTCCTTCTTATTTTATCCATTCCAGAGCAAACAATAGTGTCAAGGCAACTACACTACCAACGTCAGCTGACACCAAGAGCTGACAAAAATTGCATGCAAAAAATGAACATTGACAATCTCTCTGTATGAAGATATCACAATCCTGTGGAATACTTACAGTTTTTTTTTTTCAAATCTAAATAGAATTTATTCCACAAAGGTAAAGAAGTTCAAAATGAGAAAATATGTCATTATAATTCATCACATTAATAATTAAGGGAAAAAAATAACAATTCAGAGATGCCTACAGCACCTTTGATGATATTTAAAATTCCTCCTGAATTAGAAGATCTTTGTTAGTGAGAAAGAAAAGAATGCTGTGGTAACATGGAAAAGAATACCTACACAAATCTAAGACATTTTTTTTTTTTTAAGATTTTATTTATTTATTTGACAGAGAGAGAGATCACAAGTAGGCAGAGAGGCAGGCAGAGAGAGAGGAGGAAGCAGGCTCCCTGCTGAGCAGAGAGCCCGATGCGGGACTCGATCCCAGGACCCTGTGATCATGACCCGAGCCGAAGGCAGCGACCTAACCCACTGAGCCACCCAGGCGCCCCCATTTTTTTAAATTAACATATAATGTATTATTAGCCCCAGGGGTACAGTTCTGTGAATCATCGGGCTTACACACTTCACAGCATTCACCATAGCACATACCCTCCCCAATGTCCGTAACCCAACCACCTTCTCCATACCTCGCCTCTCCCCAGCAACCCTCAGTTTGTTTTGTGAGATAAGAGTCTCTTATGGTTTGTCTCCCTCCTGATCTCATCTTGTTCTGTTTCTAAGACATTATTTAAAGAAGAAACATTAAAGATGTACTCATTAAAGTCAAAAACTGGTGACAGATTTCCAGCTGTTATTGCTTAAACTCCTAACAGAATGGCACCAAGTCATTCCAATGTCATTTGGTCTTAGCAGATGTTATACATACCTTTTATTATGTCTGCCAGTTTATCCAAGTTGTAATAATAATTCCACTGAGATTGTTTCCCTTCCTTCCCAGATTTATCGGATATAGAGGTGGGGCTTTGTGATGGACACACTCTATGATAACCTCCAATGAAACATGCCCTTTTATTATCTCTTGAGTGATGATGGAACCAATGCCTTGCTTCTAATAGAATATGGCAAGCATGATAGGATGTCACTCCCTTGATTAAGTTATATTATATGGCAAAAGCAATGTGATGCCACTCCCTTGAGTATATAATATATAATATAAGACACCATCTTAGCCAAAGAGACACATTTTCCTGCTGGCTTAAGAGAAGAGTACATCCACATTGTGACTCATACAAACTGTTAGATAATAGATGTGTGTTATGTTAGGCTTCTAAATCTGCAGTCATTTGTTATACAGCATAGAAAATGAATACAGTAGCCAACAGCTATGTTTATATTATGTGGTTAAGATACTAGGAGTAAAAATGATCAGGGTCCTTTCCCAGAGAATTTGGAACTGGAACCAAAAATTTTCAATCTCAGTCTGGGCTTGTGTCTTGAGTAGAAGAAATTTAACAAAGGGGAACTGGGAAGAAGTAATCACCTCAGGTGTGGACTGAGTAGGAGAAAAGCCAGTTTATGGAAAGATAATAAGGTAGCAGAGACAGAGAAGTAAGTAGAAATATAATCCTTTCTGGCTTAAGTAACATTCCATTTCCTGATTTCAGTTATTTTAATGTGGGCTAGCTACATTTTCATCCTTGACTTAGCTGCTATGATGTATCCTTATAGCTTTTTAATAAGTACTCTTCTTTTAAATAAAGTGGTCTCAAGTTAGTATCTGCTATATGCAATCAAAGTCTAAAATATTCAAGTAATGCACAAGGAAAGGAAATTTAAAACACTCTTGGTAACCAGTGGTACTATTTGGCAATACTGTCTCCTCATATATTTTGATTTTTTTTAAATTTTCTTTTTTAAAATTTTTTTAGCTCTGTAATTTGAATTTATGTGCAGTTTACTTTACTTTACTTCTCCATGCTAAATAATTCAGATTCACAATTTCAATTAATGAGCTAAAATCTTTAAGCATCCAAAGGGGAGAAAAATACATTTTATGGCTTTAAAATAAGCTATTTACCACAATAAAATTTCTACTTGGAATGAAGCTAAAACAAAATTTGAGAATGGAGAGACAAGAGTAAATATTATGTGAAAATAATGTTCTCTGCCTCCTATAATCTTACTTTTAAATTTGACTAAAATGAATTGCCAAAAAGTCGTATCACATGGATTAGTTGTTCAGTGGAGTCTTAAAACCAGTGAGTAATGAGATAGGAAATGATACTCAGATTATAGGATGATATTAGCAAGGTCAACTTCAGGGAGAAAAAAAATTACCTTGATTTCACACATGATTCTAAATTACACGATAATATATACAGCCATCATGAATCCAAGACAGCACAGCACTGCTGCTGACAATTTAAGAATGTAAAAGGAAAGCGCACAACACAAGGAAATGAATATTGATTGAACAAGGAAAATTGTATATGGTAATAGTTTTGAAATAAGATGTTGTTGACAGATGAGCCTGACAACATAAGGCTGAGGAAACCTAAGAGGGACACTATCACCAACCTTTCAAAAATGATTGTTCTGGTGACGCCTGGGTGACTCAGTTGGTTAAGCACCTGCCTTTGACTTAAGTCACGATCCCAGGGTTCTGGAGCAAGTCCTGCATGGGGCTCCTTGCTCAGAAGAGAACCTATTTCTCGCTCTGCCTGCAGCATCCCCTGCTTGTGCTCTCTCTCTCTGACAAATAAGCAAAATATTAAAAAATAAAAATAATAAAATAAAAAATGATTGTTTCCTAGTGACCAGGTACTAGGTTGGTGATTTCAGTAGCATTCTGGTAAAACTGTAGAAACTGGCTCTTGGTGAGGGGAAAGGGATGTCTGATCTATAGCCTTTGCTGATTTCCATGATAGAAATAATCCCACCAAAGCCAATTTCAAGCTAACAGTGTGGGTTCCATAAACATGGAACTCTGGTGAAATGTCCATGAGCAGTCTGAGCTGGCTGCAACACAGATCGTTCCTCAGGGGGAGGCTGTCTAATTCTCAACAACAGGCACAGTGTGGGGTCCTAACAAAAGGAATCAGATTTCTGTGTTAGAAACCATGTGATCTGCTCTCCATTCACAGAAGATGCCGTTTCAGGCCGCTCTTGAGACCACTCACGCCCATTGTGTCTGTATGGCAGGGAAGAGTGTGTAGTTGTGTTCCACTGTCTATCAGGCTGCACTGAATAGCAGTATGAAAAACTATGAAATAATTTCTAAAGTTAATGAGACCCCCCAAAAACACACACGATTAATCCAGAGTTTGTCAATATTTAATGTACATGAAGAGTCATGTTCCGCGGGTCTGAAGTGGGGCGTGCGAATCTGCACTTTAATCAGCTCTCCTACTCAATGATGAACGGGGACATTCTGGAGGATCACTGGATTTCTACGTGAAACTCTACACCCTTACCAAGCATCGCGGTTTTCCAGGTGCTGTGCTAGACTCTTGGAGTCTGGAGATAAATGAGGAAGCATGGCATGTGGCAGAGCTTAATCTCTGTCTTTATGAATGCCTTAAACGTATTACAAGTGCTACCATTTGGAACCACGTGACCTCGGGTGATGTGTATATGGTGTTTGAGACCCTGTTTCCTGATATGTCAAATATTACTTATCATACCTTTAGGCAAATGAAATAAATATGGACACTGCTTAGGGCAGTGTTCTGCACCTTGAAGAAATCCATGTTAATTTGCTTCTGCGCAAGAAACTCTCAAACTATTTAAGAATGTAGTCAAATCAACTATTAAAAATCCAGATTGTTCGTGGATGGGCCATAGAGAAAGTCCATCTGACTCCATCAAGGGAGGTGAAGTGGGGTTTCAGTGACAAAGGTTTGTTTGAGCTGAATAAATCAAGGGAATTAAATTGGGGGAAGAGGGCGCCTGGGTGGCTCAGTTGGTTAAGCGTCTGCCTTTGGCTCAGGTCATGATCCCGGGGTCCTGGGATCGAGTCTCATGTTGGGCAGGCTCCCTGTTAAGCAGGAACTGTTTCTCCCTCTGCCGTCCCCCCTGCCCATGCTCTCTGTCTCTCTCTCTCTCAAAAAAATAAAATCTTTAAGAAAAAAATCGGGGGAATACAAAAACGTGATGAAATCAAATGTAGGAATTCATAAAGGATAAAGTGTTCAGGAAATAGTAAGTGGTTTATTTTGCCTAGAGCATTCTAGTTTTTTTGTTAGTGTTTGGGGAGGCAAAATCAAGAAATATATACTTTTCATAACTTGAAAGTTTATGATAACAAAGCACCTGTTTTCATCCTCAAAATGAAACTATTGAAGAACTTCAAACAGGAATATGTCATATAAACATTTGTGCAAGCTTTCTCTGGCTTCAGAGGGAGTCAGCCAGTTTGGATGTTACCATAACAGACAAGGAAAGTCATTATTAGGCCTACACTAGGTGGGATGGTGAAGGGATAGGTCAGGTAACAGGGTGTGAAAACCAGCGCCCACAGGTTCATGACCGCCCATTATTAAATTTTCAAGTTTTTGCAAACTGGCTGGTCAACATGACTATTAATAAAAGCTAAATAGTATAAGCCCAATATACTTGGGGTAGACTGCATTGAAGATAAAGGTAATAAACACTGAAAACTCATAATTTCCGTATTACTTTATAACATTAACTACCCTCTATGGTCTTGAGACTGTCTACACCTATTTTATCCGTATGGTGAGAATACATGCAGTCGCATGCTGTTGCTGATCTCTGCTTTCAGAGATAGCAGTACGTCGATACGTGGGTAGCTTGGTGGCAGAATTTACACCACTGAAATCTGAAATCGCTATGAAGTAGGCACTTGATGCACTGTTTCATAATTTTCTAGACTTAAGAAATTGGCGAAAAAACTGAACAATCCAGGTTAATCCTAAAAGTCTGCCTGTGCCATCACATTGAAAATAGTACAAAAAATTGAGGAAATATTCTGCCAGTACTCAAAAAATATGATCTGGTTCAGCAAAGACATCACTCACGTCATTTACTAATGAGTTATGTTACCACATGTTTCTTACTTGCTTCACTTTTGTCTTCATCATTAATACAAATGAGAATATGAACCAGCAGTTCCGTAGGAACTGCAATTATTTATCTATTTTCCTCTGTGATGGAATGGCTGTGCTACAAAACTTCAGCAAAATCTGCTAAAGCATTGGAGAGACCTGGTTGGCAGTGTGGGATTTCAATAGAGTATTGTATATTTTGATTATTTGTAAATTATGTGTGATATATCCTCTATATTAAAGTTATATAATAGTAAAATGTATGATAAACTTACATACCTACATAAAGACACATTTTTTTTTTATTGATCTTCTTGGGATGGGAAAATGATTGCTGACAGGATTATAGGGCTCGCTAGAGGAGGTGAAGAAAAGAGAGGGTGGTAAATCCAGTTTTATGATAAGGATACAGAAGAACATGGTGGTGTCGGTCACTGAGATCACAAACACATTGGGAGGGTCAGGAACCATGGGATAATTATAAAGGGAAATGTTTGATATGAGATTTTCTAAATTATCGCTTCTTAGCCTTTTGGCAAAGATCAAGTGAGATTTTCCAAATTAAATTCTTGCCTGTAAATCTCCACTGATTTCAAGGTGCGTGAGTCTGAGTGTGCCAAGGCTTAATGCTTCCTGGTTCTGGAATCAAAGTTCTGTGCAGTGCGCAGAGTCGGAAGCTCGCCCCAGGGGGCCATCCTAATGAAAGGAAGAGTTACTTGAGAACGCTGGAATCTACAGCCCTTTCATCTTCTTGTCCTGAGAAAGAGTATCTTGCTACCTCCTCCTATTCTCTGTTGCAATTTGTGATACTCAAGAGAAACAGGAATAATTCTTTGTAGTAAGTGTGAGTGAGCTTCTTAGACACAGATCTTTGTGGTCTTGATAGGCAAATTGAACCAGATACCAAGAATTTTATATTCTCAAAATAGTCCTTTTTCTTCCCTTCGATGGATTTACTTAGAATAAATAGATTTATTTCAAATCAACATGACCTTATTCTTGCAAAGCTAGACTAACACTAAACTCCAGAAGTCGAAAAACAAATTTTAAAAGCCACAGACTGTTAGTTTCTTTGGTAGAAAGTCTGTTACTCCGTCCAATCTCTGGCTGTGTTTGGCTAAATCAGATTGCTCCTCTCCATTACTACTGCATAGACTTATTGCCATATTCTTTCTACATCTTTCTTTTTCTCTCTGGACATATTTTGTCACCTGTTTTATTCTTCTTTGGATAGTACATGTCTTGATAAGACCTTTTCAGCTAATTAGGGGGTACTGTGAAATGGTTTTCTGGATGGTTTATCTAAGACCGGATTGGCGGAAGGCCTGGATTTGTTAACTAGCTCATATTTGACCACTCTGTTTGGTTTTTTTTTTTTTTTTGTTTTGACAGGAGACTACAGACTTTTAGTGTTGTCATGTTTTTATTTCCTAGTTAGGGATGTGTATGCATGGGGTATATGTGTGTGTGTGTGTGTGTGTGTGTGTGTGTGTGTGTGAGAGAGAGAGAGAGAGAGAGAGAGATCCTTACGAACCATCTTAGGTGACTTAGTTTGACTTAATTACTTGGATAACCTATAAAATTGTGACATTTCTGGGCCAGAGATAGATTGTAGTAAGGAAGGGAATTTCTTCCTTATGGAAGGTTCTGGGAAAACAGGTGCACAGCATGTGAAACAGAATCCTTGGAGAATACGATTCTAATGTACTCACTGGTTCAGATTCAAAGATTTCTTTCTTTAGATCAAAGCACTTTGGCCCTGTTAGAAGGCACTTGGGTTGCCAGCTGCTTATAATTGTTAGTCACAAAGATTGTAGAGAGAATCTATTCCTTGAATGCAGTGCAGTCCTTTTCCAGATAACAAATTTCCTAGAACTCTGTATCCACGTCACTTCCACTTTACATTAAGTGTTTAGTCTGTGACACGTTAGCCTTTTGGCTAAAATCCACGGGAGTTGGCACAGGGAATCACATTAATTGTCCATTTAATCTAATAGCCCTCTCTGGCAGAGGCCCATTTCTGCTGTTTCAGGGGCAGACAAAACATAAACCAGAATGCATCTAGCCAGTTGGAGATTACAAGATTAAATTTGCTGAGAAAGGAAGAGTGGAGTGAGAACTTTAAGCAGCCATTAAAAGAGAGTGATTCATTTTACCGGCATTTAAATGCACGCACTCACCTATTACAGCAACGTTGGATATCTGCATACAACTTAAAAGTAGCACGAACATATCATTTCCTCAAGAAATTAAACCCATAAAAATAAATCCTTATTTCCATTTGTGATATATTTAAACCAATTATAACAGTTGCAGAAAACTGGTGGCATTTATATTAGGATCCTACCTTACTCATGCCTTCTGTTAGGAGCTTGGTGATTCAAAGCGTGGTTTGTAGACCGAAAGCCTCAACATTACCTGGAAGCTAATTACAAATTCAGAAACCAGGGCCCCACCTTAAATCTATAGATTTAGAATTGACATATCAGTGAAATCCCTGAGTGATTTGTATGAGCAGTAATGTTTGAAAAACATTGGTGCAGAGGATATCACTGAACATATTTGAAAATGGTAATCACTGGTCCACTATATTTTCAATTGTCTAAATGCCCAAATCTTCCCTAACTAGAATCATTCCTCATAGACACTAAAGTCCCTTTGTTTCTATGATCACTAGGCCTCCTTTTTATGTATAAATATAAAAAAATTTAAAAAATCACCCTACATTCTTCTCCAAGTTAGTGGAAGAGTTAGATGAACATGCTTTCTCTTCAGGCTTCTTTTACTTAGAACATTTCCTCCATTCCCCCTTGACTCTCATCATCTTGATAATTTGGAAGTTTGTAGACCAACTAGTTTATGGAATGTCTTTCAGTTTTTGTTTGATATGTTCTCATAATTCAGTATAAGTTATCTAATTTTAGCAGAAATATTAAAGGAGAAATGCTATTTTTATGACATTATCTAAGGTGCTAGGGATTTCATGTTGTCCCATTACTGGTGACATTGACTTTGATCATTTAATTAAAATGGTATCTGCTGGGATTCTTCATTGTAAAATTACTCTTTTTTTTTGTCTCTTGTAATTAGTATTTTGGGTAGAGATATTTTGAGAATGAGATATATCCTGTTCCTCAGAAACTTTCAATATATTTATATAAGTAGGGCTTATTTTATTCTATAAATAATAATCCATTATTATTATTATCATTATTTACTTTGAAGCTCCAATTTTCTCAACTTTTACTCAGTGGAAACCCTGGAAGAAGGTGACTTCCGATTTTTTTTTTTTTTTAAGATTTAATTTATTTTTGTGAGAGAGAGAGAGAGAGAGAGAGAACATGAGTGAGAAGGGCAGAGGGAGAAGCAGACTCCCAGCTGAGCAGGGAGCCCAATGCAGGACTCAATCCCAGGACCCTGGGATCATGACCTGAGCTGAAGACAGATGCTTAATGACTTAGCCACCCAGGCACCCATATTCTTTTAGCATGCCCCTATCATTTTTTGAGCACTTCTTTCCTTACTGTCATTATAAGATATTCCAGGCTTATCTTGTATTTCTCCTCCCCCGGTCCCAGAGTTAGCTACTTCCCCAAGGGGCCATATATAGATAGCCCTTGTATGGCCACCTCTTTCCACTGTCTCCCATGTGGACATACTCATCATTTCTCTGAGGCTTTGACATCTCATACAGACCATTGCTCTATCTACTTCTGCCTTGTAGATATTCTGTTCACCCCATATAGGCCTTCCCCACCAAGCTAGGCTATCCTACTACATAAATGTCTCTTCACTCTGTAAGGCTGGAATAGCCCACCCTAAATCACTATTGCTGTCATACACCGCCCACCCCCCCACCAAGGATGACTTTCTTACTCTGATATATCATGCTACACTACTATAACTCCTCAAACCTTCCTTTCTATGGGGACCCCTATCTTACTCAGATCCAGGTGATACAACCCAGACCTAATATTTTACTAAGGGAAGAGAGGGAAAGAAAGGGTAGGGAAGGGAATCAATAGATCATTGTCATGATCAATGTTATGCGTCAACTTGGTGAGGCTACTATCTCCATCATTTTTTTTCCTTTTAATTGTAGTATAGTTAACATGCAGCATTAGTTTCATGTGTACAACATAGTGATTCAACAATGTGTACACTGCTCAGTGTTCATCTAGATAAGTGTACCTTTTTTGCCTATAATTTTAATTTTTATTTATTTTTATTTCTTTTCAGTGTTCTAGAATTCATCGTTTATGCACCACACCTACTGCTCCAGACAGTACATGCCATCCATAATACCCACCATGAGACTCAACCAACCCCTCACCCCTCTCCACTCCAAAACCCTCAGTTTGTTTCTCAGAGTCCACAGTCTCTCATGGTTCATCTCCCCCTCCAATTTCCCGCAAGTCCCTTCTCCTCTCCATCTCTCCATGTCCTCCATGTTATTTCTTATGCTCATGAGTAAGTGAAACCATATGATAATTGACTCTCTCTGCTTGACTTATTTCACTCAGCATAATCTCTTCCAGTCCTGTCCATGTTGATACAAAAGTTTGGTATTCATCTGATAGAGGCATAATACTCCATTGTATATATGGACCATATCTTCTTTATCCATTCATCTGTTGAAGGCCATCTTGGTTCTTTCCACAGTTTGGGGACTGGCCATTGCTGCTATGAACATTAGGGTACAGATGGCCCTTCTTTTCACTTCATCTGTATCTTTGGGGTAAATACCCAGTAGTGCAATTGCAAGGTCATAGGGTAGCTCTATTTTTAATTTCTTAAGGAATCTCCACGCTATTTTCCAAAGTGGCTGCACCAACTTGCATTCCCACCAACAGTGTAAGAGGGTTCCCCTTTCTCCACATCCCCTCCAACACAAGTTGTTTATTGTCTTGTTAATTTTGGCCATTCTAACTGGTGTAAAGTGGTATCTCAGTGTGGTTTTGATTTCAGTCTCCCTGGTGGCTAATGATGACGAACAGTTTTTCATGTGTCTGCTAGCCATTTGTATGTCTTCTTTGGAGAAGTGTCTGTTCATATCTTCTGCAATTTTTTGATATGATTGTCTGTTTTGTGTGTGTTGAGTTTGAGGAGTTCTTTATAGATCTTGTATATCAGCCCTTTGTAATGTCATTTGTGAATATCTTCTCCCATTCCGTGGGTTGCCTTTTTGTTTTGTTGACTGTTTCCCTTGCTGTGCAGAAGTTTTTGATCTTGAAGTCCCAAAAGTTCATTTTCACTTTTGTTTCCTTTGTCTTTGGAGACATATCTTGAAAGAAGTTGCTGTGGCTGATGTCAAAGAGGTTACTGCCTATGTTCTTCTCTGGGATTTTGATGGATTCCTGCCTTATGTTGAGGTCTTTTATCCATTTTGAGTTTATCTTTCTGTATTGTGTAAGAGAATGGTCGAAGTTTCATTCTTCTACACATAGCTGTCCAGTTTTCCCAGCACCATTTATTGAAGAGACTGTCTTTTTTCCACTGTATATTTTTTCCTGCTTTGTTGAAGATTATTTGACCATACAGTTGCAGGTCCATATCTGGGCTCTCTACTCTGTTCCACTGGTCTATGTGTCTGTTTTTGTGCCAGTACCATGCTGTCTTGGTGATCACAGCTTTTTAGTAAAGCTTAAAATCAGGCAACGTGATGCCCTCAGTTTTGTTTTTCTTTTTCAAAATTTCCTTAGCAATTTGGGATCTCTTCTGGTTCCATACAAAAGGCTCCACCCCCAAACTACTAGAACTCATACAGCAGTTCAGTAATGTGGCAGGATACAAAATCAATGTACAGAAATCAGTTGCTTTCTTATACACTAACAATAAAAATACAGAAAGGGAAATTAGGGAATCAATTCCATTTACTATTGCGCCAAGAACCATAAGATACCTGGGAATAAACCTAACCAAGGAGGTAAAGGATCTGTACTTGAGAAAATACAGAACACTCATGAAAGTAATTGAAGAAGACACAGAAAGATGCATGCTCATGGATTGGAAAAATAAACATGTTAAATGTTTATACTGCCTAGAGCAATCTATACTTTCAGTACCATTATAATTCCTACCTTTAAATCAAGCACACGGTGCCTGAGTGGCTCAGTCATTTAAGCATCTGCCTTCAGCTCAGGTCATGATCCCAGGACCCTGGAATCAAGTTCCATATCAGTCTCCTTGCTCAGCGGGGAGCCTGCTTCTCCCTCTATCTATCCTTCCACCCTGCTCATGATCTCTCTTTCTCTCTCTCACTCACTAAATAAAATCTTCACTCAATCAATCAAGCAAAAATCTAGAAGTTACTGTGAAAATATTTGTGATGTGGTTAAAGTTCATGATCATTTACTTCATGTAAGGGAGGTTGTTCTAGGTAGTTTGTGTGGACCTGATTCAGTCAGTTGAAAGACCTGAGGAGCAGAGGTGAGACTTCCCTGAGAAAAACAAATTTCACTTCTGGGCAGCAGCTTTAGACCATGTTTCAGAGTTCTATCCTGATCTTCTGGGTGGCCTGCCCTGTGTTTTTGAACTTTTCCCATGTTTTGAACTTTTCCAGTCCCATAATCACACACACACCCATTCCTTGCAGTAAGTCTCTCAGTGTGTATCTCTTACTGCCTCTTTCTCTAATTTAACCCTGTCTGATACAGGAAAGAAAGGGGAGAGAAAACATATTATTATTTTAATGAAAATTCTCTGAGAAATGTTTAACTCTAATTTTCTGTTTCTACAAGGGAATGAGAAATAGAGCAGGAAAATATATGGCATGAGAGTTTAAGTTAATCATGAGGAAAAATTTCCTTACAGTGAATATTAAAAATGAGAACATGGTTATATGACTCACTTAGCACCTAAGTGGTGTCTCCTCAGAAAGGATTCATAGGACTTCCTTCCCATATCAGTATATTCATCTACAACCTAGCTCCTAAAATTTCCTTTCATAATGAGTAAAGAAATCTTCACTTTGAGTTCCAAAAGGTAAGTCAGAACATACTCTAAGAGCAAGAGGAAAATAATTTGAGGTAAAAAATTAAAGACACACTTATTCATGCAGGTATAGTCCATGTAATGTTTCATTCTGTGACTTTCTAAAATTAGCTTATACTGTCTTCTCTGTCTGGAATACTTGTTCCTTGCTCCTCAGAGGACTGTCTTAGTCTCCATCTTTAAGTCTCTGTGTAATACCTCTTCTCCCCAGTGGTTTTCTCTAAACCTCTCTTTCACTCTCTTTCTCTCTCTCCACTTCCCCTATTTAACCTATCTCAGCCTATATTTACTTTATACTATTTCACATAGCACAATTTCTTTCTCTTTAAAAACACTTTCTTCAGTTGTTTACACTCTTTCTCTCAACTGGGTTTTAAAAACTCCATTAGAAGAGTGTTCATGTCTTTCCTGTCTCCTTTTATGGGTCCAGCACCTAAGGGAGAGAATTAGGTGTCCAATAAGGATTTGCTAAATAAATGGATATCACTATGTCACTGCTGCTTACCTGCCCATGATCCCAACATCAATTTTTTTTTTAAACAAGTTGGTAATAATCAGAGATTGGATATCTGCTGATTAGGTGCTGTGCAGTTTTAAGTCTTTTTTTTTGTTTTTTCAGTTTTAAGTTTTTAAGTAGATAAATTCAGATAATATTCAAGCCCAGTTTTAGCATTTCACTATCATTCAGTATAAAAGCAGTTGCTTCACTTTGGCATACCTGAGTAGGAGCTGTGGTATTCATCCATTTGTAAACAAGCATTTAGTAATGGTGGAAATTACTTACTGGACCACAAATAGCATGGTGAATGAGTAAATCTCAGATTAGCTTCTCTCACAAGCTTGGTTGTAGAAGAGCCAGAGAACCATTACAAATATGTATTGAGTCAGATAGAAATGGGAAGAAGTCCTACCCAACTGTATATGGTTATGGGTATATCATAAGCAGATAAAAGATTACCACCTGTATAATGGAGCTAATGGGAGACCAAATATCAGTCCTGAATTATTGATAAAACAAGACTTTAAAAAAAAATTAAAGTATAGTTGACACACAGTGTTATATTAGTTTCATGTATACAATATCGTGATTCAACAACTCTGTATATCATGTTTGCAAACATGTCATGTTTGCCCATCACAGGTATAGCTACAGTCTGTCACTGTACAACACTATTGTGATAACATTGACTACATGTCCTTGTGCTGTGCTTTTCATTTCCTTGACTCCTTCCTTCTATGACCAGAGCTCTGTATTTCCTGCACCCCTTCACTTATTCGGCCCATCCACATACCACTTTCCCCTCTGGCAGACATTAGTTTGTTCTCTATTTTTATGGGTCTCTTTGTGCTTTTTGTTTAAAACAAGCCTCTTTTCTAATATGGAACTGAAGATCACACCCTATTAGAGACTGTATCACTCTAAGATCTATTTCTACATGCTGTGAAACCGATTAAAAATCATATATATGTTTAAAAAATTAGACCTATAAAAATTATATGTGTATATATGATGCTGTTAGAAGTTAGTAATAGCATGGATTATATATAATTAAAAATTACTTATAAAATGTATAAATTATATATTTACATATCTAAATATATAAAGTATGTGTGTATATAACATATATACATAGATGTACATGCATATAATATATACAAATGTCTGTCCAGGAGATCTGAGGGGGCTCAGTTGGTTGAGCATCCGACTCTTGGTTTTGGCACAGGTCATGATCTCAATATCATGAGATTGAGTCCTGTGTTGGGCTCTGTACTCTCAACATGGAGTCTGCTTGAGATTCTCTCTCCCTTTCCCTATTCCCTTCCTGCCATGCTCTCTCTCTTTCTAAAATAAATAAACCAATCTTTTAAAAAAATGTATCTTCACATAATGTTCTTGGAAGTTTGGAATATTAGAAGTTCACCTTAGTTCAGTCAACATAGAAAATAAAGACTAAGTTGTGAGAGTCATTTCTCTTTTTTTCAAAGATTTTTTAAAATTATTTATTCATTTGAGAGAGAGAGCATGAGAGGGGAATGTCAGAGGGAGAAGCAGAATCCCCACTGAGCAGGGATCCCAATATGGGACTCGATCACAGGACTCTGAGATCATGACCCGAGCTGAAGGCAGTTGCCCATCCAACTGAGCCATCCAGGCTCCCATTTCTTATCAGGTATAGTAATGCTTTAATAACATTTTCTTTATTTTAATGCCATAATAAAGAATAACTGAGCATGTTTTTTCTTCTCTGATTTCTGATCACTAAACATGTTTATTTATTTATTTTTAAAGATCTTGTTTATTTATTTGACAGACAGAGAGATCACAAGTAGGCAGAGAGGCAGGCAGAAAGAGAGGGGGAAGCAGGCTTCCCACTGAGCAGAGATCCTGATATGGGGCTCCATCCCAGGACCCCGAGATCATGACCTGAGCTGAAGGCGGAGGCTTTAACCCACTGAGCCACCCAGGTACCCCACTAAACATACTTATTGATTATTATTGCTTATTTGACAAATTTAGTTGTATACTTTGTAAGTAACTCTCATTATAAATACCACTTGTCAGTGCTTATGTAAAATAAAATAGCCTGACTAATTAGGTTGGTAAAAGCCTTTAATTTTTTTAGGAAAGATTGTAACCAAAGTATAAAGCATATTGATTTTTTTGGCATGGTATTGCTTTGCTGATGTGGCCAAAATGTATTCACAGATGTCTTTAGATGGTGGATATGGTTTACAAATATCTGAATAATATACTGTGGAGACAATTGGATGTGTGAATGCTATGTTTACTTTCCAGGAAGATGTCCTGACTTTCTGGTGGACAAGTTTTTTGTTTCCATTCTTGTTTTTTAAATAATGTGATAAATCACTAATGGTGAGTAACAAAATGATGTGCTATTCCATGAGTAATGATTATGGTGAGATCATTTTCATATTAAAAAATCAGTAAGTAGGCACAGTCTCATATTGGTTTTCATCTTAAAAGACAAACTGTTTAACATAACTTTTGTGATTTTGATTCCAAACATGTGTTTGAAAATGGCAATAAAGGATCAGCCTGATGTCTGGATATTTTTGTTACTAAATGCTTTTAAATACTTTGATAATTGACTAGATTCTTCAGTTTATATATAAACATTTAGTGTTGTGAGCACAGAGTTTATAGAACTAGGAAGGGGCTGCTCTTACAATGACTTAGCCTCCTGGATTTGATTAATTATTATATTAATAAGTGGGTGTTTTGAAACATATGGGATTCCAAGAATGGTTTTATTGCCATTCCAATCTTTTTCATGTTTGTATTCAACTCACATACATAAACTATATAAATACTGAATTTCTTCAAATAGGTGGTTTTGATTTTTATAGGGAATTTCGGTGGGCAAATATAAAAAAAAATATTGTCTGATAGCTTCTATCTTTTTTATAGTTTTGTGTATATTTTTTGTTTTTATCTTATGATATCAAAGCTCTAACACTCCAACTCTTATTATCTTACCTATAAACCATCACTAGAAATGAGAATCATAGACATTTCATGGCTTGAGCTCTCAAAAGATTCAGCTGTGTGTTTAACCCATTTTGATATGAGGCATGTTTTGAGTCTGATTAGATTTAGTCATAACAGAAAAATATTGAAACATACAAATGAGAAGTTGAGAATAGGAGATACTGAGGTGTTTAGGGTTCAAAGGGGCAATCACCCAAAGGTACAGTTAGAACTTGCATTACACAGTCCCTCATGAACATGAGAAAAGAGCTGGGATGTGTGTTTTCTGGCTCAAGGTTCACATGCTCTAAAAGACGCTGAAACCAAAGAACGAATGTGGATGTCTGTATAAAACTGGGTGGAAGGAACTTGAAGAAACTATCTCCCCGAAGCCCTGTATTATCATGACAAGGTAGAACTCTTCTATGCTCAATGCCATTTAGTCTCTTCATTTCGGTTGACCTGCGAATTAATGATGAACGTGCCTTGAATGTTCGCATGAGGACAAGGGAATCATTTATTTTGTAAGTGGCACTGAAAATGTGCTGAAGCCTGCACAATGGAAACTAGCCAGTCAGCCCTTCTGTCCTGCTGATCCAGTGGTATCAAGGACACAGCGTCTAACCCTCACACTTGGCTTCTCTGCAACCCTCTATCGGAACAGGGCCCATGGAGCGTGGATCTCGGTCTTAGGAAACAAATCTTTCTTCTTCAAATGTCAGTATTTCATTAGACCTTGCATGGGTTCATTTTAGCGATGTTTCCCACTACCCACCACCCCCCTCCCGTGAGATGAAGTGGTTCACGGCCTCTGCAGTCTTAAAAATACAGTCTTGTAATTTGACTCCAGGTAAACTGTGTGATTCTGGAACAAAGTCTGTTTGAACGTGCATTTTTGTCATGTGGGATTTAAAGATCACAATAAAACTTGATAAAGATGTAGCTTTTAAGAGAGTAACAGGAATGTCTATGTTTCTTTAACACTCAGTTAGGAGGCTCTGTCTGACCTCTAAAGGCCTTGGCTGAATCGTGGGGATGCTGAATTGTCAAAGACAGTCTAAGTCATCTCTCTTGTGCGTGGCTATGTTTTGGTAATGTGCGCTGTAGGGAGGCTATACATATTGTTAGCAGAAGGTTTCTATCATCCCATTCCAATCTTTTAGACAAAAATGCATTCTGATTTAATAAGACAATTTTATGATGCATATTCAGAAAGACATGGGGAAGATTTTCAGGGTCTGTGTCAGATTGTAAGAGTATATTCGCCTGCCTTTTGGTCGTGAGAGAGAACCAATTTGTTAATTTGTGTGCACTGTAAATGAAATACAGTAAAAAAGAAAGAGAGAAAGAAAGAAAGAAAGGAAGGAAGGAAGGAAGAAAGAAAGAATGGATGGAAAGAAAGAAAGAAAGAAAGAAAGAAAGAAAGAAAGAAAGAATGGATGGATTCCCTTTTCTTATTGCCTTTCACAATATTCTTTCCTCTTAGGAACTGTCATGATTCTAATGCCCAAAATCCTGCACCAGGCAAACCAGGAAGACTGATCACTCTTACACGAAGGTACCCTTTTATGGTAGATAAATATCTAGAACTCTAAGGGTACTTCCAAAGTCTTCCCATCTTTATATCACTATGGTTGAATTAGTTGAATTTTATGTCATTAGAACAACGTAGTTACAATGACAGAACCAAGTAGTATTATGATATTCCCTTTTTCATTTTACGATTTGGTCTTCTTGCCTTTATAATTTGCCTTTATAATTTGCCTTTAGTTCCACTTGCATAATTTGCTATCCAAGTAGCCTTTTTTTTTTTTCCCAAATGCCGTATCATTTTATTAAAGCTCTATTTTTAATGGGGAACCTCTTTTCCTTAATTCTTTTCTTTCCTGAATTGATCCATTTTTGTGGTTTAATATCTACTTTCTGAAGCACAACACTCTTTTCTTAAAAGAAAAAGTACCATATATATTATATATAATGTACATACAAAATATACAAATATAAATAAAATATTTATTTTTTTTTATTTCTGAGTTCATGGAAAAAATCGAGAAATATTCTACTGTCATAATGAGTGGATATACTGGCTTAACGTTGTATTCAGGGTTGAATTCTCTGCCTTCAGAATTTTGAAAACAATCATCTTCTAAAACCTATAGTTGCTACTGAGAAATCTGAAATCACTGTAATTCTTATCTCGTATATGTGGCGTGTTCCCTCCTCTCTTTAGAAGACTTGAAGCTCTTCCCTTTATCAATGATATTTAGCACTTTCATGACAATTGGCCTTGGGATAAGATTTTTTCACTGTTTACATTAGGACGTCTGTAGACTCATGTGCTTTGTCCCAGAAATTTCTTGGGCAATTCCTTTCATTTACTATATCTGTCTGTGCTTTCTAGGACCATGCTATTTAGAAATTATTCTTTTTAGATTTGATCCTTTAAGTAGATTTGATTTCATATTTTCTAATTTTATGTCTTGTTCTGCTTTCTAAAAATTTTCTCAAATTTCTTTACAAATTTCATTGAACTTTTTTTTGCAATACTTTAATTTTCAAGAATTCTTATTTTCTGAATTTTATTCTCACAGAACTTAAAATATTTTCATGCATTAACCTTGTCTTTGTGGATAGAGTGTTAAAAGTGTTCGTTTGTTTGATTATTTTAAAGAGTTATCTGTCTTTCCTCAGGACAAATACCATGTTTCTAAATTTTTTTATGTGTGTGACTTTCATTTTGAGGTCTTTCCTCAAGTGTCAGGTGATCTTTAATTTTCCCTTCTTATATAAAAAGGGAGGCATTATAATAGCAACTTGGAAGTCCTTTGTGTTCTGGTAGACCAAAGGATCAGGAGCTAGATCTAACACCTGGGTAGCCAGCTAGCTCTTCTGCTAGGATACTCTTCCAAAATAAGAATGTGTATGTATTATTTCTCTAAGGATCTTCAGTTTATTTAGAGTTGACATTTCCATTAGCCCCCCTGGGGAAGGATGTGGCAGTCACTGTTCCTGCTCAGGCACTAAGCGGGAGGCATATGTCTAAGCACAGGCAGGAGGCAAATGTTCATTTTACTTCCTTGTTATAAGTTCTCTGCCTCCCTTGCACCTTTCCTCATATCTGCTGATTTTGAATGTCCTTGTAGCTTCTTCTAGATAAACTTCTCCAGGAAAATGCTTAAAAATTCTGGCTGTAAAGCAAACATCTAACTGCTGACATTCTTTCAAGGGTGGAGTCAGATATCCGGTATAGAGATTTTTCAAATCTTTCCTCTGTTTTCATTCCCACTCTTTTATCTTTCACTGGATCTTACAACTTTCTTGAAATCTTCAAGGAAAAACCCTTCCCATGAACTTCTGCTATACTTTCTTCCTCACTGTAAAATCGGTGACTGCTGGTTTCCATTTTTTTTTCTTCTTCATTCCTTTCTTTCTTCCTTCCTTCCTTTTTTTTTTTTTTCAATCAGTCACCACATTATGTCTCATCTCTGTTGGTTTATACTATTTTTATTCCTTTACTATTATTTTGTAGTGGACGCTGGAGGAGATAGACATATCAAATGACCAGCTGAGCATCTTTAGACAAAGGTGAAGATCCCATTCATTAAGAAATGACTTCAATACTGGGATCAGTAACAGAATTAGTATTAGTTGTTTTAGTAAAGATAGTCATAGTTATCCCATCAGCAACAACTAGTAGTGTCTACTAGCTTTGCATAGTTTCTACCAGTGCCATGATGCCACACAGTTATAGTGTCTTATAGTGTATGGACTCTTTTAGGGACATTTGTTTTTACTTCATTTAATACTTAGAATAGCTCTGTAAAGAGATGGGCATATATCATTAATCATTACACACACATCTGTATAGATGTGAAATCTAAAAACCAGGGAGGTTAAATAATTTACTTAATTTTGCTCACTTAGTAGGTGCTGTAGAAAAATCTACTTAGTCATCTTAGCTTTTCCAGTGTTCAGCATCCATGTTAACATAAGCATGTTAACCTAGGAATAATCCTAACTTTTCTTGCCTGCTCTGATCACAATGATCTTATTGGTATATTTAGATGCTAGTTTTATGAACCCTGTTATCCATCAGAATACAAGTGTCATTTTTTACTTTGGACCTTCATGGAGTCAACCAAAGTTTATCTTGAATGAGTTCAAACTATGGGATGAAAGCCCTTTAAGTTGTTTCCAGTATAGTCAATGCAAACATGAGTGTATAACATGAACAAAAATGTTTTACACTGAGTTTAGGTTTTAAGTTTCCAGTTTCTCCTTAATATAAAACACGTTAGCCAATAAGGTTTAGAGAATATTCTCTGTTCATGTCTTATCCTTATTCTTTTCTTTCATTCTCTGCTAAGTCCCTTACACATTCTTAAACTGTGCTTACATCATGAGGTTCTATGCCTCAATACTACTCTTATATCAAAAACCTTATGATCTTTCTCTATTTACTTTCTAAGATTTTATTAATTGTTTGGTAGAAGGAAATTTGTTTTTCTCCAATAGGCTCTGCAAAATCTTTCTATAAATTATTTCCCAGAAATTATTTTCTTGACTCATTCATGAGAACCTATGGCTAATTGTGCCTCTCTGTTACCCAAATTCTTTTATGTATTTTTTTTTAAATTTTGTTTTGTTTTGTTTTGATATTCTCTCCAGATGTGACCAAAAGGAATAAAAAAGAAAAGTAGAACTACTGTATCATCCAGTAATCCCTCTTCTGGCTACATACTCAAAGAATATTAAATACCTCAAAGAGATACCTGTTCTCCCATGTTCATTGTCGTGTTTTTCACAATAGCCAATATATGGAAACAAACTAAATGTCTATTAATGAATAAATGGGTAAGGAATTTGTGATGGAATGGAATGGATTGGAATGGAATGGAATGGAATGTTATTCTGCCTTAAAAATAGAAGGATATTCTGTCATTTGCAAATGACATAGGTGAACCTGGAAGACATTATAACAAGTGAAACAACCCGGAGGCAGAAAGAGAAAAACTGCTATTTCTCACCTATTGTAGAATTTAAATGCACTGAATACACGGAAGCAGAGGGTAGAACAGTGCTTACTAGGGACAGAGAAGGGGGACATGGATGTTGTCTGAAGGGTACAAAGTTGCAGTTATGTAGGATGAACATGTCTATAGATCTAATGCACAGAATGATGACTATTCTTAATAGTACTGTATGGAATATTGGAAATTGACTAAAAAGATAGATTCCAGGTGCTCTTATCACCAAAAAAAGAAAGAAAGAAAGAGGTAAACATGTGAGGAAGGAGCATATTAGTTAGTCAGACTATCATAATCATTTCACGATGTGTACATATATTATCATATTATACACCGCGAATATATACAGAATCACATCTTTCTATTGTCCCATTGGAGAAATCATAGAGTTTCTGGCTAGTGTCTGACCTTAATATGGCTTTCCTTTTGGAAAATGACATGATACTTCACTGTGACACTTTTGAACAATGTCCTTCAATAAATGGCTCAAGAGCTTATTTGAACCATCTTATATCCTGGAACATTATTCAACCATTAAAAGAAAGAAATAAATCTTGCCATTTGCATGACATGGATGGAGCTGGAAAATATAATGCTAGGTGAAATAAGCCAGGCAGAGAAAGACAAATACCATATGATTTCACTCATATGTGGAATTTAAGAAACAAAACAAATGAGTAAAGGTTAAAAAGAGAGAGAGAGAGAGAGAAACCAAGAAACAGACTCTTAACTGTAGAGAACAGATTGATGGTTACCAGAGGGGAGATAGGTGAGGGTACAAGTGAAATAGGTAACGGGGATTAAGGAGGGCACTTGTATGAGCACCTGGTGATGTATGGAATTATCAAATCACTGTATTGTACACAAAGCTATTTTAACACTGTATGTTAACTCTACTGGAATTAAAATTAAAAAGTAAAAATAATCCATTTCATACCCATTTCCATTCAACCTAGATACAAATAATAAACATTCAGTAGGTTAACTAAAAAATATTATAATAAATCCAAATTCAAATATTATAAATATTAAAATAAATCCAAAGCTTTGGCTGATAGTCTCTATCAGTAGTGTCCACAATGTATAAAATTGCTGTTCTTTTTTTTTTTTCAAAATGGCTATTCTTAAAAAAAAAAAAAAAAAACAAATCTATAGTTGGAATAAAAACTCCAACATTATTTATGCTTAGCTCAGCATTTACCCTACAATAACATATTCTTCATCTTTTTACTATAAAACGATTTACCTTTAAATTCCCCATCAGTAATAGATCTTTATGTTAAACCTAAGTTTCCTCATAGCACTTCCTTGCTCCAAAAAAACCTGAAGAACATCTCACCAAGTATTGAAACCAGACCATCTGATTTTCTTTCCTTCCTGTTCTTCTTCCATGAAAAGAATACATTTGGTCTGACTTAATGTCTCAGAGATGTGTCTCACCCCCAAATTATTGGCTGTTATCCAGGCAAGTTTCTTGCAACCCTGAATGACTTCAGAGTTTAAATGCTCTCCTTCTCTGGAGGGAAATTTCATGGTCAAGAATCAAATAGTTCTCAATTCTCTCTGGGAAGACAGGCTTCTCTCCAAGTCTGTTTCAGTCCTTCAGTCCTGTTACGTCCGTCCTCTACCACAAACACACATATCCACACACCTCCTGGGACATATCATTCTTTCCCCAGAGTGTTGACAAGAGAGTTGGATTACCTAGCACAGTGAAGAGTAAATAGATCAAATACTAATGTAATGTATAGCACAAAAACCAGCCAATGCTGATTTATTTTCGCCTTAACTTGGATGTGCTAGTTTCCATGAGTCAAGTTTTCAATAATAAAACTGTCATGAAATATATTGGATGAGCCAACTCAGTTCTATACATTTTGTGTCTCTAAAAAGTAGAAAATGTTTACGAGAGTGGCATGCTAATTATCATAAGCTTTGTAAATTCAGAAGCTTAGAGCACATTTGAGTAAGCCATCTAGTTTTGTCTCCAATTCTGTCAGTGACCAGCATGTCCTTCATGTTTGTGTTGATGCCATACATGAAGCAGTGACATGATCCTTTCATACGCGCGGAAAAGTGCTAGAAGACTCCGTCCAAACATCTTTCTTCAGACCTTAGAGCAAATGGAAAGGACTGTGAAGTGAGTTTCAAACCGAACTCTAATAAACATGTAGCCTTGCGAAAAGTAAAGAGCTATACATTTTTAGCTTACTACCTATAAAGTTGGAATAAAAATACAGAATTCACAAAACTGTGTGGATAAAAGAGATACTCTATTTTTTAAAAAGATTTATTTCTTTATTTGAGAGAGAGAGAGAGCATGTGTGAGCAAAGGGAGGGGCACAAGGAGAGGGAGAGAATCCTCACGCAAACTCCCCACTGAGCACAGAGCCAGACACAAGACAAGGCTTGATCCCCTGACCCTGAGATCATAACCTGAGCTTAAGTCAGACACTTAACCCACTGAGTATCCAGGTGCTCCTGGATGTATTCTAACATAGTGCCATTTAGTAAATATTGTTGTCTCTCTCCCTTCATTGTCTTCAACTTTGTTCTGTTTCCCTACCCTTCTGACTTATTTTAAGAGGAGACTAACTTCAGAAAAGGTTCTGGTTTCCCACCACAGGATTAACTTAAATGTATGCACTCCATTTAAGGACAATGAGTTCCTGGAGGAGAGATGGGTCCCTTTGCACTGAGTGGTGCCATCTGGTACTCAGGAGACAGGTGTGCAAAGCTAGAGAGGAGCATTGGGCTACTTATAGCTAGAAAATTATGCACGCAATCCATATGCTTGTATGGGCTGCTTCTCCTGTTCCTCTATGCAATTGTGCCCAAGAAGCAAGGCAGGGAATGGATTGATCTTGATTCTTGCCTTGAAGCTATGAAGTTCAAGGGAGAATGTGGTCTTCTTTGGAACTACATCCTATATTCCCTCATGAGTGAGATCTTGTGTTTAGCCTCAGGAGAGAATAAGTTCTCCTGTGGTTTATTCTTAGATGTCTTTTCTGTCTGTTTACCATTCTGAGGGTGAAAGTTAGAAGTTTCTGGTATGGGGAGTTATTATTTAATGGGTATAGAGTTTCAATTTATATTGGATGGACAATGGTGATGGTCACACAATAATGAAAATGTACTTAAAGTCACTAAACTATGCACCTAAAAATAGTTAAAATGGTGGATTTTACCTTCTATATACTTTAGCATAAGCAAAAAACAAAAAACAAAACAAAAAAAAAACCTTTCTGATTATAGAACTTAAGGGCTCCTTTGGAAACAATAGTCTTCGCTAAGGATGCTCCACTGTGGACTGAACTCTTATGGGTTCCAAGGTCATGGATGGGAGGTGTTCATGGTTAGATTTTCTCCACCTTTTTATTGAAAACAAAACAAAACAAAAAAACATTGGTTTGCTCCTCAACCCATTAATCTGCTGCTAACCACAAAAGTGCCTGAGTCTCTCACTTTTTTTCTAAATCAGAAATCAGGAAGCGTCATAAGTCCTTTAAAAAAAAAAAATCTGTTACATGGTGTTTTCAGACAGCTTATGTTTGGAGTACAGAACATGACCTAAGGTTGAGAAAAATAACTACTTTTACTAACAATACCATAATTCAGAATGAACAAAACTGTTCATGCTAGTGTTTTTAAGTGATATAGGCCACAGAAATAGATGGGAATTTTTTGTTGAATTTTTAAAAATACATACTTTATATATGATTGTTTCTTGTAGTTAAATACCAGAAGTTTCCCCAGAAACAGTAAAAATAATTAAAAAATATTTTTTAGTTAAAAAAATCAATTTTCTAGGTGTTAATAGCTAACTTGAATTATAAATCCACCACTTAGTAAGAATGGGAAATGGCAAAAGAGAGAGGAAGGGAGATACCTTTCACTCATTTGAGAAAGGAAAGAAAAATAATAGGGATTCTTGAGGTTGTCTGATGACTAAAGAGCTGTTATGATTACATATAAGAAGCTGAAAGTCAGGTGGAAGAAGAAACTAATTATATTGTCTCATGAAATAAAAGGGGAAATGTGTAGTAGAAAGAGGAGAATACATTCTTATAGTTGCAAGTTGCATTATAATTGGAAGAACACTTCAGATATTTAAAAATACATTATAAGAATATATATGCTTGGGGTGCCTGGATGGCTCAGTGGGTTAAAGCCTCTGCCTTTGCCTCGAGTCACGATCCCAGGGTCCTGGGGCTGAGCCCTGCATTGGACTCTCTGCCCAGCAGGGAACCTGCTTCCCTAGCCCGCCACCCAGTCCCGCTCTCTGCTTGCCTCTCTGCCTACTTGAATCTCTGCTTGTCAAATAAATAAACTCTTTAAAAAAAATAATATATATTCTTAACATGTAGTGTGAGTGTGTGTGTGTATGGATATTTTACTGCAAAAAATATAATTCTGTTATAAGGGTTAGGATGTCCAGAGAGTCTCTCTTTTTTGTTATTATTATTATATTCAGTTAGCCAACATATAGTACATCATTAATTTTTGATGTAGAGTTGTTCAGTGACTGACTAGTTGCATTTAACACCCAGTGCTCATCACAACACGTGCCCTCCTTAGTACCTATCACCCAGTTACCCCATTACCCCACCCCCTCCTTTCTGTAACCCTCGGTTTGTTTCCCAAAGTCCAGGGTTCCTCATGACTTATCTCCTTCTCTGATTTCTCTTAAGATGGAACAGAAATATAATAGTTTTAGAACATTAGAAGACTGGAGGAAATTATAAAGAGAGATACCATAACATGCGCTCTCAGTTTACATCACGATGCAACAGGCTTAGAGAGTCTCATGACTTTTCCCAAATTCCTAGGCTTTGTAAGTGGCAGAGTCAGGGCTAGTCACAAACCGTTTCTCATTGCTTCACACAGTATGGTCTCCCTAACAAAGACCATAGCTTCTAGAGGAAAGAATGATAGACTCTTCTTCCTGTCGAATTTAAAAAGAAAGAAAAAACAACTCTCTGGACATCTTAATATTCAAAGCCCAAACATTTTGGTTAAATAAAAGTTCATTAATAAACTAATCATGTGTATTAATCCACAAATAGCCCTTAATACCCCGAAATGTTTTTCACCATCTCACTAATGCTTATTGAATTGTGTAGAAATGAGAAAAATGGCAAAGGAAATACCTCCAAAAACTTGAGCATACAAAGATGAGGTGAATTGCCGTGTAGCATAAGATATTTTAAATTAGAATAATTAGAATAATTAATAACTTCTTTGAAATAAGAGGAGAATAAATTGGATTTCACTGCAGTAAGACCTCTTTTTACATCTGAGTTGACTCTACAGTTTGGATATTAGGAATCCTTGCTCCTTCCCGGTTTAACTCTCAAATAACATCACCCTCTTTTTGAACCCAGGACATTTAATCTGGTTTCCACACTCAGTATTAGGGGGGTCACTGCTAACAGTCTACTTGCTCTGTTTGCTTCAGATTCTCTGGGTTTCTTTCTTTACTTGTGCCCAGGGCCTTTGCTCTTGCATTTGCCCTCCCAGAATCAGGGAAGCTCCCTCCTTCTCATGGTTTAGCTTCAAGCTGAACTCTTACTCTCTCAGAAGAGTCACCTCTTCTCCATTTTCCTTCAAACAGCTTTTGTGTTCCCAGGCCACTCTATTGCAGCACGGTTTGCCTTTATGTAGTACTTTTAAATATTGGAGAATTTTATTATATAAATTCCTTCTAAGCCCAGGCTAAACATAAGGCCTTCCAGATGCTTTCTCCTTGATTGCTTGTCATCCACCTTCTCCAGAACATTCACTCTCCTAACCAAAGCATTGTGGGACTGTCCCTTGCTGACTTGGACGTCTGACTCACAAGTGCTGCTCGGTGGTTCCTGTGAAGCCTCTACCCTCCTAAGGTTTTCTTGGAGTTGCTATAAAGACCACGCTCCCAAATTCCATAGGTACTGAATTAATCTTTAAATAAATGTAAACGAATGCCTTTATATTTAAATGCCAGAGAATCACAAAAAAATAAGCCATATGGCAGCCATGACCTTTTGAAAATCATTACAGAGCTTCTCATCTATTGAGAGAGCAAACAAGAAATCCAACATCAACTCCTATTCAGTTTGCATTTCTTCTTTCTTACTGAGCGTTCCTATCCACTTTACTCCCCCGTGTCATTATGTTTCATGAATCTACAAAACTCATATAATAGCAACACCGGGGATACATTCCGAGTGGCCTGGGAAAATATTTTTAGAATCTTGTTTGAAAAGACAGAAAAATAATAGTGTTACTCCATGCAGAGTGGTGAATTACTTGTACTATATGCAAGGGAGACTGTTGGCATGAACTTGGCGGAATATTCTTTTGCTATTTGTGAATAAGTGTTGCTGTTAATATATTAGATATGGTTTGTCTCCCAACCCAACCCCATGCCTAATTACACTGTATAGAAAGTTGAGTAGGCACTGAACTAGGAAATGTAGGATCACAGGAAGTACAATCCCATTGTGATTTCCTTCAGCTCCACAGACCTGTTTTTTTCTGATATTGTGGAGAACTTCATAATTACACATTTTCTGTCACTGAGAGATCCAGTATGTAATTACACAGTTCAAACACAATAGTGCTGGTTACTGTTCAAATACATGTAGCTACATGGGATTAGGATGTACTTAACACTAATTACTTAAAAATATGATGGCACTTATTACTGCTTTTATTTTGAATATGAAATGTACAGGTATAACCAACCACATTTGTGTGTGAAGGTCGTATCTATCCCTGTATACAACTTTGCAACCATTCAGTCACTGTAATGCTCTTGATAACACCTACTCTATAAACATTATACAGGAAATGAATTAAATCCACAGCGGGGTACATCTTGGGTAAATAATATATATTTATTACTTGCGTAAGTTGGAGTTCTTTGGACCGACTTTTTTTTTTCCCTTTCCTTTTGGAAGAACCATCAAGTAATCTTATCAATGAACACCAGATGGCGTTGCATTGAATAGCATTGCATTTTAAATTGTCAATGAATGCCAGAAACATTCTGGAGATGGAGAGCACATTAGGAATAATTTTGTTTAGCCTCTCATTTTGCAAATGAGACTCAGACTGCTGATACCATTTCGGCAAGACCACATTAGGGATAAATGTATGACCCTACATTTAAACCCCAGTAGGTTTTAAACACACTATCCTGGTTTTCCAAGTGATTATGGTTACATTGCATAAAAGAAAGGGTAGCATGAGGATAGTGGTCAAACTGTAAATTCTGGCTGTGCCACTTACTAGCTCTGTGATGCTGGGCTGGTTATTTAACCATTTCACACTTAGTTTCCTTTGTGAAAAAAAGGAAAACACACACAGACACACACACACACACACACACACACACCCCTATCTTATAGCTTCCTTTT
This sequence comes from Neogale vison, assembly GCF_020171115.1. NCBI lineage: Eukaryota > Metazoa > Chordata > Mammalia > Carnivora > Mustelidae > Neogale > Neogale vison. Next base: position 133,676,540 of record NC_058097.1, read on the forward strand.
AAGCTGATAAATAAAAGCTTTATGTAAAATCGTGCGAACTTTGCTTCTAGTAGATGCTCTAGATGTATTATTCCCCTTGTGAATTTAGGGACTGCATGTGTGCCACCATTTTTATAACCCTAAAACACTGATTGCATCCTCAATTTTACTTACTCTCTATTTAAAATGAGTGACCTTTTATTCTCTAGGAGTTTATACACCAAGACAGAGATGTGAATGTAGATCTGTAGATAGACAGCAGAATGCAAGTACTCCCAAGTAAGCAGAGGGATTCGGGGCCCATGTTGTGGAGGACAGACTTGGCTATTCAGCCTGACCAGGGCAGGCGAGGGATGTGGGTCTAATGCATTGTTGAGTGGGTTACTTAAAAGAAACTCTCAGGACTAAATTTTTAGACTCAAAGCTGTTGAGCTGTTCTCATCCCTCCAGAGCGTCATTGGGCCCGTGCATTCTTTTCACTTTTTGCCAGTATTTCCACACGCTTCGAACTCTGTAAGAGTTTCTCCTTTGGATTCGAATGATACTCATTCTGAATCTAATCTTTTCCAATAATTAGATTTGCTTTTTTAGCCTGGATCCTTTCCTATTACAACCCAACTTACTTACATGTAAAATGAAGGGCTGAATCTCTTTGAAATACTATAGTTCTATGATTTTCTTTCCTCTAATCTCACCTGGCAAACTCTCTACCCAGATACTCATGCTGATTTGGTATAATTGTGCCTCCTGCTGGGTCTCAGAGTCCCCAGAATACATGTATAATTTTTCATGTCTGCTAGACTTTGTTTAGTCCTGTCCTACAGTGACCATACTTTTTCACGTGACTTGTGGCCCATGAGTCATTAACAAACATAATGCAAATGGAGGTTTAAGAAGTACTTTTGCAGCAGACTTGTCTTTTGGAACATTTTCTCTCGAAACCCTGAGATCACCACGCAACACAGATAAGAGCCAGAATTCAAACAGACATATGGCTCATCAAGGACATCCCATCCAGCTCCAACCATTTAAGCATCCAGACTGAGGCTTCAGAAATGGTGGCGTTGCCCCCATGTCATCCAGCCAAATCTCTGACAGGTACTGCGAAAATGGCTGCTGTTTTTAAGCTAAATTTTGGGGTGGTTTGTTACACAGCGATAGATAACTGAAACACTGTGTAGCCTTATAGATTAGCTTTAGCTTAGCCTCTCTGAGCTTTAAGTCCTCATCTACAGAAGGACATAGTAATGGTACTAGTGTTACAGAATCAGTATTACTAAATGAGACAATACTTGAAGAGAGATTAAAACGGTGACGGCACAGGAGATCTCAGTCTATGATAGTGGTTATTATTAAAGGAAAATATTGTAATGATTTGATAGATTTGGTGAAAGAAAATCTCATTCAAGTAAAACAAAGAGCTGACTGTAAGGAAATTAATGATATACCTGAAGTAAACCTGTCAAGTGGGAATTCAGGGTAGCCACAGTGATGCAAACAGGGACCAGTTCAAGCTGCTGTTTCAAGTACTCTGGTACTATGTTTTAGCTGTAGCTCAACTAGTGGTAAAAATAATTCTGAGTCCTCCAGCTGTCTTGGACTTCCAGAAAAGTCCTGGTTTTCCGACATTTGTTTTCCTGGGTCTATTGGGGGAAACTGAACCAGGAGATTTCCAGGGACACGAGGATCCACAATTTGCCTCCTTGCTTCCTGACAAGGGTTTGTTTGATATTAGTTTTCAGCCTGACTTTTCCTTCCTCCCCGTTTTTACTATCCCTACCCTTTAAATTCTTCTGCCCATCCCCACCAACTACAAGAACTTTAGCTGCCTCCAATTGAAAACTTTGGTTGGGTGAAGGAAAGACAATTGGAAATTGCAGATCACATATTATGCAAATTTACAGGTCATGCCATTACAGTGTTTTGCTCTGCTACAATTCTTTACTAGCATTATCATAATATTATGCTCCTTCTTCTATACATTTTATGTATTAAAATACATAGGCAATAAAATGTAGGCTTTACTATTACATACATTTTATGTAATAAAAGTTGCATGTCCAATGAAGTTAAGTCATGTGGCCAAAATAAAGTGATTAGTAAGAGCTGAACTGAGACAATCATTGTCTTTCACTGATGAAATTGTCCCTATATGTTCAATGGGGATAATTGTACATACTTTCTATGGTCAACATGAGGATTATTGGTGATAATGTGTGCAAACAGCCTATGATAGTGCTTGGTATAGAACTGTGATGGCTTGACCTTATCCTACTCTTGACCTTATCCTACTGAATATCTTATCAGATATTCTGATATCCCTCATCAGAACTCCAGGACTCCATTAATGGTACTGTGTCTACATGAGATGCTCCCATAATCAAAGAGCATGAAAAGACTACATGAATCCCCACGACCACTTAGCTCTCTGCAGTGCATATCTCAATTATCTAATCAGTGATATCTAAATTACCTAATTATATATTATAAAATGAATATTTGCATTTTTATATTCTGAGCTGGATGTTAAATTACTGACCTGTATATCTCTTGCTGCAAACACCATACTCTAGAGTTCACCAGTTCTCCTATGTATTGTCACCACGCTATAGATCATTCCTGAGTTACTTTTCATTCCCATGGTAAATTAGATTGAAAGACTGCTAACACTGTTCAGCACACCCATGAGACAGCTGTAACTTGATCGGGTCATGCAGCCAGTCAGTAATGGAGGGAAGCACAGGTAGGAGACCTCAGGGCAGAGTATTATTAGACCAATGATAGGTGTTATCTTGTCCATGAGGGAAGCAGGACATCAAACAGGTATTGAGGTGAGTAAAAATGATGCAGTTTCCTAAATCAAATCATTGAGCATCTCTTGGGAAACCAAGCATCATGGGCAATGATATTATATAATACTTAAATTGGTATTGCCCTGCTGAAGCCAACAGATTCTTTCCTTGTTTCTCTCCTTCCTCTATCTCTTGGTAGCCATATTTTGGTTAACTTTTAGTCAGGACTAAAGTCTTGATATAGGCTAGTTGAAAGCTTTTCCTTTCTAATCAGACTCATAAAAACCCTGAGGGTCAGAGTTTAATACCATGTAGTATGGCCATTTCACAATATTTAAATCCCCTTGGTAATAGTTCTCTTGGCAAATATTTGTCCTCTACCTGAGCACCTTCCTTGACAGAAAACTCATTACCCCATAGGTAACCCATTCATTTCTTTTGATTTTTCTAGCTCGCTGGATAGCTTGCTATCTTTAAATTCTACCCCCTTGCTCCTATATTATTATCCTGTGTCATTAATGGATCATCAGATATTTGAATTTCAGAATCATGACTTTTCCTATCTTCAGCATTCTCCATATCTTCTAATCCCTAGAGGACACATCTACAGTTCTTCTAATCATTTATTTCCCCTGTATTATGGTTTTGAATTCCCTCATTAGTGTGATTTCAGGAAACAAAAAGAACACATAGCGTTTGGAGTCAGACCTGGCTCTATTTTCAGCTATAATAATAGATTTGTGATTTGGGACAAGTTACTTAAATTTCATACCTCTCTTTCCTCTTCTGAAAAATGACATGAAGTATTTATAGATTGATGCTTCTGACAACTATCCAACTGGGTTGTTTCTTTGTTCAAATCTATGCACCCATATCACATGGTTGATTGATTAGGAACTTATACCAACTAAATACCCTAGATTTTCTATTTTCTTGTGCTTTGCTCTGAACTCTTCACCTTATATTTATGTAATTACTGTTCAGACCCAAATGTAGGTCTTTTTCACTCTTCCTCAAGTTTCAGACCAGTAGATTCAGCCCATTCTTCCAGAAATACAAAGATTCAGAATTTCTTTAGATTATTTCTGGCCAGATAGCCATATGGTATTGGTTTATATTGTATTAGGGATTATGTGGTAGGCCAGTTGGATTGCTTAAGCAATGTTCTGGAAACTCGGTGTAATTCTTGGATGGGTACCTGCCGTAGTCCTTGACTGGGCACGATCCCCCACCGGCCTTCTTGCAATGTACAGCAATGGTCTCAGGATAAAATTTTGTGTCTGGATTCATGTATTTAATATCAAGATACTTGTTTGAGTCCTTGCTACTAAAATGGAAACATCACTGTTGATCTTTTCATTTTCCATTTATTTGTTGTGGTGTGATCCATGCAACTCCTTAAATTTATAAAGCAACAGTTTATTGCCACCCCTCCTCTAATAGCCACTGTATGGGAGTTACCAGCCCAGTTAGGGAGAGTGAGATGTGTACATGACTTTGCTATGCTTTGCTGTGCTAACTCATCCATATGACCATTCTTGAGTTTTTTAAGAAATCTGAAGCGGCCAAAAAACTCTACAAATTGACTAAGTTTCTGGTTATTCATCTGATTCATTTTAGATGCTTTGAGGATAAGCCTGAAGACAGTTTGTCTGATTTTGGTTTCCTACATCTCCTGTCAGGGTAACGAAGAATACAGCCATTCCCCTCAGTTCAATAAAACAAGCTTGAGACAGTGCATTTTTTGACATATTATCTGGTCTCACAATCTCGTAAAACCATATAAGCTGTTTCCCTATGATATCCTGCTTCTGGTCTGATCATATTTATAGATTCCATTTACCATTACCACAGTCTTTTAAAAATGCTTTATATGTTATTCGGTCTTTAAAACATTGTTTTCTTTCTATAAGCCTCAACAACTCACTTAATTCCAATATCTGGGAAACTAGCCATACTATAAATTTTTCTTAGATCAAATTTATGGCATCCAAAAAGTGAGTTGAGTGTTGAATTCTGAATGGACTTTCAGTAACTTCAGCCAGTCAGTGCATGGGTGGGATTGCTTATTAGTCTGCAAGTACAAACTCAACTCCCCTCTCCAGTCTCTGCCCTGAAACATTCCTTGCCCCTAGTTTTTCTAGGTGTTTATGAATAAGAGTATGTTAGTTGATACCAAACTCATCTGTACAGGATAGTGTTTTCCAGAGTAGCCCAGGGCTTAGAGAAAGAAGCACATGCGATACAAAAAGCAGGAATATTGAGTAACATGACTTCTACTGGAATATAAAATGCTAGGTCTCATTATTGTTACCAAAAAACTGTAGGCAGTTGCCTTTTAAATCTTGTCATATGATATTCTATGGCAGGAACTGGTCAGAGGAGCCATGTCTTCAAGGAGACCTTCTCTGATAATCTGTATGCTGCCATGTGAGGCTTGTTTCTGTCATATTTTATGTGATGATACTTAACACACTGAAAGATAACTCTCTAGAAAACAACCAAAAAATAACTGCATTTCTCTCTGAAGGAGGTAATACTTTAAGCAACTCTTTTGTAGATGTGAAGTCATGATTAGAATGACAAAATCTTTACTTGGCTTGCAATTATAAGGAAATCTAATATTTTGTAAAAAAAAAAAAAAGGCTTTAAAAATATTTTATAAAAGGTTTTTAATTTACTGTCTGCTTTTTGATGCTTAGCATATGTAATTAAAGTCTTTAGAATGTTAAACACTTGCAAAATAGTTCTTTACTATCTTATACATCTGTAGCTCTTTGTACACTTAAAGTGTTATGCACATGTATTACTCACTTGATTAGCATAACAATTCTGCCAAGTGGTTATTATCACCTTCAGTTTATAGATGAACAAAAATTAGTGTGCAGTGTGGTAACTTGCCTGAGGTCATTCAGCTAATAAAGCAACTGAGCTGAGAGTCCAACCTAGGTTTTTGTTTTGTTTGTTTTGACTCTCAATTCAATACTATTTTAACTCCAGTGGCTGTCTATTTATGAAAAATCTTATTCTAGGCCCTTAGGGCTTTAAGGGGAAAATAGACCAGAGGAAGAAAAGACCTGTATATATATAAGACAATGACCACAATACTTGAAATGTAACATAGAGAGAAAACAAAACAAAACAAACAAAAATAACAAGGAAACAAAAGCACTTGGGGAAAAAAATGCAAAGCAAAATATAAAGAATACACTGTCCTTTCTCCATCTTTCTCCACTTATGAAGTTATTCAATTTTGTGTTGACAGTCTGTATCTCCTGGAAGACTTTCTAAGTTGACAAATTATTTCTGCCTTCCTCACAGTTGTATTCCTAGTGACTAGTGCTGTGCTTGACACATAGTATAGATCAGTAAATTTTATAGCATGAATGTTGAATGCATCTTATGAAGGCATATGGGAACTTCCTTTTCTCTGAATTTAGGGAGGATGAGAACCTCACAGGTGATAAAAATTTGAAGCAGCATGGAGAAAATAACCAGGCTCTGTGTTAAGCCCTAGTTACCAATATTGTCATCACTCCCTGTTCCTTAAGTGAACATAGGCAGTACACTTAAAATCTTAATGAATCTTGGATTTTTCATCTATGAGGGACAAACCTAACTAACAGGATTGCTAATTTAATGGGGGTGACCATTTCAGAAGTCATAAATGTGTTTTTTAAACTTTTAAATGCATAAGCTTTGTTCTCCTTAAACCGAGATAACTGGGGAGAGTTTCAATTTTTTTCTTTTTTAAGTAAGGAATGCAATGACAACAAACAACAAAGATACTCAACTTGTGACTTGTATTTAAAGTTATAATTCAAGAAAATAATCCCCCAAGTTTTATATTAAGAAAGGATTTTTCAAATTCTTTTTTTATCTCTGCATATTTTCAATACGAAAAGCCAAGTATGAAGTGTTCAGATTTTAGTCTTAGCTAGAAATTTGAAATCAAGAAAGAGGATTTAATAGGAAAGAATTATCCTTTTTGACCAAAAGGATTAATAAAAGGTGAATGGAGAGAAAAAAGAAAGAGAACTAGAGGATTAGATGTATTTCCATTTTTCTTTTTACTGGCTTCAGCTCAAGGAAGATGGAGATGCTATGGGCAAATGAAGACATTACCATTTACAGAGGGGTTTTGGCCCCTGCAATGAGATTAGGAATCTGGAAGAATCATTTTTCTGGCAATTCTGACACCACCCTTGGAGGCAGCCATTTAAGTTTGACAGTCTTAGTTTTTCTCAGTTCCCAGTGGTGTAAAAAGTGAGATGAGATCCAGAAGATTCCATGGATTCTGCCATGGTGGGAAGCAGTACCCTTCCCCAAAGTCCAAGGGGGCCACAGTTTGAATAGAGAATAAAGAAAATATTCAAGGATCTACAGCCAGCAGAATCTAGGAGAAGGTCTTGAGATGAAGTATCTGATGAAAGCACGTATGGAAGCCAACGTTATACCAACCCCAGACTTCAGCATGGAAGTCAACAAAGCTCCCATTGGCCAGAAGAGATAGAATACAATAAAAAAATATCAGAAAAACCTTAGGCTCTTGTCCCTCTCAATCAAAAAATAAGCCATGGGATCTCATAAATCATATCTTTCCCATTAAGGAGCTGGATAGAACTTTGGGGAATATATCAGGGCCTCAGAGAAATTCTGATGATTTTTAACCATGTGATAATATTACCTAGAGGAGCTATTTAAACTACTCAGCAGACTAAGTTTACCTAATGGGACTAAATAAAATGTTTAATTTTCCAATTAACCAGCAAATGACATTCTAAGGGAGATTAATTATGGATAGAATAAAGGAGCTGTTTGTTTTTCTGTATATCCCAACTGCCATCCAATTGAGTTTTCTGAGACTCTACTGCATCAGTGAGGTATGTACACATTTTTAAGTTCTGTGTCCTTAGTCTTGGCAGTTAGACAGTGAAGTTAGACCCTCTGCATTTGGTATCTTATTGTCATAAGACTGTTAGGATTTTCCGGTGCTCCCATTCCTTTACTATTTGATAAAAGAGATACATAATAAAATTGTTCAGAATTCAGATGGTAAAAATATTTCTACCAAAAATTTGTAACTTAGGGCTTCTAGTTTCAGATTCAACATGTAAAGAAATAAGAAAAACCTGGATAAACAGGAAAACAATCGCTTTTCTCATCTCAGCAGAGAACTGACATCAGGGCTAATTGCGTCTCCCAAAATCTGGAGAGAGAGGCACATGCTGAGACATAGCTGACATTGATTTATTTGGGCCAAAAGTGACTAGACACACTAAGCCGTTGGCAAGAGTTAACTGGTCATTTCGATAAGTGCTGAATGTGGTGTGCAGGCTAGCATGAGAATGTGAAATCCTAGGGAACCTCAATCATAGGAGAATCCCCACATTTTCACATGCTTCATTGCAGTTGGCCTAACAGGATTCAACTAAGAAAATCAGAGGATTTCCTCCCCATCCTAGCAAAAGAAGAAAAGAGGACCTCCATGATACCCACCCAGATCGTCTTTCTAATGAAGACTTAGTCTGTGAGGCAGGAGTTTTACAGAGCACAGTTAACCTGACTCTGGCTGAAGGAAGGGGAATTCTCTACCCAAGGAAAATGGCTTCAAGAAAATAGAAAACCCAGGTGCTGGGTGACTCAGTTGGCTATGCTTCCCACCTTTGATTTTGGCTCATGTCATGATTTCATGGTCATGAGATCAAGCCCCGAGCTAGGCTTTGGGCTCAGCAAGGAGTCTCCTTGAGATTCTCCCTCTTCTTCTACCCCTCCCCACTCCCACTCATGTGCTCTCTCTCTTTCTCTCTCTAATAACTAGCTAATTAAATAAATAAGTAAAAAAGTAAAGCCTTTGAAGAAAATAGAAAATCAGTATCACAAACAGGAAATGGTGTGGAAAAGCAGAGAACAAGAACAACAAAACAACAGTAACAATTATGACCTTGGATGAGAGAACAAAATACTTGTGAAGGTCATACCCCTGAAACACTGGCCCACTGAAAGGCTGGGAGTTAGTCAGAAGTTTGTAGAATCTTCCTCTCATCTACACTGTGCCCCACACTAAGAAACCTCTAGCATAATAATAATGGATGGCATCTGAAAGCTGCAAGTTATAGATGGGCTTTGAGTAGCAGTACACAGGAAAGCCCACAGCCAAAAGAAGAAAGAAAAACAATTTTTGTTTTTTGGGGAGATTTGAAGCCTACAGTACGTATAGATACAGAAAGATTTAACATAGCCAAATTCCTGGTGAGATTATAACTAAAGACTGCAGAATCTATTGCCCAAATTTAAACAAAAAAGTCTCAAGGCATACCAAATGGCAAGAAAGAACAAAGCAAGGATCACAGTCAGACTCATATATGAAACAAATATTGGAATTTTCAGAGAGGGAATTTAAAATAATTATGAGAAATATATTAAATGTTCTAATGGGTAAAGACCAAAAGACTGTCAGCAAAGATAGAGAAAAAAATAAGAAAGAAAGTGCTAGAAAGAATAACAACAACAACAATATTAATACAGTAACAACAACAACAACAACAATAATAATAATAATAAGGATTAAATGCATTCAACAGGCTACTCAGTATATTCAAAATATCCGAAGGAAGAACCGGTGACCTCAAAAGATAGGTCAATAGAACTTTCTCAAACTGAAACTCAAAGGGAAATAAAACAATAAAAGCAGGAACAACAAACATATCAGAGCATCCAAGAACCCAGAGATAATATCAAAAGTTGTACTACACATAATTGGAATATTGAAAGAGAAGAGAAAAAGAACACAGCAGAAGATTAAGGAAATTGGAGAAGACCAATCTAGATAAAACCGTCTTCACCTTCCAGCCTCAAACAAGCAAACAAAAAACATCAAGGCAAATGATATTCACACTGAAGAAAATGAGGAAAAAAACATTTTGAAAGCAGTGGAGCTGGAAGACTTCACCTGTAGAAGAGCAAAAATAAGAATTACCCTTGGGCCACCTGGGTGGCTCAGTTCTTTAAGTGTCCTACTCTTGGGGCGCCTGGGTGGCTCAGTGGGTTAAGCTGCTGCCTTCGGCTCGGGTCATGATCTCAGGGTCCTGGGATCGAGTCCCGCATCGGGCTCTCTGCTCAGCAGGGAGCCTGCTTCCTCCTCTTTCTGCCTGCCTCTCTGCCTGCTTGTCATCTCTCTCTGTCAAATAAATAAATAAAATCTATAAAACAAAAAAAATGTGTCCGACTCTTGATTGTGGCTCAAGTCATAATCTCAGGGTCCTGGACTTGAGCTTCATGGCTAGACCCACATGGGGCTTTGCACACAGCGGAAAGTCTGCTTGAAGATTCCCCTCTATTCCTCCAATGCTCATGTGCATGCCTGCTCTCTCTATTTATCTCAAATAAATAAATAAATAAAATATTTTTTAAAAAAGAATTACTCTTGATAGAGACCAAATAAGCAAAAAGAGAGTGAAATAAAATATTTAATGTGTCAAAAAGAAAAACTACAAACTAAAATTCTACATCCAATAAAATTATTCTTCAAAAATAAAAGAGAAATACTTTCTCACACAAACAAAAACTGAGGGAACTAATTGCCCACAGATATGCCCTATAAGAAATATTAAAAAGTTCTTCAAGAATTAAAATTAAATGGGTCAGAAACAGATACACACAAAAAGAAAGACATCAGAGAATAAATAAAAATAAAACAATTATTTTTATTATTCTTGGTTGATATAAAATACAACTGCTTGATTAAAGCAGTAATAAAAAAGTACTGGGTGATTATAGAATATGGCTTAGTAAAATGAATGACAATAATGTCACAAGGGAAAGGGGGAAGGAATTGGGAATTCTCTATTATTTTTTTTCCAATTTATTTACTTTCAGAAAAACAGTATTCATTATTTTTTCACCACACCCAGTGCTCCATGCAAGCCGTGCCCTCTATAATACCCACCACCTGGTACCCCAACCTCCCACCCCCCCGCCACTTCAAACCCCTCAGATTGTTTTTCAGAGCCCATAGTCTCTCATGGTTCACCTCCCCTTCCAATTTACCCAAAAGCACATACCCTCCCCAATGTCCATAACCCTACCCCCCTTCTTCCAACCCCCCTCCCCCCAGCAACCCACAGTTTGTTTCGTGAGATTAAGAGTCACTTATGGTTTGTCTCCCTCCCTATCCCATCTTGTTTCATGGATTCTTCTCCTACCCACTTAAGCCCCCATGTTGCATCACCACTTCCTCATATCAGGGAGATCATATGATATTTGTCTTTCTCCGCTTGACTTATTTTGCTAAGTATGATACGCTCTAGTTCCATCCATGTTGTCGCAAATGGCAAGATTTCATTTCTTTTGATGGCTGCATAGTATTCCATTGTGTATATATACCACCTCTTCTTGATCCATTCATCTGTTGATGGACATCTAGGTTCTTTCCATAGTTTGGCTATTGTGGACATTGCTGCTATAAACATTCGGGTGCACGTGCCCCTTTGGATCACTACGTTTATATCTTTAGGGTAAATACCCAGTAGTGCAATTGCTGGGTCATAGGGCAGTTCTATTTTCAACATTTTGAGGAACCTCCATGCTGTTTTCCAGAGTGGTTTCACCAGCTTGCATTCCCAACAACAGTGTAGGAGGGTTCCCCTTTCTCCGCATCCTTGCCAGCATCTGTCATTTCCTGACTTGTTGATTTTAGCCATTCTGACTGGTGTGAGGTGATATCTCATTGTGGTTTTGATTTGTATTTCCCTGATGTCGAGTGATATGGAGCACTTTCTCATGTGTTGTTGGCCATCTGGATGTCTTCTTTGCAGAAACGTCTGTTTATGTCCTCTGCCCATTTCTTGATTGGATTATTTGTTCTTTGGGTGTTGAGTTTGTTAAGTTCTTTATAGATTTTGGACACTAGTCCTTTATCTGATATGTCGTTTGCAAATATCTTCTCCCATTCTGTCAGTTGTCTTTTGATTTTGTTAACTGTTTCCTTTGCTGTGCAAAAGCTTTTGATCTTGATGAAATCCCAATAGTTCATCTTTGCCCTTGCTTCCCTTGCCTTTGGCGATGTTCCTAGGAAGATGTTGCTGTGGCTGAGGTCGAAGAGGTTGCTGTCTGTGTTCTCCTCAAGGATTTTGATAGATTCCTTTCTCACATTGAGGTCCTTAATCCATTTTGAGTCTATTTTTGTGTGTGGTGTAAGGAAATGGTCCAATTTCATTTTTCTGCACGTGGCTGTCCAATTTTCCCAACACCATTTATTAAAGAGGCTGTCTTTTTTCCATTGGACATTCTTTCCTGCTTTGTCAAAGATTAGTTGACCATAGAGTTGAGGGTCTATTTCTGGGCTCTCTATTCTGTTCCATTGATCTATGTGTCTGTTTTTGTGCCAGTACCATGCTGTCTTGATGATGACAGCTTTGTAATAGAGCTTGAAGTCCGGAATTGTGATGCCACCAACTTTGGCTTTCTTTTTCAATATCCCTTTGGCTATTCGAGGTCTTTTCTGGTTCCATATAAATTTTAGAATTATTTGTTCCATTTCTTTGAAAAAGATGGATGGTACTTTGATAGGAATTGCATTAAATGTGTAGATTGCTTTAGGTAGCATAGACATTTTCACAATATTTATTCTTCCAATCCAGGAGCATGGAACATTTTTCCATTTCTTTGTGTCTTCCTCAATTTCTTTCATGAGTACTTTATAGTTTTCTGAGTATAGATTCTTAGCCTCTTTGGTTAGGTTTATTCCTAGGTATCTTATGGTTTGGGGTGCAATTGTAAATGGGATTGACTCCTTAATTTCTCTTTCTTCTGTCTTGTTGTTGGTGTAGAGAAATGCAACTGATTTCTGTGCATTGATCTTATATCCTGACACTTTACTGAATTCCTGTATAAGTTCTAGCAGTTTTGGAGTGGAGTCTTTTGGGTTTTCCACATAGAGTATCATATCATCTGCGAAGAGTGATAATTTGACTTCTTCTTTGCCGATTTGGATGCCTTTAATTTCCTTTTGTTGTCTGATTGCTGAGGCTAGGACTTCTAGTACTATGTTGAATAGCAGTGGTGATAATGGACATCCCTGCCGTGTTCCTGACCTTAGTGGAAAAGCTTTTAGTTTTTCTCCATTGAGAATGATATTTGTGGTGGGTTTTTCATAGATGGCTTTGATGATATTGAGGTATGTGCTCTCTATCCCTACACTTTGAAGAGTTTTGATCAGGAAGGGATGCTGTACTTTGTCAAATGCTTTTTCAGCATCTATTGAGAGTATCATATGGTTCTTGTTCTTTCTTTTATTAATGTGTTGTATCACATTGACTGATTTGCGGATGTTGAACCAACCTTGCAGCCCTGGGATAAATCCCACTTGGTCGTGGTGAATAATCCTTTTAATGTACTGTTGAATCCTATTGGCTAGTATTTTGGTGAGAATTTTCGCATCTGTGTTCATCAAGGATATTGGTCTATAGCTCTCTTTTTTGATGGGATCCTTGTCTGGTTTTGGGATCAAGGTGATGCTGGCCTCATAAAATGAGTTTGGAAGTTTTCCTTCCATTTCTATTTTTTGGAACAGTTTCAGGAGAATAGGAATTAGTTCTTCTTTAAATGTTTGGTAGAATTCCCCCGGGAAGCCGTCTGGCCCTGGGCTTTTGTTTGTTTGGAGATTTTTAATGACTGTTTCAATCTCCTTACTGGTTATGGGTCTGTTCAGGCTTTCTATTTCTTCCTGGTTCAATTTTGGTAGTTTATATGTTTCTAGGAATGCATCCATTTCTTCCAAACACCTCAGCAAAGAACGTATGCATATGGGAAATAAAGATATCAAAAGATGATCAAAATCATTTTTCATTAGAAATTGTAATTTAAAACAATAAGAATCACTGTATATCTGTAAGAATGGTTAAAACTCAGAAAACAGACAATGTCAATCACTGGCAAGAATACAGAGTATCAAGAGCTTTCATTCATTACTGGTAGGAATTCAAAATAGTAGAGACATTTTGGAAGACAGTTTCTTTGGCAGTCTCTTATAAAACTAAGCACATTTTTTTAAATGAGGTATAGTTGACACATGATGTTACATTAGTTATAATTGTATATACAATGATTCAAGTCTACAAGTTATGCTGTGCTCAGCACAAATGCATAAACTAAACACATTCTTATCATACTCATCATACAGGGTCTTAGCCCAACCCATTTACTCATTCAATTTAAAAACTTATATCCACACACAAACTTGTGTACATATATTTATATCAGAGTGATCATGATCATCGAAAACTCAAAGCAATCAAGAGCTTCTTCAGTAGGTAAATGGATAAACTAACCTGGAGAAATCCATATAGGTGAGTGCTATTCAGAGGTTAAAAAAAATAAAGAAAACTATCTGTGCATGCAACATAAATGAAATTCCATTTTTTGCTATCTACAAGAGACCCTCTTCATTTTCTCCAGTTTACCAAGATATAATTGACATATAACATTATGCTAGAGTGTACAATGTAATGATTTGATATATGTATCTATTGCAAAATGATGACCACCTTAAGTTCAGTTAATATCCACCAGCTCACATAGTTACATTTTTTCCCTTGTGTTCAGAACTTTTAAGATCTTAAATGCATATAGCTAAGTGAAAGAAGTCAATAATCTGAGGGGTTTGAAGTGGCGGGGGGGTGGGAGGTTGGGGTACCAGGTGGTGGGTATTATAGAGGGCACGGCTTGCATGAAGCACTGGGTGTGGTGAAAAAATAATGAATAATGTTTTTCTGAAAATAAATAAATTGAAAAAAAAAAGAATTCATTCTGAAAAGTCTGTATACTCTCTGATTCCATTTACACGACACAATAAAAGAGACAAAATTACAGAGGTGGAAAGCAGCCTGGTGCTTCAAGGTTTGAGAGTGGGAGGTGTTGAATAAGATAAAGCACAGATAACTTTTAGGGCAATGAAATTAGTCTGAGATACTGTAATGGTGGATACATGCTTTTGTCAAAGCCCATAGCTCTTACAGCACAAATAGTGAACCTTAATAGTTACATAAATTTTAAAAGTAAATGAGATCTAGGGATCCAGGCTGGAATGCAGACTCGGAGGAAAGAATCCATCCTTATTAAAAATGCACGACATAACTTCACTAATGAAAGAGTTGTAGAGGTTATTGACGTCAGCAACTTTGAAAATTAGCAGAAATTGTAAAACTAAAGGCAAAAGAAAGATACATCCCCACTATTCTTAAACTGGTAAAATTGCTTCCCATGGCAATGCAAGTTAAAAATTTTGAGGGGCACCTAGGTGGCTCAGTTGGTTAAGCATCTGCCTTCAGCTAAGGTCATGATCTCAGGGTCCAGGGATCGAGCCCCGCATCGGGCTCTCCACTCAGTAGGGAGCCTGCTTCTCCCTCTCCCTCTGCCTGCCTCTCTGCCTGCTTGTGATCTCTCTCTGTCTCTGTTAAATAAATAAATAAAATCTTATTTTTTTTTGAAACCACTATAGATAGATACTTGGATTAAACAAGTAAATCAATGTATGGTCTGTAATAGGAGCCAAGAGTCTCCCTGTTAGAGAGGGGACTAACAGATAAGCAAGGGATGGAAGCTAGAATGAATCATGTGGTTCTGGATTGGAGTTAGAGACATGAATATTTATTCATGGTTAGGTTACTATAGATTCAGATAGTGAAATATCAAAATTATAGCTATCTGTATATGAAGTGAATATATCCAGTGCCCTGATCTTATTTTCTAGTGCTATTCTCCAACAAAAGCAACCCGAGGTTTTGGGGAAATGGCTGATTCTAGGTCTGGGGCAGGGAATAAAGAAGATGAGCCTGGGGCATTTTTAGCACAGAAGGTAAGGAAGTATCAAACCACACCAAAAATGATGAATGTGTATCAAAGAGACACAAAACATAGCTAGAAGAGCCTCCAGTATCAAGAGCTAGAATAATTTGAACAAGATAATAAATAAAACCATATTGAGTTATAACCCAAAGTATAAAACAAATATCCATGAGTCTATAGTAACATAAATAAATAACTGAATAAATGAGTAAATAAGAGAGAATAGACAAATATCCTATACAGAGGAATTCCAAATGATTTATGTAGGTACTCCTTCCTCAAGGAGGTGAAACCTAACACATCATCCCTTAAGATAGGCTCCTTAAGGAGTGAACTCCTTAAGAGTAATTATCTTCGAAAGTGTACTATATGGAAAGGGGAAAAAAGAGTTTCTTATAGCACTTCTTTACAGTGGAGAAATCTAACAGATACTTTCTCAGCTGGGGGATGTCTACCCAGTCTACCATAAAAAAACACCAAAGTCAAAATGAATGAATTTTTTTAAAAATATAAAGTCACTCAAAACAAGGAAAATCTGACAAAAGATGTTAGGCTAGAGGGTTCTAAACAGAGATAATGGGCGCCTGGGTGGCTCAGTGGGTTAAGCTGTGCCTTTGGCTCAGGTCATGATCTCAGGGTCCTGGGATCGAGTCACGCATCGGGCTCTCTGCTCAACAGGGAGCCTGCTTCCTCCTCTCTCTCTCTCTGCCTGCCTCTCTGCCTTCTTGTGATTTCTCTCTGTCAAATAAATAAATAAAATCTTTTTTAAAAATAAAATAAAAAATAAATAGAGATGATGATTTACGTATATCCTTATGGGATCTTAGAACAGAAAAATGGCTTTAGTGAAAGATACAAAAACATGAATAAAGTATTCACTTTAGTAATAATAAGTGAAATATTGTTTATTAGTTTTTACAAATGTGCCATATGAATGTAAGATGTTAACAGCTGTAGAAACTGGGTTGAGGCTACATAGGAACTCTGTACTGTTCTTGAAACCTTTCAGTAAATCTAAAGGTATTCTAAAAATACTAAAAATTCTCATTTTGCCTTATGATCATCATGATAACCATCAACTCTTATTAAAAAAAAAAAAAAATTGGAAACTGGTGTGCCTGGATGGGTCAGTTAGTTAAGGATCCAACTCTTGATTTCAGATCACTTCAGGATCTCATCGGTCCTGGAATGGAGTCCTGCCTCAGGGTCCATACTCAGTGGGAGTCTACTTCTCTCATTCTCCCTCTCTCCCTGCTCCTCCTCCTCTCTCTCTCTCCCAAATAAATAAATAAATCTTTACAAAATTGGGAACTTATTGGCCTTCATTATAACCTATACAGTTGTTCAAAAATAGTAAATTTGAATTTCAGTTCCTGTATATGATGTACACACGGTCTAGTTTACCATAGTCACTACCACTCCTTATTACCTTAAATTTAGTCTCCTTCACTTATTTATGTTACATCTGTAAGGTCTTTAAGTATATGAGTTTGTACTGTTGATATAATAGCCCAGAAGCAACTTTGTACTGATTATTGAAATTTTGCCATAAAAAATGTTTTAATTTGAGAGGCACCTGGATGGCTCAATTGGTTGAATGTCTGACTCTTGATTTGGGCTCAGGTCATGATCTCAGGGTGATGAGATGGAGCCCCTCGTGGGGCTCCATGCTGAGGCGTGGTGTCTGCTTGAGATTCTCTATCTCCCTTTCCCTCTGCTCCTTCCCCTACTCACATTCTCTCTCTCTTTCAAATAAATAAATAAATATTTTTTAAAATATTTTAATTTGAAACTTGAAGAAGAGACTTAGAGAATTGCTTTGTTAGTCCACCAAAGCCATTTCCAACGTGATAACATGATGTACTGATATCTACAAATGACTTAGCAGGTCCTAGCATGTAGTAAGAATTCAAGGAGTGTTGGCTGGTTTTAGTTCTGACGGTTAGCAAGTCTCTGGGAAGGATTAGGAAATGTAGAATTAGGGAAAGGAAGCACGGAACCCGCAGTAGGAACAGCAGCGGAAATTGAAAATTCAGGATGTAACCGACAGAAACAGCTCTGCTGGCAAAGATTTGTGAAGTATTTCAATGAATTGTGATTGTTAAAACTTCTTCTTGAATCACCTAGAAAACACAGAGAACAATGACAATAACAGCAGAATTTCATAAAACATTTAACTAGATTAACTTGGATGCCAGGCCTAACTAGAGTACCTTAGGGCTATCACTGGAGGCTCTGGGCTGAGTCAAGAAACCGGCAATTTTCATACACATTGGCATGGTACTGATGTCAAATTACATGACTTTTCTGTTGAAATGTGTTTCTCTATGTATATACACTAGCACAGAGCTCTTTTTATGAAAGTAATAGACTTTCTGAAACTTTGTTATCTCTATTTTATTAAAATTTTCAATAATTTACTTGAGACTCTATATAAATTAATAACAAAATTTAATGTCTACTAATGAGGATTCAAAAGTAACTATTCAATTTTTACATTCAGTATAGACTTTTCCTCATAAAATAAATCTTAAAATTGTTACCTATCAGAATGTTCTCTTTTATTCAAATTCTCTTCATAAACCCTGCATGCCCTTGACTCTTTTCTTTATTGTTGGAAAGACACTGACACTTTGTTTTGCTTTGTTTTGTTTTAAATATTTTGATATTTACTTTGTTTATATAATGTAAGTAACAAAGGAAGGAAAATGTAACTCTCTTTACATGCCTGAGTCTGGGATCAAATCTTATTAAAAGAGCTTCTCCAAGAATATCTTCCTTCCTCCACATCTTTCAAAGCGTTGAAAGAGGAAAATTCAATGGAGATTCTGTTTAGCTTTAAGGCAGCCTCCACCAACAAATCCTAAATCTGTTATTTCTCCCTCTCTTTCTTCTTTTCTGGAATTTTGCCAGTCACTTTCATCTTAAAATGAACTCGATTCCCCTGGGACTTAGGGGAAGCAGGGAAGAAAAGAGATTTGCTGACAAATAAGAGACAGTGTTTCTTGAAATGTGACAATTATGCAAACAACTAATTTCAATTACACCATGATGGAATAAGTTCTTCTGCATCAGTCTGTGGGTGCCCAGAGGAGGAAATAGTTAATGACATAGGTGAATGTAATAGATATTAAGGAAAACTCTATAGGAAAAAAAAAATATGGGAGTTGGTTTAGAGTAGTAAATAAAAAATGACATATTAGAAGTAAGAGGGATGATATATGTCAAGCCCAGAGAAGAACTTGAGCAAAATACAAAGCTGAAAACATATCTGATTGTGTTTAGGGAACAGAAGTCCATTCAATATGATTGGAATGTGGTTTATAGTGGAATAATATAATAGGAGTCAAGTCAGGCCAGGAACACAGTTGATTTATAAATTTGGAGGATTGGCTAAGGAGTTTAGTCTCTACAGGCAAAGACCAATGTAGAACATGCTGAGCGTAGTGCTTTAGCCTCTCTCATATGGTACATTAAATAGTTATTCACTTTTACCCTAAGTCAAGCATAAAGGGTAGACAGTTGAACAACATATTGTTCTTGCATTGAGGATCCTACCCTCTAATGGGTCATACCAAGAAGTAATCATTTCAATGCAACGTTTCAATGCAGGATGGTTTGTGACTGAGTTTTTACCCCCATTCTGCTTTGAAGGCTGAAAGAAAAACTTTCAGGAGGCAGTTTTCTAAACCTGAAATTCCATATTGTGAAGTAGTTCTGGTAATTGACATAGAATCAAAGGATTTGGGCATGAAATATGAGGAACTGTGCCCTCCTCCCTGCCCCTGACCCCCATGCCTCTGACTGTTGAAGTCATGAGCTCACTCTTGGCCTCCACTTGCTCTGGATAAATCAGAGAGGGATCCAGATCACTGGCTTTGCAAGTCACCTTTGGCAAGTCTGACAAGGAAGAAGCTTGGGACTACTACCCCCACTTCTTCCCCAATATATGTACCTCACTACTATAATCTGCCTTGGGACCAACAGAAAAAAATCCCTGTGTGTTAGCCTAGTTGATAGCAGTTCTCATTGGAAGCCATAGTTATCCAGATCCTGCCCCATCCTGGTCTGTAAGCTCTCCTCTGGCCCATTTATCTCCTTTTCCTGCTTCATTTTTCTCCAGATCTTTTTATCCCTAGCTGATATTTTACACATTTTATTTCTTCATTGTCTCATTCCCTCAACTACGATGTGTTTGATGAGGTCAGCAATTTATTTACCTATTTCTATTTGTTTTGCTTTGTTTTTTCACTGCTGTAACCCCACATGGCCAAATAAGCATGTGGAGCGTATATTAGGAAAGCAAGTGTATTCTGAATGGAAGAACTGATTGAAGACAAAATGGAATATTTAGAGATACTTACAGCTTATATTTCTGAAGAATAATTGTTCTAAATGATTCATACGGAACATAGGAAAATTTTCTAGTTTGGGACCAAATCTCATATTTAGCTCTTTACAGGTTGTTGATTTGAAGGGGGCATTGAAATCTCTGTGTTTTAGAGTGAGAAAGATGAGTCTGGAATCCTGAGGAAATATCAGATGTACAAAAAACAGGCCCAGGAGAAAAGTTCTCAACTCAATATTTAAAAACAAAAGAGCATTCCCTGTAAGAAACATGGTCTTTAATCTGAAATAATTTCCATTCCTAAAAGAAATGCGAGTGGAATTCTCAATGACCAACTTATTAACTAATGCTTGCTTTACAGAAACATTAGGCATCATGCATCCCCAAATTTGCTTGCATTCAGTTTTCCTAAACATTTTTCAAAAGTGAGATGAGTGAGGTCTTGACAAAGCATTTATGTTAGGGCTTAGGTGTTTGTTAATAGTTTTAAGGAGTGTGAAATGTCCTTCCCCTCTGTAACAACAATAACAACGAAAAGTCTGTTCTCAGTAGACCTCAGCAGTCTGTACATCTGGAAGGAGAAAGCCTCTAACAATGTCTGGGCTTTGTCAACCTGACTTAAAACAACATTTTCAAAGGTAATTGTGATAATGCAAGGAAATGGGGCATTCCTCCGCCTTCCCTCTGTCAGCAGTGAAGGTGGGACTCCAGAGTTCCCTTTAACATATGTAACGCTGTTATCATCTCTGCAAAAGGTAAAGTGAAATGAGGAAAGTACACTATTTTTAAGTTCCAATTCAATAATTTTATTTTATTTCACTTTTAAAGATTTTATTTATTCATTTGACAGAGAGACTGTAAGAGCAGGAACACAAGCAGGGGGAGTAGGAGAGGGAAACCAGGCTTCCCGGGGAGCAGGGAGCCCGATGCAAGACTCGATCCCAGGACCCTGGGATCCTGACCTGAGCTGAAGGCAGACACTTAACGACTGAGCCACCCAGGTACCCCAGATTCAATAACGTTAACTCCAGGTAATTTCCAACCAATTTTATCCAAAAAAAATGCTAATGATCCCAGTTCTCTGATCATTACACTAGAGAATTCAATTAAAAAAAGAAAGAGAGAGAAATTTTTCAATAAGTACTAAAGTGTGTTATAAGGGAATTGTGAATATACATTTTTGTTTTCTTAGTAAAAATATTGAGAGAGTTAAGTGGCAGGAGTAGAGAAGTGTATAAGATGACTGGTAGGGAATATGTATTCACAGTGAAAGGACCATGAGTAAGAAATCCATCTCAGAAAAAATAAAAAAAAAAAAGAAGGAAAAAAAAGAAACCGATCTCAGCTATTTAACCATAAGTGAGACATAGAGTCCCTTTTACTAAAGGTTCTTCTTTCATAAAGTAAAAACCATCAAAATCATGGAGTTATCTTGAGGTTTAAATCACATAGTGTGGGTAGCGTATCACATTTTCTGGAGTTGGAAAGAACTCCCTATATGGTAACATATTTATGGAGATGTGCAGAGATTAGGGAATTCTGAGAAACGCAGTCTCCACATTTGATTTTATTCAAACTAAAAGCTATGATTTCTTAGGCCAACTGAGTAAGTTCAAGGTCAGGTTAGGAAAGAAATGTATAAAAAGACACAAGCTCTTATCTTTCTTATTTATTCACGAGGAGTTTTTATTAACAAGGAGTTATTTGGGGACCACATCTGAGATTTCTGCAGCTTACAAATGTCAGGAACATGGAAAGAAATACCAGACCAACTTATTTCAGGCAATAAAACCATTTCTGGTTGTGGAACAGGAAAGGTAGGCATGATTGTTTTAGGAAGTCTGTAATAATTTCTGGTGGAAAGAAAGGAGTATCCTGTGCATCTCTACAAGGCTTTGATAGTAGGTTTGGAGACAGCACTACTTGAGATGAATTTGTGAATTAGTCCTACAAAGAAATCTAGAACTGTATATATTAAGGACTTAGGAGAGAGAACAATGATTGCTCCTGGCCCAGCACTCTTTGGATCTAGGTGTTCCTGGGTCACCTGAGAATCCTTCCATTGACTCAGCCAATAGGATGGACTGGACCAGGAGCCAGGACTAAATTATAGTACCAAGGCTGATGGAAGTAGCAGAGCACATGGGTTAATGTTGGCTTTGAAGTCGGACTACCTTTGAAGTCAGGCTGTAGGTGTTCTAAACCTTCCATCACTTGCTTCCTGCGGCGCTTGCTCTGGTTACTTAATCTTTCCAAGTCTTGTGTTCTTCATTTAGATAAAAGGGATGATAATACCTACTAGATAGGACCCCTGAGAAAATTACATGAGACAGTTCACTGAAAACACAGCATATTATCTAGCACATAATAGCAGCTCATTAAATGTTACTGGCTATTCTTATGCAAATGCATAGCATTTAATACTTCTTTTTACAAAAGGTAAAGAAAACACAGATCTGAACATCGAATACTCATCTTCAGATTTTCAACTACGTTTAAGGAGAGGTTGTTTTAATCCATTACCTAACTTACTTTCTTTTTAACATTTTCTTCTGGTGCAAGATTTTTCTGAATAAACAAAATTTCAGGGAGAAAAACTTACAGTGAGAGATTACATAAAATATTTAGTGAAACCATTTCAGTTCAGTGTCTTTCGAATGTCTTGCCATGAGGAGGATAGAAATACAGCATTAAATAAAACCACCTCACTCATCCCATGGGCCCTGCCAAGCTAAGTGAACACATGATGGGCCTTGGGAGCACAGCCTCTCCACAGACCTCACTGGAAGACAGCATTTTCCTGAGTCTTTGATTAATTGAATTGAGCATTGCAGGTCACCAGCGTCAAATTTTACAAATGTGAATTTACTTTAATTTCCCAATCCCTTAAAAACACTCTCTGCAGCTCTGTACCTGATTTTAAAATAGTGCTGCCGGCACTGTTATTTATAGACCAAATTTCCATGGGAAATAAGTACACTTTTTGATATTCCTGAGCTCTTTGCAACCTCCTTGTGATTTTTTTCCCCTCTCCTTAAATTTATTTGAAGATATGGAATCTCTTTCTCTTTCTCTTTTTCTCTCTCTCCCTCCCTCCCTCTCCCTGTCTCTCCATCTATTTGTTTGTTTGTTTATAATTGGTTCGCTTTGTCATATAAAGGAAATGGTATCTCTGGTAAACTACTATACCTGGTGTGGTTTGTGATACTGTCCAACCTTAACATTTCCTTTACTGAAACAAGCAATAATAGAAAATGTTCTCCATTTTTCCTGGGTTTCTTATTTTTAAATCAAGAACAAATATCACTGAATATAATAGTAAGAATGCATCATTCACACATCATTTGGACTTCTCTTCAGCAAAGGCCAAATGATGCACGAATAACTTAGTTTTTATTATTGTCTGACAAAGCGACTATGACAGTCAAATCCCTGACGCCAAGTAGAGGGGGTAGGAATAGCAGTAATTTAAAGAAAAACTGAATTTTAGGGTAACTTTCTTATTTAGTCTTCTTCTGTTATATTAAGTTGAAGGTACAGTATAATAAGGGGGTGAATCTATCTCTGAGACATCGAGGATTCGGAATGGTGGAAATATCCATAGAGCAGTCTTGTAAATATTAAGAGTATATATAGTGTCTCAGGATATCATTAACACATTTTTTTTCTCATCCCTCCCCATCCCCCACACCCCCCCTTTTCTTTTTTGACATTTCCACTAGCTCTAATTCATCACTCAATTTTTTGAATCCAGAAAACACGACTCCCATTTGAGTGGTAATTTGCATAGCCCTTTCACGTAAGTTTTATTTTTTAATAAATGTAATCACTTTGAAAGGACACATGAAAGAAAGGCTGAGCATCTTTATCTCCATTTTGCAGATGGAGAAGCTTGCGGAAACCAAAATTTGCCAAAAGGCAACCAAATCATAAAGAGCGGCGCTACCCTTGGGCTCTCTGCGTCTTTCCTCAGATGCCATGATGTGTTCACCGCATTTAACAAAGGCAGCAATGATGGCATCTCAGGCTCCTAGAAATGAGAAGAAAAATACGTTTTGATCATCATCTTTGCTACCTTCTCTGTCCTTAAGACTTCGGGGACCCTCTCTGGGCTGGCACAGCTCTGCCTCCAGAGGACCATGCAAGCGATTGCTCACACTCCCCCGTAGTTACTTAGACGTGTTGCCATCATGCTGCTGGAAAGTCAGACTTGCGTGTTTTGTGTCTCTGTATCCCCAGTGAGCAGAATATCTCTTGGTTCATTGAAGGAGTGAAGGAAGGAAAGAAGGAATAGCCAAGTGAATGAATGTTCTCAGGGCTTGACCAAATATATGCTTAAAAATCTTTCAGGCTGGGTTCGGGGGAGGGAGACACATGACTCTTCACATACAACCAGTATCAGTCACGGTAATCTGGTTCTTGGCACACATCTGGAGAGGCAGGCTTGAGGGTTAGGGACAACAGTATATTGTCTTCATGATATTAGTTTGATTTTTATGAATTATTTTCATATTATTTGTGATTAGACATATAAATTGAGCATATAAATATATACTAAAATCCATGCCCTGCTAGTCATCATTTCCCTATGTTCTGCTGGCTCCAGACAGTCTGGAATTGATTCAATTCTTTGTTCCGTGAAAGAAAAACAAAACATATTTAGAAGAGGGATGATTAAAAATAAACTAATATCATTCCACCTGCAGTTTATTTGTAAGAAGCAATCTGTTCATGCTTGGATCAATACTATCAGGACGCTTTTGAAAACCCAAAGCTAGTATGGTTATTTACTTCCTTTGGTAACTATTTATTAAAAGAAATAAGGCAGTACTAATTTCAAGGTGGCAGCTTTTAACAGCCGTTTGTACTTCCCTGAATCTTGAAAGTGAAATGTTGATTTATGTGAGCAACCTAAGGCCTTAGACATGATTCAGCCCAGGTATTAGATAACGTCACCAAAAATGTGCTCTGCTAGGGAGGGGCCCAGAAGGTGGAAATGTGGTATAGATCATTTTCTTTCATTTTGGAGAAGCCATTTGTAAAAGAAGAAAACTAAGTGCAAATATGAGATTGTACTTATTAATAAAGATGATGAGGTATCCGGTAACATTCCTGAAGTGTATGCCACGGGTTGAGCTCTGGGATGAACAAGAAGTTATAGCAAAGATGAAACTTTCTCTCAAGGTCACAGTGTAGTGTGGCAAAGGGAGAGAGGAGCAGGTAAAAGAAGCGTCGTGAAACATGGGACATAGTATAGCTGGGAATGCATGAGATGCGGGGAAGGTGCAGAGGAACACCTCACAGTGAGTGAGGTACGAGTCCATAGAAAGCTTTCCAGGGGTGCCTGTCCAGAGGCTTAAAAAGGAAAGGAAGTAGACATGTCCAAAGGTAGAGAGGGTATTCTAGCAGATGGTCCTACCTGTGTTAAGATAAAAAAAGTCAAAGCATGACAATTTTTGTTAAATGATTTTATTTCTTTGTTTCAGAGAGAGCGAGCGTGTGAACATGAGTGGGAGTGGTGGGTGGGGAGGGACAGATGGGGAGAGGGAGAAGCGGACCCCCCAACCAGGGAGCCTGATGGGGGGCTCGATCCCAGAACCCTGAGGTCATGACCTGAACTGAAGGCAGACTCTTAACCCACAGAGCCACCCAGGCGACCAAAAGCATGATGATTTTGTAGGGTGGGAAGCTGTTGGATACAGCTGGTGAGCCAGTTTTGCATAGGAGGAGTTAAATCTGATCTTAGAGGCTGTTCCAATTACCTAAGCTAACATCTTTTCAGCAATTAACTTTACATACATAAATATGAAACGAAAAACAAAGAGATGCTTAAATATATGCAAATGAGGGAAACAGACTTTATGTCAGGTACATGGGAATGTTATTTCCTCCTTGTGATATTTATAGGCTAAGTGATTGGAAAGTTGAGGACACAACCTTTGGAGGCAGAAAGGCCTATCTTTCATTCTTACTTTCTTACTGATTATCTAAACGATGTAGGGAACTTTACATAATGTGCTTAGCATCAATTTTTGTTGTTGTTGTTTTTATAAAAGTTGTAAATAATAAACTTATTTTGCAGAGCTGAACCTGGAACTAGAAGATCCTCGTGGAATGACAGTTATTTTTATTTTTACCATGGTACTAATGAAAATATTATAGATTTGGGATACGAGACGTGTTGCTGTAACAGACCCTGGGTTTGTGTGGTGCATGGAGGATACCATTACAATGTATTTCCTAATCTAATCAGGCCACTAGGCAAGGCCTCTTTATCCCATAGGGGTACTGGCCAATGGCTTTGTAGGCCATTTAAACATACGAGAGCAGAGCTACTATAATATCCATACAACTTGTTGTGGCTCTTTCCCTCAGGGCTGCTATTTCCATCTCTCACTGGAACCCTGCTGTTGTTTTTTTTTTTTTTTTCCTTTTCTTTTCTTTCCTTTCCTTTTCTTTTCTTTTTTTTTTTTTTTTTTTTTTATTTTCTTTTTCTTAAGGTTTTAGCTATTTATTTGACCAAAAGAGGGAGAGCACAAGCTGGGGGAGTGGCAGGCAGGGGGAGAGGGAGAAGCAAACTCCCTACTGAGCAAGAAGCCTGATGCCGGGTTTGATCCCAGGCCCCCCGGGATCATGAACTGAGCCCAAAGCAGAGGCCTAACTGACTGAGCCATTTTGCTGTTTTTTTGGGAGAAGAAAGCACTGTAAACATCCTGTGTCCGTGACCGTAAAGCTAAATGAAAATATTCTTATAGCTTCTATTCTATTATGTATTAAAGACTTACCATTTATTAGGCACTATGTTAAGTGCTGTTAAGGAAATTGTCTTTTTCATTCTCAGGACAGTTCTGTGAGCTAGTTAGTGTTATAGTTCACATTTTAGAAGTAAGAAAAATAAGGCTTATTACGGTAAAGTAACTTGCCCAAAGTCAAACGTTCAGTAAATAGCAGAATAAAGAACCTGAATCCAGCCCATATTAATTCCAAAACTCACGAAACTTGCTACTCTTCACAAGATACAATTATATTTGTTGCAAATGGATGGAATCAAAACTGGGACGGGCAGGGAATAAATTTTTTTTTTAGATTTTGCAAAAATAGATTTTGCAACTTCTTTTACTTGGCTTTGTTCTAGTGTGGCGAAGTCTTGAAAGAGTAGGCTTATTACACTGTTTTCTCTTCCCTCTCCCTCCCACCAGTATATTTCATATTCCCCCCCATAATTTATTAAGGAATGTTTATTGAATAGCTTCTAAGCATAGGATTTCTGTGATGCTCAGAGAATGTTTGCTGCCCCTGCAACCTTGCCGAATGTAGAATAGTAACAGAAAAAGAGGGCTAAGCAACAATTGTAATATATTGTGACAGGAGTTATCTAGCAATATAGGAAGGTATGAGTAACTGCCAGGTTGGAATTAACAAGTTTCTTATTTGATAAACTTTATTGTGATGAACTATTGCTACAGTAACAAATATAATTGATTTTGTAGCTCAGCCATAAAAGAGTGTTTGTAAGGTTAACTAATGGCAACATACATTTCTGACAGAATTACTCCATAAGGCATATTTATGGATTCATTTTTAACTATAATATGAAAAAGCAAAATGCCAAGGATGCCTCCCATTTTGATCAAGTGCCAACAACAATGTAAGACTCCCTCTTATATTTCTCTCGAATTCTCTTTGCTATTTCTTTTTTTCCCAAGGCTCAGTGCTTTAGCCTATTTGGGAGCCAGCCAGACTTGTAGGATCATGGATTACTAACTTTTTAAGAGGTTGAGAGGAGAATGTTATATGCCTTGGATTCAGGGCAAGCCAGGCTTGCTTCTACCCCGGGAGGTGGTGGTGTGACTGTCTTAGGTAGAGATTGACCTGACTCTTGCATAACTTACTGAAAAATGTCGTTCTTGGTGGTAAGTATCCAGGCACTATGACAGGATGGAGTATCTTATTCAATACGTGTGATAGCAAAATTTATTAGCGTATTAATTTATGTTTTGTTTATATTGCTATAGAAAAAAAAATCTTGAGGGGCGGCTGGGTAGCTCAGTGGGTTAAGCCTCTGCTTTCAGCTCAGGTCATGATCTCAGGGTCTTGGGATCGAGTCCCCCATTGGGCTCTCTGCTCAGTGGGGAGCCTGCTTCTCCTCTCTCTGCCTGCCTCTCTGCTTCCTTGTGATCTCTCTGTGTTAAATAACTTAAAAAAAAATCTTAAAAAAAATAAAAAGAAAGAAAGAAATCATGGTCATTTTTAACTTCCTGTTGTTCCCAGCTGAAACTGCTGGTGCCTTGAATAAAACAGTTCTCTTGCTGAAGGATTTCTCTTCCTTCAGTCCCACGGTTCTTGGTTCTGCCTCTTCCAAGAATGAAGTGGTAGACCTGACGCAGGGTGGTGGGCAGCAAGGCAAAGTTGGTTGAAGGAGAGAACAACGCTCCCAAAGGGTGGGGGGAACCTGAGAGTGTTGCCAATTTGGCAGTTAAATCTAGAGCATTTCGCGGGCTCGTTGGCGTGGGCTGTTGGAATCTGTTTAAGCCTCCGTGTGCCCCTCACCCAGTCAGGTTCTTGTCCACACACTCATCTACCTACCAGGTCGTTGTTTACGTGGGAAAGTGTGGAGCCTTCCTTCCAGGGTGGTATTTCGGAGCCTGGGGATCAAGAGGGCTGCAGCCACCCCTGCCCCAAGGAACACAGGCCAGTTACAGGCCACCAGATCAGGCTCTTTGTTTAAGTATCTCATCGGTTGTTGAGCTGGTCCCAGGGCCTGGGTTAGTATTCCGATGGCCATTTTCTTCCTTTCTGCCACATGCAAGTTGTAAGTCCTCCCAGTAGGAAGACTAAAAGCTGGGGTACTGAGCAAAGCCTAGAATAACAGGATGGGGGCTTTTTTCCTTGTAAGGGTAATTTTCCTTTTAGGATGGGGCAGGGTGGGGGAAAGGGAGAGCCTTGACCCTGCCTTTCTTCTGACTATCCTTCATTACTTTCAAAAAGTAATGTTTACTTTGTTTCAAAGTAATGGTGTATTTATGTGAAAAAGGGTAGAATCATGTTAATGTATGGCAGGAGCTGGGGGAGAACTGGGGAGGTGATTATTACCTCTGGGCTTGGAAAATAAGGAATAAGTATTCCAAGCTGGCACTGCCCCAAGGCTAAAACTGGATCGTTCATAGAACTGTGAATGTCTCAGAAGGAACTCACTAGAGAGACTGAACTCCACTCACTGGGACTTCATGCCTTGACCAAAGTCTCCAAGACTCAGAGTTAGATTTTTCACAGTTAGGGTTAATTTTTAAGGCCTGATACAGCTTGGAGAAATGAGTATATCAATGGTCACCAGCATAGATCCAGGATGGAAGGGATCCCGTAAATGTTTTAAGCTGTGTAAAACCTCAGACCTTTTTATAATTCTGGAAAGGGGAGGAGGTTGGCCCCAATTTGATGATGTATAATCTCTGTCCAGCTCAGTAGACTGGAGGAGAGCTATGGATTGAATATGATTTTTATGATTTTTATTTTTTTTAAGATTTTATTTATTTATTTGACAGAGAGATCACGAGTAGGCAGAGAGGCAGGCAGAGAGAGAGAGGAGGAAGCAGGCTCCCTGCCAAGCAGAGAGCCCAATGCAGGACTCGGACCCAGGACCCTGAGATCATGACCTGAGCCGAAGACAGAAGCTTAACCCACTGAGCCACCCAGGCACCCTGAATATGATTTTTAAAAATGAATTTAATGTTTCTTACATATTTTCTGTGGCTTCAATTAATATCTCTTATGGGAATCAAACCTAAAAGAGAAATTCACAAGCTTTAGGGATAGGATTAAAAAAAAAAGTGAGTAATCTGTGGCATTAGTAGCTCTATTGATTAACTCTGTTGCTTGAACTCATTTTCACTAAGTGGGCACACGTATGCTTTCTCCCTTACTACTTCATGTTCATCTTTTCTAGAGCTGCTCACTCTTCTAGACAGAGAATAAAATTCTATTTTATATTGGAAGATTTTTAGAATCTCAGATAATTTTGACTCAAATTCTTTTGTTACTCACACATCAAATTCTGAGGCATAATTAATTTTTTCTACACATGAGAATCACCATATGCAAGCATCAGATTTTAGTTAACTTCACTGATTGTACTGAGGATGGTGACAACAAGATTAAAATGAACATCAGATAACTTTTAAAGCATTTATATTTAAGCATAGAACACATTATATAATTTTCTTAGTAAACTCTAACTCTTAACTTCTTCTGATAGACATACATTTAAAACTGGAATACCCATTCTTCATATTTGTATTCCCAGAATTCATCTTTGGTCAGCAGCCTCCAAAGTGGTTCTCAATAATTCCATCTCTGGTACCCCCAGCCTTGTGTAATCCTCCCCGTGAGTGGGGGCTAGTTCCTCTCTTTTGACAAATAGAACAGGACAAACATTATGGAATGTCTCTTCTGACATTGAATTGCAAAAAAATTTTGCTTCTTTTATCTTTTTGTAGTTATTTCTCTGTCCCTTTTAACTCTTCTCTTTCATCTCTCTCTCTCTCCCCCCCAATTCTAAGGAGACGAACGGTGATATTGTGAGTACTCATATAGAGAAGTCCATGTAGCAAGAGACTGAATTCCCTGTCCAGCAACCAGTGAAGACCTGAAGACTATCAACAGCCACATTAGTGAACCAGAAACAGATCCTTCCCCCAGCTAAGCCCTGGGATGACTTCAACCCTGGCTGACACAGCCTTGTGAAAGAACCTGAGTCAGAGGCATCCAGCCAACCCAGTTACCTGACCCAAGGAAAATGTGAGATCATAAATGTTAGTTGTTTGGGGCTCCCAAGTTTCAGGATAATTGTTACGCAGCAATAGAGAGTGAATATACCTGTGGAGTTGTGGGGAAAAAAATGAGTGCATGGGCTAATGGATGAACAGTAGGGAAGTCCATAGACCTAGGTAAGTTCAAAAGGGTTATCTGATCCAAGTTGAGTAATCCTACCCCAACATTTACATTTTTCTATATAATTGTTAAAAAAGACATGCTGTAACTATTGCATCTAGGAAGATAAAAATAAAAGATCATAGTTTTTCCAAAGCATATCTCATGGGTACTGGGCTCAACTGACAGAACATCCTGATGAATACAGACAGATATTTCCATTTGCATCTTCTCTCAGTTAATCCTGTAATGGTGCCAGATTGGCCACCACAATGAAAATATATGTAATAGTATTTTCTTGATAGGCCAGCAATCATGTTCCTAAAACTCCTATCTGTTGAATATTGGAATTACACATCGCTTTAGCAGTTCTGAGCATCAATTCTTGACTGCTCTTTGCAAAGTTGCAGGCGATTCCAGAATAGATAATTCATTTGTTTGAAAATTAAATACGTTCATACGACATCTTCTTATGAGATCCTCAATATGGCTCTAAATTTAATATTGTGCATGTGTGTGTGTGTGGAGTGGGGACAAAGATTAAGTAATATAAACAGGATTCAAAGGTTCTGGTGGTACTACAAAAGAGAGATATATTGATTAGGATTCTGTTGCTCAGAAAAGGCAAGGGAATGTTAGAAATAAGTGACATGCTGAGTTCTTACTGCTAGATATGGGGTTACCATGGTGATAATTGCATAACATCTATATTTCTATGAAACCATCTGGGAAGGAGTAGAACATTCTTTTTAAAAAGACATTATACTGTTGGCATATTATTTGTAGTTGTAGTTAAAAATAGCCCAAGCATGTGGGTGTTTCATGTTCTTGTCATATTCTTAGGCCTAAAAGAAATGCACACCAAATAACCCCACCCCCCACTCTCACTCAACTATCCGCTCATTACCCTACTACCCAGTAATTCTCCAGGGCCTTCCTGTGCTATAAGGAAATCCTAAGACCACACTGAAGAGTCAACATATCACAACCTGCTGTTGTGAAATTTCTCTACCTTGAGACCGGTATGTTCCATGCTTAATAAGTAAAGCTCTCCACTGTCCTCTTTCAGCTTAGACTTAGCTTTTCAGAACCACGCTAAAATTATGAAAAGAAGAATAAGAGGGTTGTGAGCAGATGTGGTCTGAGGGATGAGGGAGCCACAGATCATATCAGAAAAAAGTGACCTGTTAGAAGGTGAATTTCCTAAGGATAGAAGTTAGGTCACAGTCTTCTCTAACTGAGGTACATAGCAAGATGAGGCCCTCAGAAAAAGATCCGTTGCAGAAATTTTGGCTGGAAATGACCATCAGAATTTTGATTACTAGAGTTTTACCCATAGTTTCTTCCCTTTCATAAGTTCATTTGTGCATTCTACGTTCATTGATTCATTCAGCATGTACTGATTTACGCATGAAACCTTTTCTTCTCAAGGATCTTACCAATACAGACAAAAAAATTTTATCTAAAGCAAAGAAATACATCTCAAAATATATTCTTGCACTCATGGATTTAGTTTGCTCAGGATTTTCTGGCCTAATGACATCTCTCTATTTAGGGTGCACTGCTTTAAGAGTGTGAGCACATGCTTTTAGCTTGA
Organism: Neogale vison; assembly: GCF_020171115.1. Lineage (NCBI taxonomy): Eukaryota > Metazoa > Chordata > Mammalia > Carnivora > Mustelidae > Neogale > Neogale vison. Next base: position 133,709,028 of record NC_058097.1, read on the forward strand.
TGCAAATTAATACTTCTAAGATTCCTTTGGATAACATGTGACTATACTGAATATTATATATATTTATTAGGTTTTTATTTTCACTTTAGTAAATTCTTAGACTTATTAACAGTTGAAATACAAATACGTGATTCATGAATCAGAGACTCCCTTTCTCCTTTTTGTGTGTCTACAATTGTCTTCAAGAAGGACTTCTACATTAAGGTCTAAATTTCATTATACATAAAGTAACAAACTACCTACAGAATAGAGATGTGATTTGAGAAACATGAGCAAAGCCCCTTATCTATCTCTTTTTACTCCCTCTGACTTGCATCTTTGAATTCCAGTTTCCTAAAACATCAGACACTATTTAAAGGACAAACATTACCTGGACGGGGCAGAGTGTTTGTATAAAGTCTACTATTATAAATTCTCACTTGAATTACACAGTTGGCCAATCTCTGCATCTGAGAGCAGGGCATAAGGTACAGGCAAATTTGGAATAGAGCATTAAATTTTTCTTGAACCATCTCAGAATACTCTGGAAATATGAGGGCAGTGGGATGGAGCACTAAAAGGAAAAGAAGAAGTAGGTATAATTATTAACGATGTCACAATTTTAGTTAGGCGCTTCTGAGTCGCTAGGCAAAATTGCTCAATTTTTCTGTCTCCTATCAATAAATCATTCATTTTCACAAGGGAAAATGAAATAGGAAATTGGACCGACAATAGCTATCAAATATATCTATTCAAAAAATCAGAGCTAGAAGTGACTGTAAAGTTAATCTCCTTCCATCCTGTTTTTCATCTCATGATTCTCTTTTAACTTTTCAGGTTTAGATTGTGTCATTTATCCAACAATCACTTATTTAATCAAAGGAATTTACAGAGAAGTGACTGGGCTTCACTATCCAGCACAACGGCTACATTGTTATAGAAATCCGAAATAGGAAGTCAATTGTCGTTGATGGGTTGAGTGCCTAGGGTGCCTGGAGGACCCAACTAGAGACAGGCAAGAGTATACTGTAGTTAAAGTGTTTGATCAACATTTGTCCCCTCCCCCCAGAAGCCCTGCAGCAGGAAGATCAGATTTCTCATTCTTTTCCCCTTTCATTAAAAGTGACGGTGGTTCTTACAGGTCTCTAATACTCCATCATCAAGTAGAAAACCTAATCATCTCGACCTCTAACATACCAGCGAAGAGCAACAACAGAATATATAGCAATGAATTTTAGAAGAAAATCTTCTGATTTTCTGAACCTACTCTTGGTCTCTCTTATTCACTGTGTTTTGCTATCTTCTATGTTAAATTTGGGAAGAATAACAGAGAAGGTTCTGCTTTGTTCCCTTCATGTTCTTTTTTCCACTGAACTCTGCAGGAAGCTTGCATTTTCCTTCACTTCTTGTTGAATGTCTTCTGTAGGAAGGCTTTCCCTAGTCTGGCAGCGCCAAGTTTGGGAGGGACAAAAACTTGCCTTCTTCCTGGAACTCATTACTGGCATGTCTGTTTGCACGCAGCCTCACCTGGGCTAGACCTAGAATCAAAATACTCTTTATGACTCATTATTTACTTAAATTAAATATATATAGGAAAGGAAGATAGGAAGATGGTGCTGTACATTCTGAGACCCCTAGTAAGCCACAACAAAAACCATATTTGAGCATCAAACAATAATAGCTAATATTTATTGCATGCTTAATGAATTCCAAACACTGTTCTGTATGCCTTACAAATGTCTACTCATTTAATCCTCATACAAAATTTGAAATATAGATCTGTCTACGGAAAAGCTATTATATGGAGGAGACAACTATTCTCTTAAATATCTCACTATTATTGCCTCCGTACCAAAACTGAAACAGACTGGCTTACATTCCCACTAGAAATGCATGAGAACCATCACTTTAACTTTTTGCCAAAAGGTGTTGTGGAGGACTAAAATTTTTACCAATCTAATAATAAAATTGGTTGGGTTTAATTTGCATTCCTAATTCTATCTGGATTTCCTGCTTTATCATATGTTTGTCTTTCTTTCATACAATCTATTTTTATCACTTTAACTTTTTGCCAAAAGGTGTTGTGGTAGGACTAAAATTTTTACCAATCTAATAATAAAATTGGTTGGGTTTAATTTACATTCCTAATTCTATTTGGATTTCCTGCTTTATCATATGTTTGTCTTTCATACAATCTATTTTATTCTTACTATTTTTATATATTCTGTACTGTCATCTTTTGTGGCTTACATGTGTTGTAAATATTCTCCAGTATGGCTTCCACTTTCGCTGCTTATAGTTTTCTTTTATAAAGAACAGAGGTTGCTAACTTAAATATTATCAATATTTTACTTTTTTATAACAACTTTGTTGAAATACAATTCACATGCCATAGAATTTACCCCTTTAAAGTGTATAATTCAGTGATTTTTACTATATTCAAAGAGTTGCACGATCGTCATTATAATTTGACCTTAGAATATGTTTATCACCCCCAAAATAAACCCTGTACCCATTAATAGCCACTTCTCATTTGTTCCAACACCTAGTCCTAGGCAAATACTAATTTACTGTCTTCCTGGTAAAATCACTTTTTTTTTTCCTCTTCATGGCATGGTCTTCTTTCTCTTTTAACAGAAATTATTTTCTTTTGTCTAATAGTAACATAATTATATCAGCTTTCATTTGGTTAGTATTTGTCTAATATGTCATTTTTTATGACCTGACCTTTACTACTTGTTTTCTCATGTTGACATGGGCCTTTTATAGACAGTACATAGTTGCATTAGAAATAATCCAATCTGTTAATGTTTTTAAATGGAGACTATGCTCCACTTGACTTTATTGTAATTGTGACATTTGGGTTTAAATCAAATATCTCATTTTTCCCTTTCTATTGTTCTTGTGTATTCTGTGTTTCTCTTTCCCATTTTTTTTGCCTCCTACCCATTTTGGTTGAGTGAACTTTTGCAAAATTTATTCCATTTTCCTGTACTAGTTTTGACATGGTACACTGTATTTCTATTAATTCAACAATTCTCCTACTAATGATAATTTACATATATAAGTGATCAAAATCTATATTTAATCCAAGCCTTTACCCTTCTCCAAGATAATAATTGTGAAAAAAAACTGTTATTATTGTTTATGTAAGTAATATTTGTTTAGTTCTATCTACATATTCACCTCCTTGGCTTTTTTTTAAGATTTATTTATTTGAGAGAGAGAGAGAGAGAGACAAAGCACAAGTGTGTGCATGTGAGCAGGAGAGGGGCAGAGGAAGAGGAAAAGAGAATCTTAAGCAGACTCCCCACTGAGTGTGAAGCCCAATGCAGGGCTCCATCCCTGGACCCTGAGACCATGACCCCAGCTGAAATCAAGAGCCAACTTCTTAACTGAGTGAGCCACCCAGGTACCCCATCACCTCTTTATTCTTTCTTATATCTCAGACATTTCCTTTGGAAATTCTATCTACTCAACATGCATTCAGTATCATACCAAGGAAGGATATGCTACGGCCCAACTTGGCCCATTGTTGGGTGTGCTATTCCCTCCCATATAGAGATACTTGATGTCAAAATATAGCACATCAGCACTAATGATCTCCAATTAAGTCAAAGGTTTATTACTTACTCAGGTCTAGGCAAAAAAGCAAGAAGCAAAAGGAAGAAAGCAACAAGAGGGCTCTCTAATGTCTAGGCAGAAATAGAGAGAGGAGGGAGTTTGCTTTTAGGAGGTTAGATGTATATGTGTGTGTGTGTGTGTATATATATGTGTGTGTGCATATGTGTGTGTATATATATGTATATGTAATATATTATATATATTATTTTTTTATTAATGCCAGGAGGATTACTTTGGGCTGCGTGTTCAAGCGTACTTGTGTGTATGGAGGGAGGGAATCAAAGGGCAGAGTGTATTGCCTTTGACCCTTATGAGACTTATTAGGCATACCAGGAGCAGGGATGAGGCATTTGATGAAGTTTTCCTCTAGCAGGTGGTAATGATTTGACCAAATTCCATTCAGGTGGGAGTACTGATCATGCCTAACTATTTCTCCTCAGGAATCAGAATCACTCTGTGACACACGTAGACAATACTGGAGAACACTATGAAGAGTTAAAGAAAAATAATAATCTGACCTAATATCTACTTTTCATTCTTACCATGTGCCAGCAATCCTAAACAGTATCAGCGACAAAAAACTTTCTCCCTTCCGTAGCAATTCCTCTCATTAACATCCTCCTTCTTGGTAGAATATTGAGAGAAATGCTTATTATTTCTATTAATGATGGTCTGCTGGTAGCATGTTGTTTTTCATCCTCCTTTTCAAAAATAACTTGTTGAATAGACACAAATAGCTAAACAGTCGTTTTCTTTTAGTTGATTCAGTGTATTATTCTACCATTTTCACTTTTTAAAATGTTTTCTGGTTTTATTGAGAAATAATTGACAGGCATCCCCGTATAAGTTTAAGGCATACAACAGGATGGTTTTATTTCCATGTTTTTTTTTTTTTAAAGATCTAATCTATTTATTTGAGAGAGAGAGAGAGCATGAATTGGTGTGGGGAGGGCAGAGGGACAGGGAGACATAAGACTCGCTGCTGAGCAGGGAGCCCAAATGGGGCTCCATCCCAGGTCATGATGTGAGCCGAGGCAAACTCTCAACCAACTGAGGCACCCAGGTGCCCCTTTATTTCCATGTATTATGAAGTGATTACCACAATAGTGTCAGGAAACATCCATCTTCTCATATAGATAAGACAAAAAGAAAGAATAAAGGAAAAAATTCTCCTTGTGATGAAAACTCTTAAAATCTACTCTCTTAACAATTTTCCCATATATCCTACAGCAGTGTTAGCTGTAGTCATCATATTGTACATTACATGCATAGTACTTTTTTATCTAACCACCGGAAGTTTGTATCTTTGACAGTCTTCCTTCCGTTCCTCTTCCCTCTGGCACCCACAGTTAGACCTCTTTTCCTTAACTTGTTTTTTTTTTTTTTTCTCAATTCTACCTGGAAGAGAGATTATGCAGTTGTCTTTCTCTGACTTACATCATTTGGCACAATGCCTTCAAGGTCTATGTTGTCGCAAATACTAGGATTTCCTCATGTTCTTTTTTTTGGGTAAATGATATTGCTTGTATGTATGTATGCGTGTGTGTGTGTATATATATATATATATATATGCCAGAAATTCTTTATCCATTTATCCATTGGTGGACACTTAGGTTGTTTTATGTCTTTTTTTTTTTTTTTTAAGATTTTATTTAAGATTTTATTTATTTATTTATTTGACAGATAGAGAGAGAGAGAGATCACAAGCAGGCAGAAAGACAGGCAGAGAGAGGGGGAAGTGGGCTCCCTGCTGAGCAGAGAGCCGGCTGCGGGGCTCGATCTCAGGACCCTGGGATCATGACCTGAGCCGAAGGCAGGGGCTTTAACCCACTGAGCCACCCAGGCACACCATGTTTTATGTCTTGGCTACTGTAAATAATGCTGCTATTAACAGGGGGCTGCAGAAATCTTTTTGAGTTAGTGCTTTTGTTATCTTTGGATATATTCTCAGAAATGGAACTTGGGGGCTCTGCAAGCCCCCTTGGCCAGAGGGGATGCGGAGGGTCCTCTTCAGGCTATTCTCAATTTTCCAAAGAGGCCTTCTGGTTGGGAGGGGCCAGAAGCTACCCACAGCCAATTCCCCTGCCCATGCATGGCTTGGAATGCTCAACACCTGATACTGGCTTTGCCCTGGGGGTGATCAGCTCTGCCTGTCTGCCTCTGGGCTGGAGTTCTGCTGGGCCACTCAGCTTCCAGAAGTTATCATTATCCACCCCAGGTGCAGCTGTGACTCAGCACTTTGCCTGGGCATGGGCAAACCAGACTCTAGGCCTAGAAAAACTCCCTTTTTGCTGATCCCATCAGGCAGATCTCTACCCCACCAAGTGCCCTGCTCAGTGTGCATCCTGACTTGGTTCTGCAGAGACGCAACGATAAGGACGACTTCTTGGGCACGGCAGGTGTGAACTCTGTTTGCCAATATCCATGGGATGGTTTTTGCAAGCCCCCTTCTGCCTTCTTTGTTGCAGTCAATTTCCAGCGGTTGTTTCCCACAGATTCCCCTGCAGTCCCTATGTTGTGAGATTATAGTAGGGGCTCTCACAAAGTGTCCCATCATGCTGGGTGTGCTGGTTTTATCTCAAATTCTCTTTCTCACTGGAAGAACCAAAAACTCAAGGGAGACCTTTCCGGGCCAGGGTGGGCGTGGTTGCTGTTTTGGTCCAGAAGGGCACTGTGTGGACACGCAGCTACTTTTCTTATCCTGCAATGTAGTCTGTCTCGGTCCCTGAGGGACAAGGCATGCTTCAGCCTCAACTCCGTGTTCTAAGGATTTCTTTGGTGCCGTCTTGTTCTTGAATAGTTTTAGAGATCCTTATAATGCGGAGAGAAGTTGGCAATGCTCAATTTTGCCATCTTGGTGATGTCACTCCTGCCATTTTCTGGCTCTTCTTACTTCTGTTGATAAATCAGATGTAAAACCTAGATCGTGCTCTTTGAAAATAATCAGCTTTTCTAATTTCTTTTCAGAATTTTTATTTTTTGGTTTTTGATATTCTGTTGTTTTTATTATGATTGTATTTCTGTATTTACTTTTATTTATTGCTGGTTTTAGCTTCTTAAATCAGAGTGTGTGTTGCATCAATTGTAAGAAATTTCTAATTGTTACGCTCTCAAATATTTGATACTGTTCTATTCTCTATTTTCTATATTTCTGAAACTCATATTAGGTATCTTTTATTATGCTTTTTATATCTTCTAGTCTGTGGTGCACCCTGGATGCATATTTTTCTTTTTTTCTTAAATAATTTATTATTTTCTCAACTACATTCAAGCCCCTGTTAAATCTGTGTATTTAAAAACCAAACCAAAACAAACAAACAAATAAAGAAAAACATTTATCCGAGAGACAGAGAACATGAGGAGGGGTCAGGGGCAGAGGAAGAGGGAGAAGCAGACCCTCCACTGAGTGGGGAGCCTAGACCCTGGGCTTGATCCCAGGAGGAACCTGAGATCATAACCTGAGCCAAAGTCAACACCTAAACAACTGAGCCACCTAGGCACCCCTGAATCCGTGTATTGAGTTAAATCTCAATTATTACATTTTTTTCTTTCTGGAAGTTGCACTTGGGATTTAAAAATAATGCTTCTTTATTTAAGATATTTATAGGTATTTTCAAATTTGCGATTTATTTCTTTACATATAGGAAGCATCATTATACTGTATCATGTGCTGGTCACTCCAGGGTCTGAAGCCTTGGTACTTTGATTTCTCCTTTTAGTTCTTTCTGTTGGTTCTTGCTAATAGTCTTTTGTTACTTCCCATGTTAGTACTGTTTTGAGAACAGCTCCTCATTTTCTTTAGGAAAACAAATTTCAAATCTTTTGTGGCCTAGAATGAAAGTTCATTCCTCTCGAGTTAATCAGCTGTGCTCCTGTCAAATGCTTGGAGAACAATAGTATTAGAACAATTTAAATTAAAGCCTGAGGTATTTTTGATTTGTTTGTTTGTATTCACTGGGATGCAGAGTCACATTTGATCCAATTTGATGTTACAACATTTTTTATTTTCCTTTCTCTGCAAAGTGCTAAAGAAATGTTTCTTGCAGTTCTATTTGGGTAGGTGATTTCTAGTTTATCCTTTTACCCAAATTTAGAGATCCTTTGGGATTGCAGCTTTAGGGGCTAGTATCTCTATCTACTCTGTGAGATTCTCCACCTTCATTAGGCCCTACACTTTATTTTCTGCTCCCGATGGCCCTCTAAAATTTGTCAAGGATAATTTCAATTCTCAAGGTTCAGCAGATTACCTCTGGTAAAATAGTTTTCCTCTTCTTATTTCTTTCTAGAGTTCTACCTTCACTTAGATTTGTTTTGGTAGTTCTTTACTAACCTCGAAGCTTTTAAGATTTTCCTGACTTTTCTGGTATCCTCATGTTTGGCAAGAGGTTCAGTTAAATATGTAGGCAGCCATATTACCAGAAATACAGAAATCTGTATAGATGTATTTTTACAGAAGAAATCTGGGATTGCAGTGTTAGCGCCTGACTTCCAAGTTTTTACATAGCACCTCCTTGGCACTCCCATCATCCATTTGACAAATAACATGTCTATGTTTTTTCTAAAATAATTTCTTTCATTCTCCATATACATGTATCACCCCATCTGTCCTTGCATTTCTTTTGAGAACAGATGAAGAACAAAGGAAGAGCAGAGACATTGCTCTCCATTTCAACTAGTTCCCTAAGTACAATTTAAGATAAAGCATGGGAGTGTGGACCAAGTTCAGTAAAGGAAGTATTTATAAAAACTTAAATATATGTAAAATTAGAGGTCTGTCATAAGTAACCTTCCAACTAAAACCCTGACTCTAGAATTGCACGTTCTAGGTTCCTCCAGTGTTACTGAGTCATTAATCCCAACCATATCTGAACATCCAAGCTGCCATTCCATAATGCCCTCCCGAGGGTAATTCAGTAGTGTTTATCACTTGCTTTGAGGATGGCAAGCATTATGTGCATGCATGTAACTTATTAAGCAGGGGATTTCCTCCAGGGTCTGGATTGCCTGATTTGTATCTACATGAATCAAATTAAACAGATCAATGGAGAATTGTCACTTTTGCTGATAATATGGATAAAACTCGATAAAACTCAAGCAAAGCAGTAGTTGAAGAAACTGTAGACAGAGGGGGAAAAAAGAGAGAGGAAGAGAGTGTATCTTTGTGATGGAATTGTTTTGGGTATATACAGAAGTCTGTCCCTCACAGAATATTCTCACACTGCATTACAAAGCTTTTCTCAAGATCTACCTCTCAAGAACAGGTAAAGTTTTGCAAGGAACTATGTATGACTCAAATATGTTATGGAGAAGTGTAATAATTAGGATTCTTCAAGGGAAGTTCCTAATTATTATCTTTCTTTTTACCCATGCTCCTTTTGATTAATATAAAATTCTCCCAGTTTGGTGCCATAAGATTTTGACCCTTCTTCAATGTTATTTAAATTGATTGTTTCTGAAATCAAATTGAAACAATAAGAATTTGGGGTATACTTTTTAAACTATGCATGCTCCCCTTGAATTTCTGATACCACCCTTTGGGTATCATATTTTACTCCCACGATGAGGCTGTTCATCTACAACCTTCAGCTGATGCAACTCCGTGGGGTATGAGCTAAAATGGTGACTTTGTTCAAAATATTCATAATTTTGGCTTCAAAATTGTTCTATTAGGACATGGAAAAATCTCAGGCTTAATGAATATACTGAGATTCTGTCCTCCCACATGTACTCTAGTGTCTGCCTTCCCACAGATGTCTATTACAAACTAAATATGATGACAAAGGACATGAGAATAGAAAATAGATAACAAATTTAAAAATCTTAGAAGTGCTAGAAAAACCTAGTCTGTAGATTTGGAATAATTATTTGAAGTGTCTTTCATTTGATAACACTTTTTTATTTTGACAACAAGCACTTCACTGTCTCCCTATGAATGATGGGATTTGTCATAAATTAGACTTGAACAGAGAACAATTCTATACATCAGTTGTGACAATAGAACTATGGTATATATTGCTGTATGATTTTCTGCCCCCATGTTCCAAACTGGAGAAAGGTCCAAGCTGTCAGATTTTCTAAGTACCGTCATTCTCAATTCCATCAATATTTTCATCTGGCATGTAAGAAATGCAAGAGAGGGACTCAGAAGAAATGCAAGAGAGGGACTCAGAGGGACTCAAAAGTAACACTGTTGCTATTTCTAGAGGTCTGTACAGAAATTGGAATGTAAAAACTGGAGTTTTTAAGTGGGAAAAAATCCTATATTTGAAACTCGGGGAACAGATTGCTTACACAAGAAATAGAAATTGGAGACCAAGGATAAGATATATTGGTGGTATGATAATCACGAATACCTAAATATCCAGACAATAAATAGATTTGTGCTTTTACCATGATGCTAGAATGACAATATCATATGTCAGTCTACCTGCTTTTAGACGTATCCCATCTTGTCTTGAAGAGTTTTATCGCCAGTCACAGTCATTTTGGGTACTAGGGTATTCTTTTGTGAGTTTTTTCAATTTCTCTGAGTTGGTTATTACCGTTATTATGCTCAACTACATCACCAGGAAAATGCCCTGTAACTGTTGATTGCATAAGTCATTGCCTTCCAGCCTGACTTTGCTTTTGTGTGGTCAAGGGTGCATCTCAAGAGAGGACACCTTTATTAGAAGGTAGGAACACAGGCCGCACATGGCCTTTCCAAGTATGCAAGGTCTGTGTAGCACTGAAGTAATTCCTGCAGAAGGTTGACCCAGCACTAACTTTAAAGTGATGTAGCATAAATTGCGCCAGGGCAAACTCAAAACTTCAACCAACCAGAAAAGTAAGAGAACAATGAAGAAGTGCAACTTTATGAGAGTTTAAAACCAACTCTAACTTCCTTTAGCCATTAAGATAAAATCTAAATGTTTTTCTATATATGTCAATGCCCTATATGATCAGGTCCTGGCTGACTTATGAGAACAATTTTATTTAGCCATCCTACTCTTGACAACAGCATTCCAGACAACAGATCTGTTTTTCTAACATCCTGAGCTCTTCCCACCTTAAGGCTTTTTGCTGGTTTCTCTCTGACAGTGCTTACGAATTAAATGCTTTTATCTCCCGCAAATTCTTAGATTCAATCCTAACACCTAAAGTGATGGTATTTGGAGTTGGGAATTTGGAAGGGGATTAGGTCATGAGAGTGGAGCTCACATGGATGGGAATAGTGCCTTTAAAAGAGAGGCTTCAGAAAGTTTTCTTTCCCTGTTCACCATGGGAGGACACAGAGAGAAGACTGCTGAACCCAGAAGCCAACTCTTAACAGACAATAAATCTACTGGAACCTTGACCTTGGACTTCCCAGTTTCCAGAACCATGAGAAGCAAATTTTTGTTGTTTATAAGGAACCCACTCTATGCTATTATTTTATAACAGCCTGACCAGACTAAGAGAACATGTTGTATGCTTCCTTTATTTTTCCATCTCACTAAATTCCTTGACATTCACATCTCTGCTCAAATAGCCTTTCTTGACAATAATTTCCCTTTAACAATCTTCTTCACATTAGCTCTGCCAGTCTTTATCAGATTTTCAGCAAATGAAATAGTTTACAAATCCCTTTTCCATTAAGAAACAAATCTAAAGAAATAATCACAAAATGATAATCTCTTTAAAAAGTTTGTTGTTTTTTTTGCTTTTTTTTGTTTTAAGGTACATTAACAAGGGCACATGAGAAAATATTACAAAAAATAGTTCAACAAAATAAACCGTAGTTTTGGATTAATTTATTATATAGTTTTTATAGTATGATGAATATAGGCGTGTTATACTATATAAACATAGTCATAAGAAAGCCTTTTTACAAATTTAAAGCATATCTACTCTTACTTACAGTAATACTCTAGAAAAGATATTAATAAAATACTGCTGCTATAAAACACATATACAATAGAATTTAAAATGAATAACAGTGCATGGAAGAGTGGATAAGACAATAAAGGAAATCATCAGGAGTCAAAAATGCAAGAAAAGCATAAATTCAAGAAACAAGTAAGCCCCAAAACAGATGCCTGCCTAAATGGATCTGATAATCTTCAATGTTCTCCAACTTTGGCTTTAAAAAGACAGTATTCAGGGATGCCTGGTGAAGCATCTGCCTTCCGCTCAGGTCATATTTCCAGGGTCCTGGGAACCAGTTCAACATTGATTTGTGGCTCAAGGGAGCGCCTGCTTCTCCCTCTGCCTGTTACTCCCCCAGCCTATGCTCTCTCTCTGACAAAAAAATAAATAAAATCTTAAAAAAAAAAATGGGGGGTACCTGGGTGACTCAGTGGTTTGGGCCTCTGCCTTTGGCTCAGTTCATGATCTCAGGTCCTTGGATGCAGCTCTATATTGAGCTGTCTGCTCAGCAGGGAAGCTGCTTCCCCCTTTCTCTCTGCCTGCCTCTCTGCCTACCTGTGATCTCTGTCTGTCAAATAAATAAATAAAATCTTTTAAAAAATAATGATAAATAAATAAATAAAAATAATGGGGCACCTGGGTGGTTCAGTCAGTTAAGCATCTGCCTTTGATTCATGTCATGAACCCAGGGTCCTAGGACTGAGCTCCACATGAGGCTCTCTGCTCAGTGGAAGCCTGCTTCTCCCTCTCTCTCTGCCTTCTGCTCCACCTTCTTGTGCTCTCTCTCTTAAATAAATAAATAAAATCATTTTTTTAAAAAAAAAGAAAAGACAGGATTCACTCTATATGAAGTTAATTTGGACAATACAGTATAAAATTAAGACCTTGAAAGGAAGCCACTTCAAATAAAATTTTGGACTAGAAAACCAAACAGCAAGAAATGAGAGCTAGCAAGAGAATATATCTGTCTCCAATGTTAAAAAAATCATATAGAAAGGAAAACTCTAACAATAATTTGGAACATAGATTGAAACTTTCTACATAGCTAGGGGCAAGAAAGAATCAGTATTTAATTATAGTAGTACCAGAGGGTACAGGCCCACGATACCTTATAGAACCCAAGGTAAATCTTTGAGAAATTACCCTACAACCAAGACCTCAAAGAAATCACATTAAGAAAATTTCAGTAAATATGATTTCACAATAAAAAGAAAAGTCTCAAACACATGGTCAAATAAGTAAAATCAGAAATGACAAAATATAAAATAGGATCCATACATACATTAATATTGGAATTATTGCATGAAATTGTAACATAAGAATATCTTAATATCTTATATTTTTAGGAAAATTTAAAAAATGAAATAAAATTATGAGTAACTTATTTCAAGCTTATCACAGAGTGATTTGAAAAGAACTAAATAGGATATTTCAATGGGACATATCCTAATTAAAATAAAAAGCTCCATGTCAGGGTTCAAAGGAAGGTTAGACATAGATTAAAAATTACTGAATTAGAAGCTGAGCTTTAAAAAAAATCATCATGAATGCAACTTTGAATTAATAAAAAAACGTTAAAAGAGAGATAATGAATAACGTACAGAAGCTAAGAAACTATAAATTGTTCAAAATTTATTATATTATTTGGGTGGGCAAAATACTAATTAATTACAAATCTTAATTTAAATATGCACGATATAATTTCTAGGAAAACTATTTGAAGTATAGAAATGTCGGATATAACCTCTAGTTTTTGAAAGTGTATATTTGTGTGGTGAGGGTGAGTTGAGGGTAAAAGACATTCACAGATAAAGTCAAAATCTCTACCTATCCAAAAGGAGGCAAGAAAAACTTTCTGAATGCATAAAATTCAAATTAAAAAGTTATATTGAAACGTCTTCTTGTATTCAGATTTCTAATGTGTCTGTAGATTTCCAGTTAATAATTCCTTCAAGTCTCTGCCAGTAAAGCAAGAAAAATAAGGAATAAAATGATTGGAAAAGAAGAAACAATATTATCTACAAGAGTCTAAGAGTACACAGTGCAAATTTATTTGAGTTAATAAAATTTAGTAAGGATGCTAAATACAAAGTTAATATACAAATTAAGGTTGTATTTCTACTCTATAGCAACAAACAGGTGTTCATTACAAAAAGATATCATTTATAACAGGAACAAAAACATTTTCTACAGAAGAACTAACATTCATAAAAGGCACATAAGACTTTCATGGAAAAGTTTATGAAAATTTTAAAATGCATTAAGGAAAATCTAAATAGAGAGATATATACTGTTTTTGGATAAGAAGCCTAACTTATAAAGGTATAAAATCTCCAAAATTATTTTATAGAATCAATTCAATTCCAGTCAAATCCCAACAGATACTTTTTTTCCTGGATATTGATTGTAAAATATGCATAAAATAAGAAAGAGACATAAAAAGCCAAGATAGTCCTAAAGAACATGATTGTAGAGTACCATGGTGTGTGTGTGTGTGTGTGAGAGAGAGAGAGAGAGAAGATTCCCCTTTCATAATGCAAGACATGTTAAAAAGTTACGTTAATTGATTCAGTGTTTTACAGTTGTAGGGCAAGATACAAAATTAGACCAAAATTATACACACAATGTTTTCAAACACCAATTCATGGATATAAGGTGACTGACAGAACTTTGGCATAGCAGATCAATAGGGAAGAATGGAATTATTTAATGAACAAATGTTAGCGCAATCAATCCAATTATCTAGATGGAGAAGAATGAAACAATATCTATATTACACTATATTACAAAATCAATTCTAGCTAGAATCAAGAGAAATATCAAAGACAAAACTTTAATTTTTTTTAAAGAAAATATAGAAATAATACCTTAGGGTTTACCAGGATTTTTCTGGTAAGAAACAATTATAATTTGTGGAGCATAACCAATAGCATGGAGGACAAGGGGCGTTAGAGAGTAGTAGGGAATTTGGGTAAATTGGAAGGGGAGGTGAACCATGAGAGACTATGGACTCTGAAAAACAGTCTGAGGGGTTTGAAGTGGCGGGGGGGTGGGAGGTTGGGGTACCAGGTGGTGGGTATTATAGAGGGCACAGCTTGCATGGAGCACTGGGTGTGGTGAAAAAATAATGAATACTGTTTTTCTGAAAATAAATAAATTGGGAGAAAAAAAAAAGAAACAATTTTAATTTCTTAAAGATTGAAAAAGTGCTGTACCTTGAAATTCAGAATTTCTATTTATTGAAAGACAATATTAAAAGAGAAAGGAGAGGGGCCTGGGTGGCTCAGTCTTTGGGTGTCTACCTTCGGCTCTGGTGATCCCAGGGTCCTGGGTTCTAGTCCCATGTTGAGCTCCCTGCTCTGAGGGAAGCCTGCTTCTCTCTCTCCTACTCCTCCTGATTGTGTTCCCTCTCTCACTGTGTCTCTCTCTGTCAAATGAATAAATGAAATCTTAAAAAAAGGAGAGAGAGAGAGAGAAAGGAGAAGATAGTTACATTCAATTGACAAAAAAAGTACTCAAAATATATTAAAAATAGTCCTATAAGTCAATATGTTAAAAAAAAAGTATAAAAAGCTGGAATAATATTTGAATAGAATTTTACAGGAGATGAACGATAATAAACAATATATAGGTATGCTCCACCTAATTAGTAACCAGTGAGTTGATTAATAAAACTACAATGAGGTTCCATTATACATCCAGCAGGATTAGGAAACAAAACAGAAACAAAACTGGAAATCTCAAGTACGAATGTCAAGTGTCAGGGATGGTTCATAGGCCACTCTAGAAATAACTTCCCTGCTATTGTTGATGCACTGCTGACCAGGGCTGGGGATAGGTTCAGAAAGGATTCATGTAAAGTGTTTTTTAGCATTTTCTTTTTGCTTAAAAAATATGTGGAAATCAATGCAAATGTTCAATGGGCAATAATGATAAATAGTGGTATAATCACATAAGGAAATACTATATAGCAGAGAACAATAACAAGCTGTGGATTTACACTTGAAATGGATGAAGTTTCCTAAATACTTTGAGTGTGGAAAATCATTTCAGAGAAGAATACGTATTATATAGTTCTATTTATATAAAGTTCAAAATCAGACATAAATATCTATATGTATTTATGCACACTCATCCCCTATATTCACAAAGATACAAACAGACATAGACATACAAAACTGCAAAGAAAAACAAGGAAATAGTCAACATGACATTGAGGATAATGGTCACTTTTGTTAAAGAGGGACAAATAAGAGAAACAAAGGGACTTCAAGTACTAATATTTTATTACTAAAGTAGAGATATTATAGCTAATAGTCATGTGCTTTATTATTCTTTAAACCTTTTTAAAAATTTTTTTATTAATTTTTTTATTTTTTATAAACATATATTTTTATCCCCAGGGGTACAGGTCTGTGTATCACCAGGTTTACACACTTCACAGCACTCACCATAGCACATACCCTCCCCAATGTCCATAACCCCACCACCCTTCCCCCAGCAGCCCTCAGTTTGTTTTGTGAGATTAAGAGTCACTTGTGGTTTGTCTCCCTCCCAATCCCATCTTATTTCATTTATTCTTCTCCTACCCCCTTACCCTCCATGTTGCATCTCCACTTCCTCATATCAGGGAGATCATATGATAGTTGTCTTTCTCAGCTTGACTTATTTTGCTAAGCATGATACCCTCTAGTTCCATCCATGTCATCACAAATGGCAAGATTTCATTTCTTTTGATGGCTGCATAGTATTCCATTGTGTATATATACCACATCTTCTTTATCTATTCATCTGCTGATGGACATCTAGGTTCTTTCCATAGTTTGGCTATTATAGACATTGCTGCTATATACATTCTGGTGCACATGCCCCTTCGGGTCACTACGTTTGTATCTTTAGGGTAAATACCCAGTAGTGCTATTGCTGGGTCATAGGGTAGTTCTATTTTCAACATTTATATCTTACTTATACTTTTTTATATATGAAATAGGACTGAAAAAAAAGCACATATAGTAGAAAAAGGTTGTAGCTTTGCCAGTCTAATATTAGAAATTAGGACTATGGGAGCATCTGGGTGACTCAGTCACTTAAGCGTCTGTCTTCTGCCCAGGTCATGATCCTGGGGTCCTGGGATCAAGCCCTGCATGTGGCTCTGTGCTCCGCTGGGAGTCTGCTTCTCACTCTCCCTCTGCTCCTGCCCCTGCTTGTGTTCTCTCTCTCAGATGAATAAATGAAATTTTAAAAAAAGAAAGGAAATATGAGCATGGTTATAGCATGAGAGTCCTGACGGTATGGTATTTTCCATATACATTATAAATCCATTCTCTGCCAACTTATTTTTATCTAAAATAATAGAAATGTCACTTTAAGAAATTTTAAGACTATTTTTAGCTTGCTTCCTAAAACTCCCTCACCTACTTCTACACAAGAATCAATGTTAATGATTATGTTAATTTTTTTCTCAAAAAAAGTTAAGGAACAAAAATGTGGTCTGATTTCCCACCCTTTCATTTCATAACTCCTCTGTATGCAATTAGCTATGTTACTTAAGCACTAACAGGCTCTGAGCAAATCATTAATTTATTCATTTATTTTTATTCACATCATCATTAAAAAAAAAAGAAAAAAAATCCTTGTTGCTGTCTACTCTATGGCAGGCACTATGAGTACAAAGATAGGTAAAGCATAGAGTTGTAGGATTTAGCTCACAGCTGACCAGAGCAGGAGGACCTTGATACTTGCTTCCTTAGCCTTGATTTACTTTTCTATTCTGGTATGTCTGAAATCCAGCCCATGTCCTTATCTTACTGACATCTTGAAAACCTGATTTTCAAGAGATGTTTATTACTGCCCCATCAGGAAGAGAAGGAGATCAAGGGAAGGTCTTGACAAGGATCCCATTCCCAGCATATTCCCGGAATCACATCTGTGTTTCTGTGGCCAGGACTTCCTGCTGTCTTCCCCCCACCTTCCCTTCAAGGATCCATGGGAAAGCCCGAGAGAAAGTGTATTTTGGCCTGATGGCAACTCACACTAAAGCCAGGCCATTTTCATTCGTACAGTTCTGTTTTTCACTTCCTGTCATTCAGTCTGAACCCTGAACCCATACTTCAAGACCCAACCCTCAGGATTTCGAACACTGTCTTCCTTGTAACTGCTGCAGCAAACAAAATGTCTCTGAGAAAAATAGCCTGTGGGTAGTCATTGTGTTGGCTTGGGTTTGGGATGCTTTCTCGTCCTATGTGAAGTCTTTTACAGAAAGTACCTATAGGAAACCTTTCTCAGAATGTGATTACTTAACATTTCACTTTAGGAGCAAATGCTTTTTGGCCAAGCAAGCAAAACAGAAGGCATACCATCTTATCTAACTGAGGCTAAGGTAACTGACTTTTACCATTTGAGCTTTGTTCTTCAGGATTCCACAAATACCTACTTAACATATTGTGTGCCTGGAGACTTCTAAGATCTGTGATCAAACTGCTAACCTGGCATTATCGAGATTTGAAGGATGGTACTATACCAAAGCATCAGTCATATGTGTGTTCCTCCCCTTACTGTTGTATTCAAGAAAAAAAAATATTATCTGGAGAAAAACAGACAGATCATGTATGAATTATAGTCAAATGATGCCATATGCATATTTCCAAAATTTCCCTTGGGAGAAGAATTAGATAATGACTAGATTTAATAAATGAATAAAAATGAAACAAAAATTAAGGCAGTCACCACATTATTTAATAATACTGTTTTTGGTAAAACATAAACAACTTTTTAAAGTAGTGCAGTGATGTTTCAAAATGGGAAATTTGAAACTCTAAGTATAAAGTTCATTTTTTTTTACATATTTATAAGCTCCCTGTGTCTTTGAGGCCTTAAGTTAGATGCTATGGAGGATAAAATGATAAATCTGAAATATCCTTTGCCCTCAAGAGGATGGGATTTAAGGGATGCAGATAATACTTATACGAAAATACCTACAGCAAAATGTAGAATTAGGGTAATACTCTAAAAGAGGTATGAACAAAACTCTCTGAGCTGAGAATATAGTTTTCACTCCTGGCTATCTAAGTAAGAAGAGGAAAAAAAATTAAAAAGGATAAGAAACGAATTAGAGAATATAGGATTCTAGAAATAATAAGTAGTCCAGGTTTGTTAGGATAATAGTAATTAGCATAGTGGCTCAGTGGGTTGAGCCACTGCCTTCGGCTCAGGTCATGATCTCAGGGTCCTGGGATCGAGCCCCGCGTCGGGCTCTCTGCTTGGCGGGGAGCCTGCTTCCCTCCCTCTCTCTCTGCCTGCCTCTCTGCCTACTTGTGATCTCTCTCTGTCAAATAAATAAATAAAATCTTTAAAAAAAAAATAAGGACTTAAGCATTAGGATATTATGATTATTTTATGTGACAAGTTATAGAAGGAAGGTTTTTGATAGTGTGTGTTCTATTTGATGGCACATACCATAATTATAACCTCGTTACTTTAAAAGTAATCTAGCTATAAAGAACTGATTAGAGGGGTGCCTGGGTGGCTCAGTGGGTTAAACCTCTGCTTCCAGCTCAGGTCATGATCCCAGGGTCCTGGGATCGAGCCCCGCATCAGGCTCTCTGCTCAGCAGGGAGCCTGCTTTCCTTCCTCTCTCTCTGCCTGCCTCTCTGCCTACTTGTGATCTCTGTCTGTTAAATAAACTAAAAAAAAAAAAAAAAAAAAAAAAAAAAAAAAAAGAACTGATTAGAAATGGAAGGAGAAATGAGTCTGGAGACCACAGAAGAAGTTATTGAATTGAGGTGTGAGGAAGTCTGGAAAAATGGAAATACCTATAGAATAGAGCAATAGTGATAATTATAAGTAATATTTCAGCCTCAGAATGTATAAGGATTTTGTTTTTGTTTTTTAGAATGTATGAAGTTTGACAAAATAATGGATGTAGGAGCATTAAAAGTGTAGAATCAAGAATTCAATTCAGCAAACATTTTTTAGTGCTTGTTATTTCAGAGAATGTGTTGCTTTCTAGGTTCTTTGATTAGAGAATTTTAATCTATATAATTTAGTTGGCTAAACATCACTAATAACAATATACAAAATAAAATGTCTCTGGGGATAATCTGATAAGTTTGATTTAAGCACAAGTTGAGTTTGACATGGCAGAAACATTGAAGAAGTAGATATAAAGGTATTTGTAAATTTGGATGGGTAGATGGAAAACATAAGAGTTAAGACAGATAATGTGGGTGTTGATACATATTAAAGAAGTGATGTTTGAAGCTGTAGAGAATATATGTAGAGACTATATATAGGAAAAGAGAAAAAAATTCTTCTGTACATTGTCTCCTACACTTACAATTTTAAAAATTGAAAAAGGTGCTAATAAAAGAGATAGGAAGAGTTACCAGATAGCTATTAGAAGCTGTGAAGTATTTCAGTGTCTCAGAGCTAAGAAAAGGCAGAATTTCAAGAGGTAAGTGTGATCATATAGCCAAAATAGAAAATATTGTTATATAAAGTGGCCTACTAGAGATGACAAGAATGAACTTATTAATGACACTTGATACTATCAGTTTAAATTGAAAAAATAAAGAAATCGGAATGCAATTTTAGTGACACACCAGTGATTTAAAAAGCAGAGAAAATAACATTCACAACATTTGTAAAAAGTTTTAAGGAGAAAGAAAAGATTATCACAAAGTTAGGTCAATGAGAGAGTCTAATGACTTTTTTTTCCTAATGCAGTTCTGTACCAGGGAAAGAGGAAGGTATATGGAGAAAGGAAGAAATTGACAGAACCAAATATCTTAGTTAATATTGTCCTTTGGCAATCTAGTGTTTTTTACCCACTTCCTACCCAATTTCTGTTTAAAAATCTACTCTCCATTCTTGGTCTTTGTGATTCAGGTAGAGTTGACTTCAGGCCCTCTTCATCACTTGCCTTCCCTAATTCCAGGTGTTATCGGTCCAGATCTGATCATCCAAGAACTTCTTGGATGATGTGGTGAGAGACTGATTTAGGAATGGCATATAATCCAAAACTATCATGTGAGAGGCAGCAAGACCCAATTTTTTTTTGTTTTTGTGTGTGCCAACATGGGAAGTGGACTCATACTTTTCCAATACCTGGTGATTGATTGAAGGGACCCTGGAATTTTGTGGGTCTTCTCTCTGGGGACTGAAAATGAAGTCAATACAGCAGAATACACAGTGGGGAAGTGAGGAGAAACAGAGTCATCAAGGCAATATTTAATCTCCACACAGACCATTCCAAAAGGTAGTTATACCTGTGAGATTTTTATTGAAATGAATCTATGCATTCTTATTACTGCCTTAATTTTAGATTGGTTTTTAATCACTTGGTACTGAGTGAGCGTTAGCTAATACATGGGTCTCCTAGAGTAAGGGAAAGGAATTAAAGTGAAATATGGGTTTTGAGACAATGGGGAGAAAAAGAAAGAAGTAGATAAATATTTATATTTAAAACAGTAACATTAGAAGACCCTCCTTAATAGATGAGAGAAAAAAAAAAACTGCTAAAGAAGAAGGATGTGCAAATTAGACTGGAGATTCAAAGAATGTGGAAAATTTATGAGCCAGTTGCTATGCAGAGTATACAAGAGAGTCAACAGGAAGTAATTGAATAATGGCAAAGTTGCAGGGGAATCCAGAGGAGCTGCCTGCCTTTATTTGATCTGGTCCAAATTAGGTCAATATACTCTGAAAATGCAGGGCAACTCAAAGTAAGGATAAAAAGGCAGGCAATGAGGCTTGCACTGCATCTAGCATAGAAAATTCTGGGATTTTGAGGTGCTGGAATGAATGACGTGGCCGATCATGATGTTCAGGTGGATCGGAAACAATATGCAATTAAAATAGTGTCACGGTATTTAGTATAAGAAAAGTAAGAGAATGATGGGCTTTATAGGATGAGTTCTTTACAGAGGAAGTTCTCCCTAGAAGTGAAAAGAATCGAAAGAACATAGAAGTTGTTATCAGAATAGAGGATTTTAAGTTCCCAGAGCTTGGAAGCTGAATAAGGTTCTATGGTGCCTTGGATTGAAGCTCTTCCACTGGGTGGCTAAAAAGGATGACATTTCTCAAAATGAGAACTTAAAAAAAAAAAAAAAAATCGACACCAGACTTACAGGAATATCAAGTAGGAGAGGAACTCCCTAAGAAAAGAGGCAGAAGCTCTGTGTACAAGATGTCTGTAAGGTAAGCACAGAGGTCACTGATGGGAGGATAGGGCTCTCAAGGTTAGCTGCTAACGGATCTGTCTCAGGTTGGAGAAGGGGCTATGGAAAAAAGATGGAATGGATTTCAAAGTAAGGAAAGTGATGGCATGCTTCTCTGAGGGAGACTCTGCTGAGTAAGTTTATTTTCCCATGTTAAAACTTTGTACCTGGGTTTTGTTTCACTCAGATATAATAAGACATGCAGACATGAAAATAATTACCATGCAGGAAGAAATTTACTTAGAGATTTCTAGAGACAGGGAGAACAGCAAGCTGCCCAGGGCCACATGGGGGAAGGACCAGGGCTGGTCAGGAGGCAGAGGGGTGAAAGTGAAGATGGTGGCCCAGAGCCTTCAGTGGAGTCGAAGCCTTCACAGAAAGAAATGGGTGGTTATGCTAAGTACAGTTTAAGATTCAGTAGTTTGAGGGCGCCCGGGTGGCTCAGTGGGTTAAGCCGCTGCCTTCGGCTCTGGTCATGATCCCGGGGTCCTGGGATCGAGTCCCACATGGGGCTCTCTGCTCAGCGGGGGCCCTGCTTCCCTCTCTCTCTCTCTCTCTGCCTGCCTCTCTGTCTACTTGTGATCTCTGTCTGTCAAATAAACAAAATTTAAAAAAAAAGATTCGGTAGTTCGAGTCCTTTTGACTTGCTCTCATCTGTAAGGGTGGTCTTCAATAGTCTGGTAAGTAGCCCTAAGGTGATTTAGGGCAGGAGAAATATTGTCCTGGTGCATGGTGAGTTTAATAAAAGAGATGGCTGGGCCTGTGGGCTCTGGGTTGGTTGGTTTGCATATCAAAGGCACACTCCCTGGGGAGTCATTTGCTGTCTTTAGCAATTAGTTAATCCTGGGAGGGGCAGTGTGTCCAGGATCAAGGCTTAAATGCCAGAGTCCTGGAGAATACAGACAAAACAAATTCTGTAACTAGTTTATGGTGATGGATGCTAATTAGGCATTGTGGTGACAATTTTGTAATATATACAAATATCAAAGCATTGTGTTGTACATCTGAAACTAATATAATATCGTGTCAAATACACATCAACAAAAATAATACAGGCAATAAGAAAATATAATCAATACATCTTTCATTCAGTTAGGCATAAAGAATGGAAGAAGTGGTTAATTGTATTTTCCCTTTCATTGGCTGGTTTAACTCTGAACTAAACTTATAAAAATTTAAGATTCAGTTAACTTTCTTGATGCAGATCTTAGAATGGTGAAGAAATTTATCAGTTTAATAATAAAAATATTGCTCATTATTTTGAGTGCTTGCCAGCTCTATGCAAAGAGCTTTATGTAAATTATAGTATTTAATCCTCGTAACAACAATACTGGGGTAAATACCCCTATTTGCACCTAAGAAAACTGAAGCCTAGATGGTTTAAGTAACTTGCCCAAGGTTACTGGCATATAAATCCAAGTCTTTCTTGATTCAAAACCCAAGTGTTTCACTGAGATAGGTGCACATTTCCCATGGGATGTTTCACTTACTGAGATCACCCTGTTCTGTGTCATTCAATGAAGGCACAGTTTTCATAAAATAAGGAGTATAGAATTTGATATCACTTCACTGATTTGCTTAGAATAAAACCAAGTTTGCACTGGTTTTTCGCTCTTAATAAGTGCAGTTCTCACAGTGATCCATAACATGCAGTCCATCTTAAGCTTTTATTTTGTACATGACAGTGGCATGTAATTTAAAGGAAAAAAATCAACCCAACACTAAGCGTACAAGGCAATAAATCTCGGGTCCCCAGAGCAACATTTTTCTGCCACCCCCTTCCTTCAGACATAAAGAGATGTGGGACTCCTGCCAGAGAAATATAATAAAATGTAAGAACGGTTATAAATGAAATACAATCAGAGCCCTACAATCTGCTTCTTTGCTAGCTTGCTTTATTCCTTCCTTGAGGATTCTATTTCTTCCTCTCCTTCACCGTGGTATTCCATTTCCCTTGCTTTCATTTTCCTAGTTCTGCCGCTATTTATAACATTTGTCCTTTCCCTTTTATTCTCTTTTATGTGTTTTCTTTCTTGTGAAAGGGGGGGTGGGGAACTGTGATGTTATTCTTACGTGTATTCAGACTTAGGGTTTGCTTTTTTTGTTCCCTTTTACTGCTTTCTTTCTTTCTTTTTTTTTTTTTTTTTTCTGGATTTTTTTTTTCCTTCTGTGTCTTTTGCCTGTGTTCACTTTATATCATTGCTTTGATCATACTCCCAGGTTGGAAGGGGCAGTTTCCTACAGACTATCATGTTTAGAGAATTTTTTTTCCAAAGCAAGTCTTAACCTTGCTCTTGAGATCAAGCATCAGAATCCCCAAGGCTAAGTACAGTGCCAAAGTATATTGAAGGAATGCATTCATTCCCTTATGCAGGCAAAAATACATTTGTTCATTTACTCTCTCTTCTGTGTCTCTATCCATCCTTCTTTCCTTTCATCAAGTATTTATTATCTTATGTTCATTTATTTGATCGGTCAATAAACATTCACAGAACACCTATGATGTTCCAGGAACCAGTGGCAAATGGCAGAGTGGGGAGAGGGGACTATAAGCAGTAAGGGAAGAGTTGCCAGTAGAGATTTTTTTAAATTTTTTATTATTTTTTAAGATTTTATTTATGTATTGGTCAGAGAGAAAGAGAGAAGACACAAGCAGGGGGAGTGGCAGGCAGAGGGAGAAGAAGGTTCCTCACTGAGCAAGAAGCCTGATGCAGGACTTAATCTCAGGATCCTGGGATCATGACCTTAAAGCAGACGCTTAACCCAGTGAGCCACAGGCGTCCCCAGTAGAGATTTTTTAAAATAATAATAAAATCAACTAAAAGTCTTTTTTTTTTTTTTTTTTTTTAATCATCATCATGTGCTGGGAATTCTAAACAATGCTAGTGCTAAAAGCATCTTCCCCATGGGGGCTGTCTGTCCATTCTGATGACTTCCCCTCTCTCCCTCAGGTGTGGCCCTATTACAGAACAAAAGAGACAAAAGTCCCTGACCTTTTGAAGTTTATATTCTACTACAGGAGAGATTCTGTGTGTATTTATGTGTATATATGTGTGTGTATGTGTAAATAGGTAATTATTTATATGTATATATAATTGTATAAATACACACATGCAAAATTATATCAATTTAATTAGAAACACAAATTAATAATACATGCAAAGACTAAGACAAATAGGAGATTGTGTATGCAATGCCACAGCTTAAGAGAACAGGAATTAATAAACCCATCAAGGTATTACCTGCTTCCAGTCATGACTGGGATTAATTGGATTACATATACATCTTCCCTCAGTTAGTTATCTAACTAACTGGACATCAAAATCACTCAGGGGAGTTTTAAAAATATAGGTGCCCTGATATCATTCAGAAAAATTCTAATTCCTTTGCTTCTAGAGTATGGCCCAGGTATGAGTGTATTTGCTGCAAATGCAGCAAAATCAGGCTTTTGTTGTTCTTCCAGAGAAACTGTTCATCAATGTACCATGGCAGGATGACAGGGCATGGTAATCCATGTGGGAAAGATGATGGGCTTCCTTGGGGCACGAGAAAACCTATAGTTTTGGGTGATAGGGAAGCAGGGAATGTAAACATCCTCTCTCTAGACACATAACAATATATCACCATGTATCTGCTCAAAGAAGAGTGAATATGGGTTCCATTTCTGACCAAGAGATGGAACTGGCAGGATCGCGGGCTTCATCCACCAAGCTGGGCCTCAGAGGAATCTGAGCAGGGAAAATGGAAGAAGCTCTGGTTACCCCTGGGAGACTGGAAGTTTGAAACTGTGTGGGAGGTAGTGACTTTGGATAGACAACAGTCAAGCACTGCTGGGGTAAAACATGGTGGGAGTTGTTGGAATTTTTTTTTTTTTTTTTTTTTTTTTTTAAGAGAAGGAGGGGGGTGGAAAGAAGCAGAAGGAGAGGGAGAGGCTGAGATGGGGCTCGATCTCACAACCCTGAGATCATGACCTGAGCTGAAATCGAGTAGGATGCTTACCGGACCGAGCCACCCAGACTTCGTATGGAGTTGTTAGAATTTTTGATCTTGCTTCTGGACCACCATAAAGGCAAAAAATGCTTGCCCCCACATGTGGGTACAGATGTGTTAGGAATAAGCAGAACAGCTGAAGAAGAAGCCCTGTATTTATGAGGAACTGAGATTAACGGGCATTCGTCACATGCTTCCTCATCTCCTTTTTTCAAAGTTCAGGGTTTGGAAATGAATATCTCTTCTTCCTGGGCTGCGAAGAGTAAATGCCTGATAAGAGGGCTTATTTTACAGGAAGGGGAGAGGTTGAATCCAGCTTTCTTCAATGCTTTTACCTTTGGATTTTTTCTACTCCACTCCTCGGGATTCCTCAGACTGACAGACATTGGGTTCTAGCTCTCCTTTAATTCTCATTGCCTAAAAAAAGTAGCCGGTGCCTCCAAGGAAAACAAATTCATAGGTCAAAATAACAAGACACTTAGAAGAAAAAAATTTAAATTGTTCCAGTGTGAGGGCATGAGTAAAAAAAAACCCAACATATTAAACACACAGTATCAGAAGGATTCTGAGAAACTCATTAAATTTTCAGTGTAGTACTTAAATCAACAGAGGAAGTAGGGAAGACCAAAAAGTTGGAAAATACACTAATTTCTAATCTTTTTTAAAAATTTTTTATAAGAGGGGCTCCTAAGGGGCTCAGAGGGTTAGGCCTCTGCCTTTGCCTCAGGTCATGGTCTCAGGGTTCTGGGATCAAGGCTCACATCAGGCTCTCTGCCTGCCTCTTTGCTTACTTGTGATCTCTCTCTCTATGTCAAATGGATGAATAAAATCTTTGAAAAAAAATTAAAAAAATTTTTTAAAGATTTTATTCATTTATTTGACATAGGGAGAAAAAGCAAGAGAGGGAACACAAGCAGGGGGAATGAGAGAGGGAGAAGCAGGCTTCCCGCTGAACAGGGAGCCCGATGCGGGGCTCAATCCCAGGACCCTGAGATCATGACCTGAGCCAAAGGCAGCAGCTTAACCAACTGAGCCACCCAGGCGGCCCACTAATTTCTAATCTTATTAAAAGAGAGAGTTAATCACTTTTAAAAAGAAAGTATTAAATAGAAATATAAAAATGGGCATGATGCAAAAATAAGGTAAAACATAAGATGAGAATAGGATGTCGAAATATATCAATAATTATATAGAGGGCAAACTTTAATTGGTGCAAAGACAAATTCTGGCACATGTGAGTAATAACCAAAAACATTCTATATGCTAATTACAAGAGAAACCTAACATAGGGACAAGCAAAAATTGGAGGAGAAAATAGAAATAAAGCTATTATACAGGAATACTAACAAAAAAGCTATATTACTATTAGATAAAATATTTTAAGGTAAAAAATTATTGGGGTAGAGAGTATCACTACCTAATGATCCAATTTCAATTTGCCAAGAATATGTAGCTATTATAAGCATATGTATATATGTTTAATAAACTCAAAATAAATGAAGCATAACTTGAGGGAATTACAGGGAGAAATTGATAAATCTACAATTTTAGTAGTAGTTTCAATACATAGCTCTGATTTATTGATGGTTAAGGAAGCTAACTAAGCAGAGGATATATAGATCTCCACAGCATAATGAACAAACTTGCCCCAGTGGACACAGAGTTCTACATACAATAATAAAGAGACACTTTTTCAAGCCACATGCAAAATGATTAAAAGAACTGATCACGCAGGTTGCCTGGGTTGCTCAGTTGCATAAGCACTGTACTTTTGGTTTCCCCTAAGGTCATGATCTCAGAGTCCTGGGATGCAATTTACCTCAGGCTCTGTGTGAAGCTTAGCCTGTACTCGAGATTCTTTCCCTCTCCCCCACTCTTTCCCTCTGCCTCTCCTCCCACTCACGTGCCTACTCTCTCTCTCTCTCTCCCTCTCAAATGAATAAAATCTTTTAAAAAGTTTGATCATGCACTAGGTCACAGAGAAAAATCTTAAAAAACTTCAAAGATGCATATTACAAAGGTCATAATCTTTGATCAATGTGTAATTCACTTTAGAGTTAATGACAAAAACATAAATGAAAATGTCCCACATATTTAAAAATTTTAAAAACATATTGTTAAACAATACAAGATATAAAAATAATTATAATAAAAATACGTTCAACTTAATTATAATGAAAACACTATATATCAAAATTTATAGGATTCAGCAAAACAAATGCTTTAAAATAAATATATATCCCAATCGTTTTTATTAGAAAATAAGACTTCCAAATTTGAGCTAAGGGCTCATCCTATAAATTGGAAAAGGAAAGATAGACTAAACTTACCATAAAGAGCAACAAAATCAAATTATTTTTTGGAAAAAAATTTAAAATGGGAGACCAACTTCTGTCAAAACTGATCAAAAGAAAAACAAAAGTAAATAAATAATACTAGTAATAAAAGTTGTTCCACTGGGGGTGATATGCCAAGAGTTTTGCCAACAATTCTGAAAAGCATTGATTAAATTAAAATTCTTATGAAAGTACGTCTTGTTACAAGTGAATCAAGGAGGGAAAAACAACATAAATAATACCATAGGCATTAAAGTAATTGAAACATTAGTTTAAAATAGTCCCACAAGAAAAACACTAGGCTCAAAAGGTTTTAGAAAGCTTTTGCAAGTTTTCCAAAACATCTCTTCAAGTATATGCAGTCCCTTACAGAAAAGAGGAAATAAGGAATGCCCTCTAATGGCTTCTATAGTTCCATTATCCACTTGGCATGAAAACTAGACAAAACTATACAAAAAGAACAATTCCAAGTCTATTTCACTCATCACCGTAGATGAAAAAAAAAAAAGAAAGAAAGAAAAGAAAACCTAAAGAAAATGTTAAGAAATCAAACCCCCAGATATGTTAAAAAAATAGTAATAATACACTCTAATCATACCACTTTTATCCATGGATGTAAAGGTATTTTCATAACAGACAATTTAGAAATTTAACCCACCAAAGGCAAAAATCATATGATTTTATATATATGTATATATACATATATATAATATATTTTTTGAAATTAATACCCATTTATGGTGATGATCACTAATAAATTAGAGATAAGGAGCCTTTCTTCTTCAGATATAGATTATAAAGAAACGAGCAAAAATCATCCCAAATGAAAAACAAGAAATTGTTTTCTCTAAAATAAAGCTGCCCATGGTATCAGGTGCCTAAGCTGTGCCTTATATTCTCCTGGCTCACCTTTTCCTCCAGTCCTCCTAACAGGCAGCTTCCCATGGGTATAAACACTGACTCCACTGACCCACACATTTTCACTGTCTGTCTAGGATTTTTCTCACACCATGACTAGAGACACCTATGGAGGTATCAGTGGCAGGCATGCACCTGCAACTGGCAAGGGTGAATGGGTTAGTATCCCATGAACAATTCTTGAGCAGGGGAGAAGAGGAGGCAGAAGATAAATGCTCCTCTTTTTCTTTTCTCAGTGAACAATTGTGAGGGATAGTCTTCATAGTATCTCCCATGATCTCAATGGTATCAAGTCCCACTTGTCACAGAGGTGATCAATCAATTACTCACCTTCTTACTGGCTTTTCCTCCCTATGTCTTTCACTCTTACTGGTCTTCTGCTTCTTTTCCTTGGGATTTCTCCACAAATGAATTGTTTGTTTTCCCGGGTTAACCCTGGATAAGACAAGTTCTATCACCATTCTATTCAACATTATGCTAGGGGGCTTAAACTATGATTGAAAGTGTACAGATTGGAAAAGGAAATGTGCACTAATGATACTTGCAGATGTTATGAGCATTTAATTAGAGAGCTAAAAATAATCCAAAGACATTTTATTGAATGTAATAAGAGCATTTAGCAAACTGCCTGGATATAAGATTACAATTAAAAATATTATATTTCTATAAACCAACAGCAAATGGCTATTAAAAAAACAGTATATAATCAGTAGTAACAGAACACTTAAATACATTAATAAAATATTAATTTTTTAAAAATTGTGTTAAGGGATATTAAAGAAGATTTAAATAAGTAGGGACATATATCATCGTGGATAACAGGCGTTCATATTATAAAGAAATCATTCATTCCAAAATCAATTTATAAGCTCAACAAAATTCTAATTAGAATCTAACAGTGTTATTTTGGAACTTGATGATCTGAATCTTAAATTTTATAAAAGATTAATGGGTCAAGAATATTTAAGGTATTTCTCATAATGGGTGACTGACCTAAATGGGAGGCAGGAATCCATCAAAATCCTAGAGGAGAACACAAGCAACCAGAGTAACTCTGTGACCTTGGCCTCAACAAATTCTTCCTAGACATGTCTCATGTCAGGCAAGGGAAATAAGAGTGAAAATGAACAATTGGGACTTCATCAGGATAAAAAGCTTTTGCACAGAAAAAGAAACAGTCAAAAAAGCTAAAAGACAACCTATGGAATGAGAGAAGATATTTGCAAATGACTTATCAGAGAAAGGGCTGACATCCAAAATTTATAAGGAAATTATCAAACTTAATTCCCCAAAACCCAAAATATCCAGTCAAGAAATGGGCAGAAGACATGAACAGACATTTCTGCAAAGAAGACATCCAAATGGCCAACTGACACATGAAAAAAATGCTCCACATCACTCAGCATCAGGGAAATACAAATCCAAGCCACAACGAGATACCACCTCATAGTAGTCAGAACGGCTAAAATTAATGTCAGGAAATGACAGACGTTGGTGAGAGTGCGGAGAAAGGGGAACTCTCCTACACTGTTGGTGGGAATGCAAGCTGGTGCAGCCACTCTGGAAAATAGTGTGGAAGTTCCTCAAAAGTTAAAAACAGAGTTCCTGCCACCCAGCAATTGTATTGCTAGATATTTATTCAAAGGACAAAAATAGTGATTGGAAGAGGTGCATGCACCCAACATTTATAGCAGCACTGTGCACAAAAGCCAAACTGGAAAGAGCCCAGATGTCCTTTGTCAGATGAATGGATAAAGAAGAAGTGGTACACACCCCCCCCCACACACACATACACATCACTAGAATATTACTCAGCCATCAAAAAGAATGAAATCTTGCCATTTACAATGATGTGGATGGAATTAGAGGGTATTGTGCTGAGTAATAAGTTAGAGAAAGACAAATACCCTACGGTTTCACTCATGTGGAGTTTAAGAAACAAAACGGGAGACCATAGGGAAAAGGAAGGGAAAATAAAATAAGATGAAAACAGAGAGGGGGCAAACTGTAAAAGACTCTTAACTATAGAGAACAAGCTGAGGTTTACTGGAGGGGAAGTGGGAAGGGGGGGATGGGGTAATTCAGTGATGGGCATTAAGGAAGGCAGGCGATGGAATGAGCACTGGGTGTTATACGCAACTGATGAATCACTAAATTCTACCTCTGAAACTAATGGAGTACATGTTAACTAAATTGAATTTAAATTGAAAATAGAATAAGGCATTTCTGCAAGTCAGGATGAGGGTATTACAAATTCAAACTTAGTTTGAAGCTAGAGGATTATGTGGTGGAAAAATGGAAAAAAGAGGAATGTGCAAAGGCCCAGTTTTGTTTGGTCCACCTGTTTGAAGGGGTGGAAGTGGTGATGAGTCTGAAATTTATATAGGTCATATTATGAAATAGCATAGATGTCATAAGATAAAACATTTATATTTAAGATAGAGGAAAAAATTTTGGAAAATGTTTAATGTGATTGCATTTTTGAAGACATTTTATGGGATACATTGAGGAGGAAGAAGATTTGAAAGATCAGATTAGGAGGCTTTTAAATTGCAGGAAGTGAATAAATAATTATTACAAGTAGAGTAATAATGGATAGAGGAAACAAGTTTAGTAAAACCAACATATGGAGGCACTTGGGTGGCTCAGTTGTTAAACATCTGCCTTTGGCTCAGGTCATGACCTCCAGGTCCTGCAATGGAGCTTCTTTCACATCTGGTTCCCTACTCTGCTTCTCCCACTCCCCTGCATCCCGTCCCTCCCCACTATTCGTCCCTCCCCACTATTCGTGTAGTCTCTTTCTCTTTCAAAGAATAAATAAAATCTTAAAAAAATAAAACTAACATATCACTTTAAGAAGTGCTAATGGATTAAGGTTTGTAGTTTAAAGTAAATTAAGACAATTTATTGAGCAGTTATGGTGTGCCAGAAAACAATTCATACTAGGCACATTTTAACATTTTAAAATAATACCAAGAAAACCAAGATTTAGAGAGTTGAACTTTTTTTCCAGAAACACAGAAATAAGTAAAAAAATGATTCAGAATTTATGTCTTTGTTATTGTGGCTCCTGTGCTAACAAAAGTGTATATATATATATCTCACATATATTACGTGAAACTGTTACTACCTTAGCTATTTTGTAAGGAAGACTAAAGTGTTGTTTTTTTGTTTTTGTTTTTCTTCTTAAGATGAAAAAAGTAAATAACAATAATAGTGGTATATGGATATGGTGCCAGCATTGAAGGTGGCAGTGAAATGATATTAGCTTGAGAAATACAGAAATATATTTTATAGCCTCTTGATGCCATATATACTCTGAGGAATTTCTAGAACAGTTTAACTGATTAGCTGAAACTCAAGTAGTCCAGAGGGGAGAATTAGGTCCAGAGGGAACAATTTAAATTTATCTTCATATTCATAACTAAGAATTAGATATTACTTCAAAAAAGTCCCCTCAGAGGTTCCAAGTTCTCTCTGTCCCATCACTGATTTGCTGGGTGATCTTTAAGAAGTCAAGTCTGCTTTTTGCCCCTCTTTTCTTTTTTGTTAGTAAAATGATGACAATGCCAACTTTGACTATCTCCCGGGATTATATTGGTAATCAGGTGAGGTCATGAATGGATGAGAAGGCTCTTCTACGTGAATGGTTTGCAAATAATATATCATTCATTCTAAGTATTAAAATGTACATGTGAACAATGAATAAATTAAAAATAAAACTACTGACCAAGAGCTAATAAAGTGGGGGGAAAATATCCCATGAATAAGACAAATATTTGAAGAAGAGATTTTATTCCTGATGTCTTCAAATAAAAATGTGAACTTAACTGGGTCTGGAATAAGAATGGTTAGTAAGAAGACACTTTAGAAACCTTGCCTCCAATCCAAAGTCAATAAATTTATTGTACAAAGCAATCAGGAATGGGGTATTTAAAAAAATGCATAAAGTAAAATTCAGAAGTCATCCAAAATGTGCCATCTACACCCAGTTCAAATGCCTCAACTTAATTTTCAAAAGCTCTTCATACTCCTCTATTTAAGACTTTATATAGTCATATATAGATAAATTATTTAAGTAGATCCAATTGTCTCCATCCATCTGTAACTTCTACCACTCAACTTCATTTAAACAAGTTACCATTTATTTACTTATTTTTTAATTTTGCTGCAGATGAATAGATGTATGGATACATTCATGTATGTAGAGGATAGATTTCAGTGACATAACAAAGGAAGTCGGAACTTAAGAATATATTTATAAAATTTCCTAAAGCCACATCATCTGTAAACATTATGGAAGAGAGTTTTTAAGCTATGTTTGCAGAGATATGATACTGTTGAACAATAATTTTTATCGAAATAATATCGGATATTCAAATGGAACTGTCATCAAGGAAGCAGAAAAACTTGTGAACTTCGAAATTTTTCTTTTGACCAACAAACGGATCTGATATATAACTTCCAGAAAGAATATCGATGTTCTCAAAGGCCTTGCTTTCTTTTATTGTCCCAGCTAATTGTCTTTGGAGACCATTCTTTTTTATGGTTCTCAGAGAGGCATCTAACAACAGTCTTTTTTTTTTTTTCCAATTTATTTATTTTCAGAAAAACAGTATTCATTATTTTTTCAACACACCCAGTGCTCCATGCAAGCTGTGCCCTCTATAATACCCACCACCTGGTACCCCAACCTCCCACCCCCCCGCCACTTCAAACCCCTCAGATTGTTTTTCAGAGTCCATAGTCTCTCATGGTTCACCTCCCCTTCCAATTTACCCAAAAGCACATACCCTCCCCAATGTCCATAACCCTACCCTCCTTCTCCCAACCCCCTTCCCCCCAGCAACCCACAGTTTGTTTCGTGAGATTAAGAGTCACTTATGGTTTGTCTCCCTCCCAATCCCATCTTGTTTCATGGATTCTTCTCCTACCCACTTAAGCCCCCAAGTTGCATCACCACTTCCTCATATCAGGGAGATCATATGATAGTTGTCTTTCTCCGCTTGACTTATTTCGCTAAGCATGATACGCTCTAGTTCCATCCATGTTGTCGCAAATGGCAAGATTTCATTTCTTTTGATGGCTGCATAGTATTCCATTGTGTATATATACCACCTCTTCTTTATCCATTCTTCTGTTGATGGACATCTAGGTTCTTTCCATAGTTTGGCTATTGTGGACATTGCTGCTATAAACATTCGGGTGCACGTGCCCCTTTGGATCACTACTTTTGTATCTTTAGGGTAAATTCCCAGTAGTGCAATTGCTGGGTCATAGGGCAGTTCTATTTTCAACATTTTGAGGAACCTCCATGCTGTTTTCCAGAGTGGTTGCACCAGCTTGCATTCCCACCAACAGTGTAGGAGGGTTCCCCTTTCTCCGCATCCTTGCCAGCATCTGTCATTTCCTGACTTGTTGATTTTAGCCATTCTGACTGGTGTGAGGTGATATCTCATTGTGGTTTTGATTTGTATTTCCCTGATGCCGAGTGATATGGAGCACTTTTTCATGTGTCTGTTGGCCATCTGGATGTCTTCTTTGCAGAAACGTCTGTTCATGTCCTCTGCCCATTTCTTGATTGGATTATTTGTTCTTTGGGTGTAACAACAGTCTTTTAAAGTACACCCAACACACACATGTGTAAGGGCGTGTGTGTGTGATTTTGAACTGAGAATGCAGTGTGTCTGGAAGAGGATGACTTCTAGTTTGCCCATCATCCCACCCATACACTCGTCATCTTTAATGGCATTGCTTCCATATAAAATCAGATTTTTCTTCTCTATGGTTGGTTGGCTATTCCTTTTGGATACTTTCAAAGAATCTCCCATTTGAAATATATAATTTGAATTCTAGCACCCCTATTGGTTATATGATATATAGGTATTCTACTTCAATGATTAGCTTTGAGTGATTTCCACTTAAATATTCTAGCCAATAATCTAAAGCATTCAACAATACTATGAGGCCCCTATTTGCAAACATAGAATGAATTGCAAACAATTATTTGTGTTTATTATGTATGTTCATTAACATATTTGAAATTAATGTTAGTTTTTCTAAATCTTACGCTATTATTTAATTGTGACATTATAAATTTGATATGGGCCATAAAAGTGTTCAAGAGAATAGTTGAGTTTTTGAGTCTGTGATGGGAAAATGCTTTCACCAGAATCTTATACTTTCCACGCTATTAATATATGTGAGTTTTTCCAGAGTTTGATCTTTGGACTCATTAGTATTATGTCTGAAAACGGCAAAATTGCTATATAAATATGTAACAAAATATATGAATGATGAATTATTAAGTAAAATGTAATTAATATTTTATTAATAACCATGAAGATCTGCTAGCACTGCATATATTAAACTTGGAATAGCTATTCTAAATCGGTTTTTGTTTCTGTTGTTATTATTGTTATTATCATCATGGGTTGGAGATTAAGTAGAATCACTAAAGAGAAGGTAAATCTCTCCCCATCTGCAAATTTTTCCCAAGACTATTTCATCTGAGAGAGTTACAGGTACATCTCTGACTTGCTTCACTATTCGTCATTGCATCCTTCAATTGTGCTGTATGAAGCACAAAAAATAGACTCAAATGAAGTTTTTCATATTCATATTTAGGAGACATGAAATGTACTGTATTTTTAAAAGTTTCTTTTTTAAAGCCAGAAGTGACCTTGACACTCAGTTCTGTGTGACTGATAACAATTTATTGGTTGTTTTCATTAGAAGTTTTTGAGGGGCTCCTAGGTGGCTCAGTGGGTTAAAGCCTCTGCCTTCAGGCTCAGGTCATGATTGCAGGATCCTGGGATTGAGTCCCCGCATTGGGCTCTCTGCTCAGCAGGGAGCCTGCTTCTTCCTTTCTCTCTGTCTGACTCTCTGCCTACTTGTGATCTCTCTCTGTCAAATAAATAAATAAAATCTTAAAAAAAAAAAAAAAGAAGTTTTTGAGAGGGTATATATTTTTGGTTTTCTCTCTTGTTTATTTTATGATGTTTTTGGTTGAATTGGAATAGCAAATGAAGCAATGTGGTAAATGGCTATAAATCCTTTATTCTGCATTCAAGTATTTATCACATATGTGAAGTGGGATTATGTACTTTAAGACTGACTGAATGGCCGGAATAATTAGTGAACAAAAATAGAAAGCTCTTCTCTGGTTTTATGTAATAAACTTGAGGAGGATTCAAATTAATCTGTCAAGCAAAGGTATATATTTTATATATAAGTAACATATATGTATATATAAATTACATAAACAATACATACACATATAAACAATATATGCAAACAAATATATGTGTGTGTGTATATTTATATATATTATATATATATATATATTTTTTTTTTTAAAGAGTTATTTATTTGTTTAGCGAGAGAGAGTGACCGTGAGCCAGGGGAGGGGCAGAGGAAGAGAAAGAGAGAATCTCAGCACAGAGCCTGATGTGGCAGTCAGTCTCACAAACCCAAGAGCATGACCTGAACCAAAATCAGGGTTCAGAAGCTTAATTGACAGAGCCAGGCAGCCACCCCAAATCTGTCAAACAAGTTACTCAAGCAGCTACTCAGTGTGAAACACGTTATAGGTAGTAAGATAAGAGATAACCTGGTACAGCTACTTTTGAGCATTATAAATAAATAATTTGTAAAAATATCAAACAAGAGAAATAGTCAAGACATATGACAGCTAAGACCGATGGTCATAATCCAGGCAAGCATTACTGTTGTTCCCAGTGAAAAGAGATCATTTTTGGCTGGTAATTGAAGAAGCCATCAGGGAAGAAAGAGATTTGAGATGTTTTCAAGGTTAGGGACTTTTAAATAGATGGAGATGAAGAACAAATAGGCTGTTGTGGGAGGGGGTAAATATTTAACTACAGATAACTTACGAGAATTTAAGATGGAAATGTAAGTTGGAGTGATATAGTGGGGGATCTGAATGCCAAACTAAATATTTTGGACTTTATTCTCTAGGCAATAGGGAGCAAAGTAGCAGTTGGATTACCAAAGTGGTATTTTCAAACGATAAACATGGCATAAATATATCTTAGTGGTTTTTTTAAAAAAATATATTTGTGTAAGAAAGTTATTATAAGAAGAGATACTGAGACTATGGAACAAACTGGAAATCAGTGCTGGTATAATAAAGTTATATTTTGCTATAATAATCAGTTTGTGTTTCTCCTGTTAATTAGTGATCCACTCCTATTATTCATGTAACAACTAAGACATTTTCATGTTTATTGTTCCAAGAAAGGAATAACACAGATGGGAAAGAATACTTAGAAGACTTGGGGTTTTATTTTTAAAGATAGAAAACTGAAATTAAGAAAAATTATGAATTTCAAATCTTGTGCTTTTGAATACTCTATGCCTTGAAGAAATTTGGCATATACATTTATGTTACAAAAAAGGACATTTTGAGCACAGAGTCTATGATTCTGAAAACCCAGAAACCATGTCTCTTGTTCAAGGCAAAGAAACCAGAAATGTGGCAAGGTTTATTAACTTCGTCTCTGTCATTATAAATCACATTTTTGTTTCTAGTTAGGAAGGACTTGATACAATGTTGGAAATCCCTGGCTTATGGAGTGGTTCAGGAGAGCAGCACATTCACTTCTCCCCCTCCTGTATCTTCCACCAAAAACTCCCTCCAAACACACACAATGAACAACCCACATACTGTCATATACACACATGCACACACTCTTATACATAGTTGACACAGAAGTAGGTCTGTTTGGGTAGGGCAGACTGCAGTGGTCTGCAGGTATTCACAGAAGGAGATAAAATGGATCTGATAAATTTTTAAGTATTCTAGGTAGATTGGATATAAACAAGGGCCAGAATTCCTCCAATGACTCCTCCTTATATCCCTAATACTATAGCTGGAAAATAGAAAAAAAAGAGTGCAGACCTTACAAAAAAAAAAAAAAGTTGAAATAAAATTTAAGATAAATTATTGAGAAATAGATTTGTACCTTTTACATTTCTATTATAGTCTTAATCCTGCTCTTCTTAACTTCATAGTCATATTCCTTATCTTCTCTCAGTTTTTATATTCCATGAAAAGTAGTTAAAGCCAAACAAAGTAGTAGATGCAAATTTAAGTTGTAAGATACCTTCCCTTCTCTACTGAGGCAAAATTGATATTCCTTTACACATGGGAGCGAGGAAAAAAATAAGTATGATGGATACTGGCTACTATTATTAAAAACAACAAAAAAGGTACCTTTTAAAAAATGTTTTCTCACCCTGAAAACATACATTGTAAGAAAATATGCTCATTTTAAAAACAAGAAGATATTGGGATGCCTGGGTGGCGCAGTTGGTTGGACGACTGCCTTCAGCTCAGGGCGTGATCCTGGAGTCCCGGGATCGAGTCCCACATCAGGCTCCCAGCTCCATGGGGAGTCTGCTTCGCTCTCTGACCTTCTCCTTGCTCGTGCTCTCTCTCACTGTCTCTCTCTCTCAAATAAATAAAATAAAATCTTTAAAAAAAAAAAAAAACAAAAACAAGAAGATATGACCTTCAGGAGTCAAAATAGTATGATTTAATGTAGAATTAAGTAGAAAAGTGAAACAGAAATGTCACTTTGTTGCAAAGGGAATTATGGACTGAAAATACAGGATAAAGTTTTAGACCAAGAATTTGTAATACTGTTATATGTTTTCTCCTAAAAGGCTAACACCGAAGAGACAATTCTGACAGACGATAAGTTTAATTGATGAATCCAGTTCTGGACAAGCAAAAGGGACATACCAATCAGAGAAAGACAATTATCATATGATCTCTCTGATATAAGGAATTTGAGAGGTAGGATGGGGGGTCATGTGGAGTAGGGAGGGAAAAAATGAAACAAGATGGGACCAGGGAGGGAGACAGATCACAAGAGACTCTTAATCTCATGAAACAAACTGAGGGTTGTTGGAGGGTTGGGGGGAGGGATAGGATGGCTGGGTTATGGACACTGGGGAGGGTATGTGCTATGGTAAGTGCTGTAAATTGTGTAGGACTGGAAATTTACAAACCCATACCCCTGAAGCAAATAACACCTTATATGTTAATTTTTAAAATGTTAAAGGTGTCGGTGATGCAATAAAAGCTAGGAATCTCTTTACTAAAAAAAAAAAAAAAAGAGAAAGAAAAAGAAAAGAAAGAAAGTAAAAGGAACTTATGAGAACACACACTTATGCTTCACCTGGATTTGTGCCCTTTATAATTAGTATGATTTATTGCCAGTGTACAGAAAATAAATAACTTCAGGTGAACAATCCTATCTAGGCCATGTCCCAGGAAGAGCAGTGCTAAATTGTCAACAATGGACAGAGAAAAAGAAAAAGAGAAGTAGGTCATACAGAGTCATGGAAAGTTAGCTTGAAGAGTAAGAAAGAGCAGCAGCAAATATGAGATAAAGTCAGGGGATGATTATCAAGAGAGCAAAGGACAGACCCAATTGTGAGAGAACAAAGTGAAAGGGAGGATAGTTATCAGTAAAAAATGTCAGAAATAAATGAACCACCAGCCTAGAGGGACTGGGTTTTTACTTGGACTACCTAGGGACTAGGGTGCTTTCAGAGGCGAATAATCAAAACTTTAAATCCAACTGACTTAAGAAATAAGAAAACACACTGGAAAATAACCCAGAGATATATATGGTGGTCTCCAAGCATTGGTTTTGTCAGAATAGAAACTCCACTTCTCATGAGCTCCCCATGGACTGCCTATCTCTCTATGTTAATTTATCATCAGATTGACTTTTCTTCTGATTATCAGTATGGTGAGTAGCTGCAAATGGAGCCACAGTTAAAGATTTTATTTATTTATTTGTCAGAAAGAGTGAGCACAGGCAGATAGAGTGGCAGGCAGAGGCAGAGGGAGAAGCAGGCTCCCTGCTGAGCAAGGAGCCCGATGTGGGACTTGATCCCAGGACACTGGGATCATGGCCTGAGCCGAAGGCAGCAGCTTAACCAGCTGAGGCACCCAGGCGTCCCTGGAGACACGTTTAATTCCTTGGCCATATTCAGCTCATGTGGAAATTACTCCTCCCATCAAAAACTGGTCTTTCCTTGAGTGTGATGTCCAGTTTAGTAAAAGGGGCCCCCAAATTAGTAACAGCCCCCAGAGAAGTGCATTTCACTGACTGGATGAAATGTGGGTCCCTCAGTCAATCTCAGTAAAGTGAGATGAGATCATCTCGGTTAACTTAGAATAATCAGCCTCCCCTGAGTCACAGGGCTGCATGACTGAAGCTTCTGCAACAAAATTAAGCAGTGGGAGAGTGAAGAGGGAAATGACAAAAAGGAAGAATCCATATGCGAGAAGCCTTAAAACCTGTGTAAATGCTCCAGCTAAATACTTGGATAACCCTAGACTGTGTCTTCGTGGAAGAACTCAGGGAACCTTTCTGGACTGTGTGGAGAGTCCAGACAATTCAGCTGCCTGCTAGTGAAGACAGCAGCCACAGGAACAGCAAGAGCACCTTTCTTCAGAGGAAAATAAAAGACTCTAAACTCTCCACATTATATTATCCACATGGTCCAGAATAAAGTAATAAACTAGTAGTCATGTAATCAGCAAACAAGTAGCTCAGAGGTGAAAGAAAAAGCAGTCAGTAGAAACCAAAGTTGTGATGCCACAGATGTTGAAAACAGAAAGATGGAATTGTAGAACAGAAAAGTGCAACCTATGAAAAAAAAAGGGTCACTAGCTGTGCTTAACAGAAAATTTCATAGGACAGAAGAAAAGATTAACTTGAAGAGGTTCAATAAAAATTATTAAATATGAAAAGGACATATACTTATTGGGAGAGGAAAAAAAAAAAAACAGTCTCAGGGATTGGGAGAAAATAGCCAGCAATATAAATAATCGAGGGAGAAGAGAATTTAGATCATAGTATTTGAAGAGATAATGGAAAATGTTTCACAAATTTCATTTATACTCACACATACACACAAACTTAAGAGTTCAAGAGTCTTGGGCACCAGGTGGCTCTGTCAGTTAAGCAGGTAAGCCCTTTGGCTCAGGTCATGATTTCGGGGTCCTGGGATAGAGTCCCACATCAGGCTCCTTGCTCAGTGGGGAGTCTGCTTTTCCCTCCCCTCTGCTCATGCTCTTTCTTTCCCCCTCTCGCT
This sequence comes from Neogale vison, assembly GCF_020171115.1. Taxonomy (NCBI): domain Eukaryota; kingdom Metazoa; phylum Chordata; class Mammalia; order Carnivora; family Mustelidae; genus Neogale; species Neogale vison. The sequence goes on from NC_058097.1 coordinate 133,750,120, forward strand.
CTCTCTCTCTCAAAATAAATAAATAAAATCTTTACCAAAAAAAGTTCAAGAGTCTCAGTAAATCTCAAACAAGATAAATACAACAAAAACCACGCTTAGGTATATCATAGTCAAACTAATGAAAATCAGATACTGAGAAATATCTGGAAAACAGCCAGAGAAAAGCAATATAATACATACAGTAGAAAAAAAAAAAAAAAAACTGGTGCAACCGAGAGCTAACTTAGAAACAATAGGAGTAATGGGAGTTAAATAAGGTAAGAGCATTTATAAGACGTGAAAAGAAAAACACAAAACGAAACAAAAACTGTCAAACCAGAATTTTATATACAATGGTAATGTCCTTCATAAACATAGGCAAGGTAAAAATGCTTTCAGAAGGAAAACCAGGGAATTAGTCCCCCAGTAGAGGTGTGCTATAAGAAAAGCATTGGGAAATCTCTCAGAACGGAAATCTAGATCTATAGAAAAGATTAAAAATGACAAATACATTATAAATATAAAAGCCCCTATAGAGGGGTATATGAATGGCTCACTTGGTTGAGTGACTGACTTTTGGTTTCTGCTTAGGTCATGATCTCAGGGTCCTGGGATCAAACCCCGCATCAGGCTCAGAACTCAGCATGGAGTCTGCTTGAGATTCTCTCTCCCTCTGCCCCTCCTGACCTCTCAAATAAATATATAAATCTTTTTTAAATGACCATATATAATTTTTCTCTTATTTTAGTTATATAGTTATTTTTCCCTTCTTGTAACTTCTTTAATCAAATGATCAAAGTTAGTATCACCAATATTAAGAGGAACTCCTCCCACATGTCTCTTAGATGCTACACAGAAAAGGAAGCATCGTTACTGTGGCATTCCTGCCAAAAATATATTACCTGAGTCTAAGCTTAAGCAAGCCATAGATGAACTCAAATAGAGGGACTTTCTACAGAGTAACTAGTCTGTGCTTTTCAAAGACATCAAGAACCCACGGAAATTATGAGGGGCTTTCTTTCCCAAATTGAGGGAGAACGAAAAGATGCTACGACTAAATGCAATATGTGAGCCTTGATTGGATCATGGATTGAAAAAAAAAAAAATCTCTAAAGAATATTATTGGAACTGATTGAATATAAATGGTTGAGAAGATAATAGTATTTCATGAATACTAAATTTCTTCTTTTTGGTTTTTCAGAAATAATAAATCTATTCATGTCTTCCCTTAATGTGGAATTCTCTTAAGGCTACAGTTGATTAAAAAAAATCCAGAGTCATTACATGATCTAAATGGCTCTGTGTGTTCTGTCTTCTAACTGCCTGGTCCCCTTCTTATCAGCCCCTTCTACGCAGTTCCAAGCACACAAACCTGCCTCATGTGCACTCACTCTCCTGTTATTATCTGTCTTATCTTAATGATTCCGATGTCTCATTTGTTCTTTCTTGCTTAGGGCAAGAAAGTGTCTTGTGTCTATCTGGCCCCACTTGAAAATTTCACTACGTAACCCAACTGACTCTTAAGAACTTACCTTAAAAACCATTTACACCTTTCATACCCTATCCTGACATACTTTCTTTGTAAAATGTAGCGTATTGTAAGCAAATTATCTACTGTGTTATTAGGTGTATATTCTTTCCATTGGACCGTGAGTCTCATGAAGGTAGCAGAGAGACGTGCTCAATAAAAATTTTTAAATGAAGGTATAAGAAACAGTGTTAGGTCCAGAAAGGAACAAGTGTATGTGAGTGTTGTCAGTATACAGAGAGAAGTTGAAAGGGCTCTTACATGTCTGTTGTACTCCTAATTTCCTTCTGATGGAAGTGGTTCCAAGCGTTGACACTTTAAGAAAAATTACTCTCATTTTGCATCATGTAATTATGCTTCACTCGCCTCAGCTTATTGACCAATGGATCACTCTTACAAAAGGCATGGACCTAGAGGTTAGAAAAAAATGGAAAGTTACTAATTTTTGAGATGACCCTGAATGTGAATGCTGTATATTACTTTCATATGGGGTTCTATATTGAATGGTGATTGATTGAGCTAATAACTTTCTTACTTGGGTGGGAGTTCAAATTTCAGACAGAGATATAGAAATCATTTTTAAAGAATGGTAGTCATTGTAGAAGATGATACAGAAAACAAAAGAAAATTAAAGTAGATAGACTAGCAGAGCACTGAGAACATCAGTCCTGAGAATGATAGTCTCTAGAATAAAGAAAGCAGATGTCTTTTCTGATGGGCTGCAGGATGGCACCACCATGGGATTCCTGGCCCTTCCTATTGTTTATCTAAAGGCAAGGATGTATCCTACTGTTCTACTTAAGACCTAGCTGCATGGGTGCTGACATGGTTTCTTTTGTTCCTTTATTTCATGTCTATTCTAATAACCAACTATTGCTACCTCAGGTAATTTGATTGTGTGCCTCTGACTTCTGACACATCTTTTCTGTCCTTCTGACAGATCTTTTCAGAGAGAAAAACAATGATTATAAACTGTAGTCTAAATCACATCTTAAATTCATGCAGTGAGTGCAAAGATAACAATCTTCAATCAGGGTACTTGGCTATATTCTTAGTGCAAGGTTTTATTATTTATTTGAGGGTAGGATTTTCTTAAATAAAAATGATTTTTGGTCATAAATAGTATAAAACATGTATTAATTGCCATGTGTATATTAGTATTTTCTGTATTGCTAAATTTACTAAGTATCCAGACTTACATAAAATATGAATATAACTTGAAACAATAACTAACCTGCATAATGTTATAAACAGAATTGTATACATTCTTTAGATTATCGAGGTCATTAAACAACTTACCTAACTAGTTGCTCTATAATCAAATCCATATTATAGTAAGTTAAATAGAATATTCAGTCACGAAAATTCACACAGACATGCATACAAACATACACTCTCGCGCAGTACATGTTAGATGTTAGACTGAGAGATTGCATTAAATTCACTCAGAAAATAGAAACTAATCATTACATCTCAGAATAATGTCAAGCAAGCAAATAGTTAACAGGACATATTAGTAAATTTCTGTTTGTGGGAATGGTGGATTCTAAAATTCTCATGTTTCACAGAATCAGACTAAAAGATGTATACAGCAAGTATCATAGTGAACTTTGGTAAGAGATTTATTTGGAACATCAATTTACTTGCCCTACTCCCCAGCGTGTTGTTAAATAGTGACAGGAGCCATCAAGTGCTTTAATTTTTTACTAAGGCAAAATGAATTCTTTGATAGAAACAATTGAGTTTTTTTTTCTCCAGAGTAAGTACAAAATAATGCTTTCCGTTAATGAAATTGATTAGTAATGTAGTTAATACCACACAACTACGTAGCCTCATTCGAATTTATAGTCTCAAAAACTGAGAGCAGAAAGAGCTTTTAGCTTTTGGCAAAATTACTTCATCAAATGACACTTTAAGGTATCCTAAAAGATCAAATCAAACTGCATGGAAGAACAAAACTACCGAATCTGCATCCTGGGTGATTTTTTGTTAAAAGGAAGTAGGGAGTGTGTAACCAGATAGCTTTCTTTTCTTCTGAAAGTATCTTGTGAAGGTTACAGATTTTTTGGAATAGTTTGAATGACAAAAGGGGAGTGTAAGATAGCCATTGCTGGGATAATTGAGTGAAGGCAGTATAGAAATATGGTTTCAAAAAGCATGGAGTAAGCTGGCATATAGAGAAAATTAGAAACGTATTATATCTGAGGACTCAGTTTTAATAATAATTATAATGATGGTAATAATGATAATAATTCATGCTATTTTCTATTTTATTTTTAAATATCCTGCACACACTGCATATAATAAAAAAAAATTGTTTCTGGAAACAAAACAAGTAAGAGAGTGTATTTTGAAATCATTGTTAAGAATAATAGCACCTACAATTTACTGAACATTCACTAAATGAACTCACATTGAATCTGTTGTTTTCACAACAAACTACAAGTTAGTATTAGTGTTCAAATACCCTACAAAGTCCAGTAGCTAGAAATATCAATAGCTGGGATTAAAATCAAATAGTCTAATTTAGAAACCCTTGTATTTTCCATAACTCTGTATTGTCATTAAACAGGGTTAAGTTCTTTGTCTCAATTAGTAGAAGAATGGAAAGAGTTTAAAAAAAAAAAAAAGAAAGAAAAAGAAAAGAGAAAAGTACATTTTTCAACCATGGGAGAAATGTGATTTGGGGACATTTTTCAAAACATGGAAATCATGGAATAGATTTTTTATAACAATTTTTAAAGGGTTTATTATCTAACTTCAGTCAATATATTAACTTAAGAATATAAACACAAATCATGTAAATTTATTTTGATGATACCATTGGTATGTTTAATATAATACATTTTAAAATAGAGCTTCTTGGGCACCTGGGTGGCTCAGTGAGTTAAGCCTCTGCCTTCAGCTCAGGTCATGATCTCAGGGTCCTGGGATTGCGTCTCTGCTTGGCAGGGACTTGGCAGGGACTTCCTCCTCTCTCTCTCTCTCTGCTTGGCTCTCTGCCTACTTGTGATCTCTCTCTGTCAAATAAATAAATAAAATCTTTAAAAAAAAATAGAGCTTCTTTAAGCTGTAAAGGCAAGAGTACTAGATGATTTTACCTTGAATATTTTATTCCTGACAAATGTAGCTACAAGTTGTTGAACTTTGAGGATTATTCTAGATTTTGTTATTTCAACATAAATAATTAAGACTATAAACGAATGATAACCATGAAGTTCATATAAAAATAAAATAGGACATTTACTTTTTATAGTTTTACTTTCAATTTTTAATATCAGATATGGAAAGTAGTTTTCTGGGCACCTGGGTGGCTCAGTGGGTTAAGCCGCTGCCTTCGGCTCAGGTCATGATCTCAGGGTCCTGGGATCGAGTCCCACATTGGGCTCTCTGCTCAGCAGGGAGCCTGCTTCCTCCTCTCTCTCTCTGCTTACCTCTCTGCCTACTTGTGATCTCTCTCTGTCAAATAAATAAATAAATAAAATCTTTAAAAAAAATAGTTTTCTTCAGAAAAGTTGCTGAGCGCAGTGATGGCTACCCACTCTTGCCCCTCATGCCACCCGTCCTCAATGTACACCTATGTCAAATGGGAATTTCTGAAATCTCCTTCAAACAGAGGTGTATGTTTTGTTCATTTTTATGGGAAGGAAGAAAGAGAATGAGATCTATTCATGCCAGATAAAATATTAGGTGATTTATGCATATAAGAGAATGAGTACCTATATAAAACTTCTGAGGACTAAATGTGGTAATACACACGATGCCCACCTAGTTCAGGGGACACAGTAAGCACTTAATATCTGAGTAATCAGATCAGCTCATAAATATTTATTGTTTGGCAGGGGTGTCTTGGTGTCTCAGTCAGTTAAGCATCTGCCTTTGGCTCAGGTCATGATCCCAAGGTCCTGGGGTTGAGCCCCATATGTTGACACCCCCTCTCCCTACCTCAGGCTCCCTGCTCAATGGAGAGTCAGCTTCTCCCTCTGCCTCTTCCCGGGACCATTCTTTCTCTCAAATAAGTAAAAATTATTTTAAAAATGTTGGTTGGCTAATATGTGTTAAAGATTCAATGCAGAGCAAGAGTGTGCTGTTAATATTATTATTATCTGATCCAATCTTCCTCATGGCAGCCTTACTGAAGTTTTATAAATAAAAACCATGTTAAACAATCATGAGAGACACTAAAGAAGACCTAAAAAATGGAAAGCTGTAACATCACATTGACTTGAGAAGATTCAGTACTGGTTATGTCTCAGATCTTGCTTTTTAGAGATCATAGCCTTGAATATTTCCCGAGTCACCCTTGGGTTAAAATGATTTTGGTAGGTTTTTGGTTTCTTTTTTGTTTTTTTTTTTTGTTTTTCTAATTCCCTAACCACACCCAGCTGTTAAACTCCACTAATTGCAAGGTAGTTGTTCTATGGTTTTCAGCAATGTCATGGGGGCTCAAATTGCTTTATAGAGTAATGGCAACAAAGTTCATCTCCTTTAAAGAAAAGTTCCTGAGGTCAGTGTTCCAGGTTTTTTCCAACCCCAGGAGGGCTTTCACTAGCTTTCTCTTCCTCTCTCCCCATTTCTCTCTGGAAAATTAGTTGGCCTCCACTTTAGCCTCTTCTCTAACGACTCTATCAATGTCTTATCTGCTGCTTTTCATCACAAACTCCACTGTTTCAGAAGGCGTCCTTATTCTTTAAGTTCTCATCACTCTGTTGGAAATGAAGTCAATTCTTGGGAAGGGATTTAGAGCTCTTTGTTCTACACCCTCTTCTCTCCTTGAGTAAATCTCTGAGGCATAATTCTGGAGGTTAGGTTAGGGGTACTGACATATTCTCTTTCCTGTGTGACATCCCCCTTCAGGAGCTGAGTGCTGGATGACTGTGGGGCCAACACCGCCAGGTTCTTCAGGTTGCCTCTCTCTCTTGGTTTTGAAATGCCCACCCCAAGCTTTGCGCAGTGGCAGTATCGTAGCCAATGAGGTTTATCCGAGGCGCGATTATTGCTAATTGAAATGCCCACCCCAGGAGATGGCACACAGATGCTTGGTCCTGGTATCCTCAGGAGATTCATGGCTGAGGCGGAACAGACATCTAAAAAGTGGAGATTCAGTGGAAGAAAGTACTCTCTGCCTCTCAGCCACACTCAGCCCAAACATAGCCTCAGTAACAGGCAGCCACGAACAGGTCACTCTGTCTCTCCTGGGAAGATCACCTTCTGAGTGGGATCCTGGAAAAGAGGAATCCAACCCTGTGCTCTTGGCTTCCCCTGTCCAAGTGGAGCTTATGTCTTGATACCTGGGAAGGAGGAAGGGTTTAAGTCTTGGTTCAAATGTCAGAATTTCTGGCATTTTTTACCAAGTTGTAGTAGATTTTCTTGAACAAATCGTTCTTCACTTGCTATAAAAACCATACTGCCATTTCCAAAGACTTTAAAAAGACTTTCCAAAGACTTTAAAAACGATTATTTAAACAGTTTGCACCAGTAGAGCTGGGAGCGGGTCTGTGGAATCCCTCATGCTGCCAAGGCAGACTTGGAGCTCCCCAAGTTCTTGTTGCTGGTTTGTCAGTCACAAAAGCAAACTCTCATTCTCTGTTGCCGAGCTTCTCGCATATGCTCGTAGTGCATATATTTTGCAGTATGCCTGCTCTCTTTTTCACTGCCTCTGTGAAAATGTGGTTGAGGTGTTACTGTGAACTTTGCTTCATCCTCCACACACATATGCCTATCCATCTGTAAGTACGGCAAAGCACTGCTACATCGGCTCTTCATACACAGATGCCATTAACCGCTCCTTTCCAACTCTGAAGATACTGGATCACAATGGCTTCTGAGCAAATTGTAGGTGGGTCGTACTTTGGTTATAATAAATGGCATAGCTTTAAAGAAAAATATCTTGTTATTTAAAACAAAACTAAATAAACTAAACTAAACTAAAACTAGTCCTGCCTACGTTCCCCTACCTCCTAATCAGTGAAAGATTTGGAAAAAGGAAGGGGGGTGGTAGAAAATCCATGCATTTAGGAGCCGTAGATGAGCACTTGAAGGTAATTTTTAGTGACACGACAGGGCTGTCTGTGATATGCACTTCCTGGTGCTTATCGTGACAATTTTGGTAAAGACGAAGTCTAGAAGGAGCCAGTGATAATCCCCTGGCATAATCTGAAACAATGTTGTTTAAAAGAGAGATGAGACCCCTACTCAGGACTATCTAAAATCTTGACTTAGAATAAGGGAACTCTAAGCCTCCCAGTGCTCTGTTTATATGCTTTGTATTTCTGTTGACTTGGAGTTTTTTTTCCCTAGGATGGAGTCTTTTGGGTTGTGATTACCAAAGTATTGTCTACACCCTATCGTGCCTACTGTCTTTCACAGGATAAGGTGAAGCCACTACAGAAGAATGTGGAGTGGGTAGAAAAAGCTTTTTAAATTAACAATTAGAGGTATATATGTATAAATTTATATGTATTTGTGTGTGTGTGTGTTTGTGTGTGTGTGTGTGTGTGTGTGTATGCTTTCCTATTTTACATAGATTTTCATAGATCATAATTATTGATAAAAAGTGGAAAAAAAAGTAGATAAAGTTCTTGCTGTTACCTTTCTAAAGATTCTAGCACTAATTATGCTCTGGCCATTTCATAGCCCAAATGTTTTATCTCCTTTTCTCTGTATTCTTCCTTCCCCTCCCCCTCTCTACATTCTCCAGCAGCTGCATCCCTCTCAATTTCCTCCACTTTTACTGTAACAAGGTCTTATGAAGACAAATGGTCTGGACTAATACAGACTTTAGCACTACATGCCACATCTAATTTGAGATGTGTGCTGTGGTTACTGGTGTGGGAACACGGAAGAGAGTATGGACTGAATTAATCACCAAAGCATAGTAGACAATAAACCAAGTGAAGCAGTGTTTTTTTCTTATGACTTAAAAAGTATATTAAATTCAATGAAATAGGAACCTTTCCTTAAACGTTTATTTATTGAGAGGAAATGAGTGTGCCTAGTGGCTGTGCTTCTCAGCCCTGGTGACTGGTTCCCTAAATTCAAATTTTAGCTTTGCTATTTATTAGCTGTTTAACTGAGGGAAGTTATTTCCTGTGTTCATATCTATTTTCTCTATGATTCAAATGGGGCAAATAGCATCTACCTCAAAAGATTATTATATGTATTAAGTAAATTAATTCTTGTGAAAGTGCCTAGAACAATGCCTGAGACATAGTGAGTACTCAATAAACATTAGCAATTAATAGAGTCATTTAATATGTTGAAGCTGATATAAATTTTCATTGCCTTTCATTCATAAATCTCCTTTCCATTTCATTAATTGAATTTGTTCACAGAGAATTTTCCAGTGTTTTTTTTTAAGTGCACAGATCCTATTTAGATATAGCTTTTGCATTTAAATAAAGCAGAGAAATTACTTCCAGTCTCTATATCAAAAATCTGTTTCTATAATTAAATACTCAACTGCTTTTTTTTTTAATTGTTCTCACTGCCTTTCAAAGTGTAGGCATTCAAATTTGTGTTGAATGTATAAAGGACTCCATGATGTGATTCATTATTAAATTGCAAAATCAATTTCCCATTTCCTTTTTTTGAATTTTGGCTTCACTTTTCCTAAATGTGTTTCTTATCCAACTAGATTCTAACTCCTTAAAAAGGGGAGGGTCTGTTTTATGTCTCCTCATATTACCTGAAAAATCTATCAATAATGGAAACAGAATCTATATATGCAACAGTATATCTGAAATTCTAATGACTAAACCAATCCTCATGACATCAATGGAATTTGTGTTCCTTGGAAACTTCATTTAGATTGCTTCTACATATCTTTCCTTTTTTTTTTTTTTTTCTTTTTTTGAGAAGCAGGTGGATAGTCAGAGGGAGAGGTAGAGAGAGAACCTTAAACAAGTTTCATGCCCAGTGCAGAGCCCAACATGGAGCTTGACACAGGGCTTGACACAGGGCTGTGTGACAGCACAACCTTGAGCTCATAACCTGAGCTGAAATCAAGAGTCAGATGCTGGGGCGCCTGGGTGGCTCAGTGGGTTAAGCCTCTGCCTTCGGCTCAGGTCATGATCTCAGGGTCCTGGGATTGAGCCCCGCATCAGGCTCTCTGCTCAGCAGGGAGCCTGCTTCCCCCCTCTCTCTCTGCCTGCCTCTCTGCCTACTTGTGATCTATGTCTGTCAAATAAACAAATAAATAAAATCTTAAAAAAAAAAACAAAAAGAGTCAGATGCTTAACTGACTGAGCCACCTAGGCGCCCTTCTTTTCTGTTTTTTAAGATACATGTTAAAAACAAACTTGTAATCATCTGGTTTGGCCTTGATGCAAAATGGCATTCTTGGGAGGGTTTTGCTTGAGAAGACTCAGGCTGTATCTCTGTGACAGTGAAAGAGATTTGTTCATATCTGATTTTGCTTTTGAGGCATGGATACGTGGGAGTGTTCTTCATTATTTAGTTTAGGGCTTCAGTTAATAGAGTCAAGGCAAGAACTCTGTATTTAAACGTTTTAGATTAATTCTTGGTATTCTGAGAAAATGTGGACTTTCAGCCAGAAATAAAGCAAAGAACAAACACAGTCCAATGAGTCAATAAAGAAATATTAAAATGATTAAGTATGATAGTTATATAGCATTACCTCCAGGACTTAGGTTTGGATAGACTTCATTGATTTTTCTTGCAATCTTGTCCAAATTGCCTTTACACTCTGTACTTTCTTGCAATGACTCGCTAATATTTTGAATTCCACTTTGCAGAGATCATTATTTGCCTGAGTTTGAGATCTGTATGCAAAACATTTTGCAAATGAAAGGAAAGACTGATTAAAATTTTATTAGCTGGAGCTGAATTCACTGGATCACAGCTATGATAATATATTCTTCCCAGCAAAACAATAGGTTTGTTTTTGTTTTTGTTTTTTAATCCAAGAGGATTGAGATGTTTATTTGGGCAACCTCATTTGGTTGGCATGAAGGACACGAAGGCTGACCTTTCTAATAATGAAAGTGTGGATATCCTGTCTTATGGAGACAGGTACTTGGACTTCATATAGGAAGGGATAATTCCAAAGAAATTCAAGTAAATTGAATATCGAAGAAACTACCATATGCCAAACATTCTATATTTTACATATGCTGTCTTGTTCAGTTCTAGCAATACTCCGTGGTATGAAGTATTATACTCCCGATCTTAAAAAATATGGACCTAGGGTTCAGTGTAAATAGCTAGTCCACAGTAATGAAGCTAATAAGTAGCAACAGGATTTTAATTCAGGTATTTTGACTTTTTCTAGTTCACTACCTTGCTTCTACACTTAGTGCTGTATGTAGTGAAATGTCATATTTATTTTTACAGGCTAATTCAACTTGCCCCTCATAGTATACAAAATCTAATTAGTTACAATGATTTAATATTATAATTACATTTTTTAAGTCTACGTTGTACTCGAGCAATCCTAACAAAAAGTTCATGATACAATTGATCAATGAGATATTTTATGATAGGTGATATGGATGTGAGAACAGACACCGTATGCGTACTTCGCATATTCTGAGTGATCATTGGTCCTGAAATCCTCAGCATCAACAAGTTGACCCATATGTCACCAAAAAAATAATTTGATGTTTGGAATTTGGAATTTGATTTGTGATAATGCTTGGGATTTGAGCTTTAACCCGTTGTCATTAGATATTAACGTTCTGTACCCAAGTAATAATTAAGTTTACGTTAGCTTTTATTGGGATTTTGTTTACAAGGATGGACAGTCACTAAACCTTGCTAGGTTCACAAAAAGAATGCCTTAAATGAATTTCTTTAAAAATATGAAGTTAGATTCATATAGCGTAGCGAACGAGAATGAGCTGCATAGATTTTTCTGTTATTTTCTTTTTCATACAGTCTTTTTTCTTCAGTCTTCTACTTGGGTATCAGAATTTGTCAGAGGCTTGTGAGTAGATATCCATATATTAAAAGGGCACTACATAAAATATAAACCAGGTTATCTAAAGATAAATCAGTCTCATATGTGACAGGGGGTATCCACTAGAGAGATCTAACAGATTCACACAAAAATTCATACAAAAGCCTTTTCTAAAATAAGAATATCCATAATCACTACTAATTTATTCCATTAGGACTTAAACCATATGGTCCATGTTTATGAGTCAACACTGAGTATTCCTCCCGTTTCTCTGTTCAGAATACGACACGGGGGAAGCTGTATGCAACACTGAGCTGTTTTAAAACGCAGTGGTCATGCTTAAAATGCACTATAAAGGTCACTGCTTGAAAAGGAATAAATGTTGAATCCCAAGGTATCCCTTCTTTGTTATCTACTGGAAAGCTCTTGGATGCAATATCACTGTAAGATTTATAGAATATGTAACACCATCTTCCACAGGGCAAAATTCATTCTGCTCAAGTACTCAATGTTTAATGACTTTCCTTTGGAAATTTTGGTTGCAGAGAGAGGCTCATGAGTAATTTGAAATGATCTAGAGAGATTTCAAAAATTCCACTTTCATTCCACAAAACACAAACACCTTATATAGAAATAATTTAATCAAGCACATCTAATTAGGCATTATATATTGAAGCTATGCATCGGTGATTGGAGTAGTATCAATGGACCAGTCTTTTATTGAGTTCATAGTCTAAGTTTTTCACTAAAGATAAATGGGTTCCTTGTAGCCAAATGATACTTCACCTTGCAAATGTCCTCTCCTTCTAAATGTTAATTCCATCATGAAGGCAGAGACTGTTTGTAAATATTATAAACATCTACCCTTTGCTTTGTTCAATCTCAGTGGTTATTCGCCTGCAATTAGCATCTCATCTTGTGTCTCTAATTACTGGCAATGACAACATAAAATTTTAAATATACAATCTAGGGGAACAAACACTGGAATGGCTTAGAGACTTGTTCGCATAGTTGACCCTCCAGTATGATTCTGAGAAGACACAAGTTGTAGTTCAGTAAATGAACAAATTTATTGAAATGAATATTTCAATAAATATCTACTGAAATGACTTTGTGTGCCATGCACTTTCTTGAGGGCTTTTACTGATGATTCGGCTCAGTTCTATTAAATCAAATGTCTCTCTCTCTCTCTTTCTCTCAGTTCTGTCTCCCTTACCTCTCTCTTCATAGACATATAATATGTAGCTTAAGAATTCCAGAAATATGTTTTGGAAATTCTAAAGGAGAGCCTTATTTAAAGCAAAAATCTTGATTATTGGAAAAGGAAGAATACATATGCTATTTTCCTAATATTATGGATATTATATATTTTAACCTACAAAGCTCCTTTAGGCTGTACACTTCTGACAATAAACAATGAAACAGCAACATTGTAGAGAAGGGAAAACCTGATCCAGAGGCAAACTGATCAAAGTAGAGCTTGCTAAGTAGAAGAAGGAACACAAAAGGAGATCACTGTTTACACTGAGCAGGTGCTGGGTAGAAGCTGAGATAGAAAAGAGTGAAAAAAGGAAGAAAATAGGGCTCATGCTCCGCTGTACCTGGAGTGAATGCCACAGCTGCCTACTGACCTAAAACAACAATGCCCACCCCACATGGCATGGCATATCAGACCCAGGGCTGAAGTCATAAATACAGTACTAACTATCTGTGTAGGAACTCTAAAACTCAAGAAGGTCATGGTAAAGTCAGCCTGTTCTTTTTCCTGACAGCCAGTGCAGAGAGCAGGGTACAAACTGAATTTGTTCACAGCTGTGGAACCCACTGAATGTTTCTACACAGAACAGTTGCCGGTGATGGAGATCATCAGCTGGAAGCTCTCAAAGCAGGAATTACAGACCTCATGCTGGTTAGTTCATGAAAGCAAGAGTTCCTACGACTGTGACCAAATAGATCCTACAAAGTAAATGTTGCTCTAATGGGGTTGGGAAAGATATCAAATTCATGTTATTCCATCTATGTAGTTGGCCGGTAGGACTGGGTCACTGCCAAGATGTAATTCACATTTGTGAGACTGGTATACTGTCCTACTATAAATCATCCAACAAGAGAGGTGCTTAGCCTTCACTTGCCTTTTCTCCAACAGGAAAGCATCTGGATTTTTGGAGGAGGTAAATGGGAGGTAGAAAAATCAAAGTGTTTCTTAGGATTTCAACTTTGACTGTTAAAAGTTTTTTTCACAATAGCAACACGAATGGATAGTTATGATAGTTAATAGTTAATAGCAGACACATACATAGACGGTCCTTTGTGCCAGACACTCTTCTAAGAACCTGGCGAATAATAACTACTTTCTTTTTGTTTTATAATTTTTAAAATATTATTTATTTATTTGACAGACAGAGATCACAAGCAGGCAGAGAGCCAGGCAGAGAGAGAGAGAGGGGGAAGCAGGCTCCCTGCTAAGCAGAGAGCCCGATGCGGGGCTCGATCCCAGGACCCCAGGATCATGACCTGAGCCAAAGGCAGAGGCTTTAACCCACTGAGCCACCCAGGTGCCCAATAATAACTACTTTCATTCTCATAACAACCCTATGAGGTAGATACGAATGAGGAAATGAGTGATTAGCAGAGGTAGGATTTGAACCCATGGAGTTTGGCTCCAAATTTGGTGCTCTTAAACATCTGCACTGACATTCTAGGTATAGGAATAGACAAGTGACAGTAATATAGGTACATTAGTTAGGGATCTTGATGGCAGGCAAGATAAAGAGACTGGCTAAGAGAAAGTCTACGTTCTGAAAGGGTGAAAAACCTGGGGTGCAGAAGAACCCTGGGGGGACAAAAATGAGGAAGTAAGGAGTACAATAACTAGTTCAGAGCCATTCCTCTGAGACAATTAACCAACTTTTAATGCTGAACCTGCAGTCCGGCAAAAGATTTGAAATCTCAGAGTAGGCAGAATTCAGTCAGTGTGTACTGCTTAACATGTCTGGGCTCTCCTTTCCTCCCGTACTCAGAAGGTGATTCTGGAATGATGTCTCTCCTAACACTTATGAGACAAAAGGCTTTGTCAAAAAGAAATGAAGATTGTTATTAGCAAGTGGGGGTGGATATTAGGCAGCCAGTATAACCCCAAAGTTCTTCACAATGGACAAGTCCACATGCATATAATTGTAATCTTTTTTTAAGTGCTAGGCACAGAACTGGGTGGTGTAAAGGAGCAGCTCAGCGTGGTTTAATTGTGGAAAAAGAACAAGTTAACATTCAGACACGTTCAATGGAGGAGCTGTTTAATCCCTCTGACCTTGGTTTCCTCAGTTATAAAATAGTGTTAGTAATTATATCTATTGCATAGAGTTGTTAGGGATTCAATGAAATAACATGCAAAGTGTCTTTGTTAGTATGCTCTCAGTAATTGTTCAATTTCTGAGTCCTTGTATGTTAGTAGAATTTAATAAAAATAACTGCCTTTTACTGGCTGCTGTTTATACACTCTACTAAGCTTTTAAAGTACTGTTTCTTGCTTTAATCTTAGAAGTACCCTGTAACAATGGATTCCATCATACTCATTTATAAATGAAAAAACTAAATCTGAAAGAAAACTGATTTCTCCAGCACCATGTTGCTTATAAGTAGTAGTGCTAAAATTCAAACCAAGAGCTATTGCTAAAATCATTCTTCTTAAGCCCCCCATAACACCATCTTTTGTAAAAAAAAAATAAAAATAAAAAAAGAAGAGAAAGAGATTGTAATAGTATAGCAAAAGGATGATGTCCATATTTTAGCATGCATTTTTTTTTAGTAACTAATAGAAGGAGTCTTTGGCAACTTGACATCTAGAAATAAGTTAATGAAATTGTTTTCCTTCACTAGGAATGACTGTGGCTATTATTGGCTCTGTATTCTGGATCTTAGCATTTTTGAAGAGAACACTGGATTTATATCTTATTTTCTTATTTATGTTAGAATAGACCAACATTCAATCACCTAAGGCAAAAGTTCAACTCCTATAAGTGATTGAAAATGTTGATGCCAGCCCAGACCTTTATAAACAAATGCCAAACTTCTACTTACTTGGTATAGCTTGTCACCCCTGTAAGTAAAGAGCACCTAGAGAAAGCTGACAACTATTTTAATAACTGTTTTGCTTCTGGGCTATGGAAAGCATCATTAAATCTGTAGTAGTAGGTCAGGCAGAAGGAAACACATGGCATGGGCTATAGAGAAGCCATACTATCTAGTAAGAATTTCTCAACACCCTGACATTGGTTCCTTATATGTTTGCTAAATTCGTATGGGCCCCAGAAATGCAGAACTCTCTAGATTATCCATTAGCCTGTAACGTAATAAGGCCATAGGAAGTTGAATGGCTGTTTTATTTTCTTCAGAAAGTATTTGCCACAATAATTCTCTTTAGGTACATAAAATGGAAGGCCAATTATTGGCTCACTAATTGTGAGTGAGAACATATTTTTATCATAAACAAAATATCTTAATTCCTATTTGAAACATTAAAAGTCCCCAATAATTACTGGTTGAAAACAAATGAACACATGCACCTCTTATTCTTTCCACTTTAGAATCACATCTGCTGTAAGAAGAATTCTCACTTCCATTGATTTAAAATTGAGGAATTAAACTAAAAAATCCCAGAAATATAAGATGAATCAATGGAGGATTTATCAGATAACTCTTTTCTATCTTAGGTAATTACATAACCCTTGTGGAAACTTGAATTTATCCACATTTTTACCAAAATACCATCATGAAGTCTGTAATGCATGTACTTTCATTGCTAATGGCAAAGCTTTGGCAGAATATACTTGCTTGATAAGGTTGTCATACATTATCAAGATGGCTTCTAACTTCGAGGGCATGAAAATGTTTTCAGTTATTCAGTCAGAAGATGAACCATGCCAGTGGTGTCATAAGTGCATACATACTTAGTTGTTGCATCATGTCCTGTGAAGTTCAGACATCAACCTTTTTGGTGTATGTGTGACTAAGTATACTCCACCAGTGTGCTTATGTGTGCACTCAAATTTTCTGATTATGGGGTGCCTTGGTGGCTCAGTCAGTTAAGTGTCTGCCTTCAGCTCAAGTCATGATCCCAGAGTCCTAGAACTGAGTCCCACCCACATCAGGCTCAGCCCCCCTGCTCAGTGGAGAGCCTGCTTCTCCCTCTCCCTCTGCCTGTAGCTCCCCCTGCTTGTGTGCTTGCTCTCTCTCTCTCTGCCTTTATTTATTTCTGCCTCTCTCTCTCTTTATTTATTTATAAATAAATAAAGTATTCTGATTAGACTTCATACAATAAATGATTACCTGGAAGACCGTCAAACATAGAATAAAGTATGGTGGTGGGTATTAAGGAGGGCACATATTGCATGGAGCACTGGGTGTGGTGCATAAACAATGAATCTTGGAACACTGAAAAAATAAAATTAAATAAAAAAAAAGAACAGTTGCACACAGATACAAAAAGAATGCATTGCTGAGGAATTAAACACCTATAAGTTACACTCAATTCTTTTTTTTTTTTTTTTTAAGATTTATTTATTTGAGAGTGAAAGAGAGACCAACCCCAGGGGAAGAGGGGTGGTGATACAGAAGGAGAGAGAGAAAATCCCTGAAGTAGACTCCCCACTGAATATGGAGCCATACTTGGGGCTCAACCCCAGGACTCTGAGATCACAACCTGAACCAAAACGAAGAGTTGGCCACTCAACTGCCAGCCACCCAGGTGCCTACCCTCCATTCTGATGTTGATCTTCTAATGTGGTCTTAGACAAGACATCTAGTAAACTTTCAGGATCTTAATTTCTTAATTTCCTTATCCATAAAATGTAGGTAATGATATTTGCTTTCAGGGATATTGTGAAGGTCCAATGAAGTAATATATGTAAAAGTGCTTTTAATCGTGTATTAATATTACTATATTAATATTAATATATAGGTTGATATATTAAAAGGTTAATATAATATAATAATTAATAGGTTACTATAATAATTAATGGGTTAACATATTAATATGTTAATATGTTAATGTATTAATATTACTATATAGGTTTTAAAGATTTAAGTAAAACTCTTTTAAGTCATTTTGAAGGCAGTTTTTCTAAAGTATACTCACCCATAGTCATGGATTAGTCAAAAGAGAACTGTCAACATAAATTTCAGTGGAAGATTGGCAACTGCTGTTTACTTTCTAGGTGACACAGCAACATAATCATCTTAGGTCTGGGTTCCTTGGAAGCAAAGCCTGAGATGAGTATTTATGTGCGCGTGATTTATTGAGAGAGTGTGGAAAACAGGATCAGCAAAGCAGTGGTTTCAGTTGAGGTTTACCCTCCAACTGGAGCAGAAATGGAATTATGTCACTTGGAGGCAAACTCACCTTGGGTACCTCCATTTCAGCCAGTCATTGCCTGTAGGCTACCCCTAGGGTAGAGGATAACTTCAGCGGCATTTCCCCACTGCCTCACTGATCATCCATGCTAAGGAGACTTCCAGCGAGTGACAGACATTTTTAGGAGGAGGGTCCATCTGCAAGCTATTAGTGGCCAACCGTCACAGCACTTGGACATGAGGGCACCTGACTGCTTACTGGGATTTGGGTGGACCACCAACAATCTTTACTTCACTGACCCATACCTTTGTCCTCCCAGACAACACACGTTGACCACTCCTTGTATATGGAATAACTCATGCTTACCCTCCAGGTATGTCAATTTTACTCAAACATTTAGATTCTACTTTTTCCTTTCTGGACTACATGATAAACCTGTGTAATTCTAGATAATGGTGGTTGCTATATGGTGAAGTAGTCAAGATCTCTGTAGATAAAACCGTGACAAAGAATACAAAGAATGACTGCTTCTGTCACGGGAACCTATTTATATGTGCTTTTGTTAATGTAGAAGGAAAACATGCCACCCAGAAAAGTCGTGTAGCACATGTCAGAGATTACATTCATTGTCTCAGAAAAGAGGCAGTATCTGGTATAGCTTCCATGATTGTAAATATGACTAGAGCAAGTTTTGCTCACTGCCTGCCATCCTCCATGTTCATTCATCTCCTGCCCATATGTAAGCTAGTATTTATAGGAATCCGTAATCCTGAATCTTTGGTGACAATAATTTCCTGCAATCCCTTCAAAAATCAGGCATTGCTTTGCTTTACTGTTTCAGCAGGGACTTCTACATTACTCTTTCCATGGGGTGGAATGGGATAAAGTTAATCCTTCTACCAGAACTTCCTAAACCACCCCGTTCCAGGTTTTACTTTTCCCTACAGGACTTATCATGACCCAATATATTTTTATTTTGAGTCTGCTTATTGCTGGTGTCTGCCCACAACATTCTAAACTTCGGGAGGACAGAGATGATTTTTTTTTTTTTTTTGGTTCACGGCAGTTTGGCTAGCCCCTGGAAGAGTGCTGGCCACAGAGTAAGCATTTAATAAATCTACGTTGAATGGGTTACTTACCCTAAATTTTATAAAGAGACTTCTAGCACTCAACTTTAGTTTGCATAGAATAATTTGGAGACAAGCTTCAGGCAATCAACCAAGGAATAAACAACTGAAACCTGCCAGCCCCTCAAGCTCTCATACCAACTTGTTAAGTGCATACACATTAATAATTTCAGCACAATCTAAATTTACATTATTACCTAATTGGTTTAAAACAATGAAAATCAGGGCACCTGGGTGACTCAGTTGGTTAAGCACAGCTGTCTCAAGATTTTGACTCAGGCCGTGATCTCAGTGTCCTGAGATGGAGTCTTGCCTCAGGCTCCTGGATGGGTGTAGAGTCTGCTTAGGATTCTTCCTCTTCCTTTACCCCTCCCCTGCTCTCCTTCTCTTTATCTCTCAGAAAAAAAATTTTAAAAGTAGAAAATAAAAAAAAAATAAAACAATGAAAGTCATTTCTTTGAATCTCTAGACTTTAACAGAGGGCAAATAAAGTCTTAATTTTTGTGGTGGTGTGTAAATCTTCATATCCCAAGTTTTATTTTATAATTGGTCTCTATGATTTACTAGAATTCCATGCTAGGCATGTGTTTGTGTTCAGTGAAGAGAGATATGAATGGGCTTGAATATTGGTCTTGTTACAGTTTTTGGTTTAAAATCTAGTTTGTCTGATAAAAGTATTGCTACTTTGGCTTTCTTTTGATGTCCATTTGCATAATAACTGTTTCTCCATCCCCTCATTTTTCTTTTAAAGATTTTAGTTATTTATTTGAGAGAGAGTGTGTAAGAGAGAGAGGGGGGTAAGCATGAGCAGGTGAGAGGAGCAGATTTCTCCCTGAGTAGGAAGACGAATGTGGGGCTCAACCTGAGGACCCATGAGATCATGCCCTAAGCTGAAGGCAACTGCGGAACTGACGGAGCCACCCTGGAACCTCTCCATCCCCTCACTTTCAATCTTGAGGTGTCTTTAGGTTTAAAATGAGTCTCTTACAAGCAGCGTATAGATGGATCTTTTTTTTTTTTAATCCATTTTGACATCCTATTTCTTTTGATTGGAGCACTTAGTACATTTACATTCAGAATAAATGTTGACAGATAGCTATTTAGTGCTATTTTATTACTTGTTTTGTCATTGTTTCTGGGGGTTTTCTCTATTCCTTCTAGTCTTTGTCATTTTTGTTCTTTCCTTCCCACTCAGAGTCCCCTTAAATATTTCTTGCAGGGCTGGTTTGGTGGTCACAAACTCCTTTGATTTTTGTTTGTCTAGGAAACTCTTGATCTCTTCTTCTATTCTGAATGATAGGCTTGCTGGGTAGAGGATTCTTACCTGCAAATTTTTCCCTTTCAGCACACTGAATCCTCATGCCACTTTCTCTGGTTTGCCAAGTTTCTGTGGAGAGATCTGCTGCTAATCTTATTGGTCTCTCCTTGTATGTTAGGGACTTCTTTTCTCTTGCTGTTTTTAGTTTCTTTCTTTCTTTTTTTTTCTTTATGACTATATTTCACAAATTTAACTACAATATATCTTAGTGTTGACCTACTTTTATTGAATTTGATGGAAGTTCTCTGTGCCTCCTGGATATGGATGTCTATTTCGTTTCCCAGATTAGGGAAGTTTTAGCTATAATGTCCTCAAATAAAACTTCTGATCCTTTTCCTCTCTTCTTCTTCTTCTGAAACTCTTATTATACAAATATTAATTGATTTCATGGAATCACTCAATTGTCTATGTCTACTTTCATGATCAAAATTCTATCTCTATTTTTTATGGAGTTTCATTATTTTTCATAATTCTGTCTTCTGTATTACTTATTTGTCCTCTGTTTCTTCTTCCACTATTGTTGTCATTACATCCAGTCAGTTTCAAATCTTGGTTATTATATTTTTCATTTTGGCCTGAAGGTTTTTTAGCTCTCTCTCTCTCTCCATGGAACATATCATCTCTCTGATGACTCTTGATTTCAGCTCAGGTCATGATCTCAGGGTCATGAAATTGAGCCCCACATGGAGCTTCACGCTTGAGATTCTTCATGCTTCATGGAATTCTGCTTGAGATTCTCTCTGTCTCCCTTTGCCCCTCCCCCTGCTTGTGCACATGCTCTCTCTCTCAAATAAATAAATAAAATCTTTAAAAAATTAGAAAGTAAACTTGGTTCAGGCTGAAACTAAAGGGGAGCCCAGCTTTGTCATGTGAACATTTACTCTAGAATGCCACTATAGCTATTGCTTTTAACCCTAGGAATTTGGTGGTGGTTCTGGACCCTGTTAAATGTGAGCACAGACTGCCATATCACTGAATGTTCAACTGAGCCATTAATTTCATTAAAATAATCTCTTATATTAATGAATCTTGGTGGCTCAGTTGGTTGATCATCGAACTCTTGATCTCAGCTCTGGTCATGATCTCAAGGTAGTGGGATTGAGACCTGTTTTTTTAAAAAAAAATCTAATAGAATGCTATGCCTTTGTGTGAATTCTTAAGTTTTAAAATCTTAGAAGGAGCATACAGTTGGCCCTGTATTTTAATTTCTAGGGTTTGGGGAAAGGTGTTATCTTCCTCGGTTGACTTCTGTAGAAGTAGACAAAGCTTTGTCTTCTGCCTGTCTTGGAATTCCTCCACAAATAGTAAGGAAATCAGTGTGAAAAATATCTAATATAACTAACATGGTAAATGCTAGTTGAGTTTCAAAAAGGTCAAAAGACCTAATCATAATAAATGAGGAAATGTGTGATACAGGTGAAAGCTAGTGGTCAGATATCCTAATTCCTAGTCCAGTGATTATTTTACTAAATTAGATCATCTTTATGGCTTGGAGGAGCTAACCAAGAAATGGTTAACAGACTTCCTCACAATGCATGTACAGGAAGGCTACTCCCTACTTCAGTCATGCATTACAATTCAATGTATTAAAAAATTGTTACCTCATGCAAATAGTTTCACTTCTCTTAATTTCTATAATTCTAAAGTGGGGATCATAGGCTTATTTGCCACCTTAGGAAGTTGTTACAAAATATACATATAAAACTCTATATTAACATATGGAACGTTTTAACCTGATTTGTGATCATATGAGCAGGAATGGTTTTTAATATAGGTCTACACATTCAGCCAACACTCAGTTTTGGTAAAAAAAACAGTTTGTTTTTGAAATACTGAAATCCTTCCATACTATTGCCCTAAGTCACTTACAAGTCCATCTGCTTCTTCCACAACCTTCCCAAGAAGGATCCATCATTTAAAATAGAGTAACAGTAAGTAGGAATCCTCCATAATCCTTCTCCAATAAATGAGTGTCCCTTATAATTGCTGTATATCTACATGACTACTTGTTAAATATTTTGAGTATTATCCCTCTTCATTCTGTATTACGTATATGCACATATAATGTATCATGACATATATACATGCACACACACGTATAAAAATATACTACATGATTCATATCCAGTATGTATCTGTATATATAAAAACCCATTATGACTTCTCATTTTCAGCTCATAATGTAGGTATTAAAAAAGGAAATAATCCATTTGAGGAGCAATTGATACAGGGGTTCTATTTTTCCTTTTTTCTTTCGGTGAATTGTATAATGTTGGCTATTTACTTAGATGCAATTAATTTTCTAATTGTTCTTCTTGGCTCTACTCAACCAAGATAAAAATCACCATTAAACCATGAGCCTTGTGGAGAAATAGGAAGATTGTGACTCTTACAAGTAGTAATGGCTCCTGAATAGCATCCTTTCAATATAGAGTTATATCCTCTATTTTCAGATTGATTTTCCTCAAGTGAGTCATAGCAAGTTAATGGACATCTGCCATTAGTGACCACAGCTTTCTGTTATGGGCAGTAAAGGGCATCACTGAGTACACATATGATATCATGTTCCCTGATACTGGGAAGGGAGGGAAAGAAAAAAAATATCCTTACCTGTCCTTTCATGTGCATTTATAATCCAAATGAATTTCTGCATCTAGCTCTCTCTAGTTTTCATTAACAGTTTCATCCATAAGTGAAATATGCAACTGCCTATATTGGTATTATTGGGGGGGGGGGACAAGGTGCTGAAAATATCTACACACCTCTCCATTTGGCCACAAAACTTGCATTTCCTGTTGGATGCCCAAGACTGTATCTGTTAAAACATTCAAAGTATCCTCTCTGATGACTCCAGCCCTTGGAAACTTTATGGAAGATGTCATCAATAGCAACCATTTACCACCCTTTGAATGGTGTTCCCGATAAAATCATCACAACTTGTATTAAACAAGACTTCATTATGGGAAGCTGCATAGTGGGAAGCAAATATGTAATGGATCAGTTACTCTATTCCTATCACTACACTAACTACAATTGCTAACTCCTCTACCCTTCATCTGACAATCGTTTATAATCTCTTATCTATGGTCTGGGACACTGTGGATTCAGATAGTAGAAACACCAATGGGAGGACCTGAAGCAAAATGACAAACTGGGAAGCCCCAGGCTCTCCTTCCCACATGGGAATATCAAAGAAACAGCTGAAGATGGGCTAATGTAATTTTGTCAAAGGTCAGGAAATCAGTCAGGAATCTGCAGCAGACAAGTGAGCACTCAGTCAAGAAAGTGTTACCCTCAGAGAGGTAGGAGATTTTGTGACACTTGTACTCACCCTTGCTCCCTTCCCTCCCCTGCAGGGCATGGGGTACATTGAGGGAAGCAGCAATCTCCCAGTTCCCTTGGACAAGCTGAGTATAGTGGGCTTGATCTGCAGTGTTCTAACCAGTTTGGGGGCTGCCCCATTGATCTCTGTGTCTCCTAGCCCAAAGGCAAATATGGCACAAATCAGATGTCAGGCTGGGAGAAGACTCTGGATGCTAAGGACATGCTTAGTGAAAACCACAAGAGTGCTACTGACCCAGAGATACTTGGGCAAGAGATTATTGATTGGGAAATGCAATAGAACAGGTAAATCCCCAAGAAGCAGCAGGGAGGAGAATACTAAGGAAATTAAGACATTTAAAAACATCTGTGTATATCAGGGAAGCACAAACATAGGCCCAAAGAGGACACATGCTTCACAAAGGCCTGACAGAAACCTTTAGCCTTCACCATGGGCTGACATCAAAGTTCAGAACGTGTCTGGCTAATTAGGGAAGTCTTTTCTTGGATATGACACCAAAAACACAAGCACAAAAGAAAAAAAGAAAGAGATAAACTGGGATACATAAAAATTAACAACTTTTGTGCATCAAAGGATACTGTCAACAGAGTAATAAAGCACCCTACAGAATGAGAGAGTATATTTACAAATATTATACATGGTTAAAGTATTAATATTCATAATATATAAATAACTCCTAAAACCAAACAACCAAAACCAACAAAACATCCATATTTAAAAATGGACAAAATACTTGAATGGAAATTTATCCAAGGAAGATAGACAAATTGCCAATCAGTGCATAAAAAGATGCACACAATCTTTAAGGAAATGCAAATCAAAGCCATAATGAAATACCACTTCACACCCATTAGGGTGACTTTTATCAAAAATAAAACAGACAACAACAAAAACAAAAATAGGAATGACAGATGTTGGCAAGGATGTGGAGAAAAGGGAACTCTCGTTCATTGCTGGTAGAACTGTAAAATGGTACAGCTGCTATGGAAAACAGTTTGGAGATTCCTCAGAAATTAAAAATAGAAATTCCATTTCTGGGTATATACTCATAAACTTAAAGCAAGAACTCAAACAGCTGTTTGTACACCCATGTTTGTAGCAGCATTATTTGCAATAGTTGGCGATTGGAAATAACCTAGGTGTCCACCAATTGATGAATGGATAAACAAAGTGTGATATAAAAGATGAAATATTTTTCATCTTTATGTAGGAATACTGACACGCTACAATGTGAATGAACCTTAAGAACATTATGCCAAGTTAATAAGCCTGTCACAAAAGGGCAAATAGTGTACAATTCCAATTCGATGAGGCACCAGGAATGGTCCAATTTAGAGAAAGAAAGTAGAATGGTATTTGCCAAGGGCTGGGGTGAGAGAAGAATGGGAGTTTAACACAGTTTCAGTTTGAGAAGATGAAGAAAATACTGTAGGTAGATGGTATTGAAAGCTGGGCCACAATGCAAATGTACTTAATGCCACTAAACTATACACTTAAAAAATGGTTAGACTGGTAAATATTAGATATATTTTATCACAAAAAATTGCAAAATACACTGATGGTGTGAACTCTGCCTGGTCTTGAAGACAAGTTTGTATTAAATGGTGTCTAATTTGTGTTACAAAGGTAATGCAATAAGCAAAGGACAACAATACATGGAAGAAAAAAACCCAGCTCAAGTGAATTGCAGACACGTGAGGTAAATATTGATAATTCAATTAGAAATATGTCCGCAGGGCAGAAAACGAGATTATAAATTACACCTAGGAGATAGGATCTTAACCTGAAGGTAGTGGTAGGTTATTGATGGGGTTGAAGCAAACCAAGCATGAGCAGATTTCTCAGTTAAAATGATCAGTCTGCAAGCTTTGTAGAATAATGATTTTCAATAGGCAACCTTGGAGGTCTGGAGGCCCCTGGTGGTGCATAAGAACAATAAAAACAAAAACAAAAACAAAAACAAAAAACAATAAAAGTGTATGAGGGCACTAGATATTTAAGATGAAAATCTACAGGATGTGGAACCTGATTAGAAACTATCTGGGTATAATGAAGGAGGAGGAGAATAGTATGATTCCTAATTTCTATTTTGATCCAGTAGAACAGTTTTATCCGTCATAAAATAATGAATCAAGAGGAAGAATATGTGTAAAGTTCAAAGTGGTTGAGAAAAGTAAGATAGTGATTTGTTTAGGTTTAACTTCGAACTTCTAAAAACTGAGGGACTTTTTGAGGCATCGAGAGTGAAACGGTTAGTAGGAAATTTAACATATGAAATTTTAGAGGAATGCCTGTTTTAGTGATGTATTTTTGCCAATTACCAGTTCACAAGTAGTAGTTGAAACCATGAGTATGTTTTTAATCACAAAGGGAAAGTATAATAAAACAGCACACTAAGAAGAACAGAAACCTTGAGAAGGCCTGCACTAGAAGAAGACCTTGTAAATCTTCAATAATTAAGGCAATGTGGTACTGACACGCTAAAAAAAAATCAGACAAGTGAAACTATATAAAAAGTTCAGAAAAAGAATCAAATACTCAATGGAAATTTAATATATGATAGATTTGAAGCTCAAAAAAGTGCAGAGGAGTATAGACTTTTAAGTAAATCATATCGGATCTTTGGATAGATACCTAGACAAAATAAAGCTGGTTTCTATGCTTTCGTTTTCTCTCAGTTTCATATCTATTCTTATACCCTCTGCTGTGCAACTCTGAGCCTCAAATTTGTAAATAAGATTTATTCCTTACCGGGTGTTTCATGTTATGTCATATCCATGAGTGGCCAGCACTAGACAGAAATTGTTGGTCAGGGGTAGGAGAGAAGGGACTACTTCTCCCCCCCCATTCTTATTAATATCACCCAGCAATGGCTATTTCCTTGACACTTGGGATGAGCTTCTGTTTCTTTTGAAGCAGTCACATTCATTGAGTTTTTTTTAGGTGTCCAACCACTGCTGGGAAGTGGTCTTGCTTTAGAAGTCCAAATCTAGATATGCAGGATCCCTTCTTTGAATTCCTAGGTTCTGAGAGCCCTGTCTAATTTTCATTCTTTGTATCTTCAGACCTAGGACTATCATCTGCTTCCTGTAATCATTATTTATTACTTCAATGTTTTTGTTTTTGTTTTTAATTGTTTAACTCTTCAATCCTTTTGAGACCGACTTTCTCTTTTTTTTTTTTTTTCAGCTAAAAAACGCCTTCCTGTTTCTTGTTATGGTATGTAAGAGTCTTGGAAATTACTATTCTGTCCTAACAGCAAGAGAAAAACTTAACAGACTAAAAAATAAAGAACTCTTCATAGATCCACAAGGAAAGGTATTATTCAAGGCAAACTACTGCCCTCAAAATTGTGGAGACTGACGGTTACACAGAATTACAGTTTACCTGGGCATTTTATAATGATGAAGGGATTAATTCTCTAAGAAGACATAACAATCTGTAGTGTGTATTTGCTTACCAACAAAATGTCAAAAGATGTGAGGCAAAAAATGATAAAACTGTAAGGAGAAATGGATGATTTCACTATTATAATTGGAGATTTGCACACCCCTCTACCAGAAATGGATGAATTTAGCAGGCAGAAAATGAGTAAGGACATAGTTAAGCTCAACAACACCATCAATCAACTAAATATAATGAACATCTACAGATTACTTCATTCAACAGTAGCAGAATATATATTATTTTCAATCTTATATGGGACATTACCCACGATAGATCACACTGTGGGTCATAACACTTAAATATATTTAAAAGAAAAGAAATCATATATTGTCTACTTTCAGACCACAATGGAATTAAACTAAAAATGAGTAACAGAAAAATAGCAGGAAAATACCAAAATGTGTGTTGATATAACAACACAACTCCAAATAACACATGAGTCAAAGAAGAATACCAAGAGAAATTTGAAAGTAATTTGAATGAAACTGACAATACAACTTATCAAAATTTGTGGGATGCAGCAAAAGCAGTGCTTAGAGGGAAATTTACTGAATACATATATTGGGAAAAAGAAAGATCTAAAATCAATAATATAAGGTTCTACCTTAAGAAACTAGAAAATAAGAGTAAATGAAATCCAAAGTAAGAAAAAGAAAAATTGGAACTAGATCAAAGTCAATGAAATTGGAAATAAATCAATGGAGAGAATCAATGATGGCTCTTTGGAAAGATCAATAAAATTGATGAGCCTTTAACCAAGTTAACTAGGAAATAAAGAGAAAAGACAAATTACTAATATCAGAAGTGAAAGAATGACTGTTACATGGACATTAAGAGGATGAAAGATGGGATGCTACAAACAACTCAATGACCACACGTTTGATAACCTATGTGAAATGGCCCAATTCCTTGAAAGACATAATTTGCCAAAACTCATACAAGTATACTAAATAGTTCTATATTTGATAAGGAAAAAATTGAATCTATAATTAATAACTTTTAAAACAGAAAGAACCAGGCCAGTTGGGTTCACTGATGAATTCTACCAAATAATTAGGAAATTATACCAATTGTCTACAAATTTTTTTAGAAGATAGAAGCAGAAGGAATACTTCCTAACTCTTTGTATGAGATAAGCATTATTACCCTAATACCAAAACCAGGCAAAAACTCCAGAAGAAAACAATAGATTATTATCTCTAATGAACATAGATGAAAAAATCTTCCACAAAATATTAGCAAATTGAATCCAACAATGTATAAAAAGAATTATACACTGCAATCAAGGGGAATTTATCTCAAGTATGCAAGGCTGGCCCAGGGCCTGAGAGTCAGCACTGGAATACACCCAGTGAAGGACAGAAATTAAAGTACACGTTTAGAAACTATGACAGTAATTTGAAATTAACAAGACATTCATGCCTTTGTTCATTTTTCTGGTTTTCATTTCACAAAATAAATCATCAACTACAAATTGAGATAAAAAACTCATCGTCCTCACACATTGTTTGAGAAGTATTGGATTGGATTTGGGATTTGCAGCCTTGAGGATATCCAGGGGACTTGGGGTGAGTGGGGAGAACTCAGATGTGAGTAGAAGCCAGTATGGGGTACATGACCAGGTTTAATAATGTATAAATCTGCAGATTCTGGGGAAGACTGAGAAAATAGGAACCAGACCAGAAACTTTTCCCTTGTTATCATGAAGTGAAGTTAATAATAGATTGCTGTTTTCTGCATCTTTATATAGAAATACAAATAATAAGTCTTCCACTTCTCTGAGGACTATGTGGAAAAAGTTTCCCTAGTGCAACACAGCTGACCTCTTAGATTCTCCACCCAGGAAAGGAAGGTGATTTCTTCTTGAAATCGGAAGAAGAAACTATGCAAGCCTTTTCACCTCTGTTTTGGGGGATCACTTACCCTCAAGAAACACACGTTGTACATAATTCCTTTCTGAAATGATTTTTGAAGGCACAGTTTCTCAAAGGGTTTAGTCTGTGATGTACACTGCCCTCATTTGAACAAATACGCCTCAGTCATGAATAAGTGTTACCATGTCAACTTGGCTAACAAATATGGTCATATTCTCTAGTATTATCAGTTTAATCAATAATAAAGGTGATTATTTTTATCTCAGTTCATCAGATTCTGGTATTTATTTTTCAGTTGGCCCTGAAGAAAGGTCTTAAAGCAGTTCATGGGTCATAAAAGTTCTAGAAGCTACTGCCTTAGAGTCATAAATGTTCATGGCTCTTTTCAGGAGTTCACTTAGCTTTCTACTGATCAGAAAGATGTATTCAATTTCCATAACTTTGTGCTTTTGCAAATGGTTAGCCTTATATACTATAGTTTCCTCCCAGTGAATTACAGTATCTGTCAAATAGAACTAATCAAATTGCAAGTTTGCAAAATTTTAACTTTGTGGTTAATAAATAGTACTGTGTCAGCAGAAAGAAAAAGTGCTTGGAATTAAGAAAGTTATATATGAAAAGTAATAGATTCCTGAATTTACATGGTCATTTCAGGCAGGATAGGAACTGAAGTCATTCATTCATGGCATTGCTAGGATATTTGCTTAATAACCAATGATAAATCCCCATTTTTCATCATTCATAAACTCAATGAGCGTCTTTCTGAATTGACATACTCTAATTTCTTCATTAAAATTTATTTTATATTTTCATCCAGTTCTTCATAATTGAATTGTAGACTATATTTTCTCTTCCTAAGATATAAATAGGTCTTAAAAATATTTTTTAATTTCTTGAGGCTGTCTGATATGATATCATGATAGACATGATTTTTTAAATTTTACCTGCTATATGTGCTTCTCTTGAATACCATAATGTAACTTTCTACAGAAATAGTTGGTTTGTTAGGAAAAATAAAATGTTGGACTGAAGAAACTGCTTCCTAAAATTCTTCTAAACCTTTTCCACTAAATGAAACATAGATAGAAGGTAGGTATCTTTTAACAGGTTTTTTAATGTTTTTATTTAATTACTGGCAAAGAGAATATACTCAAAAAGATTGAGAGGCATGCTTATTAATTCTGAATATGTGGAAAGCTACAAAATAAGTGAAAAGGTAAGTACCTTCTAAACCTTCATCACATAGTCAAGAGAAGTTTGGTTATGTTTTGTATTAATTTGACCATGTAATATCCATTCATTCAACATTCACTTAATGCTTACTATATGAACAGCACTGGAAGTTACAGCATGGTCTTTACCTTGGAAAAACATGATAAATTGCCAAAATGAGATATGTAAAAATACAATCGAGATATGATGTGACATATACTCTAGAGCAAGAGAACACTGTGAAAGCACAGACACAAGACAATTTTCCTTGAGTGTACATAGTAAGGTGATATTTCATTTAGATCTTGAAGGATGGGTATGAATTTCCCAGAAGAATAATTTCTGTAAGTGGGCTTTTTCAGTAAGTGTATCACTTCAAAAGCTGTGTTATATAATGGAAGCCAGAAACATTTCCCAGGTGATTTGAGATAAGGATAGAGGGGTGTTTGAAAGTGAGCATGGAGAGAAAGTTTGGTACCAGATGGGAAGATCTTATATTGGAATTCATTCTGGTGTGGAGCCAAAGAGATGTTAATGCAGAAACAGAAAATGGTTGTATCTTTCTTTGAGAGATAATTTTGTCATAACTGAAAAGGATAGAGGAAAATTTTAAATGATATCTTAAAAAGTATATATGGTGTTCCTTTATAATAGAGACTTA
Source organism: Neogale vison (assembly GCF_020171115.1). Taxonomy (NCBI): domain Eukaryota; kingdom Metazoa; phylum Chordata; class Mammalia; order Carnivora; family Mustelidae; genus Neogale; species Neogale vison. The sequence continues at coordinate 133,780,877 of NC_058097.1, forward strand.
ATAATTTTCAGCTAAAATACCAAGTGAAGAACCACTGCCAGATAATGTTTTATATACATATTAGAACAGAGTAGAACCTACCTGAATAGTATAGTCAAGATTCATATACATTCACCAAAGAGTGGTAGTTATTACCTAAAGACTGGGAAATGGTGCTGTGCCTATAAATATCTAACATTTTCCTTTTTTGTCCTATACTTATGCTTTGTTATATTTTTCTATTTTTTTCTTTAAAATGACAATATATTATATTTCAAATTGCTTCTGCCTCTTCTTCCATCTAAGCATCTTCTGAACTAAATCTTCTGCCTTCCATTCCCACTTTTAAGAGACCATCTGGATAATCTGTAATAATCTTCATATTTTAAGGTCAGCTGATTAGCAACCTTAATGCTATTTGCAACATTGATTTCTTTTTTTCATGTAATGTTACATATTTACAGGTGTAACACCAGGAAATGAAGAAAAAAGAACCAAAATCTAGATTATCACAGGATGCAAGATTTTTTTTTTTTTTTTGCATGTGCATTTCCAGTTTTCTAGCCATTGAATTGCTTTTTCATCCTGTTGAAAATTAATTGATTATATAGATTTGGCTGTTATTTCTTTTTTTAAAAAAAGATTTTATTTATTTATTTGATAGACAGAGATCACAAGTAGTCAGGCAGAGAGAGAGGAGGAAGCACGTTCCCCGCTGAGCAGAGAGCTGGATGCAGGGCTCGATCCCAGGACCCTGAAACCATGACCTGAGCTGAAGGCAGAGGCTTTAACCCAGAGCCACCCAGGTGCCCCTTGGCTGTTATTCCTAAACACTATTCTGTTCCATTTGTCTGTATGTATTCTTTCATCCACACCACAGTATCCTGACTACTGTGACTTCATAGAAAGTCTTAAAGTAGTGTGTACTCTCCAGCTTTGCTCCTCTAGTTTCCTCTGCATTTCATAAATATTATTATCAGCTTTCCAACTTCTATAAAACAGATCCTGGTATGATTTTTATTGGAATTACACTGTATCTGCAAATCAGTTTAGAGGTAGGGAATTGAAATCTTAATATGTTTTTCAATCTTTCAGTTTATGAACATGGAATATATATTTGTTTAAGTCTTTGATTTCTTTGTCCATGTTTTATATTTTTCAAAATACAAAATTTTGGGTAATAGTCTATATGTAATAATTATAAATTTTGGTACTAATATAAATGACACTGAGTTATAGTAATGCTAAGGCCAGGTATCTTTGCCTTGTTTTTATTATTATTTTTTATTAACATGTAATGTATTATTTGTTTCAGGGGTATAGGTCTGGGATTCATCAATCTTACACAATTCACAGTGCTCACTATAGCACATACTTACCCCAGTGTCCATCACCCAGACACCCCATCCCTCTCTGCCCCTTACATTCCAGCAATCCTCAGTCTGTTTCCTAAAATTAAGAGTCCCTTATGGTTGGTCCCCCTCTCTGGTTTCATCTCGTTTCATTTTTCCCTCCCTTCCCCTATGATCTTCTGTCTTGTTTCCCAAATTCCTTATATCACTGAGATAATATGATAATTGTCTTTCTCTGATTGAGTTATTTCACTTAGCTTAATATCCTCTAGTTCTATCAACATTGTTTCAAATGGGAAGGTTTCCATTTTTGATGGCTGCATACTATTCCTGTGTGTGTGTGTGTGTGTGTGTGTGTGTGTGTGACATCTTTATCCATTCATCTTTTGATGGACATCTAAGCTCTTTCCATAGTTTGGCTATTGTAGACATTGATGCTATAAGCATTGGTGTTCTCGTGCCCCTTTGGATCACTACATTTGTATCTTTGGGATAAATATCCAGTAGTACAATTGTTGGGTCATAAGGTAGCTCTATTTTCAACGTTTTGAGGAACCTCCATACTGTTCTCCAGAGTGACTGCCCCAGCTTGCATTCCCACCAATAGTGTAGGAGGGTTCCCCTTTCTCCACATCCTGCCTAACACTTGTCATTTCCTCACTTGTTAATTTTAGCCATTCTGACTGGTGTGAGGTGGTATCTCATTGTGGTTTTGATTTGTATTTCCCTGATGCTGAGTGATGTTTAGCACTTTTTCATGTGTCTGTTGGCCATTTGGATGTCTTCTTTGCAGAAATGTCTGTTCATGTCCTCTGCTCATTTCTTGATTAGATTAATTTTGGGGGGGGTGTTGAGTTTATTAAGTTCTTTATAAATTTTGGATATTAACCCTTTTTCTGATATATCATTTGCAAATATCTTCTCCCATTCTGTTGGTTGTCTTTCGGTTTTGTTGGCTGTTTCTTTTGCTGTGCAAAAGTTTTGATCTTGATGAAGATCATTTTTGCCCTTGCTTCTCTTGCCTTTGGCGATGTGTCTAAGAAGAATTTGCTGTGGCTGAGGTCAAAGACGTTGCTGCCTGTGTTCTCCACCAGGATTTTGATGGATTCCTGTCTCACATTGAGGTTTTTCATCCATTTGGTGTCTATTTTTGTGTGTGGTGTAAGGAAATTGTCCAGTTTCATTCTTCTGCATGTGGCTGTCCAATTTTGCCAACACCATTTGTTGAAGATTTTTCCCCAATGGACATTCTTTCTTACTTTGTTGAAGATTAGCTGACCACAGAGTTGAGATGGTCCATTACTGGGTTCTCTCTTCTGTTCTACTGATCCATGGGTCTGTTTTTGTGCCAGTACCATACTGTCTTGATGAATACAGCTTTGTAATAGAGCTTGAAGTCCAGAATTGTGATGTCATCAGCTTTGGTTTTCTTTTTCAACATACTTCTGGCTATTTGGGATCTTTTTTGGTTCCATACGTACTTTAGGATTATTTGTTACATTTCTTTGAAAAAAAAAATGACGATGTTTTGGTAGGTATTGATTAAATGCGTTGCTTGTTCTAGGTAGCTTAGATATTTTCACAATATTTGTTCTTCCAATCTATGAGCATGGAAAGTTTTTCCATTTCTTTGTGTCTTCCTCTATTTCTTTCATGAGTATTCTATAGTTTCTATGGTACAGATTCTTTGCCTCCTTGGTTAGATTTATTCCTAGGCATCTTATGGTTTAGAGTACAATTGTAAATGGGATTGACTCCTTAATTTCTCTTTCTTCTGTCTTATTTTTGGTGTATAGAAACACAACTGATTTCTGTGCATTGATTTTATATCCTAACACTTTACTGAATTCCTGTATGTGCTCTAGCAGTTTTGCAGTGGAGTCTTTTGGGTTTTCCACATAGAGTATCATATCATCTGCAAAGAGTGAGAGTTTGACTTCTTCTATGCCAATTCTGATGGCTTTAATTTCTTTTTGTTGTCTAACTGCTGAGGCTAGGACTTCTAGTACTATGTTGAATAGCAGTGGTGATAGTGGACATCCCTGCCATGTTTCTGACCTTAGGGGAAAAGTTCTCAGTTTTTCCCTATTGAGAATGATATTCACTGTGCATTTTTCATTTTTGTAGATGGATTTTATGATATTGATGTATGTACCCTCGATCCCTACACTGTGAAGAGTTTTGATCAAGGAAGGATGCTGTACTTAGTCAAATGCTTTTTTAATATCTATTGAGAGTGTCATATGGTTCTTGTTTTTTCTTTTATTAATGTATTGTGTCACATTGATTGATTTGCAGATGTTGAACCAACCTTGCAGCCCAGGAATAAATCCCACTTGGTCGTGGTGAATAATCCTTTTAATGTACTTTTGGATCCTATTGGCTAGTATTTTGGTAAGACTTTTTGCATCCGTGTTCATCAAGGATATTGGTCTGTAATTCTCCTTTTTGCCAGGGTCTTTGTCTGGTTTTGGAATCAAGGTAATGCTGGTCTTATAAAATGAAATTGGAAACTTTCCTTCCATTCCTATTTTTTGGAACAGTTTCAGGAGAATAGGTATTAATTCTTCTTTAAATGTTTAGTAGCAGGGGCACCTGGGTGGTTCAGTGGGTTAAGCCTCTACCTTCAGTTTGAGTCATGATCTCAGGGTCCTGGGATCGAGCCCTGCACTGGGCTCTCTGCTCAGCAGGGAGCCTGCTTCTCTCTCTCTCTGTCTGCCTCTCTGCCTACTGGTGATCTCTCTGTCAAATAAATAAATAAAATCTTTAAAAAAATGATTGATAGCATATTTCTGGGAAGCCATCTGGCCCTGGGTTCTTGTTTGTTGGGAGATTTTTTTTTTTTAAAGATTTTATTTATTTATTTGACAGACAGAGATCACAAGCAGACAGAGAGGCAGGCAGAGAGAGAGGGGAGAAAGAAGGCTCCCCGCTGAGCAGAGAGCCCGACATGGGGCTTGATCCCAGGACCCTGGGATCATGACCTGAGCCGAAGGCAGTGGCTTAACACACTGAGCCACCCAGGTGCCCCTGTTGGGAGATTTTTGATGACTGCTTCAATTTCCTTACTGGTTATGGGTCTGTTGACATTTTTTATTTCTTTCTGGTTCAGTTTTGGTAGTTTCTACATCTCTAGGAATGCATCCATTTCTTCAAGATTTTAAAATTTTCTGGCATATAGTTGCTCATGATATGTTATTATCATTGTATGTATTTATTTGGTGTTGGTTGTGATCTCTCCTCTTTCATTCATGGTATTATTAATTAGGGTCCTTTCTTTTTTCTTTTTGATAAGTCTGACCAGGGGTTTATCAATCTTATTAATTTTTTAAAAGAATCCGCTCCTAGTTTCATTGATCTGTTCTACTATACTTTTGGTTTTGATTTCATTGATTTCTGCTCTGATCTTTATTATTTCTCTTCTCCTTCTGGGTTTAGACTTTATTGAGCGTTCTTTCTCCAGCTCCTTTAGGTGTAGGTTTAAGTTGTATAGTTGAGACCTTTCTTGTTTCTTGAGAAAGGCTTGTATTGTTATACACTTTCTTCTTAGGACCACCTTGCTTCATCTCAAAGATTTTTAATAGTTTGTGTACAGTTTCACTTGTTTCCATGATTTTTAAAAATTCTTCTTTAATTTGCTGGTTGACCCATTCATTCTTTAGTAGGATGCTCTTTAGCCTCCATGTATTTGAGTTCTTTCCAACTTTCCTCTTGTGATTAAGTTCTAGTTTCAAAGCATTGTGTCTGAAAATATGCAGGGAATGATCTTAATCCTTTGGTACTAGTTGAGACCTGATTTGTGACCCAGGATGTGATCTATTCTGGAGAATATTATGTGGCCTAGAGAAGAATGTGTATTCTCTTGCTCTGGGATTGAATGTTCTGAATATATCTGTGATGTCCATCTGATCCAGTGTGTCATTGAGAGCCTTTATTTCTTTGTTGATATTTGCTTAGATGATCTGTCCATTTCAGTGAGGGGGGTGTTAAAGTCCACTACAATTATTGTATTATTATCAATGTGTTTCTTTGATTTTGTTATTAATTGATTTATATAATTGGCTGCTCCTATGTTAGGAGCATAGATATTTAAAATTGTTAGATCTTCTTGTTGAATAGACCCTTTAAATATGATATAGTGTCCTTCCACATCTCTTATTATAGTCTTTGGTTTAAAATCTAATTTGTCTGATATAAGGATTGCCACCCCAGCTTTTTTTGATGTCCATTAGCATGATAAGTGTCTTTGGTTTTAAAATGAGTCTCTTGCAGACAGCATATCAATATGTCTTTTTTTTTTTTTAATCCATTCTGATACCCTGTGTCTTTTGATTGATGCATATTGCCCATGTACATTCAGGGTAACTATTGAAAGATATGAATTTAATGCCTTTATATTGCCTGTAAGGTGACTGTTACTGTATATTGTTTTTGTTCCTTTCTGGTCTATGTTACTTTTTAGGCTCTCTCTTTGCTTAGAGGACCACTTTTAATAGTTCCTATAGAGCTGGTTTGGTGCTCACAAATTCATTTAAGTTTTGTTTGTCCTGGAAGTTTTTTATCTTTCCTTCTATTTCACTGATGGCTTCACTGGATATATTATTCTTGGCTGAATATTTTTCTCATTTAGTGCTCCGAATACATCATGCCAGTCCTTTCTGGTCTGCCAGGTCTCTGTGGAGGGTCTGCTGCCAATCTAATGTTTCTATCATTGTAGGTTTCAGATGTCTTGTCCCAAGTTGCTTTCAGGATTTTCTCTTTGTCTCTGAGACTTGTAAGTTTTAACTATTAGATGCCAGGGTGTTGCCGTATTTGTATTGATTTTGAGAGGGGAATCTCTGTGCCTTCTGGATTTTTATGCCTGTTTCCTTCCCCAAATTAGGGAAGTTTTCCACTATATTTTGCTCCAATATGCCTTCCTCCCCCTTCTTCTTCTGGAATCCTGATTATTCTAATATTGTTTCATCTTATGGTATCATTTATATCTCAGATTCTCCCCTCATGATTGGGTAGTTGTTTATCTCTTTTTCTCAGCTTCTTTATTCTCCATCATTTGGTCTTCTATGTCACTAATTCTCTCTTCTGCCTCATTTGTCCTATTAGTAAGAGCCTCCATTTTCAATTGCCCCTCATTAATAGCCTTGTTGCTTTTGACTTGGTTAGATTTTAGTTCTTTTATTTCTTCAGAAAGGGATTCTCTAGTATAATCTATGCTTTTTTAAGCCCAGCTAGCATCTTTATAAACATCATTATGACCTCTAGTTCCAACATTTTAATGTCCATATTGATTAGATCCGTAGCAGTCAGTACTCCCTCTTGTTCTTCTTTTTTTTTTTTAAGGTGTGTTTTTCCGTTTTGTCCAGAGAAGAATAAATGAATGACAGAATAAAATGCTAAAAGGATAACAATGACCCTAGAAAAATATACACTAAACAAATCAGAAGAGACCCAAAATTGGGGGGAAAAGAAAGGGAAAAAAATATGATCAGGCTGGTGAATAGAACAGAACCATGCACTAGATTTTGTGTGTATTTTGGTCTGTTGGAAGAAACTGTATCTCAAAATTTTACAGAAAGAAAAACACATGTTACAAAAAATAAGGCTAAATACAATGAAGAGGTAGAATATGACTGTAAAAATGAAAATTTAAAAAGATTTTTAAAAAGGAACTTTTGTAGCAACATGGGTAGGACTGGAAGAGATTATGCTGAGTGAAATAAGTCAAGCAGAGAGAGTCAATTATCATATGGTTTCACTTATTTGTGGAGCATAAAAAATAGCATGGAGGACAAGGGGCGTTAGAGAGGAGTAGGGAATTTGGGTAAATTGGAAGGGGAGGTGAGCCATGAGAGACTGTGGACTCTGAAAAACAGTCTGAGGGGTTTGAAGTGGCGGGGGGGTGGGAGGTTGGGGTACCAGGTGGTGGGTATTATGGAGGGCACGGCTTGCATGGAGCACTGGGTGTGGTGAAAAAATAATGAATAATGTTTTTCTGAAAATAAATAAATTGGAAAAAAAAAACAAAAAACAAAAAAAAAGGAATTGATAAAATATGATGTTGGTTGAAAAAGGAAAGAGTAAAATTATTTACAAAAGAAAAAAAAAGAAAATTTAAGAAACTAACTTTGAAAACCTAAAGAATCATGGGTGAAAAGCCATGAATTCTACTTGCTGTATTCTTCTACTGCTGGAGTTTTGTTGTTGTTGTTGTTTGTTTGTTTGTTTGTATTTTGGAGTTTTACAGTTCTCATTGATTGGTAAACTTGGTCTTGGCTGGATGTTCCTGCTGATATTCTATGGAAGGGCCTTTTGCAGTGATTCTCCAGTCTCTTTTCCTGAGACAGAATTGTATTGCCCTTGCCAGGGGCCAGACCAAGTCATCTGCTTGGGTTCATTCTCTATAGCTTTTGTTCCCTGAAAGCTTTCCATACAGCTTTGGAGCACAAGAATGAAAGTGGTGACTTCCCAATCTCCCAGAGGAACCAAGAATTTGGAACCCCCCTCTTCACTGAGCCCTCAAAGAAAAGCAGTTAATCATTCTTGTGTCTTTGGTCTCCAGCTGCACTCCAAGCTCACCCTGCCTGTGACTGAGTGTTTCTATCCCATTTGGAGTTTCCAGACCCAGCAGATTTCTGCAGTACACTCCCATGCCATTGCTCCTAGGGCAGGAAAGGGGATGTATCCCCAGAGCTGTCATTTGTATGGCTCCTGCCCAAAGAGTAGTGGCCCAACTCTGTCGCAGATTATAGTTTATGGCAACCCCTAGCTGAGAGCCCACTCCTCAGCTCTGTCTCTGTAGCCAGCTTCCCCACTCTGATACCTGAGAGCTCTGCCACACTCAGGCACCCCTAGTCTTTCTGTGACCCCAAAGGTCCTGAGACCACAATGTCCCAGCATGGGTTCCACCTCCAACTTAGCCACTGGAGTGATGTCCTTCCATGGAGCAAACTTCTAAAAGTTCTAATTTTGTGCTCCTCTGCTCTATCATTTGCTGGGAGCTGGCTGATGAAGGCTCACTACCCTCAGTCTGTCTTCCCAAATATTGCCCAGATTCACTTCACTGCATGTCCTGTACTCTAGAAAGTGGTCACTTTTCTGTTCATAGAATTGGTGCTATTCTTTTCTTCAATCTTCTGTTGAGTTTGTAGGTGTACAGAATGGTTTGATAACTATCTTGCTGAATTTCTGGGACTAGACAAAATTTAGGTCTCCTACTCCACCACCATCTTGCTCCCCAAAACTTATCTTTGCCTTTTTTTTTTTTTAAACTTTGGGAGAGTATGACCTATCTATGGGTCATTTTTGTACATACCCTTTATTAGGTTGAGGGCATTCTCTTCAATAGAGATTTTATCCCTGTGGAGAGATTTTATCAAGAATGGTTGTTGAATTTTGTTAAATATACTTATTGCACCTATTAAAATAATCATATTGTTTTTATCCTTCAGTCTTTCAATATGAATTACATAAATTCAAACATAATTGATTTTAAATGTTAAACCAACTTTACATTTCCAGGATAAAATTAACTCAGTTATGACATATTAAGTATTTTATATATTGCTAAATTATATGTGATAGTATTTAATTGAGAATTTTCACATCTGTATTCATTAGGCGTATTGTTCTGTAGTTTTCTTAACTTGTGATATTTTTGTCTGTTACTAATAACAGGGTAATGATGACTTCAAGCAATTAGTTGGGATATGGACCTTCCTGTAGTATTTTGGAGGTGTTTGTATACTATTGATATTCTTTCTTCCTTAAATGTTTGGCAAAACGGTGATGATATCTTATAGCTTTCTTTGATAGACAAATTTTATAAATTTATGTAATTGATATATAACTGTTCTTACTATTTCTTTTTTATTGTTAAAATACATGTCTATTTCATCAAAAATTTCAAATATATAAACAGAATTGTTTGAAATAATTATTTTATTTATTTTTAAAATATTTTTTAAAAATTTATTTGAGAGACAGTGAGAGAGAGAAAAAGCACAAGCCGGGTAAAGGGGCAGAAGGAGAAGTAGGTTCTCTGCTGAGCAGGGAGCCCAATGTGGCAGCCCATGTGGAGTCCAATCCAGGGACTCCAGGATCATGACACAAGCTGAAAGCAGACACTTAATCAACTGAGTCACCCAGGTGCCCCTATTTTTTTTTTTTATAATTTCAGCTTCATTGAAGTATAATCGACATATAAAATTATTATTTAAGGTGTACATTGTGGTGATTTGATATACATATACATATACATTATGAAAGGGTTTTCCCATCTAGCCAATTAATATATCCATCACCTCACATACTTATCTTTTTTTGATGAAAGAAGTTCTAAGCAAATGTCAATTATTTAATACAGCATTATCAACTATATTTACCATATTTTACATTAAATCTTCAGACTTTATTATTTTATAGCTGAAAGTTAGTACCTTTTTACTAACCTCTCCCTATTCACACTTCCCAAACTCAGCCCCTGACAACCATTATTCTATTCTGTTTTTATAAGTTTGACTTTTTAATTTATTTATTTTTATTTTTTAGATTCTACATATAGGTGATACTGTTTAGTACTTGTCTTTTTTTACCTGACTTTTCACTTAGCATAATGCCCTCAAGTTCCATCCATGTCACAAATGGCAGGATTTCTTTCCTTCCCATGGCTAAATAATATTCAGTATATATCACATCTTCTTTATCCATTCATCCATTGATGGACATTTCAATTTTTTCTATGTCTTAGCTACTGCAAATGATGCTGCATTGAATGTGCAAAGTGAAGGTATCTATTTGATGTCTTGCTTTAATTTCATTTGGGTATAGAAGCAGAACTAGAATTGTTGGGTCATAGGTAGTTCTAATTTGAATTTTTTAAAGAAGTTTTTGAAGAGAGTGTCTGGATGGCTCAGGCAGTTAAGCATTTGACTCTTGATTTTGACTCAGGTCATGATCTCAGGATCATTAGATCCAGCCCTGTGTTGGGCTCCACACTCAGTAGGAGTCTGCCCAAAGATTCTCTCTCCTTCTCCTCCTACCCCCACTTAACCCCCTCTCTCTTCTCACTCTCTCTCTCTATCTCTAAAAATATATAATTATTTTTTAAAAAAATTTTGAAGATTCTCTAGTATGTTTTCCAAAGGGGTTAAACCAATTTACATTCTCATCAATAGTGCACACATTTCCTTTTCTCTACAAACTTGCCAACACTTATTAAGTTTTTTTCTTTTCTTCTTCTTCTTCTTTTTTTTTTTTTTTGATAGTAGCCATTCTGACAGTTGTGGGATGATATCTCACTGTAGTTTTTATTTGTATTCCCCCAAAGATTAGTGATTTTGAACACCTTTTCATGTACCAGATGACCATCTGTATGTCTTTGGAAAAATGTCTATGTAGTTTCTCTGAGTGTTTTTAACTTGCATTATTTGTTTATTTGATATTGAATTGTATGAGTAATTTATGTACCTTGCATATTAACCCCTTATCAGATATATGATTTGCAAATTTTTCTCTCATTCAGTAGGTTGTCTTTCAGTAAATGTTGAAGAGTTTACTTCTTTTGTTTTCTTTTAGAAATTTTATAATTTCAGGTTTTACATTCAAGTCTTTAATCTATTTTGTGTTGATTTTTTCAGTGGTATAAGATAAGGATTCAGTTTCATTCTTTTGCATTTGACTGTCCAGTATTACCAACACCATTTATTGTATAGACAATCCTTTCCCCATTGTATTTTCTTGATTTCCTTGACAAAAATTAATTGGCCATATATTTCATTTCTGGTATCTCTGTTCTTTTTTCTTCACTATGTGTCTGTGTTTATGTGGATTCATATCTAAAAATATATAGTGTATATATATAATGTATATATATCATATATATAAGACAGAAGTTCTCTTCTTATAATTCATGCAATTTTGTATTTTTTTGTACAGATTCAGACTCTATTGAGAAAGAAATATACTCTTAGGAAAACCTGAAATATTTTCTCTTCTTCTGGGAAGCAATTGCTCTTTGATACTAGAAAATAGTATGCCTAATCAGAAAAACTCCTTAGATCAGTTTATTGGTGATTTTTTATAATTAGAATTCAAAACACAGCCTTTGCCAAGGGTCACTCCTGGCCTGCCTGGGCATTGCTTTCACTTATTTTTATTTTTTTTTTTAAGATGACAAGGAGATGACTCAAAAAGAGTACAGATTTTGTTGCTTCTGTAAGAGCATTAATTTCCTTCCAATAACAGATGGTTCTCTAGTTCAGTTCCCTTTGTTTTAGAGTATGGATAATTATACTGTAAATATCAAAAGAAGACAAAGTTATCTTCCTTATATTCTTTTTGTTTTTTTATCCAGACTAGTAAGAGGCAAGTACATTAATTCTTAAGATGGTCATTACTATTGCCAGAGAGAGAGAGAGAGAGAGAGCAAGAGCAAGCGCAAGCGAGTACACACAAGCAGGCAGAGAGGCAGGCAGAGGCAGTGAGAGAAGCAGGCTCCCCGCCAAGCAGGGAGCCCGATGCGGGACTCGATCCCAGGACCCCGGGATCATGACCTGAGCCAAAGGCAGAGGCTTAACCCACTGAGCCACCCAGGCGTCCCGACAAGAGCAGTTTGGATGTAAGATGTAAACTAGCACTTTATTTGAACAGATATGAGACTGAGAGGTGGGGGATTAGAAAGAGTGAGTAACAACAACAGAAAAACCACTTTTGCTATAAGAGGATGCAATAACATAGGTTTGTCCCTGGACTGAGATATGCAAGTAAGAAACTTCTGAAAGCAGAATGTTTGTTTGGGTTTCTGTGTGTGTGTGTGTGTGTGTGTGTGTGTTCCTGGCACGTTGATTGATTAATTAATTAATTAATTAATTTTTCTAAACATGAGATAGATTGCTTTTATAGACTACCAAAAGGGCAGGCAACTCCAATAAGGCAAGTAGCTAGAAGTGTCAGAATCTTACCCATACGGACATGGGCCCATTTCCCCAAAGATTCCTGTTAGTGACATTTTACTGTATCTGAATGTCTAGTCCTAATATGTTTTACATACTGTGTATTTGATGAGAGGTTATGTTAATGAAGCAGGTGATCCTCACATTCTTGTAATTTTTACCCTCTAAAGCTCAAGAGTCTTCTGGTCAATACAAATCACCTGGGGCGCTGAGCAGAGTTTAAAGGATGCCGGTGATTAGACAGAGCAGAACCCTTCCTGATGTGTTCTATTAAACACCCCCACCCCCGAATCAGCATTCCTATTCCTGTTTTATTTCTCCAGACTCCTTTTTTTTTTTTTTTTAATAGGAGCAACTTTTAAAGAAAGAATAAAGGAAGAGAGGGGTTTCAAAGTGTCTTCAGACTTTTTATGTCAAATGAGGAACAATGTGCTTTGAACCATTGCGGTGTTATAACCCAGATAAAAACAATGCAGACTGGTGAAAGAGGTTCTTAATTTCTTCTCTTCCTTTTTATTTGTAGTGTCAACAGATGAAAAGGCAATTGTACTCCACACCCAAATCTAAATATCTAAAATAATTCATGTTTCTTTTTACTGCTCATTATCTCACAAAATTATAACTAACTGATAGATATGTGTCCCTTTTGTTTGATTTTGCTCAGAGAGAAATGCTCACTTATGGCAATAAAAATATTTTTGCTATACAAAGTAAAGTAAAAACCTAATATTCCCTCACCTGCTTTATTGATAAGCAAAAGAACCAATTAATTTAAGTTAAAGTCAAAGATTTTAGGATATTCAGGGACCTTAGACATCATTTTGTTAAATGCTCTCAGCTCACAAATTAGAAAAATATGACTTGAAAATAGGAAACTTGTCAAGGTCACATAGAGTATTCTGGCAAAGTGACTGGAGAACCCTGGTAACTGTTCACTAGCCCAGTGTCCCTTTCTTTATGTAATGTTACAAAGGTAAGAGGACAGCACACCAATTTCTCTATCTGATAACTAATAAGTTAACTTAATAATAAGTAAAAGATATAAAGTAATCTAACCCATTGTGCATTGAAAGTAGATAGAAACCTCTTGTGGACACCTGGGAAGTAGAAAGAGTGAAAAAACTAACTATCCTACTTGCTGCAGCAGAGGAAAGGAAGAGTGAAATTGACCTTATTTATCTATTTAAAGAGTGAAGACAGAAACTGCATTGAGAAACAACACAGCATCACTGTTCAACCAAGAGCTAATGTTTGTATCATTCTGGAAAAATGTAATCATTATTCGTTGTGGATGACTTTTTGCCTCCTGTGACATTTCTGACACTGTAGTCAATAAATAAAAATTGTGCTGACAGAAAGCTCATGTGGTAAATCACATAATTTACAAGACAGTAAAATATGTCATGATACTGCATCCAGTACTTAACCAAGAGCCTCAACAACACATAAATCTTACCCTACTTTGATGCAATCATAGTCTTGTTTCATGCTAGGCTTTTCAATTGTAGCTGAGCATTCATGATTGCTCTTGTAATAAGTACGATTTTTCTCCTCCATTTCTCCCTTCACCCAAAGAAACTGTATCTGGAAAGTGCTAAAAATTTGAAGCCTCCAGGAAATTGTCCTGAAACTAGAAACCAGCAGGAAATTGACCTGAATACTCTATAGCCAACATCCTAAATGTTGTTTAAAGCATATTCCTTTATAAGAGCAATAACATTTTTCATAAGTACAATAGCTTTCATATTCAAGCTACTAAACTGCGTACATAGAAGTTGGCTTATAGCGTGATCTCATCATAAGTTATAGGACAGGGAGTTTTGTCTTTTTTATGGGATAAGCAGTTCATCAGGAGAGCCTGTTTATGATAATTATTGAATATTGCAACTGTTCTTAAAAGTCTGCTCAGTGTCTGTGCTGAGAAATTTCTACTGAAATTCTGATCCCTTCAAAAAGCATTTAAAGATGCTTTGAGGAAAATACTTTTTGGTCTATTTATTTCCTCCTTTATTGAGATTTTTTGCCTTGATTATAATTTGTTTTTCCAACAGGCATCTTTAGCACGGTTCCTAAGTACAATGGTCCCCTGCAGAGATCCTAAAACTGTGGTTTGGAGTTTGAAGTTTTCTCTCACATAAATAAGGAGAAAAGTAGTATCTATCAAGCCCTTTAAAAAAATGTAACACAAACCCTCACTTTATTTGATTATGAAATTAAATTGGTGAAACTCTTGTATAACCTTCCCTTTTAAAGCCTTGGATTTTATAGTCAAGGGAACTCATGAGGTTGCCCTTTCTACGCCATCTTCAGGTGGCCCTTCTCCAGATGGAATTTTCTCTTCAGTCTTTTACACGGTACACCATAATCACAGGTTTTGCTTTTTTATATAGCTTTACTTTGCATCTGCAGTCTGGTGTCTGCTTCGCCTCTTTTTACAACACCTAAGGGTGCATGACTTTGAGCAGTAACTCCCAATATACTTCCATCCTAAGATGCTACATAAATGGAAGGAAATATAAATGTATCAAGAACAGGAAGGGAAGCTATATATCTCCTCACGTATAAAAGAGGCATGTTTCACATAACCGGTTCCACATCCCCATAAACATTTCTGTGTTGCAGAAATGTATATGTTTTCTATGCATGCAACATACATAAAATATGAAAATTAGTGACTTCCCCCCAAGGCCCTTGTGCTTTTGAATAAAATAATACATGAAAAAGTGATTCTAAATAGTCTCTGTTTTCTCAGTCTACCCAAGATATCAGTCATTTTTGGTAGTGCATATAAAGACAGTATTTAAAAACTGGTCTCTAATAATTTCAGGGGTTTGTTTTTACTTTTTTTTTATGTCTTTAAGAGTAATACATGCGTATCAAAAACTTTTAAAAATACAGTATAGAAAGAAATAAAAATTGTCCGTAATCCCAGGCAAATTTCACTGTTAACATTTTTACATATTACTGGATATAAGTGGCCATTTAATAAAATTGTGAAAGTATTGTACACATGGTTTTGTTTTCCATTACAGTGTATCATAAGCTCTTTCCCGTATCATGAAATAGTCTTTTGTAATTTTCAGGTTGTTTTCAGTTTTTCACTACTATAGGAAATGTTCTGTTAAGAGTCCTATGTTTTAAAAAAAATACTACGTTTAAATACCTCTGTAGATCTGTTTCCTTAAGTCTGTTGAGAAACTGAAAAGTTAAAACATCTTTGTCATCAAATCTGTCAATTTTTCCATTCTAATTTTACCTGTGTTTTTACCACATTGTGATAAAAATACAGTGATATAAAGAAAATAGAAAATGCTTAATATCTACAAAAAGCTTTCCTCTTGCAGAAAGTTAAGGTAAACCTAATTCAGCATCTTGTTAAGTGTGTGGAACTAGGAGTATTGGGAATTCAACAAGGTATGCTGAAATAAAAACAGATGGTCACCAAAGTACCTTATAATGTGACAGGATTCTGTTAGTGACAGAAATTTGAGAGGTTCTGAACACCTCTAAGAAGAGGAAAACTAATTTGGAACACAGTCACTGCTCTGAAGAATAGAGGAGCCAATGAATCCTGCTGACAAATGGGATGGAGAGATGAAAGAGACGAGCATGCTAGAGAGAGAAGAAACGGCTTTAAAAAGTTCTATGGACAATTTGGTGTACTTATGGGAGGGGAGAGAGCAAGTAAAGAAAAAAAAAAAAAGATG
This sequence comes from Neogale vison, assembly GCF_020171115.1. Classification (NCBI taxonomy): domain Eukaryota; kingdom Metazoa; phylum Chordata; class Mammalia; order Carnivora; family Mustelidae; genus Neogale; species Neogale vison. The sequence continues at coordinate 133,796,864 of NC_058097.1, forward strand.
TGAGAATTTGAAATGTACCCAAAGCCAAAGCAAAAGCAAGAAAAAGCAAACAAAAAACCCAAAAGAAGAAGAAGAACAACAACAACAACAACAAAAATCTGTGTAGAAAGTGGTATGATTATCCTAGGAAATAACAGATATGTACTTTGGTAGTGGTGATCAGTAGAACTTGGGGCTAAGGGTAGAATTCCCCCTCAACTAATTAAGTTTCTCAAGGGAAGAGGAGCCCTAGCTACCCAGTAGAACCATATATATATATATATATATATATATATATATATAGTTAGTGACTGTAACATCAAAGGAGAAATCCTAAGAAGAAAAAAAAAAATATGTGAGATGTCACCGACCCTATCCTTTAGATATATTTTTCTTTGCTTTAAAGTCACAAAAAATGTTACTATTAAGAGGAAAATGTAAACCAGTGTTAATAAATATAAATAATTAATGGTAGCTATAAAAGAAGAACACAAAATAAATAAAAGAACTTAAGTGGAGAGATACCCAGACATTGTGAATGTGGTGATATGACTATAGGAGAAAATAAATCAGGGACTGATGAAACTTACATAAGAAAAACAGAAAAAGAACAAAAAAACTTTTAGAAATGAAAATTAAATATAAAGAAATCAAGAAAAAAATAGGCACTACAGAAACTGGGATAAAGATAGGGGTTGTATATGAGATAGACAAAGGAGAATAGAATTATAAAAGTCAAGTTAAAAATAATTAGAAAGAAATGATAAGAAAAATAGGCATTGGAGACCCAGTATATGCAAGATTGGAGTACCACAAAAAGATGAAAACAAAAACAAAAAACAACAAATTCTAAAATTTAGTTATTTTTAAAATCACGAGATTAAAGAAAACAAAAAACTGAAAGTGAATCCTGTTTTACAAGAATTGCCTCATGAAAAACAGCCCTGAGATACCTCCTGATAAAATTAACTTTAAAGTAAATAATGATATTTTGATTTTAATATAAGAATGACATAGTAGGCTGCCTTCAGATACCTCCTAGGAATATTCAACTAATCTTTTTTAACAGAAATAAAATGGAATACAGAGTAAAACACATTAAAATACTTACATAGAAAGTGACCTTTGAGAGGATGATGGAGTAGGAAGCACCAAGAACCCATCTTTCCATTTGGACAACAATAGTATGGGCAGAAATTATCTAAAGTGACCATTTTGGAACCAAAGAGTTTATTTGAACAATTGTAGCCTCCATAGGAAAGCTTTGATGGTAAATTGCTCTTAGTTTCAGTCCATTCATCCATTAGTGTGATGGTAGCCACCCACTCCTACTCCTCACCCACATGGCAGGGAGCTATGGGCATGGCAGCCACATTTCCGCACGAGTTGCTCTAACGAGGGTGAGCAATGAGGACTTTGCCCACTGGACAGCAGAGTCCTGTGTTCTGATTGTAGGTCTCAGCTCCTGATGGCTAAGATACTAGCAAGCAGCCTGACCACCCTGGTTCCAAACTCTACCGACTGAAGCAGCCTCTTTAAGATTTAAAGGAACCTCACTTAATTTGGGGGGTACATTCGAACAATTATACAAGGGGTTATTTAGAAAGCCACCTCACATGTTTCGGGAAAGACATAGGGTCAGGAAATATCTGAGATCTTAAGCTGAGACTGATTTCCAGCACAGAGACAACCTACAACAATAGCAACAATAAACAGCAGACCTTGGCAAAGGCAAGAATCTGATTTCTAGGGTTACTACATTATGAGATACTAGTGTTCAATTTTTTAACAAGAACAAGAAAAAAATCACCAGGCAGTTTAAAAAGCGGGAAACTATGGCCCACTCAAAGGAACAAAATAAATCAGCATAAAACTTACTTGAGGAAGCAGACAGACATCAGATTTACTACACGAAGAAAACAACTGTCTTAAAAAAAGTTACTCAAAGCACTAAGGGAAGACATGAATAGAGACGGGAAAACAATGTATGAGAAAAATGATGGTATAAGACGGTGTTAATAACAACAGAAAATTTAAAAAGAAACCAAAAAGAAATTCTAGAGCCTAAAGTACAATAACTGAGACGAAAAATACAGTGCAGAGAATCAAAAACCAGCTCTACAGAAACAGAGAATCAATTGCCCTAGCTTCAGAAGTTGAAGATAAGACCATGATAAGAGAGACAAATAGAATTAGAAGCAAACTCTTAACTTTTGCCATATAGGGCAACTGATAAAGGACAAAATTTCCAGAATATATTATTATATTATTAATTAAAAAAGTAATCTCAAAGCACTTTATATATTATTTTACTGTCTATGAAGGAAAGGGGGAAATATAAAATTCATATGCAAGTAATTGTATTTGCTCATATTGGCATAAAGAACCCTGGAAATATATATAAACATATATATATGTAAATTTACCCCAAGGGATCAAGGGAGAAATGTTGTAGAAAAAAAGTAAGTAGAGGAGTCAGGTTTTTCACTGTATACTACTTTATATATTTTTAAGCTTTGTGAATATATCACCTATTCAAAGTAAATTTAAATAAAAATTAAATGCCAAGTTATGTAGGGCTGGGCTAAAGGCTGCCTTCTCAGTGAACCCTCTTCTGATTTCCCACGCAGTTTATTTCCCTTCTGCTCTGTGTTTTCACAGTATTTTATCCAGTTCTCTACTTTCACACACATCCCCTTGAATTGTAATCTATTTTTTTTTTCCTTCCTGGAATTTGGGTATCTTCAGAGAGAGAGGACCAGATCTTATTCACCTATCTCAGTGCCTGCCACTGCCTCTGACATCTGAGAGCTACTTAGCAAGTTTTAGCAGAAAATGAATGAATGAATGAATAGCCTTACTTAATTGATTCTTTGCAAAGCTATCAACCTGCTACAGCTTGAATTGCACATCGTATGAATAGAGAAGCTTTAATTCCAGTACCGCTACTTTCATTCAGCACTGACATGAACAATCAACTATTTTCCTTTCATTCAACTTCCCCCGCAACTGTTCTAGCCTTCTGTGATCCAGACATATGCCAACGCTCTCTGCATATCCCCCATTTATATGTATCTGATCAAAATATTATTTTCTGGAAATCATTTTCTGAGTATGATTCCTCATCTAACACTGCTTGGTCTGTGCCTTCTGAAACAAGTGGCCGAGGATATGGCAAGTTATTCTTGTCAATTTTCCAGCTCAAATAGGCATGATGAGCCCACTGAAAGCTGAGCCACAGGTGGGGTTAGACTGTTTCCATGCGGTCGTGGGATGAGAAGGAGCATCAGGCAGCTGGGGTTATGGGCATCATGGAAGATCAGCAAACTGATACCTAAACAAAATGGGCAGCTTGATGGGAATGGCTATCCCAGCCCCAGATTCATTGTCAATTTCTCTCCTAGTCATTACTGTCTCTAGGGCTTCTGCTATGCCATAGCCATTAATGTTTCCAGCAATTGTCTTTTCTACAGACTTTGTATAAGAGAAAAATGCACTTGAGTCATAATCATTTTCTTAATGTTGATAAACCAACATGATCATGTTGCAGGAGATATGGTCAGAGATGAGAAAGACCAAAACTACAGAAGGTTTTGGATGTGGGTCCGAATAATTTCCCTGTTTGGGGTAAATAAGTGGTAGGATATGACAGAATGATTTTTTAAAAAGATTTTATGTATTTATATGATAGATAGATAGATAACAAGAAGGGGGAGAGACAGAGGGAGTAGCAGGCTCTTTGCTGAGCAGGGAGCCCAAGGAGGGGGGGCTCGATCCCAGGACCCTTGGATCATGACCTGAGCCAAAGGCAGACGCTTAACCTACTGAGCCACGTAGGTGTCCCTGATGGAAGGATTTTAAGCAGGAAAGATGATCTCATCAGATTTGTGCTCAAAAAAATAAATCTGAAAGTATACACAGGTAGAATAGATAGCAGGACACCTGATAGGAGACTATTAAACTAGTCCAGATAAAAGGCCATGAGAGCTTACATTAGCACAATAAAAGGGAGACTAATATTTGTATTAATATCAGTATTTTGCATTTGGATAGTAATATATAATTAGTTCAATATTTTCACAGAATCTGCAAGTACTTTACTTATTTCAGTAATTTTGCAACCTTAATGTGCATTGTAGAAGGAGGGCTTTTAAACCACATATTGCCAGATACCATCTTCAGAGTTTCTGGGGGGAGCCTAAGCATTTGCATTTTCAGGTTTCCCAAGGATACTGATGCTGCTGGTCTAGGGAACACATTTTGAGAATTACTAGCCTATTGAGTTCTTCGTGAAAATCGAAATTGATTCAAAAGAAAGTGAAACTGAATTTCATTTTAGTTCTACCACTAAGCAATGGTATAGCTGTAGATATATTCTTTTAATTTTATAAATGACTATTTTCTTACCTGTAAATGAATTAGTTGCATATCTAAAGCCTATATTCTTATTATCTCTCTGAAATTTGCAGGTATCTTGTAAGTTAAATACAGAGGCCATTATTTCTCTCTTTCTCTCTCTTTTAGATTATTTATTTATTTATTTATTTGTTTATTTGTTTATTTATTTGAAAGAGACAGAGATAGTGACAACACAAGCAGGAAGGAGAGGGAAAGCAGGCTCCTCACCCAGCAGGGCGCCTCATGCTGAACAGGATCCCAGAACCCTGGGATCATGACCTGAGCCGAAGGCAGACATTTAACCAAAGGAGCCATCAACCTAGGCCATGCAACCTAGGCCACTATTTCTTAAGGAAAATACAAGAATTCTTAGTGTGAGTATAGAGATTACCCTATAGAAATAGAGAAACACTTGTATTTAAATCTCTCATTCTTAAGCATCCTTATCAGACAATTTCTGGATTCAGAAATTCTCTTATTCAGTTTTAGTGAAGAAATATTTTCTGGTTTGAGGATACTGGCAAATGTTCAGAATAAGAAACAGTGAAGTAGAGCTTGAAAGTTTGGAAAATGCCCTGGTGTGCTGGTTCCAAAATCATTCCTATGACTGTGAGGTGCATAAGTCTGGGTAGTTGACAATGTGGTAGCAGGGTAACATGACCAGCAGATGCATTTATCTGATTTCAATGACTCTTGGGTTGAAAACTTCGTTTTCCTTTGACTCTGCCTGAATGCAGCTCAAGTGGGCTGAGGGATTTTGCAATATAAAGGGAAATGCCCAACAAGTTTTGGTGCATTTAAGAATCACTTAGCCTAAGCTATTTTTGACTGAATGCAATAGCTCTGGGATAAGATTTCACAGGTCAATTTCTCTTCCCCACTGTCTACTGAAGTGTTACTTGCTTCTGTTTTCTCAACTAACTAATGCAGTGACACATGAATGATCTTTAGGGAATTGCTGTTGGTGTCAGAAACTCAGAAATTAAAATGATCAAGTGATGACCTGTGAAAAAATTTAGAAGTTAATTTAAGGTAACATAGTTATTTCTTTCCCTTTTTTAAATATGTACGTGGAAGGTATTACAACAGTCTCCCTCTACCAGGGGAGACTAGAGGAATAGTAGTTTTTATGAGAGAACTAAATTGTTTTTGCCACACTAATCCAGCAATGGCCATATTCAGTATCTGCCCAAGAATAACTTTTTAGAAGTTTTAATTGATACAATGTTCCCAATAATGCATTTTTGTTAGCTGTTGGGCGTGTCCTACTGCTTGCCTAAACTAGACCCTGGCTTATATAGTATGTATGCACTGAAACTCTTTAACCCCCTAGGTACTCATCTGGAAATGGGAAAGCAAAGACACATGCAGATCACATGAATAATAAAAGATACTTTTTAATACCTGCTGCAGAATCTTCTTACATTCAGTTTCTCTTCAGTCTGTTTTCCACATACTATCTGGGCTTAATTTTGTGAAACATTAACCTGATTACCTAATTTTCCCACTGGAAAGAGATTTAGTATATTCACTTTATACTATAGAGGAATATACACAAATGTCAAATTCTGATATTTGAGGCTCTGCCCAATTTTGGTTTATCGAATTCTTTTAATTTTATCATCTCAGACTTTCATAGGCTATACAAAGGGAACTAAACTGCTGTTCCATGACTATCTTGTTTTTCACTCACTTTGGTGCTTTTGCATGGATTTTTCCCTCTGCCTGGAATGTTCTTCATCAACCATTGAAATTCTTCAAGACCATGCTGAGAAATCAACCCACATCTTTGTTATGTTTTCCCCAATAAATACAACTGGAGCTCAGTGATCCTTCTTTGATCTCTTTTATTTTGTCAAGTATCAAAGTAATTTATAAATATTTCTGACCTCCTACTAGACATTTAGTTCCACTAAAGGTAGAGGATCTTGACAGGGTCTCTACATCACTGAAAATGTTAAATACATGTTAGCTGAGGTAAGTTAAATAGGGAATCAGTACATCCATCTGTGTAAACCATGAGCTTTCTATGACTAAATTTATATATAACAGTCTAGGAAAAATATTACCTACTGCTTGTACATCTTTAATTTATGTTTACCAATTCACTGAACAGCATTCTTATTTATGCTACTAGCAGACTAATTATTGTGCAGCAGACCTACATTCCATACCTTAAAATAAGTACAGAATGCCTTAAATGTGCAGTAAACAAAAGAGAGAAATGCAGAAATATGCCCATGTCTGAATAATGTGAATACATATATATGTATGTTTTTCAAACTCTTCTCTGAGCTAAAAATATTATTAAAAACAATAATTGTGAAAGGGTACCATCTGCTATGAAAAGGATAGGTTACTAAACACTTTTTTTTTTAAACAGAACTTCTGCATAGCTTTAAAATTAATTCCACTATTTACTAGCTGTGTAACTTGAACAAATTATTTAAATGTTCTTAGTTTTACTCCCCTCAGTTGTAAAAGGGGAATGCTAATAGCACTGATTTCATATGGTGGATGTGAGGTTTGTATAACACACACACACACACACACACACAGAGACATTTCAGTCTTGTTTCTGGGTACATCATACATAATCTGTAATTATTAGCTATTAATAATAACAATGATTATTGTTCTATTTTTATTAGCATAGAATGGAGCTTGGAATTATTTTTTTTAATATTTTAATTTTTTATTTTAATTCCAGTATAGCTAACATACAGTGTTATATTAGCCTCAGGTGTACAATATACAATTCAACTATTTTGTATATTATTCAGTGCTGATCAGGGTAGGTGTACTCTTTTGTTTTTTTAATTTATTTTTTTCAATTTATTTTCAGAAAAACAGTATTCATTATTTTTTCACAACCAGTGCTCCATGCAAGCCGTGCCCTCTATAATACCCACCACCTGGTACCCCAACATCCCACCACCCCCCCCGCCACTTCAAACCCCTCAGATTGTTTTTCAGAGTCCATAGTCTCTCATGGTTCACCTCCCCTTCGAATTTACCCAAAAGCACATACCCTCCCCAATGTCCATAACCCTACCCCCCTCCCCCCAGCAACCCACAGTTTGTTTCGTGAGATTAAGAGTCACTTATGGTTTGTCTCCCTCCCTATCCCATCTTGTTTCATGGATTCTTCTCCTACCCACTTAAGCCCCCATGTTGCATCACCACTTTCTCATATCAGGGAGATCATATGATAGGTGTCTTTCTCCGCTTGACTTATTTCGCTAAGCATGATACGCTCTAGTTCCATCCATGTTGTCACAAATGGCAAGATTTCATTTCTTTTGATGGCTGCATAGTATTCCATTGTGTATATATACTACATCTTCTTGATCCATTCATCTGTTGATGGACATCTAGGTTCTTTCCATAGTTGGAGCTTGGAATTTTTAATGCACCTTTTTTTGGACTTTATTCTTGAGGCAAATAATGACTTTGCCATAGTTTAATTAACACCTAGCTGATCTGTATTACGGTTTACAGTTTCACATGGGTTTTACTAAAATAGTAAAGCAACCTCCTGAACATAAAATATATTTATGAAAATCAGAACTTAGGTGACAGTCCTGTAAAGTTATGAGACTATATTATTTTTATTGATAACACAAAACAGTCATGATTACTTTTTCAACCATTCCCTGCCTTCTTTAATTTAAATTATAGATTATGTATAAGTAGGCACATATGCAATATTGTTCCATTCTTTGTGATTGAAGCATATCTCAGGTGTGGTGTAACTAGATATTACTTGGTGAGCATGTCAGCCACTATTGTATCTAAGATGAAATTCTCGGGACATGGGAATATTGGCATTAACTTACTATGTTTTATTAGACAGAGCCCCTGCCTTCATAGAATTAATGTTCTACTTAGGAATGGAGAAATTAAAGTTAAAATTATCATAATAGGTACCTATTATTATTATTATTATTATTATTATTATTATTATCTGGCGTTGCAACTGTGTACAGAAGAGTAAAGGATCTTGAAATTTAGTCTGACTATAGTTTACCTCCCTTATATCATTATAACTCAGGATTTCAGAATTAGAATTTGAAAGTGAATTGAAAACTGCTGCAATGTTTGTGAGCATGTAGTATTATGGACTGTCAAAGGTTTGGGTGGGCAGAGTGACACAAACAGCTGTATGATGTGGGTAAGTTATGTAACCACTCTGAGCAAAAGCTTCCTTAGCTGATAACAGTGGTAATTACCTCTTGGAAATATTGTAAAATTTCACAAAGTAACGTTTTTCAGGTCCCTAAACACATGTTTTAGAGTCTTTCACTTTCAATTGTAAAGTGCCTTTTAACTCTGGAGAATTAAAAGTGGTTGGACAATGTAATAGGCAAATTCTATAGATCCCTTCAATTTTCCAAGATCCCATTTCTTGTTTTTTTTTTTTTTTTTTTTTTTTAAGATTTTATTTATTTGCTTTACAGAGAGAGAGCGCGCAAGAGCAAGCAGGGGGAATAGCAGAGGGAGGAGGAGAAGCAGGCTCCCCTTGCTGAGCAGGAAACCTGATCTCAATCCCAGGAACAGGGTATGGTGACCTGAGCAAAAGACAGATACTCAACGAACGGAACCACCCAGGCCATCCCACCCACCCCGCCATTTCCTGGTTAGTCCATCAAACATTGATCTAGGTACTGCTGAGAAGGGACTTGGCAGACGTAAGTCCCATGTCAGTTGATCTACAGAGAGTTTTCTGTAGGTGGTAGCAGAAGAAAAAGTCCAAGGGAGTTGAATGATGGGGATTGGATTGACAACTCAACATTGTCAGCTATGACTTTCTGAAAAGACCCTTGGCAAGAAGTAGCTAGGGGCCTACAGGAGATGAGAGCAGCTCCTGGTCAATGGCCAAGTGAGCAGGGCTTTGCTCCTATAACCTCAAGGGACCAAATTATGCCAACATCCTGAATGAGCTCAGAATTGGAATTGTCCCCAGATCTTTCAGAAAAGACTCCTGTGACCAGTTCCTTCAATGTAAGACCCTGTAAGAGAAATCCATTGAGCCATACAGAACTTGTGACCTACAGGAACGATGAGGTAATAAACGGGAATTGTTTAAAGCCTCTTTCTTTTGTGGTAATTTGCAATGCAGCAGCAGAACACCAACACCAATAAATCTTAGGTTTCTTCATAGTCACGATGCATTCTTTAATTTTTGTACTTACAATTAATATCTTTCTGCATTAAAATCAAACAAAATAAATCTCAATTTAAATACTTATTCCTAGGATAATTATTTCAAATCACTTGATCGGTATCTTTGACTTTCTGCCAGTCTCCACCTCCATAATCAGGGAGAGGATTCCATGGTTGTTTTATTTATGGACAGAAAAATAAATGTGCTCTGTGTTGGAATATTTTGGTTACAACTGTACAATTAGTAACTGTCTTCAGGCAACAGTTTACCATAGTGGATAAACTCCAAGGGTAATGACCTCTTGGACCTCATCCTCAGTATTACAAAGCATTTGGCTTCTACCAATGTGCTCCTTTGACTTGAAATAACATCAGCTCTGGTTGTGCCTTGAGCCTTGCATCTTTCCTTCTTCTTCCGACTCTGTGGCCATGTCTCACCCCTTAAAAATATTTTCTAAAACATCAGTGCTTCTCTAACTGCTTTCTTTCTTTGGTTATATGTTTTGATTCATGATTTCATCTATTCATGGCTTGTGATGGTCACTTTTCTATAGCACATGGCACGGGGCCTGAGAGCAGCAGGAACTCTATAACACATGTAAAACTTAGTGAACATTGATGACTCCCAACTCCATATTTGCAATCCTAACTCTTCCCAGACCACTGGAGCTCTTACCCAATCATTTATCAGACATATAGATTTTGATGTTGAGCTGCCGGGTAAACTATAAGGCATCCAGTTAATAGTTTTTTAAAAATATAAGAATGTAACAAATACTGCAGAGGGCATGTATGCTGTAAAAAGCACTCACCATCCTCTGAAATTCAAATTAAACTGAACATCATGTATTTTTTTTTCTAAGTTGGCAAAACTAATCCAGTGCACATTGAAATCCTCATGTCAACATGTCCAAAGCAAATGAATACTTCTCTCCTTTTATTTAAAGCAGCACATGAGATATCCTTCTCTGTTAGATACATTTAGCCCACCAGGCTTGATTCCTTAGGATCAAACAAGTAGCTGACTAAGTAATCAATAAAAGCACGGAGCCTGGACCCACAATCTATAATAATCTGCTCACATCTATTTCCCAACTCCATCACTTATTAGCTATATAACATTTAGCAAGTTTGGTAGATTGCTATAGGCAATTGTAATCTACCAAATTTGCTACAGGTTCTTTTTCCTTATAGGTAACATCAAGATGAGAATAGTAGCTTGCATCAAAAGGGTAAAAAGGGATTAAAATATCAAATCATGTAAAGCTCTTAGCCAGGCATGTAGGAACTACTCAATTCTAATTCTTCATTTATAGATGGTACTAGGTAGCAGCTGTAACTCAAAGATGTTCAAGGAATGTAGGGGAGTAGTGAATATCTTGATTTTTTAAAAAATATTAATATAAAATATATTTATTTGGTAACTTTCTAGAATAGAAAGAAATTATTCATCTAAGTCACATTTATTATTTCATGTTTATGTGTCTGTAAATAATATCTTGTGCTGTATCTCTATCACAATACTTATTTTTAATGTAGATGAGGAATTGCCTTTTAGTTTTCTACAGAGGATGCAGAGCATGATTTTAAAAGTTACACCCCGCCCCCCACCAATGAGCTTGTGAAAGCAAAAGCATTCTCCTTCCGTGGATGTTAGCAACTCGGCTGTTTGCAACAGATGTTTGGGTACATCTTCAGATTCTAAGGAAAACATTCAACAGGGTGCTGAGCAACAGAAAACTTAAGATATGCAAACTTCTTAGTTTGAGGGAGGGGAGTATGGGTGGAAGTTTGAGCTATCCATGTGGTTGTGTTTTTCCATGACACTGGTTAAACATTTGGCAGTGAAGGATGAAAAATGTAAACTTTGGAGGGACATTAGATAATATTCCATATTTCTTCTGTTAGAGAGGGTTTGTGACTTGCAATGGTTAAACTGGATCTGTAGTATCCTGAATTCAGCATTACAAAGATTTAGGCTAATGTAATGTTACAATATATTTATATATTTCCATATATTTAAATCATTAATTTGCCCTTGCCCATTGAACCAAGAGTACTTGAGTATCTATTGTGTATGAGTCACAATGCTCTGCTCTGCAAATGTGGGAATGCATGAAGAGCATGCTACCGCAGAATCTTTACCTTATGGTGGACAGGCAGAAATTACTGCTAGGATGGACTGGAGAGGAGAGCTAATATCCTAGAAGTTGGTGAGGATGCAATGGTAATAATCTTTTTGCTGAAATGATGTCAGTGCAGAGGAGAAGATTCTGGGTAATAATCCAACCCTGTGCTTGAGCAATGGCTGCACAGACAAGAGAAATCCAGGCGATAATCCACGATGTGCTGGAGTGGGACAAAAGCAGAGGAGAAAGAAACTGCAAGACCATTTAAAAGAACACTAGATGCCGTTGTTATTTAAAATGCCTATTAAGGTTAAACATCATGGTAACCATCAACCGAGGATAGGGAGCCAAAAGTTTTGACATAATAATACTAACTGAACTCTTTATACATGAACTAGTAATAGTAGAAATCCTAAGTAATTTCCAAGAGATTTATGTGACAAAAGCCTCTTGACCTGGACTGTGATATGTCACTCATAATGACTCCAGCAACATGAATCTGTGAGGAATGAATCAGGCCAGGAGATATCATCAGGCCAGGGGTCAGTTTGTTCTTTGAAAGGCTCTATCTGTTATCGTTGGGTAACAGATTGGACTCTGCGGCTCAAAGGCTTGAACCCAGTGGATACCTCTCACCCACTGCCCTGTATGAGTAATTAATGTCAGTCAGAATATTCCTTGGGTTATCGTGAAATCTGAAATTGGGGCCTGACATTTGAATTCTAAAGAAAATGTTCCCTACTCACCTTTTAACACATTTATCTATTTTAAGCATTCACACTGAAACTGTATTAAGTGCTTTAGATTTTCTTATGCATCTTGTCTCAAAAGGTATGTAATACAATTAGGCTATTAGGAGGAAAAAGTGAAGACTTTTTTCCTCTGTTTTCAGTTACTTGGTCTGGCAGGGTTTGCTTTGCTTTGTTTGGTCTTCACATGTTTTCCCTTGACTTAGAATTCTTTGGGTAGAGATGACAATTTCATTGGCAGATCTGAAAGATTTATCTCAGTAAGACCAAAGCTGTGTGCGGAGAGAAGCTGCTGACCTTGAAGCATGCAAATAGACAAGGCATCACACAGAAAATGCCAAAGCTCAAAGAGCTGGGTCCAAGTTAGAAATGACAAGGAAGCAAAGCACATGGTAAATGCTACTCCTTGGTGATCATAAGGTTTGCAAAAAATAACAAGGCTGGAAATGTGTAGGACTGTCATCTGTATATATAGTCATCAGAATTACTGGCTATGATAACATTTTTTTTTCTTTTTTTCTTTTTAATTTTATTTGTTTATTTGACAGACAGAGATCACAAGGAGGCAGAGAGGCAGGCAGAGAGAGGGGAAGCAGGCTCCCTGTGGAGCAGAGAGCCTGATGTGGGGCTTGATCCCAGGACCCTGGGATCATGACCAGAGCCGAAGGCAGAGGCTTTAACCCACTGAGCCACCCAGGTGCCCCCTAGCTCTCTAGATAACATTTTTTATAATAGAATATTCCTATCATAAAATCTAGCATGATTAGACTACCTGTAAGTGGAGACTGCTTATCTTGTAAGAATCAAGAGATAAGACAAGCAGTCTAATACTTTTCCTTGCCCTTCCACTTTGCCTTGTCTTTGTGCCCAGCCTCTAATCAGTCCCTACCAGAAAAAAAGAAAGAAAATGAAGGAAGGAAGGGAGAGAGAAAGAGAAAGAGTGAGAGAAAGTCATCAAATGTCAGATTGTTTCTAAACCTAGGATAGGTTGAGACAAAATATGTCATTTTGGTTTTTTTTTTTTAATTTTATCAATGGGGGGGTACTTCAGATAACTTTTCAGTCACCTGGATTTTATTTAACAGTTAATTATTCTTCATTGTTTAAACACTCGTCTTTCTTGTCCTTTAGAGCAGTATTTTGCTAATCATAACTTCTCATTTTTCTATTTTAAACTCTTCTCCTTTCACCTGCCTCTAAGTACACCACCTTACTCTCTAATCTTTCCATTTACATTTCCTTCCTGGAAGACCTTAATCACTTTTATGATTTTAATAATCACCTATACATGGAAAACTCAAATAATTACTGTGAGTTTCAAATTTATAAATCTAGATAGCTGTTTGGCTCTCCTTAGATAACTGTATGCATTTGAATCCTTACTATGTACACAGTTGGACACATTACCTTTTCTCCAACATATTAGTACATAGCCATAGTTTTACCTCATGTTGTAGAATCCTTTCATTCACTTTAACACTCTTTCTGGATGCCACCGCCCTATCACTGTCAATCGTATGGTCTTAGTTTCAATCATCCATAGTCTTACTTTCTTTCTAAAGTCTGCCCTTCCTTTTTCCTATAGTCAAGGGCCTAGTTGAATCCTTCTTCACTTTCAGCCCAGAAAAATGTAAAATACTCTTACCTTGACTACCACATTTATCTTAAACAAATATTTGATCAAAGTGCCCAAAACTGATTAATTAATTAATTAACTAATTAATTAATATATTTGTTAGGTGACTATTATGTACCAGGTACTATTAAGCATCTTGAAATTGCAATAGTAAAAGTGGAAAAAAATAATTACCCTATATTCAGTGAGTTTTTATTATGGGGAAGTGACAAAGACGAATGTATGTATCCTAATAGGCAAATACATGATAAGAATACCCATGTTGATAAATGGCATATGTGAAGGAAACAAACAATATGCTTAGTTTGAAAATAACAGAAGTATATGGAAACTTAGTTCAAATGTGTTCAAGGAATACTTTCCAGAGAGAAGGACATATAAACCTACATTAACACATGAGAAATAACTAGCCATGGTCAGGAACTTCACTCTTACTTAAGGATGTCCACTCTTACTACTTTTATTCAACATAGTACTAGAAGTCCTAGCCACAGCAATCAGACAAGAAAAAAGAATAAAAGACATTCAAATTGGTAAGGAAGAAGCAAAACTGTCACTATTTGCAGATGACATGATGTTAGATATAGAAAACCCTAGAGAAGGAAACAAAACAAAACAAAACAAAAACAAAACAAACAAACAAAAAAAAAAACCCTACCGGAACTGATAAATGAATTCAGTAAGGTTGCAAGACACAAAATCAATGTTCGGAATCTGTTGCATTTCTATTTGGTAATAATGATGCCGCAGGAAGAAAAAAAAAGTCCCATTTACAATTGCATCAAAAATAATAAAATACCTAGGGATAAACTTAACCAAGGAGGTAAAAGACCTACACTTTGAAAATTATAATACAAAACCAATGACTATCTGTTGGAAGGATAAATGCTTTCATTTGTTCAGAGACTGGAGCAGATGAACCAGGTAATTATTTCCAACTTCAGTATTTTGTTAAATGTAAATTATCATAGCCACCAAATCTATGAAGGAAGGAAAACTTTGGTTCTCTAATTGCTAAATTCTAACTTTCTCAGTAAATGGACATGAAGACTGAAATTATCTTGAAATTGTTAAATCAGTTTTAGTTGATTTTATATTGATGTTACATTATACTCCAGGCTGAAAGCCAGTATATTGGCAAACTTGGCAAGCTTTCCTACTGTGGATCTTTAAGAAACAGAATCAGAATATCTAATGAAAGCAAGAATGACCACACGTGTACAGTATAATAAAGTATTATTCCCTAGAGAATAGAAATTGATTTTCCTAAGCTAAGCTGAGACCTTCTACTGCAATACAAAACTGAGAACATGGTATCGACACAAAACTATACCCTATAGGTGACTAAATTCAAAGAAATACATAAAAATATTATTTTTATATATGTTCATTTTTCAAGGGTCACAGTTTAATTTCATAAACACAAGAGAAAATGATGAGCTGCATTTATGTGAAGCTACAAATATATGCCAATTTGACAGAAAAGATCCTGATGCATTTTGACTGAATTTTAGTCTATTTTCTAGTTTGCCTGAGTGTTGGTAATTTATTAAATGCAATGCCATAAAAATAGACATTTTTATGTATTGCTGACAGGACTGTAAATTGGTACAAACTTTCCAGAGAGCAATCTGACAATACGTTTCAAAAGTCCTAAGTATTTGATAATCTATGGCCACCTTTTAAGATTAATTATGAGAAACAGTCATGAATATGGGTAAGATATAGACAAGGTTATTCATTGCAGCAAAATGTAAAATTGAAACAAAACCAGTTTACATATCTAACATTAGAATGTTATTTAAATTGGGCGCCTGGGTGGCTCAGTGGGTTAAGCCGCTGCCTTCGGCTCAGGTCATGATCTCAGGGTCCTGGGATCGAGTCCTGCATTGGGCTCTCTGCTCAGCAGGGAGCCTGCTTCCTCCTCTCTCTCTCTCTGCCTGCCTCTCTGCCTACTTGTGATTTCTCTCTGTCAAATAAATAAATAAATAATCTTTAAAAAAAAAAAAGAATGTTATTTAAATTATTTAATTTATTTATATTTAAAGTTTCTTCTTCCATAAAATAGTATATAACCAATAATCTGTTGTTGATTAATGTTTAATGACATACACATCTATGTACAATAATTGTTTCAAGTTCAAATATATTACAAACAGAATTTATAGTTTGATATATTTTAATTAAAGAGTAATGCAACACAAGATTAATAACGATTACCTCTGTGTGCTAAGATTACCTGAATTTTCTGGTCTTTTGTTTATTTTAAACATTTTTTAAGTGTTTAATGTGGTTTAACTTGATTATGAGAAAATATTCCTAAAGCCAACATAGCAATTAATTTTTTATTTGATTGCTAATGATTATTTGCAAATTATACTCAAAATTCAGTGAACACATAAGTAAATACTAATGACTCATTACGTGGCTCTTGTGGAGTATAAAATTGTGAATTTGGTAAGAGCTGCATTAAACAAATGCAGGTTAGACCTCTTGTGTTGAGGAAAAGACCAGAAGGGCTCTAAGTTAAAATAGTAACATTGATTGTTTCTTGAACCTTTTTTAACTTTCTAACTTGCAGTGTGCCTGAAATTTTTATTTATTATTAAATACATATCAACATATATATAGTTATATATACACTTACAGTATGCTGATTGTGTGTCAGGAAGAAAATGACAGTTGACAGTTAAATTTAAAATCTCTATGAGAGAAAACAAATAAGCCAAATTTGCAGAGGAAAATAAAGTTTATTCTTTTCTGGACTTTGAAAAACTATTTACTGTTCCTAAAGTAAGGAAATATTCTCTAATGTACAGAGTGTTGTTTTATTCACATCATTATTCACCTTCCCAAAGTGGTCACAATGTAAAATAGCATTGAAAATAATTCTAACAGGGATGCCTCGGTCAGGTAAGTGTCTGCTTTCAGCTCAGGTCATGATCCCAGGGTCCTAGGATTGTGCCTCGGTCAGGTAAGTGTCTGCTTTCAGCTCAGGTCATGATCCCAGGGTCCTAGGATTGGGCCCCAGATGGAGTTCCCTGATTAGCAGGGAGTCTGGTTCTCCCTCTCTTTCTGCCCTTCCCTGTGATCCTACTCTCTGCCTCTTCCTTGCTCTCTCTGAGTCTTTCTCTCAAATAAATAAAATCTTAAAGAAAAAAAAGAACTCTAATGTTTACATTCACTAAATAGCTTTATATATAATTTTCTGATACATCTGCATGTTCAGGAGGTCATTAATTTATTTCCTGAATTTACAGATTGGAACTTCGGGATATGAAGTCTGAGTCATGTGTGTTCATATAAGACACCATTTTGTAATCATTCAGCCAGGTGGACTTACCTGCACAAAATAGCTACTTTGTATTCCCTTCACTGGGGTCCAGTTGAACAACCACTGGGCGTGGGCTTTCTCTTACACTTAATGAGGTATATCGACAACAGCAGAAGAATCAAATTATCCTTTTCACTCCTGATTTCATAACTTTTAGGGGTCTTTGTTATGCAGGTGAAACAATATGTCCTCCCGAATTAAGTCAGAATTAGCCATATGTATTTTTAAAATGAAAAAGAGCTGGACACAATCCTGTGATTTCAGATTTGAAAGTACAAAATTATCTCAATGACAGAAGGACATTTCTTTTGCACTATTCCATGAGGATATAATCAAAAAGTAAAATACTTTAATAAAAAGAAAATACACTTGACAAAATCAAGCACATTAAATACACCATTTTCACGCAACTATTTAACATCAAGTGTGTTATTAAAGTTGAATCATTGAATGTGAAAACATTATGAAAAATATTCAGTGCAAATATGCTGAAGTCATTTTAAAATATTTATGAATGGGTCTTCATAAAACTTTGCTCAACATATCAAATAAGGAAACTTTATGCCAAGAAGAGTTTGTATTTTAGGACATCTTCCTATTCTTAACTCTAAAATATACACTTAGATTGCCATCGATGAGAAATTATTTGCATACCAAATATGCTACTAAGCTCTAAAAATATGCCTATTGCCATTCTCAAAAAAGTAAAGTATTTTACTTGATTCTGCAAATATATTATATCATTTTAAATTGCCTGGTTGTCAGACTAGAAGTAGAAGATCTAGTAGGAGAAGATGGCTTAGAAATAGCTCATTTTGTTTTTATGAAAGCTAAATTTGAGATAGAGAATTCCCCCAACCATGTAGATGCTAGATGAATATCAGCATCTAAATAGAAATCTGTCTCAAATGAATGTTATATGGAGAATTACCTCATTTTTCCAAAAAAGATATGATGAGTGAGTCCCTGTTCTTTCCTCTTAAATATCTCTTTTAAGATTTATTTTTCTCCTACCTTTTCTTAACATCTATTTTAGACAGATAGTCTTTTGGTTAACGTATCTCAGGCAGGACGTTTTACTGCCCTTCTTTTCCTTCACTTACTCCTTATATCAGCAAATTCCATAACCATCCACCCAGGTGCTCAACCCAAACCAGGAAATGATCCATGATTTCTCTTTTCTCCAACCTCCCTCCCCTCAGAAGCTGGCCTGGCAACTCTATCTCCAAAATATGTTTTTTATTTATCCACTTTCTCTGTCTGTATCATACTACCCTTGTTTATATCCTTGTTATCTCCGTCCCAGATTACCAGTTCATCTCCATCTATTGGCCTCCTAATGGTCTCCCTCCTCTATACACCAGTGGCTAAAGTGATCTTATTTAAAATATCAACTAGATCATGTCATTGACCTAAGACTTGTGTTTTTATGCTGGATTAGAATCAAATCCTGATCTCCTTACTGCAGTCTTCTCAGACCCTAAGAGATCTGGTTTCTTCCTACCTCTTCAATGTCACCTTGGACCACTCACTAGCACTGGTAATTCTAGTCTTCTACAAACCTGCCCACTTATTTTGCTTCAGTGTCTTTGTTCTTGCTTTCGCCTTTGCCTCTCCCAGACATTTTCATGGCTGCTTCCTTCTGGTCATTCAGGTCTCAAGTGCTCAGGAAGGACTACTTCTATTCCCTTTTAGTATGTTTCTAGCTCCCAACCCAGTCACTCTATTACAGCATCCCTTTTTATTTCATTTCAAAATATCTTTAGCTAAAATTTTTGAGTTTTTACATTTATTTCATTACTTACTTGTTTGGGGTTCTCTTTCTTGTTCTAGAACTTCATTTTTATCTTTTTTACTGTTTTATCTTGTGGAGCCATACTCAGACAAAATTAATGCTCAATAAATATATAATGGAGTAAGTTTATCTGACCCCCCCCAGAGGCAAACATTTATTTTTAATGAAATGTTCGATTTCTTCTTTTATAGATCTTAACACCTAATTGCTGAAGTAACTTCAGATATTAAAGTCATCTTACAATGTTTATTTTTATACATTCTGGAATTTTATCCTTTCAAAATTCTTTTTTCTCACTTGAAATCTTCAGTAGCTACAGCAACATATTTTCCTTTCCATGGGCCTTTCTCACTTTAATTGTCTTTATTAATCTTTTCATAGTTCATTCTTTATTGCTGCATCATTTATACTATTCTTGTCACCTATCCACATGTATATCTATGCAGATACATTGCACTGCATGCACATGTTTTAGCATTTGTTGCTCAATAATTATTTCTATTCTAACATTAGCATTATATGCCACAGACCTAACCTCCATTATATAATAGGAAATATTTTTAAGAAAAATACTTTTATTTTATTCTGCTTCCCCCACAGCTGGTATGCAGTTAACCTGAGAATTGTGACAAGAAAAAACAATACTATAGGGGCATCTGGGTGGCCCAGGTGGTTGAATGGCCAGCTCTTGACTAGGTCATGATCTCGGGGTCCTGGGATCGAGCCCCATGTGGGGCTCTGCACTCAAGGCAGGGAGTCTGCTTGAGGATTCCCTCCCCCAGTCCCTCCCTCTGCTCTTCCCTAAGTCTCTCTCTCTTTCTCTCTAAAATAAATAGATCTTTTAAAAAAAATAACAAGAGAGGATGCTATAAAGTGTACGTCAAACAAATCTCAATTTTTGTCACAAGCTTCACAAGCTTACCCTGCCCATATGAGGCTTTGTTGCCTTCTGGGAAGAATTTCCTGACATCAAGCCTAAGCTGACTTTCCTTTAGTTCAGGGCTCAACCTGTTGAGCTTCTCATTTTTTACGTCTGAAAATCTCATGTTCATGCCAGTGTTCTAGATATATAAAATATTAGCTATTTTTATGTGACATGGATCAAAGGAACTTCAAAAGTTGCAGAAGAGCCACAAAGCTTGGTAGGCATCCAGTGCTTATCACAGCTCTGAGGAGCCCAGGAAAGTAAGAAGTATTGGGTTCGATGTACATTGAAATCCAGTCTTCCCAGATATGATATTGCAAAAATAATATATATAGCTGTCTTCATAAATCTCTCCTGTTTTCAGACTCATGAAACCAAATGCTATACTTTTTTTTTTTTTTTTAAGTGAGTTCTCACAACCAGGTATGATCTCAGCAGTGTCCTGGACAAGCTTAGACACAGTGGGTTAAATTAATAGCGTTTCAGGCTTTATTTCAATTTCCAAACTGCTTTGCCTTTTACTTGGAGCACTTTGAATAGTTTTATAAAACAACTGTCTCTTCTCTCTCACTAAAAAGGGTCTGCTCTTAAGAATCAATTGGCTGTCTAATTAAAGTCCGTTAAAGTGATGGGTGGACATAGAGATGCATCATTCACTCATACATTTGCTAAAGGCTTCCAGTTTTTGTAAACATGAACTTGATTATAAGATTCCTACCTAGTGTCAGAAAGATATGTCACCTGCCCTCAGAACTTAGTGGTTGGTAGAGATGATAATCACTTACCCTGATGTGAGTTATGAGAGATGAAGGATAGTACCATAAACGTTCTTGTGCATTTTCTGTGACCTTGTAAGTCTGACTGCTAGCTGGATAATTTTTGGGCCATGAAATTCTGGTGGCAATCTGGTTATGTGATGAGAGTAAAAGTACCAACTATAACTATTGCAGTTTATACTTTAAACATTTCTCTCATCTATACATTCACATTTAATCTTTATAACATTATGAGGTAGATATCATTATTATCTCCAAAATTAAGTCAACAGATATTAATAGATTTATATTATAAGATATTATATATTATATAATTATATATAATATGTGATTATATATAATCATATATTATAATAGATTTACCAGCACTCAGTTTATAAAACAGAGTCAAGGAAACAAATCCTAATTTTAGAGTCTTAATTATACAGTGTATCTTAGTTATACAGTGTATCTTTACACTGTATAAATTATGCAGTGTATCTTTAGTATACAAGGCACACTGAGTGCATTTTCTTTTGTCCATTAGCATTTACCTATCTTTCTTTCCATTTCTGTGTTCAAATTTTCGTTTAATTTTCCATTGACTTTCCATTGTTCTGCACTGAAGGTTACACACATTTTCTCCAGGCATCAGTTGAAATGAGGAGCAGCGTGCAATTTTTGACTAATGATCTGTTTTGTAGAGGACTTGTCTCATCCTAAATTATTAAATAATATTAAGAAAGTGTTTAGCTGTTCATTATATATGACTTACAAGTTGAGATTTTATATATAATTTTTAGGATTTGAGGATCTAGATATATCTTCAGATTTAGATATGTTATAGACCATCAACCAAAATATAGAAGTACATTCCTTTCCATACTCATGGATAAAAGCTAATAAATACAACTTCATTTTATTGTTTTCTTTCCCAAACACTAGATAGAGAAATTGTAAAATTCAGACAATTTAACTTAGAAGACTTTTTTTTTTTTTGCAATTACTCGTTTAATATCTTAATAATTCATGAGTGTACAATGATGTCAGTATTATTCTCTCTTGCATCCCAAGTACCTAGTACATTTCTTAGCCCATAGTAGTAACTCAATAGATATTTATTTACTTTTGGTATTCCTATGAGATGAGAAATGTAAAATTCTCATTGTAAAAATTTATGGCAAACTTATTTAAAGAATGACTGATTATAGCAAAAGTCTAAGAAAAACAGAACACTTAGAATAACCACACAGGGCTGGCTGTTACAGAATTTGAACTAAACAACATTTCTGTTTTTATTTCAAAATGAAAGGGACTGCTAATCACATTTGAATTTCAATAATTTCCAAAATTTATTCCACATGAGTTTGTAAAACAAAGTGCAATCTCTAAAACCAGTCTCATTACTGGTTTTAAACTGGGTGTTAACAGAACATAGTGTTCAGAATACAGAAAATTGTGCTTAAAAAAAAAAACAAAAACAAAACAAAAAACAAAACAAAACTTTTTTTTGACTTGACAGTGCTTGAGAAATTTAGATTGCTTTTCCTATAAATAAAGAGAGCCCACACTTCTCTCAGCCTTGGAGTCATCACAGTTCCCAAAATCACCCAAAGGAAAATTTAAATTCTCACAATACTGGTGTGGCAGATATGTTTTCCATTAAAGGATAATATACAATTCTTATAGTCAAAGTGTTATTTGTAAATAATTTTTCTCCAAGAAATAGACTTTTCAGCTCCTGTAGTATGATTTCTGATTCTACGAATCAAAATCTCAAGAGAAAACAGTAAAAAATATAGATTTATGGGCTAATTATTTTCCTAGAAATAGGGGGAGGGGAGAAGCTACAACCTTCTTTGTTTAATGAATAGGAATTAGAAAATCCCATGATTCCCTGCCGACGCTGGCTAATTTGCAGTTTGGGGACTGGAGAGATGACAGCTGCAGACAGTGTGGAGGGAAAACCACCTTGCAACACAGTTTGTCAAGTTGCAGCCTCTGGCTCTGACCTAGGGCCAGTATTCCTGGAGACATGATGAAGTGTGAAAAGTACTGGCAGGCATTTTAGACTAAAAAAAAAAAAAGTTAGGCAGTAAGGGAAAATGGGGACCAGGAGAGATTAATATTTGTGAGGTTTATAGCAGAAAAGGCAAAGCAATAGGAAGTAAAGAAATCCCCGAAGGGAATTTCTTACAACGGCAGCAGATTAGAAACAGGATGGGCCTGAACAGGAAGCTTATTTTTCCAGCTGGAGCCTTCCCTACAAACCTGAGATTGATTTGGGAATGGCAGACAAGTGCCAAGCAAAGGCGAAATCAAGAAATAATGATAGAATTTACAGTCACTGGGAAAACCTGGGGGCGGGAATAGGAAGAAGGAAAGAGAATGGGAGACTAGGAGAAGTAGTCGAGAGGGGAAAGGATGAAACAGAGTACAGTGTGCTGGCGTTCTGAACTTGGAGAATTTTGGAATCAGACCAGAATAACATCTCTGCTGGTGAATGCGGATTCTTGAGTAGGAAGAAAATTCTGAGATGATGTAGTCTAGATATGTTTCAATGTTAGAGCCTCAGGAAATCAATTTCAAACAAACTCCTACGCCAAATCCCTATGTGGATATGGAAGAACTGATCTGATTTAAGAAGAAGGGGCAGGGTTGGACCTGTGTACACTTGACTCAAGCCTGGCAACTGACTGCTGGGGCACCTAGAGAATCTTTCAGACTTTTCACAATACTTAAAAACAACCTCGTCCAACCTACACCACCCCGCCCCCCACTGCCGTTTATTACTGAAGGAAACAGTCTAAGGTCTTAGAGCCTGTGGAAGTCTATTTTGAGGGTCTACACATGTCAGGCCCTGCCCCTGTTTCCTGTACACCTAGGCTGTGAATTTTCATGATCTCTCTGCTAGAAATATAGGTCCTCAAAACAACCTCACCCCAAAGGGGGTTATTTTTACTCTCACTGATAGCGGTAGACTGATGAAACCCACTTCCATTCTGATAAACAGAGAGGGTGATTGTTTCCACCTTAAAACTTGCCACTCTCACTGGAATGGCTAGTAAGATAGTAATGATCGACAACTGGTTGAAAATTAGACTTTCTTTGAGACTCCCATCTTTCTCATGGTCCCTTCTGCCTGCAAAGAGTTTTCCAACAGTTTTCCTCAGCTTCTCCAGCTCGTGCCGACTCCTTTAATGATCATTTCTCTCCACTGTCCTGCTCTCTTCAGCTTATAGCCATGGCAGCTTATACTTGGCTTTAATCTTTGCTTCAGACGTTCAGGTTAGCAGCTACTACTGGCTAGTCTAGTAGGTTAATGGTGTCCCACCATCACTCAGCAACTGGTAAAGAAAAAAATCTTAGAATTTAAATACTCTCTGAGTATCCCTTCTGTGGTGTCTGAGAGGCAGTTTTGGGAAAGCTTTTCACCGTAGCCACCTTGTTGCACAAATCTTTGGATGCATGTGTTCCTTCAGATAGCCTTCTGATTGCACTGGGAAAGCTCATTTCTGTGAGTACACATATCTCTGTGAGTTACACATACATGTTACTTCCCCTCTTTTAACCTTGTCTTGAAATTGACAGTTTTGAAAGTTAACAAATTGAAAATTTGACAACAAATTAAAAATTGACCAATTTGAAATTAACAAAATTAAATTTATTTTTACAGGGGAGTGGTAAGGGACAGAGGAGGAGAGAGACAATCTCAAGTAGGCTTCACGTTCAGCACAGAGCCTGATGTGGGGCTCAATCCCACCACCCTGAGATCATGACCTTTCCTAAAATCAGGAGTCCAATGCTTAACAGAGTGAGCCACGTAGGCACCCCAAATTCTGAACTTGTTGCCAGAAGTGATGGGTGAGTGTTATCTCTTCCACTTTCTAGAGATTGGATCTCAAGAAAAACAATCAAATCTCAAAGAATCTCATGTCCTTCGTCTATTCAATTGGAGATAAATCCCAATGACCCCAAGATACTGGAAGCCTTAAGTAAAGTTGAATTAATGGGAAAGTGTTTTTAACATTGTAAACTATTAAATGAATATAAAAGTTTATAGAACCATAACCACAGCAGCATTAGTTTCCCCTGCCTAGGTGTCCTTCCTCTTAAAGACCTCACTATAACAAAAACTCTTTTTTGTTTCTTGAGGGAGGATATTCAAGCGGTGGAATCTAGCTTAGCAATATCTAAACTTAGTTGGAGGCTTGGCAAAATCTTTCCATCCTCTTCATCTACCTTCAGTGTACATAGAAGTGATTATTTTAAAATACTAAGTAACAAAAATAATTCCCTAGGTATCCCTAGTTTCCTATGTAAATGATACACAAGTGCATCATCCTTGGGAACTTAAGGCAACCCAGTGTCTTTTTGTTAGTGAATGAAATCATTGAGTAACCTGAATTTAATGTTTTCAGTGTTTGGTTCATCATTTAGATTTGTCTAACAAGGCATTTAGTTTGATTAGCACATGTCATTTCACCAAGCTTTTATTTAATTTTGTGCTATATTTTATTATAAAATAAAAATACAAGACAAAAAATACAGTTAAATGTGAATTTCAAGTAAAAAAATATTTTTTAGTGTCCGTATGCTTCATACAGTATTTGCAACCCTATTTGTTTTTTCTTCTCTCGTTTCCCTTTCTCTACAAAGTGTCTCTGTGTTTCAGTGACTTAAGCCAGAATTCAACCCTTCATCCCTTGACTCCTTCTTCTTACATTTTATCAATCACAGAAGACTCCTGATTCCATCTCCTAAATGTGTTATAACTATATCTATTTCTTTCCACTCCCATTGGTATTCTGTAGTAGAGATCACCATTACCTTGGACATTGATGGCAGCCACAGCACTGGAATTAGTTTTTGTGTCTCTGGTTTTCCCCCAGTTATTCCACAGCAATCTAAATGCTATCTAAATGCAAATTTAGTCATGTAAACCAGAAAATAAGCTCTATGAGATCAGGACCTGGGTCCTTTTTACCTCTATATCTCTAGTGACTTATACATCGATCCATTCATTCAACAGACATTAATTGAGTGTCTACTATATAGCAAGCAATATTCTAAACATTGGAAATTCAGTATAAAAGAAGACAGACAAGGACTCTGTCTCCAGGGATCTTACATCTCAGTGAAAGGAGACAGGCCCAAACAAACAAAAGCAAGGCAATAAGAAAGTTCAAGGTAGTGATAAGTTCTGTGACACAAATAAAACTTGATTTGTGGGACAAAGTGGCCAATGGGCTGTTCTAGATAGGGCAGTCAGGGACAGATCCTCCAAGGAAGTGACGGGAATGAACGGCTGTGGGTCATCATGGTCCTGGTGTGATAAGGTTTTAATTTTTTTGGTTCTTATCTCTTATTTTGCAAGGCTAATCTTAATCTACTTTTGAGTATTCCATATAATCTCACCCATTGAATTTCACTTCCTCTTACACAGTGGTTTTCACACTTGAGCTGGCATTAGAATGACATGGAGGATTGGTTGGTTGTTAAAACACAGATTGATGGTCTATAAAAAGAACGTTTCTGATTCATTTGATCTGTGATGGTGCTGCAGAATTTGCATACTTTACTGGGTCCTCCTGGTGCTACCCATGGTGCCGGTCCAGGAGTGGTTTTGGGAATTCACACACAGACACCTGCGGTCTTCCTTCCACTCCTATCTGTCTGAAGAGCTTTGCTCTCCTGCTTTCTGCTTCCCTTTGCCTTTTTTGCATTGTTAGCTCTTGTTCATTTTTCATGTCTCTGTATACTTTTATTCTCTGCAAGAACATTTCCTAAATATAGGCTCTTGGATGCTTCCTAGAGCTGTACTGTACCCTGACCTTATCACATTAGATTATCTAGTCGGACCTCAAACAACAGACAGGGTTAGGAATGCTGATCCTCAGGTAGTGGAAAATTTGCATGTAACTTTTGACTCCTCAAAAATGTAACTACTAATACCCAACTATTGGCCAAAATCCCTACTGAGGACATAAATATTTGATTAACACACATTTTGTATATTTATTATATACTGTTCTTATAATAAAGTAATTAGGGAAAAGAAAACTTTATTAAGAAAATCAAAGGAGGGGAGCCTGGTGGGCTCAGTTGGTTAAGCAACTGCCTTTGGCTTGGATCATGATCTCAGGGTCGTGGAATTGAGCCCCCTGTTGGGATCCCTGCTCAGCAGAGAGTCTGCTTCTCCCTCTTCCTCTCACCCACTCCCCTCACTCATGTGCACACAGTCTCTCTCAAATAAATAAAATCTTAAAAAAAAAAAAAATAAGGGGCACCTGGGTGGCTCAGTGGGTTAAAGCCTCTGCCTTCCGCTCAGGTCATGATCCCAGAGTTCTGGGATTGAGCCCCACATCGGGCTCTCTGCTCCACAGGGAGCCTCCTTCCTCCTCTCTCTCTGCCTGCCTCTCTGCCTACTCATGAGTAAATAAATTTAAAAAAAAAATCATAAGAAAGATCAATCTAAAGAGTGTTAAGCTAAGTGAAATAAGTCAGAGAAAGAAAAATGCTGTATGATTTCACTTATATATGGAATCTAAAAAATGAGACAAAAAAATAAAAAGCAGAAACACACCCATTTAATACAGAGAGCAATTTGATGCTTGCCAGAAAAAGAATGGTGGAGAGATGGGCAAAATCGGTGAAGGGGAGTGGGTGATACAGACTTCCAGTTATGGAATAAATAAGTCATGGGGATGAAATGTACAGCATAGGGAATACAGTCAATGATACTGTAATAGTGTTAAATGGGGACAGATGATAACTGCAATGTGGTAAGCATAGCATAGTGTATAGTGTTTTTGATCACTATGCTGTACGCCTGAAACTAATATAACATTGTGTGTCAACTATAGGTCTATTTTTAAAAAAAGGAAAAAAATCACAAGAGAAAATATGTTTATATACTGTTAAAAAATCTATACGTAAGTGGACCCTCACAGTTGAAACCCATGTAGTTCAAGGGTCAACTGGTTTCCTATATCCTTGTCTGGTTATCTTTTTTACACCTCTTTGACTGTCCTCTCACTGGTGTATCCTCACTTCTTAGCACAGTGCCTAATCCTTTTAATTTAAGACATAATCAGGACTCTAATGATTGCTAGTCTGGTCAAATGATTTCCTGCACATGGTTTGTAAATATGGAAAATAATTAGATATGACAAAAATAAAATGGCATATCTAATACATGCTATATTAGTTCTTAAAGGAATAAAGATTATGAATGAATGAATGGTTTCCATTAAAATCATGATTTTGGAATTAACTTTCAGGCACATAGTCCTTCTGTCTCTATTCCTATTCCATTTTGGAAAAACAAACCAACAGCTAAGCACTTTTTCTTTTTTAAAAATGTAAGCTTCCAAGGCGTTAAAGATAGTACTGTATCTACTCTAAATCTGGGTAAATTGAGATGTAAAACTTTTGTTTTTAAGTTATAGTGTTTATACATTTTTAAAATTGCTTTTTCCCATATATTTACATCCCGGGGGTCCTAAAACAACAAAGACAGTTAATAAAAGGATTTTTATTTTATTTTATTTTATTTTTTGAGCAATGGAAGAGTAAGGGCTCTTAAGCCTTTTGAGAGATGTTTTCTTTCTCTCTCTCTCTCTCTCTCTCTTTTTTATTAACATATACTGTATAATTTGTTTCAGGGGTACAACTCTGTGATTCATTACTCTTACACAATTCACATCCTTCCAGTGTCCCTCAATGAGTCACCCACCCCCCACTCCCCTCCCCTCCAGCAACCTTCAGTCAGTTTCCTGAGATTAAGAGTCTCTTTGGTTTGTCTCCCTCTGAGACATGTTTTCTTAGAGAGGAAATCATATTATGAGAAAAATGAAACTGTGCATTAGTCAATCAAGGCACTTTTAATTAAACTTGGGGAAATAGTTTCAACACTTCAGTCTTGGGTATTATTCAATCATAAGGAAGAATAACAAATAATATGGATAGTGTGAAGTAAATATGAGATCTTTTTGACATCTCATTACTCATCTTCTCAATTTCCTTTTCAACAAATGACAGTGCATTTTCTGTCATAGTCTAAATGAATAAGAAACCAGGGACTAAAATGCATCTTGGACTAAAACTGGTCTTGCCAGGAGGGGAGTCAAAGTGGAAGAAAGAAAGAGGAAAGGTTAGATTGTAAAGACTAAAAATTGCTTTTCAGAGATGATATGCATTTAGTAGAGCATAAAATGAATTTGATCTGAGTTGGGAATTCAAAATGTAAGAGCTTTAAGAGATTGTTAAAATCCCAGTGCCTACATTTAAAAAATCTATTTTCTACCTTAGAGATTTAGAAAATAAAAACTACATGTCAGTAGGGGACTGGGGATAGGGCTTTCTGGCTTCTGGAAAGTCTTGAATGAATCACTTACTGTCATATGAGAAATAGGTGTTATTCCTTTAAAATCCATCATACTATAAAAGCAAAGCACTGCAAAGGACCTTTAAAAGTCAGCTTAAGCATCCCCTTGTCTGCACATATGCCAATTTGAAAATTATTCCAGACTGGTTTTATAACGCCTTAATAAATATTTCCTTATTCCGTTAGTAATCTGGTATAATACTTAGCAGTTTCCACTGTCAGGAAAATCTTCCTTATATATTGTTTCAATCCCTTCTGCTGAGTTTCAGTCTTGTCTCTTTTCCTTTTTTCTTCTTTTTTCTTTCCTTTCCTTTTTCTTTCCTTTTCTTTCTTTACTTCTTTCTTCCTTTCCTTTCCTTCCTTCATTTTAAAATTTTGTCCTCTATATAGATAGACAACAGTTAGTCATCTAATCTCAATTATTCAAAATCTCAGTTATTCTTTGACCTTTTTGCAAGGTCTAATTTTTTTCTTACCCATACATTAGTTTCTGTTCTTTATTCCCCTTCTAATGTGTCAAAGATTCTCTTTATTCCTTAATATTTGAATTAATGAGCTAAAGCATATTGTGGTTTTTCACACAGAATTTGGTCAGTGACTAAAATAATGTAAGCATTGCAACTATGTTTCATTTTTAGTATGCAATATAATTAGTGCTGAAAAATTGGAAAAATGATAAGCAAAGAGAAAAATGTTACCCAGATTATTCAGTGGTTATAATTATAAATATTTCTCTGGCCTGCTTCTAATTTGAATTATGCATGCTTTCTATATCGTGACTGTTTTCCCATATCAATGAAGTTATATCTTAGAAGTAGTACTATGTGATGCAGAACTATTTCCCAAGTTGATTCAAATAGAATAGGAAAGCAGATGTAGAAATACACAAGTAGGGGTGCCTGGGTGGCTCAGTCAGTTAAGGGGCTGCCTTCAGCTCAGGTTGTAATGGGATCGAGCCCCATGTCAGGGGCTCTGCTCAGTGGGGAGACTGCTTCTCTCTCTCCCTCTGCCTGTTGCTCCCCCTGCTTGTTTGTGTGTGCTCTCTCTCTCTCTGTCAAATAAAATAAAATAGTCTTTTTTAAAAGGTGCTTTAAGAAATACACAAGCAACCAGATTATGGTGCACAAAATTCTATAATAAAGATGTGATAAAATTCTAGTGAAATGAAGCAGGACTTTTTTTCTTAATAACAGTGTAACAGGAACAGGGAAGACTCCACATGATGTTTTCGTGACTATTAGAGGATGACTCGAGTTCCTTTAACAGAAAATGGGAGATACTAAATACAGGGGGAAAAAGAATCATGTGCTGGCACTCAAGAATGAGAGAATGGTGTGTTGAGATATGGCAGGGGCATAACTAATGCAATGGCTTACGTGAAGCTTTCAACAGGGGAGATATTTATCTTTACTCACCTTTTCTCTTACGCATTGTATAAGCATCCAGACCTCATTTGCTGTGATCAAGCTAGGGATAGACCTCAGGGCATGGCTTTAGTGTCCTTCTCTCATGCTTGAAAGTTTGTAGACTACTTGGTGAACATGAAGTTAAAAATGGGGCTATCACACAGGACACTGAGTGATAGAGTTAAATTTTTAAAAATTAGCTTCTTACACTGGGACTATGAAAATTAAGAATTGCATGGTGATACTGAGGAAGTCCATTTGGTTCTCTTCAATTCCATATGTGTAAGGTGTTAAGATTATTGATTACTTATCCTATTTTCACACATTGTATCCAGGTTCTTTGCCCAAACAACTGGGAGTTTATAAGTGTCCCTGGTATCTGGTAAAGCAATGTTGCAGGTAGGTAGGTATTTTTAAAGTTTTAGTAACTTTTCCTTCTCACAAAATGCCCATACATCTTATTGATAAATTATCTAAGTATTTTTAATTTGGATAATATTATAAGGTCTAATCCAACTGTGAATTCTTTTTTCTTAATGGCTTTATTGAGACATAATTGATACATAACATTGTGTAAGCTTGAAGTGTAGAAGGTGATGATTTAATACTTTGATACACGTATATATCAGGGAAGGAACACAAAATAAGTTAAGTTAGTATCTCCATTCCATCTCATAATTACCACTTTTTGTGTGTGTGTTGAGAACATTTAAGATATACTCTTTTACTAACTCCCAAGTATATGACATAGTATTGTTAACTATAGTCACCATGCAGTATAGTTAGAGGCTAAGAACTGATTTATCTTGTAATTAGAAGTTTGTACCCATTGACTAACATCTCCCCATTTCTCTCACACCTGGTCCCTGACAGCCACCATTCTACTGTTTCTGTGAATTCTTAAGACATGAGGACTAGATGTCAAACATCTTTAAGTAGGACAGTTTTATCCATCATGACCCCAATTGTTTTTTGTTTTTTTTTCTATTTGGAGTCAGGTGCTATACCTCAAGTTTACTCCTCTCATGTTCTTATATTTTCTCTTCCTCTCAAAGCCTCTATTTGACTGAAGAAAATACGTTTGCCACTTACCTTCTGAAACTCTACTGGAGTAAAACAATAAATATGTAGTCAATATGCTTTCACAAAAGATGCGTTATTACATCCCTGCATGTTCTCACATAGATCTAACATGAAAGACTAAGTCTACTAACAGAGCTGAATATGTAAGGTAAGGGACCATGTTTCCTATAGAAAAACCACGGTGGAAACACTGTGCTACCTTCTGGAAATTTCAAAGCAGAGCAATGCCAGTGGAGGTCAGAGGTCAATATTCAATGACTGCCTACTTGATGCCACATTGTTCTAGATTATTCATCTGCATCTGATCATTTAATTCTCCCAACTCACTTGAGGCAGAGTTTTTTGTTTCTTGTTTTTGTTTGTTTGTTTTTAAGGATACTATTTATTTATTTGACAGAGAGACAGCAAGAGAGAGAATACAAACAAGGGGAGTGGGAAAGGGAGAGGGAGAAGCAGGCTTCCTGCTGAGCAGGGAGCCTGATGAGGGGCTCTGGTCATGACCTGAGCCAAAGGCAGACACTTAACAACTGAGCCACCCAGGCGCCCTGAGACAGAATTCTTAATAAGAAAATTCGGAGATGTAGAACATTGAGAAACAGGCTCTGTTGGGCTGGCAGAAAGAAGGGCTACTTAAGATGGCGAAAGTCCCCGCCATAAAACCTGAGCTCAGACAGGAGAACAAAGACCCAAGCAGGAATCTGAAAACCCTCCCACCCAGGGCTCCCATGGACCAATGGGACCCTGACAAGCGGAAAATCTGAGACCCCCGCCCCAGGCTTCAGTGGACCAATGGGACTCCGACGAACAGGTGAAATATCCAAATAAGGGAAACTTGCCAAAAGACCCCTGAACACCCCTGGAGGCCCCTTAAAAGCCCCCTCCTCCCTGCCTTGGGCGCGACTTCCTCCACTCTACTTTCCAGAGTTGTGGAACCTCGCCCGAGGGTGCCCACCTCCTCCTGGTGCAACTTTCCTGGCTCCCCTTCTCCTGAGCCCTGAAACTTCACCAGAGAGTGTTTTTAATGAATCTTGCCTTGCACCCACTTTGCCTGGTGTTGTGTTTATCTTGCCAGAAAAACTTTACAGCCTCGAGTCAAACAGCAAGATAAAACAGGACTGATATGGCCATATTCTCTTCTGTGGGTCCTTTCTATAAGAAGTTTCTTCCATAATCAAAGGAAAATATATAATGTAAAGATAGAAGTAAAGGTGGAGAGGCGGGGCACTTCACATAACTCTCAGTAGCATTATAAATTTCTCCACCAATGCCACTGAGTAAGACCTGCCTGCCCAGGCTGGAAGCTTCCATATACCTGGTGTGTTGCTCTGGAGCTTTAACACTCCTAAAAGACATGTTTAATTGTTTAAATTGTTTAATTTAAAAACAACTAAACAATTAAAACAATTTGTAATTGTTTAAAAAACTGTTTTCCATGTGTATTTTTAAATATGCAATGTTCCTGGTCTTTAGACTCAGTGTCTGGCAGAGGGCATATACTAGGATAAATGTAAAATATATCTAAAGATAAACTACTATTTGGGTTATAGGGCTCTTTGCTGTCTGGCTCAGCACTAACTTTGAAAAGTCATTTTCTAGTTTCTCATCTAAGCTGCTACTTACAGATTTCAGCTGGAAAAACTGGCATCAAGTTTCCATTATCATGCTCAGAACAAAGAAATGTAGATTTTTTTTTTTAATGAATGGAATGTCTGGGAAATAAATAGCCATCTCGAAGATACTGTAGCAATCAATCCATAGCTCCTCTGTGTTGCAAATGCATTTGTTCTAGTAAGTGAATAATGAAAAATAAATTACTCTTTCAATGAAAAACTGCCTGAGACTTGAACTCGTGTGTAAGAGCCTTTCATCATGTTTAAAGGTATCTAGTGGAAGTTAATAAAACAGTAGGCTCTATTCATTTTTTTAACTTGTGAATTACACCTTAAGACAACAAGGTTGTTTGTGTTTTAATTACTTTCCAAGAGAATCAATTTGAA
Source organism: Neogale vison (assembly GCF_020171115.1). Lineage (NCBI taxonomy): Eukaryota > Metazoa > Chordata > Mammalia > Carnivora > Mustelidae > Neogale > Neogale vison. The sequence goes on from NC_058097.1 coordinate 133,830,605, forward strand.
AGTGTAAACTTTATCATAGTGCCTATTATGTTTTGAAATTTGATATCTACCTTACAATTTGGTATTGGACTTAAAATAGGGCCTAATCTATGCATATGGAAAAGACAAGTATGAACACACCATTAAAAGGCTTTAGGCCATCTGTGTAAAAACTAGAAGTACTCTGCCTTTTGAAAATGAATATAGTTGCATTCCAAACTACCTACTCACTCTACTTCCTTGAAAATACTAATGCTACTACTATATGATCATAACACTGAAAAGGAAAATTAAAAAAAAAAAAGAAAACCACTATTGAACCTGTTTTAAAATGAATAAAATAAGGGGTGCATTTGGTTAAGCGTCTGACCGTTAATTTCAGCTCAGGTCATGGTCTCTGCGTCATGAGATCGAGTCCCTTGTTGGGTTCTGTTCGCTGAGCATGAAGCCTGTGTAGAATCCTCTCTCTCCCTCTGCCCCCTTCTCCCCCACCCCCTCCAGAACGTGCTCTCTCTCTGTCTCTATAATAATAATAATAATAATAATAAAATGAATAAAATCACAGAGAAAACCTTCTCATGTGATAAATAAATTTCTGTCCTCCCTCTTTCCCATCATCCATTCCAAAAAATACTCTGCTTTAGAGTTCCATGCATGTATCTAAACATACACATAACACACATATATATCTTCCCTCCTAAACATCATCTACTAGCTGAGTTTTCATAACTGTAGAATTCTAGAATTGAGACCATTTTTTGTTTGTTTTGTTGGTCTTTCTTTTTGGAGTGCTTCTAAAAGAGACTGTTTCTTCTGTTCTTCTGTTTCTTCTGTTCTTATGAATTGTCACGATGTGTAACATTCCTACATGGAACCATGATGGGGTTACTTATATAAAGCCGTATGTCATGTTAGTAGCAGAACTGGAACTCAAAATACCTTTGAACCCATTTATTGTTTCATTTTGTGATGCCTCCTTTCCTGTGTGTCATTTTTGTAGCTGATGTGATTTCCCAAGCAATTCACACAAGGCATCTCTTGTGTGATATACAGATGCCCCCACGAACAGAAGAACCATACTTCGCACAATATAAAAAAAGTTTTCCCTCCTAGTCCGTACTCCCCCAACCCATGATAATAGCCATGATCCCCATAATAAATTATGGAGGTTATCACAATAATATGTAAAATGAGTTCATTCTGAGTCCATTACCCAGTGATCTTATTTCTGTCCAGTGGAGAATGATTGTTCCCTTTCTCTTTTCTTTCCTGGCATACAACTAAATCTAGCTATTTCTAGAAGCTAATGGCCTCCCTCTAACTGTCCAGTGTTCAGTATATGTGCTGCCGAAGCGGGCACTACTGTCTGGTGTTGAATCCTAAAAGTGATAAGACACTGTTTTTCAAGTATATATTACTCACAGAGGTTTTTTTTTTTTTTTTTTTTTAAGATTTATTTTTATTTCTTTTTGAGAGTGGGAGTATGGGGGAGGGACTGAGGGAGAGGGAGAGAAGCAAACTCACTACAGAGCCTTACACAGAGCTATCTAAACACCCTGAGATCACGGACTGAGCTGAAATTAAGAGTGGGGGACTTAACTGCCTGAGCCACCACCAACGTGCCCCAACTTTATTTTTATTGTTCGCACTTTTGTTTCTAATTGAGAATCTACCAAATCATAAAATGTAGGAGCTGATAAGCAAATGCTTGAGAATTCCTGTGATAAACTGCATAGAGCCTGCAATGGCTCACTGTTCTACGTAGACATTCATGGCTTAAGTCAGAAAAACTGAGCATCTTTCTTGGCTGAGGACTCTTCTCTTTCCTCAGTCCTTTTCTAGTCTCTTCCATCAAGCATCCCAGGAATAAAAATGGTGCTTCACAATTAATTTTATGAGTCTTCAGGGTTATCTTTAAGGCTTCTACTAGCTACCAATCTCATGTTTTACACTAACGTAATTACATTTTAGGGATAAAGCCAATTATTATGATTGCAATGAGAACCAACCAATATTCTCCTTTATGTTATTCTTTTCTTCTTCCCCACACAGATTAATTATTATGTTTAGCTTTGTAGGTAGGATCTTGCCTGCCAGGACAAATCAAAGGTTCACCTTACCAGGGCAGGTAATGGGGGTTTGTGGGCTCCTGGGAGATAAGGCAGACAGAGAGAGGCTAAGGAGAGTTATCTTGTCTGTTTTCTGCTGCAAGATACAATGTGACTATGCATGTCAATGGCTCTGATAGAGTGTGGTGCCAGGCATGGGTGGAATGGAGTCTGGTGTATGTGTGCAGAAGGGTGGGGGAGACACAGACTTCAGCACCAATTCAGCACAGTGCCCCTCTGTTCCCAGTGTTGGGTCCTCCTCTTCAGCTGCTGGATGCTACATTCCCAGAGAGGAGAAACTTGGGAAGAAAGCCTCTGAGTAGGAGCCAAGCTGTGTAAACTCACTCTCTGTGCCCAGAGGAAAGGGGGACATGGTTTTGCTTTTCAGGAAGAGAGTGACTGATGAGAACCCAACACCTGAACAGTACTCAAGGGAGAAATCTAGATGCAAAAAGAAAGAAACACGAATTTGGGGAACTCCATTCCTACTATAAGGGAGGACACTCGAAGTCCCAGCCCCTCCAATAGCAGCCTGAGCCCCGTGTGCCCGGACTTCCTGCCAACCACCACAACCAGGTGCCTCTGCTGAGGCCTTGGGGCGGGCAACTGTGGGCGATGCCCAGCTGAAGCTGCTCCATCCCCTTGGCAGCACCAGATCCAGGCCAAGGTCTCCCTGCTTCCCTTCAGAGGACATAGGCCAGTACCCCAGAAGCTGCTGTGCGCCAGGACTCAGCTCCTGCACGCAGTGGATCTGGGCCACTAGTGCCCAGCTTGATGCCGTTGTCACGTGACAGCAGTGCACACAGAAGCAGCCCAGCCCAGGCTTGAGCACCGGGCATAGGATCTGCAGGTTGACCTTGAGATGGCTGAGAGTGAGTAGGGCACCTGCAGTTTGAAGTGCACTTTCTTGAGCACCATGTGTCTGTAGGAGTGGCAGGCCTCCTGGGCAGGCCAAAGGTCCCTGCGCCAACAGCGGCTGATACACTGTCCTGCCACAGGTGGCGCCGCGTGGGGAAGTGCGGAGGCTGCCAGTGCAGTGCGGGGAGAAGTCTGCAGGGCTCCACCGCAGGTAGGCGTTGGCAGGTCCGCGGTGCCCAGGAAGCCGAGCGCACCAGCTCATGCAAGGCCTTGTTACAGCTTCAAACAAAACAGTTCGAAGTGAGTATGTGATATGGAAGACCGGTCTTGAGTAGCCTTCAGCCTCTCGGTCTCTTCCTTTTTCTTCTTGTTAGCCCTTTATATTCCCCTTTCTCCTTCCTTTCTGACTCAAATCTGAACCATTAACTAACTCATTTCTTGTTTTATTCCTTTATACCCGGTTTTCCTCTCTTGGAAAACTGTTTGATACAATTAAATTGTTAAATCATCGTTTGGTAAACATGCAACCCTAGAAACCTAGTTTTGTCACCTGCAGAGAATGAACCCATCTGTCCCTAGAGCTTCTCAGTAACCAAGCCCATGTGATTGCTATATGAAACCAGAAGGTCAGGCCCATTAATTTATCCTCCATACATAACCATAAGAAAAGCTGAGATGTGTAAGTCCAAAATAAAGACATACCAAGCCAAAATTTAGCTACAGAATCATCTGATGAAAGTAGAATGAGAACCAGAAGACTGGATTAAAGTTAAGTGGCACTGGGCAAAATTTAAGTGGTATAGAATAGTGCAGAGGCTCTCGGATCCAACCGTCAGATCTCAGGCTGAGCAATCACTAGCTGGGAATTGTTTAGCTTACCTAACCTTGATGTGCTCATTAATTAAATGGGGATAGTGATAGTAACTAACCTCATATTAAATAATGGAGCACTGAAATATTTAGAACAGTGTCTAACCTATACCAAGTATAATCCTGCTTGTGCAACCTCACAGTGAGGATGGTGGGATCACCATAGTTGAAAATTTAGCTAAGGGGGCTTCTTTCCTAGACCTCACTGTATGTAGGCATGGACTGTGCCAATATTTGACATCATGCCTCCCCTTTTATCTTTTCCAGAGCTGACCAATTATCCTTTTAAGTTACGTATTATTTTCTTTAAATCTGTGTTGAACATGTTAGTCTTTGCATGCCCATGAAACATTCTGACTCCTGAAGGCCATCTCGCACATCTGCTGTGAGCTACTCGGCATTGGTTTTACAACTCTTAAGGCATGGCTATATTCCCCCACTTCCTCCTCTTTTGGAAGACTTGTTTTATCTCTGTGTATAAAACCCAGTGTTCTCATGGTGACAACATTTGGATAAAGTCATATAGTGTCAGTACAGACTTTAGAATGGACAAAAAGCTGCAGGGGGAAAAAAAAAAAAAAACACTGCCACAGAGGCTATAGGAAATGCATTTCAGGCAGCAAACCGATCAGACAGACTCAACATCTCAGTGGTCTGCAGGAACAAAATATAAAAGCATTAAAACAAACAAAAACACTAGTCTTCTCAATCTCTTTAGTTTTTTTTTTTTTTTTTCTGGCCAAACTATTAAGCATAAGTATCTGTTCTATAAGGCTCTTTTATTTTTTTATTTTTAAGTAGGGTATATTATCTTCACTTGCCATTTTGGTTACAGTAGTAAATGAGTTACTTGTCACAATCAGTAAAAGCACTATGTCCTCGATTTCTTTTGAAAAGTTCTTTGAAGGTTGGAAATACAGCTGCCAGATTTCTTTTAAGATTTAATTTACACCAGAGAAATTGGACATGTGTGGCTTAAGAGAATTTTATATCCTATCCCAGGTGTCCCTAGACCCAGGATTTCAGGGTCAAACCTCTTACTCTGAGGCACAGCAGACTTCTAACACATCCACTTGAGTGACAGCTTTGGTTTATGCCATCAGGTCTTGACTAATCAGTCCTGAAATTGTGGGAATAAGACAAAGGTAGACATATTGATTAATTATGCAATCTAGAACAATAATTGATAATTATTGTTTCTTAAGGAAATACAGAGACATGACAGATAGATGGATGTGTCTATGTATATAATTTTAATTTTAATATTTACAAATATACATGAAAATAATTTATTGTTTCCATATTTTCATTTCATAAAATGATATAAGAAGAGGGATTCTCCTCCACTATGCTCTTCCACATCCTCTAGCACTACCATACACTTCTCACTTGTTTCATTCAATTCTGTAATGAATGTACTTGTGTGAAAACACGTATTTTCATTTTAGATAGTGTTCATAAAGTAATGCTTCTGGAAGAGAGGTAAAGGCATGTATTATGATAGGGAGAGGATTAGTCAGCAAACATATGTAACAGTTTGGAAAGTTGGAGGGAAGGTGAATGAAAATAGAAATCTCCCCTGGATACAGTACTCAAAGACTTCGGTGAGAGTGCTGGAGAAGGAAATCAGGGAATAGAATTGTAAGAACTTTCACCAGAGCTTCAGAGAAATCAGAGCTCACAAGTGGGCTATGCCTGAAGGAGTAAGATATCAGTAGTGCAATAGAACAGTAAATGAGACAATCTAAGGTTGTGAGTGGTTGTAACCTGAAATGGAATGCTATGTGCATGGGCAGACCCTTTAATTTACCAGGAAACTAAAGTCAAGGTATGACTCTCCTTTGCATGTTTTAATTGCCATTTTGGTCTCCTTGTAGCCTTCATTGTGATTGCTTCTGAATACACATAGTGAAAAAGCCAAGTTGGCTGGCTGTCATTTTGGGGTACAGAAATTTGTCTGAAGTTGTTTTAGAAAGACTGAAAATAGATTTTAAGTCATTTTATTTCGTTCAAACAGCACTTAAATTAAAAAAAAAATGTTTAAATCCACTGCTTAGGGAAAATCAAATCACTTTGAACCACAGAGGCTAATAGGAGATAGAAATTACTGGGTATCTTCTAGTTATGCATTTATATCAAAAGAAATGCTGTGACAGAAATTTCAAAGTGTTTTAAATTGAAAATTACAGTTGGGGGAAAATGGCTTTCACAAAAATAAGGACCCAAAAAAGTGAAAAATAGCATGATGTTTCTATTTGCTGTGTAATCCTGTTGAGTCCCTCCAGTGTTCAGAAATCTATCCCCAGTCTTCCCCTAATGGTTTTGAAGCTATTGACAGCTGTGATCAGTTAAGGCCCCTTTGCTCTCCACACCCTTGTTTTCTTTTTCTCCCTCCGGACACACTCAGCTGCATCCTTCTAGCTTCCAACCCCCCAGTATGGCCTTTTCTAAAGAATCTCTTTTTAGGAGACTGAAAGTGATTATGTTCTCTTTAAAGGAGGTGGGAAAAAATGAACATATTTGGGGAATATTGTAACTTTTTTTGATGGAAAGGAAAATGATTTCTTCCTATCTGTGGGTTAATCTGTGAGAATCTGAGAAAGTCCATCTGAGGTAGTCCATTAATACATTTCAAATATTACTCTCAAGTATTTATGACAGATGTGCAAGTTGATGGAACTGAATGGCAGCACTTTGGAAAACAACCCTGGGCTTATGTTTCTAAGGTATTTAATTTTAACCAGTGTCATGTGCAGCTTCTTATACTGAAGAGGTCATCATGCTTGCTTGTTTCAACTTATTGCCTATTAATTTAAAATGGCTTGACAGTAAAGTGGAAAAAGCGGTACTATAATGATTTTGCTTAATTTCTGCTCATTGATGCAAAACCAGTTGCCACCACATTTCAGTTCTATTGTCTGTGCATTTGTGAGTATTTATGATATTTTGATTTGGATCTAATTTCTGTTGTGAGAAAGGCAGTGGTAGGATGGGAAGAATATGGATGATCTCTGCCACAGAACTTGATGTGTGGAAATCAGCAAGTTAAAGTTTTGAGTCTTAGTTTCCTTATGAAATCACTTTTTAATAATGAAGCTTGATAGACATGAGATATAGACATATGAGATATAACATATATAATCATTGTCAATGCATTTGAATTCATATATCCCTCTTAGTTTACTTCATTTCTCGGATCTAAAATCTTCTGAAGAACAGAATAATGTCTATGATTAGGTAAAATATTGGTAGGGATGATGATGAAGAGATGAGAACAGATCTATCCATGGATTCTCCCACTGAATACAATTTTTTGTTTTGTATTGTTTTGTTTTGTTTTTCTGAGCAGATTGTATATTATCAGAGGTCCAACAGACTAGTGGGAGCAAAGAGTAGAAAAGTTAGTGAAAGTGGTAGGTAAGAGACTTGTATTAAAGAAGGCTAAATTAAAGAGCACTCAAAGGCTACAGAGAGAGCAAGGCATCAGTCCTCTAGAAAATGAGTTAAGTTCGGCAGCTGAAAAATAAGCACTCTTGGAGTCATTAATGTGCTCAACAGGTACTTATTGAGGATCTTCTGTATGCCAGGCACATTTCTAGGGGATTCAAGAGGAAATGAACTAAGCAAAAACCCCTAATTTGTAGGGCTTTCATTCCAGTTAAGGAGAAGGGAAAGATGATAGTCATGATTAAGGTTAAAAGTTAAAAAAAAAAAAAAAGGAAAAGGGAATGAACATGAACGTATGAATAGTGTAAGAAAGGAAAGTGACATTTATTCCTCTGAAGGAAAAGTGGGAGTGATATGGGAAAAGCATTGCAGGTAATGAAGTTGAAAGTAGAAAGGACCCTGAGGCAGAAATGCTTTGGATGCTGGATAATGAGTAGACCAGTATGGCAGATACAGTGGAATGATCTAGCAGGGGTAGTAGGAGCTGACATCTGAGAGGTAACCTGTCCAGAATACCATGTAGGGCCCTATCAGTCATCTCCAGAGCTTTGTCTTTTACTTTGAGTGAGGTAAAAATTCTTTGGAGGATTTTGAGCAGAGGAATGACATAACAAGATAAAGTCAAGAAGTTAGAGTATGATGGTTGGAATCCACTAGCATATCCAAAATCAAGAAAAGCGGGTGCACTGTAAGGGAGAAAGGGAAGTGAAACACATTAATACCAATGTAAGGCTTGGCACATACAGAGCACCAACTCTCCCAAAGGGACCTCCACTATTTGTTGATTGATTCCTGATTCCTTTTAATTTGATGAAAAACAGTTCTGAGTATGCATGGCCTGCAACTGGGGCCATGGTTTTCATGGTTCTCAGTTGTCTTCATATCTTGGAAAGGTAACATTTTCTAATGCCTAGTCTTTCCATCTGTCTTTACTGCAGATATATGGAGTAGAGAAAACTCTATGTGAATCGGGAAGGGGAGATATGGAGAGTAGTTATTTTCAGAGAACATATTACATTTGGTCCTGGCAGCATGCAGCTTGAAGATCTAGTTGATTTTACTTAAATTTTACAAAAAAACAAAACAACAAAAAACAAAAAGAATGATGCCATGAGATGTTTGCTAATTAAAAAAAAAAAAAAAAAGGAACCATAACATTTTTAGAATTCCAGGCAATAATATCTAATAATTTCTAAGCCCAGAGGGCCAAACCTTGTTTTAATTTTTAAGATTTGTTTTGTTTTAATAAGAATACTTAACATGAGATGTACCCTCCTAATGAATTTTTAAGTGTACAGTATGGTTAATGATTGGTCAACATTGTTGAGGAATCTAGTTCTCATTTTTCTATTTTTGCTTTTGTTGTCCATGCTTTTGGAGTCTTATCCAAAAACATCATTGTCAAGACCAGTGTCAAGGACATTTTTCCCTATGCTTTCTTATGATTTAAAGTCTTACATTGAAATCTTTAATCCATTTCAAGTTAATTTTTGTGAGTGGCGTAAGGTATGGGTCTGGGTTTATTCTTTTGCGTGTGGATATCCAGTTTTCCCAGCACCATTTATCGAAGAGACTACCCTTTCCCCATCATCTTCTCAATACTCTTGTTAAATATGAGTTCACCATATATGGATGGTTTTATTTCTGGATTCTCTATTCTGTTATGTTGGTCTATATATCTGTTTTTATGCAACATGACACTAATTTTGATTATGGAAATTTTGTAACATATTTTGAAATAGAAAGTGTGATGCCTCTAGCTTTGTTCTTTTTTCTCAGGACTGATTTGGCTCTTCATGATCTTTTGTGGTTCTATATGACTTATAGAGTTATTTTTTCTATTTCTGTAAAAAAAATGTTACTGGAATTTGGTAGGGATTACGTTGAATCTGTAGATTACTTTGGGTAATGTGGACATTCTAACAATATCCAGTTTATCCATGAACACAGCATGTCTTTCCAATGATGTTGAATCATATCAGGTGCTTTTTCTTCATGTACTGAGATGATTATGTGTTTTATGTTAGAATAAAGTGATCTATCTACTACCATTACAGTAACACAATGTTCTGTTTTTATTGATACATTTACTTTTACCAATGAGATTCAACATCAAATACAATGAACTCAAAGAAATCCACACTGAGACACATTATAATTGAATTATCAAAAGTCAAAGATAGAATTTTGAAACAAGTAATAGAAAAACGAATTGTCACAAATAAATGAACACCCATAAGATTTTTCAGTTAAAACCATGGATCCCAGAAAAATGTAAGATGATATATTTAAAGTTCTGAAAAACAGACAAAACCCTCCTAACCAAGAGTATTATACCTAGAAAAACTATCCTTCAAAAATGGAGACATAAAGTCATTCCTACATAAATAAGCTTACAGAATTTATTACAGTTAGACCTGCCTTACAAGAAATGCTAAAGGAGTTCTCCAATTTGAAATAAATGATGCCAGGCATTGGTTTGAATGATAATACATATATTATGTTTAATTATCATGACAATTATCATGATGTATATATTCTTTTCATCTCTATTTATATGATTTATCTTGTTTATTTTTTGCCTGTACTGTATTTCAAATGCCTTTTCTGTCTTTTGGCAATTTTCCTATCATGAATCATAATTTCCCAAGACAGAAGCTAAAAATTGCTTTCCCAGCCTTCATTACATTTTATGACCTACTTTTCTCCAATTAGATGCACTCATAGGAGAGGGTAATATGAAGTAGGATGTGTTCAGTTGACTCCTTTTTGCTGGCAAAGAGTTAGAGGACATTGAAAATTGCATAATAGTGATAAGGTCCTAGTAATAGTGTCCTGTGTGTGCTCATTCTTTAATATTACAAGCTGTGCTTTTTAAGGGCAATGGTGGTAGAATTTTGTATGTGAAATCAGTGGCCGAATTATTTTTGCCATCAAAATTGGCTTCATACCTCTGGTTCTGCATGTATACCCCTGAAATCTTTGAGTCTGAGATGCACAGTATCTTTTTTTTTTTTTTAAAGATTTTATTTATTTATTTGACAGACAGAGATCACAAGTAGGTAGAGAGGCAGGCAGAGAGAGGAGGAAGCAGGCTCCCTGCTGAGCAGAGAGCCCGATGCAGGGCTAGATCCTAGGACCCTGGGATCATAACCTGAGCTGAAAGCAGAGGCTTTAACCCACTGTGCCACCCAGGTGCCCCTGCACAGTATCCTTTGAAGACAGAGCTTGGCAGTGCCCATTTTTATAAATAAAGGTTTATTGTAACAGAGTCACACCTCTTTATTTATATATTGTCTATGGCTGCTTTTGTTAAATTGTCAGGCTTGACAACAGAGACCATCTGGTCATGAGGTCTAAAATATTTGTTTGTGGCTCAAAGAGAAAAAAAGTTTGCCTTAATAAATAATTGCTTTAATAAATACTTTGTTTTAATAAATACCTTTCTGTTTTAGATAGCTAGAATGGGTTATGTTGTGTGCAACTAATACCCTGACTGATATATCCCATTTTAAAATTGAGGAAACCAGGTCCTTTGTGCATTTCTTTTTTTTTTTTTTAAGATTTTATTTTTATTTATTTGATGAAAGAGACACAGTGAGAGAGGGAACACAAACTGGGGGAATGGAAGAGTGGGAAGCAGGTTCCCAACTGAGCATGGAGGCTGAAATGAGACTAGATCCTGGGACCCTGAGATCATGACTTGAGCCAGTGACAGATGCTTAATGACTGAGCCACCCAGGCACCCCCTCTATGTGTTTAACTACTATTCTCAAGTTCACATATATTTAGTAAGTAGTAAAACCAGTGTATAAACCCAAAGATTCATGTCCAGAGTCCAAGTTTTTAACTAAATACTTTATTTCTTCTATTGTATTTTATGTATTGTATTTTATGCTAACATTAGAGTTGATAATGTAAAGATTTGAGATTCTTGACTGAAGTTTTTAGTTTTCATTTATATATACACATTGATAGAAAATTGACAGATTTAGGAACTTTATCAGTTTAGCTTCATATGTTTAGTATCTGGCTCAGATAAAAGGTGTTTTAGTCAGTGCAGATTTTCTTAATCCTAGGTTATGATTTGATACTAACATTTTTGTTCAAATATTGTGCTACTTATATTTAATAATTTTTAAGCCTTATGTTTTGCATAGGATATTTTCTTTTTGGTTATTTTTAGTGAGACTAGTATACTTCCAAGCATTTTTCTTGTGAAATCTTAATGGATTAGTTCAATGCCAGGTTGAATTTCTAATTCTTGCTTTCAGAAGCAAATGATGGCTGTAACTAAATTACTTTGTTAAAGAAGCATAAACAGTATCAAATCACCAGGTGATGATAGTGTCCAGTGTAATCCTTATGTAATCATAAAAAAGTGATTTAATGAAACTCAAAAATGCAAGTCATTAAGTGTAGTTCATATGAGGGGATTTTCCTGTCAAAATAAGAATTTGGGAAATGGACTTTAAAACATAAAAATAAAAACAAAAATGGTGTGAACTCTAAGTTCTGGACCAGTTTTCCTCACCATCTGTAGCCAATTTGCATTGCCTGTGAATTCAGTCAGACATCTTAACCATCTGTAAATTCCAGACTTTTCATACTGATTTCCCTCTAATTAATGGAATTTTATTTCATGCTTTTCTATGTTTATTTGTTAGACCTGGTTTTAAAACCCCAACAAATAATTTAGCTTTAATATATGGCTTGAATACTAGGACCCTTAAGTAAGTGGAAATAATGGAATGAGAATTTTTGTCGCAAGATGGTGAAAGTCATAAAACATTTAATCTGAAGTTTATTCCATTGTCATACTCTTTATGCAAGAAAATGAATTTCTTTCATTATAAAATTTAGCAGACTGAAACAACATTGTATCATTGACACATTGTCTGACTTTGAGGAACGAATAAAAGAAATAAGGGTATTTTGGCTATTGGTGTATATCTGCTTTGAGAAAAGAAACAAAAAGCAGCATTTACTAGTTGAACTTATTAACTCTATATTCTGGTTGTCTTTTAGGCCATATATGTACTAACTGATGGAAGAAATATACAATGGAAAGTATGATTTATGAGTTTCTTTAATCATTTCTGAGAAAAATTTATGAATTTCTTTAATCATTTCCAAGAAACATATTCTGTCTTTACCTACAAATGAGAAATTTCTCCACAGGTTTTTGGAGGCAAAAACACTCAATAATCATATCTATGTAAAAAAATCAAATATTTTTATTTTAGTTCAGGTTGCTACTTTCTTCCATTAGTGAGACGTAAGGTGGGTCAGATTAAAGCTACCACGTGGTATCACAGACTAGGTGATCTGGCTCTTTTTTGTATGCAAAGCAGAGCAAAGTGTTGGTACTTCAGCTTCTTAGTATGCTCTCTTTTAAAAAAAAATTGACAATTTGGAGGGAAAAAGTGATTTCTTGCATCTTACCTTTGCTGCAAGGCCATCCTTCATCTTATTAAAATGTGCATATAATAATGCATGATGTGATTGAATGTTACTCATTTCAATCTCATTGATCACATAGTGTCTGTTAGTCCCAGCTTAATTTGTCAAGGTAAGGCATCCTAATTTAACGATAGAAACAAATGAGCTCAGTCATCTCACAATTCCCAAGGACAGAATCTGCTTTTATATTTTCTACACATTTTACTGCTCCTTGTAATTATTGAACAAAGTCCTCAATTAGCAATCTGTTGGGTTTCTTATTATGTCCGAAGGGCCCACATGGTCTAACCATGAAAGAATCCCAGATTGGGCCACCATGTAACAAAGAACAAACCACTAACTAGCTTTACTTTAATACAAATTTTATGGGGCATTTAAAAAATATACAAGTCCATATGAACAGCAACCATGAATTTGATATTTTGTTCTTTTTTTCTTGTTTTATGAGTCAACATTATAACTTGCAAATTTGTATTTGTTCTCCAGCATAGTCTTCATTGGCTGGTACTGAAACCACACAATATGTGACATTTTACTTTCAAAAAGTTATATTTATGAACAAAAGATAGGGAAGGAAAATAAGAGACACATTGTGATGACCAAAATCTTAGAAGGATAGAAGCTTGAATCACAATTGCCAGACATTCTCTCTGGCTCAGAAATGTTGATTTTCTTTTTAAGGTTTCTGATAACTCTGAGTATCAGGAGGATTTTTTTCCAATTTGCTGGTGGAAAGAGAGGGGAGAGGATTCTGGCAGAAAGAGTGGCTATTTTGGAACACTAAATCTGTAAGTCTTAGGAATCTCCTTAGATGTATGCTTCAGGAACATAATTCAGGGCTCTAGTGGGTTTGGAGTGAGAACACTTTAATTGATAGTGAGGTCTTTAGGCATTGAGCTTGAAAGCAGAGCCAGTGACACTTTGATCTAAAAAGGCTCAAATGGGAGAGTCATGATTCTTTCAAATACAGTGACTGATTCCAGTTAAATCTTTGGGCTACCAAGGGAGCATTGTATCTGGCTCTGAATAAACACTGGTGCTCAAAAGCATTAAACTTTGGGGGACTCAGAGATGAAGGAGACACCTGGTGTTGAGCTCTTGGCCACTTCGAAGGAGTCCAAGCAAAGGTATACTTGGTGGCAAATTTGATGAGTATTTTAATGAAGATGAAAGGGAGTTTAGGTTAAAAGAAAGAAGTAAAACAAAACATAACAAAATCACTCCTTTACACATTTTCTTTTGGTAATGAATCTGTTTTTACCTGTTCTTTTAAAATAACTTTTTAGTTTATTTTGTTAAATAATATATGCATATTAAATATAGTCATGCATGTATTTTGTGCATTTGTTTTATTATTTTCTTAGGGAAATTTCTGTAAGTAAAATTGCTGAAGGACTATTTTCATTAATCTATAAGACTTTTGAAGTGTTTAACTGACCTTCAGAAAGATTATAGCACTCCCAGCAGACTAAATTTTAAGTTCAAAGTTGTTCCTATATTTAACATATTACAATTTTTAATTTCTCTTTCTCTGAATCCCTTGAATGCACCCTTGGTTCATTCATTTATGCATTCATTCCTTTATCCACTCACTTACTCACCAATAGAGCCCAAGGTTTGCCCCCAAAGTACTGTATCATGGGGGTTAAGGAGGGATAAAGGAAGCAAAGTTTTCCATATTTATGATAATGGGGTAGTTCATAATGAGCATGGGGTATAAACTCAGAAAAGTTTGAAGCAAAAATTAACTTTTTAAAAAAATTTATTTTTTTAGATTTCTTTTCAGTGTTTCAGAATTCATTGTTTATGTACCATACCCAGTGCTCCATGCAATATGTGCCTCCATAAAACCCACCACCATGAAAATTAACTTCTATACTTCATTGTGTGTCACTTGACATTTTTGAGGTTCTAGTTAATCATCTTAAAAGTGGAAAAAAGTAGTAACTAACTAAGAAAGATAAACATATCTGCAAATGTTTTCTAAACTAAAAAGCTGTTTACAAAACGTGGTTAGGATTTGGCTTTACGAATACAAGGTGAAATTCTTTAAACCCTCCATTATTTATATTTATCTGAATTTGACAGTTCAAAGTTATATTATAATAACTGAGTAAATATTCAGCTTCAGCAGTCTCTTTATCTCAAATAGGATTGACTGAGGTTATAAATGCAAGCCTTTTTTTCCTCCTTCCTTCTTTTCTTTGGTGGGAGGAGGTCTTGGAGAGGATGTGACTGCAGCTTGACCCTTGAGCTTGTCCTGGGCCATCAGAGACTTCTCAGCCCCTTCCCTGTCCTCGGACTAGACGTTCCCCTCACTGTTCAGCCATGGGATCCACTTGAGGCAGCCTTGAGCAATGTGCTGTTCAGACCATCTGGATAGTGTATGTTACTCAACTCTGACAAGGACTCTATAAAAACTTTAAAGATTCTGGGTGGGTGGGTGCTGAGATTTCTTTTATAATGAGAAAGATGGATCATCTTTCCAATTGTTTAAGAATTCTTTAAGTCTCTTCTTTTATCTATCATCTCCATATATTTTTTCCCTATTTTTCTGTTATTCTAACTCTGTTAAGACCTCTATATAAACTTCTAAGATTCTCAGTAGCGGGGGACTGAGATCTCTTTGTTTTGCAGCTGCCCAAAGAAACCTTTTTCATCAGTTCCCTTGCTATACCTGCCATGTACCATCCTGGAATGGCCTGTTTCTTTCTTGGGTCTCCCCTTGCCCCCCTTTGAGGAAGGGGGCATTTTCAATTTTACGCCAGAACTCCAGAGGTTGGGAACTAAACACCTTTCATCCTTCGTCTCCTTTCCCTCTTCCTTTCCTCCTCCCCTTTCTGCTTCCTTTTTCATCTTCATAATTTTATTTATGCATTTAATAAACAAACCACTTATTTAATAGATAAAACACTTTTTAAAGAAAATTCAGAAAACGTGGAGAATATACTTGTGAAAATTCTTCCAATATCTGCAGTGCCCAGCCACTCAGTTTTCCTCTTTGCATCCAATTTTGTAGTAGTTGATATATTCTTACAAAAGTAATTTCTCATATAGTTTCTTTCTCTACATAGACACATACATACACTGTGTGTGTGTATATAAAGATACATTAATATAATATCATTTTTCCAAAATGCTATTGTGTCTTACTTCCATTATTCTGTACTTTTGTTTTATTCACTTAAAAGTCACTTAAAATACATTATACATTTTGAAGGTTTCCCCATATGGGCTTCTCCATTTGTTTTTTACAGCTGTACAATAGTATATTATGACTATGCCATAAATTATTTAAGTACCTTGTTATTGATGGACATTTTGGTTGTTTCCCAATTTTTAAAAAAAGATTTTATTTTTTTATTTGACAGAGAGAAAGAGGCCATAGATAGGCAGGGAAAGTGGGGGGGAAGCAGGCTTTGTGCTGAGCAGAGAGTCCAATGCGGTCCTTGATCCCAGGACCCTGAGATCATGACCTGAGCTGAAGGCAGGGGTTTCACCCACTGAGCCAAACAGGTGCCCCCCAATTTTTTATTTTACAATGTTCCAGTGCCATTTCACATGCATGATTAGCACTGAACGACACAAACCTATAATTGGAATTGGCAGTTTAAGGAGTGAATGCATTTTTAATTTATAAATTCTGTCAAATTTTCCTTGATAGATAGATGTTATCCCAATTTATATACCCATGAGAAATTCGTGAAAGTACTTTTTTCTAACACAATCACCCTTATGATATTTTAACAACTGTTTGGTCATTAACAATCAGGTAAATTAAAAAAAATATGGTGATGTGTTTAAAATTTAGATTTATTTTCTTTTGAGAAAGATGGATTGTGTTTCCAAAAATTGAAAGGCTCTTTTAATCTCTTTTTCCATCAGTTACCATCTTCATACATTTTTCCTGTTTTTCTGTTATTTCATTTTTAGGTAAATATTTAATCGCTGTTCTCTCACACATGCATAGACATCTCTTCTTTGACACATGAAAGAAGATTTCCATTGTTTGTGTTGTGATTTTTTAAAGTTGCTTTTTTATCATGTGTCTTTTCATTATTGTGAACTCAACTTACAAATCTTCTAATCTTCTAATGTATTGTTTTGAGGTTAACGTCATAGTAAGTAAACTGTCCTCAGCTTGAGATCATACAGTTACTCTGTATCATTTTTCTAATACTATTATGGATTCCCTACTAAGTTTTAATATATATTCTTCTCTGAATTGATTTTTATGTATTTTTAAATTTATCACTCCATTTTTACTTTTTAAAGACTGTTTCCAAGTTGTATAAATGTTTGATGATATAACATGGGTTTACCATATTAACTGGTATGTTATGTTTATCATATTCTAGTTCCATGATATATTCCAGCCTATCTCTGGACTTTTCATTCCATTGCACTGATATGTTTATCTATATACTCACATTGCCATTTTCAATATTTTAACTTTAAACTTTAAAATAATATTTAACTCTCTATTATGCATAGTTCCCCCTCATTACTATTCTCTTTCAGAATCATAATAGCTTTTATTATATAATAATATTGCCGTTTATCTAATTCTTCCAAAAAGTCTCTTTGATATTTATGTTGGGTCTAGTAGACTTATAAATTAACTTGGGTAGATTTTAAATGTTTGTGAAGTTGTGTCTTCCTATGTAAGAATGTGGTAAAACTTTCTCTGCTCAATGGTCCTTTTGGGACTCTCAGTAACATTTATTTTTAACATTTATTTATAGCTTATTTACTTTTCATAGATATCTGCTATATTTGTTATCTTATTCCTAGGTTTTTAATTTTTTTCATAGATATCTGCTATATTTGTTATCTTATTCCTAGGTTTTTTTTTTTTTTTTTAAGATTTTATTTATTTATTTGACAGAGATCACAAGTAGGCAGAGAGGCAGGTGGGGGGGTGGGGCACGGGGAGGAGCAGGCTTCCTACTGAGCAGAGAGCCCAATTCAGGGCTTGATCCAAGGACCCTGGGATCATGACCTGAGCAGAAGGCAGAGGCTTTAACCCACTGAGCCACCCAGGCACCCCTTAATTTTTTTTTTTTTTTTAATGAAAAGAACTATTCATCTGTTTCATCCTAGTCGTCTCCAAGAATGGTTGTTTTATTTTATCAAATGGGTTTTGATAGTTATTTAGGTAGATTGTCATCTTAATTTCTCCTCTGATTTACTAGTATGGAGAATAATACCAACAGGTTTTCCAAGATGAAAAAGCACCACCATTCCTAAAAGAACTAATATGAGTCTGGTGTTTTCTGTGCGGAAGTTAGTTTCTTTAATTATTCTAAACAATTTGTACAGATTTTCAGCTTTTATGGAGGCAGTTTAGGTAAATTGTGTTTTTTTCAAGTAAATTATTCTTGTTAACCCAGATTTTCAAATTTATTTTCATGGAGTTTAGCAATGAAACCTATCTTTATATTGGTATTTTTATTAAATCAGAATCCATTATTTCCCCTAATACTGGGAAATAATAAAAATACATATTATACTATATCAAACATTTTAAAAGGTATTACTATATCATATATAATATGTAACACTTAAAATATTAAAATAAAATAATTTAAAATAAATCCTGTGTTAAGCCAGGCTAAATTTAATACACTGGAGATATATGCAAGAGTTTGTTTGTATGGGTTTCTCTTGGGTATATTATTGTTAGTCGAAATACTGTATCAAATGTGTGAATATCTTTAATTTACTAGGTAGTGGAAATCTGTACCTAAAAGTGATTATAGCAACTTAGTTTTCAACCAGCAATGCAGAGAGTTTCCATTACTTAAAATCTTCACCAATATTTGGAACTGATCAGATTCTTAATTTTTCCCAAGTGTTAGTTGTGTGGTGACATTTAATGTTTACTACTATTGGTATTTCTTTGATTGCTAAAAAATTGAGTTCCCATTAATATTTTTTGGCTATATGGATGTTACTTTTGGTGAAATATCTGCTCGAAAGCTTCTCATGTTTTTCTAATGAGGTCTCTCTATATTATTGATATAAAGGAGTTCTTCATTTATGCCAGAGACCAGTATTTTTTTGTTGCTTATATGCATTCCAGATCCTTCTTACTATATACCCTCCCACTATCTTTATAGTGTTATTTTGATGAGAAGTTCTTAATTTAAGCGTACTTAAATGAACTGCTTTAGAATATGGTTAGTACTTCCTACATTTTGTTTAGAAACATATTCTGTATCTGAGACTATAAAGATATTTTACTGTATTATCCTAAAAAGCTTAAAAAACTTACCCTTAACCTTTCAAACTTAAATCATCCAGGAATAGATTTTGTATTTAATGCAAGGTGGAGGTTTAATTTCATTTTTATACCAAATGGATACTTAATTTTCCAGCATCACTTACTGAAGATCCTATTCTTTCTCATTGATCTAAAAAGGCACATTTTTCATGTGCCAGATATCCATATATGTGTGGTTTATTTGTTGGTCCTATATTCTGATATATTGGGCTTTTTGTCTATCACTGGAAAATATCTTTTTTAACCACTGTAGATTTATAATAACTCTGGATGCTAGAGTGACATTTTTACTTGTTTTTATTTTTCAACATGGTCCTGACTCAACCTTTCCACATAAATCTATAATAGCTTGCCAGTTGACACACATACACACACACACCATCCTTACATGTGAACACAAATCCTGTTGATATTTTAATTAGAATTACATTGAATATATAGAAACATTTGGTGAGAATTAAAATATTTCCTATATAGTCATTTAAGCTATAAAGCAACATATTTATTTATTTATTACAAATCTGTCTTCTGTGAAAAATTGCCCAATAAAAACCAAAGGGACTTGGGAAAAATGGGGTTAGGGAAAAACTAAAAAACATCATCAATAACACATAAAAAAATATAGGAAATAAACAGTAGCATGGTTTTGCATATGTTAGGTGGTTAAAAAAATACATATATACTACAATAAATATGCCAGTGTACCTTGAAAAGCCCTTGAAGTTTACTTGTGGAAGTGGGCCTCAGAACTATCACAGATTGTGAGTTATTGTGAAGTGGTAGAAGGAAGGTTATCTGAAATCAGAGGGAAAGTTTTAACACTAGATGTAGATGTGTGTGCCTCAGAGCCTACTTGTCTCTATATAAAGCTTGCTTATGTCTTTTGTTCTTTTTTTTTCTGTTAAAGAGATTTTGCATAACAATTGCTAGATTACTGTGTATTAGAAATTTTGTACTTATGTAAAATATATAAATCATTTATATTGTGGTTTTAATTTTTTATTGCTAGTCTGTAGAGTTACAAATAGTCTATGAATTTTGTTTTTCTAAATCTAGCACCTACTGTTAACTCTTCTTGTAACTTCATGTTGACTCTCTTGTATTACCTCTACAAAATTATGCAACTTTCAGATAATTATAGCTGTTCATTTCTGATCTCTATAACCTTTTTAGTTGCTTCAGCACACAAATTAGGTATTCTAGAACAATATTGAAAAATATTGATAGTGAGCATCCTTGTGTTTTTCCTGATCATAAATAAAAAGTTTTTAGCATTTGTTCAATAAATGTTATATTTTAAGTAGGTTTGTGGTAGATATTCTTAATCAGGCTAAATACATTTCTTTCTTCCCCTAGCTTATTAAGAATTTTTATAAACTCTTTTATAAAAGAGCTTTATACTTTTTGCTAATCTATTAAAATAGACAAAAATATTCCATCCTTACTAAGTTATTACTACAAGCCAAGTCTTGGAATACTTAAAGAGATAATGGCTGGGAATTTTCAAGTGATGAAAGGCACCAATATACAGGTTCAAGAATTAGAAACATGTGAAAAAAATAATAAACAAAAACAAATCTGTGATAACACAAGACCAAAACAAAATAAATATTTTAAAACAGGATCCTTTCAACACTTGACACCAAGGTAAATTTCCTTACTGTCTCTGTTTCACCTTTTCCTGTGGGTGTTCAGCCTTTTGTTCTAGTTTACGCAGAAAGACTTTCTTACTTGATTTTTCATTTTGAATAGGGCCAGGCTTTTACCATACTGATCCATATCTCCCAAGGCTATTAAATCCAAAGCTTAAGTTTACCAGTTTTGATAACTACTGAAAAATAGTAGTTTCTGTGCTTTGCAAGGCTCTTTGTATTACTGTTTTTAATTGTAATTTGACTAACACAACTCTACACCCTCCAGTAATTAATAAAAAATAATAATGTTTTAAACATTGTTATTTCATGAGGTTACAGGCCTTTATACTTACATTCCTCTAGTTATTTCCCCTCATTTTTTTCTATTTTGAGTATTTGTAATTTCATCATTTTGTTTTTTAATGGATGGTAGGCTAATGGTTCATTTATTTATTCTTTCCTTTAAACACTTGGATTTCTTTATGTCATATTTTTATGTATTTAAAAAGTATGGAGTGACAGCATGGATGGAACTAGAAGGTGTTATGTTCAATAAAACAAGTTAGAGAAAGACAAATACCATATGATTTCACTTACATGTGGAATTTAAAAAACAAAACAAAATGACATACAAAAAGGCAAAAACAGACTCAAATACAGAGAATAAATGTAGTTGCTGAAGGGGAGGGATTGGGTGACAGGTAGAATGGGGAAGGGCAGAGGAAGGTATAGACTTCTAGTTAGGGAATAAATAAGCCACAGAGATAAAAGGGACAGCATAGGATATATAGTGAACAGTGTTGTAATAACGATGTCTGGTGACAGATAGTCATTGTGCTTGTGGTGAACAAAGCGTAATGTATAAAGTTGTTGAATTACTATGTTGTACACCTGAAACCAAAGTAACATCATGTGTCAATGCTATCAAAATAAAAATAAATAAATAATAAAATCCAGAGAAGGGAAATAGAAATGTTGATTACCACTTTTATATATACTAATTTCTTTTTTCTTTGTCTTTATTTTGTTGTTCTTTCCAGTTTAATGCATTGGAAATAATTTCTTTTGATTCTCCTGGCTCATAGTTGACATTTGAGACAATGAATCATCCTTGTACTCTGCTATGTCCCTTTGTTGTTAATATACAGTGATTTTATTCTTGTTATATTCTATATAATTTGTAGAGGTTTTTTTTTTTTACCCTACTTTGTTTTAAAGACTTTGAAAAATATTATGCTTTTAGACTTCTTGTTTTTATTAATTTTTAAAATGTACCTCTAATAAAAATAGAGTGTGACTACTTTTTATTTTTGGAATTTAATGAGATCTTTTGAAGTCTGATATGTGGTCAGTTTTATAGCATAATATGGTTACTTACAATAAGCTGATATGTTTGTGCTTTTAGAGAGTGATACATGTTAATTAGATCTGCCTTATCAATCAGATTAGGTAAGCCTTATACTTTGATGTTTTGTGAACAGAGAGAAGTGACTTAAAACATACTGCTACAATCCATTTGTTGTAGTTTATTTCTCTTGGACCTATGTGGGTTTTGCTTTATTTATTGATGCTTTTATATATATCTATATATGATATATAACATAACATGTAATATATATTATATTACATTATACATTACATTATGTTACATATAACAATAATATATATTTCTTTGGCCCTAATTCTGTCTTATTACTTTATGATATGCTTTTTCGTTTTGTACCATGCACTTTTAAACTTTGATGTTTGTGTATTTGGTATGTTAATTTGAAAGTCTTACATTTATCTATAACTATGTAGACATGATTGTTCAAAAGAACTTTGCCAAACAAGAATGGGAAAAACAAAAAGACAAAAAAAATAAGTTAGCAAATATTGGAATACAAATGGAAAAAAAGATCAGAGTTGAATTTACAAACAGAAACAAAAGACTTCTAGTTTCCAATCCAGCATGTAAAAAGCTTGGAAGTTGTCACTCCATCTTAACAATAATTAAAAAGCTGAACAAATGGAAAAATCAGCAACTCTTTTTAGATTGTAAGAGAAGTGAGGTCAGTGGACACACCACTCCTCCATTCCTTCCCTGCAAACTAGAGTGATTAACAGGCAAATACAGAGAATCACAACTTACCAAGCAGAAACCCATGAGCAGAAAACAGTGCTGGGATAGGGAAGCCTGAATTATAATTGACAAATTACTGGACATTTAGAGTGGACAACTATGAGAGATACAACCTCAGGAGGATCCAATAATCAGGTTGCTCCCACACCTCTGTGAGTTTATCTCTTGGAACTCTGTTCACAGGTTCTCATAGTGAATGTAAGAAAAACCCCCTCCTGCCTTCATTAGTGGCAGAGGAAAAGGAAACATTTTGAAATATGCTGGAACATTCTATTCTTATGGAGATCTTGCCTCAGGAGAAACTTCTTACCCAGAACCTAACCCATGGGGTTTTGTTAAGAGTCAAATTGACATGGAGGGAGGAAAATACCCTACTCCAGCTGGCTCTATACCTCCACATGGAGGAAGAGCTATATCCACCTCCAACGCCATGTAGCCTTCCATGTGGGAGAAAGGAAATGCCTAACTAACTCCAATCCACTGTCCCCATCCTCTGTGGCTAGAGGTGTGGGGATCTTGGAGAAGCACTGCTAAATTCACAGTTCAGAGCCACTGTATGAGGAAATATGAATAAATCTACAAAAATAAACAAAGGTAATACAGAATGTGTAAGTGATGGTAAAATTGAAACTTTTATTTTTCTTGTTCATAATTGAACTAACAGATGAGTTTCTTTAAAGTAGTAACAACAGTACAGTCAAATATATGTATATGTCAAGAGAGAATGTGTGAGCATGTATGCATGAGAAAGCACTCATGGAGAACTTAAAAGATACTTTGACTAAATGAAAATTAAAATATAATTTGCCAAAATTTGTGAGATGCATGAAAGCAGAGCTTTGAGGGAAATATATAGAATTGAATTTGTGTATTAAAAAATAAAAACAGAAATCAATCATTGAAACATCCACCTTAGGAAACGAAAAGAAGAACAACAAATTAAATCCAAATGAAGCAAATGAGAAGATTATAAAAATTAAAGCAGAAACCAATGAAATTGAAAACTAGAAATCAATGGATGAAATCACTAAAAAAACTTGCTCTTTAAAAAATAATAATAGCTTTGCGCAGTGGCAGTATCATAGCCAATGAGGTTTATCCGAGGCGCGATTATTGCTAATTAAAAAATAATAATAAAATTGATAAGCCTCTTACTAGGCCAAGAAGAAAGATCAGAAGTATTTCACTGTTTTCCTCATAGAATTCCCTAATGTCGGTGTGCCTGGGTGTCTCAGTGGGTTAAGCCTCTGCCTTCGGCTCAGGTCATGATCTCAGGGTCCTGGGATGGAGCCCCGCATGGGGCTGTCTGCTCTGGAGGGAGCCTGCTTCCTCCTCTCTCTCTCTCTCTGCCTGCCTCTCTGCCTACTTGTGATCTCTCTCTCTCTGTCAAATAAATAAATAAAATCTTAAAAAAAAAAAAAAAAAAGAATTCCCTAATGTAGTTGGGGATTGAGATAAATTCAGACTGGGGTGCAGTTTTGGCAATATTCTTATACTTCCAGTTTGCCCAGCAGTTCAGGATAACGTGACAGGGCTCTGAAGAACTTTGTGATTCAGCGGGTCCCTCTCTGTGTTGGGCTGTAAATGCTAATGCCTTTTTCTTTAGCAGAGTAGACCCATCAGTAG
Organism: Neogale vison; assembly: GCF_020171115.1. NCBI lineage: Eukaryota > Metazoa > Chordata > Mammalia > Carnivora > Mustelidae > Neogale > Neogale vison. The sequence continues at coordinate 133,854,998 of NC_058097.1, forward strand.
TTCCATCTTCTTTTTCGAGCCTTTGCGCTTGACTTTGTAGTCCCCTTCTCTGTGTAGCTTGAGCATTTGGCATTTGTCATAGGAGGAGAACAAGGATTATGTCAGGGATAGTTCTTCACCTTTCTCCTTTCAACAGCAGTTCTACCCTTTAAATTTCCAACTTTCTCTCTTTACTTTTTTTTTTTTTTTTTTTTTTTTTTTTTTTTTTTTTTTTACAGAGAGAGAGATCACAAATAGGCAGAGAGGCAGGCAGAGAGAGGGGGGAAACAGGCTCCCCGCTGAGCAGAGAGCCCAACCTGGGGCTCAATCCCAGGACCCTGAGATCATGACCTGAGCCGAAGTCAGAGGCTTAACCCACTGAGCCACCCGGGTGCCCCTCTCTTTACTTTTATTATCACATCAAAATATCTTTTGACTTCAGTGCCCACAGTGGTAACACATACATATGTTTGTGTTTAATATATAAATTTTATATACTAATGATGTGTACATAAATTACCTGTAATATATATAATATATAAATAATCTGGATTTTCTAGTTTTTCCTCATCAAGAATATGAATCTGCCATCTGCCACGGGCAGATATATTACTTGAAAGCCAGAGTGAGTGTGTGTGTGTGTGTGTGTGTGTGTGTGTGCACGTGTGTGTGTGTGTGCATACAAACTGGAATACACTTACTCCTTTTATGTGATATATTTTACAATTAGATACATTTCAAGCTTCTTGAAAACTATGAACTTCTGTGCCATTATTAATATCTGATGCATGTCTCCCCAGTTTTGCTTTGATTAATAATTCAGTTTTCCCTGTTTTCCAAGTTCTCAGCATCTTTCCTCTGACTTCCTCACCTTCTAACAGACATATAATCCATTACCAACATTAGTCCATTTTATACCTACTCTGTGTCTTGCTCATTTCACACCTACTGTTACTGCCGTTTACCTAATTTACTCTTATTTCTTTTATTATTGATGACTATAGTTGCTTTGTAATTGGTCTCTCTTGAATATTTTTTCTTCCCCAAATCTCTACTATAATGCTGCATGCCTTATTGTTAGGAAAAACTTTCAGAGACACTACTTATGTCATTAACTCTCCAAGCTAAAAATAAAAGAAAAAGATCTGTGCACTCCCATTTAAAATCTACCACAACAACATGTTTTATAATCCTTAGCCTCACTGTCAAGGTTATAAATAACTGTACCCCTTTGTACCCTTACAGATTTAATACTTAACCACAAACCTTCTTATTAAAACTGCACAAGTGTTCAGTTCCTCACCCTTTTTATAGCTTTGACTATCTTGTTTCTGCTGGCTTATAGCACTTTTCCCTATTTTTACACTGCAAATCCTACTTACCATACAAAGTTTAGTTCATGTGCTGTCTTCCTCATACAGTTTTCTCAAACTACACGTATTGGGAACAGAACTAACAAATGTTACTTAATCTCTGTTGTCAGATATTGTGCCAGACACCTTCATGTAAACGATCACATTTCAAAATAACAGTTCAAGATAAATATTGTTATCTTGTACCATTAGTCAAATGACTCTAAAAGAGGCACATCTTCTTACTTAGGTGTGTAAAAAGCAATGTATGGCTAGGGTTCCTTTTGAACACAAAGACATCTAATTACACAATCCTGCTTTCTCCATTTCTTTGCATGCTCTCTACCTTATGAAATTATCTATTCTATCTTTAGACTTTATCTGTATTATTCAAGTAAATTATTTTATTTTATATACCATCTGTATGTATATCTGATATGTGGTCCCTTGGTAAAATCTGATTTTTATTTTCTCTTTATTTTATTTTTATTTTCTCTCATATTAGAAAAGTCATCCTGCACTATCTCTACTAATATCATCACCACTACCATCATCAGTAAGCTTGATCGATCTAATCTCTGGCATATTCAAATTCATGTTATAACAGTGCTTAAAAGTGGCCCAACTCTGTCTGGGAATGAAACGTTCTTATATTGAAAATTTAAATTCAATAAAATACAGAAAACTATTCTTTTTAAATTTATATTTTAAATGTGAAGGTTTTTTGCTTGTGGAGGAATGTTATCTACAATTGATTTAAAACAAGGAAAAGAAATGGAAAGTCTTTGTATTTTTTTTTAAAGGGCATTCTCAGATTAAAAAACAAAACAAAACAAAACAAATACACACACATACACAAAAACTGTAGGTTATACCTGAGGCTCCAACTCTAGCTCATAGAGTTTAAATCAGAGAGGCAGCCTGAAATGAAAATCTCAGGCAGTGTTGTGACTTGTCTTATAGTATCGGCCTGACCTCAATGTAAATTGTTTTTTAGATGGTGGCAACAAATGAGAAAACTTGTGAGCAAGTTAAGAAAACAGAACTTTTACCTAGAATAAGTTTGCCTTTGGGAATACATTGGAATCTTTAGAAAGCTATACCTATCTACTGTTTACGAAACATGAAACGCGGTCTGCCTCAGCCATTCTGGTCTCTGCTCTTAATAGGCGTCAGTCTTGCAGAAGGAGGGTGTATTTGTATATGCTGGTTTTAAGCAGGGTTAAGGGGTAAAATCTGAGTTCATCGTAACAGCACAATTACATGCATTATGTGGCAGAAAGAGAGGAGAATGTATGGTTGAGAAAAAATTCTGGGGTGTTTGTCACCTCTTTGCTGCAGAAGTCTGTCACTCACAGGACTGGAAAATATTTCGGCCTTAACGACAAATAGAATAGGACACAGGATATAGCCTTCGTCAGAGACTCAGGTGATAGGAATCACAACACAATTGATATAAGTATTCTGTTAGGGACAGGGCAATGAAAAATACTTTGCAAACATTTATAAAGACTTACACAAAAATTCAAGAAGGTAAACCAACATTGTTATGTACCAATAATGTTCCAGACACTTCATATTTATTGAGTTTTAATTAGTATTCCTGAGGCATGATTTGACTTGACTTTACTAATATTGCCATTGGGAGTCACAGAAATTCTTAAATTTACAAATAATAATCATATATAAAACACTTAAAATTCAGTGTAAGCTCTTTCCAGAATTCAATAACTATCTAATAATCAAAAACAAAAACAAAACAACAAAAAAAGAAACTTTGCAGAGTATCAGGTATGGGATCAGGAGATAAGGCTCCTAAGCCTGGTTTTGACTTAACAGGGGACATGTGCATTGACCTCATTTCACAGAAGTTATTTCATTATGTATATAAATAAGGAGTATATAGTCAGTACTGTTGCGCATGTGTTCTATATTTTTATCAGAAAAGTACAGTTGTTCCTATTTTATAATTGTGAGAAATAAGATGTAGAAAGTTTGTATAACTCAGAAAGCATAGCCCCTGAGCACTAGAGTCAGTTTTCCAGCCCGAGAATGTTAAAGAGCAAAAGCCACATCATTTACATTACCTCTTTGTTACTTCCAAAGGAATCAGGTTCTTTCTGATTGTTTATGCAGTATAGGGGATACTTAATGTCAGCATGGTTTTGCTAGCCAAGCAGCGAACACACAGATAAGTTTGGCTGCAATCTGGTGCTCTTGGTGGGAAAACAAACATTTGTTGGAGGAATTCCAGCAGCTTGAGGTAATGGCAGTCACCTAAGTCCTAACGTCCACATATGTGCTAAAATCACTATAGATCAATGAGAGGAACAAGTAAAATTGCAAAAATCTCACACTTTCCCTGGAGAAATGCAAAAAAACAAAAACCAAAAAACAAACAAACAAACAAAAAAACCCTAAAAACAAAAAACAAACAAACAAAAAAACCAGAGTATTTTCTGAAGCCATGCAGAGTGAATTCAAGCAGGCATATTCAAAGGGGACTTGACTTAGAAGAATGAGGCAAGGGATATTTCCTGTTTTTCCTGGTTCTTATTCTTAGGGCAAACCATAGTCAGAACTGCACAGGGCTCTAACTTTCCATGGAAAAACCATAGTCTTTTAGGACTGAAGACCCAAGAAACAGAAGTTGGACCATCCAAAATGGTTAGAAAGTGAGAGTTCAGAAGTCCCAGTAGGGAGAGCCACTCTAACGTTCATGCTAGAGTTTGGACAGATTGTATGAATTTTAGGATTGCCAGGAATTATGTATGCATACAACAGCGAATTGCAGCCTAGATAAGAATAAAAATAATGAATGAAGAATTGAGCAGATATCCAAGAAAGAGCTTGTAATTTGAGTTTAAAAAACTTGATTACTTGCCAAACAACAAAAGGTCATACTGGTAGAATATAACAGAATCCAGAATTCCACTGTGGAACTTTCACATTGTACAGGTTTAATCCAAATTATTATGCATCTGAAGAAGAAAGAAAATATGACCCTGAGGTGACCTGGATGCTGGAATTAGCAACAAATATTTTAAAGCAGCTAAAATAATCATGCTCAATATTATAAGGGGAAATGTGCTCTCATTGTATGGAAAAAAATAGAAAATTGTGTCAAATCAATAGAAATTATCAAAAATGAAATGAAAATTCTGCAATGAAAAAGTACAGTATCTATAATAAAATTTTTAATGGATGAGACTAATACCATAATAAGTATGACAAAGGAAAAATGAGTGAGTTTGAGGACAGATAAATATGAATCATTTAATTTGAACCAGAAACAGAGAGGAAAGGAAAAAAAAAGTTTTAAAAAGAAAGAAATTTAGACTCAGAACCTATTTGACAATATCTAATCAAAGGTCTAATATGTGTGTAATTGGCAGCCCAGAATAGGAGAAAAGACAGAAAGGGTTTAAAAAATAATTGAAAAAAAACAATAGTAGAACATTTTCCAAATTTGGTGAAAGATATGCAATTATTGATTCAAGAAGCGAAGCAAACTGAGGCTGCATGTATGTTTTTTAACCTGGTTGAGATTTTAATTGTTTATTTGACAGACAGAGATCACAAGTAGACAGAGAGGCAGGCAGAGAGAGAGAGGGAAGCAGGCTCCCTGGTTGAGTTCTTTGTCTTTATTATGTCAAAATCCTGACTGATTTTTCCACTTCTCCCTGAGTTCTCATCTTGCTACAACTTCCTTCTAACTATTCCTTAAATAACAGAAATTACAGTGTAAACCCTTTTCTCAACAAGCTTCTATGGCTCTCCATTGTCCATGGCATAAAATATTTAATGGCAAATAATACCTTTTTTTTCCATCTGTTCATATGATATTTTGTTTTCATTATTTTGGGGGGACAAGTTTTTGTTTTTGACCTTGCATATATGGTACACTATATTGATTTAAACAACTGCTTTTTGTTGAACAATTTTTCTCTTGTTAAAGTCAGACATAATTCTCAAAAGTTCAGGAATTCTAAAACGTGTTTTTTTGGGCTATTCAATACTGATAGAAACATAATTTACATAATACTTAAGCTCTTTTGTAGTCCATGAAGATAATTCCCTAGAGGGACCTTCAGCTTTAAATGATACGGTGTAGAAAGCAACAATTGTGAATGCAGAAATAAATCAGAAAGTGAGAAAAGCTAAAATGTAATAAAATTGAAAATGAAGGCCTTTTGTGAAAGATGCTTCAAAGGGAGTTTTCCTTTAGAAATCCTAAAAGCACTTTAAGAAAAAAGGATTTATCTAAATATAATGATTTATGAAATTTTATCTAAATATAATGATTTATGAAATTATATATTTATAATTATTTAATACAAATATTTTCTTGAAAAGTATACAAAGGGTTGTAGAGTTTACTTTTAAACATTTATTTCCCTTCTATTTTTAAATTTGACTATTTCCAAAGTCAAATATTTCATTTGGCTTTGACTCATGCATAGAGACTTCTGTCTTACCAACAAAAAAACAACCTCAGTCCCTCCCTCCTTCTCTTCTTCCCTCCCACTCACCTCTTTACTTTTTTTTTTTTTTTTTTCCTTTTTTGTATTCTAGCATGTGGTTATCACTTAGCATAGCCCTGGCTATAGCTGATTAGTAAACATGAAAGAGGTGTTTTAAAAGGGCCAAATTTCTATCAAATGGTTCCTTTTGGGAAACTCCAAATTCCCCAGGAATATGAATCTGGGTCATTTGAGAATGCAGAGAATATGCTTACTCTTTCTTTCAAAGATAAAAGCCACTGAAGGAAAAGTCCAAATGACAGAATATGAGAAAAAGGACAAACAAGCCAAAACAGTATAGAAATCATCAGGCATGGCCCAGTCTACTTCATTACTGTGCAAAAGCATAGGCTGTAAGATCTGAAGAAAGACTTGAGTATTTGAGATACAAGAAGTTGGGTGCTTCATTCTATTCCTTTCTAAATACAGTACCCCATTCCTTTTAGTTATTACACATCAAGATGCAACAGAATGGAATAGTGGATGAGCATGAGATTTTTAGTCAGGAATCATGAACATGAATCCACCATATAGTAATCTTTTGAATTTTGACAAATTATCTGACATTTCTGAGCCCCAGTTTCCTAATCTGTCAAATGAAGAAAATCGTAATCCCTTCCAGTTTGTTAAGCTAAATTGCAATAATATATGTTAAGTTTGTCTATTGTGTGTGTATGTTCTGTAAATTTAAACCACATACCACATCTACCCTTTGCCAGTTCCAGGATCCCTCTTTCCTACTAGACTTCTGGAATGCTAAGAAATCTACCCTGGGATGCAAACATCTAAATATCAATAAATCAAGCAGGTCAAAAGCACTAAGGGAAAGATTTATCTTTTAATTTAGTATTGAGAAATTATGTAATCTTTATTATATGGATACATGACTAGCATAATAAGCAGAAAAAATATAGGAGTAATGTCAGGTATGTCAAGAGTAACTACTAAAAATATATTAGTATTCTGGATTTTGTGACTGTTGTATTGTCCTGTCTTTTAATTTTTAAAGTCATTTTGTTTTCTTATTTTCATTGATAAATATTCATATTTCATAGCTTAATACTGTAGTTTGATTTAGATTTAGACTACACAATTCTACACAAATTCTGCATTAGTCTCCTTTTGAGAACAAAAGATTTTCCTTATGGAGTAGATAAAACTTTTTGGTCTAGGGAAGATTTATTATTTTCTTTCATCTCTGATGTCCTCATTGGTAAAATTGCAAAATAGTCCCTTAACACTTTACAGATTTGATATCCAAATACTTAAAAAAATAAATGGCAACTTTAATCCTTGAGTACACGTTAATTATAATTTGTGGTAAGGCCTACATCCAGACACTGGCAGAATAGCATGGAATAAGGGGAAAGCATCATTTCATGTTAAAACAATTAAATGTTCTTTTATTTTAAGATGGCTCTTAGGATTTACTTCTTCGAAGACAAGAATCATGAGCTGATTCTGCAGTACTGAATTTCCTCTAATACTTCTATACTCTCTTATAATCATTGACATAAACTTGAGAGAGAGAAAGGGCAGGAATTATATAGTCTAAGGTCATTAAACAGAGCAAAGTGTGTGGAAGGGTATGGATTCAGTGTCTTCTAATCTAGATCATCAATCTTGACTATTGGGAAAGAGATTTTCTATATTTAGATGAGATGTGTCATCAAAAGAAGCTTACTCATATACTTCCTATGTAAAATTTGTGACAAGTTATTCAAGATTCAGTGGCAGAAATTTCACCAATAGCAGGTACAGAGTAGACTTAGCTTGAGAGAAGAAAAATAGAAAATATACCCCATAAATCAGTAAATTATTGACAAAAACTATACTATTTGGTGTTTGAAAAATATTTAGACAACTAGTTAAACACTTCAACTCTCTTGACTTTCCAGACTCTCAGACATGCAGTACGACTGCATTCATGATGGGAAACTATTACACATCATCTTTATAGAACCTCAGATTTGGAAAGGAAAGAAAAACCATCTGTTTACTGTCCCTCCAGATTATAGTCTAGTCTCTATAACTGCATTCCATTGAACCTTAGTATCTGTTAAGACATTGATAGGCATTCCTACCTTGTGAAGCAAGCCATTTGATTGAATGGTCAGAATTCAGTTCACTTATAAATTTCTACATATTAATATTAATACAAAATCCCTCTGTCTTCCAATTAAGGGTCATTATTTTGTCTTTTGAAATAAGTTACACTCCTTTCCTTTGTCTGAAAATATTTTTGTTTATGCTATAGTGGACAGTTTTGATTGTTTCCTCCACATATATTCTCCCCTCTCACATCTAACAACCATGGTCATTGGATGAAGTTGACCATAGGGGAGTCCTGATAGTTCTAAGCCATTGCTATTGCCTATCCCCACTGCTCCATCTTAGTCCAAGTCACTGTCATCTCATTTCTGGTCTCTTACAATCAATCAGTTGTCTCCTAACTGTGCTTCCCATTTCTCTCTGTCCTTTTAGAATCCATTCTCAACAGCCCAGATGATCTTTACTATCATTTATCATACTGTGTTACTTCTCTGCTTCATTTGTGCACAAAATTTTATAATTGCATTGCATTGCCCTGTGAATAAAATCTGCTATTTTTTCATGGTGTACAAAAACCCCATTGTAATCCAATTTTTTCCACTTCTCTAGATTTATGTCGTAATATTCCACAATTGGATCAATAGTCTCTGGTCACTTCAGCTTCCTTTTCTTCTCTCAGACAACTAAACCTTCATCTACATCTGGGACTTTGTGTTTGTCCTTCTTTACCTAAAAATCTCTTCCCACAGCAGTTCACCAGGCCAATCCATTCCCCTTGTCATATATCAACCAAATGTAATCATTTTAAGAGTGCCATCACACACATGTATCACTAAAGTAACCACTCCAAGGTACTCTTTTCTTGTTAACCAGTTATTTCCTTCACGTAACATAGCATAAGAAATAATGATCTCATGTGTTTCTTTACTTTTTATGTTTAATATCTTCCCCAATGGAATGTGAACTGCATGAGTTTAGAGGCTATTTCTATTTTCATTACTGTTCTGAAATAAGTACTTGAACAATGGCTCATATATTGTAACTGCCCAACACATAATTACAAGATGGTGAATAAACAAATTGAGATTGCATACAATATCTTATTATTATTATTATTAGTCATCAGTATTAAATAACATGTTTCAATTGCATATGATAAGAACACAATGGTAATAGGAGAGAATGCTTTGAATAACATGCCACAAAATATAAAAGAAACTGCTTTCAGTAACATCACCAGAATAGCGTTTAGCATGACATATTGTGATAATCACCTAACCCATTTGGCTTTCCTGACTACTCTAGACTATAATCACCTTTACCCGTGAGCATTTAGTAGCCTTTGTTGAGTGTATAGCTCATTTGACATTAACACAAACTGTTGTGTGAAGTCAAATACAGTAACTTAAATTGCTGTCTCATTTATACTTTTTTCATGTTTATAAGAAAATGTGATATGTGAATATCTTTCTTCTCAGGAACTATTATAACTTTCCAGAGGGCGATGGGATATAGATTGTGCTCATCACTGTTTAGTAAATAGGGATTGTATCAATGCACATTTCGGTACTTCTTTGATAAAACAAGTGTTTATAATTTACTGGGGGACCTGTCTTCACTTCTTTCTGCCATAAACTCTCCTCAAGGAAAAAGGATTTTCATTTCTGGCTGTGTTTCAGAATCATCATTTCCTTCATTTATGGTATAGGAATAAAAAAATAAGGAACAGAGGATAACTTAAAGTTCTTCACTTGGCAAACATTCTTTGACTCACATGAGACATTGTGCTAGACTTTGGAGATACAGTTGGAACATCCATCATAGCCAGTGAATCAAAAAAACAAAAAACAAAAACACAAAAACACACATAAATGAGATAAACAGAGTTTTTCATATGTTTTGAAGGTAAATCTGAAATAATCCCTGTTATTGAGCTGGCAAATGGGTGGGGGAGAGAGAGAACCCAGGCTTTAATCAAATCATCTCACAAGGAAGCCAAGATGGCTTGTATAATAAAGATTGACCTAGAAGGAAAAGTAAAAATCTATGTGGACTGATTTGGTTAGCAAGTTTAAGCAGATCTGGGATTTAGGACGAGAGTTTTTGATTAGCTGCTATGTTTGTAAGCTACTTTGAGAAAAGAAGGGGAACATCTACTTCTGAGTTGTACACGGTGGTAATAAAAAACATTACTTTCTTCTTTTTTTGGAAGAAACTATTATAAAGATATAAATTTCTTCTCAAATGTCTTTGCTTGCAGTAGTGATGTTCTATTGAGTATGGCACAAAGCCTAAATAGGTTACATTGAGTTAGTTCATGTTTGGCATGGTGACTGACAGGAAATATTCAACAAATTGCTCCTTATTCCCTTTTTTCATTTCCCTGGCTTTGACTACAACTTAAATAACCATTATTCCTTATAGTTAAAAGTTTGCTAAGCCGTGTTGTTGAGCCTTCTTTTATTCCTCCCCCTGCCTTCTAGCCTTCTCTCCCTTATTGGCATCATCCCACCAACTATTTCCTTTCTTAGAACTGTATGTATATCAAGCTCTCAAAATGGATCAAGTAAGATAAAGTCCCAAGGAACATTAAAATAATAACTGGAATTTCTTCATAGATCTTACTTTTAAACCCTCCAAGGTCTTCACTGTTTCTTTTAAACCAATGATGTCCTGGCATTGTCTCAAAGGTCCTGTGACATTTCCTTTAAATGGCATAGGTTTCGGTGGTTTCTCATAGCAAAACAAAATTGGTAAGTCTGTAATTTCCAAAGTCCTCATTTTTTTCCTTCTTTTTAAGGAAATAAATGTATTATTGACCTTATTTTCTCTTTGGTTTAATATTTTATAGGTGTGTCAACACGTTCTTTCTAGAAGATCTCAGGAGCCCTTCTCTCCTCAAAACCAAACAGTAAACTGCTGTTCTCTCTGTATAAATGTTTATGTCTGGGATGGGGGAATAGAAAAAAGACCCAATTTAATGAGATCTGAAATACAGTAGGCACTAGACTAAAAACATTACCTATGTATTTTAAGATTTTTTATAGAAACTCCATCTTACAGATGATGAAATTGAGGCATGGGATAATTAAGCAATATTAAATTTTCAAGTTAGGATCAAGTTAGTTTTTAAAAGGGAAGTTAATTTTTCCCCCAATCTCTGCTCCCATTTTGTGGAAATAAGTGTTGTTTCATTAATTTTCTTTACATCAATATAATTATGTATTTAAAGTTTCTTGTAGTCATCTCTCATAAGTAGGGATGAAGAGCCTAGTTTATACCTTGAATTGTGCTCAATTCTAAAGGGAAATGAAAAGGTAATATGATACGTATCTGTCTTTTCTTGAGCTATCCTGACTCATTCTTCTGCCTTTAAAGTAGATCCTGTTAAAAATGTTTCAGTGTGTCTGCTTCATTGTGGTGACATCAGGAAATGTGAACTCCAGAGCCACCTGAGTGGCTCAGTGGGTTAAGCCTCTGCCTTCGGCTCAGGTCATGATCTCAGGGTCCTGGGATGGAGACGCACATTGAGCACTCTGCTCAGCAGGGAGCCTGCTTCCCCACCCCCTTGCCACCCTCTCTGCCTACTTGTGGTCTCTCTCTGTCAAATAAATAAATCTTAAAAAATAAAATGTGGACTCCATAAACTCTTCCAGTACTTCCTTTAAATGTTTAACAATATGTCAATAAATGCACAAAACTCTATAGAGGTATTTCAGTAATAGCTTTAATCCCTATAAAGCAATAGCTTTATCCCTATGTTTGGTATTGAGTACACCATCTGAACTTTCTAAGCCTTGTTTTCCTTATCTCTAGAATGGAAATGTTTTGACTAGAGGATATTGAAGGTTTCTTTAAAATTCTATTAAAGTGTCTGCTCTATCTAACTTCAATCCTACAAGCGTCAGTTTAGGTCAAGGCTATGAGTTCATAGTAGTTTCTCAGTAGAAAGATAGAGGAGATTATTTTTCTTTTAAAGTTAAGCCTTAGGGGGAAAATAATGTATGCAATTTTGAGACCAGGATTCTGGATTTGGGAAGGAAATATATTAATAACACAAGCTTTAATCAGTTTGCTCAATAAAATATTCCTTTACTTGAGTGGAAAACAGTTTTTTGAGTAGAAAACAATGATTTAAAGTTTTTAAGATGGCAGTAGTAATTTTTTTTCAACTGAATCTCTCAAAATCTTCCCCCTAAGACTTGAAATTATAGCAAAGCAATACATTATTCTACATTTTCTAGGTATAAGATTAGCCTTGTTGTATATCTGATGATTTTAAAAAGTAGGTAACAGAGGAAATCTAAATTAAGAACTGAAATTTCTTGTATAAGCATTTCTCCTTGATATGAGAAAAAATCTTAGTAATTGTATGAAGTAAATATGTAGGGCACATCTCCATCCCAATTCAGCTTGAACTTGGTGTTAATGTGTTTGCTATAACTATTACCTTATTTCTGCCACCACCACCCCGAAATTTGGCACTATCAGCTAATTGTCATCAAGTTTAAAGTCCTTGAGTCTTTAGGATAGCATCTAAGAAGCTGGGTCAAAATTCATTTGAAACTAAAATTACTTGATAAATATAAGCATCACTTTAAAAGGGATCTGGACAAAATGGTAAAATCAATACAGAAAAGGAAGAAAAACTTGGAATATAAGCAGAAACAAACGAACTTATCTGTATTTCATATAAATAATGTAAATAAACTGCAGGAAAGAAAAAAAAGAGATATGTAGCATTTGAACACAGTATTTTTGCTACAAAACTGCCAGCTAGATGTATAATAATTGTACAGAACTTTGTTAGAAAGGTTATTTTTCTCAATGTTTTGGGTAAAAATTTCTGAAACACTCTCTGTATATTCTAGGACCATGTAAAGAAATAAATATACTGTGGATAAAGGAATGAAGTTTCTTAGTTTGGAGAAAGAAGAGACAAACATGGAGAAGAAAGTCAGAATAAATCCTTTGATGCTAAAATGAAGAAGCTAGAGCAGTTAATATGAATTCATCATTTTCGGTATATATAGGTGGATATTTAAAATATAAATATACATAGGGTATAGTATCTTTTATAAAACACATGTGTGTAGATATGCATATATATTTGTGTGTAGATATAGATATAGATATACCCTTCTGTCATCAAAATTTTGTCTCCTCTTAGCATCCATTGATGTCCCTTGACTGTTTAATTATTTCTATGAAGGTTCAAAAAATGGTGTTTTTTGAAAGAATCAATAAGATCGATAAACCATTGGCCACACTAATCCAAAAGAAAAGAGAGAAAGCAATTTTTAAATTCTATCATTTCTTCCAAATTTATAATCATTACATTAATTGATAATTAACAATTAATTAAATTGTTAATATTAAATTAATTATTAATTACTACTTGGCTTTTTATTATAAAAAGAACAGAGATTTGAGGTGCCTGGGTGGCAATCATTTAAGTGTTCGACTCTTGGTTTTGTTTCAGATCCTAATCTTCTTGTCCTGAAATTGAGCCTCTGCATTGGCTCCGTGCTCAGTGTGAAGTCTGCTTGTCCCTATTCCTTCTCCTCTGGCCCACCCCTGTTTGTGTATGCATGTGCACATATTCATTCTTAAATGAATAAAATATATATTTTTAAAGATTTTATTTATTTCTTAGGGAGACAAAGATAGAAAGAGCACAAGCAGGGGGAGCAGTAAGGAGAGGGAGAAGCAAGCTCCCTGCTGAGCAGAGAACCTAATATGAAACTTGATCCCAGGACCCTACGATCATGACCTGAGCTGAAGGCAGACACTTAACTGACAAAGCCACCCAAGCATCCCTCAATTAAATAAAATCTTAAAAAAGAAAAAAGACTGTATATGCATTCTGTATTCTACCTCCGTCTCCTGAAAAACTCTTAACCATTACATCCTAGTAGCAGTGAGCATACCTGATGCCTTTATCTTGTTTTCTGTATACCATTCTCCACTAACTGTAACCAGAGGTTCTTGAGAAATGAATTGGCAAGCTTGCGTTTTACTAATATATTCAGGCAAGGATCATCAATATATATTAAAGTTAAGCTATACAAATTTGATGAGAAAATAGGATCTTTACATGATCCCAAAGTATTTCTCCCAGTTATGACTTTTAATGGAGGAATCTGGCACAAACTAACTTAACCCAGTGGTCACAGTTAACAGGATTAGTAATGGAACAAACCACATCATGTGCCTTCCAAATATGATAGATTGAGAAGAATACAGTAGCACTTCTGTGGTTGGTACTCCAGCTGAAAATGCATAATCTAAATACAATCATGAGGAAATATCACACAAGATCAAATTAAGAGCCACTCTATAGAACAGGTGGCCTATATTCACCAAAAATGTCAAGGTTTACCATTCTTCAGTTAAACAAATCAGGACTCCTTAGAGAAATGGTTTATTCAAGTGCTGGATCAAGGAATATTCAAGATAAGCCTGGAAATTCTCTTACTGCCAGAAACAAGCAAACAGTGAAAAAGCCACAAAAATAGAGGTATATCATAAGGACAAAAGAGACAACCAAAAGAGCTCCCAATAGCTAAAGGCAAAAACTTTTGAACAGCAAATAAATAGTGTAGCATTGGATAATAGCCTAAAGTAAAAATAAATATTCATGAATTCATAATGATATAAATAAATGGTTAAATCAATAAATACATGGGGAGAATAAATAAATCTCTGTATAGGAGAATTCCAAATAATATATGCAAATACTCTGCCCTCAAGGAGGTGGGATACAGATCTTCCTGGATTTATAATGGGGTTATGCCCCAATAAACCCTTCATAATTTGAAACTATCCTAAGATGAAAATGTATTTAATACACCTAACCTACCAAATGTGATGTTAACCTACCCTGCCTTAAACGTGCTCTGAATGAGCAGTTGGGCAAAATCATCTAATACAAAGCCTATTTTGTAATAAAGTGTTGAATATCTTACACAATTTATTGAATACAGTACTGAAAGTAAAAAACAGAATGGTTGTTAAGTAAGGTTATTTATCCTTGTGATCATGTAGCTGACTGGGAGCTGTGTCTCACTGCCACTGTCCAGCATGATGAGAAAGTATTACATCGCACATTGCTGGCCCCAAATTCAAAATGCAAAGCACTGAATGCTGGCTCTGTAGCACATTCTGCTGTGCTACTGAACGTGTATCTCTTTTAGCACCATTGTAAGTCGAGTCCTTGTAAGTTATAAGTCAGGGACCATCTGTCTAATTTTCTACTTTTTTTTTTCCTCTTTGAAATTCTGCTTTACTTCTTTTGGATATATTTCATTATATTATATTCCACTTATATTTCTTTTTAAAAATTCAATTACCCAAGATATAGTACATCATTAGTTTCAGATATAGTGTTCAGTAATTCATCAGTTGTATATAATTCCAGTGCTCATCACATCACTTGCCTACTAAATGCCCATCACCCAGTTACCCATTCCTTTCCCTCTACCTCCCCTCCAGCAACCCTGTTTGTTTCCTATAGTTTAGAGTCTCTCATAGTTTGGTGGGAATGCAAGCTGGTATAGCCACTCTGGAAAACAGTATGGAGGTTCCTCAAGAAATTAAAAAGAGAGCTACCCTATGACCCAGCAATTGCACTACTGGTATTTACCCCAACAACAAACAAACATATTGATCCAAAGGGGCACCTGCACCCCAGTGTTTATAGGAGCAATGTTCACAATAGCCAAACTGTGGAAAGAGCCGAGATACCCATCAACAGATGAATAGATAAAGAAAATGTGGTATATAATTATAATGGAATATTATTCAGCTATCGGAAAAGATGAATACTTACCATTTACATCAACATGGATAGAACTGGAGAGTATGATGCTGAGCTAAATAAGTCAATCAGAGAAAGACAATTTTATGGTTTTACTCATAAATAGAATATAAGAAACCACAGGGGAGCACATGGGCAGGGAGGGAAAACTGAATGGAAAGTCATCATAGAGGGAAGAAAACGATACTTCCACTTCTGAAGTATGGTTATAGGAATTCTTTCCAGAGAGTACTATGTGGAAATTATATGTGTGTGTGTGTGTGTAGGCATATACATAGGAATAAATTTAGTTTTACATTCTTACAATGGAGAGGTCTTGCAAACTGCACCTTAGCCAGCGATCAAGGTTAACATCAATACTGATGTTATGTAATATGTACTCTCAATATTATGTATGTGATGTATAATATAATATGTAATGTAACTTTGCCTCCATTCTTCCCCTGAAATACTCATAACCTGAGTGTATTAGGCAAAAATTTTAGATAAACTCAAATTAAAGGACTTTGCAAAATATCTGACTATTGTCTTCAAAATTATCAGGATCATAAAAAATAGAGTAAGTCTAAGAAACTGTCAAAATTTAGAGAAGTCTGAGATATGATATCTACTGTAATGTTTGATCATGGAAGGTATCCTGGGATAGAAAAGGGACATTAGATAAACTAATGAAATCTTTTTTTATTAAACCTAATGAAATCTGTAAGTATATGGACATCTAGTTAATAATATATAAATATTGGTTCACTAACTATAACAAGTCTCTCATAACGCCATAAGATCTTAACATGGGATATATGAGAACTCTCAATCCTCTTCGTAACTTCTGTAGATCTATAATTATACTAAAATATCATTTGTTATTCAAATGATAAACAAAAAGACAAGGGAAGGCTAAAGAACATTTTAGATTAAAAGAATAAAGAGATATGCAATGCATGATTCTAGATCCAACTTTCCAGCAGACTTTTTTGTCCCTTTTGCAATAAGTGGTATTTTTAGGACAATTGGAAATTGGAGTAATTTGTGTAGAACAAGTGATTTCCCTGGGACTACCTTTTGATTTGAGGCTTTGAAGTTTCAAGGCAAATCCAGGAGCAGGTTCCCTGGGTCAGTCTGCACGTTCACTACAATCAATGGAAATAAAATACAAGTAGCCCTAATTTGCTTTGTAAATCAGTATTTCTAGGTAAATTCTTGATCATTTTGCTTGCTTGCCAGTTCCTCAGTGCAGTTCCCAGAGAACACTTTTTAACTTCACTGAATTGCCGGAGGACTTCCCAAACTGAGCAAGCGCTTCTCTTTATGAAGCTGGCTCATGTCCGGAGACACAAGAGAGTCAGTGGTGGTGAGAACAGCCTCTGTCGTAGCGCAGCAGATCTCTCCTGATCTGATTCAGCACTGGCGATCTGGAAACAGGTGGAATATTGAATTTAACATAGGTAGTTTGATTGAAAAAATTTGTTATTGTTTATAAAGGACATTTCCTCTGCTATGTAGACATCAGAAAAATAACAAACAACCTTAATGATGTACAGGAAAGAAAAAAAAAAGAAAAAGAAAAAAATAAAGATTATGTTCCACATGGCCCACACAAATTATATTGACTAACTCAGGAATAGGCCCACTTTAAAAATATATTCAGAAAACTCAGCTGTGTTTGAAATCAGTTTCCTGATTATAATTCCTGCCTCAGTTTTGTTCTCCTATCAGTATAATTCTTAGAACGTAAAAGGGCAATCATCCTATAGCAAACAAAACTGAAAAGGATAGGTTTTCGGAGGAGAAGTAGATTAAACATGTTTAATCTTCCGTCTTAGTTTCTTCCATCATGAGTATTCAGAAATATTTGAAATGTTGGGTAATATGACCCACCAAATATGTTTCTCAAAATAAAAGAGTTCTTTTATTCCATTTTTAATCTTCATAATAGCTACTTGAAGCTTTGCCCTAAGCAATTCAGATGTATTGTTCTGATGGAATAAATGCATGTAATTATTCCAGAATCTCACCCAAACAGATGTATAATGATTTGCCTGAGCAAAGGACTCTTGAAGTTACCAATCTCTGATGGGAACAAAAGGACAGCCATCCCCCAGGTAAGGCCCAAATTAGGCTCACGTCTGAATCCAGTCCTTTTCATCCTTCCATTGAGCAACGTTCTTCTCACAGGTTCTCTGAGAGTTTCATCACTGAAGAAATTTGGTCTTTTTAATCTTCTAATATCCCATTTCATCAGAATACTCCTTTCTGAAAGGACTCAATGAGGAAATATGGGTGATGTTTTAACAGGAATTTTTTTTTTTAATATATGTGTTTATATTTAGAGGAGATTGAAACGGCAATGTGTGAAATGTATGATATGTTAGATCAAAATTAAATGAGGTAAACCACTCTGGGTGACACTGGAGAGATTTTGGAGGCAGAACTTTCTAGGAGGCCCATTCTTGGTTTCCCCCCATCCCCAGCTGCCAAAAACAGAACATCTAATCTTATTGTAGCAGCTAGGGAAAAGGAAGTGAATAAGGTAAGGGTCACAATGCTGTGTCTGTAAAGGAGTATCACAACCAAAGCCTTCCACATGCATCTGCTAATTTCAAAGTAAACTTAAGACAAGAGGAAACAACAAAAACAAACTGAAGAAAAAGGCTGTACACTGGTCAGTAATGACAGTCCTGACCAAGAAGGAGTCAACTGATTGCAGTATATATGCAAATGGTGGTTAATAAAAAGAATGTAAGGATATAGAAGGAGATCCAAACTATTCATTTAGCAACACCACACCAACAGGGACATCTAGCAAAACTCTTTTGTGTCCTTGTTCATTTTACATACTGATGCTCAGCTGACATCATCCAGGATACCAAATGTGATAGACAACCATAGATTGGCTCTTGCCACATGTATTACACTGCCTTCCCAGCTGTAAAGATCAAAAACAAAACAAACAAAAGGGAAAAAAAAAAAAAAAAAAGAAAAAAGAAAAAAGCAAGCAAACAAACTCCGTTCCCAGACTTTTAGAGCTGTGATTCTGGATGTGAATCAGATCTACAATTTAGATGTACCGGCGGAGTTTAAAAGACAAGTGGGGAGGCCAGGTGGAAGTCAGCTTCCAGTCACTGTCTCTTCTGGCAAACAGAAGAAGTCTAGAGACAATTGAGGCATCTAGACTCAGTTTTCCATGTTTTCATTCCTAACTTTATGGGTTTAATGGCCATGGTGGGTGACCCAGCAGAAGGAGCGCCGTCTCCTGACCTCTGGATGATATCCCAGTGAAGTTCCCTAGAACATGGTCACACAGTGATTTGGCAGGCCCAAGATTCCCTTCCTTCTTGTGGTACCTCGAGCAGTATTAAGTTCTGAAGAATCACTAGATTGTAAGATATAAATTTTCCCATAAAGTGTTCCACGTCATATTCCTTTGCATAATAAAGGTCAGTAATTCTTACAAAAGTCCTTCTATTGCCTTCATAAAGACTTGAGTTTAAGAAAATCTTCCAACTGTTGAAATTTGTAAATACCCTTTTGGTAGGCTTTTAACTGATTATTGCTGTGGGATGTAGGGTGGGGAAAACTATATGAACTTCTTTTTTTTTTTTTTAATTTATTTATTTGAGAGAGAGAGCATGAGAAGGGAGAGGTCAGAGGGAGAAGCAGACTCCCTGTTGAGCAGGGACCCTGATGTGGGACTCGATCCCGGGACTCCAGGATCATGACCTAAGCCAAAAGCAGTTGCTTAACCAACTGAGCCACCCAGACGCCCCCTATATGAACTTCTTTTATATAATTCTGTGTTAATCATACTGAAAATGTTGCTAGATGATGCACGGTTAGATTTCCAGACTTTGTAAACAGAACTAAAGAAGAGAATCACCTACTGAGTGTCAAAACAATATGTATAGTGGGCTCACACATGAATTGACCCAGGCTACATATAGGGTCATTAATGTCTTTATGTGAATAAGAAAAGGGGACACTCCCAGGGCAAAACAGATTTGAAATAGATTCCCTCAGGGTGTAGAAATAATAAAAGAACTTGCCTCTTCCTCCTGGTTGATGAAACTCATACCATGGGTTTCAGCTACAAGTTACCATCTTGAAGAAAGGCCCCTTTGCCGGACATGATATGCAAAACTGTTCATTACGGCTCATTTCAAATGCTACAACACTACCCAGAATATAGTAGGTGCTTAAAATACTTATTATTAAATTTGCCTGGTAAGAATCCAGCAAATGAAGTATGGCAAAAAATGGGAAGGACGTGCCTCATGCTCTCTTCTCCGCAGAGAGCCTGAGGTGTGAGACATAGTTAGTGTTTGGTTTTTTCTTTAAAAACAGGCATATTGGGGCACCTGGGTGGCTCACTGGGTTAAAGCCTTTGCCTTCGGCTCTGGTCATGATCCCAGGGTCCCGGGATCGAGCCCCACATTGGGCTCTCTGCTAGGCAGGGAGCCTGCTTCCCTTCCTCTCTCTGCCTCTCTCTGCCTACTTGTGATCTCTCTCTCTCTGTCAAATAAAAAAATAAAATCTTTAAAAAAAAATCTCCCTCATTTTATAAAAAAAAAAAAAAAAACCAGGCATATTGCTTTCAGAATATTTCTAGAAAGGACTACCTTCTTGAATAATGAGTCCCATGGGAAGATGTAATACTGTGCTTTTTCTAGTTTTCATTGGATGCAAAATTGGGTAACCAGAACTGTGAAACTCAAGTCAGAGCACCCTTCCTTTGAGAAGGTCATGTTCGCAAGCAAACCTGACCATAGTGTGCTGTGATTAGAATTAAACATGTGAAATTTGTGTGGGTTTCCATGATAAGCAATCTCCTCCTGTGTATACAGGTGTGCATGTGTGTATATGTCTGTTCTAGTACTTGGAGAATGCGAAGAAAGTGACATCTTTTTTTCTTTTTCACTGCAATAGATCTTCAGAAATAAATCTACTATCTCTCCTGATCCATTTAGCAAAACTAATTCACATCCTAACGTCAGATGCCATTCTACTGTCTTATGGCTTGAGTAGTTTATGTCAAGATGTCTGAGATAATTCTTGTCTTTGTATTCCTGCATGTAAAGATGCAATATTTTGTTTTTCTCTGACCTGTGCAATGATTTTCTTCTGTTATTATACTCAGCAATTTGGTAATGATCTGCTCAGTGTGGTTTTCTTTCTCCTGACCCTGGCTGGAATTTGAGAAACCTTCTGGATCTAAGAGTTGATATTTTTTTTTACAAATTTGAATATAAAATAATGATTATCTTCAAATATTTTTCAATTTCTGTTCTTCTTTCTGGAAATCTAACTATGCATGTGTTATATCAACTCATATTATATGACTTGTAAATAAGTCTCTGTTCCTTTGTTCTGTTTTCTTCTCCTCTTTCTTCTCTTTCTCCCTCTTTTCTTTTGGGGTTTTTTTTGTTGTTATTGTTGTTTTTGGTGGTGGTGGTGGTGGTTTACATGTATTGTGTTGGCTTTTGTTATGTTGAAAGTCATTGTCATTCTTTCTCCAGGACCTGCTTTTCTCAGATCCTTCCAGTGTATTTTTTTTTTCATTTTCAATATTTGATTATTCATCTGTTGAAGTTCTAAATTTCCTTTTTATATCTTCAATGACCTCATTATGTTTATATATTAATTTAAATCTATTATCATGCTTTTAATAGTTTTTTTAAAGATCCTGTCTCTTCAATAGTCCAAAAAGCCAGAACTTCAAAAGTTCTGACATTTCTGAATATCATTTTGATTTTAAATTATTTCACATATAGCTCACATTCTCTTGCTTTGTTCTTACATACAGTAAATTTTTATTGAGTATTAAATATTGTTAAAGTTGTGGTTTTGAGAGTCTTATTTTTTTCTTCCTTCATTTGAAGAGTGTTGAGGTTTGTTTGGGTAGTTTTTTCCTTGCAGATTAGCTTGAATGTTTTTGTGGCTTGTGTTTTAGTTTGTTGGGTCAGGTCTACAATAAACTTTATTCCAGGACAAATTTAGCCCTTGTACTAAATTCTCACCATAATAATATCTCTGTTGGATATCTGTTTTATTTTGTTTTGTTTGTTTTAATGGGCAACAAGCTCTCCCCATCTTGATTGTTCAGCTACCTCTCTCTGGTTGTTCTCTTTTCAATCTCCAGTGTCTTACTCTGCATAACCACAACTTCCTGTTTGACATACTCCTATTATTCCTCATGCAGACTGTCCTTGCTCTTCCTCTGTATGATTCCTCCAGCAGTTTTAACCTCCCCAAACTAATTTATGTCTTGACAATTCAGCAACATCACTGTGTTCTTGTGTTCCTCCTCCCCATACCACACTCAGGAAAGTGAATCATAGCATAAAACCAGAGCATTTGCATTTGTCCTTCTCTGAGGCATCAGAGTCCTGTGATAACTGTTGTCCAATGGCTATAAACAATTTTTGTCCAGTTTTCTATTTTCTTACAGTAGAGTGGCAAACTAATATCAGCAATTCATCTTTGACGTCCCACCCTTTGATAAAGCACCATGATCCCACCCATATGTTACGTTCGATATAGTGTTCTAATATTTAAGTGATCTCTTCTCCTGTAGCATTGCATTCAGTGGGCATTTAACACTTACTATTGATTGAGCAGCTGGTCTCACTTCCATTTTCTACCACAAGCCATTTATCCATTCAGGGAATGGACGACTTAGTCTCCAGAGATTTCGATTTCAAGCAGAAATAATTGTTAGCTTGAAATATTAAATGTAGTTTTTCTCTGATAGTTTAAAAGTAATTGCCTAAGACATACTCTGAATCTCCTAGGTTTCACCAGACTCTAAGTCAAGACAAATCTATGTTAAGTTTTAACTTATAAATCTTAAT
This sequence comes from Neogale vison, assembly GCF_020171115.1. NCBI lineage: Eukaryota > Metazoa > Chordata > Mammalia > Carnivora > Mustelidae > Neogale > Neogale vison. The sequence goes on from NC_058097.1 coordinate 133,877,568, forward strand.
ATTTTCATGCCCCCCACTGCTCATTTAAGAAAGCTTGTCCTTTGAAGTGTTACGTCCCTCCAAGTACTTCTAGGAATCTTCAAGGAGTATTTCAACCTGGTCTTCTATTTGTTTTTGCTTATTGTTCTTCAGCCTTGTGAAATTCAGTTTCCCCAATGGTAGAGATTTCCACTGATAATAAATGTAAACCTACTATTTTATTTCCAGAACTAACAAGCCATTAACTCACAGTTTTGGCTCCTTGGGACTCAAAAGAGTGAGAGCTCTTTCCTCTAAGAGGAGTTGCATTGCTTCTGCCCCAGGTTTAGTTAGTACTGTTGCCGTAGAATACTTCAACATAGAACTTTGTTCTGGTTACTGCTCCCTCCAATTCCCAAGTATGCCGGTACTCCCATCTAGCCACCTCCTTTTCCGGTATGATCTTTCAGGTGATTTGATTTTGGGTCAAATGTACTGAGACTTTGTAAGGCCTCTACTTTTGCCTTTCATACTTTGTGACAGGAACATTCTTTTGTCTCTCTCTGTTACACTTGGACAGCCGAGTCTTGCAGCAGAACTGTTAAATCTGAGCCTGGTACAAAATTGAGACAGGTGCTTGTGTCAGTTTATATTGTGCTAGCTTTTTCTTCCCTTCATAAACTTCCTGTATATACTAAACCGAATGGTCAGTTTGGCTGGATTCTGAGGTCATCCACTCTGCTGTTTACAGAACAAATATGCCTTTTTTCTTTGGCTCTTTCTTTTTTACTCTGAGCATCATCACTCATCCATACAACCTGACCATTGTAGAGGTTCTACTACCTGATATGTTGGGGTATGTGTGAATCTCAGGTGTTTCAAGAGTTGAAAGCCTCTGTAACCAGCCTGAAGGGATTCCTTAGCTCTCCACCTCCATCGCTACATATCAGAGTTTTTCTAACTGTGCACATAGGCTTTATCAGTTTTTATTCTATCCTAATAAGGAAGTATTATGTAAGAATAATGGCCAATTCCTAAGTGTTGGAAAATCTTTCAAAGCTGGTTTAAAATTCAAACATAAGTTGTCTCTGGTATTATAGAGCTGTGTCCTCTAATAGAGAACAACATGTATAAATGTAGCCTTAATTTATAGCTAACCTGCTCTTTGAATACTAATGAATATCATGATGGCTTCAAACGCCATATCTCACTTTGTGTCAAATTATAAAAAAAGCTGTTTGGAATTTTGATTCATGTGTTCATAACAATGGACTCCAGTGATTACCTGGCTTTCCATCACTAATAATCAGCAACAGATTGTACAAAATATACAGCTGCTGGGCTGCTGGGCTGGATTCTGCCCAAGCACCACAGTTGTTTTTATCGTGCTCTCCAACTCAGTGGCCCTTTTCCCAAGCAATTACATCAGTACTCATCAGTTTTTCTTGGCAAATCTTATATTTTCTTTATATTGCAGGGATGATTTTTTTACCCTTGAGACTGATAGAAATATGTTAACTGTTTGTGTTTAAGACATGAAACTTTTTTATAACCAATTCATTATCTTGATCCACTTCCTTTCCAATTCTATTTTGTAAAACATTTCTAAGCACAGACGGGTGACCACCTGTCAACATATATTGCAAAAAATGTTAAATGCACTTATAAGATCATCTCAAACCTTAGACTGCAAGATGGTATGAAAGCAATAATTGCTTTTTTTTTTTTTTTTGGAGCAAAAGTAAAGCCATTTTCCAATTTGAAGTGCTTTGAAAATTGATTTCATATTGCCAAGAATTCTACACACAATGTTATCGCATCAAATGTGAAATAGTCCAGTTGTTTTAAACTGAATTATGGCATAAAGTTTGGTATTCTTCCTAGTAGCTCTCAAAATTTTCTTTTTTATACTGAATATTCTGAAATCTTCTATTGAGTACCACTGAAATCCATGATAGCATACATGAGGCCATGTAATAGATGGCTTTTAGGAATATATATACATTATTTAATCGTAGAAAAATGTGTGATGAGTGTAGGCTGAGTCTAAATGGTATTATAGACACATTTCTAAGAAAATATATGATTGATTTTTTAAATGACAAAAAGCTTACTAGGTGTCCTTTCTAGCATATTCTTCCAAGTTGTCTCTACTTTTCATTGTTTTGTTCTATTTTACAACTCTATAAGACATAGGAAACTGATAATATTGCAACAGATTTTTATTTATAGAAATGCAAATTATCCAGTGCAAAGCAGTTGATTATTGCTCTGTAAATATTGACCAATTTTGCACTTATTAAATAGATTATTTTGAGAATTCCTAATTGCCTACATGTGTGTCTGTCCTTTGGATTCTCCTTTAACTTAGTTGTGACATATTATTGGTTCCCTCATTAATTTATAAAATTAAGTGCAGTTTGAGACAAACATTTGTACGATAGTGGTGATTTTACTTTTAAAAATAATCTTTCGATAGCTTCCAGTAAAAATTTTTATTTTACTTAAGTTTGGTTACCAGTTTTTTGGTTGAAAGATTTTTATAATTTTTATATCAACTTATCTATCATTTATGCTGACTTCACTTTATCTGGGTTTATGCTTTGTCATGATATTTCTTGCAATGGGAGATTGGAAGCTAGAAATGCCCACAGGATATTTTCTTGCCATTTTTATTGAAGTAACAGGTAATGCATGTGAATCAATCATAAATATTATACTATACTAGCTGTGGTTTATTGTTTTTCCTTGTCTTCATTTAAAAAAAAAAAATAAAGCAACAATTATGTGAATACACCTAGTACTGAAGAAAACGGATATAGCCTACCATGTAGGAAAGTGGGCTTGGAATTCACTCAAATCTATGCTGACTCAGCTTTAGAAACTACTACTTGGAAATATATTTACATGTAGTTTAAATTAAAATGCAAAAACGGGGGGGCCTGCATGGCTCAAGTGGGTTAAGCCTCTGCCTTTAGCCCTGAATCAGGCTCTCTGCTCAGCGGGGAGCCTGCTTCCCCCTCTCTCTCTGCCTGCCTCTTTGCCTACCTGTGATCTCTGCCTGTCGAATAAATAAATAAAATCTTTAAAAAAATAAATAAAATGTGAAAACACTGAATTGTCTACTATCAATAAGAACCACTAAACTAAACCACTAAACTCAGAGGATACAAATATAAGTACTTGCTCACAGGAAGCATGAAGCCTAGAACTAACAGTTGATGGTAAAGATATTTTTCTTGAGTTTAGTATTATAGAAACTGAACAGCTTACCTAATGCTGTTATCTAATGCATAGGTAACATTAGATAAATTACAACTGTCACATCTCTTCTATTGAAAAGTATCCAGTTAATAATACATATTAATAACTAATGACTCCAAATGCAGTCATATTTGCCATATATTTGAAAAAAGATTTATGCTAAGTGCTCAGAATACATACTGTATTCTATTTAATCCATATAATAATAATTTATTCAATATTTACTGGGTTACATGCATTATGTTAGTAAGTTTACAAAGATTCTTATGGCATAGATTTTCCCCGTACTTGAACAAATGTAAGTGTTGTTGGGTAAGGAGGGAAAAGAAACATCAATAATTAAGTATGTGGAAATTATATAGGCATTACAAACAGAATTATGAACAAGGAATTAGGTAGCAAAGATGGAACAACTGTGTCTAGAGGTTCTCCCAAGAAAGAAACTTTTGAACTGTGGCTTATGGAGGAGTCAGTTTTACTTGGTGAGAACAAAAAAGTGATGTGCCTTCCAGAAAGAAGACTTAGTATGTGTTGTCCCATGGATGCCCGGACAAGTGAAAAATGCACAAACCTGCAGTAAAACATGGCAGGGAGGTACTGACAAGTCCAAATAGCTGAGAGATGGAAAGTAACAAGGAAGGGGCTGACACTGTAAAATACATCGGGGTAATTAAATTGGCGTCTCATTGTGAAGAATTTTGTGTCTTGTTATGGAGAATTCACTATAGATCTTCCATAAGATGTGTGAAGTAACAGCGTTCAGTCTGGGCTTTAAGATGTTAATCATCGATGGGATGCTTAGGATCTAATAGAGGTGGAGAGAAAGGCAGGCTCTCTAGTTAAGAGCTCTAATAATTTTTTGAGCTCTAGTAATTTTTAACATGCACACTTATTTTGTCACTTACTAAGGTATTGATTCATAGTTGTACATTATTTTGAAGAGGACTTTCTAGGCATAATATTGAACTAGGTAGCATGTCTTTAGAAATCTTTGAGACCCTAGTAACCGAGATTCATGATCATCTTCTTTAACTGGTCCTTACAGACTTGTGTTTTATAACCGTTCTATCTTAAAGCATATTCTCAGGAAAACAAACATATATAAAGTTAGAGAATTTGTGTGAACTCACACTTAGTGTAAAAATAAATAAATAAATAAATAAAAATATATATTTATATATATATTTATTTATATTTACAATATTTACACTAAGTGTGAGTTCACACTTAACTCACACTTAACTCACACATATATAAATATATATTTATATATATATATTTTACTCTAAGTGTGAGTTCACACTTAACTCACACTTAGAGTGGAAATATATATATATATATATATATATATATTTTTTTTTTTTACTCTAAGTGTGAGTTCACACAAATTCTCTATCTTTCCCATGGCATTTTGCATTTAAAATTTAATCCCTAAGTCTGGAGCTAATACTTTATTATGTGTCATCTAGGATATCCATAAACAATTTGTTTCCCCATGGCATTTGCTGCTGCATAGATAACCATTAATTACTCTACCATTGTGATAGGAAGTGTCTCTACCAGCGGGCAAGGCTGATACCAGGAGGTGATTCGTACTTTTTTGTCATTTCGACCTTATAGATTCCCAGAATTCAGAATTTTATAGTAGTATACCACTTTTCACAGCTACACTCTGTTCAATGCGTTGGTTAGAAGCACTAAAGTACTTACACAGAACTACTGACAAGTGAAGATCTGAAGCCTTCTTCGCTACCAGAAGTGGAAGTTCCCATGAATTAACACACATTCTAGGAAAAGGAGGACTGTTTGTGCCCATCATTTTTCTGAAGCTAGGAGTTGGGCCCATTCTATCAGATTTTAATCTTGTGATTTTTAGCTTGATTTAAAGCTTCACAGAATTATAAGACCCATTTAGAAAAAGGTAGTTCCAAAATGAACAGTTTCAATTTAAAGAAAGAGTTACCTGTTATGTACAACAAATAGCTCAGCCAGTATTAAAAACAGGCTAATTGGTCTCCCTACATGTAGCCAGTAATCACTATTCTACAATATTTTCTCAACATTTACTTAAAAAAAAACTAGTTAATTGAGTTATTTTAATGTCATTAATTTCACCATTTTTAGAGGTACAATTTCGTACATCTAGAAAACATTCTGTACATTCTAGCAAACACATGCAGTCATGTAGACACTACCAAAATCTAACAAAGAATATTTTCATCACCCCAAAATCTCACTTGTGCCTTTTACAATCCTTCCTTGTTCCCCATCTGCAGCCCCTGGCAACCACTTTTCTTTATTTTTTTTTTAAGCTTTATTTTATTTTTTCAGTGTTCCAAGATTCATTGCTTATGCATCACACTCAGTGCTCCATGCAATACGTGTCCTCCTTAATACCCACCACATGGCTCACCCATCCCCCTACCCCCTTCCCCTCCAAAACCCTCAGTTTGTTTCTCAGAGTCCACAAGCCACTTTGGAAAACAGTGTGGAGATTCCTTAAGAGATTAAAAATAGAGCTGCCTTATGACCCTGCAACCACTTATCTGTTTTTGTCCATACAGTTTTGTCCTTTCCGGAAGATCATACAGTAAATGGAACAATCAAGCATGTGGCCATGAGAGTGGTTTCTTTTCTTTAACATGTTTGTGATTCACTCGTGTTGCTGTATTGCTGAGTAGAAGTTAGTCATGTAGATGCATCACGTCTATCCATTCACCAATGGTGCAGAGTTTGGTTGTTTTGAACTTTAGGAGATTATGAATATGGCTAATACAAACATTCGTAAGTGGGATTTTTTTTTGTAGACATGTTTTTATTTATCTTGAATAACTACCTAGGAGTGATGTTTCTGAGTCCTCTGGTAATTATAAGAAACTGCCAATATTATTTCCAAACCAGCTGTACCATTTTGCATTCTCAATAGCAAGAGATGAGATTTCCAGTTGCTGTGCACCCTCACCAGATCTTCGTACTGACTAGTGTGTGGTTGTATTTCACATTGTAGTTGTGTGGTACTATTGCATTGTGATTTTAATTTATACTTCCTTAAAGACTGATAATGCTGAGCATCTTTTTCTATGCTTATTTGTTATCCTTACGTCTTTGGAAAAAGGCATCTTCTCAAATATTTTGCTCGTTTTTTTTTTTTTCATAGTAGTTAATTGATTTTGAAAGGTCTTTATATTTTCTAAATGAGTTCTTTGTTAGATACAGGTTTTCTCCCCATTTATAGTTCATATTTTCTCCCCATTTATAGTTCAAATATTCTCCACAGTTCAAATATTTTCTCCCCATTTATAGTTCATATTTGAGTCTTAATTTTCTTAATAGAATCATTGTGCAAAACATTTTTAATTTTGATGAACTCCAATGTATATTCTTCTTACATGATTTATATTATTGAAGAAATATTTGCCTAACTAAAGGATATATTTTTTCCTGTATTTGTTTGACATACGAATGTTCAATTTTTCCTGGATCATTTGTTGAAAAGACTACCTTTTTTTCCATTAATTACCTTGGTGATTTTGCTGAAAATCATTTGGTCATACTCATTTGGGTATATCTGGTCTCCATGTTCTGTTTTATTGATCTATGGATTTATTCTTTCACCAATACCATAATTTCTTGACTGCTATAGCTTTATTATAAACCTTCAAATCAGTATTATGAATCTTTCAACTTTGTTACTATTCAAAGTTCTTATTTCTTTGCATTTTATATACCTTTTAAAATTAGCTTTCCATCTCTAAAAAAAATAAAAATCTGTTGGAGTTTTATTTGGGATTGTGCTGAATATGTATTTCAAATAATTGGAGTCTACATCCATATAATTTGTTTTAAGTTTCTTTCTCAAGAATGTTTTATACTTTGCAGCATATAAGCTTGCGTATATTTTTGATAATGTGTATGTAAATATTGCATGGTTTTGGTGCTATTCTAGATTTTACTTTAAAAATTATTTCCAATTGTTGCCTACATATAGAAATATTATTGATTTTTATAGTTGATCTTGTATCCTGAATTCTTACTAAATTCACTTTTTTAGTTCCATTAACTTTCATTACTATAGACTTTCTGGGAAAATCTAAGGTAAGCAATCAAGTCATTTAATTTCTTCCCTTTCTTTATATATGGCATATTTTAATTTTTATTCTTTTTGTGCAGACTGGCTAGGACATCTAGTTGATGCTAAATAGTATTGATAGGGTGAATATCCATTCTTTGTTCCCAGTTTGCAGTAATTGTTGTAATTGTAGGTGTTTTATCTGAATTAGGAATTTCCTTTCTATTTCTAGTTTGCTTTGTGTTTTTATCATGAATGGACATTGTATTTTGTGAATACTTTTTTGCATATTTTAGATTATCATATGATTTTTCCTACTTAGTCTGTTAGTATGGTGAATTATACCTACTGATTTTCAGCTATTTAACCAACTTCCATTCGTTGAATAACTACCCTTTACCCACTTGGCTATGTAATATGAAATTCTTTCATTTATTGTGGGATTGGATTTGCAAATCCTTTTAATGAGGATTTTTGTGTTCATACCAATGAACAACGTTGATCTGTAATATCTTTAATAATATCTATGTCATGTAATTTTAGTGTTAAAATAATGATAGCCTTGAACAGTTAGTTTAGAAGTAGTCCCTATTTTAATTTTTGGAAAATTTTGCTTATAGTTGGTACTATATTGTCCTTAAGTGTTTGGTAGAATTTTTTTTATTGGAGAAACTTAAAATGCCAATTACTTCAGTAGATATAGAACTATCCATGTTATAGCTGTCTTCCTGAATAAGCATTGGGATTTTGTGCCTTTTAAGGAATTTGTTCATTTTATCTTAGTTGATAAATTTATGGGTATAAAGTTGTTCTAATATTTACACATTATGCTTTAATGTCAATGGAATCTTTAATGATATACACTCGATCCTGATACTGGATATTTGTATTTTTTTTTCTTGTTCAGTGTAACTAGATTTATTAATTTACTGATCTTTTAAAAAAGGTTTTACTTCATTGACTTGCCATTTCTTTATTCATTTCTGCTTTTTATTATTTTTTTCTGTTCCCTTTGAATTTAATTTTATCTGCTTTTTCTAGTTTGTAAAGTTAAAAGTTTAATTATCTGAGACATTTGATCTTTTCTAACACAAGCATACAGTACTATAGATTTCACCCAAAGCAATGCTTTGGGTAAATCCCACAAATTCTCATATGTTGTATTTTTTCCATTTTACTCAGAATATTTCCTAATGGATCTTTTTCTTTGACCGTGGGTCACTTATAGGAAGTTTCTTTTAAATTCCTGAATATTTGGAAATTTCCTAGTCATCTTCCTGCTATTGAGGTATAGTTAATTCTATTATGGTCCCAGATATATTTTATAAGACTTCCATTCTTTTAAATGTGTTGAAGTTTGTTTATGGCCCGAATATGGTGTATCTTGTGAGTTTCCCACATGCTCTTGAAAAGAATGAATATTCTACTTTTGGTTTCTTTAAATATCTGCTTGGTCAAGTTATTTCATAGTGATGTTCAGATCTTCTATACACTTAACGATTTCTGTCTACTTGTTCAGTTGATTACTAAGGGAAGAGGATGCAAATCTCCAACCATAATTGAGGGTTTATCTGTTTTCTTTTATTTATATCAGTTTTTATTTTATGTATTTGTAAACAAATATTAGTTGCAGGCATGCTATATTCCTTTTTAATAGTTCAGGTGTTATGGGGTGATTTAGTGGTTTCAAAACATTTTTGTGCAGACATTTTATAAATTTTACATGAGATTATTATTTTCACTTCAATCTCTTTGTGCTCTTAAATAGATATTTTAACTATATTTAATACAAATGTAGGTATACCATAGTACCTATGTTACTCAGTTTCTTTTTTCTTTTTTTTTTTTTTTCATTTTTAGTATGATTGACACATAATGTTGTATTAGTTTCAGGTGTAGAACTTAGTGGTTTGTCAAGTTTAAATATTATGTTATGATCACCACAAGTGTAGCTACCATCTGTCCCATTGTATGACTATTACAATATCATTTACTCTATTCTATTCCTTATCCTCTGCTTTTTATTCCCATGATTTTCTCATTCCATAACTGGAGGCCAGTTTCTCTCTCTCCCCCCTCACCAATTTTTCCCAATCCCCTACTGCCTCCTCTTGCAACCATCAATTTTTTCTCTGTATTTATAGTTCTGATTTTGCTTTTTGTTTGTTTATTCATTTTTTATTCCATTTATGAGTGATTTCGTATGGTATTTGTCTTTCTCTGCCTGACTTATTTCACTTAGGATAATATCCTCATGTTGTCTCAAATGGCACAATCCTATTCTTTTTTATAGCTGTGTTATATGCCATTGTGTATATATGCCATTATTTCCTTAATCTGTTGATGGATACTTAAGTTGCTTCCATATCTTAGCTATTGTAAATGATGTTGCAATAAACATAAAGGTACATAGATCTTTTCAAGATAGTCTTTTTATTTTCCCTGAGTAAATATGCAATTGTGGAATTACTGGATCATATGGTATTTCTATTTTAAATTTTTTGAGGAACCTCCATATTGTTTTCCACAGTGACTATACCAATTACACTACCACCAACAGTACCTGAGGATTCCTTTTCCTCTACATCCTTATCAACCCCTGTTGTTTCTTGTCTTCTTGGTTTTAGCCATTCTAACAGGTGTGAGGTGAGATCTCATTGTGGTTTTGTTTTGCATTCCCTAGATTATCAGTGATGTTGAGCATCTTTTCCTGTGAAGGGCATCTGTATATCTTCTTTGGGAAAATATCTATTTAGATCCTTTGCCTATTTTGTAATCAAATGTTTGTCTTTTTTTTGTTTGTTTGTTTTTGAATTTAAGGTTGAGTTGTTGGAGTTCTTTGTATATTTGGAGATATATATATATATATATATAATCAGATATGTCATTTGCAAATATCCTCTCTCATTCTGTAGGTTGTGTTTTTAGTTTTTTTGATGGTTCCCTTTGCTGTGCTTAAACTTTTTATTTTGATGTAGTCCTAATAATTTATTTTTGCTTCTGTTTCTCTTGCCTCAAGAGACATTATCTAGAAAAATGCTGCTATGACTCATGTCAGAGAAATTACTGCCTGTGTTCTTTTCTAGGATTTTTATGGTTTCAGGCCTCACATTTAGGTCTTCAGTGCATTTTGAGTTCATTTTTGTATATGGCATTAGAAAGTAGTCCCGTTTCATTCTTTTACAGGTAGCTGTCCAGTTTTCCAAGCACCATTTATTGAAAAGACTATCTTTTCTCCATTGTCTCTTCTTTCCTCCTTTGTAAGAGTTTGATTGATCTTTGAATTGTGGGTTCGGTTCTGGGATCTCCATCCTATTCTGTTGATTTGATATGTCCCATTGTTGTGTTAATTCCATCCTGTTTTGATTACCACAGCTATGTAGTATATCTTGAAATCTGGAATTGTGATGCTTCTAGCTTTGTTCTTTCTCATATTTACCATGGCTATTTGGGGTCTTCTGTGTTTCCATACAAATTTTAGTATTATTTGATCTATTTTTGTGGAAAATGCACAAAAGTATTTGGATAGTGATTGCACTGTATCTGTAGATTGCTTTGGGTAATATGGACATTTTAATGGTATTAACTCTTCTAATTCATGAACATGGAATATCTTTCCCTTTGTGTCATCTTCAGTTTCTTCCATCAGTGTTTTATAGTTTTCAACATACAGGTCTTTTACCTTCTTGGTAAAATTTATTCCTAGGTATTTAAATTTTTAGTGTCAATATTTATTTGTTTGTTTTGTTTGTAAATGGTATTTTTTTTCTTTTTAAATTTATCTTTCTGTGTCTTTGTTGTCAATGTGTAGAAATGTTGCCGATTTCTGGGTATTAATTTGTATCCTTGCACTTTACTGAATTCATTTATTACTCCCAGTAGTTTTTGGTGTAATCTTTATGTAGAATATGTAGAATATCATGTCATCTGCAAATAGTGACAATTTAACTTCTTCTTTAACAGTACAGATACCTGTTATTTGTTTTTCTTGTCTCATTGCTGTAGGTGGGACTTCCAGTACTGTGCTGAATAAAAGTGGCAAGAGCAGACATCCTTGTCCTGTTCTTAGAGGAAAAGCTCTCAGTTTTCCACCATTGAAGATATATTAGCTGTGGGTTTTTCATAGATGATCTTTTTATGTTGAGGTATGTTCTCTCTTTCTCCATTTAGTTAAGAGTTTTTATAATGAATGAATGTTGAATCTTGCCAAATGCTTTTTCTGCTTCTATTGAGATGATCATATGACTTTTATCTTTCCTTTGTCTATGGTGATATATGACCTTGACTGATTTGTGAATATTGAACCATCCTTGCATTCCTGAAATAAATCCCACATGATCATGGTGAATGATCTTTTTAATATACTACAAATATCCTGTTGAGGAGTTTTGCATCTGTTTTCATCAGGGATATTGGCCTGCAGTTTTCTTTTTTTGTGGTATCTTTGTTTGGTTTTCTTATCAGGGTAATGCTGGCCTCATAGAATATATTTAGATGTTTTCAGTTCCTCTAGTTTTTGCAATAGTTTGACGGACTAAGTATTAACTCTTCTTTAAATGTCTGGTAGTATTCACTTCTGAATTCACCTGGGCCCAGACTTTTTATTTTTGAGTAGTATTTTGATTAACAATTCAGTTTTGTTGTTTATAATGGGTAACAGATTCAGATTTTCTATTCCCTCCTGGTTCCATTTTTGAAGATTGTATATTTCTGGGAATTTAACCATTTCTTCTACATTGTCCAGTTTGTTGGTATATAATTTTCATAGTATTCTCTTATAATCATTTGTGTTCCTATTGTATTTCAGTTGTTACTTTTCCTCTCTCATTTTTAGTAAGCATTCAAGTAGCAATGGATACAGAATTATTTGAAAATGTTTTATCTCTGGCTTTTGAAAAATGACATTTTGGATATCAAGAATTTGAATAGTGAAAGATACATGTATATGATAAAAGAAATATAGGAAGTAAATGAAAAAAATACAAGATTTTTCAAATAAAACCCAAGGTAATAAGTACATTTAAATAAATTTAAATTAAAAAGTAACACATTTTATACCACACACCGTATAAAGTATAGATACATAATTATTTAAATACTTCAAATTTTTGAAAAACAAAGGGTATGAGATTTATATAACAGTTAACCCATAGAAGCAAGGAAGCTAACCAATTGTGCAAGTTCCAAGTATTAGAATTGTTAACTACATAGCAATAGATAATTCAGGTATAGTGATATACCATTTTGAAATATTACAGTTTTTTCTATATTTTGCTATCTGAATCCCTCCATGATGCTTCCCAGTTTTCTTATTCAAAAATTATTCATTATAATACTTTTTCTTTTCCAGATAAACTTAGCTTATGATGCTCATTTATTTATTTTTTTATTTTAATTTTAGTATAGCTAACATACAATGTTATATTAGTTTCAATGCACAATATATTGTTTCATTTAAAAACTCATTGTAATCTGAAATTTTTTCAATCTACAGAAAATTTTTTTTGAGATTACATTTTTTAAATATCTAGGTCTAGACTCTTGGACCTGGTGGGTAATAAGAAATCAATCCATTTGAGAACAGAAATCTTTCATGGCAAATTTTTTTTTGTCCATGTACTTATAATACTCACCAAGTTTAAATGAACTTGTCATCTTATTCAGGGCTTCTTGAAATTTAGGGCATTTAATAATGTAAATATGAATGTGAGCAACTAAAAAGTCCATTGATTGATTGATTCTTTCTTTGCTTCCCTCTTTCTCACGATCTCTTACAATCTCTCCCTTCCCTTCCTTCTTCTGCCATCTCCCCTTCCTTCCTTCCTTACCCCCTCCTTCCTTCTTATCTCACTCTCCCTCTCTCTTTCTTCTTTCCTCTCTCCCTATCTCTCTTTCTCCCTTCCTCTCTCTCTGTCTCTCTCTGTCTCTCTCTTTCTTCTTTCCTAGATGCTTTAGTTTCATTAAGATTGTATTGATTTCTGTGTAATCTGATTGTTCTTCTGGGCTATTTTTGCACAATTATCAGTATTCAGATGACAAAGATTATATTTATAAGGATAATGTACTTTGCTAAACACTTCCTGTATTAGATGTTCTAGGCACTAGCTCATTATTTCTAAAATTCTTTATCTGTATTGACCTTGAATGCATTATTTAGTCTTTTCTCTGAAAGGGATGTTTAAGAAAGAAAAAAAAATCATTATTTCTGTATTCATTTCAAAAATGATTATCTGTAAGATGGCTACACTAATATCGCCACTTATAAAAAATCATAAAGAATCTTGCTGTCACATTGATCACTTTTAGTAAAACCAAAATAATATCAAAAATCCTTGTTTTACCACATACATATCTCTGGGATATGATATTATGTTCTACTGTTTATGAAGGATAAATGATTACTAAATAGTAATTATTTTTAACATCAAATTACAAAATGATAGATAAATGAAAGTGAGGAAAGTTTAAAAAGCCTTGTAGCATTATCCCCGTCATTCACTTCTCACCCTCTTTATAGCCTCTTCTTTGTTCCTCTATTTACCTGACTCACCTTCAGTTCTTAGAAGGCATAGATGGAAGGAGTCATATGTCCATGCACTTTGTCCATAATTCTTAAACTGCTTAAAATATTCTTCACAAATCGCCACCAGCTCTAGGTCCATCTATAGAGCTAGTCCTCTTTTCACAAATTTAAATCAGGTGTAGCTACCTTATGACACCTGTCCTGATGTTCTCTTTGGAAATGTCCCCATTCATGTCTCATACATTTCCTAAAGGAAATGTTTACCTATCAATTTACCTATAACTAACTTTCATATTTCAAATATAAATTAATCCAAGACATATGCTTCTTAAAGATATTCTAACTTATTTGCTTTTCTGTCCACTGGACTAACAAGTTGATTTTACAAAGCAGGTCATGTATTTACTCACTGAGTGAGTGAATGAATGAATGAATATATAAAATTATCTTGATTCCTTCTTGAACCCAGGTACCAGTGTGGTACCTAGGTCATTTTTTTTGGAAAATTGAATATACATATTACTTGTCTTTGGGTATTGTATTTAGAAACAGTAAATAAGCTTTTTAAATGTATAATTTAAGAATTAATCTTACTTTTCTGTTTCATACTTTTTAAAGAGAGATCCCTATTCATTTCATGTATGCTGTAATAAACATAAACTAATATTTAGTTGTTTAGGATGAAAAAAAATACTTAGCTATGTCCAACCCTAAACATTTCTCTCCTGCATAATGCCAAAATCAAGTGTATATATTTGTAAGTAGCATAATAAATAATTACATAAATGCTTGTGAATGATTTTATATGTGAGTAGAACTGAGTTTCAGGAGAGAAAGTGTTCCTTACACCAATCTCTTGTCTTTCCAATTACAAAGAAATGGCTAGCTGTATGCTTTAAATACTACTGTTTAGTAAAAGGCTGACTACAGAGGAACTTTATTTTATTATTCACTTCCCCTCTTACATTTTTTGGTTAATTTTTTCTTTATGATCTCTCCAATAAAATCTGGAGATACCTGGTCATTGACTATTGAATGTTTTTATATTCCTTGTGTGTGGGGTTTCAACCATTATTTTTGATTACCTGTTCTGGCATGATCACAATTTCCTGTAATATTTCTTTTCTCTCCCAAGGGAAATTAATGTCTGTTCCTAGCATTTGTCCCTTATTTTCTTTGTGAAAACTGAGACAAGGAAGCAAGGAATTAATTTTATATTTTAGCAATATCTATTTCATTGGTCGATAATTTATTCTTATAATTTTTCTCTGCAGCCTTCTTCAGAGTGACCTCTGGTCCTTTATATGCTTGAAACACATTTTATATAATATTTTGACCTCCTGTAATATTTTTCATTCATTTCTCACTCTGGCTTTCTCTTTTATTCTGCTCTCCTGACTGTGCCCTTTGTCTCTTTCCTACAGTTCCTCATAACCAATATTTTATACTTCATATCTGAGCTGTTCATATACTTGATTGCTTTTTACAAATCATTTTTCATCCATATTGGATTTTTTTTTAAATTTCTGTGATATTTACTTTTAGGTTACACATAAACACAGTCATTTGGGAACACTGAACATTAATTTACCTTGGAACATGCCCTGATTTTTCTTCCCTTTTTTGTTTTATTCTACACAATAAATAAATAAACTTCTCAACACTTTCTTTTTATACCAAAGATGATACTACAGGCTACCAATACCTTATTTTCTCATTTCTGACTTCTTTATTTCCTCATTAGTCTCAAAATATTCATCAGCATTTACTTCTTGTTATTTTATACTTATGTGTAGATAGCTTAGGAGATGGTTTTACCTTGTGTATTAACAAAACTGACACATTAAATGTGTTTCTACATTGGGACTTCTCTTGTAGCTGTAACTATTCATATTCACATCATACACAGGAAGTATGTGTATGGCTATGAATCATCTGTCCCCAGTTGAGTTTTCTTGTTTCAAATATTTTACACTTGTCATTTTCACTATTTCTGGAATTAAATTATTGAACTATATTATATTATTGAACTATATATTTATTGAATTATAGTTATTCTGTATCTCTTTATAAATATTCCTGGTATTTTTTAAACTTTTTAAATCTATGCTTTTTTTTTTTTCAATTAAACTCCTTAGTTTGAGGCCATTGTAATGGGTGTGTGTGTATGTATCTTTCATGTATAAATAGCTTCTGCTATAATTTCCATTCTGTCATATTTTCTGTTTGGATATAGCTTATTTATTAACCTATAGTACATTTATTGAGTCTTATATATATGTCAGATATTGTAAGGCTGTGGGTACAATAGACAAATGGGCGTGGTTTCTGTCCTCATGGAGGTCATAATCCAATAAGTATTTCTAAAATGATGTGCCACTGAAATGTGCAATAAATGCTTTGGCCCTGAAGTAAAGGGTGTACTGTGAAAGACTCATGGAAAAATTTCGTTTGAATTTTGACAGAGGTCAGAAGGTTTCTCTGAAGAAATTATCTTTAAACTGAGATTGAAAGCCACAATAGCAGTTACCTAATTGTATTACTCTGGCTTCCTCTCAAAACTAGAAATTATGAGAGATTATCCCAAGGATTATGAATTTTGAAAGATAATAGAGAAGGCTTTGATATTACTGTAATAATGCTGGCCTCATTGAATGAGGTAGGAAATGTCAAATGTGCTTGTATTTTCTGGAAAAGATTGAGGAGAATTGATGTTACATCTTACTTAAATGTACGGTAGAACTCAGGGAAATCATCTGGGACTAGTATTTCCTTTTGTAAAAGGTTACTAATTATTCAATATCTTTAATAAATTTCCCTATGTTTAATAAATTCAAACCTTTTCGGATTATCTATCTATCTTTTTGTGAGTTTTGGTAGAGGTTGTCCTTCTAAGAATTGCTTCATTTCATCTAAGTTCTCATATTTGCGGGCATAGAGTTGTTCATGGCATTCCTTTATTACACTTTCATGTTCATGGTTTCAGTAGCTGTGACTGTTAGGACCTGAGCTGGGCTTGAGAGCTGAGCTATTGAGTGTCAGAGTAAAGACAAGCCACAATGAAAGTACAATAAAAATGAAGCCTTTAGTCACTTGCTGAGATAGTATTTAGTCAATTTGCTGAGATAGTTTTCTAACATGGAATTGTAGGTTATTGACTTTTAGATCATTTTTCTAGTATATACATTAAATAATAAAAATTACCCTCTAAACACTGCTTTCACTGTACCTCACAAATTTTGATAAGGTGTATTTTTATTTTCATTTAGTTTTAAATCCTTTGTGTTCTTGTTGAAACTTATATATTGACTAATGTGTTAGTAACAGATTATTGTTTAATCTCCAACATTTTGGGATTTCTAGCTATCTCTGTTATTGATTTCTTGTTGAAAGGTAGATATGCGGGGTACCTGGGAGGCTCAGATGGTTAAGCTTCTGTCCTTGACTCAGGTCATGATCTCCAGGTCCTGGGATCCAGCCCCACACTGGGCTCCCAGCTCAGGTGGGAGCCCGCTTTTCCTCCCTCTCCCTCTACCACTCTCCTGCTTTTGGTCTTTTTTATCTTTGTCTCTCTCTCAAGTGAATAAATAAAATCTGTAAAAATTGGTGGATATTCTGTATCAGATAATAGGAACTGAGGTAAAAACGCTTTTATTTTCAAGATTTACGTCAGGCTGGTTAGGAGTTTTACCGCTGGGCTTCCCTAAAAAGTCTTCCGCAGATGGTCTTTCAGAGCTTTCAGGTGTAAAGTATTGATTGGTATACTGAAGTCTTATTGGTGAATCTGTAAATTTTGTGAGGGAGGGGAACATTCTGTAATTATACCAAAACTATTATTTAGTCGACCCGTCTCCTGAGCTGTAAATTTACTAATTTTTTCTTCAAGCTTCTCCTCTTTCTCCTAGTTGTGGCAGTAAAGATGGAGGGGAATCAGTTGGAGGAATGTACTTCTCTCAGGGGATAAGGCTCTTCTGGTCTTCCCAGGAGGGTAGGCCTTTGTCAAGAACAGTTGGCATATTTAAAAAGGCTTCCTTTCTTCTTCCCCTGCCAAAGCCAGGAGGGGATCTTTCAGGGCTTTTCATCATGAGAACCTGGTGTATGTGTTTTTGAGTTAAAACCCATGAAAGTGTGGGAGCCCCTTAAGACCACAGCCCCCATGGGTTTCTCATTCTCAAGCTATATTCCCACAGTTGAGTCTCTAGTCACTCATCAGAATTACCTTTAAGTGGTTCCACCAGTGCCTGGCTTGCACAGTTTCTCCTCCGGATAAGCAGACCTCAGAATTCTGAGGATTTCCAGCGTTTCTAGTGGTGGTTTACCCTGTTAAGTTACATGATGGCTCTGAGAAAATCTGTTGACTTTCACTTTGTCCAACTTTTTCTGATTGTAAGTGACAGCATCTAAGTTCTGTACATGTTGGGGAGGAGCCAGGACACCCTGTGCTTTTCTCTTAAATACCTACTATTACTTTCCTTTCCATTCTTATATGGTTTGGGGAAAGTGAGGAGAGTGGCAGCTAAACTTTGGAATAACTATTTACAGCTACATCACACAGCTGCTCAAAAGGAATCGGACTCAACTTCCCTTAGGTTTCATTTTAAGGATTTATAAATATATAAATGTAAAGCTTCCATAATATTTAGAAACTACTATTAACCCCAAATTCTAAAACCTTTTATGTACTCAATGATTATTGAGTAGTATTATACCTGCATTTGTGTTCAGAGACCTCATGAAGATCAAGATCATGGAGACAGGAGCAGAATCTACAATTTATCTGAAGTCTGCCATAGACTGGGCGAGGCTAACTTTTGTCTTTACAGTTTATTTAACTCTCACAGTCAGGTAGTTATTCCTATGCACATGAGAGATCAAAGGTTTGAAATGAGAATCACATTCCCAAATTCATATTGGCAAAAGCTTTTAGAATAAATGCTTATACCAAACTTACTTATCCCAAGTCTTATAATAGGAAATAGGTATGAATTTTTTTCTTTATATTGTTAAGTAATTGGGATATACTTGATTTTTGATTATAGGTGAGTCACCCGGGAGAAAAGTTTTGCCTTGCCTTTCTTCCCTCGTTTGTACTCCATATCTTTACCATATGTAGAACCTATACATTTTGTATTCTAATCCCCTCTTAAAAATGTTTGCTGCCTCAACATGAAATTATTTTCTTCTTTGGAATGCATTGAGATCGAGTATAGGCACTCTTCCACTAACACTATAAATTTAGCTATCTAGGAGCTCAACAAGTCAGCACCAAATATTCATGTAATTCTCCACAGGTATGTTCATCTATGAAAGTATTGCATTTTGCCCTTTGTGCAAAATCATCTGTTTCTTCTTGTGCTAGCTGCTAATCCCACAGCCTAGCAAACCATAATCCTACCTTCTTTAAATCCTATCTGGGAAAAGAAACCTTGTCAAGAGAAACAGGAAACTTAATACAGTTTAAAGGTGAACGAGTAAGCCTTAACTTTGTCTACGCAAAATCTTCCCCAGCTGTAACATCGGGCCAGTCAAACCCTTAATGCAAAACACGTGGATGCTTTATCGACAAATCTACCATCTTGAGAGAACTGGATATTTTGACAGTTTTCATTATTAGATGGTGGCGCTTTTTTTTTTGATTCATGAATAAAAATGGAGTTGAAATAGCATATTAAACAGGTATTAAGATTCTTTTTAATAGAAATAGCACGTTGCCAAATTCCTTAGGATCAGTCTTAAGTTCATTCTACAGAAGATTTCACGCAGTAGGAAATGACCTTATCATCCCAGTAGGAAGTAAACTCCTCTTATCTCACATTGAGAACTTGATTAGCAGTTGTACCTTTAGGACTGCAACGTCTTGCTGTTCATTCCTTTCCAGTGTTTTTTAGAGAATGAAGGGTTCCTGAGTTGTCTGGTTTACTTGAAAGGTCAGGAGCTCTTCATGATTTTCTTCGTGGGGACTCCTGAATTTATCCACATAATCAGTCAACCTGAAGATTAAATGCTTAAGGTTTCACAGCCTTTATGAAGTCCTTAGGAATAAAAATAGCATTTAATTAAAATCACACTAATCTTGTATTTAACCAAATATTTAAAACAAAACAAAACCAGCAAGTAAGAAAACCCCACAAACAAAACTAAATTGGATTTCCAAATTGATGTCTCATTTTCCCCTCCCCCCCCAAAGTGAATTCTCTAAGATGCTGTGTTGTAATTCAGATACAGATCTCTACAGTACTTGGGATATGCAGCAAAAATCAGTCGTGGTTACACTTAGAAATAACTTCGGTTGTTTGTAGGCTTTAGTTTTTAACTGTTGGGGGAATTAGGCAATATTTTATTAGTGTATTTGTGTCTTACTACCTTTCTGATCCACATGTTTTCTTTTCTGACGAAACAAAGTGTCTTTGCATATTTGTGAAGTAATTTGGTCAAGGTAGAAGTAACTAGAAATGGGGAAGTTACTACAAGTAGAAGTAACTAGAAGTAATTTCAGTCCATATTTCCAGTATGTTTCGGTACCTGTTTAAAAGCGACAGATGTCTGCTTAATTTTTTTCATGGTGCTTGACAAGACTGAAGTATGCTAGACTGTCTTTCCATTTTCTAGCATACATGTGTACTTTAGAGATTTCCATTTATACCATTTATGGTACAACGTAGGATTTTAAAAGAATGCAATTCATATTTTATAATAAACTTTACTATTAATTAGACATGGTGAATACAAAATAAAACTTGAAAATCCTAATGGTGCTTTTGGTAGTACTAGAGTTGTAGATTTGTGGGGAGGTGATTTATTTTTTAGTTTTTTGCTTTTTTTTTAAGCAGGGAGCAGGACATAAATGGAAAGGATTTTATTTCTTGAAGGAAAATTCTTCCTCTTTGAAGCTGGTGTAATATTGCATGTTTTATATAGGTTTTTCTTTGTTTTTATTCTGTTTTTATTCTGTTAATGAGTTATTTGTAGATGACCAAATCATTAAAAAATCAATCTTAAAGTCCTAAGAAAATACACAAATGTATTATTCTATTGTGTCCATTATCTAGGAGTATATTCTGTTAATCAGTTCTTAGATTCTCAGTGTAAGTTAACTTAAAATTTAGCTGCTATAGAATTTAAATGAAAACTTCTAAGTGGAGATTGGGTGTGACTTTAAGCCAAGATACAAAGGCATTGACATACTTGTTCACAGCTGCCATTATTACATACATGACACTTTATGTATATTTAACTGATAGTAAAAGAGTTTATAGATGAGGAAATGGAGGTGAAAAGCTAATAAGCAAGAATTTTATTTTGAACCAGTCTGTACACTGCCAAGATAAACCTTCCCATCCACATCCTGCTGTGTCTTACTTATCCATATATATAATTAAACCAAAAGTGATCAATTATCAAATCTGATATTTTAAATTTAAAAGTCAGAAAAGTTAGCCTTCTTTTACAATTTTAATCCCACTGTTATATATAAAATAGGATTCACAAAAATATGGGAATCCTTTCTCCCTTTTAACTTCAGAATAGAAAAAAAAATTGTTTGAAGTGGCTTTTCCACAAAGAATTCATACAGCTAGTAGTAGTATAACCTAACCATTTATTAGAAAAAGTATCACAATTCCAGAACCTCCTGGGTTTACCTATTGGAAAATAGTGAAATGAAATATTTAAATGTTTATAAAACTTTACCCACAAAAACTTGTAGCAAAATATTTACCTGCATTCATAGGATTAAATAAAGTTTTAACTTTAAGCAGTAGAAATTTTTGCATGTTTTCAAATTGTGATGGTATTCAAAACACTAGAATCATATTTAATCATAGAATTATAATCATATCAAACTTCTAAAGACTCTTAGAATTCATGTCAATGTACAGCCCATCTGGTCCTTAAGGTTTCCCTATTCTTTGCTCTCTTCCTGTCTTTCTCCTCATTATCTTTCTTCCTCACACACTTCCCTGTCAACTGTTTCTTATTGTGGAAAATGATGAAAAACAACTCCTGGAAGTGCTATTTTAATGTGGTTTAACTATAGACAGACAGCTGTTCTGAATTAAAACATTTTTTTCAGTCCAGTTGAGCTGGGTCAAGGTTGTGGGGGAAGAAAAAAATCACAGATGTTTCAAATCCTGGCCATCGTAACTCTTGAGCACTTAGTGTTTATACCATTCATTTGGAGCAAGGCATATGCTACCTTATATTTTAAAATTTTTTAGAAGTCCCTTCCGCCTGTATTTCATTACAAGCTTCAGTGCCAACATAGCTCAGACTTCTTTGCAGACCATGTATCTAGTCTAGCACACAACATATGTTCCAATTTGTATGTAATTCAACACAATTGAAATCAACAAATGTATATTGAGTGCTTACTGTGGGTGACTCAAATAAGAAAAAGGCTGGGTTGTTACATTAGAATCCTGGTAACAGTATTCAAGGGAGCACAAATGTATTAGAAGGAAAAAAACTTGTACCATAACTATAATGCAAAGTTGCCCAAGATCAGTGCTATAACAAGGTGCCAGGTAAGACATAAAGAATATTACCCAGATTGATTAAAAACATTAATAAAATATTAGCATTTGTGAATTTCCTGAGAAGAGACACTGGAGTTGACAGTGGCATTGAAGGCACTACATGGTAGATGATCATTAAATATTGACGGCCAGGGATGTCTCTGAACAGGGAAGTAAAATGAAAGGGCTGAAAGACCCAAGGTTAGGGAGAACCTAAGCAAATTACCTGATTAAGCTAGAGCACAATGAGTGTGAAGGTGTAATAAGA
The DNA here is from genome assembly GCF_020171115.1 of Neogale vison. Classification (NCBI taxonomy): domain Eukaryota; kingdom Metazoa; phylum Chordata; class Mammalia; order Carnivora; family Mustelidae; genus Neogale; species Neogale vison. Next base: position 133,900,163 of record NC_058097.1, read on the forward strand.
AAGGAGCCTGTAATTCTAACTTGATGGGATTGTGGAATGTGTGGTAGGCAGAAAAAATGGCTCCCAAACATGTTCTTTCAATCTTTGAGCCTGTAAACATGGGGAAGAAAAGGTCTTAAAGATGTGGTGAAAGTAGGAATTCAGAGATGGGCAGATTAACCTTGATTATCTGGATAAATACAATGTAAGATCATGAGTTCTTAATGCAATGAGAGAGACACATTATGTTCCTGGCTTCAAATATGTGAGAAGAGATACTTGAACCTAGGAATGCTGGCAGCCTCTAAAGTGCCTTGGAAAAGGCAATAAAGCAGATTTCCCTTTAGCACTTCCAGAAAGGAACTGCTATCTTGGATTTAACCCGTTGAGACATGCTTTGGACTTCTGATGCATAAAACTATAAGATGACATATTTAAAATATTTTAAGGCACTAACTTCATGATAGTTTTCTGTTGCTGTTATAATAAATTAATGCAATGTCAAGTGATATTTATGTGGTTAAAAATCAGACTATAGAGAGCTAATGAAAGTTTTTGAACAAGGCAGTAAGTAGATTAATTTTATACATAATAGGAAAATTGCTTCTGGTTTTTAATATGTAATATGAGCAAAACTAGATAAAGAAGTTTCTAGAAGAAAGTAATTATACATGAAATTGTCTTTAAATAGAAACTGGGAACTTCTGTGTAACTCTTAAGACAAAATATTTAATAGAATTTTTAACTTCTGAAAATAAAGATTTTTTCCCCTAAATTTCTAAATACATTATAGAACTGAAGTTGAGAGTGAACACTCTTAATCAGTTTAGATTCTATTACTGATGTTATGTGTGCTTTATCATACATCTGTTCATTCATCTAGCAATCAGTTCATCTTTTAATACATCTCAACATAAATTGTAGACCTCAGTAGAATCTTTTTAGAATATTTTAGAATACTTAGAATATGTAGAATTTAGAATATTTATAACATTTTAGCTTGTTTATCATTATGTACAGTTTTGTGTTTTTGAAGTTTTTTTTAAATTTACATAAAGTGACATGTACTAATTGTAACTGATAAGGTTTTTTCAAATGCCTACAGTTGTTCAACTCCAATCTCTTTCAAGATGTAGAATGTTATCATCTCTTAGAAGGTTCCCTCATGTTTTGATGAGGGAAAGAACTCATCACAAGAACTGATGGTGTACACCTCTTCTCAATTGTTAGTATTAAGTTGGTAGTTGAAATTGGCCATGGTTTTAGTATTTACTCCATGAAAGTAGGCAAACACTTCGAGTTAAATCCAAATCCTCCTCATCCCCCCCCCCCAATATATGATAACATCCCCCTGGAAGTTATCATATATTTGATTTCTTCCCCCCCACACCAAGAATTAGCTTTGCCTGTGGTAAAATTTCAAAATACAAAATTGTATGCATGCTTAAGGTAACTGAAACTCCTCTAAATTTTGAGGTTCATCCTTATGGCTGAATGTATCAGTAGTTCTTTGTTAATGCTGATTAGGTTTTCAGTGTGTGAGTATGCCACAGCTAGTCATTTTTCTATTTCAACTTTTTTAAAGCTTTGATTTATGAAAGGAAAGGTGCATGAGTGAAAGAGCTCATAAACAGGGGGAGAGGCAGAGGCAGAGGGAGCAGCCAACTCCCAGCTGAACTGGAATCCCAATGTGGGGCTTAATTCCAGGACCTAGAGATGGTGACCTGAGCCACCCAAGCACCCCTCATTTTTCTGTTTATGGTTATAGAGCTGGTTCAGTTCTGGGGCTATTAGGAATTAAGCTTCTAAGAGTTCTTATACAAGCAGTTGTGAAAAATAGGCTTGCTGTGTCACTTTGTAAATATATTTGTAAATATGTAATTACATACATAATATATAAAAAGTATAAATTCTGTAATCCATTTGTAGTTACTTCAGATGGGGCAAGAGAAGTGATTCCTTTGGTAGCATTCGGTACATATGGGGGAGACCAGATTTCTTATATATTCTCCCTTTCCTGTGTGAGATCTTCCTTACCCTGTGATTTCTCCCATATTTCCAAGTTATGCCATTTTAGGGAGGGCCTATGTAGGTAAAAGCAAACCATTCCTCTTAACATCTACAGTGTGTCCAAGCTTGTTTGTTCACTTCTGCTCCCCCCCCCCCCGCATTTGCTTGAACAGTGTGCTGGAACTCTTCCTCTGGAAACATGGACTTCTAAAAAGGCTCATTAATCCATGAATAACGGTCTAAGTCAGCATTTTTCAAGGATTTCTGGCTGTGGTTCATAGACCAATGCCAGGGACCACGGCCAGGACCAAGGTTGATCTGTCAATTCCCAATGTGTGGGTGGCCAAGATTGCTCTGGGTCCCTTAACATTTGGTGCTGGATCCCTACAGATGCCTCAAAGATATCTTTGTCTGTGAATTGTTGCCAAATTTTTATTCTTGGGGGGCAAAATAGGGATATTTTATACCACCATGATGCAATGTCACCTATAGTTTTTAACTGGCAAATTTATTGACCTAAAATTACCTACAATATTCTCAATATCTGCTTGGAGGTTAAAATCTGGGAAATAAGCCTTTCATCCTTAACTTTTCATAGTCTCTTAGTAGTTTTTATCAAATATATACTAACCTTGTAAACATAGACCTCATTTAGTGTCTATGTTTACAAGACCTCATTTAGTGTACTCATTCTTCATGCTAGAGTTCATTATACTGAGTACATTATACACAAGAAAAGACCATATTAACCTCTTTTGCTTTAAACAATTCTATATATTTAAAAAAAAAATAAAAAGTTTACCTCGGTACCTACCATTTGTCATGTTTCTCATTTCTAGCCTAAAGCACTTGCTTCAGAATTTCCTGTAGTGTTGGTCTAATGAAAACTCTATTACCTTTTATGAGAATCTATTCCATCTTCAATGTCAATGGATATATTTGCTTCACTTGAGATTTTGTTATGAGAAATAAGTTCCTATCACTTTAATAATTTCCCAGTGCCTTCTGGACTTAGTTATTTCTTTGAAGTTAGCATTTAAACATCACTCTCCTTTATAGAAATGTCATCCTTTCTGTAGCCTCTTTCAAAATTTTCCCTTTGGTTTTCAGCATCTTGATTACAACATGCCTGGTAGTGGCCTTTTTTGGTACTTACCTTCTTGGGTCATTTTACCTTAAGCTTTAAAAACTGCCAATGTGCCTCTTCTAGGGGTTAGACTCAGTTTCTATGGAGAATTTGGTAGAATCCTCTCTGGTATTGCCTTCTCAGGGCAACCAATGCTGCAAAAAAGAGATCCCAGAATTTTTGCCATTGGAATTGTATTGACAGAGTGGCCTCAACTGCAGGCTACCTGCAGGTGAAAGACTTAAGAGTCAAGGTCTCACATGTTCCTTTCCCTTTGTGTTACTTCCCTTATCGATCTGCTTGCTTTGGTCCATACTTCCTAGAGTTAGGTTGTTCTACTTCCACCACTCCCAGATTTTCTAGCTCTTCTATAGTAGAAGGTTGGGTTTTGTAGGAACTACTCAGCTATACTGGAAACAGGACTCAAAGGTTATGAATTTTTAATAAATAAACTGACATCTTTAAGTTCAGTGAATAAAATTCAAACTACGACTCATTCTGTACTACTGCTTGACTCACTGGTCTGGAAATAAAACCAAGTTTTTTCCTTGGTGTAAAAGAAACTGTAATAAGAAAGCATATAGTGATTTCCCCTGAGAGGTTTTACTTTTCATAAAGGCAGTTTGGAGGCCATCCTAGATAGTATCATTTAATTTTAATGGCAGAGTTTTCCCACTACTTTAAGCTTCTGCAAGACTTATAGTGTTTTTTATCTTCTGGAGAAATAATGAAGTCCAAGAGAAATGACTTGATTATAATTATAGCTTCTAAAACATCCAGTCCAACTAGGTCAAATCGGTTTAACAAACATATACTAAGCACCTTTGCTAAGAGCAATATACAAAAGTTAGAAATTTTATGGTCTCTTTCCTTGAGAGATTGACATTTTAGTAGATGAAGTGTGACAGACACAGAACTATCCTTAATTTACCAAGTGAGTACTATGAGAACAATAAACATAGAATGCTATGGAAACATGCAAATGGGACACCAAACCCAAAATTGTCATGAGGGGAACAAGGTGTCAGGCATTTGTCTTATTCTAGCAGAAGAGCTGAGTCTCATAGGAGTAGCTTAAGTTAGTTAGGAATTGGGGCTCACTTCCTCCAAGTCACTGCTCCAGGGTCTGAGAGACGTTTTCTGACCACAGTAAAATTGTACCTTTTTTTCTGGTACTCCTTATCTCTCACGTTTCCAATTTTTTAAAAAAAATTATCTAACATATTTTCCTTTCTCCCGTCACCCCCAAATACCCCAACTAGTATCTAGGCTGAAAGAGCGTAGACCACACCCCACCATGTGTTTTGTTTTATTCAGTGTTCTATCTACAGTGTTAAAACAGTCTCTAGAACATAGCAGGTTCTTAAATATTTGCTATATAAATACACTTAAGTTCTGTGAGTAATGAATAGTCAGAAGTAAGACTTGAATATTTTTGAAAGGCTACCTATTGTAGCACCAGAATGCATATTATACTAAGATGTTCCCAGCTCGTTCCATTTGTGATGGGAAATTACCAGAAAGGGAAAAATAACATGTTTACACAAATCACTGTGATAAATATGAAGATACTAGGCATGGGGGCAAAAATGGAGTTACTACATTGACTGACAACCTTCGAAGTTATAATTATGAAATTGGTTTTCAACAGAGTATCTAGTTTTGTGAAAGAATAAAAGAAAAAAATCCGAAGAGCTAATCCTCGAAGATTAACTTTTTCAGAATGACAATTCTGCCTTAACTAAATCCTGTCATTTTCATTAAGAAACTAAGTGTTCTGAATGTCTAAGTCATAGGAGACTTTCATAGAATCTGAGGCAGCAAAAAATAAAAGGGAAATGAGAGGTGTGTTGGGTTGAGATGGCAGGAACCATTCTATTAGAAGGGTCAATACCTGCAGAAGCACGAGTGTGAAGGACAATGACCTACGCAAAGATAGTTTATTACATACAATGAAAATACATGTGGAGGAAACTGAAAAGGAGAAGAGATAATGAGCAAATACCCACTTACTCAGTAGAAGTAACCAGAGGGACATAGACTCTGCCCTGTTATAGATGTTACACTATGTAAACATCTATTCAGATACATATTTGCAAACTGCAATTGTGGTAGATTAGTAGTATAACAGAGAAGCGAAATTTGACATGGATAATCAAAGTAATTGCTGAGAGTGAAATTTCAGCTGATAAAGAAAAGATAAAGAGAAATCAAGGGAAATGGGAATGGAGGTAGGGTATTCGCATGAAGAAAACAAAGTTTATTTGTAAAGGTTCTGTGTTTGGTTGGATAGAATATTGGAGGAACTGAAGGTTGGTAGGCAACAAATATCTCTAACTCGCAGGGAGGAAAGTAGAAACCTAGGAGTTGAAGTGACATGTAAGGGCCAGACTATGTAAAATCTTGGAGTCCATATAATTTGAGGTTTATTTCCAGACAAGGAGGAAGTATTAACACTTGAGATGCTAAACTAAGGAGTCGAATACTATCCTTATTTTCTTTTTTAAAGACTTATTTTGAAGAGAGCAGACGAGATCGGGCGCGTTCAGGGCACTAACATGGTGGGGTGTGGCAGAGAGTGTGAGAGCATGGAGCCCAACTTGGGGTCTCTGTCTCAAAACCCTGAGATCAGCACCTGAGCTGAAATTAAGAATCAGTTGCTTAACTGACTGAGCCACGCAGGTGCCACTGAACACATCCTTATTGCCAAATCCCACTGAAGGATTCAAAGTGGAGAGTCCTCTCACTTTCAAACATAATTCTGGTCTCACTTCATTTAGCTTCTTCCTTATTAAGTGCCTAATAAGTGTCAGGCACAGAACTAGAAACAAGAATAAGAGTAATGGAAAACACAGATGATCTTGCCATTTTGAAATTCATACACTATTGGGGGAGATGGGTTTAAGGGAACAACTTGAATGCTTCTTGTCGTCATTTTAAACAGTATCATTGTTACGTATAATGAAGAAGTAGTTTTTGTTTTCGTGTATTCTAACATGGGTCTTCAGTGACCATCTCTTGGAAAGATCTAATCTGTGCTGTTGGGAGCAAAGGTGGACTCTAAAAAATGGTGCCCCACAAATAATTTGCTTACAAACCATCTTGAGAAATCTCCCTGTATTATACACATTCAAACCTAAGGTTTGAATCGAAGGCAAGAGATGTATAGAAGTATATAATAATGGAGACTAATAAGACTAAGATCTAGTTTTAATGAAATGGTATCATGTGACATGAATATATATGAGACTGGAAAATAAGGGACACAAAACCACAATTGTAGGAGACTCCTGAAAGACCAGAGAAAATCAATTAGACATATGTACTAGCATATAAAAGGGGCATGTAGGCTATACATACAATTCCTGCTTGCCTATATGTAATGTGGATCAAATATACAAATTTATAAAATGCATAAGTTACAAGTCTTTTTCTACCTTTTCTAAAGACTCTTTCTAAAGACTCACCCATAGCTTTAAAGTATATCAACTGCTCTGTAGGATGGTGATGGTTTTGACCCTGAGGAAGAGTAAGCTTATTAAAAAAACAACCTCCAGGGACACCTGGGTGGCTCAGTGATTTAAAGCCTCTGCCTTCTGCTCAGGTCATGATTCCAGGGTTCTGGGATCAAGCCCCGCATTGGGTTCTCTGCTCAGCGGGGAGCCTGCTTCTTCCTCTCTCTCTGCCTGCCTCTCTGCCTACTTGTGATCTCTGTCAAATAAATAAATAAAATCTTTAAAAAACAACAACAACCTCCATTTCCAAAAAATTACTGCACTTGGGACGCCTGGGTGGCTCAGTTGGTTAAGCAGCTGCCTTCAGCTCAGGTCATGATCCCAGCGTCCTGGGATCGAGTCCCACATCGGGCTCCTTGCTCGGCAGGGAGCCTGCTTCTCCCTCTGCCTCTGCCTGCCTCTTTGTCTGCCTGTGCTCGCTCGCTCTCTCTCCCTCTGTCTCTGGCAAATAAACAAATAAATAAAATCTTTAAAAAAAAAATTACTGCACGGACCAATGATCAGTAAAAATATAAGTCTATTATTAAAAACTTGAAATCAATTAATAAAAAAGCACAATCTCTTAGACCTTAAAAGTACGTTAACTACTTGGTCCAAGAAAAGATCAAATATAAATCTATGTAATGCCTGGAAAATAACCTGAATACTACTTATCTTAGAGTATGTTAAGTGTCCAGTATGGAAGTCAAAGATCAGGGGTGCCTGGGTGGCACAGCTGGTTAAGTGTCCGATTATTGATTTCAGCTCAGGTCATGACCTCATGGTTGTGAGATCATCGAGCCCACAGGTCAGGCTCGGTACAGAGGAGGCTTGAGATTCTCTGTCCCTTAGCCCCTCCTGCTGGTGTGCTCTCTCTCAAATCTCAAAACAAAACAGCAAAAAACAAACAAACAAACAAAACCAAACCCGAACACAAATTTCTTTTTTTTTTTTTTTTTAAATTTAATTTATTTGAGAGAGAGAGAGCGCGAGCATGAAAGGGGCAAGGGGCAGAGGGAGAAGCCAGCTCCCTGATGAGCAGAGGGCCTGATGTGGGACTTTATCCTGGGACTCCAGGATCATGACCTGAGCTGAAGGCAGTTGCTCAACCAACAGCCACCCAGGTACACCGGACACAAATTTATGAACAAAAGGAATCGAGAAAACTTTCAGCTGAATAAAGAGTAAAACCTGTTGCTAAATAAGTTCAGAACACATTTGATGAAATTTGGCTTTAATTTTTTAAATTTATTTTTTATTTATTTTCAGCATAACAGTATTCATTATTTTTGTACCACACCCAGTGCTCCATGCAATCTGTGCCCTCTATAATACCCACCACCTGGTTCCCCCAACCTCCCACCCCTGCCCCTTCAAAACCCTCAGATTGTTTTTCAAAGTCCATAGTCTCTCACGATTCACCTCCCCTTCCAATTTCCCCCAACTCTCTTCTCCTCTCTAACTCCCCATGTCCTCCATGCTATTTGTTATGCTCCACAAATAAGTGAAACCATATGATAATTGACTCTCTCTGCTTGACTTATTTCACTCAGCATAATCTCTTCCAGTTCTGTCCATGTTGCTACAAAAGTTGAGTATTTGTCCTTTCTGATGGAGGCATAATACTCCATAGTGTATATGGACCACATCTTCCTTATCCATTCGTCCTTAGAAGAGCATCTTGGTTCTTATTTCCACAGTTTGGTGACCATGGCCATTGTTGCTATAAACATTGGGGTACAGATGGCCCTTCTTTTCACTACATCTGTATCTTTGGGGTAAATACCCAGTAGTGCAATAGCAGGGTCATAGGGAAGTTTTATTTTTTAATTTCTTGAGGAATCTCCACACTGTTCTCCAAAGAGGCTGCACCAACTTGCATTTCCACCAACAGTGTAAGAGGGTTTCCCTTTCTCCACATGCCCTCCAACACATGTTGTTTCCTGTCTTGTTAATTTTGGCCTTTCTAACTGGTGTAAGGTGATATCTCAATGTGGTTTTAATTTGAATCTCCCTGATGGCTAGTGATGATGAACATTTTTTCATGTGTCTGATAGCCATTTGTATGTCTTCATTGGAGAAGTGTCTGTTCATATCTTCTGCCCATTTTTTGATATGATTGTCTGTTTTTTGAGTGTTGAGTTTCAGGAGTTCTTTATAGATCCTGGATATTGACCTTTTGTCTGTACTGTCATTTGCAAATCTTCTTCTCCCATTCCATGGGTTGCCTCTTTGTTTTCTTGACTATTTCCTTTGCTGTGCAGAAGCTTTTGATTTTGATGAAGTCCCAAAAGTTTATTTTGGCTTTTGTTTCCTTTGCCCTTTGGAGACATATCTTGAAAGAAGTTGCTGTGGCTGATATCGAAGAGATTACTGCCTGTGTTCTCCTCTAGGATTCTGATGAATTCCTGTCTCACGTTGAGGTCTTTTATCCATTTTGAGTTTATCTTTGTATACAGTGTAAGAGAATGGTCGAGTTTCATTCTTCTACATATAGCTCTCCAGTTTATCCAGCACCATTTATTGAAGAGACTGTCTTTTTTCCACTGTATATTTTTTCCCATTTTGTTGAAGATTATTTGCCCTTAGAGTTGAGGGTCCATATCTGGGCTCTCTACTCTGTTCCACTGGTCTATGTGTCTGTTTTTATGTCAGTACCAGGCTGTCTTGGTGATCACAGCTTTGTAGTAAAGCTTGAAATCAGATAGCGTGATGCCCCCTGTTTTATTTTTGTTTTTCAACATTTTCTTAGCAATTCGGGGTCTCTTCTGATTCCATACAAATGCTCCAGCTTTTTGAAGAATACCGGTGGAATTTTGATCGTAATGGCATTAAAAGTATAGATTGCTCTAGGAAGTATAGACATTTTAACAATGTTTATTCTTCCAATCCAAGAGCATGGGATGGTCTTCCATCTTTTTGTGTCTTCTTCAATTTCTTTCACGAGTGTTCTGTAGGTCCTCGAATACAGATCCTTTACCTCTTTGGTTAGGTTTATTCCCAGGTATCTTATGGTTCTTGGTGCTCTAGTAAATGGAATCGATTCTCTAATTTCCCTTTCTGTATTTTCATTGTTAGTGTATAAGAAAGCCACTGATTTCTGTACATTGACTTTGTATCCTGCCACGTTGCTGAATTGCTGTATGAGTTCTAGTAGTTTGGGGGTGGAGTCTTTTGGGTTTTCCACATAAAGAATCATGTCACCTGCGAAGAGAGAGAGCTTGACTTCTTCATTGCCAATTTGGATACATTTTATTTCTCTTTGTTGTCTGATTGCTGTTGCTAGGACTTCTAATACTATGTTGAACAAGAGTGGTGAGAGTGGGCATCCTTGTCGTGTATCTGACCTCAACGAGAAGACTGCAAGCTTTTTCCCATTGAGGATATTTGCTGTGGGTTTTTCATAGATAGATTTGAGGAAGTTCAGGAATGTTCCCTCTATCCCTATACTTTGAAGCGTTTTAATCAGGAATGGATGCTGGATTTTGTCAAATGCTTTTTCTGCATCAATTAAGTAGAACATGTGGTTCTTCTCTCTTCTCATATTAATTTGTTCTATCACATTGATTGATTTGAGAATGTTGAACCATCCTTGTAGCCCAGGGATGAATCCCACCTGGTCATGGTGGATAATCTTTTTAATGTACTGTTGGATCCTGTTGGCTAGGATCTTGTTGAGAATCTTAGCATCCATATTCATCAGTGATATTGGTCTGAAATTCTCCTTTTTGGTAGGGTCTTTTCCTGGTTTGGGGATCAGGGTCATGCTGGCTTCATAGAAAGAGTCTGGAAGTTTTCCTTCTGCTTCAATTTTTTTGAAACAGCTTCAGGAGAATAGGTGTTATTTCTTCTTTGAAAGTTTGGTAGAATTCCCCAGGGAATCGGTCAGGTCCTGGGCTCTTGTTTTTTGGGAGGTTTGATCACTGCTTCAATCTCATTACTAGATATCGGTCTATTCAGGTTATTAATTTCTTCCTGGTTCAACTTTGGGAGTTTATAGTTTTCCAGGAATGCATCCATTTCATCTAGGTTGCTTAGTTTATTGGCATATTACTGTTGATAATAACTTCTGATGATTGTTTCTACTTCCTTGGTGTTAGTTGTGATCTCTCCCTTTTCATTCATAATTTTATAAATTTGGGCTTTCTCTCTTTTCTATTGGATTAGTGTGGCCAGTGGTTTATCAATCTTATTGATTCTTTCAAAAAACCAGCTTCTAGTTTCATTGATACGTTCTACCGTATCTCTGGTTTCTACCTCATTGATCTCAGCTCTAATCTTGATTATTTCCCTTCTTATGTGTGGAGTTGATTTGATTTGTTGTTGATTCTCCAGTTCTTTAAGGTGTAGAGACAGCTGCTGTGTTCTGGATTTTTCAATTTTTTTGAGGGAGGCTTGGATATCTATGTATTTCCCCCTTAGGACCACTTTTGCTGTATCCCATAGGTTTTTGACCGGAGTGTCTTCATTCTCATTGATTTCCATGAATTGTTTCAGTTCTTCTTTGATCTCCTGGTTGATCCAAGCATTCTTAAGCAACGTGGTCTTTAGCTTCCAGGTGTTTGAGTTCCTTCCAAACTTTTCCTTGTGATTGAGCTCCAGTTTCAAAGCATCGTGATCTGAGAATGTGCAGGGAATAATCTCAGTCTTTTGGTATTGGTTGAGTAATGATTTGTAACCCAGTATGTGGTCTATTCTGGAGAAGGTTCCATGTGCACTTTAGAAGAATGAGTTATTCTGTTGTTTTAGAGTGGAATGTTCTGTATATATCTATGAGGTCCATCTGGTCCAATGTGTCATTCAATGCTCTTGTTTCTTTATTGATTTTCTGCTTCAATTATCTATTTCTGAGAGAGGTGTGTTAAGATCTCCTACTATTAATGTATTCATATCAATATGACTCTTTATCTTGATTAACAGTTTCCTTATGTAATTGGCTGCTCCCATATTGGGGGCATAGATATTTACAATTGTTAGATCATCTTGGTGGATAGTCCCTTTAAGAATTATGTAGTGTCCTTCTGTATCTCTGACGACAGTCTTTAGTTTAAAATCTAATTTGTCTGATAGGAGAATCGCTACCCCAGCCTTCTTTTGAGACCCATTGGCATGAAAGATGCTTCTCCCTCCCTCCATTTTCAGTCTGGGTGTATCTTTAGGTTCAAAATGGGTCTCTTGTAGACAACATATGACTGGGTCCTGTCATTTTATCCAATCTGCAACCCTGTGTTGTTTTATGGGCACATTTAGGCCATTCACATTGAGAGTGATTATTGATAGATACGTTTTTATTGACATCATGTTATCTTTGAAGTCTTTCTTTCTGTAGATTGTCTCTATATTTCTATTTAATGCAATTCTTAGGATTTTTCCTTTTTATAGAACCTCCCTTAATATTTCCTGCAGTGTCAGCTTGGTGGTTGCATAGTCTTTTAAGCCTTGCCGGTCTTGGAAACTCTTTATCTCTCCATCCATTTTGAACGTCAGTCTTGCTGGATAAAGTATTCTTGGCTGCATGTTCTTCTCATTTAATGCCCTGAATATATCTTGCCAGCCCTTTATGGCTTGCCAGGTCTCTGTGGACAGGTCTGACGTTATTCTGATGGGCTTTCCTCTGTAAGTAAGGAGCCTCTTTGTCCTAGCAGCTTTCAAGAGATTATACCTACAATTATGATTCCTCAATTTGACTATCAGGTGTTGTGATGTTGTTTTGGAATGTATAATCTTGGGTGGAGACTTTTTGGCCTCTAGTACATGAACGCTGGTTCCATTCGCGAGATTGAGGAAATTTTCATGAAGAACTTGTTCCACTATATCTTCTAGACTTCTTTCTTTCTCCTCCCCTTCAGGGATTCCAATAATTCTGACGTTGGAACATTTCATTGCATCATTTATTTCCTTGATTCTGTTTTTGTGGTTTCTAAGCTGTTTGTTCCAGGCTTCCTCCTGATCCTTTCTCTCTATGTTTGTCCTTCAGATCACTAATTCTATCTTCTGTCTCAGTTACCCTAGCTTTGAGAGAATTTAGATTAGATTGGAACTCATTGAGAGCATTGTGAACCTCAGCCCTTGTAGCTTTCAGCTCAGCCCTAACATTGTGAACATCCTGTCTGGTTGCTTTCAGTTCAGCCCTAATGAATTCTGTTTGGTCATCCATGGCTTTCTCCAACCTAGCTATTGCATGGATAATTGTTAGCTTGAATTCTCTTTCTAACATATTGTCTATGTTGATAACCATTAGCTCTGTTGCTGAAGGCCCAACCTCTGAATTTTTCTTCTGTTGGGCATTTCTCCTCCTAGTCATTTTGGTGAGAGAGGACTGAACTGATGTAGCTGGATGTATCGACCATGGTGCAGTCAAGGTGCACCCTGCAACACTTCTGAGCAATCAGGATTCCCCACCCATATGAGAGACAAAAGGAAAGAAAAAGAGAAAAAAAAAAAGTGAGAGAGAAAGAGAGAGACAGGAAAGAAAGGGAAGATGAAAGAGAAGGTGCAGCCCAAATGTGCCCCAAGGTAAGATTTATGAAGTGTACAAACAAAGACAGACAAACACAAAGACTGATAAAAGTATATGACAAGAGGAAAAAAAAAAAATATATATATATATATATATGCAAATAAAGGAAGAACCTCATCAAAAAGAACCCCAAGTGTAAGATTTATATACTATCAGGACAAACAGAAAAACACAGAAACAATGGTGGAAGAAAAGATGGGAGAGTGGTTATAAATTCTCAGTGTGGGCGAGGAAGGTTGTTTTGATTCCTCCTGGATATATCTTGATATCTTTGTTAAAGGACTCAACTTTCCTAAGATAAAGGGGGATTAAAAATTGGTTTACCTATAGGGGTAGTATTGATTGGGGAAAGGGGATTACTTTGAAGTTTAACTCTATATGAATATTAGAAAATAAAAATAAAAAGGAATAAACTAGACTAAACTAAACTAAAATTTAAAAAAAAATCAAAAAATAGAAATCCAAAAGAAAAACACAGGTGTATGTATCAAAAAGTTCAGGTTAGAAGGTTATTATGGAATTTGATGTACTGGACATCTCACTGTGATGGTAAATAGGTTAAAAAATTATCTATTAAAAAAAACAGAATAGTGGGAATGAACTAAAAATAAAAGTTGTCCTATGGAGTAGTGGTGGTTGTTCGCTTGTAGTGTTTTTTTTTTTCTCCTTTCTTGGTTTGTTTTCTGGGGGAGGGTCCTGCCACGTGGGTTTTCAGTCAATGATGTTTCCTGAGTAAAGTGGTTTTTTTCAGGCTTTTGTTCTTTGGCGGTTTTTATGTTTGTTCACTTTTTTTTTTTTTTTTTTTCTCTCACCTTGACCGCTTTTGATGGTTTTTGTAGTTTTAGAGGAAAACAAACTCCATCCTGACCTCCCTCTCAGAGAGAAGCCTCAGTCTGGCTGCAGAGCCCAAATAAGTTCCTCTTTGGCCGCTGGCAGAGCAGGTTCCAAGTCGCCGCCCCTGGGGATGCAGAATCTTTTGCTCGTACCCAAAACCACAGCAGCAGCAGCTGCCTGGGCAGCTCCAGACTGCCAGAGAGGTTCCAAGCAGCGATCGCACACTGAGATTTTCCCACTGGCCTGGGCTGGGAGTGCCTGGTCTTTCTGGGTCTAAGAGCACCCAGCTTGCGCGCACCAATTTCAGAGGAGGCTGTGGGTCATGCATGCTTTTCAGGCTCTGAGAATGGGGCGCAGGTCCGAAAGCACCAGGCTGGCCCTTTGCACACCTCTTTCAGGGGGGAATTTGGAGTGGGCGTCTTAGGCTCTGAAACAATGGCGTGGGTCACAGAGCACCAGCCGGGCCTTGTGTACCTCTTTCAGGGGAGAATGAGGGGCGCACACATCTCAGGCTGTATAGCAGGGCTTGCGTGTTCTGTCCTCTGGTGAGGCACGCAGCCCCTCACAGGAGCTGGACCCCACATGTTGTCAGGTCCCTAAGGGACCAAGACTTGGTTTCTCCGCCGCACTCTCTCTGGCTCAGGGCCAGGGGAGGCTGTCCTGGGAGCGGGGACTTAAGCCCCTATCCCTAGCCGCCCTGATTTCCATAATTTCTCCCCCCACCCCCGCCACTGCGATCTTTTGCTCTTTTGAAGTGCTTTCAACCAGTCCCCAAGTTAATGCTGGTCCCCAGACACAGGGCACTCTTGATCATATTAGAGGTATTACTTTCCAACTGGTTGCCTCTGCTGGCTCCCTCCCCCTTTTGTTTATCTTCCGATATCAGTTCGGATATCTCCACTTTACCTGCCCACTGGCGTCTTCTGCCCCTGTAGAGATCCAGACGTGTATAATTCTGATCTCAGGCTGATTTCATGGGTGATCGGAGTTCTTTGGTTGGTAATCAACTCACTTTAGGGTACAGGTTTAAAAGGTTCCTCTGCCTACTTCCCAGCCATCTTGTTCCCCCCCACCCGGCTTTAATTTTTTATTTAAAAACACAATCTTAGTAAAACTGGGTAAATAGTGCTCGCTTTGGCAGCACATATACTAAAACTGGGTAAATAACTTGAGCTTCTGTGTGTGTATGTATAAGTATTCTAGTGTTATCTCAAAAGCTAGCACCATGCTAAACAGGAAAACTCTAGGGTTCTCATTTAAGTCCAGAAATACTGTGGTCACTATCACTAAACATTATTAGGTATAGTTAGACAAGTGAAATAGTAAAAATATGCAATCAGCAGATCTACTGGATTTACTACAGAACTGTGTTGTGCTCAAAGCCACACAAAATAGGAAAACTTACAGGTAAGCTGGTAAGTAGGACAAAGCATTACATCTATATTTACATTAAAATGACTTTGTCTTTCTGCAGCTTTGCCCTCATGCTACAGGCCTGACCCTTAGCTACTGGCCTCCTTTTACATATGTGAGCTAAATAATCCCTTTAATGTTTAACACAGAGATGGTCTCATTATCCATCTTTTGAGTATGCCTGTTTTCTGCTCCCTGTCTGTATTCAAAAATAGTAATTAATACCTGGGTTGGTCTCTGGAAACACGGAAAATATTCTAAAACTGAGTGACTCCATTTTGATATTCATATGAAGGACCTTTTGTCAAGGGAAAATGGATCACCGGCAATCAGTGCTCCTAATAGCAATGCTGTTTTACAGGTTACTGTGAATATTGGCTTGAACTGTAGTGCTAGCTGAAGGCAGGGGAAAGGGAGATCAAGTGGCTGTAACAGTCACTCTGGTGACAGCCATAATCACCGTGATTGGGGGGGGGCGACTAGTTTCTTTTCTTATGCTGAAAAACTTACATAATGAGAATTAGAGACGAAGTTTTGAACTCTAAAGTCAAGTCCTGGGTGGATAATGAGACCATCTCTGTGTTAAACATTAAAGGGATTATTTAGCTCACATATCTAAAAGCCGGCTGGCACCCAAGAGTCAGGCGCATAGTGTGATTATACAGTTGCAGAGAGACAAAGCCATTTTAATGTAAATATAGGTGGATCGCTTTGCCCCATTCGCCAGGTTACTGTAAGGTTTCCTATTTTGTGTGGCTTCGAGCAAGAGACATTTCTGTAGTAGACCCAGGTTCTGATGCAAGGTCTTTTAATATTTTTGTTCGTGTTACTCCCCTCAGAAGGGATTGGTGTGCTGGCCAAGGTGGTGGATCATGAGTATCAAAGTGAAAGTGGGTAGTTGCTACACTAGGGGATATAATATTTTCATGTCTGGCAGCCGAAGTGATTCACTGGGTTTCTTATTGGGGCTCCCTTTTCCAGTAGCATTAGTCATTGGGAAACTGAAGCAACCCAAATAAGTGTTAGGTCCTACAGGAATGGAGATTCAGTTCCCTTCATTTAAGAAAAATTCCTAAAGTAATGACAGTGGGTAAGAAGACACAGAATGGGTTCTATAATTACCAATTTTGGCTCCATTATCAACCCCAGAAATGAGAATCCCCGCTGCTTCATTTTAGTGTGCTTAATTATTTTTCTTTCTTTGATACTGTTTCCAAACAGTACGATAAGGATTAAGGTTACAGTTGAGGTTCTGTGTGAGAGTATCACCTGAACTGTATGGTAATGATGGGGTTTCCTATTTTCCTGTTCTATTCCATAACAGCTAAAGATAGAAACTCCTTAGGTTAAATTTAGTTTTGGTGCATGCATATGATAAAGAAAGAAAGTTTATTTGTTTTGTCAGTAATGATATAGAAAAATCACCAAGACATCTCAGTAAATTGAAATAGCAAGATATAGATAATTGTTCAATGTTACTTTGAAGAGAAAGCAGGTGTGTATGCACACGGGCACTCACGTATTTATTCAAATACAAAGTGTGTTTCTTAATGGGAGTGTGGTAAATGTCCTTTGGAGGAAAAAAGGTTGACTGAGAGACAGATAAAGGTGAATGTCTTACTTTTAATTATTAATTGTACATCTTTTTTATTTTAAAGATTTTATTTATTTGACAGAGATCACAAGTAGGCAGAGAGACAGGCAGAGAGAGAAGAGGAAGCAGGTTCCCTGCTGAGCAGAGAGCCCAATATGGGACTCAATCCCAGGAGTCTGAGATCATGACCTGAGCTGAAGGCAGAGGCTCAACCCACTGAACCACCCAGGCACCCCAACTGTACATCTTTTGTAAAAGCTGTAAATTTTTATATTATGTACTTAAAAAATAAAATCTAATGGTAAGATCTATTTCAAATCCTTAGTATAATCATATTAGTGGTCTAAAAGAGGAAAAAGAGATCTCAAAATGAAAAAAAAAAAGCAAAAAAATTTAACTAAAATTCTACATACAACCTTGTTTTAAACACCAAAAAAATTAAAAGTCCTTTATCATGATAATTTATACATGTCTCAAAAAATAGTACTTGGTATATAGTAGGCATCAGTAAACATCTGTTGATGAAGAATTTGTGGTGAAATACCAGAAACACTCTCATTAAAATCAGGAAAACCTATGGTCTCCACTGTTAAATGTTATTCCTTAAAATAGATCTAAAAGTATTAAACAATTAGACCGGACAATGAAAGTGATACAAAAAATTTTAAAATATGGAACAAAGTACTGGCTAAAAAATTGTTAACAAAACAGCTGCTAGAATTAATAGAATTTGCTAATATCATAAACTGGCAAATCAATATCTTTATATGGCTAGCTCTTCCATATTTTGATTATATCAGAACTTTAAAACTTAAGAGACACAGAATTTCTGAACTTGCCTTCTCAGTATTTCCAAATATTCTAAAAGAAACAGAATATTTACAATCTGAAAACAATAAATACTCTTTCAAACCACTGTATATAAGAACTTGTTAGGAATTCAGATATGACCCAGCAAATACATGGTTTACGAGTCATGTGTGTATTTTCATTTACATATGACCTCATGACAGCCAATCATTAAAAATGCACCCAAGATTAATATATTAATCAGAGGCCAGGGAATAATTCTTGGATATGTTCTTTAATTATAAGAGTACTAATTTGGCATTAAAGTTTCAATTAAAATATTGGCCAGGAAGGATCTCTGAAAAAATTTACATATAAGGACTCTAGTAGATTTATAAGAATATTAAACTTCAACTCTTTTGTGCTGAATGTCCTGCAATGTCTCTTAGTGTAAAGCTCCTCCCACTAAGAACTGTAGTATATTGTTCCACCCAGTTATCTAAGTGTCCTTGAGACTGGATTTGTCACTAAAATGTGGTGGAAGTGCTAACTGCACCAGTTCTGAGCCTAGACTTATAAAGTTTTGCACAACTTTTTTTTTTTTTTTTTAGTGTTCCAAAATTCATTGTTTATGCACCACACCCAGTGCTCCATGCAATATGTGCCCGCGTTGATACCCACCACCAACCCCCCCACTCCCCTCCTCTCCAAAACCCTCAGTTTGTTTCTCAGAGTCCACAGTCTCTCATGGTTTTTCTCCCCCTCTAATTTCCCCCAACTCACTTCTCTCTTTCACCCAATGTCCTCTGTGTTATTGCTTATGTTCCACAAGTAAGTGAAACTATATGATAATTGACTCTCTCTGCTTGATTTATTTCACTCAGCATAATCTCTCCCAGTCCCATCCATGTTGATATACAAAAATGTGGTATTCATCCTTTCTGATGGAGGCATAATACTCCATAGTGTATATGGACTGTATCTTCTTTATCCATCTGTCCATTGATGGGCATCTTGGCTCTTTCCACAGTTTGGTGACTGTGGCCATTGCTGCTATGAACATTGGGGTACAGATGGCCCTTCTTTTCACTACATCTGTATCTTTGGGGTAAATACCCAGTGGTGCAATTGCAGGGTCATAGAGTAGTTCTATTTTTAATTTGCTTCTCTTTTTTTTTTTTTTTTTAAGAATTTATTTACTTACTTGACAGAGAGAGAGAGAGGGAACACAAGCAGGGGGAGTGGGAGAGGGAGAAGCAGGCGCCTCACTGAGTAGGCAGCCCGATGCGGGGCTCGATCCCAGGACCCTGGGATCCATGACCTGAGCTGAAGGCAGAGGCTTAACAACTGAGTCACCCAGGTGCCCCCTATTTTTAATTTCTTAAGGAATCTCCACACTGTTTTCCAAAGTGGCTGCAGCAAATTGCATTCCCCCCAACAGCGTAAGAGGGTTCCCCTTTCTCCACATCCTCTCCAACACACGTTGTTTACTGTCTTGTTAATTTTGGCCATTCTAACTGGTGTAAGGTGGTATCTCAATGTGGTTTTGGTTTGAATCTCCCTGATGGCTTAATGATGATGAACACCTTTTGAAACCCTACCTAAAATAGGAAAGAGCCTGTGCTAGCCTCTTTGAAGGTGATTGGTAACATGAACCAAGTCAGGCTAGGTGTGGCACCTGAGGCCCCACGGGGAGACAGTACATAAATTTTCTGCTTAATCTACAGCACAGGGAAGGCTGCCTAATCCCAGAAGAACCAACCAGGTGACCCCAGACTGTAAATCCAGATCTACTGTATTGTCAGACAATTAGTTGTTCTTTTCAGCTGCTAAGTTTTAGGGTAGTCACGGAACAATAACCAACTGATTGAGACTCTGACACAGAAAATGAGACACATCCTATTAGTCTCTCTCAGAAATTACCATTGACTTCAGGTAATTGTGTCCTAGCTCTTGAGGCAACAGTAGGCCAGATTATGGTTAAAAACAATGTAATTTTGAAACTCCCCATAGATACTAACAGAAGAATGACAGTCTATGGCCAGATTTTAGCAAACTTTAAAGCCCTTGCTTATTTCTAATGTATGTTTAGCTCCCTTTCATTCTTTGTATGACTATAGACTTACCCTTTTCTAACATAAAAATGAACTATTTGGGTTATAGTAAATACTTATATTTTAAATTGTATGGCTCTAAGGTTAGTTCCTATTTTCTACCTAATAATGTACCTGACAGAAAGTAGACAAAGTAATCTTGAGGATTCTATCCATTATTGTACCCAGTAACAAGTGGGCAAAATTAATCTAGATTCTAAATGGGAAGGGATAGAAAAGCAGAAGGAAGAGACCACTTCATTCCAGTGAGGGATCAAAAGAGATATAGAATAACTAGTGGATAGACCTGAGTTTGCTGTGTGGCTTGCTTTTAATTCTTGTTGCCTGATGTCTGAGATAAGCTTCTAGTCTCCCACCAAATGAATTCTTACTTGAGAAATAACTGTTTCCATTCTTTGCATCCACATATTATTTAACAAGCATCACCTATTTCTGTGCAATAGGCATGCACTAGCACTTTCAAATACTATCTCAAATGGTCTTTGGTTAGTCATTGTCAATCATTAACTGATAGGCTCATGCTGGCAGACAAGAACCAATAGTTTGATAAGAAATTTATAATAAGGGTGCCTGGGTGGCTCAGTGGGTTAAAGCCTCTGCCTCTGGCTCAGGTCATGATCCCAGGGTCCTGGGATCGAGCCCCGCATCAGGCTCTCTGCTCTCCAGGGAGTCTGCTTCCCCCTTTCTCTCTCTGCCTGCCTCTTTGCCTACTTGTGATCTCTGTCAAATAAATAAATAAAATCTTAAAAAAATTAAAATCTCAAAAAAAATTACAATAAATTTATATACACCCATTTGTTTCGGAGATGCAGTTATCAAACATTTGTCAGCAAATCCCTACTTATGTCTGACCATGTGTATTGTGTACATCATGTGTATTGTGTAGATGACAAATACTGGCTTTATTTTACTTTTCTTATTTTCTTGTTTTTAATTTTTCCCAATAAGTTTTATTAGAGGGCTTATTATAAATGACATCTTTGATATATTTTGGTAAGTAATCCTAAGGGGCAGGGCAAACGTAAGTCAGTATAACTTTAACAGTGGTCTGTTATGCTTTTGCTCTGTTCCTCAAAGGGGCAGTGCTCAGACAATATTTACTGTTGCTACTTGATCTTTGCTTTCTGGGGGTATTTTTGTCAAGTGGCTCCTTTTGGGTCACAGATTTTGAGTATTTCAGTATTGTCAGAATTGGGCCTCAGGCATGAAAATGTTTACGGAGTTTTTCGACATTCTTTAGAATATTTTCATGTGTTATCCCTGAATTGAAACAATATTCCACTGTCTAGATGTACCATAATTCATTTATTCGTTCTGCTGAAGGACATTTTGGTTGCTTCCAGACTTCAATAACTATGAATAAAGCTGCTATAAACATTCTTGTACAAGTTCTTTGTGGACTTAAGTTTTCAAATCCTTTGGGTAAATATCAAGGAACATAATTGCTGGGTGTTCTGTTAGAGTATGTTTAGCTTTGTAAGAAACCTCCAAAGTGTCATCCAAAATGGCTGTACCATTCTGTGTTCCCACCAACAATAAATGAGCACTCCTGTTGCTCACGTCCTTGCTAGCATTTGGTGCCACCAGTGTTATTGAATTTGGCCATTCTATTAGGCAGGAAATATAACTACTCACTACTTTAATTTGCATTTCTTAAAACATGATGTGGAACATATTTCCATGTGCTTATTTGCCATCTGTACATCTTGTTTTGAGGTATTAAAGGTCTGCGACCCATATTTTGATGAGGTTATTTTCTTTAGTGTTAAGAATTCTTGGTATATTTTAAATAATGGTCTCCTTTGTTAGAGGTGTCTTTTGGGGGTTAGGGTGAAACAATAAGACACATACTGGAATTTTTTTGTATGTTTTGGTTGGTTCTTCTATGATCTTTTCAAAGCAGACATTTTGAATCTTAATGAAGATAAGCTTATGAATTCTTTCTTTCTTGGATTTTGTCTTTGGTGTTATATCTAAAAGTAATCCTCATACCTTAGGTCATCTTGGTTTTCTTTGGTGTTACTTTCTAGAGATTTTTATGACTTTGAATTCTACATTTAGGTCTATAATCCATTTTAAGGAAATTCTTGTGAATGTCTATTAGGTCTGTTGCGATTTGTTTGTGAATGTCCAGGTGTTCCAGCATCACTTGTCAGATTATATTTGCCCCTTGTACTGCCTGTACTCCTTTGTCAAAGATCAGTTGACTATATTTCTGGGGTCTATTTCTTTATTCTGTCCCACTGCTCTAATTGTTCCTTAACAAATACCACACTCTCTATTATTTCTTTTGTCTTTGAGTACAGTTGACACACAATGCACTCCTTTGGTTACAGTAAACTTCTGGTAAGTCTTGAAGTCAGGTAGCGTCAGTTCTCCAACTTTCTTCTTAAATAGTTTATATTTTCTTCAAACTGAATATTTTCCTTTTATGTCTTTTTCCTTTCCGTGTGAACTTTAGAAGGAATGTATCCTACCCATAAAGTGACTTGGGCAGCTCAGTCATTATATAGGAACCTGTGGCAGTGAGGTGCAGGTGAGAGGAAACCCTCTATAATTGAAAGATTAAATCTCTGTCTTTGGACCCATGATTTGGAGCTGTGATCTTCCCAAGCATTTCCCCAGTGGTATAGCATTTTCCCCAGTTCTCCTAGTTCCTTTCCTAGCTGCAGCATTCCCATTCATTTCTTTTTTCTTTTCTTTTTTTTAAAAAAAGATTTTATTTGTTTATTTGACAGGCAGAGATCACAAGTAGGCAAAGGGGCAGGCAGAGAGAGAAGGAGGGGAAGCAGGCTCCCTGCAGAGCAGAGAGCCCGATGAGGGGCTCAAGCCCAGAACCCTGGGACCATGACCCAAGCGAAAGGCAGAGACTTAACCCACTGAGCAACCTAGGCACCCCTCCCATTCATTTCTTTGAAGACTTGACACTTAGGGAGTACCAACCCATCCCCCTGCTCTGCCCTCCTGTGAGATAGGTCTAGAGGGGACTGAAGTAGCTCTTGTATACTTCCTCCAGAGGAATAATGACATCCATCCTTGTGGATTTGACCTTCTCTATGGAGAAAGCTTAGCACATAAGGTACAGGGATGATTCTTCCAATCTAGGGATCATTTTGGCATCTTTAGCATTTGAATCTGTTGGGAATTGTTGGGGAGGAGTAATCTTCTCTAATTTTCAAGGTCCTTCTAGCAGGACTAAGAATCAAATTGATATGAGACAGAGTAACAGAAGAAAATAATGGAGTAGTATATGTACAGGGAAGCCACACAGACCTGGAAATTCCAAAGAGCGAGGCAACATGATGACCTAAGGAGAGACTTAGGGATCCAAAGATACTAAGGGGAGAAAGGCCATTAGTAGGAAGGTGAGAGAGATTTAGAAAACAAAGTTTGCCCCATTATGCAGGTACATTGTTTTAGGTGAAGAGGACTCTATTAATGGCTCTCTTCCTGGTGCAAGCATGGACGTAAAGGGTTTTTCCTGAATCTGCTGGGTTTTGTTTGCTTTTAACTCAAATGTTCATCTTGAGAAGGCCTGCCCCCAGGCTTCACAGATACCTGCTGCTTATGGCCACAAATATTGTAAGGCCCCCACCCAACACCACCGTCCCTAGGGGTTTCTCACTCTCAGGCTAGTGAACACTCAGTTTTATAAATGTATCAAAATTACCATTCAAATGTTTGTATTTGTTGATGGCTCCAGAAGCTTTTCCATGTAAACAGGTCTTGTTTATCACCCTCTGCACATGCCTGACTAATTTCTAGGTAGCACTTTGCCCTGCAAACTCATTTCTCTACAAAATGACTGGTTTTCAGTTTTTCCAGTTTTTGCTTGTAAAGACGAGAGTGAAGACTTACTGTAAGTACTTTACATTTTGAAGCTGAAACTGTAAGTCTCCATTTTTTCTCTTCTAAGCCATGATTAAAATAGTCTCACTTGGAAATTCTACTTGATACACAAACTATCATCTTTGTCTGCCTTTAAAACATTCATATATGAATACGTATACATATTTGTGCATTTGTGCTAGGTCTATGGATTCAAGAGGACATGCGAGTAAGGATACTTTCATGTATTCAGATGTCTGTCTTACAGTGAAAAATGCCAAACATTTTGAGTGTCAAAGAAAAAAATGAGCTTCTTTTTGTCCTGGACTTTTATTGAGTTTACCACTTAATTAATGGGTGATACTGTAAAAATAATGCCTTTTCTGCAGGATTGCTGTGAATATTAATTGATTAAATATATGAAAAATATCTTGTGTGGACTCAAATCTATTTTTATAAATTAAGATCATGGTGAATTGATCATACAGTTGCTTTAATGGAAGTATTGACAGGACAACATGCACACAGAAGAAATCCTACTTTGGTCGGCCTGGTAAGGTTAAAAAAAAAAATGTATCACATGGGATGCAGGATTTTAAACTCACTCATGATGTACCTGAAAAATGCATAGAAGTTTGCAAGTAGACATGTTTGGGAAGGGCATTACATGTAGAAAGAACCTCATACATGCAGGTCTGCTTTGGAATTTGGAGCCAGTTGGCAAACATAAATGAAAAGAAAATTGGTAAAATCTAAGTGTAATTTACTTTGCCTTCTTAAGTGGAAAAAGGAGGGGGCAAAACCAAAAGTCATTGCTTGAGGTGCCCTGGAAGAGCAGAAGTAGTTGTAGCAGTTATATACTGATCCTGTTTTCTCCTGTTTCAGTGGTTTTACATTTTGTTTATTGATGTTTGTTCCAGTTTTTTGAGAAAACCTTGACCTCAGTGAAGTACTTTTCTCTCTCCTCTACAGTGGCCATTCTTTCCACATATCCCTGACTGCTTGTCTTACTTCCTTTACTCCTTCCTTACTCTTTCAGTCATAAGTATTGAGCTTTAGCTCTTGGCTAACCATTGATTTAGGGTATGAGAAAGTCCTAGAGAGGAAACATTCACTCGGCTTAAGGATGAGGAGAATTGAAAGAAAGTGTCCTTGCAGCCCTTGACCCTTGACCTGAGTCATTTTTTTTTCCCTACTGTTCCAAGATTCATTGTTTATGCACCACACCAAGTGCTCCATGTACTACGTGCCCTCCTTAATACACACCACTAGGCCCTCCCAACCCCCACCCTCTCCCCTCCAAAACCCTTAGTTTGTTTCTCAGTGTCCACAGTCTCTCATGGTTTGTCTCCCCCTCCGATTTCCCCCAATTCAGTTCTCTTTCACCCAGTGTCCTCTGTTATTGCTTATGGTCCATAAGTAAGTGAAACCACATGATAATTGGCTCTCTGCTTCACTTATTTCACTAAGCATAATCTCCAGTCCCACTCATGTTGATGTAAATTTGGGTATTCATCCTTTCTGATGGCTGAGTAATATTCCATTATATATATGGACCATATCTTCTTTATTCATTCATCTGTTGAAGGAAATCTTGGCTTTTTCCAGAGTTTGGCAATTGTGGCCATTGCTGCTATGAACATTGGGGGTACAGATGGCCCTTCTTTTCACTACATCTATATCTTTGGGGTAAATACCCAGTAGTGCAATGGCAGGGTCATAGGGTAGCTCTATTTTCAATTTCTCAAGGAATTTCCACACTGTTCTCCAAAGTGGCTGCACCAACTTGCATTCCCACCAACAGTGTAAGAGGGTTCCCCTTTCTCCACATCTTCACCCACACTTGTTGTTTACTGTCCTGTTAATTCCGGCCCTTCTAACTGGTGTAAGGTGGTATCTCAATATGGTTTTGACTTGGATCTTTTGTAAGTAACTAGAGCCTCCTTACTGCAAACATAAAAGTCATTTTACAGAAGTAAGTAATGCTGTAATTCCTTCAGGTATTTCAACGGTTTCTTTGGTATTCTGAATGATTTGGGGGAAGAAAAATCTTAAAAATAACAATGGCATTTTTTACAATTTCTTACAAATTTTTTCTGGCTTTTTCTAACATAATTCCCACCTTATTTCCTTTGGTGAAAGTCACAATTCCCTAGAGTATTCAAATTAGTGGTTTTCACATCATGTACTTCTACCTTTACTCCTTAGAACTTGCATGATGATTGCAAAATCTTATAATGCATGCTCATAAACATAAGCAGACTTTACTTGAATGGGTGGACTTCTGAAAATTTAATTTAACTTACCTTTTTCTACTGTATATATTTAAATATTCCAAAGAGCAAAGATTTGTCCAAAAAGTCTTCTAAATCTCAAACATTAAGTTACCAAGGACAGCTGAATTCTGATGTCTGTCAAATTCCACTTATTTCTAAATCTTTACATGGGAGTACTGCATTCATTGACTCCTAAAATTTCATGGAAAAGTAAGACTGTATCTTCTCAATCAAAGATCTCTTAATCTGCTCATTTTTATCTCTTGAAACTCAATGAGGAAAGAATTCTGAAAAGAATTCCAGTCTAGTTTGACCTTCTCTTTTCTCATTACTTTGATCCTACCAATTTTGGCACCTCACATTTGCTCTTCGAATTTGAGTATTTCTGCTAAAATTTAATCACCTTTGAGACAGTATTAATCACTTTTAGAGAAACCATTGCGTTTCATCATTCTTTAAGAATGTTATCATCCTTACCTGTAAGCTTCTTGAAAATGGAGTATTCTTATTCCTGATGATTCTTATCGTGAATGTCTTCTTATTCCAATGGATTTGTGACACTTAGAATCCAACAGTTTCTATAGCTTTTTAAATATTGGGAGTCGATATTCTCATTGCATAAACAGAAGAGAATTTGCATGTTACTGTCTTGGCACTTATTGTAAGAAATGCTATCTTCAAGCACTCCTATTTGAACAGGCTGTCTCCCCTATGAGAAATATTCCTATTCATCTAACTTAAATGTCTCTTGCTTAATTGACTTTCATTTACTCTTCTTTGAATCCTTGGAGACATAAGCAATAACCCACTAATAACTGACCTCATCTTTCTTAATAAATGTTTTTTTGAAATACTGCCTGCTCTTCTACAGAACAGCACATTTCAATATATATTATTCCATGGAACAATGGTTTTGTAAATGCTGGGCAGGGAAAAAAACAAAAAGGTTCTGTGGTGAAATGATTTCAGTCACTGCCACAAAACCTGCCTTCTTATTGGATGCATGCTTACTAACCTATTAATGATTCTGTAAAAGCTCTAAGGCAAAGAAGCCTGTTTTAACCTCATCTTACTCAGCACTTCTCAATCTTATTTCACCATAAGCTTCATTTATGATCATTCCATGAAAAATATTTTTGAGGGGTACCTGGGTGGCTCAGTGGGTTAAAGCCTCTGCCTTCGACTCAGATCATGGCCCCAGGGTCCTGGGATCGAGCCCCACATCGGGCTCTGCTCAGTGGGGAACCTGCTTCCCTTCCTCTCTCTCTGCTTGTCTCTCTGCCTACTTGTGATCTCTGTCTGTCGAATAAATACATAAAAATATTTTAAAAAATATGTATTTTTGAGAATATTAGATGATC